>NC_140580.1:690140383-692540383 GCF_964204655.1 Triturus cristatus
TCCGGTAAAAAAATTCCCCGTCCGACTCGTATCCGGATTTTTTTCCGTCCGAATCGTCAAAGTAGCGTACAAACTGCCAAGTACGATTCGAACGGAAAAAAGTCCATACGAATCGCATTGGGAAGATTTCCCCACACGTCCTCGGGTCGGGAAAAGTCACCGACACGTCCCCGGGCGAGAAACCCACCGTGCGGAAAAATAAAGTCCGACTGCGCAAGTACGATCCCTCCCGTCCTCCCCATTTCACAACCGTACGCAAAAAACACCGTCCGAACCGAACTCCCATAGCAACCATGGAGACATGTGCCCGCATACGCGCCGAACACCCCACCACCCCCCGCCCGCGTATGTACGCCCCGAACCCCCACCCGTGTATGTACGCACCGAACCACCAGCCGTGTATGTACGCACCAAACCCCCCCCCCAGCCCTGTATGTACGCACCGAACCACCAGCCGTGTATGTACGCCCCCGAACCCCCCCCAGCCGTGTATGTACGGACCGAACCACCAGCCGTGTATGTACGCACCAAACACCCACCCGTGTATGTACGCCCCCGAACCCCCCCCAGCCGTGTATGTACGCACCGAACCACCAGCCGTGTATGTACGCACCAAACACCCACCCGTGTATGTACGCCCCCGAACCCCCCCCAGCCGTGTATGTACGCACCGAACCACCAGCCGTGTATGTACGCCCCCGAACCCCCCCCCAGCCGTGTATGTACGCACCGAACCACCAGCCGTGTATGTACGCACCAAACCCCCACCCCAGCCGTGTATGTACGCACCGAACCACCAGCCGTGTATGTACGCACCAAACACCCACCCATGTATGTACGCCCCCGAACCCCCCCCCCAGCCGTGTATGTACGCACCGAACCACCAGCCGTGTATGTACGCCCCCGAACCCCCCCCCAGCCGTGTATGTACGCACCGAACCACCAGCCGTGTATGTACGCACCAAACACCCACCCGTGTATGTACGCCCCCGAACCCCCCCCCAGCCGTGTATGTACGCACCGAACCACCAGCCGTGTATGTACGCACCAAACACCCACCCGTGTATGTACGCCCCCGAACCCCCCCCCAGCCGTGTATGTACGCACCGAACCACCAGCCGTGTATGTACGCACCGAACCACCAGCCGTGTATGTACGCCCCCGAACCCCCCCCAGCCGTGTATGTACGCACCGAACCACCAGCCGTGTATGTACGCACCAAACCCCCACCCCAGCCGTGTATGTACGCACCGAACCACCAGCCGTGTATGTACGCACCAAACACCCACCCATGTATGTACGCCCCCGAACCCCCCCCCCAGCCGTGTATGTACGCACCGAACCACCAGCCGTGTATGTACGCCCCCGAACCCCCCCCCAGCCGTGTATGTACGCACCGAACCACCAGCCGTGTATGTACGCACCAAACACCCACCCGTGTATGTACGCCCCCGAACCCCCCCCCAGCCGTGTATGTACGCACCGAACCACCAGCCGTGTATGTACGCCCCCGAACCCCCCCCAGCCGTGTATGTACGCACCGAACCACCAGCCGTGTATGTACGCACCAAACCCCCACCCCAGCCGTGTATGTACGCACCGAACCACCAGCCGTGTATGTACGCACCAAACACCCACCCGTGTATGTACGCCCCCGAACCCCCCCCAGCCGTGTATGTACGCACCGAACCACCAGCCGTGTATGTACGCCCCCGAACCCCCCCCCAGCCGTGTATGTACGCACCAAACACCCACCCATGTATGTACGCCCCCGAACCCCCCCCCAGCCGTGTATGTACGCACCGAACCACCAGCCGTGTATGTACGCCCCCGAACCCCCCCCCAGCCGTGTATGTACGCACCGAACCACCAGCCGTGTATGTACGCACCAAACACCCACCCGTGTATGTACGCCCCCGAACCCCCCCCCAGCCGTGTATGTACGCACCGAACCACCAGCCGTGTATGTACGCACCAAACACCCACCCGTGTATGTACGCCCCCGAACCCCCCCCCAGCCGTGTATGTACGCACCGAACCACCAGCCGTGTATGTACGCACCGAACCACCAGCCGTGTATGTACGCCCCCGAACCCCCCCCAGCCGTGTATGTACGCACCGAACCACCAGCCGTGTATGTACGCCCCCGAACCCCCCCCAGCCGTGTATGTACGCACCGAACCACCAGCCGTGTATGTACGCCCCCGAACCCCCCCCAGCCGTGTATGTACGCACCGAACCACCAGCCGTGTATGTACGCACCAAACCCCCACCCCAGCCGTGTATGTACGCACCGAACCACCACCCCACCAGGGAATGTACGGACCGCACCCCCACCAGTGCATGTACGGACCGTACTGACGCCAAAAAAACACGTACTGAACCCGGACAAACCATATTTACACAAGGAGAGTCAAGTAGAGTTTCCCCACACCACCAAACAGGCCCAACAACCCCACAAACATCACATACACTCACCTGCAACTGCCAAACTGCCAAACAGAGGCCCAAAACTCAATCACTCCTCATAACACACCCACACAAATTTCAAACACAGCCACACCCACAAATGGACCAATAAAAATGGACCACACACACAAACCATGAGCCTTTGCAACAGACCCACTGCTGCCAGAGCCCACAGACGACCCACACCACCATACTTGAACCTCACACTTGCATACCTTCACACAACCACCTACACAAACACCCCCTCATCACATTCACACACACACCTCCACTACCACACCCACACACCCACAGCCATCCACACCCACACCCCCACAACCACACCCCACGCCATGTCCACCACCAAGAATCCAAAGTTCACAAAGGAGGAGCTGGAGATCCTTGTCGACGAAATCCTCAGAGTCGAGCCACAGCTCTTTGGGACATTGGTCAGACAGACCAGCATATCCGAAAAAACCGCCATGTGGCAGAGGATCGTCGATTCTGTGAATGCTGTTGGGACAACCAGAAGGACCAGGCACGAGTGCCAATCCAGGTGGTACGATCTGCGGAGGACGGTCAAGAGGAAGATGACTGACAATCACAACCAGGGGAACATCACTGGAGGAGGGCCGCCCCCCAGACCGGTACAATACCATCCCTGGGAGGAGAAGGTGATGTCCACGCTGGCGGTGGAGGGACTACACGGACTGCCAGGACTCCCAGACCCTGGTGAGTACACAAACAACTCACCTCACATGGGGGGGATGCCATACACAATCAATCATGCATGCCACCCCCCCCAAGCCACCACCGGACACAACAACACTCCACAAACACACACATGCCACTGGCACCTCCATGCCCCATGCATCAATCAGGGCCATGCCAAGTCACAGGCCACACAATACACCAACACAACACAGGATGTGGTCGATGCTGGGAGTGGGGGCAGCAAAACTAACATTGAGCAACTCACAAGCACACAACAATGCCCTCAGCCCATATGGCCCAGGGCACAGCCATACAAACTGTGTGTACCCACACAGTACTGTCTTGCCTGCAAATGATGGCTGCCATGCAGGATGCCATGGGTCTGAAGGCACAATTTGCACATAACAGCAGACAATGAAGATGCATCGCTCTGATAGAGTCTCAGCACACACCGCCACAGCAGCAGCCTACACTCAGACACACTGCCCAATGGGTGCCCGGAGAACAGGGACTAACTCACATGAACAAGCCAATGGCCATTCAAAGACCGGCTAACTGTGTGTGCCCAGGAAGCTGGCCTGAGGTGACAGAGAGTGACAAAGAGAGGGAGGGAGAGGGGGAATGAGAGGGAAGGAGACAGAGGGGGGACACAGGGAGACAGACAGAGGGAGGGAGTAGGGTGACAGAGGGAGACCGACAGAGGGAGGGAGGAGGGTGACAGAGGGAGGGAGGAAGGGAGACACAGGGAGACTAAATCACCCTTGGGTGGTGTGGCCATGTCCACTCGTCAGCCGGTGGACTGTGTGCATGCAGACCAGGTCTGGCAGTGCCTCAACCCCCCCTTCCGTAGATGAAGACCGGTCCATGTGTCAATCTGTGCACGAGTCCATCCGTGCTGCAGGCACAGACCTAACCACACACCCAGTATACCCACCCACCGTGTCGGTAAGAACCCTGTCACAAATGCTTCAGTCCCCTACCTGCAACATCAAATTGCCTTGCCAAAACACCATTTGGCCACGTACAGTGCAACACGTAAGGCGCCTCTGCATGGCTCGCTACGCCCGCACACCACACTGCTGACTGTGTACCCAAATAGATGCATCAACTAAGATTGTGTCTCACACATGCGTAAAGCCCTGACAGCTGTGGCCAAGGGACATAGCCATGCACAAGTGCACTGTGAGAGGAATGCAGGACAGATCCAACTACCCAGAGGAAGAGTGCCAAATCAGAAATGCATGCAACATGGATGCCACATGTGACACTGTCAACATTGTCTCTCTCACACACAGGTCAACGTCGACGAACACCCCCCAACACTGGGGGGGAAGTCACACAGGACCAGGCTCCGCGGGATGATGACCCCACCGCCAGCGATGACTCTCACCACTCCGTGGATGACCCAGACCAACCTGGCCCCTCTGGTGTCCAACCACCTGCAGCACCTGCGTCAGGTACAACTGTGCCAACCACCACCCCCATTCCTGCCACATCCCAGGAGACGTCCAGGAGCCCTGCCCGCACACGACCACCCAGCCAGTCTGCCCAGGAGGGACACGGTCCTCCGGGCACCCAGGAGGAGGCAGGCGGCAACGCAGATGCCATCCCTCAGGGGTCCCGGAGACCCGATGCACCCACAACGGCAGGCCAGGTGCACGTGGGCAGGGGTGGCGGGAGTGGAGGACGGCGGAGGCGCGAACCTGACCAGGCAGCTCAGGACCCGGTAGTGTCCCAGGTCAGCAACATCCTGGATACATACCGGCGTGACACCAGGGGCATGGACCAGATTGCGTCCACCCTCAATGACATCAAGGGGACCCTCCAGGAGATGAAGACCCTGCAGTCCCAGCAACATGCCTGTCAACTGCAACACCAAGGAAGGATGGAGGATAGACAGGCTGAGCTCGTGGCGGTGCAAACCCAAATGACCGGTGTACTCCGTCGGATTGCCGACAACATGGGCAACCCTCCCTGTGGCACCAGGCGAAGGCCATTACCAGACACAGGGAGGGATCAGGAGGAGGAGGATTCATCCGACGGAGCGTCACAGACATCGTCACGGACTGCTTCCGAGGGTCCCCGCAGGAAGGTGGGTCGTCCACGAAAAAGACTGTGAGAGTCAGCAGAACATCACCATCTCCCAGGTCACCTGGCCTGGCACCTGGCCCTCTGGCCCAATAGCAGCACATGACATTGTCTGCCACATGGACTTGCTGGTCACTGTCTGACCTATGTTGACGAAGACTGTGGCATGGACTCTGACATTTTGCTACGACAAGGATACCAACTCCCCCAGTGAACTTTGGATTCTACACTCCCGCTGTGCACCTCTTGTCATCCCCACAAACCCGTACCCCACCACAAATAAATTAATCACACTTACAAGATGATGCCGTGATTCTACATTATTACAATACATGTGTGTGTCGTACAGTCAAAGCATGCCTGATCTCAGAATTAACTCCAACCATCCAAACCGTGGGGTCGCAGTCTTGCACAGGACACACATGGGTCCCAATGTCTCATCTGATACAGACATGGAGTACCAAACTCACCTGTGCTGGGCCCAACCAGCTGAGTGGTTCCCGCACAACTGTGGCTACAGACACATTCAGGGGAGCAACAGTCATGCGCAGAGGTCAGGGATCATGTGGAGTGACCTGGCTTGCCGCTCCCAGGTATGTCTAGACATGTGTCCCTACAATGTGCAGCATGCTTGCGTCAGGCGGATGTTGAGAATGGTGGCTAGGCCAAGGTTGGATGCATGGAGATGCCAGAATGCAGTTTAGGATCACTGTGCCACATGGTTGTGTTGGGGTTGTGGGCTGCATCATGAGTGTGGGCGTGGATCTAGAAGGTCATCCTGCAGCTGGCTGTGAAACATTCCCCCCATCCCGTTAGGACGTTGATGTGGCCTGGTTGCCCGACGCAGTAGCAGAGCTGTGCAGATGCACTCCGGATATGGACAAGTACCATGGGAGTCGTGAGGCACATGTCCGTAGACTGCAGGGTAGGATTCTACACAGATGTTGTAGTTTCCCTGGGGGATGGTCTCTCTTGCCTTGAGGTGGATGGAACTGTGCATCTTGTGCATAATACAGTTCCCACTCCCTGACAAACCCCTAGCATCTTGTCACTCTACACATAGACACATATGCACCACCTATGAAAACTATGCCAGACCTGCGGCACGCACAGTGGCAACAGGGCACCATTGACAGGGAAGAGGCACCTTGGAGACAGAGGGACAAATTTATTAGTCATGTGTGTTGGAATGACAATGATACTCTGTCAACACATACACAGGTCATGTGGATGTACATGTGGGAGCAACACTGGCACCCCCCATTGCAACACAGATGCTGGCATCCCATTGACCTGGCACACAAGTGACGGATAACAGCTAAACACCCCCTGCTGCCACGGAGAGGCCGCTATACACCATTGAGGCCCTGATGGGGCAATCACACACCATGTCAACCCGGTGCAACCTGTATGTTTCCGAGGCCAGTGTTACACACAATGATGGCCTCATCACAATCCCCAATCCCCTGCCACATGACAGTCACCAAGTCTGAGCATGGCTCCAGGTGAAGCCTGCCCCATGTCATGTTCCCCATGTAGGATCACCATGTATGCAAATGGAACACACATGAACCGGAGAAGTGCACACAGACTACAAACAATTCACACACCCAAAACGACGTGAGGCATCCCTTACCCTGAGGAGATTTCAACACTTGCCCGTGCATGTGACGCTGAATCAGCACATGTCGCTGTGTTCATGAGGAGTAGCAGGAGCACAACAATGCCACCAGCAGACAGCATGCACATGGACCTGTGGAAGAGAGACACACAAGGATTCAGCACAAAGGAGCACATCCGCAAGCATGTACTTAACACGTATCATGTTGTTAACATGACAGGTGACAATGATGACCCTCAGACAACATCCTTCCATTGCGCCATCACTTGAGTGACACTTCAATACACACCACTGACTCACTTGGCAGACATGCAGATGGACACACACATTGCAACACATGCCACACACGGCCCAATGCGTGCACACTCAGACACTGGAACTCACCACTAAGCAAAGAAGTTGCGTATGAGCCGACTCCGCATGTCCTCCACAGCCTCCTCCTCCTCCACATCACTTGCCCCGTCACCAAGCCCTTCATCCTCCACGGGTGGATGGTCCTGGTCATCTTGATCCAGTATGAGTGGAACAGCTTCCTCCACTGCCATGTTGTGCAGCATGCAGCAGACGATGATGATCTTGCACACCTTCACCGGGGCATATGGGAGTGCTCCGCCGGTCTTGTGGAGGCACCGGAATCGGCTCTTCAGAAGTCCAAACGTCCTCTCAATGACTCTCCTGGTCCGCCCATGTGCGTTGTTGTAGAGGTGCTCGGCAGCCGTGCTGGGGTTGCGGACAGGCGTCATCAGCCATGGCATGTTGGGATAGCCAGCGTCCCCTACAAGGAAACATCATGGACAGAAGTGTGTCAGCACAGGCAGTGAGATTGGAAGATGACGCCAAACACAGAACTGCCAGAGTCTACCCACCAACAATACATGCTCGCTCGTTCCGCAGCTGCAGCATCATTTCTGGCACCCTGCTACGCCTCATGATGAAGGCATCGTGTGCTGATCCTGGAAAGCGAACACAGACATGTGAAATCACCATGTTGGACAGACACACCACAAGGGCATTAATGGAGTGATAATGTTTGCGATTCCTATACACCACCTCCTGTGCCTGTGGTGGTACCAACGCAACATGTGTCCCATCTATGGACCCAATGACATGGGGCATCCCTCCCAGGGCATAGAACTCACGCTTGACATCTGTCAACTGCTCACGATTTGGGAATTTAATGTACTCATCCAGGTGAACCAACATGGCCTCTAAGAAATCATGCAGAACACGGCTGAACATCGTCTGGGACATGCCCCCGACATCAGCAATGGTATGTTGGAACGTACCCGTGGCAAGGAAATGTAGGGCTGCCATCACCTTCAACTTGGGTGTCAGTGCACTTGGATACCTGTGGCGCGGGAGGAGTTGTGCTTCCAGCCGGCCAGTCAACTCATCAATCAACCGTTGGCTGAATCTGTAGCGGCGTATACAGTCCCGTTCATGCAGGGCAGCAATGTCTGGCATACGTCGAGGGAGAGGCGGAGCCCTGCAGTGAAATGGAAGGAACACCTAAGAGTGAGCACTGTACAACAACATCGTCAATGCACTGAGCACATGTTACACAGCCAATACACATATGCCACGTTGTGAGTCAGGTCTGTGCCACAGTTCCTGGACACGAACGCCAGTCAGGTTACACTCCTACCAAGGGACAGCCACTAACGGAGGGGGGCAAGATCACGATGACATGGCATGAGACTAGCTGTGGGCCAGTGTAAGTGAACATGCACACGCATCACAGGATTCACAGACATCCACACATGTGCAGAGGTAGTATGCGTATGGTACAGACAGGTAGTTGGATGCGATATGCACTGGTCACATGTCATAGGAATAGGACAGGCCACACACATTGCCTTTGAGGAGTACATGTCGAGACAGAACATACATAGGGAGCATGTGGATATGTACTTGTGTTGATACTCCGTGTAGTTGGATACATACACACCTCATGGCAAATCACATATGTGGGCTGGTGTGCGGAACAGTGTGCCATGCCCATCGACACACAGACACATGTTGGCAGCAGCAACTGCTGACACATTGAATCACACACCTACAGCAAAATCATGGAAAGACATGCCACACACATGACATGGTTGCAGCATGCAACGCAGCCATACACGTGTCATATGTAATATTCCGTGTACCTGGCATCAGGGGACAGGTGCGGGTGTCCGTGACTGGGACATGCAAGTGACTCATGGCTCCACTAGTGTGTACGACATGCACACATGTCAAAGGAGTGCAGGGGATGTGTGGTACAATGCGCACCATCACACACGACATGTGTACACAGCTCATCGTACATGTGCTTTGCCCACACCTCAGGGGTAAAGTGCCACATCACATCCTGACACACCTGTGTCACACACAGGTGGTATTGCACAGACAATGCATTGGTGTCCACCCTTGGCAATACCTGTCCGCTCCATTCCTGTCTGTGTGCCGCCTGTCACCACTGACAGTTGTTATACGCACCGTACATACGCTCGGAGCGCGTGTATAGGGTCCCTGGGCCAATATTGCCGCTGGCGTATGCGTACGCCACAGTAGTACGGACTGTACACGCGCTTGTACGGTCCGGATCACAATATGTGCGCTGGCGTATGCGTACGCCACAGTAGTACGGACTGTACACGCGCTTGTACGGTCCGGATCACAATATGTGCGCTGGCGTATGCGTACGCCACAGTAGTACGGACTGTACACGCGCTTGTACGGTCCGGATCACAATATGTGCGCTGGCGTATGCGTACGCCACAGTAGTACGGACTGTACACGCGCTTGTACGGTCCGGATCACAATATGGGCGCTGGCGTATGCGTACGCCACAGTAGTACGGACTGTACACGCGCTTGTACGGTCCGGATCACAATATGGGCGCTGGCGTATGCGTACGCCACAGTAGTACGGACTGTACACGCGCTTGTACGGTCCGGATCACAATATGGGCGCTGGCGTATGCGTACGCCACAGTAGTACGGACTGTACACGCGCTTGTACGGTCCGTACTACTGTGGCGTACGCATACGCCAGCGCCCATATTGTGATCCGGACCGTACAAGCGCGTGTACGGTCGGTATCACTGCTTGTGGGGTGCCCTAGGGCGTGGAACGCACCGTACCTGTGTGTAAATGTATGAAAACACATAGGGGACACATGAGGGACAAGTATAAGGGCCTAAATGCCTGATGGTTGCCATGGAGACTGAGTTAAATTTTTGAATTTGAGCACCAGGTGCACAGCAGAAGTCAGTTTGAAAGAATCTACATTGTTGCAATGTGGATGTTGACTTGACATCATTATCAAAACTGAAACCATGCAAAGCCACACACTGGGGTAGGTTTGAAGGGATTGGATGAAACGTAGGATGCTAATGTGACTGACCAATCAATCTGTACTCCTATACATGAACAGGCCAGCCAGGCATATATAAGGCAGCCAGGTCCCATGAGAGAGCACTTGCCTGCACATCCATTCATCCCTGACCACTGCTGCTGATAGTGATTCCTCTGGCACCATGTCCAGGACTGTGGAGAGGTCACAGCCATTCACCCAGGAGGAGAACCTTGCCCTGATAGATGTGATCCTCCCACAGTTCCAGAGCCTGTATGGTCGACCAGGGGTTCAGGTGAGTGCAGACTCCACTAGCTTAGACTGTGCCCCTTTTGTGTGACAGTGACTTCTGGCATTGTGTCCATGTGTGACAGACATGCACTGTTGTTTGGAGTGGGTCCCAGGGTGTGGAAGGCCTCATGTCACCCATGCAGAGCATGCTGTGTTTCCTGTGTGCACTCCTCACTTGCATAGTGCCTACTGTGACAATGAATGCAAGGTGCATGCCACATTCTGCCTGCATACTCCTCCTGGGGATGTTGTTTCCACAGTCCTGATGTGATCCTGTGTTCCCCCCAGTGTGACAGGTGTCAGTACCCATGGATGTGTGTTTGTTCAGTGTACCTGTGCTGTGAGTGTCCAAAGGCCGTGTTCGTCCCCTGCACATTGGTGTGTGTGTTAGTCCCCTGTCATGTGGGTGAGTGCATATGGGGAGTGTTGCACACAAGCAGCATGAGGGATGGATATGGCCTGGCCATCGGATGTGAGCAGGGAGCAGTGCTGTGTGCATGCCGTGCTGAGCCAGCCCCACACCTGTGACACCCACGTCTACTGGCACATGGGCAGAGTGAGGTGTGTACCCGCAGTTGGCAATGCCATGTGATTGTCCTGTACCTGTGTGTGTCTGTGTACTCTGCTGAGGTAGCATCAGTGTGCTGGGGCAGGTGACTGCTGTGAGGTGCTGTACATAATCCTGGTGTAGCCTGTGAGGCACAGTGTGATCCCTGGTCAGTGAGTGTGTGGTACCCCTCATGCCACCCGTGTGCTTCCACTGGCACGTAGTGCATTTGGCCTTCCACAGTGGATAATGTCCCTATGACAAAGGTGCAATTAGTTGCATGCATACCATGGCCTGTTCATAATGAGGATTGTTCTATATGTGTGTCTCTGTGTCTTTGCTCATGTGGATTAATGTATTCTCTCTTTTGCATCCTCACAGGTAGGCGCCATTGCCAAGGGGGAGATCTGGAGGGAAGCCGTCAGTGCCGTGAGGGGTACAGAGGGTCGGAGGCGGAGCCTGTCTCAGGTGAGGAAACGCTGGCAGGACATCCGGTGCTGGACGAGGAGGATTGCACGGCTCCTGCTGGGGGACTCACCTGAGAGCCGTAAGAACCGTGGCCGCCGTCGTCTGACCCACATCCAGAAGCGTGTGCTGGCGGTGGTCTTCCCCGATATGGACAGGCGCCTACAGGAGAGGCAGCAGCAGGAAGGGGGTAGGTACATGTGTGTCAGTTGTGTGTCCCCAGCCAATGTAAGTGTGCAGTTGCATGGATACACTGCCAGGGTTTGATTGTGCAGTGCGTCAACTTCTCCACAAAGTAGCACAGTGCTGTTCTCACTCCCTCCCTTCCCCTCCTTGCAATGTGTTCCCTGGTCTGTCGCCACTCTTGCACAAGGTTATTTATGCAGGCAGTTCATGCAGGTGCCCTATGCTATCAGCATCATGTGTGGGGGTGATGTGCCACAGGTATGGGGACCTTGCGTGTGCCATGGCCAATTTCAGTCATTGTGGTGTCCATGTCACTTGGCACTGATTGTGAATCACGACATAGGGGTGTGTCTCCAAAATGTACAGCCTTCCAGCATGCATGTCCAATTGTGTGCCCTCTGACATGATGTGCCTGAGTGGGAGGCCTGCTAAGTGCAGGGACGGTTGCTTAATTTGCAGTCATGTCCATCCTGGACCATGGAGGAGTGTGGGCACTACTGTGCCCTGGGGCACCTCTTCCTAGGTATCATGTGCGTCATCCAACAATATGGCCATTCACTGTGTCTTTGCCATGGGTTGCGTAGGGTGGCATTGTACCCTGGGCTCAACTGTTAGGACCTACAGGTTGCTACATGTGTCCACTGTACAGGGGGACCCATTTTGCTTGTGCATACTCACAGTGGGCATTACCTGTGTGTGTTGTTGAGACAATCTGATGATGTTTGCCTGTCAATGATGTGTGGACATGGCCACCAGGGGCTGTGTGTTTACAGTCATGAATTAGTGGAGGCCATGTGTTTCCATCCCAGAGTAAGAGGTGTACATACTTTCTCCGTCTCAATGAGATTGTCTCAGGTGTGGGTGGTTTGTGCGTACAAGGCCTACATGTCAGAAGCTTCATCCTCCTTGCTGGGTTTAGCCTGTGTGTGATGTTTGACTGGACATACGCTCAAGGTGCAGTGACCCTGTCATGTGTGGCCTGGTTTCATGTATTGCCTTTGCAGCATGCGGCAAGAGTAAATGGATATGATTCATGCTCATCCCTTTTTGACGACGCAGTGTGGTGCAGGTGCTGTGCACATTTGTCCCCAGAGGCTGACTCCTCTCTAAAATTTCAGGTGCAGTGATTTGCTGTTGTGTCATGATCTCCATTGTGTCTCAGTGGCATGGTGGGTAGAAAAACTGTGTGTTCCATGGCCTACATGTGTACATTGTTTTGTAGGTGTTACTCCTGTTGCTTTTCAGGCTATGCAATGTGACCTATGTATATTTGACTCATGTGACATAAGTGTACAGGTGTCTGATTTTCTCCTGTCTCTTCACCTTGCCCACAGCATCGCCGGGGGACACGGAAGGAGACACTAGCACGGACCGGGAGGAGAGATTGAGCACCAGTACCAGCAGTGCTGTCCTGTCTGGCACATGGAGTGGCACGGAGGCCGAAGGGAGTGAGGCGGAGGACCTGTTGACTGCCAACACAGACTATGACGCAGACGGGTCCGAGGCTGAGCTCCCAGAGGTGGCGGAGTCTGCCCCCCCAGCTGATGGCAGCCCTCCACATCCCCCCGCCACCTCAGGTTCCATCACCGGCCTCCCACATGCTCGTGGCCCTTCCCTCCGTGCTCGGTCCCCACATGTCTCCTTCCTGCCAGGCACCGCACCCCCTGCCCCTGTCACCACTGCTGCGGTGAGTGCGGAGTCTGTGGACATCCTGAGGCAGTTGCAGGTTGGTCAGACTGCGATGCTAAATGTCCTCCATGCCCACACCCAGGTGCTGACCCAGATGGAGGCATACATGGAGGGCATGTCGGCTGCGCAGTCTGACCAACGGCAGTTGCTGAGGTCCATAGACTCCACACTGACTGCAGCACTGGATCTCCTGCAGCGCTGCGTAACACCCCCTACCCCTGCCCCATCCACAATTCCCACTCCCGTGCCTGTCCCACGCACATCCAGACGTCAGCGTGCACGCACCCCAACAGACACAGGCACCACACCACCAGGGAAGTCGAAGCGCACACCTCCTGTCACGCACACACAGGGTGAGGAAGGCACACCCACTGGGTCGGGGGGGAAACGTAGAACACGCAGCCACAGTGGGAGTCCGCATTCCACACAACCCACTCCCTCCAAATCCACTCCCCTTAGCTCTCCTGGCCAACAGTCAGTGACAGCATCATCCACTGCGAGTGTGCCCCCCAGCCCCAGGATGACACCACCCCGCAAGCGGTGGAGGCGGGACCCGGCCAGGGGAGTTGAGTCCCCCACCCTGTCCACACCCTCCCCCAGTGGCGCTGCGACCCATCCCTTTGCCCCCCCCCCCTCCTTGGGGCCTGTGGTTGGATTGGGTACGGGGGAGTCGCTGGGGGAACTTGCCGACGTGTGCAGCGCCATTCTGTCCTCCACCTTTGGCGCTGGCACCCCCCCTGTGGCAGATTCATCCCTCCCTGCACCCACAACACCTACCCTTTCCCCTCCTGTCCCTGCGGTGCCTGTTTCCACCCTCCCCCCTGATGCCCCCTCTTCTGTGGATGAAATGGACTTGTGAACTGTGCAGGCAAGCTAGGGGACACACGTCCCGATGTGTACCCCCCCCCCGGACATTGCTGCTGGGCTGGCCCATGGCCCTTGTACATAGTGGACATTTTCTCTGATATATTTTCCTGCTGAATAAAGCCTTTTCTTTTTGTTTTGCACACTGATGCTTTCCTGGACTTGCTGTTGGTGCTGGTGCTCCCTGCGTTGGGGTGGTGATAATGTGTTAGGGGTCTGTGAAATGTTGGAGTGTGCTGCTCATGGGGTGTACCCTGCCATCTGCGTGCCATCACAAAGGTCTCTGCAAATGGTATTTGGTCATGTTTGCTCTCACTGTATGGTGACATTGTCCCAAGGTGTGTTCCGTCCTCTGTGGCCCAGGCCATTTTTCCTGCAGGGTGTCTCCCAAATGCTGTGCTGTGCTGTGTCTACATTTCCTGGATGTGTGAGGGTTGCCTTTCAATATAGCCATGCTGGCTCAGCGATGGCTCCGCCTGCATCTGGGGTATCACCCTTGTAGGTCACTGAACTTGTTGATGGGGTATATTGTCCGATGTCTGGGCACTGCTGGGAGTGATAGGTACACACCCCTCCTGTGTCTGGGCACTGCTGGGAGTGATAGGCACACACCCCTCCTGTGTCTGGGCACTGCTGGGAGGACCCTGCACCCACCCCTCCTGTGTCTGGGCACTGCTGGGAGGACCCTGCACCCACCCCTCCTGTGTCTGGGCACTGCTGGGAGTGATAGGTACACACCCCTCCTGTGTCTGGGCACTGCTGGGAGGACCCTGCACCCACCCCTCCTGTGTCTGGGCACTGCTGGGAGGACCCTGCACCCACCCCTCCTGTGTCTGGGCACTGCTGGGGGTGTTTTGCACACCCCATTCTTATAGCAGGTTCGGTGCGTACATGCACGGGTGGGGGTTTGGTGCGTACATACACGGGTGGGGGTTCGGTCCGTACATACACGGGTGGGGGTTCGGGGCGTACATACTCTGCTGGGGTGGGGGTTCGGTGCGTACATACACGGGTGGTGGTTCGGTGCGTACATACACGGCTGGGGTGGGGGTTTGGTGCGTACATACACGGCTGGTGTGGTGGTTTGGTGCGTACATACACGGGTGGGCGTTTGGTGCGTACATACACGGGTGGTGGTTTGGTGCGTACATACACGGCTGGGGTGGTGGTTTGGTGCGTACATACACGGGTGGTGGTTTGGTGCGTACATACACGGCTGGGGTGGGGGTTCGGTCCGTACATACACGGGTGGGGGTTCGGGGCGTACATACTCTGCTGGGGTGGGGGTTCGGTCCGTACATACACGGGTGGTGGTTCGGTGCGTACATACACGGCTGGGGGGGGGTTCGGTGCGTACATACACGGGTGGTGGTTCGGTGCGTACATACACGGCTGGGGTGGGGGTTTGGTGCGTACATACACGGCTGGTGTGGTGGTTTGGTGCGTACATACACGGGTGGGCGTTTGGTGCGTACATACACGGGTGGTGGTTTGGTGCGTACATACACGGCTGGGGTGGTGGTTTGGTGCGTACATACACGGGTGGTGGTTTGGTGCGTACATACACGGCTGGGGTGGGGTTTCGGTCCG
The DNA here is from genome assembly GCF_964204655.1 of Triturus cristatus. Taxonomy (NCBI): domain Eukaryota; kingdom Metazoa; phylum Chordata; class Amphibia; order Caudata; family Salamandridae; genus Triturus; species Triturus cristatus. Next base: position 690,156,226 of record NC_140580.1, read on the forward strand.
TACATACACGGGTGGGGGTTTGGTGCGTACATACACGGCTGGTGGTTCGGTGCGTACATACACGGCTGGGGGGGGTTAGGGGGCGTACATACACGGGTGGTGGTTTGGTGCGTACATACACGGCTGGGGTGGGGGTTCGGTCCGTACATACACGGGTGGGGGTTCGGGGCGTACATACTCTGCTGGGGTGGGGGTTCGGTCCGTACATACACGGGTGGTGGTTCGGTGCGTACATACTCTGCTGGGGTGTGTGTTAGGTGCGTACATACACGGGTGGGGGTTTGGTGCGTACATACACGGCTGGTGGTTCGGTGCGTACATACACGGCTGGGGGGGGTTAGGGGGCGTACATACACGGGTGGTGGTTTGGTGCGTACATACACGGCTGGGGTGGGGGTTCGGTCCGTACATACACGGGTGGGGGTTCGGGGCGTACATACTCTGCTGGGGTGGGGGTTCGGGGGCGTACATACACGGGTGGTGGTTCGGTGCGTACATACACGGGTGGTGGTTCGGTGCGTACATACACGGCTGGGGTGGGGGTTTGGTGCGTACATACACGGCTGGTGTGGTGGTTTGGTGCGTACATACACGGGTGGGGGTTTGGTGCGTACATACACGGCTGGGGGTTCGGGGCGTACATACCAGGGTGGGGTGGGGGTTCGGGGCGTACATGCACGGGTGGCGCTTGGGTGCGTACATACACGGGTGGGGGTTCGGGGCGTACATACCAGGGTGGGGTGGGGGTTCGGGGCGTACATACACGGGTGGCGCTTGGGTGCGTACATACACGGGTGGCGGTTCGGGGCGTACATACACGGGTGGGGGTTCGGGGCGTACATACCAGGGTGGGGTGGGGGTTCGGGGCGTACATACACGGGTGGCGCTTGGGTGCGTACATACACGGGTGGCGGTTCGGGGCGTACATACACGGGTGGGGGTTCGGGGCGTACATACACGAGTGGGGTGGGGTTTCGGTCCGTACATACACGGGTGGGGGTTCGGGGCGTACATACTCTGCTGGGGTGGGGGTTCGGTCCGTACATACACGGGTGGTGGTTCGGTGCGTACATACACGGCTGGGGTGGGGGTTTGGTGCGTACATACACGGCTGGTGGTTCGGTGCGTACATACACGGCTGGGGTGGGGGTTTGGTGCGTACATACACGGCTGGTGGTTCGGTGCGTACATACACGGCTGGGGGGGGGTTCGGGGGCGTACATACACGGGTGGTGGTTTGGTGCGTACATACACGGCTGGGGTGGGGGTTCGGTCCGTACATACACGGGTGGGGGTTCGGGGCGTACATACTCTGCTGGGGTGGGGGTTCGGTCCGTACATACACGGGTGGGGGTTCGGGGCGTACATACTCTGCTGGGGTGTGTGTTAGGTGCGTACATACACGGGTGGGGGTTTGGTGCGTACATACACGGCTGGTGGTTCGGTGCGTACATACACGGCTGGGGGGGGTTAGGGGGCGTACATACACGGGTGGTGGTTTGGTGCGTACATACACGGCTGGGGTGGGGGTTCGGTCCGTACATACACGGGTGGGGGTTCGGGGCGTACATACTCTGCTGGGGTGGGGGTTCGGGGGCGTACATACACGGGTGGTGGTTCGGTGCGTACATACACGGGTGGTGGTTCGGTGCGTACATACACGGCTGGGGTGGGGGTTTGGTGCGTACATACACGGCTGGTGTGGTGGTTTGGTGCGTACATACACGGGTGGGGGTTTGGTGCGTACATACACGGCTGGGGGTTCGGGGCGTACATACCAGGGTGGGGTGGGGGTTCGGGGCGTACATGCACGGGTGGCGCTTGGGTGCGTACATACACGGGTGGGGGTTCGGGGCGTACATACCAGGGTGGGGTGGGGGTTCGGGGCGTACATACACGGGTGGCGCTTGGGTGCGTACATACACGGGTGGCGGTTCGGGGCGTACATACACGGGTGGGGGTTCGGGGCGTACATACACGAGTGGGGGTTCGGGGCGTACATGCACGGGTGGGGGTACGGGCCGTACTTCCACGGGTGGGGGTACGGTCCGTACATACCCCTGCCCACGCTCTGCGTGCCTGGGTACGGGCCGTACCCATGCCTTTGGTGTGTGGGTACGGTGCGTCCCACCATTGTTGCGGGCCGTGGGGTCCGCACCGTACACAGGCCTTGGGGGCGTGGCTACGGGTCGTACCACGCGTACCCCTACATGACCCCAGCAATGCTGGTACGAGCTGTACCAAGGCCTTTCTGACGTGGGTACGGGCCGTACCGCTATTGTTGGAGTGACGTAGGGGGACGCGTGGTACGTTCCGTACCCACGCTCTTGCGGCCTGGGTAGGGTACGTACCGGTTCGCGTGACCATCCACTTCCGTTGTGGCGGACGCTTGCGTTGCTGGCCTTGCCCCCACCCCCTGGAAGTGACCAGGCCCTGATGGTCAGGTATGTCCAGGCCATGTGTGATTTGGTACCATGTGTTGGTGTTGTGTGTCCTGCCCCTGCCCCCCCCTTTGCCCCTGGTTGTTGTGCTGACCTTCTGCGGCGTCTGCGTCGGTTCCTGTACGCCAGGTGGACTGCTAGGAGGGCAGGGATGGCACGTAGGTTCGGGTCCATGTCTGTTCGTCGCGTCCAGCTGCTCCTTGCGTGTGTCGTCCTGATTTCCCGGCAGTTTTTGGCAGCCGGTAAATATTTTCCGTGCGGGATGACGTCGGTTCGAATCGTACTTCCTGGTTCGTGAAACGTAGGCTGGATGCGTACCGACGTCACGTCGGCTCCTTTCAGGATCGGAATTGTGTTTAGTTTCTGTTCGGTCGGTGTTTTGTTCGAATCGTACGGAAATGGTGTTTCCGTATGAATCGTACTTGCATTTTCGGATGGATTTCGCACCGGGTACGAGTCGGACGGAGAAAAGGCTCCGTCCGACGGTTCGTACCCGGTTTTTACCGGATCGGAATTGGCACCAATGTGTATAGTATTTATGCAGCACACAAACGGTAATAAAGTGAAAACACAATGCAAAAAAATCCCACACCAGTTTGGAAAAATAGAGTATACTTTAATAAATTATTCAACACCAAAACAACAAAAATACAATTAGTTGAACTAGAGTTATGAATTTAAAAGGTTTTAGTGAAAACGAACACCTAAAAGATCAAAGCGCCAACCGCAAACATCTAGTCGTGCAAGACCGGGTCAAATTTGAAAAACATGGCCAGCCGCAACGGAGCATGGTTCGAAACAAGAAGTGGATTGGGACCGGTCAGCACATACCTTCGGATCTGAAAAAGGTTTTTCTGAGAAGGTACATTTCAGTGGGGCAAGGCTGCAGGAAGTGTCCAAGAAGGAAGCTTCATCATCCAATGAGCCGTAGGTTGAAGCCAGGTCGAAGATTTCTACAGTCGAACTTAGTCCCTTTTGTTTTGCTCACCGACCCTGATGGTACTAAAGTGCAGTGCTTACTTGCCCTGAGCATGATCTAGTTCAGCCCCCTAATGTTCACTTTTTGTTCTGATAGAAACTTCGCATTACCTCCACGCCCCTCGTCCCTCGTCCTCGACCCAGTCATAACAAATGAGGTATTCCACATGACAGGAAACAAAACAGGAAAAGCTTTTGGGCTCCACCCACCCTCCCGTCAGGGGCTATAAGTACCTAGCCAACCAAAAGCACATCCTGTTTTGTTTCCTGTCAGTGGACCTGACGGGGACGCTGGGGTAGGTGCTGGGCACTAACCTGCTTCTAGTAGATGTTGTCTTGTGGTGTCCTCCTCTGCTGGGCTTTAGGGGCGCTGCTGGACCTTCGTGGGACTTACTTGAGTCGGGCTGCTGGGCTTCCTGGACTCTTCAGGCTCCTGGTTGCTGGTCCTGCTGGGCTGCACTGGCTTCCTGGGTTCCTGATGCTGCTGCTCCTGTCATCGTACGTGAGTCCTTCCCAGTGTTTGTCCTGGCCTCCGGTGATGGTTTTGGGATCTGGCTTTGGGGGGAGCGAAAAGAGTCACTCTGGCCTGTTGGTTACGGTCTTAAACTCTTGCTCTGCCGATTGGGTGTTCAATTCCTGGTTTTTCTATGTCTCTGTTGGAGAACTCCGGGCGCTCATTTTGAGGGCTGCCTGTGTGGTTGGAGCGCCCGGATTGGGGTCCGGGCACTCCCTGCTGTTTCTTGGGAGCACTCGGGTTGCACCGAGTGCTCCGCTTGTGCTGTGGCGGCATTTCTCGTTGCGGAGCGCCCGGTTTGGGGTCCGGGCATTCCGTGTGCACATTCGTGGGAGCACACGGCTTCTGCTGCACCGGGTGGGGCCTTCATGGCTGAGCGCCCAGTTTGCAGTCCGGGCGCTCCGTATGTTTTTGGTGTCCCCGCCTTCCGGGTTCTGGAGCGCCCGGGTTGGGGTCCGGGCGCTCAGTTCCTGCTCGGCCTTGGAGCACTCGGGTTGGGTTCCGAGTGCTCCGCTTCCTTCAGGCCGTCATCAATACACCCGGGTGGGCGCTTTGCCTTCATGTATGGTGCCTTCGGCGGCCACGCACTGCATTGTTTTCTGTGCTGTTCTGACCACACCCCCTTTTTTGCCTCGCTTTCGTGTCTGCTGTGTGATTGGGGGTGGGGTTTTTCCCGGTTCTTTTTTGTTTTAAAAGGAGGGGGGGGTCATTTCTCTGCTGTTCTGCACTGTGTTTGGACTTGCTGGTTTCTTTGGTGTTCCTTTGTTCGCTGCTGGATTTCTTGATGGGGAAGCATCACAGAAACCAGAGACATGTGTCTCCTGTGTCCTCTTCATCTTCCCTTGCGGACAGTGGGGATCCTGCCCCTGCGGGGAAGAACCCAAAGTTGGATGAGGACAGGTTGAAGCGTCTGATTTTGGAGACTTTGTCTGACCTAAAGTCCTCCAAAAACTCTACTGGGAGTCGTTCTGGTGGGGGGGTTGACCTCTATTATGACCATTTCTTCTTCTGATTCTTCTGGTGACGCTTCCTTGGGTGCTGTAGATCTGAAGGGAAAATATATATCCAGAGAATTGTTGCCGGACTTGCTTTCTCATGTACGTGAGAACATGGGGTTTCCGGATGATGTTGTGGCCAGTACTTCCTCGGATGCTGCTCTGCCGCAATTTAGGAAGCCTGTTGCTACTTCGCTTCCTATTCATCCCTTTGTGATGGATGTCCGCTTGAATGAGTGGAAGGACCCGGATCACATTATGTTGCCGCGCTTCATGTCGAAGCTTTTTCCCTTGCAGGACATGGAGGAGTCCTTTCCTGAGTCTGTGCATGTGGATTCCATTGTCGCTAGATTGGTTGGTCGTCCTTCCATGGCAGATGATAACATTCTTCTTGATGGGGTGGATAAGAAGATTGCGCAAACCTTATGCTGGTTCTCACCTTGCCATCCGTTCTGGTGTCTATGGTGCTTATGTCGCTCAATCTCTCTTGACTGACTTTAAGACTTTGTTTTCAAGGATGCAGGAGGGTGGCTGTTGTCCAGATTTGCTGGAATCTATGGAGCGTCAGGCTGAATTCCTTTCGGATATTGCCTTCGATTCTGTGCGTGCTTCTGCCTTGTCCTGTGGCTCCTCCATCGCTGCTCGTAGGAATCTGTTGTTGAAGGGTTGGAATACTGATGCCGCCCAGAGGTCCATGGATTTGTGTTTACCCTTTACTGGCCCTCATCTCTTTGGGGACGCACTTGAAGATAGGCTGCATAAGGTGTTCAAGGAGCGCTAACATTCCTTTTCCTTCCATTGGCAGCCTTCTCGTAAGGATATTTCATTTTCTCAGGCCAAGACTTTTTGCTAGCCTTCCAGGTTTCAACAGTCCTCCTTTAAAGGCTCAAGGGGTGCTGGTCGCGGTTTCCCTCGGAAGTTACAGAAGAAGCCTCCCCGTGATGCTGGACCGGGGCCGCAGCGTTCCTGACTATGCCTCTCCGGTCATGTGTCCCGCTGGAGTGGCGCCCATGGTTGGTGGGAGGTTGAGGTTGTTCCTTCCCGCCTGGCGTCTGTCGACCTCCGATCAGGCTCTGTTCTTGAAGAGGGCGATTGTGCCCGTTCCCCTGTTGGAGTGGGGCCTGGGGTCCTATTCGATTGTTTTCCTGGTTCCGAAAGTCACAGGAGGGTTTCGTATTGTCATCAATCTCCGGAGTCTGAACTTGTTTGTGCGGAAGATCCCTTTCAAGATGGAGACCTTACAGCGAGTGGTTCCTTTGATTTGGCAGGCTGGGTGTTTGCTACTCTGGATCTCCAGGACGCTTATCTTCATGTGCCTGTGGCTCGGGAAGATCAGATGTACCTACGCTTCTGCCTGGAGGGTCATCATTGGCAGTTCTGTGTCCTTCCGTTTGGTCTCCGGTCCGCTCCCCGAGTGTTCACCAAGGTGGTTGCTCCCTTGGTGGCTCATCTTCACCTCCGGGGTGTGTCGTTGTTCCCCTACCTGGACGATTAGCTGCTCCAGGCTCCTTCCCCGGCGGTCATGTCTCAGCACCTGTCCTTGACCATCCTTACGCTCGAACAGCATGGGTTTCTGGTGAACTTTCCGAAGTACCAGCTCCTTCTGTTACTCGGCGGACTTTCATAGGGGCCGTCTTCGATGCAGTCCTGGATAAGGTGTTCCTGCCGGATTTGCGGATTCAGCGTCTTCAGTGCCTGTTGCGGAGGTTGTTGTCCCAGGCTACGGCTCCCCTCCTTCAGTGGCTCGAGGTTCAGGGTCATATGGCTGCTACTGTCTTCACAGTGCCCTGGGCAAGGGTTCATCTTCGGCCTCTGCTGTGGCATCTTCAGCGTTGGGTTCCATTTCCGGTTCAGGATTATGCTCTCTCTGTGCCGGTGTCTCTGAAGGTGGTGTCTGCTCTCCAGTGGTGGCTGGATTTCTCAAACCTCTCCAGGGGGATGTGGATTTGCCTGCCGCCTCCTTTGGTGTTGACGACGGATGCCAGTGCGTCCGGTTGGGGGGCTAAGCTGGGTCAGTGGTCTGTTCAGGCTCATTGGCTCCGGGTGGAGTCCCGCCGCTCATCCAATTGGAGGGAGCTGTCTGCTGTGGCCCGAGCTCTTCATTTCTTCCAGGCCCGTCTGCTCGGGTGCAATGTCCTGGTTAGGTCGGACAACTCCGTGAATGTGGCTTACATCAACCACCATGGCAGTACTCACAGTCCTTCATTGAATTTGGTGGCCTGTGCAATTGCGGGTTGGGCGGACTGTCATCTTCTGGCCCTCTCTGCTCAGCATATCCAGGGTGTGGACAATGTGGTGGCGGATGCCTTGAGTCGCAGGTTTCCGTCTTCTCTATCCCTGTGTCTCTCCCCCCGGATTTTCCGGTTGATCTGTTGGAGGTTCGGGACTCCCCTGCTGGACTTGTTTGCCTCCCGGGCCGATGCCCTACTCCCACTGTTTTGTTCTCGGACCCCGGAGTTGGGTGCTTGGGGGGTGGTGGTGTTGTCTCTTCGGTGGCCCCCTTGGTTGCTGTATGCCTTCCCTCCCCTTCCCCCTGATTCCTGCCTTCTTGCTGAAGGTCCAGTGGGTGGGTGCCCGGGTGGTTGCGGTCTTGCCTCACTGGCCATGGAGGTCCTGGTTCGCGTTGTTGTTGAGCCTGACGGTGGGCCCTCCTTGGATTCATCCCCGCTATCTGTCTCCCCTGAGGTCTCCCTCTCCCTCCCTCCTGGTCCCTCTCACCCTGGCGGTCTGGAGGTTGAATGGTTGTCTCTTGGAGTCCGGGGTTTGTCTGATCACCTCATCACTGTGATGCAGGGGTCCCGTAGGGGTTCCACTTTGTCCTCCTACTCTACGCATTGGGCTTCTTTCTCCTCCTATTGTTCGGGACTTGGCCTCTCTCCTGTCTCTTGTACTATCGCTTCTATCCTGCAGTTTTTCTTGGATGGGTTTCAGATGAAGTATGCCTTGTCTACTCTGAGGGGGCAGTGGGCTGCTCTTCGGGCTTTCCGGGATCCGGCTTCTCTTCCTTCTTCAGATGGTTTGTTGGTTTCCCGGTTGTTCCGGAGTTTCTCTCTGTCCTCTCCTTCTTCTCGCTCTCTGGTTCCTCCTTGTGATCTTTCTTTGGTCCTGGGTGCTCTGCAGTCTGCTCCTTTTGTGCCCTTGGAGTCTGTGGACCTTAAGTTCCTCTCTTTTAAGGTGGCTTTTTTGGTTGCTGTGACTTCTGCTCGGCGGTTGGGTGAGCTCACTGCCTTGCATTGTTCTCCTCCCTTTTTGCGTTTCTTGGCTGACGCGGTGGTCCTCTCTTTGGATCCTGGGTTTGTTCCGAAGATTCATTCTCATTTTCATTGCTCTCAGGAGTTGATTCTTCCTTCTTTCTGTCCTTCTCCTTCCTCGCCTGCTGAGCTGTTGCTTCACTTCCTGGATGTGAGGCGTGCTTTGTCCGTTTATGTTGCCCGCTCTGCGGGGTTTCGCTCTTCGGACTCCCTCTTTGTGACCTTTGGTTTGGCTGGTCGGGGTAAGGCTGCCTCTCGTCTTACTCTGGGTCGCTGGATCAAGGCTGTCATTTCTCTGGCTTATCAGGGCTCTGGTTTGCCTTGCCCTTCTGGGGTTCAGGCCCGTTCCACTAGGGGTGTTTCTGCTTCCTGTGCTGCCTTTCATGGGGTTTCCCTTGATGAGATCGGTCGGCCTGGGACATGGGCGTCTGATTCTACTTTTGTACGGCACTATCGTCTGAATTGTGCTTTGTCTGACCGGACCAATTTTCGTTGTGGTGTGTTGCGTGCGGTGGGGGTTGTTCCCCCTCCCTGATTCTGTTTGTTTATATAAGTTTTCACTTGCTGCGCTCCATTTTTGTGTTCGGTCTCTGTTCTCTGTGTGGTTCACCAAAGGCCTGTTGGTGGGGTTGCTTTGGTATGCCTCATTTGTTATGACTGGGTCGAGGACGAGAGACGTAGAGGCAATGCTATGATTACTTACCGGTAATCCCCATTACTCTTAGTCCTACTCATCCTCGACCCAGTCATACTTACCGCCCGCCCTCCCTGTTCAGGCCTTTGTTGCTTGGTATGTCAGGATGTGCTTTTGGTTGGCTAGGTACTTATAGCCCCTGACAGGAGGGTGGGTGGAGCCTAAAAGCGTTTCCTGTTTTGTTTCCTGTCATGTGGAATACCTCATTTGTTATGGCTGGGTCGAGGACGTGTAGGACTAAGAGTAATGGGGGTTACCGGTAAGTAATCCTAGCATTACCTACAGCCCCAATTTACTGGATGATCTCCAGCCTCTCCATATATTTCCATACAGTAATACATTTTTTACTGGCATCTACTCTCTTAGCATATGCTTCTTCAAATTTCCTTGTGCCTATCATTTTATTAAGCCATTCAGAATAAGTGGGTACTTTGGGGGACCTACAATTCTGAAGTATCAGAGAACGCGCAATAAGGGATTATGTTGACTGTGTCATTTTTTTAGGAGAGGGCGTGGTGTTTCTAGGGGTAAAGGGCAGGAAGTAATTATTTTTAATAATTAATAATTATTTCTTAATAAATGCTAATTGATTAAAATTAAAAATAGCAATTGTCTAATTAATTTCAGATGTGAGTTGTGGTGTTTATAGTGGTATAGGGGGGGAAGTAATTTATTTTAAAATAATTATTAAGTAGTTGTTAATTGATATTAATTTATTATTTTAAAATTAATTATGGAAATTGCGCAATGATTTTTAGGTGTGGGTGGTGGGGATTATTGGGGTAGAGGGTGGAAATTTATTTACGTTTAATTAATTAATAATTAGTCGATCATTATCAATTCATCAATTGATAATTAATTAGGGTAAATGTTTTATTTTTTGTGTGTGAGTTTTGGTATTTTAGGTGTTATGTTTGGGGAGTAAATTAATTTTTATCTGTTTTTTGTTTTTTAATTAATATTATTTTTTTAATTGATAGTTAGTTATGTTAATTATGAAGGTACATTTTTTTAAATTTAGATGTGTGTTGTGAATTCTGCTGTGTTATAGAGTAGGAAATAAAAAAGATAACATTTATGTACTGATTAATGTTCTTGTTTATAAATAATTTTTAATTAAAAATAATTATCTGTTTGTAAATTATTTTTGAATTTATTTAATATAATATTTCTAGATATTTGTCATATCTATTTGAATGAATGAAATAAGCTTTATTTCGATATAAGAATATCTCAAAAGCACATACAATTAAAAAAAATATGAACAATCATTAGATCACAAAGTTAAAACATAAAATAATAATAATAATAACATCACCAATGTTCCTAAGCAGATGAAAGTTTAAAAATACATATATACATAATAAATAGGACAATTTCTTTGAAAGAAGATAAAAAGGGTCAATATAGCAAAAGAGAAAATCTGCATTATATTTGGACTGCGTGGGCTTTAGATCTTAAAAGCCAAGCCCACCTTAGGAACTTAGATAGTGCGCAAACATACAGGGTTCTAGTATCAGATTTAAAGATGCGCAAAGCTATGGTATAGTCTCTAGTCCCAAGATCTCTGCAGAGAGGTTTGAGCCAGTATGTCCTTGGAATTCTATATTTGGGACATGCAAATAGAACATGAGCAATTGACTCAACTCTGGACTCGCAGAAAGGACAGAATGGTGATGTTTGGAGTGGAGGCTTCCAGCGTGCAGTTAATTCGCACACTGGGAGTGTACCAACCCTAAATTTAAAATAAAGTGCTCGGTCGAAAGGCTTTTGGATAATGTCAAGATAAGGCTCATAACGCACTTCATCCTTAAGCCTTAAGAACTCAATGGTGCATCTAGCACCATGAGAACTAGAGATCCTCTTCGCAGTGACCCATCTCCAGTATATTATCTTAAGTTCAGCTTTCGGGGGTGAAGTTCTATTCACCCAAGCATCTTTTAGGCCAAGGTCATAGAGCAGGGTCTTGACATCCTTTAACCATTTAATTTTGTGCCAGGAAGGCATAGAAAGTATTTCAGACAGACCCTCAGCATACTTCACTAACTCCGGGGTACGCCAGAGCCGGGCCCATAGGAGAAGGGGGCGAACTCTTGCCATGTCATTCAATCCCTGGCACCCTAAGTCCATTAACAGAGGTACCACAGGTGTACTTTGGGGTAATGCCATCAGTTCCTTATAGAAACTGGAATCAGACTTGGTAAGCTCATCAATATTGTTTAGGCCCCATAATTCGGCACCATAAAGTACCGAACTTACACCTCTTGCTTTATATATCTCAAGGGCTGGTGCTATTGGCCTGGACGAGGAAGTACGATGCTCTCTGAGGAGGGCTCCAGTAACCCGCTTATGATTTAAAAGCATCTTTTGTATATGGGTTGACCAGTGCATTGTGTCTGAAATGCGAATGCCCAGGTAATCAAATTCTTTTACCCTATCAAGATTGACTGCATTCAGGACAGGGGGCTGTCCTAACTTTTTAGGTGGATTCAAAATTAGGTATTTAGTTTTGGTGGAATTTATAATGAGCCCTCTGTTATTGCAGAAGATTTGAAATCTGTCAAGTAGAGTTTGGAGACCCATGGGTGTATTGCATAATAGAAGAGTATCGTCAGCGAACAGGAGGGTTGGAATACGTTCACCCGCCAGGGATGGTGCGTCCGAAGGGACTTGCAACAAGTGCTCCACTACACCATTCACATAAAGTGAAAAAAGAGTAGGGGCAAGAACGCATCCCTGACGAACACCCCTGTTCACTGGGATTCTCTCTGTTTTTTGGCCCTGAGAGCCCCAACGCACTTGTGCGAAATTTCCCTCGTGTAGTTTTATTAGGAGAGCCAATAAGTAAGATGAAATCTTCATACTGGCTAGGACATTCCACAAGGTAGGACGAGGAACTAGATCAAAGGCTGTTTTAAGATCTATAAAGGCAAGATAAAGACTACCCTTTCCAAGAAGAACAACCTTCCAGTAGATTAAGGAGCAGTCTAAAAACTTGCTCTATAGTACCTGTCCCAACCCTGAAGCCCGCCTGGTAGTCTGAGAGGATTTTGTTCTCATCTACCCAGGATAGCATCCTCTCCAAGATCACCTTCCCAATGACCTTCTGGGTTGAGTCGATCAGGCTGATAGGGCGGTAGTTGGCAGGATCGTCCCTACCACCCTTTTTGAAGATCGGGACTACCTCAGCCCCCTTCCAGGATTCAGGGACCAGAGCGCCATTGACAATGGCATTAGTTAAAGCTGAGAGGAGCTTCCCCATTTAACTGGATCTAGTCTAAGGACATCACCAGGGATACCGTCAGGGCCTGCTGCCTTCTGGGGGACAATGGACTTGATGGCGGAGGCCACTTCCCCTTCATTAAAGAGATTAATATTCAATAAACCCGGAGAGGGGAAGAACTCCATGCAAGGAAGCTCGCCCTCGCTCTCAGGTCGGAGAGAATAAAGCTTGGAAAAGTGATCAAACCAAGCCGCACTAGTAATGTTACAGGTCATAAGATCTTGGTCGGGTCTGTTCTTGGTCCTAATTGTACTCCAGAAGTGGCTAGAGTCCCGCTTGAGGGAGGTCTCCCTTAGTGCCTGCCAGTACAGTTCTTCCCAGGCCTTTTTAGCATCTGACACACAGATCCTATACTCTCTCCTAGCCAGCTGGATCTCTGACGTAACTCCACTTTTGAGGGACGTAATTAAAGCTGATTTCTTCCGCCTACAATTTTGTGTATACCAACCTCCTGCAAGATTGTGCTTGCCCCCCTCGGTAGTCCTCCTTTGCCACTTACTAAAAATAAAGTCCCCAGTTCTTTAATAATGCCTTGGAACAGAGTTGAGACCTTATCGTAATCAGTCTCATTGGTATTAAACCTGGCTAACTCAGCTTGTGCTATATGCAATATAGATCCAATCGACTGGACTTTCTTCTCATCAAGCATCACTTTGCGCCATTTAAGGCGTCTCTCACAATTTGAGGGACATACCTCGAGAGTTGACATTAAAATACCAACTGTAGGAATCATAGGTCCAGTTACTCCCTCCCAGAACGGTTGTAAACTTAAAGATAGCTGATTGTGGTCGCTATCGATAGTGGGAATTACTTCCATGTCCAGCACATATGGCCAAAGTTTGAAGTCAAGGAGGATATAGTCTATCCTTGAGGAGTGATCTATCCTATTGTAGGTATGTGCGCCTTGCAGATCTGAAGGAGTTCTGCCATTAGCCGCCCTTAGGCCAAACTCTAAGATCATGGTGTTCATGAATACAACTGACTTTGACCATCTCCTAATAGGAGGCAATGATAGTGAAGGAATACCTCTTTTGGTGTCATCCTCCAATAGATCGGGAAGATCTAACGATGAAAGGGGCTCAAAAGAGCAATTGAAGTCTCCTGCTACCAAAACATGAGATGCGTGATGGCACTTGCGCAATTCCCGCTCAAGAGATATGAGGGTGGGTGACAAGGCTCCCCCGCTTAGGCCTCTAGCATAAACGTTTAATAGATCAAGAGACTTCCTGCCCTGGGCTCCCTTAATAGTAATCCTTAGAATGTCAGGAGAGATATGGCAAACCTGTCTGATAGTGCACCCAAGAGAAATACTAACCCAAATGAGGAGACCGCCTGAAGGGCGACCTCCCCCCGATGAGGATAAAATGGCTGGCTCAAAAAAGGTAGTAAAGCCAACCATATGGTGGGGCACTGTACTCCAGGTCTCGTGAAAGATACAAATACAATAAGGCTCTATCAGAGAGTTCCAAGTTGGAAGATCTAATTTGCTAGCGATGCCAGCAACATTCCAACTTAAGATCATTAAAGGAGGGACATCTAAATGTGAATCTAAAGGTGAATCACAAATAATAGGAGAAGTGGCGGGATTAGGAATACCCTGGGATAAATTAGGTGTAGGAACCAACGCTGGATAATTTTTATGCTGGGAGTGTGGGCCAGACTGTGCTCTGTGATGTTGGACTTGAAGGGGGGGGAGTGATAGGTGGAGAATCCCCGTCAGGTTCATAAGAAACCTCTACCACTTCACTATGAACATCACCAGCAGGGATACAAAGATCAGCCGCAGCAAAGTTTCCATGTCAGTCAAAGTCGTACTGTAGGTATGGTTCTCGATGCCTAATAAAGGGAAAAGTGACAAGACCCTTGTCACTGATGGACTGAACCCCCTTTTGAAACCCATCGTGAGCTACATGGAAAAAAGACTGTGAGTAGTGAGTATATGAAAAGTCTGAATAAAATTGGCTTAAATCGGAACATCCTATACCATTCGTAGCAAAACCTAAGTGATGATTGCAAATTATCCTTGCAACACGAGGATCCCTGAAGTTTACAAGAATACAATCCCCAGACATATTCTTGCGTCTGTTACCCACCCAGGAAACCCTTCTGACATGAAGGACGTGGCCATCCAGGTGCCTCGGAAGCGGCCTGTTGTTATTCAGCCAATGGGTTGTTTTATTTTTTAGCTCGGTAAAGGATTCAAATTTACCAGCTTTAAGCCGCGGAACTCCTGTTAAGAGAACCACGTAAGGTAAACACTCCGGTGGTAAATTAATGTGAGGTAAGGCTTGCTGGGTGTGAGCAGAATTATCATTCAAGTGATCTGGCGCGAGGCTCACATTAGGTGGTTTAGATTGACTCTTGATAGATTCTACCTCATGGACCAACACTTCTGAATTATCATTACAAATAGTTGGGCCAGAGGCTAGTGTTTTGTTATTCGTGGGTTTACTATTCCGGATACATGGGGATATTGCAGATTTGTGACGTGATATAAGAGCTCCATTCTTAGGCCTTGTACTTGAGGTAGTATTCAGAATTGGCAAAATGCATTGGGAGGAAAGCTCATTTGGAATATTAGAAGTGGAATCTACAATGACAGAATTATCTTGGCCAATCTTCGAGTGCAGCTTTATTAATGATTTAAGAGAGAAGAAATTGTCTAGAGAGGCCTGTTCGAATCTCTCGAGCCTCTCAGACAAAGTCTTCACTCTTTCAATCAATGGAAGTGTAAGAGATTTAATGAGAAGTTCAATTTGGTCAACAAGGGAAGGTTGAGACTCAGGGCCATGAGAACCAGTATTCAGAGGTGACTGTTCTGCAGATATTATTTGGGGGGTCAAATTAGTAGGATGCACAGTGGATGGATGTGTCCTCTGGTATCGAGGAGTCAATAACACTGTGCGACCTAATTTGGTATTAGTATTATTACATGACTTGGTTTTATATTTCTTAGAAGCTTTTTGGCGATCCCCCTTGTGACCGCTACCCACTCTTTTCCTTTTGCTAGGAATGACTTTAGGCCCGACAGTGTTAAAAACCTCAGATGGAAGAACAATGACGGGAGAAGATGCTGGATTAGTGGGCGGGCCAGAGGTCGCTGTTTGAATTGGTGTCAGCGGGTCTCCTGCCGCACAGGATGATGGGATTTGTGGTCCGTCCCCGCTCGGCGGCCACTGGTGGAAATCGCGGCGGCGGAGGACGAAGGACAGCAGCGAGGCAATGGACACAAGGTGAGTGGCAGCACAGGCACTGGAAGCACAGCCACGGGTCAGCGAAGAGGAACCCGCTCGGCCGAGGAAGCACCGGACTTTTAAGCGCATCCTGGCGCGGGAAACGGTGTCAGCGGGTCTCCTGCCGCACAGGATGATGGGATTTGTGGTCTGTCCCCGCTCGGCGGCCGCTGGTGGAAATGGCGGCGGCAGAGGACGAAGGACAGCAGCGAGGCAATGGACACAAGGTGAGTGGCAGCACAGGCACTGGAAGCACAGCCACGGGTTATTATAATAGGTTTCTAATTTTAAAAATATTTTTGTATGTTTTTCTTTTTAAAAAAAATATTTTGTTTGGGTGATATTTTGTTTGTTTTTAATTTTGAACTGACTGGAGTGGGAATAGTAATTTTTACCCCTCCACTATTCAATACTTTCCCTAGTGTTGCACTAACTGGAGTGGGAATAGTATTTTCTACCCCTATGCTATCCAACACTTTCTCTACTGTTGCACTCACTGGAGGGGAAATAGTAATTTTTAACCCTCCGCTATCCAACACTTTCCCTACTGTTGTACTAACTGGAGTGGGAATAGTAGTTTTTACTCCTCTGCTATCCAAGACTTTCCCTGCTGTTGCCCATTACTGGAGTGGGAACAGTAATTTTTACCCCACCGCTATCCAACACTTTACCTACTGTTGCACTCACTGGAGTGAGAATAGTGATTTTTATCCCTCCGCTATCCAACACTTTCCCTACTGTTGCACTGGATGGCAGGGCAATAGTATTGTTTACCCCTTCTCTATCCAACACTTTCCCTTCTGTTGCATTCACTGGATTGGAAATAGAAATGTTCACCCATTAGCTATCCAACACTTTCACTAGTGTTGCACTCACTGGAGTGGGAATAGTAATTTTTACCCCTTCACTATCCAACACTTTCCCTACTGTTGCACTCACTGGTGTGGGAATAGTCATTTTTATTCCTCCGCTATCCAACACTTTCCCTAATGTTGCACTCACTGAAGTGGGAATAGTATTTTATACCCCTCTGCTATTCAACACCTTCTCTACTGTTGCACTCACTGGAGTGGGAATAGTAATTTTTACTCCGAATAGACAATATGGCTCCCACCACTGAAGAGACAACTCATGTGAGCGCTCCTGGATGCGATAGCTTATCGCTTAACCAAATAAGTACGTCTGGTAATTATTTTTAAAGAATATGTATTGATCCATTGTATTCAGGTTAATCCATAATCCATTGTATCACGTCGTTGTAATTAAACTCTTCATTACAAAAGACGTATGTAATCAAGTATCATTTCCTTCCACAGGAATTATATATCAAAACACCGATGCATTTTGGGTCCAATACTTCTTCAGGGGGTAAACCCTAAAAAGAAAAATGAAGGTACTGTGAATACCTCGAGGAGAATGCGCATCTATGATTCATTAAAGTTCTTTGTGGTTATGTGTCATGCTAAAGAATCCTCCACCAAGGAAAAAAACCCGCTGTGCACTCTTCGTAAGTGTCAACCGTGAATGAAAAAAGAAACCCAAAAGCCAGTGAAAATTGCTCTGTAGGATTCGACGATAAATGGGGTAAATAACAGGTCTTATAAAAAGTGCAAAGGTTCTGTCAATCAGAAGTGAGTAATGTTGGGAAAATGAAAAGCAAAACTGTGCGACCAAAATACGACATGAAAAGGAGTAAATAAAAAGTATCAAGTGTATTTAGTTCAGGAAAAAATATATTAACACGATGCCGTGTGCGCAACATAAACGAGAGTAAAGCGTGCGAGCAAAGTAAGCTAAAAGATAGATACCTGTAGAAGATGCTCGCGAACGAGCGTGCACAATTCGAATCCTTCGTCCTGGAAACGCTGCTGTCAGCGTCTCTCAACCCGGTGATGATAAATGCGGTGAACCGGAAGTGAACCGCAGTAAATCATAGATAGTGACGGTAAATGGGGCAAGTGTAGAGTAAGAGAGTAAGAAGAAGAAAGACTCTAATGGAAAACACTAGTATAAGTGTGAAAAGGGAAATAGCAAGTTAAATAAAACTTAAAAGTGCGGTCATGAACGAGAAAAGCATGAAAAATGCAATCCGTGGAACAGTGCATTTTATCATATAAAAAAAACAAGCAAATATCTGAACCAAAACATTCTATAGAAAAATAGATAAAATGGCGTGTGATGAATGGACCTAAAAACTGTGGTTTGTCAAAATGATAAATTTGGGTGGACTCACTAAGAAAAATTGTAAGATGAAAAAATTATGAATGAGGAGAATAATAAACAATGCAATCCAATAAAGAACATCAAACATTATTACGAAAAACATCACCTGATGTTGGACAGAGTCTTAAAGGTAACAATTAAATTCAAGTCGTTCATTGAGCCCTTTCGGTTGTAATTAATTCAATTTGTGTATCCAGTAAAGTAAACACTTTCCCTACTGTTGCACTCACTAGAGTGGGAATAGTATTTTGTACCCCTCCGCTATCCAACACTTTCCCAACAGTTGCACTCACTGGAGTGGGAATAGTAATTTTTACCCCTCCGCTATCCAACACTTTACCTACTGTTGCACTCACTGGAGTGGGAATAGTAATTTTTACCCCTCCGCTATCCAACAATTTACCTACTGTTGCACTCACTGAAGTGGAACATTTAAGTTTAAAGACTTTTAAATAGTTTAATGTTTTAATTTGTGATATGTTTATTTTAATTAGATTATAAGGTATGTGTATGTGTATATATATATATATTTGTACATTTTCATATATACTATTATAAAAAAGTGTATTAATTGTTCTAAAGTAAATATATATAATACATTTTATATACGTATGTTTACATTCCTCAAATTATATTTATTTGTTATATTTCTTAAATTGTATATTAAATCTAATGTATTTGTTAAAAGTTAATGTTAATATTTAATATGACTTTTTATACATATATTAAAATCGATATTTTGTACAACTATATTTTTTACATCAATATTTGTTTCCATTATTTTTGTACTTACCATTATAAATATAGGATGTTGATATTTTTTACATCGATATTTATAACTCGATATTTGTGTATGGGGATATTTTGGGGGTCGATATTCTATCAGTGAACCAGACCCCATGCCCAGAGGCTCCTCGTACATCACCAGTAGGTGGGGTGCCAACATGGACGCATACTCCTTAGAGAAGAAGGTAGTTAACCAGTCTCGTCCTGGCACCTTGTTGCCTGGGAGGCCTTGGATAACCTATACGATCTCCTCCACTGTAGTGGGGGAGTCCAAGTACGACTGGTGGGCATGCTCCAGCCACAGTAGCTGAATAGAGTCCAAGTATGCAGCCAGCTTGCTCTCAGTTTGTACTGGGCTGGCTGTATAAAGTTTAGAATAAAATGATATGATATTTTCCTTGTGGGTGTGAATTGGAGTTCTTTTTTGTCGTCCAACAACTCCACTACATATGTAGAAGCCCGAGGTGTGCGAAGCATGCCCACTAGCATTTTACCAGGGCGGTTGCTCTCTCCATATCTACACACCTTTGCGTCACGTTTGAGACAATTTGTCTCTCGCGGGCCCTCATCATTGAACTCGGTCAATTTCTCCCTGGACAGCAGCCATAGTGGCCGCACTGTTTGAGGCAAAATAGTCAATTTAGAGAGTTCAAATGTCCTGTTACAATCTGGCAAGCCGCCCACGGATCGCGTTAAGGATACCCGATTGTTTTGCAATGCATGTGCCCCGCATCACCACCTTAAATGCCTCCCACAGTGTCGATGAGGAATATACAGAGCCATAATTGTGCCCAAAATAATCTACAATTGCGGTATAGATCTTCTCATGAAAGACTGGGTCCTGGGGCGCTCCAGAGGGCAAGTGCCAGATGAAAGCTTGAGGGACTGTCTCTGGCAGACCAAGCCCCAACATAACAGGGCCGTGGTCCAAAAGAGAATCGTGTAAATGTGCTATCTTGGTAATCCAGGACTGCGCGTCCTGAGATATCAGCAAATAATATGCATGCCAATGAATTGTGAAATTCTGTGGTGTATGTACCCTCTGCACTAGTCACATGTGTAAGCGGCCAGATGTCATTGAAATAGTTGTTGTGTATGATTGTGTTGAGTAGTGTTGCAGCATTGGGGTGTGGCCCTGAGTGGTCAAGTCCATCATCCAGTATGACATTGAAGTCCCCTCCCCAAAGAATGGCTCTTGGGACTAGGCAATCTATAAGTCTCCGGATCTCAGAAAAGAAATCCTGGCTATCAGTGTTGTGGCCATACACTGCAAGCAATATGACTGGGTGTTTATGTAGGGTGCCAGCAAGAATAACATATTGTCCATTATCGTCACAAAGGTCGCGTCACAGCTGCCTTGGCAGGCCTTTGGGCATTAGTGTTGCTATGCATGTGGCCTAATTGGAGGTACAGAGAAGTGTAGGCCTCCTCGTACCAGTCCACACACAGCCCTGGTCAGTCTGAAGTGGAGTTCCTGGAGATAGCAAATATGAACTAGGTCCCTGGTTAGATAAGCATGTACTAATCTGGCTTTTCTGCATTCTGTTAGTCTGGGGATTATCAATGTGAGGCATCAGGTTGTGGTCATAATGCTGTAAGGAAGGACAGTCGGGCAGTGGTGGTAGCGGTCTAGCAGGGTGCACTGTGTGAAAGTGCAAGCACACAAATTGTGGCAGTGCAAGGGACCTTTCAAGGTAGGAAAACTAAAAACAACAGTGGCTTGTAAACATATACTAGCCCCCTCGGATTTCAACCCTCAAACATGGTTGATTATAACGAACCCTCACACCACCTCAATACACATCGTAAAGATGTGACAAGTAAATTTGGAATCATTCTGAGAGGGAGAGAAAAGCCAAACAAATGACCCAGTCAAGTTCTGGCAGGGTGGCCGAGGGGGCTTGTGGCCCCCCAGGGTACTGTCAGGAGGCTCTCCATGTGGCAACTGGTGAGACTGTAGGCATGACAGTCTATTGGTGCATACGAGGAAACCAAGCTGAAAACTAACATCAAAGTAGCCTGTTGCATCCCAGCCAGGGAGGAGAAGCAATTGAACCCTGTTTAGTGGGAGTGAGCACAAGCACTTTAGCAGTTTGTAGCAGTGGTAAAGTGCACAGTCATTATCCTAAAAAAAAAATTCAGCACAATCATTTAGGTAAATAGGCAAAATGTGTGGGGCAAGACCACCCTAAGGCTGACAGGTCTAACACTTCTGTTCTCAGCACTCGTATCGTCACCAGTACCGGACAATGATCTGAGAGCTTATATGAAAGCATTACACAGTCCAACACTCTAGTGCTAATATCTCTTGTGGAATAGTAATATTATTCTCTGCAAGCGGGATCTAGGTGGCCCCAAACAGCTGTCAATCTGAAATCTTCCATGATTTTTTCCGTTGTTAGGGAAGTATCAGAAAGGGATCTTTGAATGGTTGTGGATCAATCAAGATGCCAGTTTAAGATAATATTGAACTATCCCACCCACCTCAAGGGTTCCATTTTTATCTAACAGATTGTAAAAAAGACAAGGCTATCCACATTGAAACCGTAAGTATTCACTAGGCCTGGGCAAAATTGATTAACACCGGTGTAATAGGAATAATTTTGGTAATTTCAAGTTATTGTTTTGACGCAAAAATTACCGTAAATTATACAATTATGCCATTGCATAGTAATTTGGCACAAAAATCCAATTACAGCAGTACAGGAACAACAAATTTAGTGAAAGAAAGTTGCTCCTATCTGCTGCTGCTCTTGTGCTGTTGTGGTTAGTGCTGTGTTGTTAGCACAGAATGCATCAATGGGTCCTTTGTGAACACAAGGGTGTAATTTGTGCTAGGAAAGCAGCACAAAATGCTGGGTTACTTTCCTCACATAACTCTGCATAATATTACATAGTTGTAATTTCGCATTGTTATTTTACAGCAAATTACTTGAGTTACGCCAACACCCAGTATTCACCAGGAAAATTGATTCCCCTCCCTGCTTACCATTGAGAATGAAGGATCTGCCATAAAAAGCCTCCAATGAAGATTGACACTGGAAATGTACATGTTTCGTCATTAAAATTGGCACCCCAGTCGAAGAGGAATCGTATAAAGAAAAATAACTGTGAGGTCTCCAAGATGGAATAAAGGCCCTCTCAGTACAAGTTGTTCGCACCCAGTCTATTAAGATATGACATAACCTTTTTTGGTATTGTTCAAGCCTTTGACGTTTCATGTTATAAATTTAATATCCAAATGAGTCATACTCAATATGGACTATTTCATGGTTGTCTTTCGGCATAAATGGACCTACTACCCACATTCCCTTTGAATGGCTGCTCCAGCCTCTCTTAGAAGATATATGATCTTATGAGGTTTTACAGCAAATAAACAAAGTGCACTGCAAGTCAAACAAATATATACTCCCTTCCGAGCTGTACTCTCCCACTACTCATGCTGAAAACCCCAATCATCAGCGAATGGGAACATCCACCCTCTAAACATCTGAATCAGCATAAAGGGGGGAGCCCTTTCTCAATAGCCTAAACTTGGGATTGTGCGCTGGGGCAACTGTAAGCCCACCATGTCAAGACTACTCCCTAATTGCTTATAAGGACCTGGGAATTTTGTCAACCCCCCACTCACCTTACATAGGAACTCTACTTTATGTGTGAGAACGAAAAGTCTGCTACTTGTTTCATGCCCTGGGTGTGATCTATATTGAGTCATGGTGTAAGTGATTAGCAGAGTTTCTAGAAGGGGAGGGGGCCTTGGCAACAGTGAATGGTGGGCTCTTTAAACAATTAGTGTAAGAAATTCACTGTTTCTGCATGGTCACCCCAGATTTTTTTTCTTATGCTGAACCCTATATTTTTACTGGTTTTAGAACTCTGCGCACTTTACCCAAGCTAACCAGATGGAAAGTGTTTGTGCTCCCTCTTAAAACATGGTTTTAGTGTGATATTCCTAATTGGCATATTTAACTGACATATTTAACTGTGCAAATTTGGCTTCAGGCTTACTCTGTGTAGCCTTACTGTAGCAATGTAAAAACTACAAATCAATTTGCCAAAATATACCCTTTTGGCAGGTCAGAACTTTTAAATAATAATAAGCAACCATTATGTAGGCATTGCAGCCCACAAGGCATAGTGCCTGGTATTTAGAATGAGGATATTTTGATCTTTAATATTAACATGTCCTTACATTGACTAGCACTCAAAAGCTATTTTTCACTGTGCCATACCTACCGGTCCTCGGTGGAAAACAAGAGCAAAGATTAAAATCCTAAAATTGTATATCGGACAAGAGGCTAACTAGATAAATATTTAAGCATTTCATTTATAATACCACAGCCCACATTGAGTGAGAAATATACCCAAAATTCAATTTCTTATATTCTTATTTACAGACCCTGTTGCCCAATGCCCTAGAGGAGAAAATTCAAGGAATGAAAATAGATTCTTGTGAGGAATTGGGTTGTTGGTTGATTGGGGTTTGAACGCTGGTCAAGCAACAGCCACATTCACTTGAAGGGTGAACCACAAAAAGTCACTTAATTAGCCTAAGCTTAACCCTGGGAAGCTTAGTACATAAAGCAGTTAGGCTCAACTTAGAGACAATTAGGCAGATTTATGAGCCCCTAGCGCCACTTTTGCGTCACTTTTCCCATGTTAAAAGTGACGCAAAAGTGGCGCAAGGGGCTCATAAATCTGCCCCAATGTGTATAGTATTTATGCAGCACACAAACAGTAATAAAGTGAAAACACAATACAAAAGAATCCCACACCAGTTTGGAAAAATAGAGTATACTTTAATAAATTATTCAACACCAAAACAACAAAAATACAATTAGTTGAACTAGAATTATGAATTTAAAAGGTTTTAGTGAAAACGAACACCTAAAAGATCAAAGCGCCAACCGCAAACATCTAGTCGTGCAAGACCGGGTCAAATTTGAAAAACATGGCCAGCCGCAACGGAGCATGGTTCGAAACAAGAAGTGGATTGGGACCGGTCAGCAAATACCTTCGGATCTGAAAAATGTTTTTCTGAGAAGGTACATTTCAGTGGGGCAAGGCTGCAGGAAGTGTCCAAGAAGGAAGCTTCATCATCCAGGAGCCGTAGGTTGAAGCCAGGTCGAAGATTTCTACAGTCGAACTTAGTCCCTTTTGTTTTGCTCACCGACCCTGATGGTACTAAAGTGCAGTGCTTACTTGCCCTGAGCATGATCTAGTTCAGCCCCCTAATGTTCACTCTTTGTTCTGATAGAAACTTCGCATTACCTCTACGCCCCTCGTCCCTCGTCCTCGACACAGTCATAACAAATGAGGTATTCCACATGACAGGAAACAAAACAGGAAACGCTTTTAGGCTCCACCCACCCTCCCGTCAGGGGCTATAAGTACCTAGCCAACCAAAAGCACATCCTGTTTTGTTTCCTGTCAGTGGACCTGACAGGGACGCTGGGGTAGGTGCTGGGCACTAACCTGCTTCTAGTAGATGTTGTCTTGTGGTGTCCTCCTCTGCTGGGCTTTAGGGGCGCTGCTGGACCTTCGTGGGACTTACTTGAGTCGGGCTGCTGGGCTTCCTGGACTCTTCATGCTCCTGGTTGCTGGTCCTGCTGTGCTGCACTGGCTTCCTGGGTTCCTGATGCTGCTGCTCCTGTCATCGTACGTGAGTCCTTCCCAGTGTTTGTCCTGGCCTCCGGTGATGGTTTTGGGCTCTGGCTTTGGGGGGAGCGAAAAGAGTCACTCTGGCCTGTTGGTTACGGTCTTAAACTCTTGCTCTGCCGATTGGGTGTTCAATTCCTGGTTTTTCTATGTCTCTGTTGGAGAACTCCGGGCGCTCATTTTGAGGGCTGCCTGTGTGGTTGGAGTGCCCGGATTAGGGTCCGGGCGCTCCCTGCTGTTTCTTGGGAGCACTCGGGTTGCACCGAGTGCTCCGCTTGTGCTGTGGCGGCATTTCTCGTTGCGGAGCGCCCGGTTTGGGGTCCGGGCGTTCCGTGTGCACATTCGTGGGAGCACACGGCTTTTGCTGCACCGGGTGGGGCCTTCATGGTTGAGCGCCCAGTTTGCAGTCCGGGCGCTCCGTATGTTTTTGGTGTCCCCGTCTTCCGGGTTCTGGAGCGGGTTCCTGCTCGGCCTTGGAGCACTCGGGTTGGGTTCCGAGTGCTCCGCTTCCTTCAGGCCGTCATCAATGCGCCCGGGTGGGCGCTTTGCCTTCATGTATAGTGACTTCGGCGGCCGCACACTGCATTGTTTTCTGTGCTGTTCTGACCACACCCCTTTCGTGTCTGCTGTGTGATTGGGGGTGGGGTTTTTCCCGGTTCTTTTTTGTTTTAAAAGGAGGGGGGGGTAATTTCTCTGCTGTTCTGCACTGTGTTTGGGCTTGCTGGTTTCTTTGGTGTTCCTTTGTTCGCTGCTGGATTTCTTGATGGGGAAGCATCACAGAAAGCAGAGACATGTGTCTCCTGTGTCCTCTTCATCTTCCCTTGCGGACAGTGGGGATCCTGCCCCTGCGGGGAAGCACCCAAAGTTGGATGAGGACAGGTTGAAGCGTCTGATTTTGGAGACTTTGTCTGACCTAAAGTCCTCCAAAAACTCTACTGGGAGTCGTTCTGGTGGGGGGGTTGACCTCTATTCTGACCATTTCTTCTTCTGATTCTTCTGGTGACGCTTCCTTGGGTGCTGTAGATCTGAAGGGAAAATATATATCCAGAGAATTGTTGCCGGACTTGCTTTTTCATGTACGTGAGAACATGGGGTTTCCAGATGATGCTGTGGCCAGTACTTCCTCGGATGCTGCTCTGCCGCAATTTAGGAAGCCTGTTGCTACTTCGCTTCCTATTCATCCCTTTGTGATGGATGTCCTCTTGAATGAGTGGAAGGACCCGGATCACATTATGTTGCCACGCTTCATGTTGAAGCTTTTTCCCTTGCAGGACATGGAGGAGTCCTTTCCTGAGTCTGTGCATGTGGATTCCATTGTCGCTAGTTTGGTTGGTCGTCCTTCCATGGCAGATGATAACATTCTTCTTGATGGGGTGGATAAGAAGATTGACTCTGCTTTGCGCAAACCTTATGCTGGTTCTCACCTTGCCATCTGTTCTGGTGTCTATGGTGCTTATGTCGCTCAATCTCTCTTGACTGACTTTAAGACTTTGTTTTCAAGGATGCAGGAGGGTGGCTGTTGTCCAGATTTGCTGGAATCTATGGAGCGTCAGGCTGAATTCCTTTCGGATATTGCCTTCGATTCTGTGCGTGCTTCTGCCTTGTCCTGTGGCTCCTCCATCGCTGCTCGTAGGAATCTGTTGTTGAAGGGTTGGAATACTGATGCCGCCCAGAGGTCCATGGCTTTGTGTTTACCCTTTACTGGCCCTCGTCTCTTTGGGGACGCACTTGAAGATAGGCTGCATAAGGTGTTCAAGGAGCGCTAACATTCCTTTTCCTTCCATTGGCAGCCTTCTCGTAAGGATATTTCATTTTCTCAGGCCAAGACTTTTTAGTAGCCTTCCAGGTTTCAACAGTCCTCCTTTAAAGGCTCAAGGGGTGCTGGTCGCGGTTTTCCTCGGAAGTTACAGAAGAAGCCTCCCCGTGATGCTGGACCGGGGCCGCAGCGTTCCTGACTATGCCTCTCCGGTCATGTGTCCCGCTGGAGTGGCACCCGTGGTTGGTGGGAGGTTGAGGTTGTTCCTTCCCGCCTGGCGTCTGTCGACCTCCGATCAGGCTCTGTTCTTGAAGAGGGCGATTGTGCCCGTTCCCCTGTTGGAGTGGGGCCTGGGGTCCTATTCGATTGTTTTCCTGGTTCTGAAAGTCACAGGAGGGTTTCGTATTGTCATCAATCTCCGGAGTCTGAACTTGTTTGTGCGGAAGATCCCTTTCAAGATGGAGACCTTACAGCGAGTGGTTCCTTTGATTCAGGCCGGCTGGGTGTTTGCTACTCTGGATCTCCAGGACGCTTATCTTCATGTGCCTGTGGCTCGGGAAGATCAGATGTTCCTACGCTTCTGCCTAGAGGGTCATCATTGGCAGTTCTGTGTCCTTCCGTTTGGTCTCCGGTCCGCTCCCCGAGTGTTCACCAAGGTGGTTGCTCCCTTGGTGGCTCATCTTCACCTCCGGGGTGTGTCGTTGTTCCCCTACCTGCACGATTGGCTGCTCCAGGCTCCTTCCCCGGCGGTCATGTCTCAGCACCTGTCCTTGACCATCCTTACGCTCGAACAGCATGGGTTTCTGGTGAACTTTCCGAAGTACCAGCTCCTTCTGTTACTCGGCGGACTTTCATGGGGGCCGTCTTCGATGCAGTCCTGGATAAGGTGTTCCTGCCGGATTTGCGGATTCAGCATCTTCAGTGCCTGTTGCGGAGGTTGTTGTCCCAGGCTACGGCTCCCCTCCTTCAGTGGCTCGAGGTTCAGTGTCATATGGCTGCTACTGTCTTCACAGTGCCCTGGGCAAGGGTTCATCTTCGGCCTCTGCTGTGGCATCTTCAGCGTTGGGTTCCATTTCCGGTTCAGGATTATGCTCTCTCTGTGCCGGTGTCTCTGAAGGTGGTGTCTGCTCTCCAGTGGTGGCTGGATTTCTCAAACCTCTCCAGGGGGATGTGGATTTGCCTGCCGCCTCCTTTGGTGTTGACGATGGATGCCAGTGCGTCCGGTTGGGGGGCTAAGCTGGGTCAGTGGTCTGTTCAGGCTCATTGGTTCCGGGTGGAGTCCCGCCGCTCATCCAATTGGAGGGAGCTGTCTGCTGTGGCCCGAGCTCTTCATTTCTTCCAGGCCCGTCTGCTGGGGTGCAATGTCCTGGTTAGGTCGGACAACTCCGTGAATGTGGCTTACATCAACCACCATGACAGTACTCACAGGCCTTCATTGAATTTGGTGGCCTGTGCAATTACGGGTTGGGCGGACTGTCATCTTCTGGCCCTCTCTGCTCAGCATATCCAGGGTGTGGACAATGTGGTGGCGGATGCCTTGAGTCGCAGGTTTCCGTCTTCTCTATCCCTGTGTCTCTCCCCCCGGATTTTCCGGTTGATCTGTTGGAGGTTTGGGACTCCCCTGCTGGACTTGTTTGCCTCCCGGGCCGATGCCCTACTCCCACCGTTTTGTTCTCGGACCCCGGAGTTGGGTGCTTGGGGGGTGGTGGTGTTGTCTCTTCTGTGGCCCCCTTGGTTGCTGTATGCCTTCCCTCCCCCTTCCCCCTGATTCCTGCCTTCTTGCTGAAGGTCCAGTGGGTGGGTGCCCAGGTGGTGGCGGTCTTGCCTCACTGGCCATGGAGGTCCTGGTTCCCGTTGTTGTTGAGCCTGACGGTGGGCCCTCCTTGGATTCTTCCCCGCTATCTGTCTCCCCTGAGGTCTCCCTCTCCCTCCCTCCTGGTCCCTCTCACCCTGGCGGTCTGGAGGTTGAATGGTTGTCTCTTGGAGTCCGGGGTTTGTCTGATCACCTCATCACTGTGATGCAGGGGTCCCGTAGGGGTTCCACTTTGTCCTCCTACTCTACGCATTGGGCTTCTTTCTCCTCCTGGTGTTCGGGACTTGGCCTCTCTCCTGTCTCTTGTACTATCGCTTCTATCCTGCAGTTTTTCTTGGATGGGTTTCAGATGAAGTATGCCTTGTCTACTCTGAGGGGGCAGTTTGCTGCTCTTCGGGCTTTCCGGGATCCGGCTTCTCTTCCTTCTTCAGATGGTTTGTTGGTTTCCCGGTTGTTCCGGAGTTTCTCTCTGTCCTCTCCTTCTTCTCGCTCTCTGGTTCCTCCTTGGGATCTTTCTTTGGTCCTGGGTGCTCTGCAGTCCGCTCCTTTTGTGCCCTCGGAGTCTGTGGACCTTAAGTTCCTCTCTTTTAAGGTGGCTTTTTTGGTTGCTGTGACTTCTGCTCGGCGGTTGGGTGAGCTCACTGCCTTGCATTGTTCTCCTCCCTTTTTGCGTTTCTTGGCTGACGCGGTGGTCCTCTCTTTGGATCCTGGGTTTGTTCCGAAGATTCATTCTCATTTTCATTGCTCTCAGGAGTTGATTCTTCCTTCTTTCTGTCCTTCTCCTTCCTCGCCTGCTGAGCTGTTGCTTCACTCCCTGGATGTGAGGTGTGCTTTGTCCGTTTATGTTGCCCGCTCTGCGGGGTTTCGCTCTTCGGACTCCCTCTTTGTGACCTTTGGTTTGGCTGGTCGGGGTAAGGCTGCCTCTCATCTTACTCTGGGTCGCTGGATCAAGGCTGTCATTTCTCTGGCTTATCAGGGCTCTGGTTTGCCTTGCCCTTCTGGGGTTCAGGCCCGTTCCACTAGGGGTGTTTCTGCTTCCTGTGCTGCCTTTCATGGGGTTTCCCTTGATGAGATCTGTTGGCCTGGGACATGGGCGTCTGATTCTACTTTTGTACGGCACTATCGTCTGAATTGTGCTTTGTCTGACCGGGCCAATTTTGGTTGTGGTGTGTTGCGTGCGGTGGGGGTTGTTCACCCTCCCTGATTCTGTTTGTTTATATAAGTTTTCACTTGCTGCGCTCCATTTTTGTGTTCGGTCTCTGTTCTCTGTGTGGTTCACCAAAGGCCTGTTGGTGGGGTTGCTTTGGTATGCCTCATTTGTTTTGACTGGGTCGAGGACGAGGGACGTAGAGGCAATGCTATGATTACTTACCGGTAATCCCCATTACTCTTAGTCCTACTCATCCTAGACCCAGTCATACTTACCGCCCGCCCTCCCTGTTCAGGCCTTTGTTGCTTGGTATGTCAGGATGTGCTTTTGGTTGGCTAGGTACTTATAGCCCCTGACAGGAGGGTGGGTGGAGCCTAAAAGCGTTTCCTGTTTTGTTTCCTGTCATGTGGAATACCTCATTTGTTATGGCTGGGTCGAGGACGTGTAGGACTAAGAGTAATGGGGATTACCGGTAAGTAATCCTAGCATTACCTACAGACCCAATTTACTGGATGATCTCCAGCCTCTCCATATATTTCCATACAGTAATACATTTTTTACTGGCACCTACTCTCTTAGCATATGCTTCTTCAAATTTCCTTGTGCCTATCATTTTATTAAGCCATTCAGAATAAGTGGGTACTTTGGGGGACCTACAATTCTGAAGTATCAGAGAACGCGCAATAAGGGATTATGTTGACTGTGTCATTTTTTTAGGAGAGGGCGTGGTGTTTCTAGGGGTAAAGGGCAGGAAGTAATTATTTTTAATAATTAATAATTATTTCTTAATAAATGCTAATTGATTAAAATTAAAAATAGCAATTGTCTAATTAATTTCAGATGTGAGTTGTGGGGTTTATAGTGGTATAGGGGGGGGAAGTAATTTATTTTAAAATAATTATTAAGTAGTTGTTAATTGATATTAATTTATTATTTTAAAATTAATTATGGAAATTGCGCAATGATTTTTAGGTGTGGGTGGTGGGGATTATTGGGGTAGAGGGTGGAAATTTATTTACGTTTAATTAATTAATAATTAGTCGATCATTATCAATTCATCAATTGATAATTAATTAGGGTAAATGTTTTATTTTTTGTGTGTGAGTTTTGGTATTTTAGGTGTTATGTTTGGGGAGTAAATTAATTTTTATCTGTTTTTTGTTTTTTAATTAATATTATTTTTTTAATTGATAGTTAGTTATGTTAATTATGAAGGTACATTTTTTTAAATTTAGATGTGTGTTGTGAATTCTGCTGTGTTATAGAGTAGGAAATAAAAAAGATAACATTTATGTACTGATTAATGTTCTTGTTTATAAATAATTTTTAATTAAAAATAATTATCTGTTTGTAAATTATTTTTGAATTTTTTTAATATAATATTTCTAGATATTTGTCATATCTATTTGAATGAATGAAATAAGCTTTATTTCGATATACGAATATCTCAAAAGCACATACAATTAAAAAAAATATGAACAATCATTAGATCACAAAGTTAAAACATAAAATAATAATAATAACAACATCACCAATGTTCCTAAGCAGATGAAAGTTTAAAAATACATATATACATAATAAATAGGACAATTTCTTTGAAAGAATATAAAAAGGGTCAATATAGCAAAAGAGAAAATCTGCATTATATTTGGACTGCGTGGGCTTTAGATCTTAAAAGCCAAGCCCACCTTAGGAACTTAGATAGTGCGCAAACATACAGGGTTCTAGTATCAGATTTAAAGATGCGCAAAGCTATGGTATAGTCTCTAGTCCCAAGATCTCTGCAGAGAGGTTTGAGCCAGTATGTCCTTGGAATTCTATATTTGGGACATGCAAATAGAACATGAGCAATTGACTCAACTCTGGACTCACAGAAAGGACAGAATGGTGATGTTTGGAGTGGAGGATTCCAGCGTGCAGTTAATTCGCACACTGGGAGTGTACCAACCCTAAATTTAAAATAAAGTGCTCGGTCCAAAGGCTTTTGGATAATGTCAAGATAAGGCTCATAACGCACTTCATCCTTAAGCCTTAAGAACTCAATGGTGCATCTAGCACCATGAGAACTAGAGAACTTCTTCGCAGTGACCCATCTCCAGTATATTATCTTTAGTTCAGCTTTCGGGGGTGAAGTTCTATTCACCCAAGCATCTTTTAGGCCAAGGTCATAGAGCAGGGTCTTGACATCCTTTAACCATTTAATTTTGTGCCAGGAAGGCATAGAAAGTATTTCAGACACACCCTCAGCATACTTCACTAACTCCGGGGTACGCCAGAGCCGGGCCCATAGGAGAAGGGGGCGAACTCTTGCCATGTCATTCAATCCCTGGCACCCTAAGTCCATTAACAGAGGTACCACAGGTGTACTTTGGGGTAATGCCATCAGTTCCTTATAGAAACTGGAATCAGACTTGGTAAGCTCATCAATATTGTTTAGGCCCCATAATTCGGCACCATAAAGTGCCGAACTTACACTTCTTGCTTTATATATCTCAAGGGCTGGTGCTATTGGCCTGGACGAGGAAGTACGATGCTCTCTGAGGAGGGCTCCAGTAACCTGCTTATGATTTAAAAGCATCTTTTGTATATCTGGTTGACCAGTGCATTGTGTCTGAAATGCGAATGCCCAGGTAATCAAATTATTTTACCCTATCGAGATTGACTGCATTCAGGACAGGGGGCCGTCCTAACTTTTTAGGTGGATTCAAAATTAGTTATTTAGTTTTGGTGGAATTTATAATGAGCCCTCTGTTATTGCAGAAGATTTGAAATCTGTCAAGTAGAGTTTGGAGACCCATGGGTGTATTGCATAATAGAAGAGTATCGTCAGCGAACAGGAGGGTTGGAATACGTTCACCCGCCAGGGATGGTGTGTCCGAAGGGACTTCCAACAAGTGCTCCACTACACCATTCACATAAAGTGAAAAAAGAGTAGGGGCAAGAACGCATCCCTGACGAACACCCATGTTCACTGGGATTCTCTCTGTTTTTTGGCCCTGAGAGCCCCAACGCACCTGTGCGAAATTTCCCTTGTGTAGTTTTATTAGGAGAGCCAATCAGTAAGATGGAATCTTCATACTGGCTAGGACATTCCACAAGGTAGGACGAGGAACTAGATCAAAGGCTGTTTTAAGATCTATAAAGGCAAGATAAAGACTACCCTTTCCAAGAAGAACAACCTTCCAGTAGATTAAGGAGCAGTCTAAAAACTTGCTCTATAGTACCTGAAGCCCGCCTGGTAGTCTGAGAGGATTTTGTTCTCATCTACCCAGGATAGCATCCTCTCCAAGATCACCTTCCCAATGACCTTCTGGGTTGAGTCGATCAGGCTGATAGGGCGGTAGTTGGCAGGATCGTCCCTACCACCCTTTTTGAAGATCGGGACTACCTCAGCCCCCTTCCAGGATTCAGGGACCGGAGCGCCATTGACAATGGCATTAATTAAAGCTGAGAGGAGCTTCCCCCATTTAACTGGATCTAGTCTAAGGACATCACCAGGGATACCGTCAGGGCCTGCTGCCTTCTGGGGGACAATGGACTTGATGGCGTAGGCCACTTCCCCTTCATTAAAGAGATTAATATTCAATAAACCCGGAGAGTGGAAGACCTCCATGCAAGGAAGCTCGCCCTCGCTCTCAGGTCGGAGAGAATAAAGCTTGGAAAAGTGATCAAACCAAGCCCCACTAGTAATGTTACAGGTCATGAGATCTTGGTCGGGTCTGTTCTTGGTCCTAATTGTACTCCAGAAGTGGCTAGAGTCCCGCTTGAGGGAGGCCTCCCTTAGTGCCTGTCAGTACAGTTCTTCCCAGGCCTTTTTAGCATCTGACACACAGATCCTATACTCTCTCCTATTATTATTATTATTATTATATATGAATTTATTAAGCGCACAGCTACCCAAGGGTTTCCCGGCGCTAGAGACACAAGTTAGGAGTAAGGAGGTCAAACAGGAGTGTTCAGAACCGATTACAAAGAGAACAGCCAGGTCTTTACTCCTTTGCGGAATTTAAGATAACACGTTTCAGACCGTAAGGGAATAGGAAGCGAATTCCAGATTGAGGGCGCCAGATAGGAGAAGGAGCGACCACCAACTCTAACACGCTTAAAACGGGGAACAGAGAATCTGCATTGAGTGGATGATCTGAGGGTGCGAGAGGGACAATATTGATGGACTAAAGTGGATAGATAGTGAGGGGCTTTACCGGCTTTAATACGGTGCATAAAGCATAGAGCTTTGAATTTTGACCTAGATTCTATGCGCAGCCAGTGCAGGCTGCGCAGAGAAGAGGAAACAGAAGAAGTTCTAGGCAAATTGCAGAGTAAGCGGGCAGCCATGTTCTGGACCACTTGAAGCTTACGGGAGACCTCCTTGCAGGCACCCAGAAGTAGAACATTACCGTAGTCCAGACGCGATGTCACCAAGGCCTGGACTACTGACTTCTGGGTGTCGGGAGGAAGCATCCATGCGATCTTCCTCAGCCACCTGATGATGGTGGTACAGGTGGCTGCTACGTTAACCACATGTTGCCTCATGGATAACTGACTGTCAAAGAGGACCCCGAGATAACGTGCTGCTGTTGTTGGCACCGGTAGTGGTCCCATTCGCTGAGGCCAATGTTGTGGGCCCCAGAGAGCGGAGTCAGGACCGAATAGAAGCAGCTCCGTTTTGTCGCCGTTCAATTTCAGTTTGTTAGTCAGCATCCAATTGCCGATATCAGCAAGCCCAGAGCAAAGAGAGGAGGAAGAAGAGTGCTGATTCGAAGAGAGAGAAAAAATAATCTGGGTATCGTCTGCATATGAAAAAATAGATAGTCCCGACTGTGCAGCAAGAAAAGCAAGGGGTCTAACATAAAGGTTAAAAAACAAAGGACTGAGAATCGAACCCTGGGGGACACCATAAGGGGAGTTATGAACAGTGGACACCGCAGAGGAAGAAAAAACTTGAAAGGTGCGGTTAGAAAGAAAATTAGAAATCCAGGCAAGTGCGGGGCCGCCGATCCCAACAGACCTTAAAGCAGAGAGAAGAATGGTATGGGAGACGGTGTCAAACGCGGCACTCAAATCCAAAAGGATGAGTGCCACCGTCTCCCCTCTGTCTACATGACGTCTGATTGTCTCGGAGACTCCTAGGAGGGTGGACTCCCTAGAAAAGCCCGCCCGAAAACCAGATTGGGAGGGATGGAGAACATTTGCTGATTCAATGTGAGTAGTTAAGTAATGGTTAACATGCTTCTCCAATACCTTCGAGAGGCAGGGAAGCAAAGAGATGGGGCGAAAATTGGCTGGATTACTGGGGTCCGCGTTAGCTTTCTTTAAGAGCGGGACCACCATCGCATGTTTCCAGGCATTAGGAACAATTTCCTCCATAAGAGAAGCATTTAAAAGAGCCAAGATGCAGTCAAGTGAAGCGTCGGCAAGGGTACAGAGGATCTGCGGGGGCATAGGATCCAAAGGGGAGCCAGATTTAATCTCTGCCAGCAGTTTCTGAAAAGCGGGCATAGAAATGGGTTCCTACTTATCTAGTAGAGGAAATAAAGACCGTGCTGGATCTCTGACGTAACTCCACTTTTGAGTGCCGTAATTAAAGCTGATTTCTTCCGCCTACAATTTTGTGTATACCAACCTCCTGCAAGATTGTGCTTGCCCCCCCCCCCCTCGGTAGTCCTCCTTTGCCACTTACTAAAAATAAAGTCCCCAGTTCTTTAATAATGCCTTGGAACAGAGTTGAGACCTTATCGTAATCAGTCTCATGGGTATTAAACCTGGCTAACTCAGCTTGTGCTATATGCAATATAGATCCAATCGACTGGACTTTCTTCTCATCAAGCATCAGTTTGCGCCATTTAAGGCGTCTCTCACAATTTGAGGGACATACCTCGAGAGTTGACATTTATTTATTTATTTTTATTATTTATTTATTTAGCGATTTGTATAGCGCCTGGTGACCCAAGGGCATCCCCGCGCTGTAAAGAATTGTTCTCCAGATGAGGGCAGGGAAGAGGGGAGACCTTATTTGGGGAAGAGGAGTGTCTTCAGTTTTTTACGAAAAACCAAATAACTGGGTTCCAGTCTAAGGGTACGTGGGAGGGAGTTCCATCCAGTAGCCGCTTGTACAGAAAATCGTCGGCCTCCTGTGCGTGTCCTTTTGAATTTGGGAATATTGGCTAGGTGCTCATTCTCGGATCGTAGGGATCTGGGTGCTTTGTAGGGGGTGACCATGTTACTGAGGATCGCAGGGCCAGATCCGTTGATCAGTTTGTAAGCCGTGCACATGGCTTTGAATTCCACCCTTTGGCGCACAGGGAGCCAGTGCAAGGCCTTGAGGGCGGGTTTGGCTGACACTCTAGATGGAAGGTTCATGAGCATGCGTGCTGCTGCATTCTGTGTCCGTTGCAGTCTCGTCAGGGTGGCCTCCGGGGCTCCCAGGTAGACCATGTTACTATAATACAGCCGAGACAGTACTAGCCCCTGGATGAGTAGTTTCCTGGATGTGGGTGGTAGTAAGGGAAGAATCTTGCGGGTAGTGCGCATGAGCCCAAAACAGGTGCCTGTAGTTTTGGCGGCTTGCGTCTTCAAGGAGAGCTCGGGTTCAAGCCACACTCCGAGGGTCTTAATTTCGCGCTTTGGGGTAGGAATTTCCCCAAACACGTCTGGCCAGACCGCTGGGGGGATGGTCACCCATTGCTTTCCCAGGAGCATCACTTCAGTCTTTGACCCATTTAGTTTTAATGATGAGTCACACATCCAACCGTGGATATCCGTGAGGCAGTTAGCCAGGTTGTCTGGGTGGTCATCTAGTTGGGATAGGGAGACGACCAGCTGTGTGTCATCAGCGTAGCTTACTATCTTTATACCGAATGGTGTCACTACGTCTGCAAGAGGGGCCATATATGCATTAAAAAGCGTCGGGCTCAAGGAAGATCCCTGAGGGACCCCGCTCGTGAGAGGGAGGGTGGACGAGTGGTGATTGCCATCCCAAACCTGGAACGTGCGCCCGGTGAGGAAGGATTCTATCCAACTGAGTGCCGTCCCGGTGAGTCCTGCTGCCGCGAGTCGATGGAGAAGGACACGATGGTTGACTGTGTCAAAGGCTGCACTGAGGTCCAGGAGGATCACTGCCACTGACCCTCCTGAATCCAGAATGCGCCTCGCCTCCTCGATGACGGCAAGGAGGGCGGTATCTGTGCCGTGACCCGGGCGAAATCCAGTTTGGGATTGCCGCAGAATGTTATTTGTCTCGAAGAACTGAGATAATTGTCCGTTGACCAATTTCTCGGCTACCTTGCTAATCCCAGGGAGGAGTGATATAGGCCGGTAGTTTGCCATATCTGATGGGTCGAGCTGGGGTTTTTTAAGGAGTGCTTTTACCACCGCGCTCTTCCAGCTAGCAGGAACAGATCCCTGGGCCAGTGAGCTGTTGATAAGCTCCATGAGCGTAGGGACGATGACGGGGGCCACGGTTTTGAGGAATCTGATGGGTGCCGGATCCAGAGGTGATCCGCTTTTCATTTTAGCCAAGGTTAGTTCCACCTCGTTGCAAGTTACTGGCCTGAATGTCGCAAGTTGGGGGCGTATGCTGTTTTCAGTCTGGCTAGGAGGTGGATAGCTGTCCATGTGGCTAGTGGGGCCGAGGGGAGGGAGGAAAGCTAAAATGCGGGCAATTTTGTCGTTGAAATAGGTGGCTAGTTCATTACTTCGGTCCACTGGGGGGGAAGTGGAGGGGAGGGAGTTAGGTACTTTCAGCAGCTCTTTTACAATTAGGAAGGACTCCCTGGCAGAATTGGAAGATTCTTTTATCCGGGTGTCGTAGTGGGACGTTTTAGCATGCCTAATGGCAGCTTTGTAGAGTCTAACTGTGTTTTGGTATGCTTCCTTGTTGGCGTGCTGCCAGTCTTTCCTCCATAGCCGTTCGGCTCTTTTACAGTTTTTACGTAGTAGTCGGAGTTCCGGGGTGTACCACGGGGCGGAGCCAGGTTTCCCGTTTTTGTCCTCCCTAGTTCTGAGTGGAAGTACAGAGTCCAGGGAGGTAGGAATCCACTCTCTAAATTTGCTATCGGCAACCGCCCGGGTCTTCTGCGTATTTAGGGGTGGTAGACTTTAAGTTCCTAGCCCATTCTTCGGTGGGAAGTTTGGACCAGGTCCTGTCTCTGATATAAGTGGGCTGTTTTTGGGGTTTCCTAAAGGTTCCTGGTAGTTGGAAGGAGACTAAAAAGTGATCTGTCCAGGGGAGGGGCAGGGACTCCTTCGCTAGCATCGAGGGGGTGTTTGTGAACACAGGATCCAGCAAATGACCCTTGGTGTGTGTGGCTCCAGAGTTTAGGAGGCGGATGTCGAGGGCCGCCAGATCAGTAATCAGGTCGGCGGCTACCGAGTCTGCAGGGTCCTCGAAATGGATATTCAGATCTCCTACTATCATGAAGTTTGTGATAGAGTGGGCCTGTGTCGTAACAGTGTCCAGGAGAGAGCTAGCGAAAGGGCCAGGATAGCCGGGGGGGCGGTATACCAGGACTCCTGTCAGTGAGTTAGTCGGGTCTAGCTTGATTGTAAACTGTAGGCTTTCAGAGTCAGGGATGTGCACTTCACTAGATTTGCAGTGAAGGTAGTCCAGGTGAATAATAGCAACACCACCACCTCTGCCTGAGGGGCGGGGTAGGGACTGAATGAGGAAGCCCGGCGGGGTAGCTAACACCATGTCTGACTCCGAATGTGGGGCGAGCCAAGTTTCCGTGAGGAAGAGGATGTCTAACTCCTGATCTTCTATGAGATGGTTGATCAGCGTCGCATGTTTGGGGAGTGAGCGACAATTCAACGATGCCAGATTGAGGGCTGCGGGCTTGTGGGGGCTTGTAGGTAGTTCGAGCTGGACTGGCTGGCAGAGGGAACAGCGGATGAAGTGTCCATTTGGGTCATGAGCATATTCACAGGAGGAGGCGGTGGGAGGTCTGAGACTTAGAAGCTCCCGCCGTGAATAGCTTACCTTGGGGGCAGTTTTGTCCGGTAAGGGTTCTGGCCCTAGGCCCGGTCGTGCGCGGACGAGCGCAGACGAGCTTGCCTTAAGTGCCCCTTCGGCGCGCCATCATCGCGCCCGCTGCGCTCATCCACTGCGCTTCCGGCAGGGGATCATGCTTTGTAGTGAGTGTTCTGGGCGTCGGAGGGGGGGGGGGGCGTGTCCAGCAGAGGTGGGCGTGGCCCGTGGCTCCCTCGACCAGGTAATGGCGGCAGAAGCGAGCGTTTGGGCCGGAGATGGCGATTTAATCTGCTGCTCTGCGGGGAGTTAGGTAAGTGCCAGGGGAGGGTGCGATTGTGCAGGAGTGTCTAAAAACACAGTATACACAGCTAAAATACAGTTTTTAAAAAGCGCGGCTCCCGGCTTCTCGCCTCAGGAGTGTCTCGTTCAGTAGTGCAGCGCTAGTAGTCAGCGCGCTCTATTTGTACCTGAGAGGGGGGGGGCATGTCCAGCAGAGGTGGGCGTGGCCCGTGGCTCCCTCGACCAGGTAATGGCGGCAGAAGCGAGCGTTTGGGCCGGAGATGGCGATTTAATCTGCTGCTCTGCGGGGAGTTAGGTAAGTGCCAGGGGAGGGTGCGATAGTGCAGGAGTGTCTAAAAACACAGTATACACAGCTAAAATACAGTTTTTGAAAAGCGCGGCTCCCGGCTTCTCGCCTCAGGAGTGTCTCGTTCAGTAGTAAAATACCAACTGTAGGAATCATAGGTCCAGTTACTCCCTCCCAGAACGGTTGTAAACTTAAAGATAGCTGATTGTGGTCGCTATCGATAGTGGGAATTACTTCCATGTCCAGCACATATGGCCAAAGTTTGAAGTCAAGGAGGATATAGTCTATCCTTGAGGAGTGATCTATCCTATTGTAGGTATGTGCGCCTTGCAGATCTGAAGGAATTCTGCCATTAGCCGCCCTTAGGCCAAACTCTAAGATCATGGTGTTCATGAATACAACTGACTTTGACCATCTCCTAATAGGAGGCAATGATAGTGAAGGAATACCTCTTTTGGTGTCATCCTCCAATAGATCGGGAAGATCTAATGATGAAAGGGGCTCAAAAGAGCAATTGAAGTCTCCTGCTACCAAAACATGAGATGCGTGATGGCACTTGCGCAATTCCCGCTCAAGACATATGAGGGTGGGTGACAAGGCTCCCCCGCTTAGGCCTCTAGCATAAACGTTTAATAGATCAAGAGACTTCCTGCCCTGGGCTCCCTTAATAGTAATCCTTAGAATGTCAGGAGAGATATGGCAAACCTGTCTGATAGTGCACCCAAGAGAAATACCAGCCCAAATGAGGAGACCGCCTGAAGGGCGACCTCTCCCAGACGAGGATAAAATGGCTGGCTCAAAAAAGGTAGTAAAGCCAACCATATGGTGGGGCACTGTACTCCAGGTCTCCTGAAAGATACAAATACAATAAGGCTCTATCAGAGAGTTCCAAGTTGGAAGATCTAATTTGCTAGCGATGCCAGCAACATTCCAACTTAAGATCATTAAAGGAGGGACATCTAAATGTGAATCTAAAGGTGAATCAAAAATAATAGGAGAAGTGGCGGGATTAGGAATACCCAGGTATAAATTAGGTGTAGGAACCAACGCTGGATAATTTTTATGCTGGGAGTGTGGGCCAGACTGTGGTCTTTGATGTTGGACTTGAAGGGGGGGAGTGATAGGTGGAGAATCCCCGTCAGGTTCATAAGAAACCTCTACCACTTCACTATGAACATCACCAGCAGGGATACAAAGATCAGCCGCAGCAAAGTTTCCATGTCAGTCAAAGTCGTACTGTAGGTGTGGTTCTCGATGCCTAATAAAGGGTAAAGTGACAAGACCATTGTCACTGATGGACTGAACCCCCTTTTGAAACCCATCGTGAGCTACATGGAAAAAAGACTGTGAGTAGTGAGTATATGAAAAGTCTGAATAAAATTGGCTTAAATCGGAACATCCTATACCATTCGTAGCAAAACCTAAGTGATGATTGCAAATTAGCCTTGCAACACGAGGATCCCTGAAGTTTACAAGAATACAATCCCCAGACATATTCTTGCGTCTGTTACCCACCCAGGAAACCCTTCTGACATGAAGGACGTGGCCATCCAGGTGCCTCGGAAGCGGCCTGTTGTTATTCAGCCAATGGGTTGTTTTATTTTTTAGCTCGGTAAAGGATTCAAATTTACCAGCTTTAAGCCGCGGAACTCCTGTTAAGACAACCACGTAAGGTAAACACTCCGGTGGTAAATTAATGTGAGGTAAGGCTTGCTGGGTGTGAGCAGAATAATCATTCGAGTGATCTGGCGCGAGGCTCACACTAGGTGGTTTAGATTGACTCTTGATAGATTCTACCTCGTGGACCAACACTTCTGAATTATCATTACAAATAGTTGGGCCAGAGGCTAGTGTTTTGTTATTCGTGGGTTTACTATTCCGGACACATGGGGATATTGCAGATTTGTGACGTGATATAAGAGCTCCATTCTTAGGCCTTGTACTTGAGGTAGTATTCAGAATTGGCAAAATGCATTGGGAGGAAAGCTCATTTGGAATATTAGAAGTGGAATCTCCAATGACAGAATTATCTTGGCCAATCTTCGAGTGCAGCTTAATTAATGATTTAAGAGAGAAGAAATTGTCTAGAGAGGCTTGTTCGAATCTCTCGAGCCTCTCAGACAAAGTCTTCACTCTTTCAATCAATGGAAGTGTAAGAGATTTAATGAGAAGTTCAATTTGGTCAACAAGGGAAGGTTGAGACTCAGGGCCATGAGAACCAGTATTCAGAGGTGACTGTTCTGCAGATATTATTTGGGGGGTCAAATTAGTAGGATGCACAGTGGATGGATGTGTCCTCTGGTATCGAGGAGTCAATAACACTGTGCAACCTAATTTGGTATTAGCATTATTACATGACTTGGTTTTATATTTCTTAGAAGCTTTTTGGCGATCCCCCTTGTGACCGCTACCCACTCTTTTCCTTTTGCTAGGAACGACTTTAGGCCCGACAGTGTTAAAAACCTCAGATGGAAGAACAATGATGGGAGAAGATGCTGGATTAGTGGGCGGGCCAGAGGTCACTGTTTGAATTGCCTGCAAGGGAGAACATGAAAGGTCTAAATGTAAGGGAGGGTCATGGTTAGGGGAGCTATCAGATTTTGAGTCCCCACTGGGCGCCATGCTTTGATTAACCCCTGATCTAGTAACATTAATCTGGGTGGATTCTATGACAGGGGAAACTGCCGTTGCTATATTGCCCAGTGACGAGCGCTTGGCGTTAAGCAGGTCGAGAGATAAACGGCGTTCAGTAATGGCTATTTCCTTTTCGAGGACTGAGCAGGCACGTATTATAAAATGATCTAGAGTGCCGCTAACTGTGCTCCCACCAGTCCCACCTCCCTTTCCCGAACGTGTGGACATAGCCATGAGGTCAATTGGATAAAGCGATGTTAAGCGAATAGTACAAAATGGCTATGAGCTAATACAAGCACATCCACGCTTAGCGCATGTATTACAGGTTAACAGTCCACTTTAACAGAATCGGGACGGTAACACAAAAGAACCAAGAGGGCAGGCCCAGCCCGGCCTCCCTAGGCCCCTGATGGCCACAGACGGTCCCGCCCTTGTCCCGGGCTTAGCCCGGCACCGCCCGCGCGCGTCCCGCGACGCGGAGGAAACACCGGACTTTTAAGCGCCTCCTGGCGCGGGAAACGGTGTCAGCGGGTCTCCTGCCGCACAGGATGATGGGATTTGTGGTCCGTCCCCGCTCGGCGGCCGCTGGTGGAAATGGCGGCGGCAGAGGACGAAGGACAGCAGCGAGGCAATGGACACAAGGTGAGTGGCAGCACAGGCACTGGAAGCACAGCCACGGGTCAGCGAAGAGGAACCCGCTCGGCCGAGGAAGCACCGGACTTTTAAGCGCCTCCTGGCGCGGGAAACGGTGTCAGCGGGTCTCCTGCCACACAGGATGATTGGATTTGTGGTCCGTCCCCGCTCGGCGGCCGCTGGTGGAAATGGCGGCGGCGGAGGACGAAGAACAGCAGCGAGGCAAAGGACACAAGGTGAGTGGCAGCACAGGCACTGGAAGCACAGCCACGGGTCAGCGAAGAGGAACCCGCTCGGCCGAGGAAGCACCGGACTTTTAAGCGCCTCCTGGCGCGGGAAACGGTGTCAGCGGGTCTCCTGCCGCACAGGATGATGGGATTTGTGATCCGTCCCCGCTCGGCGGCCGCTGGTGGAAATGGCGGCGGCGGAGGACGGAGGACAGCAGCGAGGCAATGGACACAAGGTGAGTGGCAGCACAGGCACTGGAAGCACAGCCACGGGTCAGCGAGGAGGAACCCGCTCGGCCGAGGAAGAACCGGACTTTTAAGCACCTCCTGGCGCGGGAAACGGTGTCAGCGGGTCTCCTGCCGCACAGGATGATGGGATTTGTGGTCCGTCCCCGCTCGGCGGCCGCTGGTGGAAATGGCGGCGGTGGAGGACGAAGGACAGCGGGGCAATGAACACAAGGTGAGTGGCAGCACAGGCACTGGAAGCACAGCCACGGGTCAGCGAAGAGGAACCCGCTCGGCAGAGGAAGCACCGGACTTTTAAGCGCCTCCTGGCGCGGGAAACGGTGTCAGCGGGTCTCCTGCCGCACAGGATGATGGGATTTGTGGTCCGTCCCCGCTCGGCGGCCGCTGGTGGAAATGGCAGCGGCGGAGGACGAAGGACAGCAGCGAGGCAATGGACACAAGGTGAGTGGCAGCACAGGCACTGGAAGCACAGCCACGGGTCAGCGAAGAGGAACCCGCTCGGCCGAGGAAGCACCGGACTTTTAAGCGCCTCCTGGCACGGGAAACGGTGTCAGCAGGTCTCCTGCCGCACAGGATGATGGGATTTGTGGTCTGTCCCCGCTCGGCGGCCGCTGGTGGAAATGGCGGCGGCGGAGGACGAAGGACAGAAGCTAGGCAATGGACACAAGGTGAGTGGCAGCACAGGCACTGGAAGCACAGCCACGGGTCAGCGTAGAGGAACCCGCTCGGCCGAGGAAGCACCGGACTTTTAAGCGCCTCCTGGTGCGGGAAACGGTGTCAGTGGGTCTCCTGCCGCACAGGATGATGGGATTTGTGGTCCGTCCCCGCTCGGCGGCCGCTGGTGGAAATCACGGCGGCGGAGGACGAAGGACAGCAGCGAGGCAATGGACACAAGGTGAGTGGCAGCACAGGCACTGGAAGCACAGCCACGGGTCAGCGAAGAGGAACCCGCTCGGCTGAGGAAGCACCGGACTTTTAAGCGCCTCCTGGCGCGGTAAACGGTTTCAGCGGGTCTCCTGCCGCACAGGATGATGGGATTTGTGGTCCGTCCCCGCTCGGCGGCCGCTGGTGGAAATGGC
This sequence comes from Triturus cristatus, assembly GCF_964204655.1. Lineage (NCBI taxonomy): Eukaryota > Metazoa > Chordata > Amphibia > Caudata > Salamandridae > Triturus > Triturus cristatus. Next base: position 690,199,374 of record NC_140580.1, read on the forward strand.
GGCGGCGGAGGACGAAGGACAGCAGCGAGGCAATGGACACAAGGTGAGTGGCAGCACAGGCACTTGAAGCACAGCCACGGGTTATTATAATAGGTTTCTAATTTTAAAAATATTTTTGTATGTTTTTCTTTTTAAAAAAAATATTTTGTTTGGGTGATATTTTGTTTGTTTTTAATTTTGAACTGACTGGAGTGGGAATAGTAATTTTTACCCCTCCACTATTCAATACTTTCCCTAGTGTTGCACTAACTGGAGTGGGAATAGTATTTTCTACCCCTCTGCTATCCAACACTTTCTCTACTGTTGCACTCACTGGAGGGGAAATAGTAATTTTTACCCCTCCGCTATCCAACACTTTCCCTACTGTTGTACTAACTGGAGTGGGAATAGTAGTTTTTACTACTCTGCTATCCAAGACTTTCCCTGCTGTTGCCCATTACTGGAGTGGGAACAGTAATTTTTACCCCTCCGCTATCCAACACTTTACCTACTGGTGCACTCACTGGAGTGGGAATAGTGATTTTTATCCCTCCGCTATCCAACACTTTCCCTACTGTTGCACTGGATGGCAGGGCAATAGTATTGTTTACCCCTTCTCTATCCAACACTTTCCCTACTGTTGCATTCACTGGATTGGAAATAGAAATGTTCACCCATTAGCTATCCAACACTTTCACTACTGTTGCACTCACTGGAGTGGGAATAGTAATTTTTACCCCTTCACTATCCAACACTTTCCCTACTGTTGCACTCACTGGTGTGGGAATAGTCATTTTTATTTCTCCGCTATCCAACACTTTCCCTAATGTTGCACTCACTGAAGTGGGAATAGTATTTTATACCCCTCTGCTATTCAACACCTTCTCTACTGTTGCACTCACTGGAGTGGGAATAGTAATTTTTACTCCGAATAGACAATATGGCTCCCACCACTGGAGAGACAACTCATGTGAGCGCTCCTGGATGCGATAGCTTATCGCTTAACCAAATAAGTACGTCTGGTAATTATTTTTAAAGAATATGTATTGATCCATTGTATTCAGGTTAATCCATAATCCATTGTATCACGTCGTTGTAATTAAACTCTTCATTACAAAAGACGTATGTAATCAAGTATCATTTCCTTCCACAGGAATTATATATCAAAACCCCGATGCATTTTGGGTCCAATACTTCATCAGGGGGTAATGCCTAAAAAGGAAAATGAAGGTACTGTGAATACCTCGAGGAGAATGCGCATCTATGATTCATTAAAGTTCTTTGTGGTTATGTGTCATGCTAAAGAATCCTCCACCAAGGAAAAAAACCCGCTGTGCACTCTTCGTAAGTGTCAACCGTGAATGAAAAAAGAAACCTAAAAGCCAGTGAAAATTGCTCTGTAGGATTCGACGATAAATGGGGTAAATAACAGGTCTTATAAAAAGTGCAAAGGTTCTGTCAATCAGAAGTGAGTAATGTTGGGAAAATGAAAAGCAAAAATGTGCGACCAAAATACGACATGAAAAGGAGTAAATAAAAAGTATCAAGTGTATTTAGTTCAGGAAAAAATATATTAACACGATGCCGTGTGCGCAACATAAACGAGAGTAAAGCGTGCGGGCAAAGTGAGCTAAAAGATAGATACCTGTAGAAGATGCTCGCGAACGAGCGTGCACAATTCGAATCCTTCGTCCCGGAAACGCTGCTGTCAGCGTCTCTCAACCCGGTGATGATAAATGCGGTGAACCGGAAGTGAACCGCAGTAAATCATAGATAGTGACGGTAAATGGGGCGAGTGTAGAGTAAGAGAGTAAGAAGAAGAAAGACTCTAATGGAAAACACTAGTATAAGTGTGAAAAGGGAAATAGCAAGTTAAATAAAGCTTAAAAGTGCGGTCATGAACGAGAAAAGCATGAAAAATGCAATCCGTGGAACAGTTTTATCATATAAAAAAAACAAGCAAATATCTGAACCATAACATTCTACAGAAAAATAGATAAAATGGCGTGTGATGAATGGACCTAAAAACTGTGGTTTGTCAAAATGATAAATTTGGGGGGACTCACTAAGAAAAATTGTAAGATGAAAAAATTATGAATGAGGAGAATAATAAACAATGCAATCCAATAAAGAACATCAAACATTATTACGAAAAACATCACCTGATGTTGGACAGAGTCTTAAAGGTAACAATTAAATTCAAGTCGTTTATTGAGCCCTTTCAGTTGTAATTAATTCAATTTGTGTATCCAGTAAAGTAAACACTTTCCCTACTGTTGCACTCACTAGAGTGGGAATAGTATTTTGTACCCCTCCGCTATCCAACAATTTACCTACTGTTGCACTCAGTGAAGTGGAAAATTTAAGTTTAAAGACTTTTAAATAGTTTAATGTTTTAATTTGTAATATAATCTTTATTTTAATTAGATTATAAGGTATGTGTATGTCTATATATATATATATATTTGTACATTTTCATATATACTATTATAAAAAAGTGTATTAATTGTTCTAAAGTAAATATATATATTACATTTTATATACGTATGTTTACATTCCTCAAATTATATTTATTTGTTATATTTCTTAAATTGTATATTAAATCTAATGTATTTGTTAAAAGTTAATGTTATTATTTAATATGACTTTTTATACATATATTAAAATCGATATTTTGTACAACTATATTTTTTACATCAATATTTGTTTCCATTATATTTGTACTTACCATTATAAATATAGGATGTTGATATTTTTTACATCGATATTTATAACTCGATATTTGTGTATGGGGATATTTTGGGGGTCGATATTCTATCAGTGAACCAGACCCCATGCCCAGAGGCTCCTCGTACATCACCAGTAGGTGGGGTGCCAACATGGACGCATACTCCTTAGAGAAGAAGGTAGTTAACCAGTCTAGTCCTGGCACCTTGTTGCCTGGGAGGCCTTGGATAACCTATACGATCTCCTCCACTGTAGTGGGGGAGTCCAAGTACGACTGGTGGGCATGCTCCAGCCACAGTAGCTGAATAGAGTCCAAGTATGCAGCCAGCTTGCTCTCAGTTTGTACTGGGGTGGCTGTATAAAGTTTAGAATAAAATGATATGATATTTTCCTTGTGGGTGTGAATTGGAGTTCTTTTTTGTCGTCCAACAACTCCACTACATATGTAGAAGCCCGAGGTGTGCGAAACATGCCCACTAGCATTTTACCAGGGCGGTTGCTCTCTCCATATCGACACACCTTTGCGTCACGTTTAAGAAAATTTGTCTCTCGCGGGCCCTCATCATTGAACTCGGTCAATTTCTCCCTGGACAGCAGCCATAGTGGCCGCACTGTTTGAGGCAAAATAGTCAATTTAGAGAGTTCAAATGTCCTGTTACAATCTGGCAAGCCGCCCACGGATCGCGTTAAGGACACCCGATTGTTTTGCAATGCATGTGCCCCGCATCACCACCTTAAATGCCTCCCACAGTGTCGATGAGGAATATACAGAGCCATAATTGTGCCCAAAATAATCTACAATTGCGGTATAGATCTTCTCGTAAAAGACTGGGTCCTGGGGCGCTCCAGAGGGCAAGTCCCAGATGAAAGCTTGAGGGACTGTCTCTGGCAGACCAAGCCCCAACAGAACAGGGCCGTGGTCCAAAAGAGAATCGTGTAAATGTGCTATCTTGGTAATCCAGGACTGCGCGTCCTGAGATATCAGCAAATAATCTATGCATGCCAATGAATTGTGAAATTCTGTGGTGTATGTACCCTCTGCACTAGTCACATGTGTAAGCGGCCAGATGTCATTGAAATAGTTGTTGTGTATGATTGTGTTGAGTAGTGTTGCAGCATTGGGGTGTGGCCCTGAGTGGTCAAGTCCATCATCCAGTATGACATTAAAGTCCCCTCCCCAAAGAATGGTTCTTGGGACTAGGCCATCTATAAGCCTCCGGATCTCAGAAAAGAAATCCTGGCTATCAGTGTTGTGGCCATACACTGCAAGCAATATGACTGGGTGTTTATGTAGGGTGCCAGCAAGAATAACATATTGTCCATTATCGTCACAAAGTTCGCGTCACTGCTGCCTTGGCAGGCCTTTGGGCATTAGTGTTGCTATGCATGTGGCCTAATTGGAGGTACAGAGAAGTGTAGGCCTCCTCGTACCAGTTCACACACAGCCCTGGTCAGTCTGAAGTGGCGTTCCTGGAGATAGCAAATATGAACTAGGTCCCTGGTTAGATAAGCATGTACTAATCTGGCTTTTCTGTATTCTGTTAGTCTGGGGATTATCAATGTGAGGCATCAGGTTGTGGTCATAATGCTGTAAGGAAGGACAGTCGGGCAGTGGTGGTAGCGGTCTAGCAGGGTGCACTGTGTGAAAGTGCAAGCACACAAATTGTGGCAGTGCAAGGGACCTTTCAAGGTAGGAAAACTAAAAACAACAGTGGCATGTAAACATATACTAGCCCCCTCGGATTTCAACCCTCAAACATGGTTGATTATAACGAACCCTCACACCACCTCAATACACATCGTAAAGATGTGACAAGTAAATTTGGAATCATTCTGAGAGGGAGAAAAAAGCCAAACAAATGACCCAGTCAAGTTCTGGCAGGGTGGCCGAGGGGGCTTGTGGCCCCCAGGGTACTGTCAGGAGGCTCTCCATGTGGCAACTGGTGAGACTGTAGGCATGACAGTCTATTGGTGCATACGAGGAAACCAAGCTGAAAACTAACATCAAAGTAGCCTGTTGCATCCCAGCCAGGGAGGAGAAGCAATTGAACCCTGTTTAGTGGGAGTGAGCACAAGCACTTTAGCAGTTTGTAGCAGTGGTAATGTGCACAGTCATTATCCTAAAAAAAAAATTCAGCACAAACATTTCGGTAAATAGGCAAAATGTGTGGGGCAAGACCACCCTAAGGCTGACAGGTCTAACACTTCTGTTCTCAGCACTCGTATCGTCACCAGTACCGGACAATGATCTGAGAGCTTATATGAAAGCATTACGCAGTCCACCACTCTAGTGCTAATATCTCTTGTGGAATAGTAATATTATTCTCTGCAAGCGGGATCTAGGTGGCCCCAAACAGCTGTCAATCTGAAATCTTCCATGATTTTTTCCGTTGTTAGGGAAGTATCAGAAAGGGATCTTTGAATGGTTGTGGATCAATCAAGATGCCAGTTTAAGATAATATTGAACTATCCCACCCACCTCAAGGGTTCCATTTTTATCTAACAGATTGTAAAAAAGACAAGGCTATCCACATTGGAACCGTAAGTATTCACTAGGCCTGGGCAAAATTGATTAACACCGGTGTAATAGGAATAATTTTGGTAATTTCAAGTTATTCTTTTGACGCAAAAATTACCGTAAATTATACAATTATGCCATTGCATAGTAATTTGGCACAAAAATCCAATTACAGCAGTACAGGAACAACAAATTTAGTGAAAGAAAGTTGCTCCTATCTGCTGCTGCTCTTGTGCTGTTGTGGTTAGTGCTGTGTTGTTAGCACAGAATGCATCAATGGGTCCTTTGTGAACACAAGGGTGTAATTTGTGCTAGGAAAGCAGCACAAAATGCTGGGTTACTTTCCTCACATAACTCTGCATAATATTACATAGTTGTAATTTCGCATTGTTATTTTACAGCAAATTACTTGAGTTACGCCAACACCCAGTATTCACCAGGAAAATTGATTCCCCTCCCTGCTTACCATTGAGAATGAAGGATCTGCCATAAAAAGCCTCCAATGAAGATTGACACTGGAAATGTACATGTTTCGTCATTAAAATTGGCACCCCAGTCGAAGAGGAATTGTATAAAGAAAAATAACTGTGAGGTCTCCAAGATGGAATATAGGCCCTCTCAGTACAAGTTGTTCGCACCCAGTCTATTAAGATATGACATAACCTTTTTTGGTATTGTACAAGCCTTTGACGTTTCATGTTATAAATTTAATATCCAAATGAGTCATACTCAATATGGACTATTTCATGGTTGTCTTTCGGCATAAATGGACCTACTACCCACATTCCCTTTGAATGGCTGCTCCAGTCTCTCTTAGAAGATGTATTATCTTATGAGGTTTTACAGCAAATAAACAAAGTGCACTGCAAGTCAAACAAATATATACTCCCTTCCGAGCTGTACTCTCCCACTACTCATGCTGAAAACCCCAATCATCAGTGAAAGGGAACATCCACCCTCTAAACATCTGAATCAGCATAAAGGGGGGAGCCCTTTCCCAATAGCCTAAACTTGGGATTGTGCGCTGGGGCAACTGTAAGCCCACCATGTCAAGACTACTCCCTAATTGCTTATAAGGACCTGGGAATTTTGTCAACCCCCCACTCACCTTACATAGGAACTCTACTTTATGTGTGAGAACGAAAAGTCTGCTACTTGTTTCATGCCCTGGGTGTGATCTATATTGAGTCATGGTGTAAGTGACTAGCAGAGTTTCTAGAAGGGGAGGGGGCCTTGGCAACAGTGAATGGTGGGCTCTTTAAACAATTAGTGTAAGAAATTTACTGTTTCTGCATGGTCACCCCATATTTTTTTTTCTTATGCTGAACCCTATATTTTTACTGGTTTTAGAACTCTGCGCACTTTACCCAAGCTAACCAGATGGAAAGTGTTTGTGCTCCCTCTTAAAACATGGTTTTAGTGTGATATTCCTAATTGGCATATTTAACTGACATATTTAAGTGTGCAAATTTGTCTTCAGGCTTACTCTGTGTAGCCTTACTGTAGCAATGTAAAAACTACAAATCAATCTGCCAAAATATACCCTTTTGGCAGGTCAGAACTTTTAAATAATAATAAGCAACCATTATGTAGGCATTGCAGCCCACAAGGCCTAGTGCCTGGTATTTAGAATGAGGATATTTTGATCTTTAATATTAACATGTCCTTACATTGACTAGCACTCAAAAGCTATTTTTCACTGTGCCAGACCTACCGGTCCTCGGTGGAAAACAAGAGCAAAGAGTAAAATCCTAAAATTGTATATCGGACAAGAGGCTAACTAGATAAATAATTAAGCATTTCATTGTTAATACTAAGGAAAATTATCTTTTAGAAAGTTACCTTTTCCATACCTCAGATTCCTGGAGGCTAATTTGAATTTGCTCTCTAACGTCTCCCATACAGTGATTAGCATTTGAATAGGTTTGAAAATTTGTGAAATGCCACCCAGGATCTGTGATTGACAGACTTACCTGAATGGGTATTGGTGACTCCTTTGAGCTCAGCAAATTGTTGAAGGCTGTATGCATTCTTTTTGGCATTACAGTATCAAATCCTATTTGAGTGACATATCCTGCTTAACAGGTCTCTAGAGGTCACACATAGCATTTGTGGCACACTTGAAAGGAAGGTAATAGGGTGCAAATACAAGTCTTGTTTATTAAATGTCTGCTTGCTGAGGAACCCTGCCTTTGAACTACCAGACCTCTGTCTCTAGGTTTATTGGGGATACAGTGGCTGCTTCAAACTGGAGTTTAGTATTAAATGTTAAAGAACATTAGGATTAGTACTCTCCCCAAACTCTCACCAATCATTAGAGCCGAAGTTAGTGTGACAGAAGACTTTTATGATCAAATGCCCAAGGTGGGTTGGCCCTGGAAACTTATACCCGTTGGTTAAGGCATGCCGAGGAGTCATTCCCACCCACTAGCTCATGCCAGGCCTAAATGAGGCATCTCCAGGCACCTTTTTCAGAACTCTGTTGTAAACCAGGAGGTTCAGAAGAGTAGTTAACCTGCTGTCTGTGACCTGAGAGGAGCCATAAAAGACTGGACCTGCTCTCTTTTGTACACAGGACAAAGAAGTGGACTCCAAGTGTCATAATGTTCACCTTCTGCTCAACCAACAGTGATACAACAAGCTACAGTACACCTATCCTTCAATTGCCAGCTGACCAGTGCAAACTGGACCTGGGCTAAACTCTGCTATTAGCCTCTGCCTCGCAATGTGTGAGTCTCTAGTGCCTCCCTGAAGTCCTGGGGATTTTAGAAGTGTAAGCCCTATGGCGGATTGGGGCCTCATTTATAGTTCAGCAAACAAAGTATATACAGTTGGCACAGCCGAGTGCTTTTCTACATCATTGCCAATGGTACTCCATCCAGCCGATTTAGAGATGTCTGCCATTCCAATGTACATCTCATGCACTGGCAGGAATCACTGTCATGGCTGTTCCTGTTGATGCATTGAAAGTTTGACAGACAGCTCTGTCAACAAGATGAAGCCATTTGGCAAACCTTCAATATGTTTTGTTTTTCAAAAACAAAATCCCAAAGAGAGATTTTCAATTTGAAAATAAAAAAATAGTAACCCATTTACCATGGGAGATTTGTCCTATGGTGTGGTGGTTATTTACAAGTTTTCAGTTCTACCTACCCCCAGGGTTTATCTGACGGGGCTGGATAGGGAATACTGGCCATTTGTCTATCCACTCTAAGTAGTCTAAAGGACGAACCTCAGACAGGCATTACTCTGTTGGACCATCAAAGGTGTATGTCAGCGGCAGAGATGGAGCAGTCTCAGTTGCTGATATACTTCAGTTCTGCCCAACTTAAAATGAACCAAGTGTAATTTCTGTTTGGTGGGGAGGGTACTCTGCTGCCTTTGCGACTCAGTACCCTCTCTGTCAAGCGCTAAATCAGGCTCAAAGTCAGAAGGTAAAATTGGCGGCTGGCATAGGCAAGAGCGGTGGCGCGGGGGCAGGGGCGGGGCAGGGTGAGGGAGAATTCGACGGACGACGGGATAGATAAAATTAAATAAAATAATAAATATTACCACTTACCTTGCTCTCGTCGCATTGCTGACTTGGCCTGCCCCTCCCCTGCCTCACCGCTCTTACCTGTGCCGGTCACCACTGGAGGGTAAAACTTTTAACAGGATGAACCTGGTTGTTGTATCCCACCCAAGCTTCATGGAGGTCAGCCTCAAATTGTACTTCGATCCTGATGTACAGCGATCAGTGGATATAATTGTCACTTTCGCTTTTTGGTGCTTTTTCTACTTAACATTTTTAAAAAGTGTATTTCCTGTTCGCCTTATTGTATTTTTTTTATTTTGGCGTCATTGTGTTTATTAAATTGAACTCTATTTTTCTAATTCAGTTTGAGATTTTTTATTGTTTTGCATTTTCACTTTATTACTGTTTTAGTACTCCACAAATACTTTACACATTGCTCTAAGTTAAGCCTGTGTACTCTGTGCTATAACTACCAGAGGGTTGAGCTCCTGTTAATTTAGTGACTTTGAGGGTTCACCATGACAAGGGTTGTGATTTTTCCTTGACACTCCAAAATAATAATCCATTAGTCTATAATTAGTTAATGGAAAAAGTTGTCAGCCCTAAACATTGCCTTCAATATACTTTCCACAAAAGTCACCATGGGTTCTGAGTTAATAGTTTCTGGGATGCTTAGGTTGGTTCGCCAGGCGATAGGTTCTAAGTCTTCATTCTTCATGTTCACCAGTATCATCCTTGATCTCAGATATGTGCCTCTCAGCCATATCCGAACTCTCTACCTGCTTGCGCATTTTCTCTTTTATTTTGTCCATCCTCTCAGTGACAAGGCTGATATTTCTCTCTATGGACTGGAGGCTTTGCTTGACATCTAAAACCTGAATTTCCATATTAGTGTCTTCATTATCTGCGGTGTCCAATTGTTGACTGATAGGACCTTTTTTGTTGTCTTTTGTGGCTGGCCTGGAAGCTCTGCGCATCTTGAAGGGGAGTTTTGGATGCTTTTGTTCTATCTTCCCCATAGGGCTGTGGCTTTAAGTAGAGTAATCTGAGTTGGTAAATAATGAAAGTCAGAGCCATGTGAAGAGGGAAGCCAGGTGTGCACCACCAGAGGTCATTGATGTGGAGGGAAGTTGCATGCGTCACCCAAAGCTTTCGCTCCTCTCAATATCAAATAGTCAGTGCAATTGAAAGCCCCCAATCACCTGGCCCCTAGTGGAACAATTTCTACTCCCCTCTCTGAGGGAATGATTGGGGCACCATACAAGGGCCATACGCCAATGCCACACAGCACCTGGGCAGTCAGATTTAAAGAATAAAGCTGATGCCTGTACACCGTTATTTCAAAGAGTTGAGAAGGTCTGCACATGAAGTCAAGGCAGTCTGGGACCAGAATATAGCATTCATATATGAAAGTAATTTGTGAGGACCGACAATTCACTGTACCTCACCCCCTGTAGCACGGTCCTTTATTCTGTGCATCCAGTCCCTTGCTTCCCCGCTCATCTCCAGCAGGCTTCAGTCATTGGCAAGAGGGCTGTGGCAGTCCGCGCTCTCCAGAAGTACATCTAAAGAGGGGACAGCCACCATCTCAACAGGGGGTCAGCCCTCTGACCCTGAGCACTAGCACCCAGCTTGCCTCGGGCCCCAGCACTCATAGATCACCCCAGTCTTCATGGACAGCGCTGGGTGGACCGTCAAAGGATCATGTCCTCAATCAGGTAATGTCGCAGTTCACACACTGATAACTCTAGATGCCGGCATCATCCTACAAATCTGGGGCCACAAGTGCCACAACCACCACAGTAATCCAGACCTCGGACGTGGCTCTGATTGCAACAGTGGTTTGATCAGAAAATGTGCAGGTTCAATCAGTCGCACAACAGGGTGAGCTGAAGGGATGTAGAAAAAGATGATTTTTACTTTATTTCGGGCTCCTGAAGTGGAGCCGCTGTCTCCAGAACTTGAGGGCTGCTATGTCAACAGGTGGTTGCCCACATACCTAGTAGCAGCTGACAACCACGGAGAAACAGGTTGTGCCACTTATTGGCCCTAAGGTGGTTGGTTGGCTGAATGGATGGCACTGACACTGCTGATCTGGTTATTTATATGAACATCATCTTAATCAAGAGATATCCAAAATACATAGCTTTAGATTCCTCTCTTGCTCCCCAACTGTGCAATACAATAAGCATTCTGAAGCAAATTTTATTTTCAGTGCACAATAGGTTGAATACCTTAATGTATGACTGGAACAAACTAAACTGTGGTGAATAGAATCATGGTAAACTTTTTTCCACAGCTTTAATCTATGAGTTTTTTCCTGATCCAAAAACTGTTGTCACTCTTTAGAGCTCTTTCATGTATAACTTCATGGACTACTCCAGCTACAACCCTGGTCTTCTCTCATGACAATCGTCCAACCATCTTGACAGGTCTTAATATTTTCTTTTTACCCATGACATGTTGATCAGATTTTCTGGTAATCACCATGATGGGCCTCAAGGTGCCAAAAGATTCCCTAGGTGCGAGCAACAGGCACCAACTAATTGTGGTTAATATTTACATGCCTCCAATTGTAGCAGATGAGACTGCAGAGAAAAAGCTGAAGACCCTCTTTTAGGAATTATCAATTAAGTTTCCGATACATGTATCCTCCTAGTGGGGGACTTCAAACATAGACGTTTTAAGGCATGGACAAAGTGGCTCTGGCCCAGGGCCCCAATCTTTAAGGGGATTCCCTGATAGAGACAGCACTGTTCTTCAGAGGGTCTTTACTTTCACGAACTCAACTAATATTCTCTGTGGAGCTACCCACCCATTGACATGGACAGACCATTCATTAATAGCATTTCTAATTAGGGGCCCGGGGACACACAACGTCTGCCACACTAACCCCCTTAGGTAGCGTAAACAGTGGCATAAACTCACGCCCGATCATTTTCAAGAGATATTCCCTACACCCCAGAATCTTTTCTAAGACAACGTAGAAGGGGTTGCCTGGCCCGGCTTAACTCTATCATTAAAACTACCATTGATAATCTAGCCGCCCTGAAACAATGCCCTAGCCTAATTAGAATCTCTCAGACAGCATGGTTTTCCCCAAACCTCCGGACAGAAAAGAGCTGCTGCAAAAAATGGGAACGACACTGGCGCCTTTTACATGATATACAGGATAAGCAAAGATACAAATCCACCCTGGCTCAATATCATAAAAATATTAGAACTGCTCATAAAGCTCACATAGTTCAGGAACTTGAACAGGCAGGGAACGCTCCCAGAACTCTATACCAGATTATAAAATCTTTCACCAATCCCAAGGCATGCGATAATGAAGAAGCTCCCTCTCAAGTCCTATATGACAAGCTAGCAACTCATTTTTCCCAGAAAATTGATTTGATCTACAATAAAATCATCTTTGCTGGTAGTTCTCAGATAGATTTTACGGCAGATCACCCAGAGGCCACTCCAAATGCACATAGGTTAGATTACTTCCCTGCACTTAAGCCCAAGGATGTAGAGTTGCTACTAAATACAGTAAAATCAGGCTCCCGGCTGGATATTATTCCAGCCAAGACCACCTCACTGCTCTCCAAACAACTTCCTGGCCCGGTTTGTTCAATCCTCATCTGCTCTATGAAAGAGGGTCTTCACACGACTGAATGAAAAGCAGCGCCAATGATCCTCATCCGCAAAAATCTCAAGGCCCCTATTGAAGATCTATCTAATTATCGTCCCATATCTCTGCTACCTCTCCTGAGCAAGATACTAGAAAAACATATCAATAAACATCTGTCTGATTTTGTCGAAACTGCAAGCTGTCTCAATCCATCTCAGTCAGGCTTTTGACCCAGACAGAGCTGCTTTGATTGCAGTCTTCTCCGTAGGGTATTTCCCTTTCTGCCTTTAACCACACGAAAAACTCTTATCCAGGCACTGGTGTTAGGCTGTCTGGACTATTGCAATGCTCTGCTGATTTCAGCGAATGAAGCCTCCTTAAACAGATTAAAAGTAGTCCAGAACACTGCAGCTCGCTTGGTCTCCAATGCTCCCCCTCAAACAGCTTCCCTCCCTCTGTTGCAACAGCTGCATTGGCTTCCGGTGCGGAAGCCGATCAGATTTAAGATCTGCTGCATTGTGCAAAAATCCCAGTTATCTAGCAGATAAACGTACCAAATATCTGCCACTTATGTCCCTTCGATCAGGGTCCAAATCTCTACTTCTTATTCCTCGCCATAAAAAATCTCTCTTAGGTGGTAAAGCTTTCTCCTACCTAGCCCCCTCTATTGGAAAAAAACTCTCTATCTTTTTGCGACAATGCCAAGATCATTTACAGTTCAGAAGGCTCCTTAAAACCTCTTTATTCTAATCTCTTCCTCTTCTGTGGCTGGCTGTAGCAATCCTATAGGGCAGAGATACCCCTTGGGGGGGTGATTCAGGCACTTTACAAATAAATAAATCAAATCAAATCAACCTTGGATGAATTCTTAAACAGATTGTTGCAAATAGCATTTTCCGCTAATTTATTTTTAATGTGGGTGATGTGTGTGAGTCTATTACATTTTACAGACAAACGTTTTGTTTATGTTTCTTTCAACATCCATAAAAATATTCTTTTAGATCCAAATAGTATCTTACTATCTGTTGGTGAGCTACTGCTGTGTTACAATATTGAAAACACAAGTCACTACCCCTGAATATTAGATATCAGCATATAAAGAATGTGGACCAGTGTTCCTGTGCACTGTCACTGGCTTGGATAAAGAAGACATGAAAGAGCTGAAACTGGATCATAAATTCAAAGCTGATCTGGAGTGGGGCCCCCAAAATACGTTTGGCCCAGGACACCCAAAATCCTTACGATGTACCTGACTTGAATACAAAAATAAATAGGCTAAAAAGTAAAGGCAAAAGTAAAGGCATATCATTGGAAATAAGTTTGCAAATTCCTCCACCATCTCTTAAAGTAACGAAAGGGAACCGGAGGGGGAATAAAAGAGAGTACATTTTTCAAAGCTTATATCTTATGATAATAAATTGTAGAACACAGAATGAACAGCCAGCACAAGATACATTTAATAATAGAAGGTTAATATCCCTGGTGGATTATGCAGTGATCTCATCTTTCAATTTTCAGCGGGTGAAATAACTCATACTAGAAGAAGAACTTGGGAGCAATCACAATTACCTATGGATTTTCTTAGACTTTCACATAAAGGAGAGAGAATTCTGGCACGAAAATCAAGATACAAAATCAAAAGAGCGTCTGGCCCACACAATTAAAGCACCAGACCACTAAACAGATAATAGAGTTCTTAAGTTATTCCACAAGGCGAAACAATAAAGAGAAAAGCGGTGAATATACAAACCAATTCAAATAAATTAGACAAGAGGCAAATAAGTACCTTCCTTCTCCCACTGTACTCTCCACAATATGTATGCACTTTGACTGTGTGACCAGTGTATACTTAAAAATGTATGGTGATATGTATATACAAGCACCATCAGCACGAGTGCATGATAAGTTTCCACCAACTAGGCTGGAGTACTTTGTTCCAGTTTCTAACCAGCATGCACCAACAGGCAATTACATAGAGTTCTTTTGGATGCCTTGTACTGTTCAGTCAGTATTCATCTCTACTACTGTAATTAAGTCTCTATATGTTTGTCTGTCCCTTGTTTGTTGTCTCCGTTTTTTTCCTCGGTACCCCATAGCGCAAAGCACGCACAAAACCTGAATAAGAGGTACTATAGGGATAAAGGGCGTCTATTCTCTATTCCTATTTCTTTTCCATTTCACACATACGGTCCTGATGAAGCGCCTGGGAATCCACTAGGGACCCAACCACGGCGCAAAACATGTTGACCAGCACACACATTCACTCACACACACGGACACTAGGAGCAGCGGAGTAATACCACGACATCTATGCTATCTATTAATAGAGGTGGCCCCACGCCCCTGTACTAATTTTATCCTTACCTCCCGGACCCACGAATAAAATTATCACCACAGTACCGGTGGGTAATTTTATATCACCACCACACTCCCTTTTTAGGCCCACACACCCGCATGCACAACTGCGGCGTCTCCTGAAAAGATCTCTGACAAAGAGCCCTCTTGCGGGGCCCGTGGGGGACTGCAGCGCCACCCCCACGAGGAGCAATGCCCGATGATGAAGCACGACACTCGCAAGGGTGTGTGAGGGCACTAAAGTTTAAAGGAGAAATTCCCCCACCTGCATTTACAAGGGACACCACTTATAGAGACTTTTTCCTCTCATCTTCATCTCTGTGACCAAATTGGTCACTTACATCTACTTTTAGGAACAGTTACCACATAGTGACAAATTGGTATTTCTTGGGAGTAACGGTACTGGACCTAGCTTTTTCTAACATACTCCCCGTACCCCCCTCTTTTAGTGCTACATGTTTTAGTACGGCAGCCAGCCGCGGGACAACTATCTTCTATCTTTCCTCTTTTCTTTAACTTAGGGCTCTTTCCCTACACCACCACACCCATACCCGTAGCGACAACCTCGACCCCTCCTTCACTCCAAGTAGGGACACATCCACCGACCATGGACAATCCCGGTCTCAGTTTTGATGACGACACAGTGGCAGACATACTCAGGGCACCGTCGCTACTCGACGCAGATGGTAATGTAGCCTCAGGGAGCCGTAATGATGACTGGAAATCTTTACAGGCATTAAGGAAGCAACAAATTAAAACGGCGCTACACGGTACACTAAAGACCGAATATCTTAGAGCTAATATAGCTCCTAATGGCCTCTTAGTGACCTTGACAGCTCGGATCTTCCTCAAAGATCTCGCCTTCAGACGAGAATGGTCAAAGATTGCATGGAAGTGCACAAGAGATTGGCTTGTCCTCATAATCACCACGGCCAAGCGTCTCTCTGATGAACTTTTGATTCAGATTACAATAGCAGAATCAGAATTATAAACAGGGATATCAATCACGTCCTACAAAACGTGCTTAGCTGAAATCAACGAGGAAATCTCCGAACATAGAGACTTCCTCACTAAACAAAAGGTTACTAAACTTCAACAAGATGTCAAGAGATTTTCTCAGGAGAAAATATATCCATATACCAAAGAAGACTATGTTTTCCATAACAATGAGATGTCCTCAGAAGAAATGAATAGCAACAGCTCTAGGAGGACAAGCTCCATGAGTAGGGACTCTATCTATGAAGGAAGCAATTATACAACACCAACAAGAGAATCATGGAGACAACCACCACAACCACTATTGTTCCAGAATTTTCCTCCCCACCCTTTCCAACAACAACCCTATCCGGGTACGTGGGCAGGCCATCCACCCTAATGGAACACACCCTTGGGCTATCCATCACAGATGCAACCATTGCACCAATTCCCGAACCCCCCTTTTCACAACAGAGGAAGGGGCAGAGGAAGAGGAAGACAGAAAAACGGCTCAAGGAATGTACACTGGCAAGAGCCACAACAAATGGTTCTGAGGAGCAACACAACAGGAAAAAGATGCTAGTTGTGAACCTTTCCTCTAGATCTTTGTCACCGGAAGAATCCAGTCCCTTAGAGAAGGGCCTGGGTTTTGTCCCAACACCCGGCGAGGATCTTTTCAGACTCCACCAAGAATTCCATCTTTTCTTCAGGAAGATTAGACTTAAGGCCTTCTTCCAAGACCAACCAGAAGTCATCACTCCTGGCACAGGGCTGAGTAAAAAAATCCAAGTTCACCCCTACAGCAGCTATGACCCATAATGAGGTGCTCACCTTTGAGCAAGCCGTCTTGAAGGACATCACGAGCCTACCGTACAAATACTCCTTTGACAATCTGATGAAGGAAGAGAGACGCACTCTACAGAACATCACAGAAGACATCTCAATCCTCATCAAACCAGCTGATAAAGGCGGTGCCATCGTCATCCAGGATATTGGCACATACGAAGCAGAGTGCCAACGACAACTAACGGATTCCAGATACTACCTCCCCATAGAGGAAGACCCTACACCAAGACTCACTCTGAAGATCAGAAGTTTAGTCAATGAAGCCGTGAGCGAAGACTGGATCACATCCCAGGAGGCAGAGTTTCTATGCAACGACAATCCTAAGACGCCCTACTACTACACCTTACCGAAGATCCACAAAGGGATGGATCCACCACCTGGATGCCCAATAGTGTCAGGTATCGATTCCCTTCTCGAGCCACTGAGTAAATTCTGTGACTTTTTCTTACGTCCTATTGTCACACAGACGCCGACATACCTAAGGGACACTACAGAGGTGTTGAACCTGATCGAACATTATGATGACCCAGGATCAATCACTCTATTGGCCACACTAGATATAGAGGCACTTTATACCAATATACCACAAGATGCCACCCTAGAGGTCATGGAAAGCATGCTGCGAAATGTGGACCCATGGATCCATGAAACACCCATCTCATTCATCTGTGAATGCGCAGCACTGGCCCTAAAAGATTTTATTTTTTGCTTTTAAAAAACAACTATATCACCAAATACAGGGGAGCAGCATGGTAAGCACGTTCGCGCTGAGCCTGGCCTGCATGTACATGGCAATTTTGAGGCCAAATTCATCTTGGGCAACAACAACCCTTACAAGAACATCATGACATGGCGGCGCTACATCGACGATGTTCTGCTAATCTGGAGAGGCAATGTGGACCTCTGCAGTTCTTTCTTTGAATGGTTGAACACCTTGGATCCTTTCCTCAGGTTCACAGGCACGAGGTCAAACGGAACATTGCATTCCTTGATCTCTGGATAACTTTACGTGACAGCACACTACTCACAACAAACTACGGAAAAACAACAGACAGAAATAGTCTCCTGCTATAGCAGAGCCATCATCCAAAAGCACTGAGGGATAACCTTCCGGTAGGACAATTCGTCCGGTTGCGACGTAATTGCAACACAATCTGAGAATTTGAAAAACAATCCTCTATTCTATCGCGTAATCTCAGGGAGCGTAACTACCCACCAAATACCATAAGAAAAGCACATAAACAAGCAGGAAATAACCACAGGGAAGCCCTGTTGGAAGTGAAAGAAAAACCAGAGAATATTGCACTTACCTGCGTCACAAGATTCACGCCTAACTCTAACAAGATCCAGAAAGTTATCAAGAGACATTGGGGTATCTTAACAACAGGCTCATTTGAACCAGGACCAGCCCCCCTTTTTTCTTTCAAAAGGACTCAGAATTTCAAGGATCTGCTTGTCCACAAATGGCCTAGACACAGCGTTAGTACCCAACCAACACTGTGGTCCCTACCACCGGTTGAAGGACATTTCCCCTGTGGCACCTGCTCCATCTGCCCACTCACGGCTACATCCAAAACTATAGATCTGGGTCTCACGAGACCGTGGATACAAAAACGTCACACTAACTGCAACACCAGGAATTGTGTACATCTGATCACATGCCCATGAAACATGAAATACGTGGGAATGACAACCAGATCTGTAAAACTACGTATAGGGGAACACAAAAGCACAATACGGTGGAAGAAGACTAACACAAAATTACGGAATCACTTTTTGGAAATGAATCATACTGCAAATGAATTATAGATGGACCATCATAGAATCCAATGCCAACTGGACCACAACCACGCTGTTCAGACAAGAACAACGGTGGGTTTTCCGTCTGAAGAGTAACACACATGGACTCAATTATGATATACCATGGTCCGAACTTGTCACATAAGTGTATCTGACCATTGAAGAGCCATCCTAGTATACTTCCACCTAGCACACGTCCCCTCTAGCTACTATGAATTCTCCGAGTACATATTTAGCAACAGAGGGCTCACACAATTTAACACCTACTATACTCACTTATGTATACATGGGTGTTTAGTGTGCATTACATTTATTGGCTGACAATACGTGTGAGTCAGAACAGCCCACGCCCTTACGAGTAACTATTTAAAGAGTTGTTAAAGATTTGTGATTGGCAACCGCATTCACCTCCCCGTTACCATCACCCAGATCTGCCACCTACATGATATCTGAACTGGAAGTAGAACTCTGCGCTTTACCTTTGACTCTGACACACGAGTTATTTGTCTTTTCCAGAAATTAGCGACATTTTTAAATCACATTGCATAAACTTTTTATGCTAACCAAATAGGGACACCACGAAGGGACCACGTTAGCAACCATCAGAGTGTTACCTCAGTGTCAACCGCAACTTTATTATCCATTCAGGAGAATACAATACTCCGTCGACACCAGATTCCCGGAACAATGCTGAGATGTAGAACACTGCATTCCCCTTTGTTTTCATCAAACTATGCATACTCTTCTTTCGGTTCATCTGTCCACCACTGTTATTACAGTGCTTCAAAAACAAAATTCCCATATTTACGAGTACTGTATTTACTATTATAAGATGGCAGCCGCATTTTGCCGATTTGCTTACTTCCGGGCTCACACATATCCGTCCCTCAGACACTCCTCCCCCCGCCCCAATCGCTTCCGCTTTAGAGCATTATAATACTGAAGGGACTCCGTCTGTCTCCACTCCGGAGTCCTTCCAGCGGCAAGGCCGGTCTAAGGCACTGACGAGGGGCCCACTACGTGAGTATTACTCTGCTGCCACATACTGATAGACCGCTATAAGAGGTATGTCACTACGAAAAATGCTCATCAACAGCTTTCCCTTTTTACAGTGATTCCCCCTGGCCGCAGTGAGGACATTCGAGGAGGCACTTTTCCTTCTCTCAAGGGGTAAACTAAGATGACACTATCACCATTAGGTTGTTATGCACAATATGGGCTCCATTAATAATATTCCAACCAGCATGTTCCACACTGGATTATTATTATTTTTAATCGTCGCTGCACTATGTGATTTTCCACGCGCAGGTTTGACCGACATTCACGCGCTGTGGTACTATATCACTCCAGTGGCCATCACGATAGATTAAGAGTTCCTTCCTTCTCCCACTGCACTCTCCACAATATGTATGCACTTTGACTGTGTGACCAGTGTATACTTAAAAATGTATGGTGATATGTATATACAAGCACCATCAGCACGAGTGCATGATAAGTTTCCACCAACTAGGTTGGAGTACTTTGTTCCACTTTCTAACCAGCATGCACCAACAGGCATTTACATGGAGTTATTTTGGATACCTTGTATTGTCCAGTATTCATCGCTACTACTGCAATTAAGTCTCTATATGTTTGTCTGTCCCTTGTTTGTTGTCTCAGTTTTTTTTGCTAGGTACTAGGCTGGGACACGCAAGTAGTGTTTCCCCATAGCGCAAAGCGCGCACACAACCTGAATAAGAGGTACTATAGGGATATAGAGCGTCTATTCTCTATTCCTATTTCTTTTCCATTTCACACATACGGTCCTGACAAAGCGCATGGGGATCCACTAGGGACCCAACCACAGTGTGAAACATATTGACCAGCACACACATTCACTCACACACACGGGCACTAGGAGCAGTAGAGTAATACCCCGACCTGTATGCTATCTATTAATAGAGGTGGCCCCACGCCCCTGTACTAATTTTATCCTTACCTCCCGGACCCACGAATAAAATTATCACCTCAGTACCGGTGGGTAATTTTATAGCACCACCACACTCCCCTTTTAGGCCCCCACACACCTGCATGCACAACTGCGGCGTCTCCTGAAAAGATCTCTGACAAAGAGCCCTCTTGCAGGGCCCGTGGGGGACTGCAGCACCCCCCCACAAGGAGAAACACCCGACGATGAAGCATGACACTCGCAAGGGTGTGTGAGGGCACTAAAGTTTAAAGGAGAAACTCCCCCACCTGCATTTACAAGGGACACCGCTTATAGAGACTTTTTCCTCTCATCTTCATCTCTGTGACCAAATTGGGCACTTACATCTACTTTTAGAAACAGTTACCACATAGTGACAAAGAGGCAAATAAAAACAGAAACAAAAGAATGAATCTGAAGAGGCATCTTTCTTCAGGGCAAGCGCTAGCAAGAAGACATTTAATAAAAACACAAGAGAAACTCAGACCGTTTGACAAAGCAGACATGAACAAGAGTTGTGACAAGTTTCCTGTTCTGATGCACAAGAGAGCTATAAGAGTTATGAGAGCTACAGGGGTGTGGGAGGCAGGAAGGGAGCTGAGCCGAGTGAGGAGCCTGCCGGGCCTGCTGGGCCTAATGAAAGTGCTTTGTAGACCTGAGACAAGCCGAACCGAGACCGCAGGAAGTTGCCAGGATGTGATATTGCATGGCAGCCAGGTGAGGCATACCAAGCAGGGGGGTGTAGCAATTCCCTGCAGAGCGTGGGTCCGGGCCCTCACGGAAGAGATCCAGCCAGGTTTGAGCATGGCTTGTGGGATGACCCAGTGAGCCCCCGCTCGTACCTTACTGCACTGGTTTGAATTTCACTGCATCAGGCTCCTCTCTCTCTGCTGATCACCACTTGGCCCTCTCTAGTCCCTCCAATACCAAGGAGAGGCCAGGGCAAAGTGCAGCAGAACATGGGGGAAACAGCGGGCTCCCATCAGGTGTGAATCTGCCCATTCTAAGCACCCCACCCACAGCACCATGGGCCCAAGGGATTCCTCTACCTTAGCGGACCCCCACATAATCTCCTCCTCACTGCCCCCGAGCAGCCCTACTTCAGAAGCAATCAGGGGGAGAGCACATAAGAGGCAGGCCATAAACAATCTAGTAAGTAAGACTAAGGTACTACCAGCAATTCAACACCAGTGAACTTGAGTCATCAGCCTTTATAGCCACCTGTTATTTGAACTCACAACCCAGCAAAGCCCTGGCAAGGCTCTGGTAAGCTCTAAGAGCCTTGGCAACAATAAGGTGCGGAGCAGCAGCAGAGACATGCAGTAGAGAGAGCATTGGGTCAGAGGACCAGTGAGGCAGGCAAGAAATTCGTGCAGAGGGGCCAGAAAGTCTCCAGGGGTAAAGACAGGGGTCCTGAGAAGCAAGGATAGCATCAGCTCAAAAACCTTCTAACTTGGTTCAGCCTGGACTGTTCTCCACTACCGCAACAACACCCCCGATCTAAAGCCTCTGAACCCTAGACCATAACTTTAGTTGTAAAGCATCCAGCAAAGATGCCCCAATATTTGTAAGGAACTTCTCAAAGACTGTAAAATACAAGCTCAATAGAGTCACCAGGAATGGCAAAAACCTCAGACCTACTTCAAGAAGCATTAGAAAAAATAATAATATTAAGATCAGGAAAAATAAGGCAGACACCGGGGCAGAAAAACCCCAACTAGAAGAGGGTACCAAAAACTAACAACCAATAATACAAGCAAACCAAAAGAGCCACGCAACATACGGGGAGCCCCTAATATCGCCAATACTAACCCTATTTGACAAAGTAGACAAAAGAGGTAAAGAAAGCATGAACTCCAAATTCTTTTTCCTCAAAGATCCAGGATCAGCAATCTGCTCAATGGCAGGAGAAGTACTAGGTCTTTTAACACTATTGGCACCCCAAAGAATAAAAGAATAACACAGACTCTAACACAACAAAAGATGCAAACAGAACCATCATATGACTACAGAACAATACAGACCCTAACTCAATAAGGGAAGCACACAAAAACTCCCGTACGTGCTGTACTTTGGAAATACACCGATGAGCCGGTATTTCCGATTGGCTGGAAGGGCCTATGTATGCTTCGCGCTAGCAACCAGAGTTGTCCACCGAGCTGGCGCGGTCAGAGGGTAGGAACGAAGGCATTCGGAACCACGGATTGCCGTAAGTACTAACCACGATACGGGGTAGAGTTTAGTACTCCGTCTAACTCACGATTGTTTAGTATTAGGACGAGACTATTATCCTCCCATTAAGATAAATATAGACCGTTCCACTGTCCTTGCCTCGATCTCATGATCTCTTGGTTGAAGCATGGTCCCTACGAGGGATTTCTAATTATATTGCAATTTTTGAGTAACTTGTGAGCATTTTTATAACTATTGGTTCTAGTCACATCAACCTGACTGACTCATTTGCACCCCTCTTATATTTTTTGGAGGGCGCCTTCCTGTCAATAGAACACTGCACTTTTCAGTGTTTTTTCTCAACGCCATCTCGTTGACACCAGAGACCTGGGACACCAGGGTGAGTGTTACTTCCCCTTCATGTTATTCCCCATTCGTGTTTTGATCCATCTAACACGGTTAAAAACTTATTTTTCTACTTACTATTTCTGCAGTTAAGAGCGTCACACTTGACTATTGCATTATCTTAGTCATTGAGTATTTTTTAGATCACCATTTAGCATGTGATAATTGTGCACATCACCAATACTGCATGACACCTTGTGTGTGCAGTGTATGAGGCAATTAGAAACGAAGATTGGTTTTAGCAAATATGCGTATTTAACATGTACCTTCTTTTTTCCACCCATTTTTTCTTTACAGGCGTATGATTTTATAGCTTAAAGTAACCACTTATTAGGGTGCTGTATCGGTGGTAAGTATTAGTTACTACCACTACCAATAAGTGTGTGAACTTTCTGGTCCTGAAGAATTGCGGTCAACCTGACCGATGCAAGAAACATGTTGACCACTATTCACTAGAGCGTAATTCAGACACCCTCACTGTAAGATTACGCACGTTATTGTTCTTAATTAAGAGTGGGACCTTTCTTATTAAAACTTGTTTTCTAGGATCTCCACTACTTATTTTAAACACACCTAGTCTCACACGCACATCACAATAGGGCCCTCACTTGCACTCACCAACCGGCAATGAATGGAATAAAGATCTCCACTAAAAGGCGCCTCTAAGGTCGCCGATCGGGGATTGCAGCGCCGCCCCGATTCGGAGCAGACCTGATGATGATACTTGACATCTGGGCCACCTGCTGACGATACGTGACAGCTTGTTTGCCGGATGTGTGAGGGTCTTTTTCCAGAAGGAGAGACCTTCTCCTGACCTTCTTCTTTCCCCAATCTTTAACAGCCTCTCTAGGAACAGCATACCTTCGTATTTTCAAGCACACAAAAACACCATACAACCAAGCCCACAATTGTGACCAAAGCTTGGAGGAATGAAACTTTATATCAAAAAAGGAAGGACTCAATCAAGCAAAGGATGGTAAGCCAAACCAAAATAAAATAACCGTAAAAGCCCAGATTCACACCGCAGAACCAAAAAACTCTGCAATAACCACCAGCAACAGAGCAAGCAAAAAAGAAAAGGACAGGAATGAGATAGTTTGCTCGCAAAGTAAGATCTCATTTATGTAAAGAAAAGACAAAATTAAGAGAAAAACTGCTATAAAGAAATCCAGACACGGAGGAGTCAAAACTGTCACACTCCATATCTAGAGCCATGTCAAAACAAGGAGCAACCGAGGGGTTGATAGCAGTCACACAGGCCCTTCAGGACAACTTGGATAGCTCCTGGCTGAGATTAATCACCCTTTTGTCCAATGAGGACCTTTTACAAGCCATAAAAGCTAAAGCGATCATCCAGAAAAGCATCGACAACGCACACAAGAGAATACACAACCACAATACATTAACAGAAAATGACATGGAGATAACTGATGAACGACATGCAAAAAGCAACTATAAGTTCATTTGAGTCCTCCTCGACACTCCTTGCAACGCCCCTCAGCTTCAACTAAATATCTAATCAAACTCCACCCAAAACGGTCCATCAAGCGGCGGAACAAAAACAGTACATGGGCACCATACTGGGGATCTGAGAGCCCAGCCAGACCTTTTTCAAAATATTTTTACACACCCTACAAGCCTCAACTGAGGCACTCTCAATGCAATCTGACAAATTAGACATACATATCTATCTAATGAACATCATTGCTTCCTATATTTCAGGCATTAACACCAAGCAGGAAAACAGACTTAATAGCAAGAGTCCAATGGATTCACTTCCCATTAAAAGAAACCTGTGCATGTGGCTCTATAATTGATATATTTAGCTACTTACCAGTGATACTAAAACAGATAATAAGCATCAAAAAAGATAATTAGGTCAACTGTCCTCCAACAGCCATATATTCACACAAACCTTCCATCCCTAACTCCAATCAACAAGGATATCCGGCAAATCCCTACCAGACACCAGGGGAATTAAGAGAACCCCAAAAAGGGCAGAAAATAGAAGTCCCACACTGGAACAGGCTCAGCAGCCACAAGCAGAATGAGCTACAGTAGAACAGCCTAAAGCAGTCATCCAAACGAGAAGACAAAAGTAAGCATGGGTAGAGTTCGTGTAGCTGTGCTACTCGGAACTCCGCGAAGTGGTAACAAAACTGCGCAATGCTACGTGGAGTTCCGCGAGCATGCAGAGTTGCTTGTTCGCCATACTTGCGCATGTTCGGGAGACATTTTTGAAGTTCGGCAAAACGGATTGTGTGTTCAGTGGGAAATATCAAGCGAACTTCACCACATAGTCGCCAATGGGCACGGCCATCTTGTTTTTCTACTCTTTGATACGGTTCTGGGGCCTGTTTTGAATCCTGCTAATATCTTTTCCATACTTTGTTTCTAGAACTTTTTTTCTGATCTTTTTTATTTATTATTTATTTCTCTCTCTTTCTAAGTGTATCTTTTGTGTTTTTTTCTAGTTTTACTGCGTTATTGTACTGTTTCTCTATTACTTCCTTTTTTTTTTTTTTACTTCCCTACTTCTTCTCCTGACTTTATTTTTTACTTCAACATTTTCTTTTTCCGCCCCGCCCTCCAGACCAATGGCTAAGAGTACTAAGATGAAGCAGAGTGCAACAAGGAGCCGCCTTCCTTGCGGTAGGTGGTACCCGGAAGGGGTACAGCCCCGGGCATTATTCTCGGAGGTGGAGGTGGCTGCCCTATTTTTTTTTGTGCAGCACCACCACCCCTTAACCTTGCCAGCAGGTGGCAGCCCTGGTTCAGGCTATGGGATCCAGAGGCATCACCACAGGTGGGCAAGGGTGCACTGGACAGTGTTTCGCTGCTCTGAGGTCCGTCGCACCCACCACCAACTGACTAACCGGTGGTCCTACATCCTGGACTGGGAGCAGGACCTGCTAGGTGTTGAGGTCGTGGAACTTGGTGAGCAGCTAATTTTTATTACTATTGCGTGTTCTATTCTGTGTTATTGTGAATATTATTTTTTTCCCAAATAGCAACAATGCTGCTGCTGCTTACATGCAGGTAAGTTACGTTTAAAAATCTAATATTATATGCTTGTTATTCTTCTAGACAGGTGCTCGGCGCTACTAATCCTACTTGCTTGCCACTTTGCGCTCGCTTGGGCTGATTATGTAAGGGAGGTTAGAGAACTTAAATTAGGTAATGCAGACTAGAGAGACTCCTTTCCATTGTCCTGTCACTAAGATAGTGGTAGGGAAGTGGTCATAGGTAGTTACATAGTATTAGTTGGTCATTTTTTAACGGTCCCAATGACACGTCCTCCGTCACATGCTGCTGACTCATTAGTAGAACCTTTTGTAGTTTTTAAGTGGGTGAATATTATAGCAACTCAGCATCATCAACCAACCAACAATTTGGTGTATGCAATATGCATGCGTCCATCTATGCATTTTTGAGGATTAAAATAAATGCAAACTTAGTGATTTGCCCCGTCAAAGGGGGTTGATTAATTGATGATTGCGAATGAGATGGGAACTTAATGGAAGCAAATATAATTTGGGGTAATTCATTCCAAAGTCTTTAGAATAGGTGGCCCGGTGGTACTTAGGTTAAGGATGATGGAATCGGAATGGAACAGTAGAATAATAAAGAGATAGGATGGTCTGCGACCATGATATTAGTCTACTACTACTAGTCGATCTGAT
Source organism: Triturus cristatus (assembly GCF_964204655.1). Lineage (NCBI taxonomy): Eukaryota > Metazoa > Chordata > Amphibia > Caudata > Salamandridae > Triturus > Triturus cristatus. The sequence continues at coordinate 690,225,930 of NC_140580.1, forward strand.
TAGATAGGTCAATTTTATTGCAATTGCCGTCTCCTGTCAAAAAATCTTTTTGCAGCGTTTAAAAAAATATTTATTATTTGTTACACACCGATCAATTTTTGTCTCTTTATTATGTCTTACATGCTCAGCATCCAGGGGCAAGAAGATGACGTGGTCTGCCGAGGTGGGTGTTGAAGGTGCCTCCCAGGATCGCTCCTCTACTACAAATGGCACTGCTGCGGGCCCCAGTAAGTCCTCCTTTAGTTAATATTAATAATTATATTTCCCTAACATTTACTGCATCTTAGTTTTTTCAAACTATTATTTCCGTTTCCTAATTCTATTCTTTACCAAATCCTCTTCGATCTATCTGTTTCTAAATTCTTGCTATCCCTACACTATTTATTTATATTTCTAATGTCTGTTTTTTTTTACATCAATCTAACTGCCTTTGACTCTCTACTACTATTAGTCTGTCTGTAGATTTCTTTTTAATGTATTCTGGGTTTTCAGTCAGCTTTCCCTCTCCCCTTTTATTTTGTGTAGTGCCTAGTGGTGGTACTACTGTAAGACTCAGGGAACACATTGGTCCGATCTTTACTATTACTAGTACTACAACGCTCCTGTGCAGATTGCATGTCCAACTAAAGTACTCTACGCATGTTTGTTGAGATCAGAAGGCTTTCTTTTACTTTCTTTCTCATGCTCAATCAGTAAATAAAATGATGGTTACGTTGGACAAACCAAAGTGGTGTATTTTTACTCGTCTAGGCCTACTAATATTATTATTATTAGCAGAAGTTGATTGTGAACACCTGATTTCTGTGCACCATGGCTGGAAGTATGAGGAGTATAAGGGCACAATTATATTTTCCAACCAAGAGAGAGGACTCGAGAGACCTCATGTCCGATTGTCTACCCAGTTGGCCACTCATTTTCTTTTTAAAACGTTTTAATACTCAGATTCACCAATAGCTCCAGCCACTGAGTCCTGTCCTTTGGGTTTTCCTCTTCTTGAGAGGCTTTTCAAAAATTGGCTCCAACAAATTGCCCAACCAGATATTTTTGATAGGATAGGACATACTGTCTACTCTACTCTAGTACACGATTTCTACTAGTGATGTGTGTAGTGTATGTATGTATTGTATTTTCAATCTTGCTAGTGACAATAAATAAATAAATAGGGGAGGCATATAAGGCATCTAAAAAATGTGAATGTTTTTTCTAGGCTTACCGACCACCAGTGCCGGGGACAGCGGGACGGTGATGCCAGGCAGGAGGGAGCAGATGCGGCAGCTGCAGGGGGAGAGCCAGCAGCAGTGGAGGATGGTGGTAAGTTATATTCCTTACGTATTGACAATACACACTCGCTGCAAGGGTGTACACTGTTCTGTTGAGAGAGACTAAGTTGTTGTGAACGGTTGAAGAAGACACCCCTTACTTAGCATTAGACATAGCATTAGCAATAACATTAGCGGCTGTAGTTGAGTAACTAATGGCCTCTTCTATCTAACTTCAACTCAGCTGGGAAAGTTTTATGAAGACTAAGAGTCAGACGACCTTGATTGATGGGTTGAACGAAAAGGGAAAGAAGGTGGGAAGGCGGAAGGACAGGTTACAAGTAATATATGACTGTCAGAGATGGATGTGTGGGTGAAGGAAGAGAGCCCGGGATTCATATGTGGCTGATAGGATGTATGGGTGGTGAAGGATGGGTGAAAGGTGAAAGAAAGGATGCCTGCCTGGGTGGCTGGGTGGCTGAAACTGTATGGGTGATTGGAATCCCCCGGGGGGTTTGATGGGTCAAACTCAAAGGCAAGCAAGGATGAATGTGCGGTGGTTTAAAAAAAATTACACATGTATGTTGTTGTTGAAAGGTTTGTTAAGAGATTAAGAAGAATGATAGCCATGTTTACTTTGAATGGATAGATGCCTGGATGGTATTTAATCATAGCATAGTTGGAGATTGTCACTGGAAGAAGAGAATGTAAAAGAAAAATTAACCGTGCCAGAGTAACAAAGCCAAGGGTAAAGATCAGAAAAAGATTAGAATTAAAAAAAAAAATGCTAGAAGAGCAATGCAATGATAAATGGAAAAATCACTGCAAAGAAACAAGGATTGTTTTTTTCAAGGTTGTATTTCAGAATACTCCCTAGACTCACAGTAATTTGAAAGCACACCATATATATTGTGTATCTATGTACCCATACCCACCCATTATCAATCGCCTCCCTCCGACTCCGAGGCCCACTCCCTACCTATGTCATTTCAACCAGGTCAGCCATGGATGGCCTAGCGGCTGCATGGTTACACAATCAAACAATAGTAGTACCTCACGTCATTCCATATATAATCATTCATACCAGGTATCATCTGCCTTGCTCGAGTAGTCAGTGTGAAAGTGAAATTGAGCAGTTGCCATTGATTTAACAGAGTATGGTCATAATAGAAAAATAAGATAATTGTGTAGTTGTAGACTACAGCTGCCTCACCTGCAGACAGTTAAGTAACACAAGCCTGCCACTGCGACATGAGTATGTCTGTCTAGGGCACAAACTGACTGAGTTGGCATGCCTACAAGAGAGAGAAGAAGAAGACTTGTCTACTCCATAGTGCCTAGTAATGCCTGAAACTTCCACAACTGTTAGAGGTCGAGGAAGTGGGAGGATACCACACATTTTATTGACTGTGCTTGATAGTGCTACTGTGCCACTTTATGTGTACAATTAATTTTGTGTTACTGTTTTGCTAAGAGTATTGTTTCCAATTGTCTTTTTTCTTTCTTGATATAGCTACTCCTTCCCAAACGAAACAACCACCCAACAGGAAAGAGTTAGCAGCCAAGGCCCGGCAATGGAAGCTGGAGGCTATCTGTGATGAATATCGGCGGCTGGTGGTTCTGTCGGAGGAGGAGGCAGCAGCAGCTGCACCCTCCTCAAAAGCCCCTGGCCCAGGCCAGGCCCCCACAGTGCCTCCAGTGGTATGGTGCCGTGGTCTGGCAGCCGCCCGCTACACTTCTTTAAGCACTGCTGCCCACCCCTGTTCATGCAACTGCAATACATTTCAGCCCTGCATGCTCCTCCGGATGGGGTGCCTGGTTAGTTTATATGTTAAGGGAATAAATTATTTATAGTTTACATATGATGTAAATATTTTGTCTTTTACTTCACGTTGCTTCCTTTACTGCAGAGCCACAACCAGCTTTTTATTGTAATCTGCTTATAGTGTAATACACCAACAGATAGATGCGGTACCCTCACTTGTCCTACTAGTACTGTCAGTCTCTCCTCCTAGTCTATGCAGTCTGCAACTAAACCCATATGGACTCTGAAGGGTGTGGGTGTGTGAATTAATTAATTTCCATAGTATATACATTATGCATCCCCCATACTTCTTCTCTTATCTGTGATTGATGTTTATTCTTAGACAAAGCGATGGCTGCATGGTTATGGTTTGGTTTCCCAAGGTGCCATGGTGGTGGTATTAGTAGTAGAAACTGACAGTAGCATTTGCAAAAAAAATAATATGAGACATTAGTCACCTGAGGGAGGCTAGGGAACGAGCATTAGAAGTACAGTACACAAGAAGACTGCCAAACAAGAAACTATGATGATGATAAGTAACACCTCCTGGATGAGTACTTTATCTGGCATTCTATCATCACATTGAATTCAGCTGCTTCTGGGCTTTAAAAGACTGGCTGAAATGTGTGCAGATTATCTGCAGGTGGTCAGTAAGTTGCTGACTCGGTCTTCTTTTTTTAGAAAGTCTTGAAAAATTTTGTTAATGCAGTGCGCCAAACACAGGACCATGAAATAGCCACCATCGGCAATGGCCTGAACTCTATTACTGCCATTGTCTGTGTCAACAAAACCAATGTTAAGCCCTCTTAGTCACAGGCAAACAAACACCTTGCTTTCAAAGTCTTCCAAAATGTTTGCAGCAGTGTAAGATTTCTCCATGGCGAACATGGCTACAGTTGCATGTTTCTGGGCGGCATTAAAAGTCTCAGCAGTGTCAACACCTGCAGAAATCTTTTCTTTAACCCCCACAAAGGAGATCCTGTGTGCAGTGATGCACATGTAATCAGTGGCTTGGCAACTGGTCCACATATCTGTTTTCAGGTGGATAGTGTGAACAGCATTCTGCTGCAAAGCTTGTCCAAGCAATTCCAGCATGTAGTGATGTAGTGCTGGAACAGCAACTCTGGCGAAATAGGACTGGCTGGAAACCTTTCGTTTCAGGCAGATGGCTGCCACAAATTCAAAATAACCCACCCCTTCCACAAACGAAAAAGGGAGGAGGTCCAGCACTAACATTTTTGCCAGCTTCGCGTTGTACAAACGTGCCGTTGGGTGGTTGCGTTCCTACCCCTCCAACCTAAACATGCTGAGAATGGTAGCCTGGATTTTTTTCTTTTCTGGTGCCACTGATGCAGGTGACTTCTTGACGCCAGACGTTAGGTGCAATGCATGTTTTTTCATTGCGGTACTCTCTTGCCTTGGACCCCTTGGTGTATCAGCCTGACTCTTGTGCCATTGCGATGTTGCTGGTGATGATGTGGGTGGTACCACTGCACTGCTTGGGACAGGACTGCTTTGTGCAATAGAGAATATGTCTCCCTCTTGTTCACCTTCCACCATGATCGGATCTTCTTCATCCCCTCCACCAACAACACATGCAGTTTTTTGGCCGTTAATGTGCGCCTCCCACTGGATCAAGTGGTGTTTTCTCAGATGGGTTGTTTGGCCTCCGGCACCATAGTTTGAACCAAGCCTACCCTAACTAGCACCATATCCACAAATGGAGCATAAGGCAATGTTCACCTCCTTCTTGCTAACTGAAAATAAAGTCCCAAACTGGGGAGGTAGTTTCTGGTGCCACTGGTGCCACTTACAATGTCAGATGAACTGGTAGGTGGGCGTGACGATTGACTCTCTGCAGTACCTACTTCTATTGATGTGGTTGTGGTGGATGTAGTTCACTGCCAGCGACATATGGAAGCTGGAGGTGGTGTTGGTGGTATCATCTATGTTGGTGGTATTTCTGCCACATACCTCACAGCAATTTGGGATGGGGTAATGTCAGTCTCCACTGGGGTGGGACTAATGTCCATGATGACTGGCTCATCCTCACCATCCTCCTCTTTTACATCTACCTCCATAACCCTAAGGCTTTCTGGAACCTTCTGTTTCTCTAGCCTTGTCTTGAGGCGTGTCTCACTCTCACACTGAGGTGGCTTCCAAGTGGTGTCTAGATCATCAGAAGGGGGCTTGCAGAAGAAGTTGATGGGCTAACCCTCCTTTTCCTTGCTGGGGATGTGGAAGACAATGGATCTTCCGAAAGAGTGGCTTACTCTTCTTCTTCCTCTGCAGGAAGCTCAATCTCCTTAACTGCCCCAACTTCGGAAGTAACAACCACTATTAGGGGTGGTTGCAGCTTTTGTCGCCCACTTTTCAGACTTTTCTGCATTGATTCGGTACTACTATGAGATAACGATAAGTACATTTCCACATCACTGCTCGTTGGCGTTGGACTCTTGATTAGACTGGCTGCCTCTGCGACAGACATGGGCATAGGCCTAGGTTGGTTGGGTGGGTCCACTGATGGGGAGGTGCTGCTCCCAGCTTGCTCCCCGGACACTGCTGCTGCAGGTGAAATTTTTGGTTTCCCCAAAAAAGGTCTTGGGTGACATACTGGCCTTGGTAAGAGGCAATGCCTTCTTCTCACTGGCAACTTTCTTGGTACTGGACCTCATACCTTCTTTGGGAGCCATCTTGAAGATGTCAGCAGCACACAGTGGCACAAGTTGAAGAGATGTCTGTGGACACACATCACGTGACATTGTGCACAGCAGGACTTCTGTCTGGCAGTACAATGAGTGATGTTGTCTCCTCCTCTTTTGTGCACCTAAAAGCAAAGAAGCAAGAAGAACATCAGTGAAACATAGCATTCATCATTGTTGTGGTTCAATTACTACTAGTACGAACAAACAAATATAATATATAACTTAGTGTGGTCACACTTGTTAGTGTTATTAATATAATTCCATTTATTACCTCAGTTATAAAAAAAACCCCATAACAATACTGTGTAGCTATTTGTGAGACTTTGACAACAACAAGGGCTTTCGTGGTTGGTTTACTGTACAGTATACTCAAGAAGAAGAACAACAACAAAAATACAAATGTAACGGTCCTGGTTTGGCATTGTGCATCACGTGGAATGCAGCATTCAGGGAGCTGCAGGTGACAATGGATGGAAGCAATAAGCCAAGAGGAACAAAGGAAAGACATGCAGACCTACGGCAAAAGCAGTAAAGCACACAACTGCCACCACAAAATGGTGGCCACCAGCCACATGGTCACTCACAAGTCACAACAACAACAAGCAGAAGGCCTGGAAAACAGTTAACTCAAGCAGGCCTATATGGAGTTGGACACAGATTTTACCAAGTTACCCATGGCCACATGGAGAGGCTCAGCCAAAGCAAATGCTGGCCCACTATTACAAACACACTCACACATTGGCCAGACAAAGGAGGTATGCTAAACAACCCAGCTTTAATGCAACAATGCCAAAAATGAAAATCCACAGGGCTAAAAAAGGTTTGCAAGTTACAACAACCACACACATCCAACAAAGGCATTTATTTAACACACCTGAAAAAAGTAAAATACCCCAAAAAACATTTTGCATTTTTCAATCCAATGCCATCCATGCCTAAATGATGTGTAAATTCAACAGACACCACAGAACCAGTTGTTTCATGCACCCAGAAGTAGCTCTGGGCCTATTGTTTTCAAAACCCATTGGCAGACTAGGCCACATAGTGAATAAATTCAAATCAAGAATATTGAAAATGTATTTGAAAATAAAGTGAACTGTGCTAAATTGTTTGCTGGATTGAAGAAGAAAAAGTTGCATGTAACACAACAACCAGCAAGAAGGCATGGCCACCACAAAGAAGGCTTTTACACAACCTTGCACTTTATAATTTTAATGTTATAATGACAATCTGCATGATTGTTTTAGTACTTTCATTCTCATACTGTATTAACTGAATTCTATCTGTGTTCTTTACTGTATTGTTATATTTGAACTCTCAGTAAAAAAAAAAAAAAAAAAGAAGGCTTGCAGGCCTAATGCAGAAGCACATTGGCTGCGACTTCACAAAACGGCCGCCAACCACATGGCCAGGCCACAACAACAAGAAAGGGAATTCAGACAATGCAGCCCTAGGGCAAAAGCACACTTGCTGCCTTCACAAAATGCCCGCCAGTCACATGGCCAGGCTACCACAACAAAAAGCAATAACTATAAGCAAAGAGGGACAAAGGAAAGACATGCAGGCCTATGGCAAAAGCACACTAACTACCACCACAAAATGGCCACCAGACACATGGTCACTCACAACAACAAGCAGGAGTCCTGGAAAACAATGAACTCAAGCAGGCCTATAGGGACACAGACTTTAGAAAATGGTTCCTGGCCACATGGGGAGTCTCAGACAAAGCAAATGCTGGCCCACTATTACAAACACGCTCACACACTGGCCGGACAAAGGAGGCATGCTACATCTTTAATGCAACAATGCCAAAAATGAAAATCCACAGGGCTAAAAAAGGTTTGCAAGTTACAACAACCACACACATCCAACAAAGGCATTTATTTAACACACCTGAAAAAAGTAAAATACCCCAAAAAACATTTTGCATTTTTCAATCCAATGCCATCCATGCCTAAATGATGTGTAAATTCAACAGACACCACAGAACCAGTTGTTTCATGCACCCAGAAGTAGCTCTGGGCCTATTGTTTTCAAAACCCATTGGCAGACTAGGCCACATAGTGAATAAATTCAAATCAAGAATATTGAAAATGTATTTGAAAATAAAGTGAACTGTGCTAAATTGTTTGCTGGATTGAAGAAGAAAAAGTTGCATGTAACACAACAACCAGCAAGAAGGCATGGCCACCACAAAGAAGGCTTTTACACAACCTTGCACTTTATAATTTTAATGTTATAATGACAATCTGCATGATTGTTTTTAGTACTTTCATTCTCATACTGTATTAACTGAATTCTATCTGTGTTCTTTACTGTATTGTTATATTTGAACTCTCAATAAAAAAAAATAAAAAAAGAAGGCTTGCAGGCCTAATGCAGAAGCACATTGGCTGCGACTTCACAAAACGGCCGCCAACCACATGGCCAGGCCACAACAACAAGAAAGGGAATTCAGACAATGCAGCCCTAGGGCAAAAGCACACTTGCTGCCTTCACAAAATGCCCGCCAGTCACATGGCCAGGCTACCACAACAAAAAGCAATAACTATAAGCAAAGAGGGACAAAGGAAAGACATGCAGGCCTATGGCAAAAGCACACTAACTACCACCACAAAATGGCCACCAGACACATGGTCACTCACAACAACAAGCAGGAGTCCTGGAAAACAATGAACTCAAGCAGGCCTATAGGGACACAGACTTTAGAAAATGGTTCCTGGCCACATGGGGAGTCTCAGACAAAGCAAATGCTGGCCCACTATTACAAACACGCTCACACACTGGCCGGACAAAGGAGGCATGCTACATATTTAATGCAACAATGCCAAAAACGAAAATCAACAGGGCTAAAAAAAGTTTGCAATTTAGAACAACCACACACCTCCAACAAAGGCATTTATTTAACACACATGATAAAAGTGAAATACATAAAAAAAAACATTGTTCATTTCAATCCAATGCCATCCATGCCCTAAATGATGTTTAAACTCAACAGACAGCACAGAAACAGTTGTTTCATGCACCCATGAGGAGCTCTGGGCCTTCTGGCTGAAAGGCCTATTGGCAGACTACTGGGCAAGTGAATTAACTAAATATTGTAAATTGCTTTCAAAAGTTGGAGAAAATGTAGTGAAGTGCGCAACATGTTTCCTTTGTAAAAGAAGAAAAATTACTTACAAATAAACAACTAGCCACTACTGAAACTACATGCCACCCACCACAATAAATGAAAAAAGTAAAATGAAAAGTACAAAAAAATCTAGGTGCATGGCCCCAATCAAACAAACAACACCAATTTTCCAACTTACTTGTGAAATCTCAAATTCAAAAGTCCTCAAATCCAATGATATATGATGCAGCAGACACAAAGAGTATTCCTTCCAGCTCCAAATCCAAATGAAAAGTGAACAGGAGATGGACCAAGCACTGGGAAGAGCCTGCTGGTCAGGAACAGGAAGCTGGAGACTCTGGGGCACTTCCTTCCTCTACCCAAAAAAAAAGTAAAAAAAGAAAAAGGACTCCTTACACAAAAATTACAGCCAAATGTCAATCTGAGGATTTTTCAAAATCCAAAACGTCATTTTGAGAAGGTTTTGATGCCGCTCGGGAGAGAACCTTTACCAGATTGCAGATTCTGCGTGTTCAGGATCGCGTTCTTCACAAAACTTCTGCCGAAGTCCGATGGTTTGCCCGAATGACATGTTCGGGAACGCAAACTCTTGCGGGACCGTTTGGCCAGCTAGTAAATATCTTGGTGCTCATTAACGGATTGGGAATCGGATTGGCGATTGCAGGCACTCGGTAAGTCGATCCCGCACTCGCGTAGACGCATTTTGGGCACACAAATACAAAAAAACTCTGCTCCGTTGTGGAGTGCGGAGTTTTCTGGTAACTCCGCATTCTACGCGGAACGCGGAGTTGCCAAAAATCACCGCAAACTCCGCGAACGCCGAATAGTTTTAAGCCCAGGGTTAAAAAAAATGTGAAACAAAAGAAAGAAACAAAACACAGCAACAGACTCCAAAATTGTACCCCATATTTGGACGAACACAAACCGGTCATGGCAAGCAAGGTCCAACTATATAACCTCAAAGTACCAGCATGGAGGTTGAAACATTGGAAGAATCACGCATAACTAAAGAATAGCGAAAAGACTCGCCACCCTCAGAAGACTTGATCAATCTGACAAAGACCGACACAGTGGAAAGAGTCTCTAAAACGGTAGCAAAAGACATAAGGGTAAAACCTACTGGGGAAGAAAACACCAATGGAAAACTGAAAACATCCATAACCCGACACAACCAGAAAAAAGCATGTTAAAGAGAAAAAGCTGCAACGCAGCAAAGTCCACACGTCACAGAAAGAGCAACTGCCAACAGACAATACATCATCTTCAACACATCTCAAGACACTCATTATAGCGGACTTTGCCACCAAGCTTTCACAACAAAAACTCAAAAAACCAATGATGAGAAGACCAAGGGGCAGATCAACAAAAAACAAACGCAGCGTGGTGTTGCAAGTCATTTTGCTGTGCTGCGTTAGTTTCGAAGCACAGAGATGTGACATATTTACAACAATATGTTACATCTCTGTGCTTCCCCCTGCACTGGTGCACAAACTGCTGCCATACTCCGGCGCAGGTACCCTTTCACCATGGTGCAAGGATGCCTGCTTTGTGGGGAGATTGTTTTTGTGCAGGAAGGGGCACCTTCCTGCACAAAAACAATCAATTGAGGTGATTTGCTCTTCCAATGTGTGCTGTAGAATGCAGCACCCATTGAAAGAGGAAAAAAACAAGGAGAAATGAAAACATTTCTCCTCGTTGCACCTCGGTACATCACCCATTGCTCGTAAATCTGGAAATGCATCTGTGGACATGGGTGTTGCATGGGAACACCCACAACAACACCCATGTCACGCCCCTAACACGCAAAGCGTTGCATGAACAGGGGCGATATTTACAAGCACAGGTTAAGTCACGCAGGGTGACTTTACCTGTTCTTGTAAATTTCACTTAGCAGGCTGCCCCACCACTGCGTCACGAAACATGATGCCCTGGCGGCGCAAGGGGCACAGAGTGTAACTCATTACCACACAGAGAACCAACAGGCAGACCTGTCTGATCACCCCAGGCTACCAGTTAATGCAATATAAGACAGTATGAAGCACAAGAGTATCTTAGGCTTACCTTAAAAAACAACAACAAGCCAAATCCACACAAGATAGTAGGCAGTTACACTCAACTATGGAAAATGCTCTGAGGCAGTATTTTTTTAACACATCAAATAATTTTTACACCGAATACGAACCGCAATGTTGACATGACGTACTAAACAGGGGGTTTTAATTTAAATTGACTGCAGAAATCCCAGTGCTAAAACTCATAGAATCCTCAAACGTCCTATTGGTAGAATTTAACCGGGTAAAAAAAACAAAAAGGCAAAGAACAAAACCTTAAAATCTGGCAAACTGAAGAAATAGAGCTCCTTGTCTTGAACTGCTCTCGACAATTCAAAGATTGGGGCATAAAACGAACAAAAGCAAGTACACAACAATACCCTCGACCTTTGACCCTTAAGGCCATTTCAAGAATCAAAACAATCTCCAGAGAAGACCGGGGCATACTCAGTGTTGCAGAACACCAAAGGAGGTAACTTACAAACATCAAAGAGATATAACAGTTGCAACGTCCAGGGTACAAACATAGACAAAGGCCAAAGGCAATAGAACTGGCTATCAGCCACCCCAAACGCGCACAAGGGGGATTAACCAGGGGGGAGCCTAGGAAACAAATCCAAGAGAGGCAACTTACATCTGGTCTTATGGAATATGGCATGCACAAACAAATGGCTAGAAGAAGGCACGCCTCCTCAGGACGGGAACAAATTTGACATAATAATCCTTCAAGAAACATGGGCACTAGACAACCTACCCCTGGAGGGCTTCATTCACGACAGCATTTTTGCAGAAATAAATGAGCTATGCGGGCGCCTAAAAGGAGAGCTGGCAGTCTACATGCCCACAGCGTTACAAATTCAAACTGAACAGGTAACATCCCCAGACCTCAGACTGCAACTAATCAAATTTACCCTATGGAGTACCAACAAACCAAATCCTGTTTTGCTAATCAATACTTATGCTCACCCAATCGCAAGGGAAAAAAAGCTGTCATTTCCACACTGCTAACAACAATCTCAGATGTAAGAGACACTTATCCAATTTGGGATAGAGTACTGACAGGGGATTTTAATTCCAATCTAATCTACACCCCAGGTGAAGATGACAAATTAACAATAGACAACACACACTGGCACGTCCACCCCAAGGATCAATTAAGAACAGCTCACTCAGACTGCACAGGCTACTCTTTAGTAATGGCTCTAGAGTACATAGGAATGAGAATGCTAAATGGCAGATCAATGGAAGATACTCCTCCAAAATTCACCTACCTTGGAGCAAATGCACGATCCATATTAGACTTCACTTCAGTCACTGTAACATTAATACAGTTCCTATCACAATTCTCAATAGTATTCACCACTAAGAGTGATCCCTCCTATCAACACATCAGCTTCAGTCTAATACCCCCAAAGCACCGTATAAGTTTAGAAGTGTCAGGCAGCATAAACACGATCAACCTAACCCAACTTAAGTGGTCAAATGACACCCCCGAGGACCTGTAAAGCACAGTAAAAGAACTGATGCTGACTAGCTGGAAAGACAAATCGAATAAAACAAATGCCTGGATAGAATTTACAATAAAGTTAACATCACTAATGCAGGGTGTTCAAAGTCAAAAGCCAAGAAAAGTCTGTAAAACAATCTCACTCACTTTGCTACATTTGAAACGGGAACGAAGGAAAGCAGTCTGGAAACTGACACAGAACAAACAGCTTGAGAAAAAGTATGTCTCCAAAGCAAAAAATTAAAAAAAGTTATGGGAAACACAAACCAGAAACAAGACATTCTGGGCTTAACTAATGTGCAGTGCAAGGCAAACCAACTCATGTACCTTAAACAATAAACAATCTGAACATGCACTCAAATGTTTTCACTTCAAACAGGAACAAGACTGGGCCGACTTTCTGACCAGCAGATTCACAGGTGATGCAACACTGGAACAACTGTCTACCCAGCAACTAAACAGTGCTAAACATTGAGACCAGGAGTGGGGTATCAAAACAGCAGTAAACCCCAGCATCAGCAACAAAACAAAAAGCACCCCCCCAGAAAGTAAAACAAACCCGCAGAGAAACTCGGCTGAAGAAGTAATCAAAATAATAGGCAGGTGCACTGGGCCATAATGGCATTCCCCATGCAATTTTTAAATACGATACAGCTTTCTGAAGTACCCACTTATCCACACTATTAAAAAAAGTAGAGATAGCAAGTCAAATATCACCTAGCTGCCAAGGCTCAATTATTACACCAATCTTTGAAGGTGGAGAAAGAGCAAACCCAGCAAACTACAGACTAATAGCATTATTAGGTGTTGAAGTAAAGTATTACGCCTCCCTGATTCTAGTTTACCTGGTGGATTGGTCCGATAAGAACAGTTTGACCCGGCCCACCAGACAGGCTTCAGAAAAGGGATAGGAACGACTGCAAACATACTTGCACTCTCACTAATAGCAGACAAGAGCAAACGAAAAAGCAAAAACGACTTCTCTGCTTAACTGACCTAAAAGCAGCCTTTGATAGCGTAGGTTGTAACGCCTGTGGAGACAATTAAGAGAATGGAACATCCCTGAAAGAATTCTGAAAGGAATAAAGTTATTTTACTCAAACACCTATATAAGAGGGAAGCTGGGGAATGGCTCAAAATTTTCAAGAAAGCTAACCACAAACAAGGGCCTGAAATAGGGATGCGTGCTGGTGCCACACCTGTTCAACCTGTTCATGTCTGACCTAACACATCGGCTTAACCAGCTCAACTCTCACCCGCCTCATTTGGGAAAACTAATCTTATCCGGCCTCTCTTCCGCAGATGACGTGGTTTTAATGAGCCTAACAAAAATTGGCCTCTGGCGGTCACTTAATGAAATGTACAAATACGTTACTCCCAATAAACTTGAAATTAACATATCAAAAACCACAACCATGCAGATCAGTAATCACCCAAGTCTCCCACTGAATAGCTAGTTAAAAAGAAAACTGCTGGAATACGTAATTAGCTATAAGTACCTGGGAGTTAACATTGACAGCAGATTTAGCCACCAAGAACGGAAAATCGATATAACACAAAGAACCAGGGAGCATATTATCAAGAAACGGCGTAAAAATTATTGCCGCTTTGCCAGTGAGAATTCCCATAGAAGCCCATGTTCTGGTGTCAAAATGGGCTTCTATGGGAATTCTCTGCGGCATATTATCAAGCCCCTTATCGCCGCTTTAGCGGCAGTTTTCTGCCGCTAAAGCGGCGATAATTTTAACACCGTGCTTGATAATATGCCCCCAGAGCTCTAGCATTTGCGTTCAGCACACTGGCCAAAAAACTTGAGGGTCCATTGTATAAAACACTGCTGTCTCTAACAGCAGCAAAGATGAGACCAACAATATCTGACACCAGTATCTTTCTTCATGAAAAGGACTCAGCCTTGCTGAACAAGTTGGGTTTCACAACTTACAAACAGGTCTTTCAACTACCACAGTCTGCTGTGCCAGCACAGATAAATTTCGAATTCGGTCTAATAAACGAATCAATAGGGAGAATGTACTCCACAATCAAATGTTGGTACACAACAAAACAAAACTTGGCACATAGCCAACTCAACAACACCCTATGGACTGAAATCGAAAAAGACAAACAGTCACCATATAGTCAATATCTTCTCGAAGCTTTAACTACTACCATCACAGTTGAACTAGGGAACAAGAATCTACCATTCACAACCTTTAAACAGATAATAAACAAAGCCGCAAAATGTCACTCTCTGCCACTAGACAACAACAGCCTCAGCCTAAGGTCACACAGTTAGATGGGGATTAATAAATACAAAATATTAAAACCAGCTGAATCAAAGATGGCCGTCATTGAGGACCACCAACTGTTGGATAGCTAGGATTGCTTGTTCTAAATTAACCGACATTCTGCGCATCGACTGTAAAATTGCGCAGATTGCTTCAATGTAAATTAACCGAGATTCTGCGCGCTTTACTTACTGATCTGATTCGTGGCCAGAATTTGTGCGTGTCATTTGTCAAGCTTCAGCGCAAATGCGCTGTCTGTAAGACCTGCTGGTATTAGAAACATTTTTCCCCGCCTGCTGCTTCCCATAGGTGGATTCCAGTGTTGCCCTTTTTTGCTGCTTCCTAACTGTATTTTGAAGCCGATGTGTCACTTCCCTTGCAGGCTGAAGAGCACCGGCCAGACGTGCAGCGTTTGGAGTGCGGATTTCACTGACCGGTGCTGGTGTTGAAATACTTGGCCCAGAAGTCTGTGGGGGCAGCGTGACCATCAACAGCCCCTCCCTCCTCCCATCAGCAGACTTAAAAGACCTCGCGCCTCCCGCTTCGCGGGACGCGCAGCGTTTGGAGTGCGGATTTCACTGACCGGTGCTGGTGTTGAACTACTTGGCCCAGAAGTCTGTGGGGGCAGCGTGACCATCAACAGCCCCTCCCTCCTCCCATCAGCAGACTTAAAAGACCTCGCGCCTCCCGCTTCGCGTGACGCGCAGCGTTTGGAGTGCGGATTTCACTGACCGGTGCTGGTGTTGAACTACTTGGCCCAGAAGTCTGTGGGGGCAGCGTGACCATCAACAGCCCCTCCCTTCTCCCATCAGCAGACTTAAAAGACCTCGCGCCTCCCGCTTTGCGGGACACGCCGGGCTAAGCCCGGGTAAAGGGCGGGCCGTCTACGGCCGTCCAAGGCCGACTGAGGCTCGGCTGGGCCACCCCCCCTGTCGCTGGCTGTGTATTTGCTACAAGCTGTCCCAGAGTCAGGTGACTGATAGCCTCATTGTTTCTCTTATGCATATAGGGGGCTGTTGTTCACAGTTTTTTCTTTTTTTTACTGTTCCTTAGTTATTTTTGTTATATTATCATCACCGATCAACGAATTGGTTTTCATTTTATTGGTGTTTCATTTCATTTAACAAATTATCATGGCTACACACTCTACAAAATCAAGGCTCTCTTTGGTGGGGGCTCAGTTAGGGGGACTTTGGATCACTTTATCACCAGGGCCGCTTCTGTTTTAGAACAGGAGATTGCTATTACGGAACGCCGTTTATCACTGGACCCTATTTATCAGAAGCGTTCGTCCCTAGGCCACATCCAATAGGTTCCTTCGCCTCCAACTAGGACCTCTGACCCTGATCCCAACGACGACGCTGGTCCTTCCGTGCAATCATATAACCCAATAATCATAGCGGCTACTCCAAAGGAAATTGACATATGCCCTTCAAATTCGCAATCATTAATGATCTCTTCCTTTGAGGACCTAACCCCTACTGACACCGCCAAGATACCTAAGAGAAAACCTGCAAAGAATAGACCCTCTTCCTCTAAGCTTACAACAACAAAAATTCCTATTGCTCCAACAAAAAAAAGGAGAAAAGACTCTCATCCTGATGTGCTTAAACCCACACCTCAATTAACACCGACCCTCACACGAGCTAGGTCTTCAACTCTCCCGATACAGCCTCCCATCTCTCCTTTCTCCAACTTACTGGCTGACATAGAGCACCTGGTAAGATCTTTACTCTCACCTTTAGTGGAGAGAGTTAAGAATATTGCAACACAGCTAACATGCCTGGAAGCATCCCACGCTTTACTCATTGCATCAAATAACGACCTGAATTCCCACCTATGTAAAAACCCTACTGCGGCTACTATGTCCCTCCCTTCCATTCAAACAACTACTGAGCCTAATACAACGAATCATACAGAGAGCATATCTGTTCCTCTGCCTATAGCAGAGAAAAAAAACACCGCTAAGGGGGCTTTAAGAGAAGATCACCTCCCCAACCCTGCAGTGTCCCTGGGTAATAACATCAACTGGCAGCCCACTTCGGATTACAAACTGGATAAAAGCTCTTACATCGACTTGCCCCCCGAAGTGGCTCCCTACGTAGTGACACTCACTGGCGTTCCAGTGCTTGCCCAGGGTAAAACGGAGAGATACCAGGAACTCAGAAACAAAGTAGTATACTGGCTGACCCAAAATAGACCACTCCCCCCAGAAATTAATGGTGAAATATTACATGTGAGGAGATTGAAATGGTTGGGCACTAGACCGAAGGACATCCAGGGTGATATCATTATAATTAATTTCAGAGATCGTAGGATGTTACCTCACATCGTGGACTGGTACACCCCGAGCAGGGGTACGGGAATTTCTACGGTTGACTTAAGTTATTTTTACCCCCGCTCCCTCTTGTCTAATCCCACATTTCCACACCTACCATCGAGGTTCAACATCCAGGCTCACCATTTCAATCTCCCAACTTCAAATAGATATGCCACTCTTTCAGGTTTGGACGAACAGGATTGACTTTCTAACTTTGGACCTGTGGCTGATAACTTTCCTACCACGAGCATTCTGCAAATTATTCTAGAATCTGATAACCTGAATTTCAAGAATAATATACCGCTCATTGACAATATGGGGTGGAAGTCAACTTCTGGCATTGTCCCTCACTCTCCATCTTTAGAGCCAATGCTCTTGACTGATTGTTTGATAACCAACTTTTCTTCCAATTATTTAGCCCACAGTGATATTTCCCTCCCTAAAATTCCCTTGCAATTCTCAGAAACTACTGAGATTGTAACAGATTCTACGACTGGTAACACTGGTACGGATGAACTCCTGCAGGGTGATAGTCTTTTGTCCTGGAATGTGGCAGGTCACCTCGACAAATTGACTAACCCTGTATGGACTCAAACCGTTTCCCGTTACAGCATTATCTGTTTACCGTAAACTTGGATTGCTACAGAGCTCCATCTCTTAGGGTATCAGACCTTTCATACCCCATCCTCTCCCAGTCCCCATGGTAGAAGCAAGGGGGGACTTTCGACCTACATTTCTGTAGAATGTCGATTAAAACCAGCCTTTGTCACAGGGACTTCAAATTACCAGCTTATTAGCTTGACCGGTGGCTCTTTTAAAAACATTGTCCTGGTCAATTTTTACAATAACATTCCAAGCTCTCACTTGGATTTGGTACTTAATGGATTAAAAAATGATCTTATCAAAATAAAGACCCAAAATAATTCTGACACTCTAATTATTTTTCTAGGTGATTTCAATTGCCCTCTGTGCCCACAGAGCATTAAAGGTTCTTGTGGACTGACAACTGACACGGACGATTCTCCTAGTAATTTTCGCCATTCTAAACTAGGATATCTTTTAAATGGTTTAACATCCCACTTTAATTTATCCTTTGTCAATGATTTATGCCTCCCACCCAAGTGCTTTAAACCCACTTATAATGGGAGAGGTTGTCATACTACGATTGATTATACACTTATATCTTCCAGGTACTCAGGGTCGATACTTACTTGGGAGACCCTTGACACTGTCATTAGCGATCACTATCCAATCGGGGTAACCTTAAAGCTAACCCCGTACGCTAAGGACACGGTCAGGCAGAATCCCCCTTATTTTCCTCCCATACAGCCGGGAACCTCTATGGGCCTCTTTCTTAAATGGGACAAAGTGGTTCCCCTCACTTTTCTTAACACTCTGGTTAATAATGTATATGACCACATTCAAACTTGTCTGTCACTCACAGAAAATCCGCAGACAATAACCAATTCTTTTTCTGCAATCTTGTCAGAAATCAAAACTCTGCTCGCATGTGCCCCAAGGAAATCTCCCCCACTTACTCATGGCTGGTTTGATAGGAATTGTTCCAAAGCTTTGCGACTCTTGAAAGTAGCTTTGAAATCTAATCCTAGAAACCGCCTAGTAATACAGCAAGCTAGACATAACTACCGCACTATGCGTCAGGCAAGGAAAAACCAGCTGAAATCGCAGGCTTGGTTAGCCCTCGTGGAAGCCTCTGGGAAGAGGGATAATACCGCCTTCTGGAGGGCAGTCAATGCTCCCTTTTTCCGACCCTCCCAGCCCCCGATTTTGGATTCAGCCATAACCCCCGAAACATGGGTCAAGCATTTTAGCACCTTATACAACCCCACTGACTCGGCTAATCGATTGTATGAGAGGGAAAGTGACTCCAATTCCCCCTCTGATTTAACTATCACTACTTTTTTTACCTAAAACAAAGTCCCTCTGGGAAAGCCCCAGGCCCGGATTGCGTCCCAATAGACGTTTTTAAATCACAGCCTGATCTCTGGGCTCCACTGCTTACTAATGTACTGAATTCTTTGAACACCACTGGTTTTATTCCCACTTGGCCTGAGGCAATTGTCGTCCCGATTTTTAAAAAAGGCGCAAGGGATAATTCCGCCAACTATCGCCCAATCTCACTTTTAGACTCCCTCATGAAGGTTGCCGGGCGAATTATTTTAAACAGAATACATGACTGGTTAAGCGATCAAGATATTATCTCGAACCTGCAATATGGCTTCAGACAAGGTAAAGGCACTATTGAACAGGGTCTAAATCTGACCCTTATAATAGCCAAATATACTCAGGCCAAAAAAGGCAATCTGTTCATAACCTTTGTAGACCTCAGCTCTGCATTTGATTGTGTTGACCATACGCAGTTATGGGAAACCCTTGCAGAGATCGGTTTAGATCCCCCTATTCTTTTATTTATTAAAGAGCTGTACAGGGACGCATTGGCCCGCGTGAGATATGGTAATAATGGAGAATGTTCTGACAGGTTTTTCATCAGGCGAGGCGTCAGACAGGGTTGCATATTAGCTCCCTTACTTTTTACTCTTTATATCAACTCCGTTAGCCACCATCTGAACAGAACTTTTCATGACTATCCCACAATAAACGGCAAACCTATACCCATTCTGCTTTACGCAGACGATGCCACAATTATGTCCCAGACCCGCATGGGGCTACAAAGGGCAGTCAACGAATTTACTGAGTTCATGTCAAGGAGAGGCTTAAACGTTAATACCTCCAAAACTTACACCATGTCTTGTGGCCTGGGGATCGGAAAAAAGCCATGTTCTATCTTCCTGAATGGCAACAAATTGGATAATATTGATAGTTTCCCTTATTTGGGCATTATTTTTAACAAGAGGGGCACTTGGCGAGCTGCGGCTCAAGCCAGAGGCTTAGCATTGTCTAAAGCCATAGGAGCACTGACCAACTTTTCTAAAAAACTAGGGGGTCGACCAATAAGCCCTTTACTCCAGATTTATCGGGCGAAGTGCATCTCAACTGGCACCTATGGATCCGGGATTTGGGGGATCGAACCCGTTGATCAAATTCAACGTCTCGAGAATGCTTTCTTACGTTATCTTCTGGCTGTCCCTCCTGGCACCTCCACCTATATGGTGCACACCGAATTGGGCCTCACATATATCGCTGACACGATCAATTCTTCCCCCCTTATTTTATGGTATAAAGTCTGAACCAATGAAGAGATACCTTTTAACAGGGAAATAATTACAGACTGTCTAAAATTGAAAGACGCCAAGAACATAAAATGGTTGAACTACGTCAAGAGGTTGTCCACTGATATAGGGCACCCTGAATTTTTTACTGACCCTTCAACCTTAGTTAATATAGCAAAAGGTACGTTAAAACGTCTTGTTCTAAATTACTGGAGCTGTCATCGATGGTCCCTAGAAAAACAAAAGAGCACTATTGCGGATTACCAAGAATCGACCATTATGAGTGGTACCCAGCAATATTTACTCTTAGCACTATCTCCGTTTACCCGCATGCTCCTGACCCGCTTTCGTACTAACACTTTTTTTAGACTTCTAACCTTTCCCAATCCAAATTGTTGGTCCAGTGACTTACCGAAGTGTCCTTGCGATGACCTTTCAACCCAATCTAACATTCATTGTATTCTATTCTGTAGATTTTATCAATTGCCAAGGACTATTTTTTTAAAACCGTTGCTTAAATCATGGGGATTACGTTCATGTAAAATGGCTTACCAAAAACTAAAAAGCCTGGAAACTCCTTTAGCCCTGGCAGCTATTTCATCTTACTTGAAAATGATCTTAAGGCAGCGGACATCAATGCAGACCTAAGTTGATATATATCTTGATGCTTTGATGGTGTATCTGTACTTTTTATCTGATCTTAACTACGTTACTAAATAATTGAAATTTTAATTTGTTTTAAATGGATTTTTTATATTCAAGTGTATGTACTTTTATGATATTGTTTTTATACATATCGAATAAAGCTCATTATCTATCTATCTATCTAAAACCAGCTCCTTATTTAGGTCTCGCAATTCCGGCACATCAAAAAAATGTTTTATAGCACTCTGCTTTGGCCAGCTACCATGAATTGCTGACCAACCGACTTGGAAGCACATTTGACCCACAACATGCCGACTTTGTGGCAGCAACAAAAAGGGTTTTACTAATCTTATATGTGTATGTAAGGAAAGCAAGAGTAACAAGCACATGCAGAGCAGCAGTCTTACAAGATTTTTACCCGTCACATCCACAATTGAACTGCAGACTGATAAAGTATCTAAAGCATCACAAATGGCTCTGAGAACAATAGCCCAGCAGGAATATTGACTTTAACAAAGATCAGAAAATTTAAATTTTACATTCTTGTGCCAAAGAAATTGAAACTGCGACATGCCATAATGACTGTTTTGATGAACTATGCCATGATGAAAGCTTAGATCAGACGAATATCTAAGAGTAATAAGACTGAAGTCTGTAGTCATCTGTTTCATTTAGAACAAGAAACTCACTCTCCATGTAGTTTACTAAGTTTCGTTTTAATAACGAGGCCCGTAGGACTTCTCAGCTACCACTAAGCATTTGGCGCTCTTATCACGGCCAATTTGCATACTGAATACTATCTTAGAAGAAGCATTTATCATGTCAATATCAAAGTCGAAGTTTGTTGTTACATGGCTCATTTGCACACTGCAGCGATATGCAGACAAAATGTATCTTAAGCCTCTATGAAGCAATTCTTGTTTATTTTATTCTTTACCCAAATCACACCTGAGCAAGATCAAGGTTGGAAGAAGCGTCATTGAGTATAACTGTTTTACCTGTTGCTCCATGCTTACTTTTTTTACTTTTACATGCCAAATTGTTATGGTTTTAAGTAACTAAACATAAAAATGTACTTACTTAATTGCATAAGAGAAACTTTCAAACCATTTCAAATTCAACTTCCCCAGAAAATGTTGGCAAAAGAATATAGAAAGAAAGTCAAGAAAGCTAAATGGTTGGATAGAGAAAAAAGATGGGGCAAAGTAATAGTCGCGTTACGACGTGAGAAAATAAAAATATTCTGGGACCTGAAAGTCAAATCAGTGGGTGCTGTGGAAAAGCGGCAGCTCATTCCGTGAACCAGGAGGCTTGGGTCCAATGTGTCATTGCTCTCTACAGTATAAAGGATCTGAAGTGATGAAGCAACTCAGGTAAGTGTAAACTCCTTTATTCAGTAAACAAGTAATAGCACCCTCAGCTTGCTGGTTATCTCTCTCTGGTGAAGGCAGCCTGTCAACATTCCAAAGCTGCCTTCACAGCAACGTTCCAAGACATACCATTACAGAGGTGTGAGGGAGGGGGGTGGGGAACATACCAAGTGGCAACTTACAACACATCTTCCCCCTATAAATAACTGCCATGAGGACGAAAAGTAACTGGTAGGATCCTACTGGTGGCAGGGGTGGCCCAGCGCAAGCCAGGCGGGGCCCCTACATTTCATACCATTCTATAATCCTTGTGCCAACTAGGGGGGTTGGTTT
Source organism: Triturus cristatus (assembly GCF_964204655.1). Classification (NCBI taxonomy): domain Eukaryota; kingdom Metazoa; phylum Chordata; class Amphibia; order Caudata; family Salamandridae; genus Triturus; species Triturus cristatus. The sequence goes on from NC_140580.1 coordinate 690,248,533, forward strand.
GTCTGCGCCCCCTTTCCTCTTGGGTCACCCTTACTCGGGTTCTGAGGTCCTGATTACCCCTATGCTCCTCTACTTCAGTCTCTCTCGAACTTGGGGCCACCCGATCCATGCTCCACTTCCTCCCATCTTCCAAGATGACCACATTTCTCTTCACCTCCCTTATTCTTTCTGGGGCGTAGTACTTGTCCCCCTTGCCCCCCAGACTCACTGGTTTACGAATACAAACATTTTCCCCTTTGCTAAAGGACCTCTCCTTCGCACCCCATTTGCTGTCATATCTCTCTTTGTACCTTCTTTGCCTAGCCTCAACTTTCCCTCGGTACTCTTCTGGATTGACCCTCACCGGATCCTTGGGTTTCATCCAATTTGGAGATAACTTAGAACCCGCCTTTCTTCCTCTCAACAGTTTGAAGGGGGTGTGTCCCGTGGAAAGGCTGGGTGTTGTGTGGTAGGACCAGAGCATGTCTCTCAGTGCCACATCTATGTTCCCCCCGGACTTGTCCGCCAGTTGGATACACTCCTTCAACATCCGGTTAGCTCTCTCCACCTTGCCGTTGGCTCTAGGGCAGTACAATGGGGTGCGTATGTGTTTTATGGACATGTCTCTTAGGAACTCTTTCATTTCCTCCGACACCAGTTGTACACCATTGTCCGTAATCAACGTGGATGGTATGCCCTCCTTTGAGAATACATCACTCAGGAATTCTACTATGGTTTTGGTGTTGATGTTATACACGAATTTGTGGGTGACCCAGTTAGAGTAATAGTCGATAAGTACTAAAATGTACCATTGCTGTTGCCCCTTTGCCTTGATAGGGCTTGTGATGTCGAATCCTAGTTTATCCCACGGAGACTTGGGAATCTCCACAGGACTGAGCGGGGGTCGCCTTGTACATTTGGATTTATCGCTTACCCCACACGCGTAACACTCCTTTACCTTCTCTTCCATGCTTGAATCCATGGCTGGGAACCAATATTCTGCTCTCATCCTTGCCTTGCATAGACTCCTACCCAGGTGTCCCTCATGGGTTAGGTCTATGATATGTTTCCTTAACCCCTCCGGGGGGACTATCCTGCCCGCCTTGAGGAGATACTCTCCAGCAATGGACAGCTCGTTGCGTACATTCCAAAAAGGTTGTATGTGCTCGGGTAGATTTCCGCATCTGTTTGGCCATCCTTTTACCACCCATTTTTTTACCTCCCGGAGTGTATTGTCCTGTTCCATTTGTTCGTCCCATTGTTCTTTCACTATAGCCAGGAGTTTAATTTTCAGGACACTCCCCTGGCCACTGACTCCTTCTTCCCGACTCTCTACTGGGGCTCTGGATAAGAAGTCTGCCACTTTATTCTGTTGTCCAGGTAAATACTTTGTTCTGAAATTGTAGCCCTGCAATCCTAACACCCACTTGGCGATGCGGGGAGTCATGTTTTCTAAGGCCTTGTTATCAAACAAGTTGACCAACGGTTTATGGTCTGTGCATACTTCGAATGGCAAGCCCCAAACGTAGAAGCTGAAATGTTTTATCGCCCAGAACACCGCCAAAGCCTCTTTCTCAATGGTAGAATAGTTTGTTTCGGCTCCGGACAAGGACCTTGATGCGAAGGCTACTACTTTCACAGTATCGTCCATCCTCTGCGACAGCATGGCCCCCACTCCTTTGCCGCTTGCATCCGTTGTGATTATCGTGTCCTTATTTATATCAAAATTGCCTATAAAGGGTGCAGCCACTATGGACTCTTTTATGTTCTCAAAGGCCTGTTCTTGGTCCTTCTCCCACTGAAATGGCGTGTTTTTCTTCAAGATCTCCCTGAGGGGATGTGCTAACATAGCAAAGTTCCTGATGAACCTGGCCATGTATTCGGCTAGGCCCAAGAACGATAGTACTTCTTCCTTACACGATGGAGTGGGAGCCCGTCTTACTGCCTCTACCAGATCAATTTTGGGCTTTATCCCCTCCTCCGAGATGGTGTGCCCTAAGTAGTCCACTGAGGTGACTCCCACCCTGCATTTGCTCTCTTTCGTGGTGAAGCCTACTTCCTTTAGCTTTGTGAGTACTTTTTTTGCATTCTCGTTGTGCTCTTTGTCGCTCGATCCATAGATCAATATGTCGTCCTGAAAACACATGGACTTAGGGCAATGTCTCAATACATGTTGCATTGCTCTCTGAAACGCTGATGCCGCTGACGCCAGCCCAAACGGCATCCTCAAGAATTTATAATTGCCGAAAGGGGTGGTGAAGGCGGTCAATGGTTGAGACTCTGGATGCAGCGTGATCTGGTGGTAGGCTGATGATAGATCGAGCACGCTAAACAACTTTGCACCCTGCAAGGTGCTCAACATTTCGTGTATCCTTGGTAGAGGATGCCTGTCCACCACTATGTTGGCATTCAACGCCCTCAAGTCCACACATAGTCTGATGCTCTTGCCTCCATCCTTACTCGTTATAACAATGGGCGCCAACCAAGCTGAGCACTCTATCTCTTGTATAACCCCTTGTTCCACCAATTTCTCTAGTTCCATTTTTAAAGGTTCCCTCATCAATAGAGGAATGGAGCGTGTTTTGTGCACCACAGGTGTTGCTCCTTCCCTGAGCTCTATTTTGTGCATGTAATTTTTGAGTACTCCCAGATTCTCATTAAACACTTCTGGAAACTCTTTCACCAGATCTGAGCCTGCTCCTGGAGGGTCTATGAGAAGTACCTGCTCCTGATTGTTAGGATCCAGCTTTATCCCCAACTCCTTCTGGTGTTTCCACCCTAAAAGACTTGAGCCCTCCCTGGTTACATATACCTTCCCCACTGTGTGTCTGTCTTTGAAGGCAATCCTCATTCTCACCATCCCTTCCAATGGGATGGGCATTCTATTATAACCTGTTGGCGCTATATCATCTGTCTCTAGCCTGATGTTATGCTTAGCAAATTTCTCATTGAACACCTTCTTGTCTACCAGGGTAAATGGGGAGCACGAGTCAGCGTACACTTTGAACATCTCTCCATCCAGGCTTATCTCACATGTGGGGTACTGTGTTTTATCCTCCGTACACTCATCCTCTACTTGGCAAATAAAACTTTTCTCCTCCCCCACCTCTTCATCTTTGTGTTCTACCATGTGCACCTTCATACTACCAACATTGCACGCTTTAGCAAAGTGACCCTTTCTGTTGCATCTCCTACATACTACATTCCTTGCAGGACACCGCCAATTGTTGGCCAGATGATTATGGTTCCCACATCTAAAACATTTAAAACCTTCCGTCTTATTACTCACACTCTCTTTTTGCTTGTTCTCCACTTTGCATACAGTTTCCTCTTTACTAGTCTCTTTATTCGTGACTTTCTCTTTACTTTCTTCGGACACCTTCATCTCTCTCATACATAGCGCTGTGTGTTCCAGCCCTTTAGCTATGCTTATCGCTTCCTCCAGATCAGGATTCCTAGTGAGCAATTCCTCCTGTACCTTCTCCTCATTAGTGCATCTCACTAACTGGTCCCTGATAAGGGAATCTGTAAGCGCCCCAAACTCGCAAGTTGCAGCCATGCCTCTCAACACTGCTATGTACGAGGATACTTTCTCTTCCTTCCTTTGCGCCCTTTTGAAAAATTTGTGCCTTTCTAGAACCACATTGATTTTTACTTTAAAATGTGCCTCTAATTTCCGTAAAGTGTAATCAAACACATCAACCCCTTCTTCTTCTTCAGGAACCTCATCATCCACTAATCTTCCCGTTATATCCTCAAAAATTTTCCTACCATGTGTTCCTAAATTATGTAAGAGAATGTGTTGCTTCCATAAGTTTGAGAAGTTCCCACCCCCGATGGCTATCAGGTAGGACTTAAAAATACCTTCCCATCTTTTCCAGGGGATTTCTGGTTCCCCTAACTCATTCAGAAATGGTGGGGGTTGGCTCATTCCTGCTCCTGCCATATTTCAAAGGATATGCACCTATCCCTGAGCTTTGATCCACAAAGCCTGAGCCCCCCCACTACAGGTGCAGAGTGCTACGCCAGGAATTATGTGAAAATAAGTCAAATGGTGCCCCTTTCTAGCTCTACCTGCTTGGCCCTCTGGTACGTCTGGGCACTAGTGGGGAGGAGGGGTGGCAGGGTAAAGCTTGTGACCACCTACTTCTCTTTCCTGTGCACTCACGACTGCTGTTTACCGCAAAAATCTTCTACCCATGGCCCTAGTATCAACAGTTCAATACCATTTGCAGTTTTCCCTGCAGCACGACACTCCCTCTGTCCAGTCCCCTTTCTATTTTCTTCAAGAGGATTTCCCAGAGCCCCCTCGGTGTAGCATAGGCGCTCTGGGCTGAGAACTTCCTGTCGAGCCGTGAGGAGAACACTTCTCTGTGAGGACCGTTGCATTAAACTATTCCCGTTGCTCTGAGGGAGGAGGTGTTAAGAGGAAGCGGCTGTAAACACCTCCAATAGGCAGTCTGGGAGGCGGCCACCGAAAATACTCTGTGAGAAGCTTTTCGAGGGATTCCTGACAGGAACTCACCGTCACCGACGCTCCGCTACGATGCCAGCGATGTTCCCCTCTTCACCGACTCAGCTTAGACTCAACTCCCGGTGCTGCCCTCGACAAAGCCTGTGGATGACCGGTCCTCCTCACCAATCCGATGCCAATGCGCATTAACACCCTTCAAAGCTGTAAGGGAGACGCGTTGCCAACCACACCTCCTGACCGCTGACAAACGCCTGAGGCTCCGCTCGCAGATCAATGGCACCGAGCGTGTTATCTCACCGTCTCCTTGGCCAGCTATTCCAGGATTCCTCTCTTCCTGGAAACAAATGGACGCTTCTCACTGGATCCCCAGAGCTTCGCCGCAGCCGCCAGGTTTCTAAATTTTCTGTCAGATCAGCTGCTTACACTGCGCACTTCGACACCGAGTGTGTTATCTCGCCGTCTCCTTGGCCAGCTATTCCAGGATTCCTCTCTTCCTGGAAACAAACATTCGCTTCTCACTGGATCCCCAGAGCTTCGCCGCAGCCGCCAGGTTTCTAAATTCTCCGTCAGATCAGCTGCTTACACTGCGCACTTCGACTGCCTCAGACTATGCACCGCTTCTATTGTGGAACCAAATGGTGGCAGCGAATAAGTGAAAACAGCAAAACCTCTCGCAGCTATAGCGTCGCCTCAAAGTCCCAGCAAGCAGCAATAATTACAGGGAAGGGTGCTTCGCTGTCCCTGCCACAGCCGCTGTCATCCTCGTCGCCAGAATGAAGTGATGAAGCAACTCAGGTAAGTGTAAACTCCTTTATTCAGTAAAAACGTAATAGCACCCTCAGCTTGCTGGTTATCTCTCTCTGGTGAAGGCAGCCTGTCAACATTCCAAAGCTGCCTTCACAGCAACGTTCCAAGACATACCATTACAGAGGTGTGAGGGAGGGGGGGTGCGGAACATACCAAGTGGCAACTTACAACAGGATCATATGGATAAGCAAGGAGTGCCAATTAAGTAAGTATAAAACATAAGTGAACCATCAAGAACAATGGACCACGCAGTGATGCCACCCACAATCAGGGAAATCAAAGCATCAATAAGAAAGTTGAAGATATCAATGTTAGAAGACCTAAGTGGGTGTCAACAGAAATCTTGAAACTTTACGCCAATTTGTGGGCCCATGTCCTGGTTCACTTACATGAGGTCTGTCATACTGGAAAATATATCACTAGAATCATGGAGAGGGAATGTAGGAACCCAATATACAAAAAGGGTCAAAGAGATCGCCCCAGTAATTATAGAATGATCACTCACTTCGACATACAGAGTAAACTCTATAGCATGCGTCTGCTAAGGAGTATAGAAGAATGGGTAGATTCAGAACACATCCTGACAATAATAAAATTGGGCTTTGGGTCCAACCTTTCAACCTCAGACGGCTCCATCGCTCAAAAACCAGTGACAGAAAAATATGTTTTAATAGTGAATCAACTGATCTTTGGGGTTCATAAAGACTTAACAGCAGTGTTTGATGGGATAAATAAAGGGGAAACTTTGGAAAAAATTGTCAGACAGGAACATCCCCCAGGATTTAGTTAGGAAATAATGGTGCGTTATCCTGAAAATGTTCTACACCAAACACCCTGCAACAGGATTGCATCCTGGAATCATTGGGGCTTTAAATTAATTTATCAGATATCCTCCAGGCATTGGGGACTTTTGTCATATTTCCACTCAAACTGGCTGATGTTATAACTCCTCACCATTTTTATGCAGATGATACAGTGCTGCTAACCCTGAATCTGGTGGATCGGCAGTGTTTAATTAATTAATTTACAACATATTATGATTGCAATGCTTGAACTGTCAATGTAGAGAAAACAAAAATCATGTTTTTTGCAAAACATGGAAGCAAGAAGTACACCCCAGAGTGGTGGGCTGGGCAGCAACTGGAAATTGTTTTGAAATATAAGTACTTGAGAGTCTCTCTTCCCTCTAGCTACAAAGATGTTCATGGTGCATCTTTGCCATGTCGTGGTAACATTTTGCAAAGTCATCTAAGGCATAGGTATGCTTTTCACTCATCTCCCACACATTGTACAATCATTGTGAAATTCAGTCCTCTGAGAGGACAGCATTTGGCCCGGCCAACTCCCCTCCACAACATACATGGCTGTTTCACATGGTGAGAAGGTTGTCTATCATGGAAAGGATAGCCATCTGGCAGGCTGTGGGAGGAAGACTGATAAAAGGGGAAAAGCTACTGCTCACCAGCAGTAACCTATCCTCAGATAATTGAGAGGAGACTGGAGATGTACCTGCATAGGACAGCTTTACCGGGACCTCCTCTGGCACTCCCTGTTAATGACGACTCCTCGGACATGTTGCCCCAGTCTTGCACAACCAGATACCTGAGGTTGGACCTTTGATGTTTTAGGCACTAGATTTCACACAAAAATTTAAAAATTCAGAACTCCGGTTCTACTGATTGGATTTATTCATTTTGTTGTCATTTTATTTATTAATTGTTTCTATATTTTTCTAAAATTTGTAGGAATTTTCTGTGTGTTGTGTTTTCACTGTATTCTATTAACATTGGACCTCTGAATTAAACTGACTGCTTTTGTGCCAAGCTATCAGAAGGTTAAGCATAGGCTAATTTAGTGACTTTTATGGTTCATCCTGACAAGGAAAGGTTGTTGCCTGAGTGGGGCTTTCACCCCTCCCAACCAATAACTACAGTTTCTTACAGTTTCTTGCTTGCATGTTTTCTTTCCTGTGCTTTTTAATTTCAGAAAATAAGTGAGATAGAGTTGATATTCATGGTGATATTTTGCTAGTGTGGAATGAAATGTATTAGTTTGCGGTTCTCAAGAAAGCAGCAATGTGCTGAAGGTTCTTGTGTTTGCAACATACTCAAGGTCATTTGCCTGAGACTTCTCTAAGCTGTGCACTGTGTATTGCTTCACTTCTTGCAGAAATGTCACATTTTGTTTTATTTCCTATTTTAATTATGCATGAACGTAGTTGTTTCAAAATGCTTCTTGGTCAATCTATCATGTTTCTACGAATGACTATTTGTTGTATAGCCCTATGACCTCAATTCATACCATGTTGAGAGTGTGCCTTTCACTATCTGAAAACCTATAGAATGTGCCAGTTTCAGAAGATGTTTAACCCACAATGGATTTAAAATCCAAGCAACCGACCTATGGAACTGCAAAACCTCCAACGTCATCTACTTGATCCTCTGCCCTTGTCAACTAGGATATGTAGGCGAAACTGGGAGAGCCATACACATCAGAATATCAGAACATCGTTCTGCCATTAAAACTAAGAAACTTCAAGCCCCCTTAGTGAAACATTTCCTACAAGCAGAACACCATCCAGATGACTTACGTTGGTGTATCCTAGAAAAGATCAAAACACCTGACACTCAAGGTGGCACTGCAGTCCGCAAAAAACGCGAAGTGTTTTGGATCTTTTCCTTAGACACTTTTCGCAGGGGTCTGAACAGCGACTTGCCGTGGGAAAATGCAATTACCTAATCAGATACACTAGTCATGAAGATACAATACCCTCCATCGATACTCATTCCCCCATCTCCACATCCATATTAGTTTCCTGTCACCGACTTTCCCACCCTACAAACAACCCCAATCCTCCCCCCCCCCCCTCGCCCTTCCCCTCCCCTCTGTAACCAACCCCACACATGTTCCCATCCCCTAACAATACGACTAAATACATCATTGTTTAAAAATAATATTTTTTCCATTCTGCTTCTAAACAATATATTCACAGTCTGTAGACATTATTCACAACATATATTATATTAGATAACTTTCATGTTACTTTTTATTAAATTCCATACAATCATCCTGCACATTATAACTGAGATTGCAATTAGATACAGATCCACAGTAAAAAGATTCCAACAGATGACATCTATCGATCTGCATGCATTAATACATGCAGGGCCGCTATTCACACACCGGGTCTGGCTTTCCGCGGTGGCCCTGTCGTCATTTTCTCGTACATGCACCTTTAACTAAACCACAGTTTAGTTCTAGTGTTATCACCAATCACTAAACAAGTTATTCCCCCACCCACTCAGGACCCACGTAGCAATCACAGTTAGCATCGTCCTATCAGATTCACCAATCTTTACTATTTAAACGAACGCGAATCCCGCCATCCTCGCTTATCGGCATCATCCTCAGCTGAGCAAAAGTCCAGACACAGAAGGAATCGGCACCTCATCACGCCGCAGACCAGGTAAAGACCATTTCCAGCGCATTGTAGTTTAAACGAGCAATCCGTTCATTTCTCGAAACCTGTTGAATTATTTACATGCCATATGCATTCGCTGATAAGATACATCAGCTTATAACATCCATCCCCCAGCCTTGATTTTTCGCCCGACTTCAGCCTTTGCAGCGGGTATGTAATCATTCCCCGCACACGCTGATACGATCTACTAGCTGCGTACATCCATCCCGCAGCCTTCATTTTTTACCTGACTTTCCCCATTTGCAGTTGGCACATAATGATCCCTTGCTTCAACGTGGTCATTGTTACACCGCAATACTTAATACCAGCTTAATTTAACCATCGTTTTACACACTTCCCCATGTACATACTCATTTACATTCTACCCCTTTCCCCCCCTCCCCCCTCCCTTTTCCCTCCCCTGTCTCTCTCATTTTAGGACATTTGTCCCTAATATCAGACGCCCGTCATCCATACGGCTCCACTCTTATTATCATCTGCGGCAATCCTTCACCAGGTTCACACGGGGATAAAAAAGGTAAATAAAAAAACAGCTATAATTCTCACAATGCCAGATCATCATAAGCACGCATTACTCCTAATGATATTTTTTGGATTTTTTGCTCCATAGTTTTGCTGCATACAGAATATATCTTGAACCCATGAATGAACACTCCGTTCATTCAGGTCCTTTTGATCGACATACGTGAAAGTCTATTCTAGCAGATAGAACAGGTATTTCTACCATATTAAATACAAAGCACATCCATATATCTTTAATAAGAAAAATTCTTCTTTTAGATTTTGTTAACACAGTTCCTTCTATACCGCTACAACAGCATGCTATTATTTTTACAGGCTTCATGACCACCACCTGTAACACCCAGCAACGCTCTTTTCACTTTCTGTGTAATCCCAAGGCTAGAGGCTTTACATCAATTATCAGGTACTGGAAGTCTCCTCCTAGTGACACAGCTTTTAGTGGACATCATTACTGAGTTCCTTATATCCTGTCTCTTGGTCATTTCAGACCGTCAAACACTACCTCCAGATAAATCCTTCACCTGCTATCTACTCGCTAGACTACACCTTGAAGTAAGCATTGCTCTTTATCCATCCAGGGCTCATGAGCAGAGCTAGTATTTATGTTAAATGACGTTCATCTATATCTATCTAATTTGACATCTGTCATCACACTGTTACTTTATTAACCAGTTCCACATTCCCCCCCCTTTTTTTCTGTTTTTTCTGTCCTTCCTCTTTTTCTTTCTTCTTTTTTCGTTTGTCTTCCTTCAATTGGACTTTTCTTTATTTCTTGTTTTTCCTTTCTTTTTCTTCTTCCTCCCTTTTCCTATTTTCTTCTTTCTTCCCTTTTGTTCTTTAACTTTCGTTCTTTCTTTCTCTTCTTCTAGCTTTCTTTCTTTCTGCTTGTCTTTTGTCTCCCTCTTTCCCCCCCAAAAACCCCCCCCCCCCTTTTTTTCCTTTTCCTTCGCCACACGTTCCATCATTTACATCTCAGAAAGATATTCATTATTATTCTTTACGTACAATTATCTTAAATTGTTAATATCATTGCTCTTTCTATCCTTGGGTGAGAATAACAGATTCTCGCTGTATGTGAAGTGTCCGTGTATAGTTTATAGCCAATTTTATGTAAAAGATATAAAAACAAAAAATTTGTCATGTAATATTTTTTTAAATACATTCTTTCCAACCAACAGGAATTGTGGCATTTCCTGACGAAGGCGTACTTTTCGCCGAAACGCGCGTAGAAGATGATCATATGGCCACAGATTTGTCTCTACTTTTAATTGTTGTTGAATACATTGAATGTCTATACTATGTACAAATGCATTTTTGAATTGTGTTTTTTTAATTGATTTTGTTCGTGATTCTGTGAGAATCATATTATTAATAAACATTTATGTGATATTTTTTTAAAAATACTGTTTTTGGCTATACTACTTGGACACGTTTTAAATAGCAATTTACAAAACATATTAATTGCCTAGGAAGCTATATTTGCACTGTGTTATACCCTGTCCTAGGAATTACATTCCATCTCCTCTTGTTCAGGGGGTCCCTGTTACCCACATAAGATGTACCTGCATAGGACAGCTTTACCGGGACCTCCTCTGGCACTCCCTGTTAATGACGACTCCTCGGACATGTTGCCCCAGTCTTGCACAACCAGATACCTGAGGTTGGACCTTTGATGTTTTAGGCACTAGATTTCACACAAAAATTTAAAAATTCAGAACTCCGGTTCTACTGATTGGATTTATTCATTTTGTTGTCATTTTATTTATTAATTGTTTCTATATTTTTCTAAAATTTGTAGGAATTTTCTGTGTGTTGTGTTTTCACTGTATTCTATTAACATTGGACCTCTGAATTAAACTGACTGCTTTTGTGCCAAGCTATCAGAAGGTTAAGCATAGGCTAATTTAGTGACTTTTATGGTTCATCCTGACAAGGAAAGGTTGTTGCCTGAGTGGGGCTTTCACCCCTCCCAACCAATAACTACAGTTTCTTACAGTTTCTTGCTTGCATGTTTTCTTTCCTGTGCTTTTTAATTTCAGAAAATAAGTGAGATAGAGTTGATATTCATGGTGATATTTTGCTAGTGTGGAATGAAATGTATTAGTTTGCGGTTCTCAAGAAAGCAGCAATGTGCTGAAGGTTCTTGTGTTTGCAACATACTCAAGGTCATTTGCCTGAGACTTCTCTAAGCTGTGCACTGTGTATTGCTTCACTTCTTGCAGAAATGTCACATTTTGTTTTATTTCCTATTTTAATTATGCATGAACGTAGTTGTTTCAAAATGCTTTTTGGTCAATCTATCATGTTTCTACGAATGACTATTTGTTGTATAGCCCTATGACCTCAATTCATACCATGTTGAGAGTGTGCCTTTCACTATCTGAAAACCTATAGAATGTGCCAGTTTCAGAAGATGTGCCAGACAGTTTCTTTACTTTCTCTAAGGCAGACTCCACATTAGTTTGTCTACTGGTGTATGCTTAGACTTTTTCTTACCTTACAAATTAAGTTGTCTTTGTGTCATTTTGCTATTGATTCACACTTAGACTTCCTTGACTTTTGAATGAGCAGATTTATGGTAGTCCTTTGCTGATCTATATTTTTGGTCTGGCTAATTGCTTTGAAGGGTAATATTATGTTATTACTTCTTGCAAATGACTTTATTTGATGTATTGATGCTCAATTGAAAACGACAAAATATTTTTGCCTTCTGTAATGACTCTTAAATTCTAAAAAACATTTATGGTTTTGACTTTGAATTTGTCCACTGAAGGTTTTCTTTATTTTCCCAGGGCAGATGTCAAATGGGACTCAATGGCCCTGATCCTGCATCACAACCCTTTGAACTTTTTAGTTAAGGCATTGACGGGATTTTGATGGTGGTGGCTTAGAACAAATTAAGGCAAATTAAAGTGGAATTTCAATGTTGATGGCTTGTAAAGTGTGCCAATTAGTTTGCATAAATTTGCACAAATAATTAACTTGAATAATTGCTGACTATTTTCTCAAAGAAATTGTTAGGAGCTATTGGATCTTGTAATAGGTTGGAATATTGCAGGGGCACTTGTTGGTTTCATGAATTGTATTATAAGAGTATTAATAGGGTTTTGTATAATGAGTTGTCTTGTGGGATGTGTTGTCTTATGCAGACAGAGATTGTGTTGTCTTGCGAGTTGCAACGTAGCATTTGGAGTGAAATCATTTGTTTTGCATGTGCTGCATTTTAAGTCAGTGGTATTTTGCCTTGCGCAAACGTTGAAAATTTGAAGTTGTTTCATATTCTATTGCATTGTAACACATTTTGCGAATTCTTGAAGCTTTGCAAATTGCTGATTTTGAGGATGAAATATTGGGCCATATGTATGAAGCTGTTTTGCAATCACAAACACTGCAAATCCCCAAAAAATGGTGTTTGCGATCGCAAAACAGAAAATCTCTATGTATAAGAGCCATCCTGAGCGCAAAATTGCTAATCGCAAAATTAGAAATTAGCTATTTTGTGAGGCATTGATTCTGCAAATATATTTGCGGACTCGCAATCTGCAACACGCCGATTGCAAAAATTGCAATTAAGGAGTTCTCAAATTGCGAATTTGCAAAATGAAATGCATGAAAAAAATCGTAATTTGCGATTTCACGAAATTCGCAATTTTGCTAATTGCAATTGCCACTAAGTCTGAGCAGGTGGTAACCAGGTACAACCTATTTAAAGTGGCCCACAATGCCACAGGCCGTTTCCACAATGGCTGGGCTGTATTTGATAGCCAGGAGGCTGCGAATCATAGCTGCTGCACATAGAAGGAGAAGCCAGGAAAGGATCTTCAGAGCGCGCATTACCCTGTTCCAGCGGACTGTGGAGGAGATCCATGTGAACTACAGGCTGGATGAAGACAGCATTCTGGACCTAATAGCGGAGCTCAAACCCATACTTGAACACCCCACATGCAGGACACACAGCATCCCCAACCATGTACAGGTCTTGTGCTCACTGCACTTACTGGCATCAGGGAGTTTTCAGGGGGTGATAGCCACAGCAGGAGGGGTCTCTCAGAGAGCACTGTCGCGCTTCTTCCACGCGTTCCTTGATGCAATGGTACAGAGGCTGCATCAGCACACAACAGGCACTAGACCAGACCAAGCAGGAGTTTTACCAGATAGCACAATTCCCCCACGTAATTGGCTGCATAGATGGGATCCATGTCGCTATTTCCCTCCCTCACAGAATGAGTATGTGTTCAGGAATCGTAAGTCCTACCATTCCTTAAACATACAGGTAGTGCGCAATGCCAAACATATCACCACTGACAGTTGCGATATACCCAGGCAGCACCCACGACTCATTCATCTTTCGCCACGGTGGTATTCACCGACGACTCACAAATGGGGAGTTTGGTGAGGGCTACCTACTAGGTAAATGCATTGGTCACAAGGACACACCAGTAAAGCACAGCACTGGCAGGACAGTGTTTAACCTGATTCTTCTCACCCTGCAGGTGACAGTGCGTATGCTGTCCGTGACTTCATCCTGATTCCGTACCTGAATCCAGCCACCGCTGGGGAGCGGAGGTACAACAGTGCCCACACAGCCACCCGCTGTTCCATTGAGAGGACATTTGGAATACTCAAGAGCCATTTCGGCTGCCTACTTAAGAGTGGAGGAGCACTACAGAACAGCCCCGAGACCTGTTGCAAAATCGTGGTCGCATGTGCCATGCTACACAACATCGCCACCAGGAAAGGCACCCCAGTGGAGCTCACAGATTCAGACTCATCAGATAAGGAGGGGCCAGCTCCAAGATGCAGGCCAGCCGGTGGTATTGGTGTGGCTGCCGGCCGCCAGAGCCGAGATGAGATCACACAGAGCTATTTCTAGGTGAGTAATAATGACACAATGCTACAGATTGGTGAAACACTGTGTTTTTATTTCCTTCAGTGCAGGAAATTTACCGTCACACAGCCTGACGTGCACACTATGTTAGTCCAAATGTCTTGCACATGTTAAATACACAGTGCAAGACTTCTTCACAAACATGAGTCAGTGTGCAATGGGTTACCTCACCCATTGCCATGTGACACTCAGGGCTCTTCACTGTCTGCATGCATGCCTCATTGCCCCTCGCTCAGGGTGCCCACTGCCCTCTCCTGAGGCATTGGTTGCTCTCCCCTGACGCGCATTACAACGTCTGTCCTGTGGGATGGGTGTAGTGATGCTGCTCCTGCTAGATTGCCCATCCTCATCCAGTGAGCTGAGGGGTCCTGTGCCACCAGTGGCTGCTGCCAGCAGCTGGTCCACCGCACATGTGCCTTGCACCAGGCCCCTGGCTACATCCTGGCAGCAGTGTGCCATCTCATGCTGCATGCTGACACAGTGACGTGCCAGCACTGATGTGGGAGAGGACAGCCGGTTTACAACCCTTGTGTACATGTCCAGGCGAGTGTGGAGGCGCTGTCTCTCCCTGCGCCTGGCTGCACGGTCTTCCCGCATCTCTGTGCACAGTGCTTCCAGGGCACCCATCAGGTCCATGAAGCCCACCCTCATTTGGCGCTGTATTCATGTTATTGTCCTTGCCTGCAGGCGTTGTACCTCCAGCATGTTGCCTTCAAGCTCTCCAAAGACCGTGTCCTCGCCTACCGCAGCTGAGCTGGTGGACGGCCGTGCCCTGCGCCTGGATGACATTCCTGGAGTGGGACGTGCAGGGGACTGTGCTGTGTAAAGTGAGGCACACTGGCCCTGGACTTGCTGGTCCTCCACACTTGTGTCCAATGGATCTACCTCCAGTGGTGGCAGTGGTGGTACTGCGAGGCGCCATCTGTGTTTCACCAGGATCACTGGGCTGCCTTCCTCCTCTTGCCCTGACTGTTCCACGGTGCGGGATGCATCCTCCCCTCCTGCCAAAGGTTCCTGTGTTTCTGGTGGTGCTGTAAATGTGAATGCACACATTAATTTGGTGTCCTGCCTGCCTCGCATTGGTCATGCAATACATTTTACAGTTTGGAGTTACATGGATCCTGTCTGTCTGTATTTTGCCTTTTCTTGATACATACATTCTGATTGTACCTTGCTGGGTGTCACTGCTCCACTGTTTGGTGCATGTGCCAACATCTCCCATAATGCATTGCTGTGTGTGTTTGTGTGCATGCACTGGAATTGCATTCCTGTTTGGTGCCTGGGTCTTTCCTGGGTGTGTGGGGGATGTGGTGATGTATCAGGGGTGTGATAGCATGCTTCTTAGCTTGTCTGGGGTTTTGGGGTTCAGAGCTGTCCAGTTCAGCCAAGCCACTCACACTCTCCAGCAGCTGGGTGCTCTCAACCAACTCCTCCAAAGGCGTGGAATCAGTAGCAGTGGACGTCCCACCACCGGTCTTTCTTGCCTCAGCCAGCCTTGCAGCCACCTTTTCTTTTGATCTCTGGTGCATGTCATACCAGCGTTTCTTGATGTCTTCTACGCGGCTGTGGGTCATGCCAATGGCGTTCACCATCTCCTGGATGTCTGCCCAGATTTTCCTTTTGCGTGCCTTTGACACACGCAGAGATTGCTTGACAAACAGAAGCTTAGGGCTCACCACTATTTCATGTATGAGCACCTCCTGCTCCCTTTCACTAAACTTTTGTTTTCTTTTCCTGGCATTCTCCACCTGCTGCTTGTCCTGTGTGTCCGTGTCTCCTCACTCAGAAGCAGTGCACTAGTGCCTTAGCTCTCCTCCCAGCTTCTCTCTCTGCTTCTGGAAACCAGGTGCAGCATGGGCAGTCACACTTCCTGGTTGTGATGTCGTCAAGCTGCACCTGAATTTCCGGTTAGCAGATTTGCGATTCCTTATTTGCGAATTCGCAATTAAAGAATCGCAATTTAGGTATTCACATTATTTTTCTGCAAATATTTGAGAATCACTAAATATTAGCAAACCTTTATTTACATCGGGTTTTGCTCGAAATGCAATTTGCAAAAAAACGCAATTTGAGAATCGCAAATTCCGAGTTTGATACATTTGGCCAATTGTCATTTAATGTAATCTACATGTAAAGGTTTTTTTAGATATATATAAAAAGCTTTAAGGATTTAATGACAATTCAAGATCCCAAGATATTATAAATGTTTCTGCTGAGTAAAGGCATAAGGCGTCATGTCAGATTATAGGTAAAAGTCCTATAAAATGCTTAATAGACTGGCTGTGTACGAGAGCTAATCCTGGGTGGAGGTGTTTATTCTGTGCATGAAGACTGACAAGCTGACTCTAAGGATTGGTTTTGCTCTCTAAAGAGCCTAACTTGATGTGATTGGAAAGTGAATGCCAGCCATTTTCTGTGTTGAGTTTGATTTTGCATCCTGTATTCCAGCAAGCAGACAATGGGTTTTGTTTATTTTCTTTATTGACATTATGGATTGTATTTTGTCTTCTTTTGTTTTGTTGTCTTGAATCACATTGTGATTGGTTGTGGTAGTCTAACATGCATTGTGAGGTAGTATGAGATTACAATGGGTGTGCTTTAGAATACATCTGTGATTCCTACCCTGGGAGGAGAGCCTTTGCCCTTAATTAAATTGCTGGTGAATTCAGGACTACATACTTGCCTGTGGCTTAAAGAATGGAATGGAATTACTGCAAATGCTTAAAAGTTGGAATTTCCTGTGCATGGTATGTTTGATGTAAAAATAAATTACAATTTGAACTGTCTCATGTTTGGAATGAAGCCGCTGCCTAGACCTATGCAGTAAAAACCTGTAAGCGAATGGAATTATCTGTCGAATGAGAGATCACACAAAATAATGCTTAAGGGTCAAGTTGGAAAAGCTGTTAGTAATTGTCTGGATGTGAGATGTTTTTTATGAAAGAATGGATGTCATCAAGAATTATTAGAATTTATTGTTAGCCTTGCCGTTATATCAGCCATTTTAGCTTCCAAGTTCACACATGATTCCTGTATTTTAGTTTGAATATTTTCCGGTATGGCAAATTTGTCTTTAATCTCCTTCGAAAGCTGTATTAAAATTGAGCTTACATCTATGAAATTCTCCTTTGTTGGCACATTTGGCTGGTTATCCGGCTTTGCATTAATCTAGAAATGTTTGGGGTGAGTTCACTTCCTGGAGGAGTATGTGACAAATGTTCCTCAATGACTATATCAGCGTTTGGAGGATTGCAAGAAGAGGTGAAGAACAACCAGAGAGAGATTAAAACTTTAATAAGTAGTGAGAAGGAAATCAAGGACAAGTTGGAGGTGTTAGAAAATAATTCCAGGCGGAACAATTTAAGGCTGCTAAATGTTCCAGAAGGGCTGGAAAAGGGAAATCTGAAAGATTTTGTGGTAACCATTATTAAGGAGGCTATGCCAGAATTTCAAACATGGGATTTGGAACAAGATATACAAAGGGCACACAGAGACCCTTTCAGACGGGACCCAAAAAGGGACAAACCAAGGAAAATATTGATACGTTTTCGTACTTATGTTATCAAAGAGGCAATACTCTAAGCTGCCCTTAAAGCAAACATTTTCCAAAAAGATGATTGGTCCTACTCTATAGGATCAGACATAGCCAATACCACATTAAATCACCAGTGGAAACTAGGGAAGCATATCAAAACCCGAAAGACACTGGGGGCAATGGCACAATTAAAATTCCCAGCTACTTTGAAAGTTATGTGGAGAAATACAATGCATAACTTTAGGGAAGTCTCAGATGGTGAGAACTTTATAGACTATATAAACAGGGATAGAGGAACATAATAGTTTCACGGAAGAGACAGGAACGTCGGGGCTCCAAGGGGGACAATGCGTCACCCCATATGGAATAAGGGAGGGTTCCCTAGGGTAGGAAGGTGGTTTCAATGTGAGGAATGCACCTTTTCACTTGTAATTATGAGCATTGGGTGGGGAGCATTAGGGGAAAAAAACAAAAAAAATCCTCATACATGACTTTTACAAATATCAGAAAGAAGGTATTAAAGAACAAGGGCCAGGGCGAGCGGGAGAAGAAAATGAATAAAATCAGAATATTATCCTGGAATGTCAATGGTCTGAGAGTACATAAGAGAAGGAGGAAGATTTTAGAAATAATCAAATTGTCTGAAAATGATATAATTATCCTGTAGGAGACGCACTTACGAGAAGAGGAATGGGAAGGTGTACTTAAACAAAACAAGTGGATAATACATATGGTATGCTCCAAGCAATCTTGTAACGTTAAGGGATTAGCCATATTATTTAAAATATTGGCCAATGTTAAAATAGAGAATTGTAAGGTGGATAAAGGGGGTAGATGGGTAATAGTGAATATCAAAATTGACAGATTAGGACTCACGTTGGTAGGATACTATTGTCCAAATGTGGATGACCCTTCCCCTCTTAATGAGCTGTACAAACACCTATTAGATGCTATATATAACATAATTATGGCAGGAGACTTTAATATTGTAATGAATCCTCTGCTTGATAGATCATCAACACAACACACTATAAGTGCCCCAAAAATGAGAAAGAGCATACAACAATTAGTAAACAATTTAGGGCTAGTGAATATATGGAGACTCAATGCTGGTAATAAAAAAGAATTTAGGTATCGAAATAAGAAGTATTCACACGCCTCAAGAATTGATTTATTTTTGGTGAACGAGAGATTAAGCGAAAATAGTCTTATGGTTACACATCAACCTGAGCACTTGTTTGACCATGCGGCAGTGAGGTTTGAAATGTCCACGGGGAAAAACTTGACAGAATTTAGATGGACATTAGACAGAACACTCTTAGGGAAACAGGGAGTGGTGGACATGTTAAAAAAAGAAGTGACTGAATTTTTCGACATAAATTATGAGTCTGCAGCACCGCATATAGTATGGGACACTTTTAAGGCTTATCTACGGGGGAGACTCATAAGGCATGCTGCCTTCCAAAAAAAAGAGAGGAAAAGAGAAGTCAAAGTATACAAGGATAAGCTTAAAATAGCACAGGAAACTCTCTCAGGTTGTCAGAATATTACTTTAAGACTTGGGCTGCAGAACAAATTAAAAGAGGCTAAAGAGCAGTTGGCAGAATTCCTAGAGGGGAAGATTAAAGAGCGATGGGAAGTCAGTAAAATGGCTCACTATGAATACGGGGAAGGTTGTGGGAAACTCCTTGCGTGGAAGACAAAGCACGACCAGTTGAAAAATGAGATTAAAAAGGTACAGGATGCAGTTACTCAAGAATTATGTGAGGACAATGCTTGTATAGGTAAGGATGTTGGTGACTTCTTCCAAGAATTATACACTGAAGATACGAGGGTCTCCCAATCAGATTTTGATCAGTGGTTGGATCAGGATCTCTTACCTAGGATAAATACTAATCAACAAGGTATGTTAAATCAGGAAATTACTATTTTAGAGATAGAAATATCTATTTCTAGTTTAAAGAAAGGGAAGGCGGCAGGACCGGATGGCATCCCCAATGAACTCTATAAACTTTTAAAGGAGATTTTGGCCCCACATCTACACAAGCTATTAAATAGTACATATATTCACCATGCCTCTATTCCAGCCTCATGGAATGAGGCTGAAATTACTTTGATACTAAAACCTGCAAAAGACTCTCTGAAATGTGAGTCGTATAGGCCAATTTCTTTATTAAATAGTGACTATAAAATCTTCACACAAATTTTAGCTACAAGGTTAGGCATGATATTGGGGAACATTATGCGTTCAAGCCAAAAGGGTTTTATGAAAAATAGACAGTTGAAGGATTTAACACACGAAGTAGTCACTGCAATCAACATAGCCAGTACAACAAAATCACCACTAACTGTTATATAATGATAGACGCTGCCAAAGCATTTGACAGAGTAAGTTGGCCATATCTATACAAAGTTATAGAACAGAACAACTTGGGCAACAACTTTCTAAATGCTATAAGATCCGTTGGATCTCTTTCACCATCGATAGAGCATGGGACTAGGCAGGGATGTCCCTTGTCTCTTTTATTATTTAATATGTACATAGAACCATTGGCCAGAATAATTAGATCTGAAACTGAGATTCTCCCCTTCAGATATCTAGACTGGGAAATAAAAACAGCATTATATGCTGACGATTTGATGATATATACACCGAGCCCTGAGACATCATTACACCCTATAATGGACATAATAGGAACTTTTGGAACAATCTCTGGTTATTTAGTGAACGAGGATAAAACCGAAACTATGACTTGGAATGGTTCAATAAACTCCCCATTAGAAAAGCCAGAGATTAGATACTTGGGGGTTAAGATAACCGAGGAATTGGACAACATAGCCCTTATCAAGTTCAAGAAACTGCATTTGGAAACCAAAGCATTATTAGATTCATGGATGCACTTGCCTTTATCTATACTGGGCAGAGTTAATTTGATTAAGATGATGATTCTTCCAAAGTTCACTTTTATTTTTAATGCTCTACCATTACATTTCAAAACGGAATGGTTGCAGAAACTTCAAAGTGATTTGAGCTGTTTTGTGTGGAAAAACAAGGCTGTGAGAATAGCTTGGAAAACATTTCCTGAAAAGAAAATTGATGGGGGAATTGCTTTGCCGGATTTTAAACTATATCATTGGGCCTTCTTTTTTAAAAACACCAGACATCTTCTTATGGATAATGCACAAAATATTCCCTTTTACTCACGGGCCTTAAAAAAGAATCTCCCGGAAGAAGGAAAATTTTATCTATTCAAATATGGTCATCCCAATTTTTTTTAAAAGATCAGGTTCAAGGTATTGTTAGCAGCTTGTGAGGTGTGGGTGCAAATTAAACGAGTTATGGGTATACCATACTATAGCTGTGAAGTGCCAATCTGGAACTATTCAGGCACTCCAGAATGCCTCACAGATGTCCTAGCTCTTCCCTTATTAAGGGTGGGCCTGACAACTTGGGGGGAGCTAATTGAAAATAATTCCCTTATTTCTTGGAATACACTTGCATCAAAAACTAATTTCGCTCTAGCAAGATTTAAATATTTTCAATTGACAAGTTGGGTCCAAAACGAACGGCAGACCGGCTTGGAGTCAGAATGGGAGGGAGAATTTGTGAAAAACTAAGCGTTTAAAAGGAAGTGTTTAAGTGGTACTGGATGCTCGTGGAGGCGGAGGACAACACGTTACCTGTACCAGAGGAGATATGGAGAATGGACAAGCCGGAAGCAGATATTCAAACTTTATGGCAAGTATCATATGCTGCAATTGGTCAATTATTAGGCCCTCACCCTTAAGAAGAAACCATCTTTTTACACTATATAGAGCTTATTGGTCTCCAAAGAAACTGGTCAAAATGAGTGGAAGCATGAGAGGATATTGTCCTAAGTGCGGGTTGGAAAATGCGAATGATGTTCACATGCTATGGCAATGTCCGGTAATCCAAATCTTCTGGCATGAGGTGGGTGAGTTTGCCTCTAAAACATTAGGAGCTAAAATCCAGGTAAGCCTTGATCTTGTTATATTTGGGATACTACATAGAGCTAATAAATATTTTATAGCAAACATATCTCAAGCACATTTGTTATTTGCTTTGATAATTATGGCACGTAGAGAAATATGCACGAAGTGGGTAGCACAGACTGCACCATCACTAAGAGAATGGATTTTGTATGTAAAAAATACCTGTAGGTTAGACTGTGCTAAGGGTTCACCTAAACAGATTAAAATGTGTGGACCAATACGGGAGATACTGTCAGAAGAAGATAAGTAATGGGGCTGTATTACTTGGGAGTATACAAGGAAGATGTGATTCAACAAAGTCCAATGATTAAGGCATACTAAACTATGTTGGCGTTTGGTCAGGTCGCATATATCTCCAGATATATAGTTCAATAAAAGGCCTAATGGTTTTCTGGGCAACTGTGCTGTTGTGGTTGTCCCAGTTTGAGTGCACACAGCCTCAGTTCTGGGTCTAATGCCATGTATGAGGACAAAAAAAAATAAACAAAAAAAAATAGAATTATTAGAATTTATGGTAGCTTTCCAAACATTTATTGTTGAATCTGACATAAAGAATCAAAAGATGACATAAAAAAATCAGAATGAGAAAAAGATACAAATGGAGGAGAAATAAAGCAATTATGAGGGAGAGGATGAGTTTATGGCTAGATTGTTGATTGAAGCAAGAAATACTTAGTATAATGAGGCTCATGTACAAGTGCATGTGCTAGAAATGGGAGCTGGAGAGTCAAGTGTAATGAGAGATGAGACAGTATCTGGTTCCTCCTCACAGGGTGAGACAACAGTGGTGGAGAAAAATATTTATAAACTCAAGCGAGACTTAGAAATTTTGGCAGAAGTGGAATTCATGATGACAAAAGTTCAACATCTAATAAAAACAAATTTTAATCTTTGGGTGCAGATTTGGTAATATGTGCTCATTGTGCATTTCAGAAACTTGAAGAATTGGTTAAAGAATTAAAAGTGGATTTGAATCAAAAGAGATTTGGTGAGTCATGTAACATAGGTTTGACTGAAAACGAATTAATGATTCAGAATCGTAGAACATTGTGAGAAAATCTCACAGAGTTAAATGCACGTTTAGAGAATGGAAAGATCGGACGAGGTATCAAGAAAAGTGGACAGAGCCTCGTGATAAACCTGAGATGCTGAAAAAGAGTAAAATGAAGAGAAATGTGGGTGTGTGTGATTCTCAATGCGAGGTGACTGATGAAAGAGAATATCATTTGAGAGACGTGCAAGTAAGGGTTTGTGTACATGTGCCCTGGATAATGAGTGATCTTTATACATTTACAAGTAATCTCCCCAAATTCAGAGAGGAGCCTGAGAAATAGTATACAGAGGTGGAAAGGAGTGGAGCTTTCTTAAAGGTACTTTGGCCAGATTATGGTGCTTTATTTTGTAAAATCACAGTACAGGTGCCAGAAGAAAAACCCCGGAGAGACTCCCTCTAATAAGTCTTTCACAATTATTATGCAAAATATAATTGCATTATTGAGCATTCGAAAAACAAGTTTGTCCAGAAACAAGTTTTTTGGTCAAAAATCATAAGAGCAACGCAAAATCCCCAAAAATCAGTGCATGCATAATATGATAAATTGGTGAAGATATACAGACTCAATAGCGGAGTAGAAGACCACGCGAAAGACGGAGTTTCGCGGATTTGTCTTTGCTTGCTTTATATTTCAGAGAAATGAATAGAGCACTTTTGCATGATAGTGTGGCAGATATAGAAAAGGTTTGTGGTGATGTGCAGTTTCGTTTCTTTAGTCCTGAGCAGGATTCTAGGGAAAATGAAGAGTTGTTAAGAGGAGAAGTTGCAGAACAAGATACATATATTACAGTTGTTAATTTTAAAGAACAGATTACAAAATGTAACACAGTGTTGTCTAAAAATACAGAGTATGTTTGTATATGTTGTTGATGAACTTACTAGAAGATTTCAACACAGACCGTTGATTTATATTTAAAAAGTGAAAAAGTAATTATTGATAACTGGCAAAAGTTACCTCTGTATTTCTTTGTAGATGGACGGTTTGACTTTTCTACATAACAATTTATATGCATGTTGGGTTATAATAAAATAGAAGATAATAAAATGAACAACATATAGGGGCATATTATCAAGCACTGCGTTTAAATTATCGCCGCTTTGGCGGCAGAAAATTGCCGCTAAAGCTGCGATAATGGGCTTGATAATATGACACAGAGAATTCCAATCGAAGCCCATGTTGACACCAGAACATGGGCTTCTATGGGAATTCTCAAGGGCATATTATCAAGCCCATTATTGCCGCTTTAGCAGTAGTTTTCTGCCGCTAAAGCGGCGATAATTTTATTTTAACGCCGTTTCTTGATAATATGCCCCATAGATATTAGATACCCATTTTGTAAGATAATAAAATGCCTGCTAATGTTGAAAACCATGAAGGGCCAAAAATAAACATCAACATTTATTATTCTTGCAGTATTGTGAAGGGACGTTGTGGACTGCTCTCCAGTACTCACTAGAGCTCCACAATCCATGCAGTATGATGCCATTGGGGAAAACTGTGGAGCAAATTCTTGAAGTTGAGATTGGACTTTTGAATGGACTCTCTGCTTCAGTGATTTTGTGGTGCTGTTCACCCACATGAGTCCAAAAAAAGTCTTGAGGCAAAAGTCTCCAGCCACCTGCTCACAATAAACCTCTGGAAATGAAGATTCAAGAAGGTGGAGTTGGTGTATACTTCTCATTCATTGCACTGAAAAGTATATTATCCAATAATATTCCTTACTTTCCTGGTCATGTGATGTTTCCAGATTGGGCATTGTACTAGTTTTGCAGCAGTCTTTAATTCCCCGTGAGTTTGGGGAACAATGGGTAGTCTGATGAGTGTTTGGTAGTTATGTTCTATTTGTGAGTTCAGATTTTGTGTAATTTTTTTAAACAGTTTGCTGTTAAAATAAAGTTAACCCAATAAGTTACAAAACGGCTAGACTCAAACTTTGTGTAAATATATATATATATATATATATATATATATATATATATATATATATATATATATATATATATATATATATATATATATATGTTTTTCACTTTGTCATTTGTATTCGTGATTACTGATGTCATTGGAACCTCCGGTTTTGCGGTGAAGATGGAAAATGCATTTTTGTTTTAGTTATTTATACAAATGAGTACAATGGGGAAAGTTATTTTAGTATCTTACTAAATAGCTACACTGAAACCTTTTGTAAAATATGTCTATATATGTGTTTTACACTTTGTCAAAACACCAGGTATTCACAGTCTTTCCTTGGCAATGCACTAATAGAATCATAGAATCATACATGCATTACCTGTGCAATCATCAAGGACTTCCTTTCTCCATCACTCTACAAATGAACCTCCTGGCATAATAAATGTTGGAGGAGGAAGTCCCCTTGGCTATTGAGGGTATTTGAGGGCCAAGCATCCCTCTTGTTACCTTCAGCAAGTTCCACACAGTTAGCTTGCTAAACGTGTACGGCGGCCACACGCGCTTTCTGCACCACTCTGCATACATGTCTCCTGGCACACTATTGGTTGGAGAATAAAGTTGTCTTTGAGGCCAAAGGACCTTTGGGACCTAGAAGCCCTCCTGGTACTTTCTATTAGTCGTACTCAGAGAGATTTCGGGGAGCCGGTCAGAGGCCCACCCCCTTTCCACACCATCCTGCAAAGACCATTGCTAGTTAAAATAACCATGGAAACTCATTGAAAAACTAAAGTTTATAGGAAAGTTATAGTTAGGAATTAGCATTTAAAAAACCTTATAAATTCACTGAAAAAAAGGGTTACAGGGCTGTTGTAGTTAGGGAATTGGATTAAAGAAACCTTAGATATTCGCTGGAAAAACCAAATGTTACAGGGTTGTTATAGGCTAATATTTCACTCCTACAAAACCAGAGAATATACTTACACAAATTATTTTATATATATATTTAATTTGTTTTCAGGAAAAAAACAAAGGTTAGAAGTATGGTATAGTTGGGAATTAGCATTTAAAAAACCTAAGAAATTTAGAGGAAAAAACAAAGGGGCCGATTCACAGAACGAATCTGAGATAAAATCATAAACTTACTTCTTTTGGTATTCACAGAAGGCATTTAGTAGTAGTAAAGTTAGGACTCTTAACTTTACTACTACTAAACTGAGACAAAATCCTAACTTTACGACGTTCGGTATTCACAAAAGGCATTTAGTAATGGTAAAGTTAGGAGTCCTAACTTTACTACTATTAAATGCCTTCTGTGAATACCAAAAGTAGTACGTTTAGGATTTTATCTCAGTTTAGTAGTAATACAGTTAGGAGTCCTAACTTTACTACTACTAAATGCCTTCTGTGAATACCAAAAGTAGTAAGTTTAGGATTTTATCTGAGACTAGTTCTGGGAATCTGCCCCAAAGTGTACAGGAATGTTATAGTTGGGCTCAGGTTTCACTAGTACAAAACCAGTGAACTTCTACTGTTATAGTTAGTGAGCAAAAATGTGAAGGAATATCAGGAGTGTGTAGCCCCAAAGCCCTAATGGAGAATCTGCCCCTGGGTCGGGGTATTCCAAATCTGCCCCTTTTCTTTATTTTTTACTTTTTTTCTGAGACTTGGCTTGACGTTGAGCCCCAAGATGGCTGCCAACACTTCCTGTTTGAAGTGTTGGCAGCCAATCAAATTTAAGTGGGATCCACAAGGTAGGTCCTCTTTTTATATTTAAGCCTACATAGCACTCACTAATTGCAGTATCAGGGCATAGACATGGCCCAGATGAATGCCTTAGACCCACGGCTGAATAGAGGCAGAAACATGTTGGCATACATTTTGTACAGTGACGCATACAAGTTATTTCACCTACATATACCTCCTGTATTTACCCGTGGTATTCTTTTAACTAACCTGGGATACCACCAAATTAAAGGATACTTTGTGGATTATCCCATGGTTTTTGAAAGTCATAAACTGGACCTTAATCATTTTCCTGAGAGTAGAAATATCCAAGAACTCCATCAGAAAAGCCCCATTCTGAGGTTGAGTCCGCCCTGGTACTAACATCTTACCATGGTGGGACGAGGTGGCAAATGATGAAGTATGTTACATTATGTGAGTGAGCCATCCTTGTCCAATTCTTGACATTGCCATGAATTTAAGTAATGGACAACTAGAAGCACACAGAGAACACATTGGGTCTCTGGGACTAACCTGCTGATTCGCTGAATAAGCAAACAGCATCTCTCTGAGGGTATTATGCCAAATTTTGTGTTAGTTTGAGTTACTAAGGGCAGGCGTTAGCCCCATAACGCTCCTCTGTCTCCCCTTCAAGATAGTTTATCTAGTACTTGGGTCCCCCAGAGAGCCTGCTAGGGCCATAAATCCTTTTGAATACAAAATTTGTTTAGAAAATTGCAAAGATTCGTGTAACACCATAAAAAAACAAAACTAACGCGGTCTCGTTCTTTTGTTTGTATTATAGTCCCCAGATGGGCCAGGTGCCAGGGGCATATTTTTATGTATAATATGGGGAGGGGCGCATGAGGCCTCCCTCCCAAAGGAAATCATGGCCAGGGGGACTGCCATATCTGCAGGAATGCATATCCTTATTTTTACTGGAGGGGGGCCACACGGCCCCCCTCCTGATGCCCTTAAGAGTCCTGGGTTCCCCCACCTCCCCAGGGCTACGAATATAATTTAAATGAGGAGAGGGCTGTGCAGCCCACCTCCTGGATCATAATTGGCCCCAGGTACCACCAACTCCCCAGGGCTTGACCAACTTGTGTAAAATGCAGTAATGACTGGATTCCCATAATGATTCAGCGGGGGTCCTTGGATTCCAGTAATGATTAAGTGAGGGTCCACAGAAGTAAAAAGGTTAAGAACCACTGTCCTAGGCCTTGAAGAGGCATACGACACGTCTTGGTGCAGGGCCATGCTGCTCTTTTCTCTTGGTGACACTGGCATCGCTATAATGTATAGATAGAATGGACTTAATATTGAATTGACAAACGGGAGTCAGGATCACTGACTCCACCCTGCGCGTAAGGCATGGGGAGGTTGGCAAAGTACAGAAGTCATGAATGTCTCTGTGAATGTGGGCTTGCATGTGGTTGTGCCTGTCTGCCACTTTGCGTACATTTGAAGCTGTGTACGTATATACTGATTAAGCTTTTTCACATCATCTCTATTTCTTTCTGAGGCCCAGACATACAGTGAGATGTAGCTTTCCTGCTTTCTAATTCTGTTATGTACCTGTAAATTGAGAGATAAAGTGCCAAATAACCTTGTTTGATTTGTCTAAGGCTGATGTTTATGGTCTGTGAATTTGAGATTTGTATAACTTTTGATTTTCAAACCTGCTGTTGACAAGTACTTTTGTGACATAAATAGGTGATTGATAATCCACTTGCATGGAAAAATGACAGAAAATGTGATAAAGCAAAGGCAGATTTGGCAGATTTGTTTAACTGTCTGTAATACCAATTAATCTGTAGTTAATGTTTAGGGAGATTATGCTGAAAGTCAACTTTTAGTGGCTTAATGTTTTCAAAGCTTTTTTGATAAAGTTAAACGGCTAACGCCAAATATAAATATCTTAATTTTTCATCATATGCCCTTACATTACCTTTCGATTTTTAACTGATTTATTAAATATTTGTGCTGCAAAATGCACCTTTTGCCCCTGTTTTTTCCCCCTAAATTAGGGCCATCAGAGGAAGATTGGCCCACTCGCTTTCCTCGCTCTAGTGGTGGGTTCCTAATGAGAGCATGGGGGCATAACCCCCTTACATTATCAAGCCAAATTCCGTTTTCTTTTCAGAAGGATTTATTCAGCAGTGCGTAATTTATAAAAATGAAAACAAAAAATGGCTCACACTGAAAAACACATGATCCGATCATTGACTAAGAGCTGCACTTACTCCCCCTTCCATCACTCTTGCTCCCTTCAGGCTGGGGGCTTAGGAATGTGCTTATTTATGTGCATGTGCACACTTACCATCCTCCTGCAGAAAAAGATTTTGCCGGGCTGACGATTACATGGTCTGTGAGGTAATCAGAACAGCAAAGCTTAAGACTCCTGGCTGACCTCCACATCCTGATGAAGTGGAGGCAAACTTAGCCCCTGGCGCGTCAGGCTCAAGCCCTGCTGTGCTAGGGGATTCACGTCTATCAGGGAATTGATATCATGGTTAACCCTCCCTTTGACAACAAGTCACAAGGTGGGTTGGAGTCCGTGATCTTCAAGTACTCCTCTCCTCCCCACCCTGTCACTAGGGGTAGAGGCGTCACAGACTCCACCCCACTCTGTGGCTTGGGTCAGGCGTGCAATGCCCATAGGGCTAAAAGGGCTTTAGCGCCCCCCCTTCGGGTTTCTCAGCCCATTGTCCTGCAGCTTGAGCTACTGTGGGGTTAGCTAGGCAGTGTCTGCACTCCCATGGACAAACCTCTCAGCCTGCATTCATACAGGCATTCTGTTCATCCTGACTGCACACAGGGACAATAATCTGTCGGAACTCATAGGGATACACCACTCACTCTGCACTAACTCCTCTCACCAGACACTCACCAGTCACTCTCACTGTTCACCCTTCACTCTTGCCATTCACCCTGCACCACACACAGGCACACCACTCACCCTGCTTTTACACCACTCACACCACCCTACACTCAGTCCTCTCAATCTGCACACACTCCTTTAGCCCACACTCCCACGGGCCATCCTCTCATATTGCATTCATGCAGCCTGACACTCGCATTGACACATTTTTCACCCTACACTTGCACCACTCTTGCTGAAATCACACACACTATTTACCATCACCCAGCACTTACATGAGAAAACCTCTTACTCTGCACATATAAAATTACACAACTCTAATGAATATACACATATTTCTCCAAAGGCACCCACAGAATACCTTCACTTTCCGTAGGTCTAGTTGCCTACCTAATTCAATCTGCAACAATGGGGCTCGTGCAAGAGGGGAGAGTGGACAAAGAATGTGGGATGGCGTGAGGAGGAAGACTAGGGCTGAGGCTTTCTGCTATGGAGATGGATTGAGAATCGTCTGACACCTTCAGCCATTTCTGGCTTTCCATTCACCACAATGCTTAATTCCAGGACTTGTAAGGTTTTTTTTACATTGTAAGTGAGGTCTCAAAAACTTCAAAAGGCACAATGTTACTGGATAAAAAATCCATGGTTGCCGAAGAAGTGAAGCATTTCATAAGATCAGTTAGATGCTGTGATATTGCATGTTAGAATGCGGATCAGTTAATTTCCAATACTCCAACTGCTTGATCCACTTGTGAAACCAAATATAACCCCGTACAACTATTTTAAGGAAGTGCACTTTTCATTCACATCATGCTTGTAGCAAACATTGACTAGGTAATATATTATTATTTTTGAATAGCGCATAGAGAATATGTTTTTATTAAACTTCATTAACCCCTTCTGTGCCCATGATGAGATAGTCTCGTCATGGAGCGCGGTTGCGCTGTGCCCATGACGAGACTATCTCGTCATGGACCCCGCCCGCTAATGAAAGGGCCGGCACAGGAGGGGGAAAGGGCGGGGCACTCAAGGGGTTAAATGGCAAGGCAGGTATAGCAGAAGCAGTTGGGCAAGCTTTTCTAACACAATAAAATCAGATTGTCTAATGGAAGTGTGAGTGTCAGTGTGTCAGTGTGTGAGTGTGACAGAGTATAAATGTAAAAAAGAGTACAAGAGATATAGTTTGAATGTGTGTGAGAGAGAATGTGTATGTGTCAGTGTATGTGTGTTATGAGTGCAAGTGTGCTACTGGACTGGCATACTGGAGGTCATTCTTGCCTTATGGACAAGGGGACTAATAGAATATGGATGGGAGGTCATACCTACAGCAAACTGCAGGCCCTGACATGCTACTATTAAGACACCATCATTGGCTGTGGGGACTCGAACTGTCTATCTAAGAAAGCAGTTTTCCCAGTCATACCCAGCCGCAGAGACACAGAACACGTGCCACCACACATGCCGAAGGTCCTGACATGATGCACATAATTCTTAGCATATGGGGTGGATCCATATTAAAATGTTGGAACTGATCGTTCAGGTAACTCTTGTCATAAGATTTCCTGTATTCATTTTATAGGAGGTGTGTTAGACCCGGCATTTTTTGGCATGTTTCCCCAATGTTACATGTCCTGATAGTGAAATACTGTGCAATTAGTTTTTCACTGTTGCAAGGCTATCTGTCTCATAGGTTAACATGGGAGTTACCTTGTAACACCTTACAAGCATGTTGAGGTGGTCCGCCTCCCTACAGGGATGGAATTCATGGTGGAACACCCCCCTGGCGCAGAAAACACCAACGCTGATTTTCTGTCCAGGTTCTTCCACCTTAGTGAAGAGAAGTCCCTGGTGGGTGGGTAGTTCTCCCTACTTTCAGCTGGAGGGGACATATGTTAGACCTGGCATCTTTTGGCATGTTTCCCCTGTCTTTTTTCTTTTTTGCCTCCCTGTATTTTAGGAAGTGGTCATTTTCTTGCTTAACCATACTGTGTGCCTCTGCCATTTGTGTGTTCACAGTCTGAGTTCAGAGGGGCAGGAGCAGGGGACGTGCCTTCACACTAGACAGACACAAGTGGGGGGTTGAGGTGTGTCCTGCCTGTCCTAGGCCACTCATATTCAGGCTGAATAGACCTGGCTGCATTTAGAGTAGTAGGAGGAGTGGGCACATGCACCCGAATGGACCGTGGCTGCTTTCCACAAAGATGTCTCCACCTCCTGTAGTGACCCACCTGGCCTGAGCCAGGCAGAACTGGTCTATGAGTACCAGAGGAACTTTGTACTAAATTCAATGGGGAAATGTCCTATAAATATTGGGGCCCTGACTCCAGGACTTTAGAACTCTTTGGGAATAAAGGAACCTGCCAAGAAGAAGGGCTGGAGAGGCTGTGAGAGACTACCACTTTGCTGTGTGCTTTGCTGTGTTGGCCTGCAGTGGCTGCTTCTGTCCTGGGCAGTGAAATAACTGGACTGAACTTTCTACCACTAATTATTCTGAGTTTTCAAGGGCTGGAGGTAGAGCTTGACCCGTGTTCAAGAAGTCTCAGAAACAGCAAAGACTTCAAACTCATCTGCTACGAGAACTACGAACTGTGTGTTTTGTGCTGCATCAGAAGAAAAGCGTTACAACAAACAAATGATGGACGGAATGCTGACAATGCAGACATTCTCCCCCAGTCAAGAGATCTGGGTTAAATCCATCGTTCTTTTGCCCACTACGCCACCCCAGTTTAGACATGGCCATATGCAAATCAGTCTTGACCCTGTGCCTCATGGGAACAGTCCAGCCCGAACTGCCAAGCCATGTCTTCCCTGGACTGGAATCAAGCATCCTAGGACCGGTTTCTGGCTATCAGCCGTCATCAGCCAGGATAGCTTGACTCCAGTGGCGTAGTGAGCCCGGGTCCCACGTCTGGGAATACCCATCCCACTTAGGGCGAAAAGTGTTACAACAAACAAATGATGGACAGAATGCTGACAATGCAGACATTCTCCCCCAGTCAAGAGATCTGGGTTAAATCCATCGTTCTTTTGCCCACTACGCCACCCCAGTTTAGACATGGCCATATGCAAATCAGTCTTGACCCTGTGCCTCATGGGAACAGTCCAGCCCGAACTGCCAAGCCATGTCTTCCCTGGACTGGAATCAAGCATCCTAGGACCGGTTTCTGGCTATCAGCCGTCATCAGCCAGGATAGCTTGACTTCAGTGGTGTAGTGAGCCCGGGTCCCACGTCGGGGAACACCCATCCCACTTAGGGCAAAAAGCGTTACAACAAACAAATGATGGACGGAATGCTGACAATGCAGACATTCTCCCCCAGTCAAGAGATCTGGGTTAAATCCATCGTTCTTTTACCCACTACGCCACCCCAGTTTAGACATGGCCATATGCAAATCAGTCTTGACCTTGTGCCTCATGGGAACAGTCCAGCCCGAACTGCCAAGCCATGTCTTCCCTGGACTGGAATCAAGCATCCTAGGACCGGTTTCTGGCTATCAGCCGTCATCAGCCAGGATAGCTTGACTCCAGTGGCGTAGTGAGCCCGGGTCCCACGTCTGAGAATACCCATCCCACTTAGGGCGAATAGCGTTACAACAAACAAATGATGGACGGAATGCTGACAATGCAGACATTCTCCCCCAGTCAAGAGATCTGGGTTAAATCCATCGTTCTTTTGCCCACTACGCCACCCCAGTTTAGACATGGCCATATGCAAATCAGTCTTGACCCTGTGCCTCATGGGAACAGTCCAGCCCGAACTGCCAAGCCATGTCTTCCCTGGACTGGAATCAAGCATCCTAGGACCGGTTTCTGGCTATCAGCTGTCATCAGCCAGGATAGCTTGACTCCAGTGGCGTAGTGAGCCCGGGTCCCACGTCTGGGAATACCCATCCCACTTAGGGCGAAAAGCGTTACAACAAACAAATGATGGACGGAATGCTGACAATGCAGACATTCTCCCCCAGTCAAGAGATCTGGGTTAAATCCATCGTTCTTTTGCCCACTACGCCACCCCAGTTTAGACATGGCCATATGCAAATCAGTCTTGACCCTGTGCCTCATGGGAACAGTCCAGCCCGAACTGCCAAGCCATGTCTTCCCTGGACTGGAATCAAGCATCCTAGAACCGGTTTCTGGCTATCAGCCGTCATCAGCCAGGATAGCTTGACTCCAGTGGCGTAGTGAGCCCGGGTCCCACGTCTGGGAATACCCATCCCACTTAGGGCGAAAAGCGTTACAACAAACAAATGATGGACGGAATGCTGACAATGCAGACATTCTCCCCTAGTCAAGAGATCTGGGTTAAATCCATCGTTCTTTTGCCCACTACGCCACCCCAGTTTAGACATGGCCATATGAAAATCAGTCTTGACCCTGTGCCTCATGGGAACAGTCCAGCCCGAACTGCCAAGCCATGTCTTCCCTGGACTGGAATCAAGCATCCTAGGACCGGTTTCTGGCTATCAGCCGTCATCAGCCAGGATAGCTTGACTCCAGTGGCGTAGTGAGCACGGGTCCCACGTCTGGGAATACCCATCCCACTTAGGGCGAAAAGCTACAACAAACAAATGATTGACGAAGAAGAAAAAGCAACCTGACGCCGTCAAATATGCCGCTGCCAGCTCCGTGACTGAAGACACCACAGAGGGCACTGCTGCATTTTGCACTGCAACATTGGTCTCAACGACGCTGACGCCTGATGCCGCCATCGACCCACTGCTTGCACTGTAATAACCTGTGGGCACCACACTTCGCACCACCTGGCTTCACCTGTCACCCTGGATTCGCAGACGATGCCGCTCCATGCCAATATCGACTTTGCTGCCTGCACCGTGGTTTGGGGCACTGCTCGTAAGTTACACCACACACCACCCCGTCCCACACCACAGCCTTGGCCCACTGACACTGGCGCCATCGACTCCAGTTCGCCTGCTAACGATAGCACTCCAACAAGGACGATGATTCTGGCTGCACCGTGACCTGCCAGCACCGCGACGAGCCCTATCCCACTTCCTACCGCAGCCCTAATCTCACTGACGCTGCTGGACGCTGTCACTGAGCCGCTGCCGGCACCGCAACCTGGTGGGGGGTGCTGTGTTCAAAAATAATGTTTGGATTAAAAGAACATGAACTACCTTGTGCATCAGGTAGTTTTCAGGCAACAATAAAAACATCAAAATAACTCTGGTAATTAATGTTCCTACTAGTGAGAGTTCAGAATTTTGTCTAGTTCCAGTTTTGGCTCATCGTAAAGTAGCATGGAGGGTTAATGGGCCTGTTTCAAAGAATGTGTAGCATGCAGATCACAGAACTGAGTGTGAGTGAACTATGAGTAGCACTATGTATATCAGAGAGAGGCTATGGAGAGATGAGGTTTACTGTTGGGGAGTGGTAGTGAGGGAATTCATGGAGAAGGAGGATATGGGAAAGAAGATCGCCAAAAAAAAACTGGCATACCGGCCGCCACCAGTGCTCGAGCCGGCTGTGGCTGGGAGTCTTACCCGCCCCCCCCCCCGAAGATTGGCTCTAGCTTCCTCCCTGGTGTGGTTAGTGGCTGCAGGTGGGAAGCAGAAATATCCAGTCTGTACATTGAGGGGCTTATGTACAAGCCCATTGCGCCACGGGTGCATCACATTTTTGGACGCACAGTGTGACTGCTCATTTTTACAAGGCCACGTAAAGCCACATTGTGTGGCTTTTCATGGCCTTGTAAATATGGCCTCCTATCACGCATCACTTTGCGTGGAATGGGCACTCCATGTGTGTTGCTGTGGGTGTTTCCACACAACATTCATGGAATCTAACACATTCCCCGATTTACAACGTTTCGTAAACCTGGGATGCGTTAGATTCCGAAGGAGGCATAAGAGAGGCGCAACAAGGAGAAATACCTTTATTTCTCCTCTTTTTAATTTTTTATGTGTGCTTCATTTCACACCACACATAGAAAGAGGAAAACACCTCACGTGATTGTTTGTGTAGAGGGAGGTGTCCCTTCCTGCACAAAAACAATCACCCCACAACACAGACATCCTCACACCATGGTGCAAGAGTGCTCACGGTGGCGCGTGGCAGCTCATTGTGCGCCAACTCAGGAGAAAAGGCCAAGAATGCACCATATTTCATAGATAGGACACTTTCCTGACATTTTCCTGTAGTGCAGAGCACAATGCAGGATTCCTTGCAGCGATGCCCTTATCCAAAACCTCGTAAATGAGGCCCTATATCTTCACCAATTTTATTGATAAACTGCGTCGACTTGAGTTGTTCGCATCCCGTGCCTCCTTTTGTTAGTCTCTACGATAGTAGAGTGGGAGACTCAGGGGAGTGTGCACTGTGGTTGCACAGGTCATTTTGTCCCAAGCATCAAGCCATTTCTGATCAATCCCCTCCATTCAACCACGAGTCGACCCGATAAGAAAAAATATGTTTATATTGTAAATTGATATGAAACTGCGCATGCCTCTCCGTGTTCACGAGAATGTTCTCGTTAGTTGTTTGTTCTTTTTCTCTGAGTATGGTCCGATGCGATCCCTGGTCTGGCATCACCGGCCCCCCTGAAGTGAAATAATTCGGCAGACAGACTGAGCAACGTGAACCTTCTGTTAATTGCAGAGTGCTAATGAGGTCATTAGAAACCTCGTTTATAAACCAGCTGTTAAAACACCCTTCCGTAAATAACTTTTCTGTCAGGCCAGGTAGCCAAGTAGATTGCCTCCACCGCCCCTTCCCACTTGTTTTATTTGAAAACCCCTCTACCCCCATTCCACTGTTGCTCACCAGCCCTTACCTAACTGTACGGCCCGTTGAGCTTGCTTTTTATGATATAGAGACCAGAAGCTCTGTGAGTTTTGTCATTTGAAGCAACCCTTTGAGTTAAAGTTTTCCCAGACCCGAACCGTCCCAGTGCATTTTACGTTTCATGACAAACTGAGACACCCCTTTAGCTTTTGCAGCCAAGCGTCCAAGATCACACTGTTTGTCAAATGTGCCAGAGCTCGAATCACAAACCCTAAGCCCGCTGCTGTCCGCGTTTCTATTACAGCAACTGCACGCTACAGTGATTTTTAGGGGACCATTTTAAAGTTTCCCTGTGTATTAGAAGATTCTATTTTGACACAGAGAAATGTGTCAATCATTCACTGTAAAATCCATTGTCCTAGGTGCGCTATGCAGCAAGTAACAGGCACCACAGTGCGGAATCGGATGGAATAACACCAACACTCAGCTATGCTTGCCATGCAAACACGGGCAATAAATCAATGTGTAAATTCATAATTAACAACACTGAAACATTCTGCTGCCTCTTCCAACAACCCCCCACAGACCGCCTCGCAGCAATGTGCTAAATTGATTACCAATAGCCCTGTGGCCAAGTTTATTCTGTCTAGGCCTCATGGAAAACATGCATGCTACACACGAATGGATAATGCACAATAATATATACCCTCCCCTGTGCACTGCAGAGCAATGTAATATTAAATAAGTGAGTTTTGCCAAAGTCTTGTGTGATTTTACTTCAATTATTCTCAATTTCTCCATTGTTTACTTTTCAAGAGGGGAAATAACAACCACAAACCCTCTTACCTTCTGCACACTTCCCTTTTTGCAGGTTCAGTGTATCATTCCTTCTCTGAGCAGGTTGACAGCTTCTAGGAGGTAAGCAGATCATATGCATCTGCAAGTTGAATAGACTTTAGGAGATGACCCCTCATCTCTGGGAGACTGGCTGTCATACAAACACCAGCACTGGATCACAGCAGCTCTTCAAGTAAGCTGAGTAGTTCTGCCTCCCTTGGCCAAGAAGAACTTGTGACTAGAAACAAATGGTAGTTTGGATCCCACCATTATGCTAATTGTTTTTAAACAGGGGATGTGAAGCAATCTGCTAAGGTCCTAGAACCAGTTTGCGATGGTTCCTTTTCAAATGTAATTTCTGGATACAGTGAAGATGCATGCAAAAAGAACTATTGATGGACAGAATGCAGAACAATGTCATACATTCACCCCAGTGCAGAGATCTGGGCCTAAATCCATAGTTTTTTTGCTCACCATGCCATTCCAGTTTGGACCCAGCAATATGCAAATCAGTCTTGACCCTGTGCCAAATGGGAACAGTCCAGCCCGAACTGCCAGGCCAGGTCCTCCCTGCACTGGAAAGAAGCATCCTAGGACCGGTTTCGGGGTTTCACCCCTATTCAGCCAGGATAGCTTGATTCCAGTGGCATGGAGAGCACGGGACTCACGTCTGAGCATACCCGTCCCACTCAGGGTGACAAATGCAAAAAGAACTATTGATGGACAAAATGCAGAACAATGTCATACATTCACCCCAGTACAGAGATCTGGGCCTAAATCCATCGTTTTTTTGCTCACCATGCCATTCCAGTTTGGACCCAGCCATATGCAAATCAGTCTTGACCCTGTGCCCAATGGGAACAGTCCAGCCCAAACTGCCAGTCCAGATCCTCCCTGGACTGGAAACAAGCATCCTAGGACCGGTTTCCGGGTTTCACCCCTCTTCAGCCAGGATAGCTTGATTCCAGTGGCATGGAGAGCACAGGACTCACGTCTGAGCATACCCGTCACACTCAGGGTGACGAATGCAAAAAGAACTATTGATGGACAGAATGCAGAGCAATGTCATACATTCACCCCAGTACAGAGATCTGGGCTTAAATCCATCGTTTTTTTGCTCACCATGCCATTCCAGTTTGGACCCAGCCATATGCAAATCAGTCTTGACCCTGTGCCCAATGGGAACAGTCCAGCCCGAACTGCCAGGCCAGGTCCTCCCTGGACTGGAAACAAGCATTCTAGGACCAGTTTCGGGGTTTCACCCCTCTTCAGCCAGGATAGCTTGATTCCAGTGGCATGGAGAGCACGGGACCCACGTCTGAGCATACCAGTCCCACTCAGGGTGACAAATGCAAAAAGAACTATTGATGGACAGAATGCAGAACAATGTCATACATTCACCCCAGTACAGAGATCTGGGCCTAAATCCATCGTTTTTTTGCTTACCATGCCATTCCAGCTTGGACCCAGCCATATGCACATCAGTCTTGACCCTGTGCCCAATGGGAAAAGTCCAGCCCGAACTGCCAGGCCAGGTCCTCCCTGGACTGGAAACAAGCATCCTAGGACCAGTTTTGGGGTTTCACCCTTCTTCAGCCAGGATAGCTTGATTCCCGTGGCATGGAGAGCATGGGACTCACGTCTGTGCATACCCGTCCCACTCAGGGTGACAAATGCAAAAAGAACTATTGATGGACAGAATGCAGAACAATGTCATACATTCACCCCAGTACAGAGATCTGGGACTAAATCCATCGTTTTTTTGCTCACCATGCCATTCCAGTTTGGACCCAGCCATATGCAAATCAGTCTTGACCCTGTGCCCAAAGGGAACAGTCCAGCCCGAACTGCCAGGCCAGGTCCTACCTGGACTGGAAACAAGCATCTTAGGACCGGTTTCGGGGTTTCACTCCTCTTCAGCCAGGATAGCTTGATTCCAGTGGCATGGAGAGCACAGGACTCACGTCTGAGCATACCCGTCCCACTCAGGGTGACAAATGCAAAAAGAACTCGGTGTGGCGTTGTGAGGAAAATAACGATGGATTTAGGCCCAGATCTCTGTACTGGGGAGAATGTATGACATTGTTCTGCATTCTGTCCATCAACTGCTGTTTTTGCATTTGTCACCCCGAATGGGACGGGTATGCTCAGACATGAGTCCTGTGCTCTCAGTGCCACTGGAATCAAGCTATCCTGGCTGAAGAGGGGTGAAACCCCGAAACCGGTCCTAGGATGCTTGATTCCTGTCCAGGGAAGACATGGCTTGGCAGTTCGGGCTGGACTGTTCCCATGAGGCACAGGGTCAAGACTGATTTGCATATGGCGATGTCTGAACTGGGGTGAAGTGGTGAGCAAAATAACGATGAATTTAGGCCCAGATCTCTGTACTGGGTTGAATGTATGACATTGTTCTGCATTCTGTCCATCTACTGTTGTTTTTGCATTTGTCACCCCAAGTGGGACGGGTATGCTCAGACGTGAGTCCCGTGCTCTCCATGCCACTGGAATCAAGCTATCCTGGCTGAAGAGGGGTGAAACCCGAAATTGGTCCTAGGATGCTTGATTCCGGTCCAGGGAAGACATGGCGTGGCAGTTCGGGCTGGACTGTTCCCATGAGGTACAGGGTCAAGACTGATTTGCATATGGCCATGTCTGAACTGAGGTGGCGTGGTGAGCAAAATAACGATGGATTTATGCCCAGATCTCTGTACTGGGTTGAATGTATGACATTGTTCTGCATTCTGTCCATCAACTGTTGTTTTTGCATTAGTCACCCCGAGTGGGACAGGTATGCTCAGACGTGAGTCCCATGATCTCCATGCCACTGGAAAGAAGCTATCCTGGCTGAAGAGGGGTGAAACCCCGAAACCGGTCCTAGGACAAATGCAAAAAGAACTATTGATGGACAGAATGCAGAACAATGTCATACATTCACCCCAGTACAGAGATCTGGGCCTAAATCCATCGTTTTTTTGCTCACCATGCCATTCCAGTTTGCACCCAGCCATAGGTAAATCAGTCTTGACCCTGTGCCCAATGGGAACAGTCCAGCCCGAACTGCCAGGCCAGGTCCTCCCTGGACTGGAAACTAGCATCCTAGGACCGGTTTCGGATTTCACCCCTCTTCAGCCAGGATAGCTTGATTCCAGTGGCATGGAGAGCACGGGACTCACGTCTGAGCATACCCGTCCCACTCAGGGTGACAAATGCAAAAAGAACTATTGCTCGACAGAATGCAGAACAATGTCATACATTCACCCCAGTACAGAGATCTGGGCCTAAATCCATCGTTTTTTTGCTCACCATGCCATCCCAGTTTGGACCCAGCCATATGCAAATCAGTCTTGACCCTGTGGCCAATGGGAACAGTCCAGCACGAACTGCCAGGCCAGGTCCTCCCTGGACTGGAAACAACCATCCTAGGACCGGTTTCGGGGTTTCACCCCTCTTCAGCCAGGATAGCTTGATTCCAGTGGCATGGAGAGCGCGGGACTCACGTCTGAGCATACCCGTCCGACTCAGGGTGACAAAGGCAAAAAGAACTCGGTGTGGCGTTGTGAGCAAAATAACGACGGATTTAGGCCCAGATCTCTGTACTGCAGAGAATGTATGACATTGTTCTGCATTCTGTCCATCAACTGCTGTTTTTGCATTTGTCATCCCGAGTGGGACGGGTATGCTCAGACAGGAGTCCCGTGCTCTCCATGCCACTGGAATCAAGCTATCCTGGCTGAAGAGGGGTGAAACCCCGAAACCGGTCCTAGGATGCTTGATTCCGGTCCAGGGAAGACATGGCTTGGAAGTTCGGGTTGGACTTGTCCCATGAGGCACAGGGTCAAGACTGATTTGCATATGGCCATGTCTGAACTGGAGTGGCGTGGTGAGCAAAATAACAATGGATGTAGGCCCTGATCTCTGTACTGGGGTGAATGAATGACATTGTTCTGCATTCTGTCCATCAACTGTTGTTTTTGCATTTGTCACCTCGAGTGGGACGGGTATGCTCAGGCGTGAGTCCCGTGCTCTCCATGCCACTGGAATCAAGCTATCCTGGCTGAAGAGGGGCGAAACCCTGAAACCGGTCCTAGGATGCTTGATTCCGGTCCAGGGATGACATGGCTTGGCAGTTCGGGCTGGACTGTTCTCATGAGGCACAGGGTCAAGACTGATTTGCATATGGCCATGTCTGAACTGGGGTGGCGTGGTGCGCAAAATAACAATGGATTCAGGTCCAGATCTCTGTACAGGGGTGAATGTATGACATTGTTCTGCATTCTGTCCATTAACTGTTGTTTTTACAGTGAAGATATAGCCTTTGTGTTTGATGATTGATCTCATAGCAGGTAGTGACAATGCACATAATGATGTGTGAATTCACTGCATCTCTTTGTATCAGTCTTCTTGATATAGCAGTCGGGGACAAGCAAAAGGGCAAGCACTTCTAGAAATGTATTTAAACACAGAGAGAGAAAGGGTAATTTCAATGGAGCCACTCTTGGTCCCCTTAACATATATAGATAAACAATGAAAGTATGTTTATCACGGTAGGCACTATAGGCATGAAAGCCTGCTACAAACACTTTGAATAGAACGTATGGCAGCACGAGGTTTGAATAATACAGTCTTTTACTGAGTTCTAATATGAACCAACAATATGACTTAGATGTTTTCACAATGTGCTTTCTCCTTCAGAATTCATTTACATTTTCTTTCAGACTACGCTGAATGTCTAAAACCGTAAGTCCACAGAAATCAGTGTCAATGGAGAGGGTGCACCTTATCGTGTGCATACCCCCGTGACATTTCTGGTCCTGACAAAATCCTAGCTAATTTGCATATTGAGGGTGAAACATGTAGACCAGCCACAACCACATATTCACTTAAGGATGTCATTGGTCAATTTAACCAGTTAAAAACATCCACTTTCGCCCGTTTTTAATCTTTCCTTACTTCTCCAATACAAAAAATTGGTTAGGATAAATAAAGGCAATTTTAATATTCACGGTGTTAATATGCACTAACTCTCTCATTTCCAAAATATCTGCTCCGCTGTAATCAGGCATCGTAGCACACCTGAGAGGCATTCGGCCCCTTGGGTGGGAACCCTATGATGAAGCATGTCACCAACTAGGTTGGTGAGTGAGGGTTCTTTTAAAACACATTTGTGACTCCTTTTGCCTTGTTCAAGTCAATCATTCGGAATCACTCTTTCATTGTTTATCTATACTTCTTGAAATTTCTCATGAATAATTATAGAACTTGATGACTCACCTCTCTCTCCCTTACAATCCACCAAATGAAAGTGCTAAGGAGGACTAAACAGCAATCCCCTGCCAAACATTCCTCACAGAATTTCTAAAGCTAGCCCCGTCTCTGTCCTCCCTCAGTTAAGTGTTGGGCCTGCAACTTCAGGAATACAGGTAAAACACTTTCACTATTTGGGGAAGCTGTATCCACCCTCCATCTCAAACTGTGGGACACTCAGCCATTTTGAACACATGCCCAGAAACAGTAGTTTATTAATCTGAAACTGACACCTACAAAGACTCAGATATTTGTGTACTGAGGGTTGATTCTGATTTCCCTATATAATTACCTTATCCACTCATGTTGGGCTCAAGAGGTATAAAAGACTAAGGGGCTTATTTACAGGCCCCTTGCGCCACTTTTGCGTCAGTTTTTACACGGGAAAAGTGACGTACGGGTGGCGCAAGTGGCTTGTGATATATATTCACACCCCAATTGAATTGTAAAATTAAGTCAGGGAGCACATGAGTATAGGAGACCTTTATTATATTCACACAAGTACAAATGTGATGTGGTGAAGCACTGACGCGGTGAGTAAAAAAGTGTTCAGTGCAAAACCAAGTGGTATGGCGAAAGTGCCACATAAAGCATTACACAATCATTTGAGCCATGTAAATAAATATACAAGTGGTTGCAAAATTCTTTC
Source organism: Triturus cristatus (assembly GCF_964204655.1). Classification (NCBI taxonomy): domain Eukaryota; kingdom Metazoa; phylum Chordata; class Amphibia; order Caudata; family Salamandridae; genus Triturus; species Triturus cristatus. Next base: position 690,291,336 of record NC_140580.1, read on the forward strand.
CAAGAAGAATTATTTTGGAGGGGAGTAAATATATACAATCTTATTAACCACTTTTTATGTAGTCAATGTTTCAACCCCCGGGCAAGATTGACGAGGTGAAAGGAAAGGGGCCCACAAGTAGATGGCTACCCGCTAATACCCTGTGCACCATATTCCGGAGTTCAGAGACCTGGCCAGGGTCTTCATCATCCTTGATAGTACAAATAGGCTTTCAAGAAGATGTGAGGAGGTGTTCCTTATCTCATATGTAGAAATTTCAACGAGCAAGAGACAACCCTTAAATGCAAAGTACAAATCCAAGAACTCTCCGTCATTGTCCTTTTTGATTATCGAACTGCAGTCAATGTAATCGAAAAGACCCACTATATGAATCTGAAGCCCAATCTGAAACTGACACCTACAAAGACTCAGATATTTGTGTACTGAGGGTTGATTCTGATTTCCCTATATAATTACCTTATCCACTCATGTTGGGCTCAAGAGGTATAAAAGACTAAGGGGCTTATTTACAGGCCCCTTGCGCCACTTTTGCGTCAGTTTTTACATGGGAAAAGTGACGTACGGGTGGCGCAAGTGGCTTGTAAATAAGCCCCTAAATGTTGGTAAGCTATCTGCTATCTCAGGGCTACAAGGAGTCGTTAACATTAGTGACAATACCCTGATATTCACCAAAATAATTGTGAAACAGCAGAAGAGACTCTAGGTCGCTCTGGAGAGAATGTCAGAATTTGGCCTCACACCGCACTGCTCCAATTGTGAGTTTCTCAAAGACAAAGTCGAATTCTTTGAATGTGTATTTTCGAAGCACTTTTTCCAAAAAGCCTGAAAATACAGAGTACAGCAGGTCTGCAGAACATCTGAGAGTATCCCTTGGCATGGCAAAGTACTGCAACTTCATTCCAAACCTATCAACCTCTAATGAACTACTCTGCACGCTTACCAATGTATAGTCGGTATGGGAGTGGCTAAACAACACACCAGTCCGCATAGTCAGGGCGTCAAAGACGTGTTATCGTGAGACAACATTACAAAGTATTTTGACGTATGAAAGGAAACAGCACTGGTGGCCAATGTAAATCTTGTTGGGATAGGTAGAGGGCTGTTTTAGGAACAAGAGTAAAACACGTGAGCACTTGATGTCTTCACGAATAGAGCCCTTACAAAACAAAGACAAGATTTATGCAAATTGAAAGAGAGTCCCTGGCAAATAAATGGGGCTAAGCGGACTTTAACTTTTATTTTTCACTTTTACTTGTACCTCTATAAGCACGGATTGAAAGGGATGCCCCTTGTTCACCTCCTCCTAGGCATGTCGCTTTACGCTCCACAGTGCATAAACAGGCACTACAACTACAGAAGTGTTGCCTCACAGTCGTGTAATGACCTGGTATTGATAACCCCAACAAATGCCTGTCTAGACACTCTGTAGTCCACCGCAAGAAGAGGACCTACAGCTCTGTAGAATTGAAGAATATGTCAAGTGTTGTGGCTCATACGTAAACAACAATGGTTTCACCTCTTTCTTCTGAAGGAAAAAAAACTTAGGGGCATATTATCAGCGGCCAGCGATAACTATCGCTGGCCGTGCTTACTGCTTAGCGGTAACTTTTTTTATCGCAGGCTATCTCTGGAATGTTTCGTCCTGGTAGCGCGTTATTAACAACGTGTTTCTCCAGGGCGATAAAAATTCCAGAGATAGCGAAGTTATCTCCGTTTTGCAGGGAACATCGCTGGTTTTCCAGCGATGTTCCCTGAAAAACGACGATAACCTTGCTGATACGACCCTGTGGTCGTATCAGCATATTCCACCCCCTATGATAAAGCATAGGTAAGTCTGGATTTTAGCAGACGTTAGTTTTTGGCGAAAACGGACGTTTTCGCCAAAATCTAACGTGTGCCAAAATCCTGTGGGCTGCCTTGTAAATATCGCGATGTGAACATCAGCGATATTTGCAAGGTAGTCCATCCGGGGAACGGCCCGTGACGCCCACTTTGCATCTCATTAGAGATGCAAAGGGAGGCGTTGGGGAAAAAGGGTGCTAACATGCGATTATGCATGTTAGCACCCTCTTGTAAATAGGGCGATATTTCTATCTCCGCCTTTTTGGCTTTTTAAGCCAAAAAAGCGGAGATAAAGCCCTTTTAAATATGCCCCTTGATATATATTCACATCCCAATTGAATTGTAAAATTAAGTCAGGGAGCACATGAGTATAGGAGACCTTTATTATATTCACACAAGTACAAATGTGATGTGGTGAAGCACTGACGCGGTGAGTAAAAAAGTGTTCAGTGCAAAACCAAGTGGTATGGCGAAAGTGCCACATAAAGCATTACACAATCATTTGAGCCATGTAAATAAATATACAAGTGGTTGCAAAATTCTTTCCAAGAAGAATTATTTTGGAGGGGAGTAAATATATACAATCTGATTAACTACTTTTTATGTAGTCAATGTTTCAACCCCCGGGCAAGATTGACGAGGTCATCATCAGGGACGGGGAAGTTTGTTGCATCTGGGGGAATTGTAATTAGTGCAGATGACTCATATTCGTTACATGAATGAGATCCATGGGTATGGAGGAGTCACATTTTATAACCTGAGTTAATCAGCAATTCTCAAAGGGCAGATTCCTTACTATGAGGTGGATGAAACCCATATCGAGAAATACCCAGAATCATATGTTCTTATATGTAAGTCGAGAGCTTTCGATTCAATACTTCCTCGAGTATTTTGTCCAGGTAAGGGAGAAGTGATATGTGCCTAAAGCTGGACAGTACAGTGCAGCGCAGTGAGTTTTTTTAGTAGAGATGCTACTTAAGCAGGTTTCCAGAGTTTAGGAACATTTTAAAAAAAGGTTTAAGATGTCTGTCAAAGTGGGTATACTCTGCTTTCAAGCAAATTTAAGAATGAAGGGAGGAATATGTTTATTAGGGGAGTCTGAATTGACGAATGTCATATGCCTTTGAACTTCCTCCTGGTCAATTAGAATACATTCCTCTAGAATAGTATGGAGCAGTTACTGGGCACAGAATTGACCAGGAGATCGGGTTTAAAATGTAATTAGATGTTAGACATGTTTTCTGAGAATTAACTTAGTGGAGAGTGTTTTGCATAATTCTTGAGTGTGCGATGGTGTGAGAGCCTGAATTAGGATGTAGTAAGGTTTTCTCAATACCAAACATCTTGCAGGGCGACGAGTCGCCTTTACTAATTACGGTACCACAATAGGCTGTACGCATGACTTCTAATCGAGTTTTGTATTTAATAAGTTCAGCCTTGTATAGGCCTTTATCAGTTATCTTATATTATTTTCGCTATTGGTGTCCAAGGCGTCTGCGTACTCGTTCAGCCTCCGATAATTGCTTGTTATACCATGGTACCCAAGGGTGCTGATGCTGGGGTTTAATAGGATTGACTGGGTCTATGAGATTCAGCGCTGAAGTAATCCAGGTGCTAAATTCGCTGGAACTAGACAAATATCTTTGAGAGGGGCATACACTGCAAGGATAAGGCACGAGTGTATATTGTGTTCTGTTTATGGATTTTGTAAAGGCTGTTAAAGTTTAAGAAAATAATATTGAAATTAGTCATGACGGATTCGTTACCGTAGTGTGTTTGCAATCTCATCTCTTAAAACTAACAACATCATAGAAAGGTTTTCTCCTTTCATTCCTCAACCTTTCCTAAGGAAAGCAAATGACAGCATCGGTTTCTTTTTTCACGTCCTCCAAACCGACATCTCTCCTACCCTCCTGTGCCTTCATTGCCCTTCCTGTCCCCTTCCTGGTGCTCAGGTACTCATCTTTGCCACAAGAGGATCCCTCCAAAAAAAGTGTGCCTTGAAATTGCACCGTGTGCGTTGTGACACAATGAAAAGAGTCCTCCTGCCTTTGCAATCCCCTGCATTATCTATCCTGAGATGCTTTCACAATATATTGCAATTCTCATTTTTGTGTGTAATTTGCTCAAGAAGTATTTGCAGTAGGTAAATCCTTAAATTAACAGAACTCTCTTTCATATAGAACATTTGCCTTAGCATATTGAAGCAGTATGGCCTGAGCTCGAGAAGCAAAATAGAAGAATCCCTTTTTTAGACTTCCTTTGTCATGTTGAAGACCTGAGAGATATATCTGAAAAGGATCACTGACAGAATATCGATGACAAGAATATCGACCTACAAAAATATCGAGGAAAAAATATAGAATGCCAAAATATCGAACGCCTATCTACAAACAGGTAAGTACTAAAATATCGATTCCAAAATATCGTTGTAAAAAATATAGTTAGTCAAAATATCGAATTTTTTAAATATATTAAAAGTAATGTAAAATTAATGAAATAATAAATATAATTAACTAAAACATACTTACAAATACTTAAATAACTTTACAATTAATAAATAATTAATGTAAGTTTAAAAAAATACCTATATATATTAACGTAATATTAATAAAAAATATTCTATATTTTTAGCGTAGGATAGCGGGCGGGTCAAATTTACTATTACCACTCCAGTAAGTCCAACAGTAGAGAAAGCATTGGAAAGCGGGATGGTAAAAACTACTATTCCCACTCCAGAGAGTGCAACAGTAGGGAAAGCGCTGGATAGCGTAGGGGTAAAAATTACTATTCCCACTACAGAGAGTGCAACAGTAGAAAAAGCGTTGGATAGCGTAGGGGTAAAAATTACTATTCCCACTACAGAGAGTGCAACAGTAGAAAAAGCGTTGGATAGCGAAGGGGTAAAAATTACTATTCCCACTACTAAGAGTGCAAGAGTAGGGAAAGCGTTGGATAGCGTAGGGGTAAAAATTACTATTCCCACTCCAGAGAGTGCAACAGTAGGGAAAGCGTTGGATAGCGGGAGGGCAAAATTTACTATTCCCACTCCAGTGAGTGCAACAGTAGGGAAAGCGTTGGATATCGTAGGGGTAAAAATTACTATTCCCACTCCAGAGAGTGCAACAGTAGGGAAAGCATTGGATAGCGGGAGGGTAAAATTTACTATTCCCACTACAGTGAGTGCAACAGTAGGGAAAGCATTGGATAGCATAGCGGTACAAATTACTATTCCCACTCCAAAGAGTGCAACAGTAGGGAGAGTGTTGGATAGCGTAGGGGTAAAAATTACTATTCACACTCCAGTAAGTGCAATAGTAGGGAAAGCGTTGGATAGCGTAGGGGTAACAATTACTATTCCCACTCCAGTGAGTGCACTAGTAGGAAAAATAAGAATTTAATATATTATTAAAAATAAATTAATTATTAATAGTAATAAAAAATGTATTAACATTATTTACCAATCACACAACCTTTAATAATTAATTATTTATAAATACCAATAAATATTTTTTTTAATTAATTACCTATTAATAATTATTTAACAACCAATTAATGTTCAATAAAAAAATATTAAATACAAATACAAATTAATAATTAATTCATAATAAATTAATTATCAATATACAAAAATAATTTCAACAAATTATTTATTTACAATTAAATAACTTCCCACCATATTCCCCTATAAACCCACAACCCACTACAAATAATAAATTTATACAATTAACATAATTATCAATTAAACAATTAATAAAAATGAATTACCAAATAATACACATGAATTACCAATTAATAATTAATCCACAACCAATTAATTTTCTATACCAAAAATTGATAAATAATAAAAAATACCAATTAATAATTAACAGTAAATAATTATTAATACACAAAAATATTTTCAATAATTACTTAATTATAATTAAATTACTTCCCACCCTATTACCCTATAAACCCACAACCCGCACCGAATAATAAATTAGTACAATTAACATAATTATCAATTAACCAATTAATACAAATTAATTACCAATTAATAAAAAATAATTACCAATTATTACAAATTATTTACCAATGAATAATTAATTACAATAAATTAATTATTCCCAATTAATAATTAATTAATAACAATTAAATTACTTCCCACCCTATTCCCCTATAAACCCACAACCCGCTACAGAAGTAAAACGCAAACTTAAATTACAAATAATTAATAATTCCTAAAAATTATTATTTATTGTACTATAATTAAATTACTTCCCACCCTAATCCCCTATAAACCCACAACCCGCTACGGAATTAAATTACAAAAAAATGAAATAACATAAAATTCATTACTTTAAAAATATTCAAACATACATTCCAAAATTAATACATACTTTTAACACATATACTAACACTTAAAACACTATAAAAAAATTCGATATTTTTAACAACTATATTATGACTGTCGATATTACTTACTTCGATATTATGCAAATCGATATTTCTTACCTTATTTTCGATATTCTTCACCACTATATTTTGGTATGTCGATATGCTGTCCATTCTATATTTAAAACTCGATATTCTGTCCACTCGATATTTTTTTTTCGATATTTGGCTGTTTACCATCTGAAAATCCTCTCAGTTCAAATTCATTCTCAACTCTGATGTTTTGAGTTGAACTGCTTTAGCTCGAATATTTTCCTTTTTCTTAAAATGTGAAGTTGATAAACATTGCCAGTGAGTGTGAACAAGCCATCACAGTGGTAAAAGGCATGGACAAAGTGGGTAATATGCCCAAGGCCCTCAACTTCCAAGAAGCTCCCTGCGAAAGCGACCTTTCCCTCTGTTTTACCTATCACTATTCAATTTCTCTCTCTTTAAACCTCTCTCCCTCTGCCTACCTCTACCCTGACTCAGTCTCCCTACTGTACCTAGGATTTTTGTGACCCTGGGCAAGACATATTTAAACTATTGCGTGACCCTGTTAAAGTTTATTAACAAGTCGAATAACAAACACTGGCAAAGCCAATGGGTCTGGATTGTTCAATTTAAGCTACTGGCTTTAACAATTTTTGCCTGCACCAGTATGCCAAAGCATGCATCAAGATTCATTGGCACGCATGGATGGCAATGTTGCAGTGGGTTTTTTATTCAAGGAAATTTAATTCCAAGATAGCCACAGAAGAACAACCAAGAACACATGATGAGATGCATGCACGTATCGTGCTACGTGTATTATGGCAAATGTGTGCACCCTGAAGTGTGCATGTGTATGATGCCTGGTGGACATGTTCAATTTACCGATCCAACATAATGGGGAACAATCTAGGAACTGTAAAATAAAATGTGAAGAAAATGAAAAAAAAAACACGCATGAAGTGCAAGAAAGAAAGCTAGCGGCCTAGCAGCACTTGTTAGCTGCCGGGCATTGAAAATCACACACCAAATTATAGTGGCGGGATGGTGAGCAAGAGAGCAATCTCACCACAATCCAGCCAATAGGTAATCGTAGATATGCAAAATAGCGCACAGTTGCAGATGATGGTCATTTGAGAGAACCATTGATTACTCTAGGCCTGACTCACAAAGGTCGTCTGCACTCGTCACGGAGGCCTGCAGCCATGGGGGAGTCTCCGGACTCGGGTGAAATCTACGCAATGAGAATACTCATCGCGGAGATTCCGTCCCTAGTGCGGAGACTCCCCCATGATTGAGGATCTTCCGCCACGATTGCGAAGGCACTTTGTGAATCAGGCCCTCAATGTTTCATGTACTTCCATCAAGGTACCTGCAGGGGCAAATAGCACCCACTGGAGGCGGTTTGCTTCATATTATAACCCTCTAGAGACACTTCAAAATGCTGCATTAGCAATAAATACCCTCTGCCACCCCGAATACCATACTTAGGCAATGGTTGCCCATTAAACACAATAAAACATGCATGCAGAAAGCTTGGGAGCTGGTCTCCATGAATGGCCAAAAAAAGCCCGCCAAGTTTAGTCTCCACTTTCAAACAACCTCCACTGAGAATAATATATCACCTTTAGAGAACATACCTTGGTCATGGCTAAGAGACTTAAAAAATGAATGAGCCTCGTAACCCTGAGATAAAGAGACAAAATATCTTCACATCATTAGTGCTAGTGGCTATTGATGACAGCAGGTCCAGAAGCTTCCCAAATTCTTCAGACTCTTACAACCTGGACTCTCATCTGTTATGTAAAGTGTTTAAGGGGATCGTCAAAAACAAATTACTTCCCCAATCAATGAAATGATCACGAGCAATTGTGATACTTAAAGGGCCTGATTTACAAAGATAAACTTACACTTTTGTGTAAGTTTACAATTATTATGGTATTCACAAACTTGTGGCAGAGACTTTGCACATAAAATTTTGGGGGCATATAAACAACAACCGGCGATAATTATCTCTAAGCGCACTTAGCGCTAGGATAATTATCGCCGGCTAGCGTGAATTTTTATCGCTGAGATACCGTGCTATTAGCAACGCTTATCTCAATAGCGATAAAAATCCTCACGCTAACAGGCTAACGTGAGATTATCGCTGGAAACCCAGCGATAATCTCACGTTACCTTGTTGATAGGGACAGGCAAACTTAGCCATGATATCCTTCTTCCATAGGATATCATGGCTAAGTCTGAAAAATACCAGACGTAAAAAAGCAGCGTTAACCGCGGTTAGCGCTGCTTTTTTTGTCTCTAACAGGGTTAGCGACATTCTTGATAATAGGAGAAATGTTGCTTAGAGACATTTCTCCTATTATTTTACTCTGGAACGCCCCCTTTGCATCTCATTAGAGATGCAAGGGGAAGCGTAGAGTAAAAGGGTGCTAACATGCAAATTTGCATGTTAGCACCCTGTTGTTGATAGGGCGCTAGTTTTATCTCTCCTTTTTTGGCTTTTAAAGCCAAAAAAGCAGAGATAAAGCCCTTGTTGATATGCCCCTTAGTTAGGCCTGTCCTAACTTTTTATGCGTGGAGTTATCTGCCCCGACTGTGAAGTCTTCGCAGTCATAAAATGACTATTAATAAATTAAACTAGTAGATTGTGAATAACAAAAAAAATGTACATTAGCACAAAAGGGTAAGTTTACCTTTGTGAATCAGGCCCGAAAATAGTAAAAGTGCTCTTTGTAATAAAAATGAAATGTAGGCCTGGGTGACATTTTTATTATAGAAGCAAAGTAGAATTATGTATGAAAAAATGCCCGATGAGATTGCCGCAGACCACATTTTACTGCCAAATCATAGCATTGATACATTTTATGGACTTTCATAAACGTGTTTGAAAAAACAGAGAGCCCTGTTTATAGGCCAATCTCACTGTTGAAATAGGACACAGCACACCCTACCACAACTGGACCAAGGTAACCAAGCAGCAAAGGACCAGAGCCCTCAGCACCGCTCAACTCAACAGAACCACCATCCTGTACCAGACAGTAGAAAATGTCAACTCGTGGATCACTATCACTGCCAACCAAGTCGCCCCCACCAAACAAGCCAAAAAACACACAGAACCACCAAGCAAGCCAGCTGGTACACAACGGAACTCAGCACATCTGCACACAAGTGCAAACAACTGGAAAGAAGATAGCAAACCAGCAAGAACAATACCGATCGAGCTGCCTACAAATCAGCCCTCAACCATTACCACAGCCAGCTCGAAGCTACAAAAAAGAAGGCCCTGACATGCCGGATTGAAACCAGCACCAACCAAACCAAGGAACTCTTTGCCATCGTCAGAAAGTTCACCTGCCCCTCAGCCACAGAAAACATGATGCCTCCTGCACAACAACTCTGCGACTCCCTCGCTGATCACTTCCCCAACGAGATAGCAATCTACTACAGAATCTTCGATCCCCGAACCGCTGACCTCTTCTGCAACCCTTCAACCTCGACCACCCACTCACCACATGGGAACAACTTAGCACACCAACAGCTACCACCCCGATGAACTCCATCCACTCAGGAGCACGCACCGACCAGTGCCCCCACCGACTCTTTAACCTCGGAAGCAACGAGATTAGCAGCCAGCTCACCACCATCCTCAATGCCTAAATATCGACAGCCTCCTTTCCCGATGCATGGAAACACGCCGAGGTCCCACTCCTCCTCAAGAAACACTCAGCAGACCCCAAATACCTCCAGAATACCTTTCACTCTCCCTCCTCCTGTTTCCCACCAAAGTTCTGGAGAAGGCCATCAACATCCAACTCACAAAACACCTGGAAAGAAACAAACTGCTGCACCCCTCAAAATTAGGCTTCAGAGCCAACCACAGCACTGAGACACCACTGATCGCAGCAACAGATGACATCTGAGCCCTACTCTACAGAGGAGAATCAGCCACCTTCATCCTCCTTCAGCTCTCTACAACTTTCAACACCGTCTCCCAACACACACTCATCACTCGTCTACGCCAGATTGGAATCACAGACAACGCACTCAGATGGATGGCATCTTTCCTCATGGGACGTACCCAGAGTATCCGCATCCCTACCTTCACCTCGCAACCCAAGCACACCATCTACGAAGTACCCCAAGGCTCATCCCTCGACCCTAACCTCCTCAACATTTACATTAAACCCCTCGCAGACATCGCCACATTCCATGATATCAACATCATCCTATGATATCAACATCATCCTCCAGGCAGGTGACACTCAGCTCATCCTTTCATTCACAATGAACCCCACCTTGACAAAGACTAACTTCCACAACTGCATGAAGAATCTCACAACATGAATGAGACACAACTGCCTTAAACTCAACACTAACAAAACTGAAGTTTTGATCTTCGGCATACACACAGCACTCTGAAACAACTCATGGGGGCCTGCAGAGCTTGGCCCACCCCCACACCGAAAGACCACGCCTGCACCCTCTGCATCATACTGAACAGTGAACTCTCCATGAAACAGCAGGTCAATGTTGTCACCTCAGCCTGCTTCCACATGATCTGCATGTTTTGTAAGATCTTCAGATGGCTCCCCATCAGCATAAGGAAAACTGTGATGCAGGCCCTCATCACCAGCTGGCTTGAATACATCAATGCACTCTATGCCGGCACCACCACCAAACCAATGCAAAGATTCTGGACCATCCAGATTACAGTGGCCAGGCTGATCCTCAATTTCCTCAAGAGACACGCACATCACACTGCTGGTTCTCCCCTGCCCTCATCATCATAGATATGTACGACAGCTTCACAATCCAGGACCCACCCATTCCAACTGCAAGCACTGCACCCAAATTCTCTAGATCCCAGCCGACCCTGCTCAACTGGACCACCCTCACTGTGGACGATACCCTAAGGATCATGACAACCATCTGCTCCAAGCCACCTCGGACCCCTGCCTCCACCATATTTTCAACGGAGCTGGTGGCACCACCTCCCTGGAACTCTGCTGCATCATCAACCGCTCCATCGAAACTGCCACTTTCCCTGAAGACTGGAAACACGCAGAGATCATCCCCTCTGTTTAAGAAACCCTCTGCTGACCTGACAGACCTCAAGAACCACAGACTGATCTCTCTGCTCCCCTTCCCAGCCAAAGTTATCCAGCAGGCCATCAACGCCCAAGTCACAGAATTCATCAAAACTAACCACCCCCTGGACCCCTCTCAATCAGGCTTCAGGAACAACTGCACTCCTCGCCAAAACTGACGACATCTGCACTCTCCTCGACCGAGGCAAAAACGCAGCCTTCCTCCTCTTGGACCTCTCACCAACTCCCACCACACCCTCTGCACAAGACTTGAAGGAAGTGTCCCTTAGGGGCCATCCGGGTTACTTGCAACTTCCTGCTATGCCTTCCCAAGTAATGAAGAGTCGGTCAGACAGTAGAGAATACAAACCTACATTTATTAGCAATACTCTGCAGAGGAGTCCAATCTGACCTGCACCCTAAGATGTCTGCCAAGGGACTGACCCCCCAACAGTCTGCAACACGTAATGACTCTTCCCAAGAGCCTCCAACCACGCCCACAGTGGAAAGTTACTGGCCTGAACAAAGAGGGCACAGGGGGATGCGTCACCACCTACCAGTTGGGTACATACTATCTGCAACTCAAGATTACCGTGCTGAGCCTCAGCGTCTCCTAATGTGGGAGCAGGACTACACACTCGGATAGGTATGTGAGGGCAGAGTGGCCTATTCATTAGTAAGTCGAGAAACAGCCTTGAACAGAAGAGAAAATATTAATGAAATACAGTGTTCTGCTGAGGCAAGCAATACGAGTAATGAGACCTGGTTCAGGCACAGTCTAGGCAGCCTAATAAGGATTACAAAATACAAAATGGAGTTACACTGGCTAACTATAGCTTGCACGTTACAGGGATAACTCAGTGGGTTGCATAACGTGAATACAAATGGTATCTATTTAGCCACACACTGCTAACCTAATATAGCATGAAAAAAGTGCATTGTGGGAATGGGATTTTAAAACCTAACAGACCCTCCTTTTAGCACGGGTGGCTAAATGCTTTATTGAGGCTATCCGGTAGGGTCTTTACAATTCTAAGTGGGGAGAAAGTAAACGCATAGTTACTCAAGTTACAAGGGAGAATAAAGCAGCACATAAGTATCAAAATCCACTTAATATTAAAAAATGCCCTCATCAATGAGCATCATGTCCTGGAAATCCTGCATCATCATAGTAGAGACCTTGTTATCGCGTCCTGACAAGTTAGGGGTAGGGGTGAGCTTGCTCGCGCAATAGGTGCAACATGCTGGAAGGCAATGAATACATAGGCAACATGTAATGATGACACCCACGATAGCTATTAGGACAAATAGTATCTTTCAACCCCATGATGTCAGCAGACCCCAGAGCCACCCTGTGAGGGAACATGAACCATTATCCTGCTGAATATCTGAAGCAAGTCTATGTATTTTCTGTATTGCGGAGTACACATTAGGGGCGTTATCAGGAATGTACACACAGCAGCTGCTGCCTATGATGTGGCAGGCTCCACCCCTATCAGCAAGAATGACATCTAAAACCATCCGTTTTTGAAGAGCAACGAGCCTTGTAGCCTGTAGCTCGACTGTGATATTAGTCAGTATACCTGCAGTAGTCTGAATAACTCCCTCAACTACTCTGGCAAGGTGACGAATATTACGACAATTGAACATGGGACCCCAGAACGGCAGAATGCCCTTCATTATGTCAGTAATTGCTGTAGGGAGGTATCTGTCTGATCAATATCGTCTGGATTGACAACTCTCTTAACTCGATACACATGGAGATCCCTACGCTGTAGCCTATGATCCTTGTGATAATTGTACGGTGCAATGTAAACGGGAGGTAAGAGGAAAGAGACATAACCCCAGCCAGACCATCCCCTGGGAAGCCATGTATAGGCCTGTTCCCCACAGATGAAGTATACATTCGGAGGTGTAAGCAAAGGTGGGCTACTAGTAGTGTTCAATAGGTATGTGTAGTTACAACTTCTCTGCCCTACTGGAATGTTCCCTGAACCTTCCACACAGAAGCTCGCTGTTGCATTGATCACAGAGACGGGCATGGCTTTGTCTTCAGTGATATTGCATTCCTGGAAACATTTAAACTATTCAGTGACATTGAATCCTTGGAAATCTAACATTTCTTTTTGTAACCAAGTGACATTCTCATTAGTTTTGAAGACGTTCATGCAAGCTTCTGGATGTAGGGTACCATCCTTGCCATCTGACCCAGGTGTATATCCCTGATGATGTACCACTATATACTCCAACACTGCCTCGTAATCAGACTGGACCATTTACATAGCATCAGCATGATAGTGCATGTATACCATAGAAAGCAATTGAAACCAGGCCTCACAGCTACCTAAATACGACAGAGGCAATGACACCTGCAAATCATTCTTGTGCATAATGGAGGGGAGTAACCCACACACCCCAACAATTTGTGGCATAAGTGGTACTGTGTACCTGATGAAACATCTGCAGGAAAGCGTTTTCGGTATAAGTCTGCCTATGTCTTTCTTTATGTGGGGCCAGCGTAATGAACAGGTGCTCAGGTGGATCCGGGGTAGTCCCTACCAGAGTGTGCTCAGGTTGCTGTTCTTCTAAATACCAGACAACCCCAAATAGTGTTATAGTTACTGTGAGGATGACTACTACCACTATTACCCTACTCCCACTAGACCAACTAGACCACACAGGACCATTCTGCTGTAATGGAGGGGCCACCAGGGGCTGTTCCTCCTTCATGACTGCACGACCAAATGGGTACATAGAAAGAAACCTTAGGAATTGGAGCCAAAAGAATACAACTAATCAGAGGGGCACAAATCACCAAGTGTCAGTTTAGAGCCTCGCTGGTAGGCTCCTATTGTTCATCAACAACGGTGCTATGAAGCACTCCCACGGAGGAGCTGCGTAATCGCAGCCCTTGCTGGAAAACAAATCCTCTTCTTTCAGGATAGGGCACTCTCCCTCCTGGGCAAGTACCCTCAACGATCCTGTCCAGTGTCCAGATCAGTGCACCAGTGTAGCTCACTCTAATCTAATACAGGCACCTTAGGCACAGCACCTACGCCATAAGCTCAAGTCCTTCCCTAACTCCTGGACAGTTCTGCTGGTGCACCGTCCTTCTTTCAGGGCCGCAGGTTGTACCTGGTAACTACAGGCCCTGTCTCGTCAATGAAAAGGGGGTGAAACTCAGGGACAGATGGGCATTGAGACACAGATTCTGGTGTACTGGAAAAGGGGTAATCCGGGCGGCCCTTATATCTGGTGGGCCGCCTCCAACAAGGCTGTGTCACTTTCTTCGCCCATCTGCACCCACCTCAATCGGGAGTCAGAAGAAGGGAATGAAGTGGAGCACCCACTCTCCTTCCTGGTCATCAATGCCGTTGAGAACCCACCTATCATACGGAAGTGGGAGAGGCACCTTTTTGGCCTGAGTCCCATGGACCCAATGCTTTTGGCCCTCAAGCTTCACGGCGGTGCCGGTGGTGAGCAGGACAAGCTGGGGCCCCTTCCACCTCGGCTCCAGGCAGTTCTTTCATTAAAAATTCTTGACAAGGACAAAATCCCCGGGCTGTAGCTGATGCCTGGGCCCCTTTGGTACTGGTTGCAGTGTGGCGTGAATCTGATGGTGGATAGAATGAAGATCTGTCAGCAAGGGGTACTCTATCTCGGAAAAGCGCTTGGGTCTTGGGACACCCCAGAAATTGGGGGGCGCCCAAAGACCACCTCATATGGGGACAACCCTGTTCTAGAATGCGCTGTCGCCCTGGTAGATAATAAAGCCAAAGGTAACAACTCTGGCCATCGCAATCCTGTGCTTTCTTGATTCTTTGCTAGTTTCAGTTTGAGAGTACCAGTATTGCTGACTGGGGGTGGTGCGTTGCATGAATCTTCTGCTTAATATGCAAACCTTTGCATACCAATTCAATGACTTTTATATTGAAGAGACTTCCGTTGTCACTCCAAATCACACGTGGCAATCCTTAGCGCGGGAAGAACTCATTTAAGAGTGCCTTCTCCGTCGCCATAGCCGTATTCTCTTTGGTGGGGTAAGCCTCAATCCATTTACTGAATGCACAAATTACTACGAGCACATACTTCAAATTGTTAAATTGTTCCATTTCGATGAAATCCATCTGGAGAACCTTGAAAGGGAAGGAAGGCGGTGCAAAGTTACCTGCAGGTGTAGGAGTACCTTTCCCAGGATTATGCTTCATACAAATCATACAATGCTTCACTAGGTGTGTGGCTACCTTAAAGATATTATCGTTCTGTCATACTGGGTCCAGTAGCTTGCATATTCCTTTAGTGCTAATGCGTGCTGGTTCGTGGGCTATGGTAACAACAGGGAGCATGTAAGTGTTGGGCAGCAACCATCTCTGCTTCCCAGACAGATCAGGCCAGCAGTCATCGTCATCCGAACGCCCCGTACTCTCCTCCCATATTGCCAATTCATCTAGGGTCACCTCACCCTGAATTTCCCTGACATTTTCCAATGTGTCCTCGAACATGCCATTGTCTGGGACCCACCTAGCGTGACCTGCCACAAACATCTTTTTCATCTTTGATCGAGCTGTCTCCTTAGCTGTCTGCTCTGCGAACGGATTTCCCCTCCCAACATCATCTGTGATGGCTTTGTGAGCACTACATTTTATTATTGCCAAATTATCAGGAAGTGTCAATGCTGATAACAGTCTAAGTATCAATGGACCATGTTGTATTCGCAGCCCATGCAATGTCAAGAACCCTCGCTCCGTCCAGAGGCGCCCGAAATTATGGGCCACCCCAACGGCGTACTGGCTGTCGGTGTAGACATTTGCAGCCAGTCCCTCACTCAACGCACAAGCCCTAATGAGGGCAACCGACTCTGCAGCTTGGGCCGATTGATATGGGATATGGGATATCTCAACTACAGTGTGTAACATTGTGATTGCATAGGCTGCTGTGGTAGTGCCATCTAGTAGTTTGAAACAAGAGCCATCAACATATAGTTCCTTTTAGGGGTCAGATAAGGGAACATCAGTCAGGTCTACCCGTCCTTTAGTTTCTTCCTCAGTCCGAAATAAACAATCATGGACATCATTGTCCTTTTCTTCCGAAGGGAGGGGTAGTAACGTGGCTGGGTTCAGAGTAGCACATCGTTTAATGGTAATGTGCAGAGCAAACAGGGTTAATTCATATCCAGTCAGACGTGCACTAGTAAGGTGCTGCGTCTTTGTCCTATTCACTAGCGTATCCACAGCATGAGGTACCATTACTGTGAGATCAGTATCAAGGGCGAGCCCTGACAATTGTCTGATGGAAACTGCCACCGTCGTGGCAGCTCTCAGGTAGCTCGGGAGAGCTCTGGTGATGTTATCAAGAATAGCAAAGAAATAAGCGCAGGGTCTCTGCTTACCACCAAAATCCTGTGTTAGGACTGCAAGCGCACAACTATCCGCCTCATGTACGTAGAGCACAAAAGGCTTCTGGTAATCAGGAGTACCAAGCACAGGAGCAGAGCAAAGCGCAACCTTTAATTGCTCAAAGGCTTGCTGGAATGCAGATGTCCTAGGCGGTGGTTAATGCACATCTTTGGGGGTCAGGTAAAGGAGGGTTTTTGTTAGTAAGATATAGTTAGGGATCCAGTGACGACAATGCGAAGTTATACCAATGAATGCGCGTACCTCGCTTTGGGTCTTAGGAACAGGCATATTAGTAATAGCAGCTATGCGTTCCGGTGTTAGTCTGCGACCCTCCTTCGACAGTAGGTGACCTAAATAGGTGCCCTCCTGTCGACAATATTGAAATTTTGAAAGTGACACCTTGTATCTATCCATGGTGTGCCAAGTGTAACAGTAATTTAACTGTGGCCTTTTTACAACCATCTTCGGTGTCCAAAGCCACAAGGAGGCCGTCAACGTACTGCAATAGCACATTACCAGGGGGAAGTTTCAAAGAGTCCAATTGAGCTTTCAAAGTTTAGCTATAGACGCTAGGACTTTCACTATAGCCTATTTGAGCTCCTGGAACTCCCTGCCTCTGCATCTCAGATAATCGCTGTCACTTCCTCAACTTAGGAAGGACCTCAAGACCTGGCTCTTTGACTGAACTACAGAACCCTCCCAAATGCCTTGAGACCCTCACATGTGCTTAACTGTGCTTTACAAGAACCCCGATTGATTGATTGATTGACTCAGCACCTGAAAGACCTCCACTGGCTCCCCATACAGAAGAGATTCCAGTTAAAATGCCTCACCCACACCCTCAAAGCCCTCCACAATTGGGGTGGGCAGTGAACTCTGCTCTGCCAGAGGTGTTTGCAGAGTTTTGCCAACTTTGCACTCTGCTGGGAGCACGGAGTTCAGCAAGAAACTCAGATTCTGCCACGTGGCAGAGTTTGCCCCTGCTGCCCAACTTAAAGACCTTTCTTGTTTATTGATTGACTGGGAGCCCACTGACTCGACTGACTAAACTCCTTCTATGTTTGAGTCTCAGGAAATTGAATCTACAAGATGGCATTCCAAGCACTTCCCATATAATAAAATCTACTCCAATCATTACTCAGTTTGGAATATTAACCGTAGCAAGTCTGGCTTAAATGGCCAATACAGCAAGTAATGATTGCATGTGTTGCATCAGGTGGGATTACATTGTGTCCCAGAGAAGCGCTCTAGTCTTTTCTTTTGCCAAGAGGAAAGCAATATCTGACATTCCTGTCTGGACCCCCAGCACTTGACATCACTTCCTGGCTCCATTTGGTCTAAGGAGCAGCATGGGATTATTTGGAATGCAAGAACAAACATTTTAGACCATGGTCTGAGGCTGCGGCAGCAGACTCTACTGCGAACAAGCTACATAAAAGGTGAGCATTGGAGTCTTTTCGAAGCTGCTGCGAATGCGAGTGTATTGGAACTGCGTCACTGTCATACTAAGCAAGGCCTGGGCTCATACACCTGCCCATTCAGAGTGCCGACTCAGTGGAGCTTCCCTCAGAGCTGTAGGTTGAAGAAAGCACTTTGCTGGACAGCAGACTTTTTCATGTTGAAGGTCACATGGTGACCGCACTTGTTTACACCTGCCGCACGCTGCTCTAGCCCTGAAGTTAAGAGTGTTGTTTTGCTCAGCGGTTATCAAAACAGGGACAGTGGCCACATAAATGTTACACACCAGTGTCTCTGATGCTGCAGACATCATTAATTGTTAAAGGATCCCTCTGTCAGACAAGGAGGCTAAGATCAAGTGATGGCGCCAGATAGGGGGACTGCATTATTCATGCCATAATACTTTTCTCTACGCGTCTCAGTGAGTGAATGGTAAATTGAATCTGTGGTCTTGTAAGAAGAATTCTGCTGGTTTCTTTCGCATTTGAGGGAATACTGTCATGTCAGTTCACTATCAGTTAGGGCATAGCGGAACTCAGCGGAATTCCAGTGACTTTTTTTGCAACTATGTGGAATTCAGCATAGTACAACTCCGTGAACTCCACCCACCCCTACTCCACAACCAAGGACCCAACTACATCAACCACTGCCTGGTATTGCACCAGCTGACCAGAAACCTCCGCTCCACACAACTCGCCCTCGCCCAGACACTGCGTATCCCCGGCAGCTGCTCTGGAGAATGCTCCTTCTCCCACCTCGATTCCAGAGGCTGGAACACCCTCCCCCTCGACCACCGTACCAAACCCACACTGAATCACTTCAGGAAGGGACTCAAGGCCTGGCTCTTAAACTGACACCTGCAGCACAGCACCTGGATACCCCCTGGAGTGATTAACTGTGCTATACAAATACAACTTGATTGATTGATTGATTGACTGAAGTATGGGCAGAAATACTGCAATTTCTGTTACAAAATTGGCTGATGGACATCAACCATGTCTTTTTCAGAGGTATGTATCTCCTTAAAACATATGCTAGCTAACGTAACATAATGCTTATTTGTAAAGTGCATGTTGTTCTAGAAGGTTATCTTGGTGCTAAATAACAGATGTTTATTGTTAACCAACTCAATGGTACTCATTTTATCGGCCTCAGAAGGAAGAAAGGCTGAGTGGACCTACCAGGATTTTAAACTGTGTCCATGAGGTCAAACACAGACCCCTACAGTAAATGCATTGGTCCCCTAAGCCACCAGACCAGAAATGGCATCATGGAACTGTGTAACTTTCCTCATTCACCAGATACACTGCTGAGCTTGGACGAGCAAGAAGCCTTTGATCATGTCAACTTGAGATATCTTTTTACAAACTTGTATATTCAACCTTGAAACCACTTTCTGCAATGCTCTTTAAACTCTCTGCCAAGGCTCATTCTCGGTCATTGTCACCAATGGAATAACATCTGTGCTAATGGCATTGACAAATTAGTTTCATCTCACCTCTCTAATTGTCCTGGATCTAGAGACTCAAGCAATTGCATGAAGCACAGTGATATCATTCAGGGTGTCAAAACTGGAGGGCAAGTCCTTAAAGTGTCTCTTTTCCAGATAGTAGCCTAGTGACTCTTTTCTCCCTAATCTACCTACTACACCTCACGCCTTTGGTCAACAACTTTGATTCATTTGTCCCTTTTGATGATGTCAGAGTGCCAAAAATGAAGTCATGGTGCAGTGGAAGCTCTTCCCTTATGCTCTGAAAGTCTTTTTTTCTTTTAAAGAAAATCCGTCTAGTGAAGAAGGATTTTCTTACAGTGTGTTGGATGAACAGATAATAACCATCACACTGTGAATGCAGTGGGGTGGATGTGAACACTTCATCTGCTGCACTTAAGGAGTTAAAAAAGGTTCCGTTTAGGAATCAGAAGAAAACAATAAGTGATGGGGGTTAGCCATACATAGACGGTTGGGCTCAGGGCCTGCCCTGAGGCCACTGTCTTTGACCAAGCATCCTGTGCATAGCTGAATGCACTTTACAGTGTAGATTCAGAGAAATACACAGTTAAAATGCAGTTATGTTACTAAACTTAAACCCAACTGAAATTCACCAGTTATGGTTAGGTAAACTAACGATTGTTTGTGCCCACATCATTCACTGCTTATGACCTTACATATGGTATCACTAATGACATGATTCATTACCTCGCTGATGACATCACTGAATACATCTCAAACTGCATAAATGTAGACATCACTGTTTACAGTTTCAAAGATACCAATACTCTGCCTTTCGCCGTGTGGAGTTGGAGTTAGCTGCTGGACCCGACCCTGTGCCCAACCCTCTTTGACGAACCAACCCACACTGCACCTGCTCTTCAAGCAGTGGGCAGTGAGGGTTGCCAATGGCCAGGCCGTACAGCCAGTCCTCAGCTACCCCAACTGCACTTGATTTACAGGAAGGTTAGTCCATAGGCCACACATCTAACACTCCACATGTAGTCAAGCCACACTAAGCCCAACCTTTGAGTGTGTGCATTGGTGGTTAGCTGCTGGACCTGGCCTTCAGCCAGGATTTGCATCCAAACATTGGTGAGCATCCTACCTCTGCTGCACACAGCCTTCAGCTATACACAGTGGTGGTCGCCACAAGCACTCACTTGGGTAGTGGTGAACACAACAGAAATATTTCTGTGATGACAGATTATAACTGGCTTTGTGAATCCTCCTTGGAAGTTAGAAAAAAGCTACCTAGTCCAATGTTGTGCCTTTATTTTTTTACTTGGATTCATAAATCTATTTTGGTTTTGTGAATCCACAAAAGATCCACGGATTGATAGTCCAAATATATCTATGTGTTGAACTTTTAATGCCCATACAGAAAAACTTCGGAAATGCTAATTTTTCAAAAACGACTGTGTTTCCTTTCTCTCTTCCCCTGTCCCCTATATCCTCCCCATGGGCATTCTCAATAACTTCCAAGCTTGTGTACAATGTTTCCACCCCCATTACCCTTCATATGCCCTGCTCTCCGTGTGTTTGTGTCACTTTCATCACCCATTCCCGCACTCACTGATGCTGCCTCACCTTCTTCCTGTTCCACTCCCCTTATTTAATTTCCTTTGGTTTCGTATTATTTCCTTATTAGAAAACCCATACCAAGATTGTCGCCTATGTATTTTCATGCATCTTGAAACTTATGCACACTTGCAATTTTAAAACAGGCATTGGCAAAGCCAATAGCTGGCATTTCCAAAGTGTGACCTATTAGCTTTGCTAAAGTATTTTTAGGTCTCAGCTAGACAGCACATTTGCAGTCTCAAAGAGATGTGTTTTGTTTTATCTGTGGTCTTACAGGCCACCCATCTCCTACCATTGGTAAAAATTAGGATCACTCTCATTTTCTTTGATGCCTTTCGTCCTAGCATGTGGGGGTCATGCCCACTTCTTGTGTTTGGCCCTCCCATAGTGCATGTACCAAGGACATGTCTCCTTATACCGTTACTGGTTTGCAGAAATATTTTTTCTTTGTTTTCAAGCACTCCATAAGAGTACTTGTGCTTTCAGGCCACATTCCTTGTACACATACACACACACCACTAAAATGCATGCACGTGTACATAAACAAATGCATATTTATAAAAATGGTTTAAACACAAACAGCACTTGTTTACTTTTTCTTTGCACGATCTAATAGTATTGGAGCTCTTGTTCCGTCCTCCATCTTGTCTTAGTGCTAACACCAGCCGATGGCATTAAAGTGCATTCAGTGCTTACCAGTTACATTACACATTGACACATTCATTGTTGAAGGCAGGGGGAAGCGTAAGTGATTTGGCTTGAACCATAAAGTGTTTAGCGAACCCCGAGATTCGAATCTGGGTCCCCAGTTCCCCTGTTGGCAGCTCTTGCTATAACACCACATCTTTGCTTCACTTCACAGCTCCTAAACTGTTTCTCACTATGTCAGCACCGAATGAGCTCTGGCAAAACCAATAGATCTTGGCAATGCCTGAGCTAACGGCCTTGCAAATGTGAATCGCTTTTAGCCATGTTGTCTAGCAGCACATCTGCTGTTCAGCATGTCACTGAAAGTCACTGAAAAAAGCACTATAATGTGACCAGCACAGGCCATGTCATAGCAATGTTTTGTGTCAGGAGGGGAAGGACAATAAACTCAACATAGGGGAATGAAGAGACTCCGTGTCGGCTCAACATCCTGTGATTCTGGGCTTTCACTAACTTTTAGCCATGCTGAACAGCAGGTGTGCTGCTAGACAACATGACATTCACTTTTGACAAGGCCAATAACACGGGCATTGTTGAGACCTATTGACTTTGTAAATGCTTGTTTATTTCGGCACTAGCATTTGATGCAAAGTCATATAGCACTACTTTCTGTGACATCAATTGATCTGGCTTCGTGTAGATTCTACAGTGCTTCCGTTGTTCTCTTCCTCTCTTGTCCCCTTTGAACAGATTATCAGGCATTTTACACTATGCATTGCAACGCTGCTTCAGCGCTACAGTCATGTCTACCTTTGGCCCAAAATCATTTTGCGAACGAAAGTTGATCGATGCTTTTGATTGCGCACATCTCTGTCGCTTAGCAGCCCTTTGAGTCTCACGAGCTTTCGATGTAAAATGTTGTAAATTTGTGCCCTCGAGTAGGAAAATGTCCGCCTCTTTACATGACGCTAACATCCGAGCTGTCCGTCTTATTACATTTGAGATGCAAGGAAAATCTCCATGGAAGCCTCACTACTATACAATAAACTCAGACATGGGAGTATTAAGCTGTATACAATTTTGAATTGTGCATTCCCACCTAAAGTGTAGGCATTCCCCCAAGAAATCAACACTAAACAGTGCCATGTAGTGGAAGGCCTTTGCAAAGCTGGACAGGTCACCTTTCTGTTGCTTATTGTTATATTTGGATGTTAAATCGGGACGAATGAGGTGCAGCCAATGCCCAGACAGTGTTACCAAGTTTAAAGATGACGATTTAATAACAATGAAGTTATACTGTTACAAAATGTGATGCATTATGTCACATAATTTTCCTTTTCTTGTCGCTTAATTTACTCACCTTTGCCGCATAATTTATCCCTCACCCACAGCAAAATTCCAGTGGCCCTGATAAAAATAAATACTCTCCCTGACTGACCGAACCCTAGGGAAGGGTAACCCTAGGAATAATACTGTATTATAATCTGGCATTTATGGTTCACAGTCTGGTTTGATAGGAGTACAAACATCCTTCCGAATGATTTTTTACTTTTCCTTTGAAAGAGACGTGAATGCGCTGAGAATATGTCCTGATAACTAGCCCCACAAGACTAGAACGAATTCTTTATAATGCTCATAGTATTTGCATTAATTTTCAGATTTTCTTATGAAGTGTGAACACCCTGTTTCCCCGAATGCTACCGCATCCTCTACATTGCTTTGAAACAAAACATTCAATCGCAGCATCGTCTGTACTGACATGTTCACTTTGTGAGCTCTTCACACATATCTAGTCCTCATTTAGAGTTGGTGGACGAGTCACTTCGCCATAAACGGGACGGATATCATGTCCACTTTATTAAAAGTGTATTCGGATATGATTATGGAGTTATGTTTTCTCAATTGGAGTTATGTTTTCACAATTATTCATTAGAAAATGTTGCATTCTACAAGAGTTCAACTGAGTTAGTGCTTCAGGGAGACATCATCCTGTTTTTGCTTCCTGATGAAAGGCATTCCCGAAATACAGTGGGGCCTTCATTTAATACACTTCGATGAAATACATCAGGTGATGAATTAATTCTAGAAATAAACGATCGTTTTAATCTAGTGATTACCCAATTGCGTTGATTCAGCAAAGAAGCAGAACTGGGGTAAATATTCGAATAAAGATGTTAAATATTGTGTTCACTTCTGTGGATGTTGGAAAAGTTCTGGAAGTGAGACTGGGACACATTGGCAAGTATTGTGAGGTTCTTTTAGTCTACATCAGGCTGGAACTGTACAAAATGCATGTGTGGAACTCTATGTGTGTTTTCATGCAGGGAATATTCTAAGGACGGCCAGAGCTGTAGGAAGATTGTAATGTCATCATCATGAAATGTAGGGCCTTTTCTGACTGAAAGCAGAGTGTACATTTGTGTGCGGTGTGGTTATGAGTGTGAGTGTATGTCAAGTGTGTGTGTGTCTGTATGTGTTAGTTACAGGGCAGTTGCATAGATGCCATTATGAACAGTCCAATCAAGTCTCCCGAAGAGGTTTTCTTTCATGTAGTTCCAGGGTATTTTTTTTTTTTGTCAAATATCTTATTGTTTTATTATCAATGCAAAGGCAAAAGCGACTAAATCTGGCAATCCCCTTCCAGTCAAAATTACACCACCGATTGCTCAATCTAGACTCTGTTCTATTCACAGATACCACTGGACTCCCTCAAGGGTAGTTTTTTTAAATTTAAAAACAACACCGTTTATTTATGAGAGAGGACCCAAGTTCTTGAATTATTGACATGGTTCGATAGTGGCAACCTTATATTAATGTAGTGGTGTGCGGTGAGACAGACGTTGCAATCACATGATTACACGTCAATCGCCAATAAAACAATTTAAGTGACATTAATTCAAAGTTCTCACCAGATACTGGCAATAGGTAGGTATTGTTGAGTGTTAGAATCTGAGGGGCATATTCTCAAGGAATTATTGCCGAGTTAGGTGATAAATTTCACAAGCTGGTGATAACTGCCGATATCACCAGTTTTCCTTCGATAGCAGACGCAAAAAACATCACCACAGATGACACCGGCAACTAACGCTAATGTTATGCAGAGTAGGCGTTCCGTGCAAAAAGTCACAATAACACCACTTTGCAATATTCTCAACGACCAGCCAGATCGGCGATAAAATCCAAAAACAGGCGATAAGGCGCGTTAGCAGCAGCGATTTAACACCTGCTCTGACCTGTTGCTAAGTCGGATGACAACCTGCACCATAAAAGGGAGCCCAGCCCAGAGCCACACCTGAAGAGCAACAGATGCCATGGAGCTACAGATCATGCAGCTCCGAGCCCCAAGAGCACCACAACTCCCACCACCACCACATCCAGGCCCGCCACACCCCCTCGGACTACCACATAGGCAGTGCAGACAAAGACAGCTGACCTTCAGAAAACGCACCAGCCTCACAGACTTAACACCAGAGGATGTCATTGCCCACTACAGGCTCAAAAGGACAACCATCCTCCGTAGTTCTGGCAATCATTACCCACAGGCTGACGGTACCAACACAGCGGACAACCAACATTCCTCCACAGACAAAGCTGCTGGCTGTGCTGCACCTGTTGGCCTCTGGGACCTTCCAACCAACAACTGCCAGAGTCAGAGGAGTCTCACAGCCAGCCCCATCGAAGTTCCTCACACCTGTCTTGGATGCCATCATCAGCTTGGTACCCCAGCACCTTTACTTCCCACACACTGTGCAGGAACAGCTGGAAACCAAGCAAGACTTCTATGCCATAGCTGGCTTCCCGCACGTGTTGGGAGCAATCTACTACACACATGTACTCCTCGTGCCCCCTGCCGCCACTGCACACAATTACCGCAACAGGAAGCACACGCATTCCATCAATGTGCAGGCAATAGTGGACCACCTGGGATTCTTCACCAATGTCATCGCCAACTACCAAGGCAGTGTGCATGATTCCTTCATCTTCTGACAGTCCATCATCAACCAGCGCTTTGAGGCTGGCACCTATGGGAATGCATGTTATGTTATGTTAATTTACTCTTGTATAGCGCATATACACGACAGGTCTCTTAGCGCTCTGGAAGAGGGAGAAAACATAATCAGAGAGGCGGACCAGGTCTTCAGGTTCTGGAGTGACTTTAAGCTATGTCTAAAGCTTCTCTGAAAAGCAAGGTTTTTAGTTGTTTCAAGAACGGGAGAAGTCTGGGTTCTTTCCGGAGATCGACGGGCAACTGATTCCAAAGTTGAGGCAGAAGGACCGAGAAAGCTCTCCCTCCTTTGGCTGTGGTGTTAAAGCGTGGGCAGGTCAGCCAACTGGCTTCCACTGAGCGCAGCGCGCGCTCTGGCACATATTTGAATAAGCGTTCTTTTATGTACCCTGGGGCATGTCCGTAAAGAGCTTTGTGGGTAATGCACAACCCCTTAAACTTTGCTTTTTCCTTAATGGGCAGCCAGTGCAATTTGCTCAGCAAAGGGAGTGGCATGAGTTCATCTGGGCAGCTTGAAGATGAGCCTGGCTGCGTCATTCAACACTATCTGCAGTTTGTTCGTGAGTGTCTGGGATAGCCCAACATAAAGAGCGTTACCATAGTCAAGTCTTGAGACCACAGTTGCTGCTACTATCATTTTCATTGTCGAGACCGAAAAAAGAGGGACCAGTTTCCTCAGCTGTCTAAGAAGACCTATACAAGTTCCGACCACTGAATTAACTTGATGGGTCATAGAAAGCTCCGAGTCGATCTTGATCCCCAGACTTTTCACCACTGGTGCTGGGTTCGGGGTGACCCCTAGCTCCTGGGGCCAGAACTGATCGCTCCAGGGGTTGTTTTTAGTTGAAATGGCTAAGACTTCCGTCTTGTCTGGATTGATTTTTAAGGCGTTAGCAGTCATCCAGTTAACTGTGAACCTGAGTATGCTCAGGGCTGACTGTTGGGCGTGGGCTGAGTTATCGATCCTTAGGATGAGTTAGGTGTCATCCACGTAGTTGAATTCTCGGCAGTCCATTTTGGCTAGCGCAGCCACCAGAGGCTCTAGGTATATATTAAAGAGGAGAGGGGACAGTGCGGAGCCTTGAGGGTCCCCCCATGAGATGTTACTCTTTTCCGATACCTGCTCGCCTAGTTGGATCCTCTGCGTTCTTCCTGATAGAAAGGATTCTAGCCATTTGTGGACCAGCCCCTGAATGCCCAAGTCCGCCAGCCGGGTGAGTAGTTTTAGGTGGCAGACTCTATAGAACGCTGCTGACAGGTCAAATAAGATCAGGGCGCTCAATTCTTTGTTGTCGGCCTTAAGCCTGAGTTCGTCCAGAGCTGATAGCATAACCAGCTCCGTACTATGATGGGCTCTGAAGCCTGCCTGGTGGGCATGAAGAAGCTCGTGTTTCTCCAGGAATGCTGAAATGGTCCTCAAGTCGTGTTTCTCCATGACCTTCGCCAGGAAGGGAAGCTGGGAGATAGGCCTGTAATTTTTTTATACGGTCCTGTCTGCCCCTGGGTTTTTCAAAAGAGGAGTAACTCTGGCATCCTTCAAGTTTGCGGGGACCAGACCAGTCGCCAAGGAATTATTCAGGAGGGTGAGAATCTGGCTTTCCAAGGCAGGCAATGCCATTCAGAAGATCCGTGGCGGGCATGGGTCGACAGGGGAGTCTGACTTGGTGCCATTGGCCAAGAGTGTAAGAGCCCTTGAGTCTAGTTGAGGGAAGCTGGTGAGAATATTGCCGGTGGTGGGTAGAGGAGTGGCCAATTCCAGGGAGCTAGTGGTAATTCGCGTGTTTTCAATCTCTAAAAGAATGTCTGCTACTTTCTGGAGGAAAAAAGCCTGTAGGACATTACAGTCAGTGGGTGCTCCTGCAAGATTAGCATCTGAGTTTTTGCTGAGTTCTTTCAAGATCTTAAAAGTCTCCTTTTGTATATTAGGCGCTTCGGTGATTCGAGCTGCATAGTACTCAGCTTTCCTAGATATGATGGCCTTTTTATAAAGTGTGAGTAGATATTTACAAGTTGTTAGCTCGGCGGGGTCATAAGCTTTCCTCCACTGTCTTTCGGCTTGACAAAGGCTTTGTTTCCTTTCCCTCAGTTGTTCGTTAAACCAGGGGGCCCCCTTGCCTTTATGTCTAATTCTTTTGTTACGTTCTGGAGCTACCTGATCAATAGCAGCTTATAGGGTGTTAGTGAGAGTTACGCTTTCTAAATCAATATTGCCTTCCTCAAAATTGGGTGAGGGTAGCCTTTGTAGTGTATCCACTAAGTTCTCTGCTTGAATTTTATTCCAGCTCCGCACCTTCCTCCATTAAAGAGGAAATTGTGGATGTGGGCTATCTATAGGCACCCAGCACGAGATCAACGAATGGTCCGACCAGGCGCAGGGCTGAACTTCTGTTGTTTAACTCATTATATTGGGGGATTAAGAGTGTGTCTCAACCGTCTCTCTTGTTGTTTACATTCTGAATATCCATAAGCCTATCCCGCGGGTCAGAGGACCAGACCAGGTCCAAAGTGTGCCCTTTGATGTGGGTTGGGTGATCCACCAGTTGATGGAGCCCCATGGAGGACATTGCCGTTTCAAGCTGTTCGGCATGCGGCTCTCATGGGTTCTTTCCCAGTGGTGGTTGAAGTCTCCAACCACCACGAGTCGTTGGTATCGTGTACTAAGATCAGACACGGTCTCAGCGAAGTAGTTGTTAAACCCAGGGGTTGCCGCCGGGGGGGGCGGTAGACTACCAGGAGAAGGAGGCAAGAGGATTTAAAGGAGATTTTAATTCATAACATGTCTGTATTGTCTATGCTTTCTGCTATGATCTTAGTGGCCATGATCCTGGTGTTAAAAAGAATCGCCACCCCCCCTCCTGTTGTCTTGCCTGTTGGGCTAGAGGGCGTCAAAGTCACCGGGGAGGGCAGCGATGATGTCCGGGACAGAGGTGTCACCCAACCAAGTTTCCGTGAGTGCCAGTATGTCAATATCCCCCTCCTGGAGAAGTGTGAAGATCTCCAAATGGTGTTTCTGTAGAGATCTCGTATTTAAAACTGCTATTTTTAAACCCGGAGGGTGTCCCGGGCTGATGTTATTATGAGGTGCTGGCCTCAGTCTAGTGTGGCTAACTGTCCCGTGTTGCCTAGCTTGTTGGTAAGTACCAAATGAACACACCACACACCTCAACTCCACAATCATGCAACTCACAACTCTGGGAATGCACATGTTACAAACTCACATACAACATGCCAAACAACATGCCCATCTACCGGACACGACAGTACAACTCACTGTTGTAACCTGAGCTAGCCATGTACATGAGCCATCAACGGCATGGCACCTCAGCCACACAATATCAGAATGTGGGTAGAGGTGGGAACCAGGCATGTGCGAAGGAGGCAAGTGAGCCATGAATGAGAATGTACACAATGCCAAGTGTGGCGTGGATGTGCTGGCCGGACTACAGTATGCAGACCACAGACATGTCCACGTCGACATATACTGCTGGTGTTTGGAGTGTAGTGGACTGTGGACACAACCATGTTACCCCAGGAAGTGGGGAAGATCGCGGAAAAGTAGCTTGGTACGTCCCCCCTTGTACGCATGAGCGGAGTGTGCTGGCCTGGCGGACGCCAGGCCAGCGTAGGGGTGTGAATAAAAAGCCTGTTGCTCTGGGGATGGTTCACTTCTGGAATGGCCAACGTGTCTGCCAGGGCGGTCCCCGCGACACAGGCCCCCAACACTCCTTTCTCGTTGACGTACTCCACTGCTGCCTCGGCCTACACTGTGGTCCAGTAGGTCACACATTTGGAACTGAGTCTTGATTTTTTTATGGCAGAGTTCATATCATTGTATGCAAGGAGAGGAGTAAGAGGAAGACACGGTTCAGTCCGGAGGAAAAAAGGATCATCGTTATGGAGGTGATCGAACACTACCAACAACTGCTCTGGTGACACTAACTCTGTGCATCGCAAGCCAATGACACATGGCTGTGGGCTCCTGCTGACCGCTGCCTCCATCCTACACTGCGGTCAAGTAGGTCACACATTTGGAACTGAGTCTTGATTTTTTTATGGCAGAGTTTATACCATTGTACAGGCCTCATCGCAGACTGCATCCCCTTTTAGCTCTGGTGCCACTAACTCTGTGCCCCGAAATTCATGGGCACTCTCTGGTTGAACTTTGGTGGCTTCTAAATCTATGGCCTGGGGTTGTCTTCATCATCATGTAGCTGATACTGACTTGGTGTTAAAAATGAGTCTGTAGCATTCATCTCCTCCATATTGCCTGTTTCTGCTTGGTTCTGCCCTCTGCATCATGCTCTAGAAGAACACCTTCCAATGTCCCTGGAATCACTCAGCGACTTTCAGCTTCGACATCGACGAGGACCCGCTCAACTCATGTGGCCCTACCTCAGTGCACCACAAATCACCGTCCAGTGGCGGTGTGCTTTTGCCGGCCGCAGTGCATCCGGGGCAACTAACTCTGTGCAGTTCAAGTCATGGACCCTTGCTGTTTGAACTTTGAACTTTCTGATTGTCTGATCACTGTTGTAGTTGTTGCCAGCACCAACCACTTCCTGAGGCCTGGCTTACACTCACCCCACACCCATCCAGCACATGCGACCCTGGCAATAAAAGGGGCCAGGCGCACGTGCCCGTAGCCAGTTCCATAAACTATCTAAGTGTGTCCTTGTGGTCATTATGAATGCTTGAGGGTTCCGGGCCCTACCACGTTATGTTATGTTATGTTAATTTATTTCTTCTATAGCGCTCGGCTACTCCGAGGAGCATCCCGGCGCTTTGATGAAGAATATCGGCAGGCAAAACAAGACATAACAACTAAAAAAGCAGACAGAAGAGAAGGATCAAGTTTATTTAGTAAAAAGTTTATTTAGTAAAAAGCCACGTTTTAAGCTCTTTTCTAAAAGCAAGGAGACTGGGAGCCTGTCTGAGAGAAAGTGGTAGTTCATTCCACTCCTTCGGGGCTAGGTAGCGGAACGATCGACCTCCCATCCTTGCACGCCTAATAACCGGGACTGTCATTTTGGATAGACAAGATGATCTCAAAGACCTGCTGGGTACATATCGGGAGAGACGTTTCCTTATGTACTTAGGGCCAGATCCTTGTAAAGCTTTGAAGGCAAAAGTCAGGCACTTAAAAAGAATTCTTTTAGCGATCGGTAGCCAGTGTAAAGAATTCAGTAAAGCCGTGGCACCTTCTCTTCTCGGGAGCCCGTAAATAGCACGGGCTGCCGAGTTCTGGACTACTTGCAAACGGGTCAAAAGATATTTTGGTAGACCCAAGAAAAGGGCGTTTGCGTAGTCCAGTCGAGATCCGATCAAGGCCTGAACAATAATCTTCCTATGCTGGAAAGACACTAGAGGAAGAAACTTCCTCAGCATCCGTAAAATGCCAAAGCATTTACCTGAGAGGCACGAAACATGTGGCCCAAAGGACAATTCACTGTCCACAATCACTCCCAAATTTTTAGCCTTGAGAGACACGTTGTCAGGTGGAAACAGATCTTGTGGCCACCAAGCTTTCCAGTCTGGTTCACAGGTGCAACCAAAAAAGAGCAGCTCCGACTTATCGGAATTGCACTTTAATCCATTACACCTGAACCACTCAAAAACCGCACCAAGGCAATCCCTGATCTGTACGCCGTCGAATGACCCGCCCCTATCACAAGTGAATAGGAGCTGGGTGTCATCGGCGTGAGATACGATCTGGGCGCCAAAAGACTCCGCGACTACCGCCAGAGGGGCCATAAAGATGTTAAATAGCATGGGGCTAAGAATGGAACCCTGCGGTACCCCTACCTCTAGTGGAGCCATATCAGCGGAGAAAGGGGGCGCCCAGATCGTTTGCCGGCGGCCGGCCAGAAAAGATTTAAGCCAATTCCACACCGTTCCCCGAATGCCGCTCTCCCAGAGTCTTACAAGGAGGCGATCATGAGGGACGGTGTCGAAGGCCGCCGACAGATCTAACATTACCAACATGGCCCTTCCTCCAGAGTCGAGTACTTCCCTGATGGCATCCGTGACCTCGAGAAGAGCCGACTCCGTGCTGAAATTTGCACGGAACCCAGATTGCGTGTCATGCAACAGGTCGTTTCCTTCGATGAAATTGGAAATCGTCCGATGTGCAAATTTCTCGGCCACTTTCGCCAGGGCAGAGAGAAGGGAAATAGGCCTATAGTTGGCATGGATGAGGGGGTCCAAGGTAGGCTTCTTGATCAATGGCAGGATCAGAGCATGTTTCCATGCCTGCGGGACCACTCCCGTTGACAGCGAAGAATTCAGAAGGGGGTTCAGCAAGGCATTTAAAGTGGGTGCCACCTTCCCCAGATGTTTAGCCGGGCACGGATCAAGTGGAGAACCTGATTTCAAGCTTGACAAAAGCTCGAGAGAAGTGTCAAGGCATAGATGTGGAAATTGTAAAAGAAAAGGGCCTAGACCCTCCCTACATGAAGGGGGCGATGAGGGACCCACGACCGACTGAGAGCTAGGGTGGAAAAGAGAGGCTTGAATGGTTGTGATTTTACTGGTGAAGAAAGTTGCAAGCTGTTTTATCCATACTTCTGAATGAGTATGAGATGGTGTACAGATAGCTGGAGAGGTGAAATCCAGAACAACTTTAAAAATTTCTTTACAGCCATTTTTTTTCAGCCTCATCAATTCGACGCTCAAAATAGGCCTTTTTTTCATTCCAGATTGACTGGTGGTAGGCTTTAGTTATTGTTCGAAATTTCAATTTCTCAGTCATATCATAGGTCCGTCTCCAAACTCTCTCAGCCCTTTTACAACCCTGCCGCTGCTCCCTTAGCTGGGGAGTGAACCATGGGGCCGACGCTCTACGTTCGCCTGATTTAAGCTTTTTTTCGGGGATTAAGGTCTGAAATCTGTCTGTCAGCCAATTCTGAAGGAGACTAAGATTCTCTTCCAAGTTGCCCAAAAGAGGACATGGAAAAGTGGTAAGGGCCTCAGATAACATATCCACCGAAAGCAGATGGAAAGGGCGCGAAGTTCGCGTGGTCTCTATTGATTCTCTCACCCGAGTAAGAGCAGTGGCAGGCACAAAAAAGGAGATCAAAAAATGATCAGACCATAATACTGGTTGTATAGACGTTATCGTAATAGATTTTGTTGAAAAAATCTGGTCATGAGTATGGCCTTTGTTGTGCGTCGGTTTCTGCAGAAACGGAGACAATCCTAATGGAACTGTGATGTCACTGAGTTTCATTGCATCGAGGTCCGCTGTATTATCCATGTGAACATTGAGATCCCCAAGAAGAATACAATGCTCAGATCTGAGACAAGGGACTGAGAGAGCTACTTGTAGTTCATCAAAGAACGGCCCTGCAAGTCCCGGGGCTCTATACAGGAGAATCCCGGTACAAGCCTGGAGGGGGGAGAGCTGAAGGGTGAAACCCAAGGCTTCACATCCCTGAATATTCTCTACCGGGAAGGTTGAGCAGGGAATGTTTTTATTTACCACAAGAGCTACACCTCCCCCTCTGCCTGATATTCTATCCCTCCTAAAGATGTTGTATTCCGGAGGGATGGCGTTGGCTAAATCAGGTGCAGAGCAGTCACTCAGCCAGGTCTCAGTAAGAAATAGGCATGATATATTGGAATTCTGTAATAAGTTCCAGATATCAAGGGAGTGACAGGTCAAGGATCTAGTATTAAGAAGAAGACATTGATAAGGGGCCGGAATATTGTCCAGCGCAGTTCCGATAGACGTTGGAAGACGCCAACCGCAAGTTGGACAACCTTTTCTTAAGGCCCGGCTGCCAGGAAAGAAAGAATGACATTACATTGTGCTGTGTACAGCAGACGCAACCATGTCACCTCAGGCAGTGGGGAAGACCTGAGACATGTAGCTGTGTCGTACCCCCCTGTAAGCGTAAGCGGAGTGGGCTGGCATATGACAGTCCAGTGTAGGGGTGTGGATTATCAGCCCGGGGCTCTATGCATTGCTAAGTGTTGGCCTTGCCAAGGAAGTAACAAATGTGTTTATCTCTGTTGTAGTATCGGCACCACCCGTCCCGCAATGGACAATGTTGCAATGTAGCATTCCCCCGGAGTGCGGGCTCGACCGAAAGGATAAATGAAGGAGCGCAAGCCCACTCGGGGTCCGGGATCACCCATGCCAACTGTTGTGTGTGTCGCTATTACCGCACCACAAGCCAAAGGACTACCCTCAACCGCATTGCGAGTTCAGCCAGCCCTGAACTCTACATCTGGGTCCGCCCTATGCTTACCACAGGCCTATACACACATGGCCGCCCACCTTTAATGCACAACATCGCAGTGTCGTTGTCAGGCTTGTGGACATGCGCAGACATGCATGACAATGGTGTGCCGTAGGAGTGCAAGTGATGCAACCACGCTGCGCACACTAGTAAATAGGATCGAGGGGAGGGAGGAGCAGCAGTGAGGCTACGTAAGACACATTGATGCCGCTCATTTGCTACAAGCATTACATGTCAAACTGGAATCACTAAGTCACACATATCACACACCAGTGAACTAGTGAGCCTGCCAACACATCATGCAGAACCAACTATTGACTCATGTCTCTCTGCACTGTCTCAGGTGATCAAGGATATGCACTCTGCCCTTGGATGATGACACTCCTCCGAGGCCCGAACACACATGCACAGAGGCAGTACAATGTGGCCCACAAATGCACCAGGGGCATCGTGGAATGCACATTTGGGGGCCGATTCCGATCCTGTATTTTATCTTCCCGTACGACTCGTATCCGTATTTTTTTCCGGACAAATCGTACAAGTCACGTCCAGCCCGTGAAGTACGATTCGTACGGGGAAAAAGTACATACGGATCGGCCCGATCCGTACGAATCATAGCGGGAAAAGTTGTACGAGACGGACCCCGACACTTTTCCGTACGAATCGTAAAAGCACAGTCCGAGCGTACAAGTACGGTCCGGACCGGCTTACCGATTTACGATTTGTACGGAAAACGTCCATCCCGTACACGGGGAATGACTTGTACAAATGCAATGTCTGTGTATGCACCGTACAGTAGCAATGTCGGTGTATGCACCGTACATAAGCGATGGCAGTGTACGCACCGTACATAAGCAATGTCGGTGTACGCACCGTACATAGCGATGGCGGTGTACGCACCGTAAAAAGCAATGTCGGTGTACGCACCGTACATAGCGATGGCGGTGTATGCACTGTACATCAGCGATGTCGGTGTACGCACCGTAGATAGCGATGGCGGTGTAGGCACCGTACATCAGCGATGGCGGTGTACGCACCGTACATAGCAATGGCGGCATACGCCCCATACATACACAACGCATGGGGCCGTGTGTCTGTACAACTCGTACCCCTGTACCGTACTGAACCACAGACACTGGAAAACAGCACAAGGAGGGTCTATTCGACTCACACAACACCACAAAACATGTCTACACTACACAAAAGATGGAAAGGACTCACCTGAACACATCCAAACAGGCAAACGGAGGGGCAAACTCACAACCACCTCTTATGATACACCCACCAAAAATTCAAACTGAGCCACACCCACAAATGGACCAATAAAAAGGGCCCTCACACACAAACCATGAGCCTTTGCAACAGACTCCCTGCAGCTACAGAGCACACACCAACAACTGCACCCATCCACCTTACCATATACACCGTCACACAACCTCCTTCACACATACCCCCTCTACACATTCACACCCACACCGTCACATTCAGACCCACACACCCACAACCATCTACACCCTCACCCCACAACATGCCCACAAGAATCCAAAGGTCACAAGGGAGGAGCTGGAGATCCTTGTCAATGAAGTCATCAGAGTCGAGCCACAGCTGTTTGGAACATTGGTCAGACAGACCAGCATAGCTGAAAAATCACGCCTGTGGCAGAGGATCGTCGATAGGGTGAATGCTGTTGCACCCATCAGAAGGACCAGGAATGAATGCCAAGCCAGGTGGTACGATCTGCGGAGGGCGGTCAAGCGCAAAATGAATGAGGACTAGGCCGAGAGCAACATCACTGGAGGTGGTGCGCCCCGCAGACCAGTACATTACCATTCCTGGGAGGAGAAGGTGATGGCCATGCTTCCGCCGGTGGGAGTACATGGACTCCAAGGAGTTGCAGAGCTTGGTGAGTACACAAACAACTTACGTAACATGGGGTAATGCCATCCACACCCCAACTACACCAAATGCACGCAACTACCCCCAAGCCATCACCGGCCAGAATCACAGTCAAAAACTATGCTAATGCCAATAACATGTTTATGCCCCATTGAGAAAGCAAGGCCATGCTACGTCCCATGCTACATGAAGCACCAACCCAAGAATGGATGTCTGGTATGCAGGGAGGGTGGGTGGCACAAAACGCATGTTTGAATCATAAATCAGACACAATTACCCTCATCCCATATGGCCCAGCTACATACCCATGCACCATGCGCAATGCACAGGGATGGGGAAAGTACTGACAAGATAGCTCACACTCGCCCTAGGTGTAGGCAGCATAAGGCCCTCCTGTGACCAGTGCAAACACAAACACCAAGACAACAAGGTCAGATATCTAGGACAGGAACTC
The DNA here is from genome assembly GCF_964204655.1 of Triturus cristatus. NCBI lineage: Eukaryota > Metazoa > Chordata > Amphibia > Caudata > Salamandridae > Triturus > Triturus cristatus. The sequence goes on from NC_140580.1 coordinate 690,327,846, forward strand.
ACACTCACTGTCATGGCAGCATGCTCCATGGGGGGGACAGCTACATCACCTGGGAGCCTCTGGGCCAAATCACACTACACCCACCAGCAGGCCCTGTCACACACAATCCTTACACCAGCAGACACCACCAGGACAGGCAATGGATTTACCCACTGTCACAATGGACATGCAACACAACAAGACCAATACATAGCCGAAGAAGCGTCCAAGCCACAACTCGACATGTCGAAGACTCAGGAGAACATATCAATCTGTCCCCCGCAACATACCCATCCACAAGTGAACATTGAGGAGAAGGCTAGGCACATACAACTACCTGGAGGAACAGTGCCAACTTGAATGTGTATGAAACATGCATGTTGCATGAAACAGCATTAACATTGTCTGACTCCCACACGCAGGGCAACGTGATGAATATCCCCCCAACAATGGGAGGAAGAATCACAGTCACAGGCTCAGGAGGAACCTGATCCCACCGGCAGCGACGCCTCTCAACACTCCACGGATGACCCCGATCGACCTGGACCCTCTGCTGTCCAAGCCCCTGCAGAACCTGGTTCAGGACCATCTGTGCCAACCACCACCCCCATTCCTGCCACATCCCAGGAGACACCAAGGAGCCCTGCCCGCAGTGAACAACTGAGCCAGTCTGACCAGGAGGGACAAGGTGCGGCAGGCACCCAGGAGGAGGCAGACAACACCAACACTGCCATCCCATAGGGGTTCCGTAGACCCGATGTGCCCACAACGGCAGGCCAGGCTCATGTGGGCAGGGGTGGTGGGAGTGGAGGACGGCGGAGGCGAGAACCTGACCAGCCAGCTGAAGGGACCGGTATGTCACACATCCACAACATCATGGAGGCATACCGGCATGACACCAGGGAGTTCAGCCAGGTAGTGCTGATCCTCACAGAGATCAAGAACCAGCAAGCCGAGCAACACACCAGTCAACAAGAACACCAAGGACGGATGAAGGCAAGACTGGCTGAGCTCCTGGCGGTGCAAAGGGACATAAGCCATTCACTCCGTCGGATCGCCGACAACATGGGCAACCCTCCCTGTGCCACCAGGCGAAGACCACCACCAGCCACAGGGAGGGAGGAGGAGGAGGATTCGTCCGACGGAGCGTCCCAAGCATCGTCAAGGCCTGCATCTGAGGGTCCCGCAAGGAAGGTGGGTCATCCACGGAAAAGACCATGAGAGGCAGCGGCCCATCCACATCTCCCAGGTCACCTGGCCAAGCACCTGGCCTTCATGTGCGACAGCATCACCTCATTGACTGACATCATCTGCCACATCGACTTGCTGGTCACAGTCTGACCAATTATGCCAAACACTGTGGTCTGGACTCTGATGACTTCAAATGCCAAGGATCCCATCTCCCCCTGTGAAATTTGGATTCTATGGTCCCTGCATAGCACCTTTTTCAGTACACAAATCACGCCCCAGAGCTATAAATAAAAAATTAAGACGTGAAATTTTATGTTGCAGTCATTTAGCATGAGTCCACAACATACGTGTGGGGATATGTCGAAGTATGCCTGAGTGTGGCACAAACTCCAGCCATCCCTACACTTAGATCTGAGTCCGGTCGAGGACACACATGGGTCACAATGTATCACAAAATACAGACATGGAGCCCAATACTCACATGTGATGGCCTTAAGATGCTGAGGGGGGGCTTGCAATACTGCTCAGACAGACCAATTTGGAAGAGTATCATGAAGGTGTAGAGGTCATGGGTCATGTTGATGTGCCCAGGGAGGGAGTCCCAGGTCTGTTTTGCGAGGTGGGAGAACTATCTCCTGCATGCAGTTATTACGTGGATGTGATGAATGGTGGCCAGAGCAAGGTGGGCTGCATGGAGTTGGGCCAGACATCCAAGGTCGGTGTTGAGTCTGGGGTTGTGGACTGCCTCCTGAGAGTGGTTGAGGAGCCTGAAGGTGATCCTGCAGCACACAGTGAGCCATTGAACCTATCTCAGGTGGACGGTGATGGGGCTGGGGTGGGGGATATTGCAGATGAGGTGTGCGGATGCACCCAGGATGTGGACAACTTCTCCTGCAGTTTTGCTGTTGTTCTCCGTAGAGGCCGGTGCTGTCGTTGAGCCGGCTGGTGTCGTGGACCAGGGGGACGGTCTGTCTTGCCTTGGAGTGGATCCATCTGTGGGTCATTTGCAGCATGTGGGGGGTGTTGCAGCATGAGGTACAGATGGTGGTGAGTTGCATGGTAATTGTCAGCGATGGGTCCATGATGAACACCAGCTTGCGTGTGTGGCCACTGGGTGCTGGTGCGGTGCACAGACCAGTGGGACACAAGGAGTTGAGCCAGCTGTAAGGGGTCAATCCTCAGATGATGACTACTGTCCTGTCCAAGTCCAGCCTCAGGTGGCTGATGTTCAGCCATTCCTCAACGGATCTCATGCCTTCTTGAAATTTTGATCTGGCAATGGCTGGGTCTTTGGTGAGTTGGAGGAGCAGCTGGGTTTCAATGGCATACCAGATGATGACGAGGTCATGTGCGCATGTGATGGTGGAGAGGGGGGTCATGGAGACATTGAAAATCGTCACGCTAAGGGAAAAGCCCTGTGGCATGGGACAGATGACCCCAGTGTACTACATGTTGCAGGGTGGAGGCAGACTTCCTGGGCCTTGCTGGTGAGCGACTTTCTGATTTAACTCTGGGCCCTCCTCTGGTTACCAGTGTTGGAGATATGTGAGCTGACAGTGTGGTAGCACATGGTGTAGAATGCCATAGAGAGGTCAAGGGTGGTGGCCTCACCATTGTTGAGCATGGCAAAGTTGTCGTTGGTGATGGCAATGCTGACGGTTGCAGTGGTGTGATTACTGTGGAAGATGTTCTGGTGCCGGTTGCCTGGAGAAGGTTGCATGGAGGAAAATTGTAATTTGTTTATTGAGTGTCTTCCTGATGACATTTGCTGGGTAGGGAAGCAGGGTGATGTATCAGGAGATCCTGCGGTACTGCCGTCCGTTGTCTAAGAAGGGCCTGGGTCTCTGCATGCCTCCTGCACCCATGGAATGTGGCAAACTCAAAGGAGACATTCAGGATGCGCGGGACGGGGGCTTCAAGGATGTGGAAAGATGTGGTTTAGATGTTGTGTGGGAAGAGGCCTGATGGAGAGCCAGAGTGTATGTTGCAATGAGCCAGGTTGTGTCATTGCTGCTGATGGGAGTCCATAACCTGATGGGGGTTTGTCCTGCGGATAATAGTGCTGTCTGCGTCTGTGTGCCAAGGCTGTCGTGTATGCCCATGAGCTTGCAGTGGTACAAAGTTGCAAGGGATATGATCTGCCTTGCAAGGCTGGGGTGTCTTGGATGGAGATCTGCTGTCAGTTCACTCACAATGCTGATGAGCTCCTTGATGTCGTGTGTTTGGGTGTCTCTGCACTATCTGAAGGATCTCCACTTGTCCTTGCTGATGATATGGTGATGGCTGTGTGTGGTGTTTTCCAGGGCTATAAGACAAATGATGGCTCTTTGTGTTGCAAGGTTTGCACAAGAGTCTGGCTAAGTCTGTAGGAGTCCTGTAGGTCTGCCTTGTCCCAGGTGCCTGAACTGTTGTTGTGCTTCACAGGAAAGTCTGTCAATGTGGCAAGATTGTTGGATCAGTTGCTGATCCAGTGCGTGAGGTTGCAGGGTGTGGCGGGGGTGTTGTTTTGAGTCTCCCACAAAGCTTGTCTGTGGTGACTTACATCAAGCATCTTTGGGGGATCGGTAGCGGGATGTGGGCCAGTGTGTTGCTTGTCGGATACGTGGAGTCAAATGTTGATGGACCAATGATGGATGGTGGTGTTGTTCCCCTCCAGCAAGAAGTTACTGGCACACAGCCATATGCAGCCCGTGGAGGTTAAGGCATGCGTGCAGATGTACGTGTTGATGGCTTAGTGGAATAGTGGATGTAGTTCTGCAGATCTGTAGAGAAGTGTTACACTGAGGGTTGCCATGGAGTTTCTGCAAACCCGGATTTGTGACTCTGAGGGTGTACTTGTGAATAAATAGCAATTCATCCCCCGGGACTGGTGTTGCCGTCCATACGGGTTGTCTTGTATCCGTGTGAGATGGCAATGAAGATGTCATGTGCTGAGGATGCTTTTGTCCAGGTTACTGTCATGAAGGTGATGTGTGGGGCTGTCGTGTTGAGGAGGTAAAGGAGTCCAATGGCGTGCTAGTGGATGGAGCGAGTGTGGAGTAGGAGGCACATTACCTGGTTGTTCTGACAGGGTCTTGTAGGCTGGGCAGCACTGTGTAGGTAGTTGGAGTAGCACACTCAGCATGCAAAGGTGTCGTGTGTGTGCTTAGAGGTTGCCTGATAGCAGGAGGATGATTGTCACGATGACATTGCTTGGAGAGTGGCTGCAGCATGAGCCTGTTGTGTGACGTGGGTCATGCAAAGACTAGTGGGTCGTGCACTGTGCATGTTGCAGGCGCATACGTACCTGCCTTTGGCACGGCGCTGGGGCTACAGTGGCACAGAAAAGTTGATGCCTGCATTTCAAATGGGTGGAGGGGGAAGGGCAGAGCATTGAGGCGTGGGGGTTGCAGAATCAGGGCACTCGGTGGGGCGGTGCCGCAGGTGAGGCAGCAGCAGTCGGTAGGGGTTAGAAATTAGGCAAAAAGTAGCACACACAGACAAGGTCTGAAAGGCACAGTGCAACAGGTGTATGTAGAGGAAGGAGTGTCAGGTCACTCATGGGTCACTACGAGAAAATGTATGAACAATCACCATAAATTACAGCCAATGGATCAGGCAACAAAATGCGGAGATGCGCAAAGGAGACACACCATCAGCAGGCGTTCTCGTCCCGTTGTGGGGAGCAAGCTGCACAAATACATACCCAACAAGGTACTTCATGCACAATAGAGATCATTAGCCTTAAAGCACTGCATGCATGTTGCCAAAGTACACATACACACAGATGCTCAATCTTTGACAATTATGCCATAGATGACGCATGCAAACTGTCAAGAGAGCTGCAGTGACAGAGATGAGGCACTTTGGATTGTGCTGAACACCTTTATTCCACATACACACACAAAGGGATTTGCATCCATATTAACAGACTCACAGGTCAGTTGACAAAACATGTGGGACATACGCTGGACACCCCCTTCACAACACGGATGATGTCAATCCCAATGAACTGGCACACAAGTTAAGGTGATGAGCCAAACACATCCTGCTGCACACGGAGAGGCTGCAATTCCCCATGGAGCCTGTTGTTGTGATGTCCCCCACTATGTCCACCCGTAGCATCTGCAATGTTTCAGAGGCAAGGTTTACACACATTGATGCCTTCATCAGACGCCACACTCCACTACAGATGACTGTTTAGAAGCGTGACTATCATGTCATGGGAGTGATGCAACATGTTACATGCTCCATGGTGAGAAGACATGTATTCATGGTACTACAACATGCACAGAAGCAGTCCCCACACACTCCAAACCCGTACCACCACAAAAAATCGTTGCTGCTAACCTTACAAAGACTGACCTTTCCACATGTCCGTGCATGGAACGCTGATTCAGCACACGTTGCAATCGTCATGAGGAATAGCAGGAGGACAGCGATGACACGAGCAGACAACAGGCGCTAAATACCTGGGAATGACAGACACACAAGAAGTCACCTAAAACAATTCTCACCGCACACATGGACATTTACCAAACAAGAACAATGTTTGACACATGCAAATTTCAAAGAATGTCTCTCCGCAAAACTGTGTGGCCTGACATCATCACTCTAGTGACACATCAGAACCCACATCCAAGTCCCTTTGCATTCAGTTAGCTGGACACACACATTGCAACACATGCCACTCAATGCTACAAGCTTGCACACTCATACCAAGTGACACACCATTATGAGAAGAAGTTGTGTATGAGCTGACTCCGGATATCCTCCTCCTCCTCCTCCTCATCACTAGCCTCGTGAGCAAGCCCTTGATCCTCCACGGGTGGATGTTCCTGCTCATCCGGATCCAGGATGAGTGGCACTGCCTTCTCAACTGCCATGTTGTGCAGCATGCAGCACACGAGGAAGATTCGGCAGACCTTCTCCAGGGGCATAAGGGAGGGACCCCCCTGTCTTGTCCAGGCACCGGAATCGGCTCTTCAGGAGGCCAAACGTCCTCTCAATCACTCGCCTGGTCTGCCCGTGTGCATCGTTGTACCTGTGATCTGCAGCTGTTCTTGGGTTGCGGAGAGGTGTCATTGGCCATGGCATGTTGGGATATCCAGAGTCCCCTACATGGAAACATCATGTAAAAAACAGGGTCAGGAGATGCCGTAAGAGCCAAAGATACCGCAACGCACAGGACAAACAGAGTATACCCACCGTGTGCTGATCCTAGAAAACGTGCACAGACATGGGGAATCAGCATGTTAGCAAGACACACCACAAGGGCATTTATCGAGTGGTAATGTTCTCTATTGTGATAGGCTTGTTCCTGTGCCTGTGGTGGTACCAAAGCCACATGTGTACCATCAATGGACCCAATGACATGGGGCATCCCTCCCAGGGCATATAAATCACCCTTGACATCTGTCAACTCCTCAGGAGTAGGAAATGTGATGAATTCATCAAGGTGCTCCAACATAACTGCTAAAACATCACGCAGGACACGGCTGAACATTGTCTGTGACATGCCACCAACATCAGCTATGGTGAATTGAAACGTACCTGTGGCAAAAAAATGTAGGGCTGCCATCACCTTCATCTTTGGGGTCAGTGCAGTAGGATACCTGTGTCGCGGTTGGAGGTGTGGTGCCAGCCTGTCGGTCAAGTCCTCAATCAACTGTTGAGTGAATCTGTAACTTCGGATGCAGGCACGTTCCCTCATGGCACCCAAGTCTGGCATTAGTCTTGGGACAGGTGGTGCCCTGAAAGACATTGTTTGGATGACTGAAGCTTGAGAGTCTGCCAACATCAATGTCAATGAACATAGCACATGCTACACTGCTAATACACATCAGCTAACTATGGAGTCGGGTGTGTGCAATACATCCAGGACACATATGCAAGCTTGCTGGCACTCCTACAAAAAGCTAGATGCACCTGTTGATTGTCAAGTCTACAGGACATGCCCTGAAATGAGCTGGGGGCCAGTCTGAGTGAACAGCCAGAGATATCACCAGAGTGACACACATCCACATAGCTGCATTGGAAGGATGTCATCTCATCCAGACAGCTGACTGCAAGGCACACACACAGGTCACATGCAATGTCAAATGTACATATCAAACACATTGCGATGAAGGGGTACACGTGACAACTAAAAAACACAGCCATTAAGACAACGCACACATGTCTGACTGCGAAAATATGATGCACGATGCACACAGATCCTACAGCCGTGGGAATCCACATGTGGCATTGTGTGCGTAGACGTGTTCCATGCCCATCTCCACACAGACACCTGTTGGATGCACCAACAGCAGATGCAATTGACGGGACACTGACATCAAGCTCATGGGAACACATGACACACACCTGACATAGTCCCAAAGGTGCACGGTGATCAAGACATGTCAGTTGATAGAGTGTCCCTGTCCCTGGCATCAGGAGACAGGTGCAGGTGCTGATTACTTTGCCATTCCACTGCTGCTGTGCATGACACAGTTGGACTACAGACACACATGTGGCAAGTGGCAAGGTGATGTGTGCCACATAGTGCCCCATCACACATGACATGTGTCCACAGGTCAGCACACATCAATTGTGCAACTAGATGAGATGATCTGTGCAATATCACTGGCCAACACACCCAGGGCCTGCACATGTAAGTATGCAATGACAAGTACTTGATGGACGTCCATGTGCGACTCGTAGCCCTCCATTCCGGTCATGTGTACGCCTGTATTACCATTGTAAGTGTGTGAAATGAGTACACATACGGGAACGCACTGTACTACTAATGCATGCACCATACGTGTACTACTAGTGCGTACCCGTACGTGTACTAAGGTAGTACACGTACGGGTATGCACTGTACTACTAGTGCATGCACCGTACGTGTACTACTAGTGCTAACCTGTATGTGTACTAAGGTAGTACATGTATGGGTACGTATACTACTAGTGCGTACATGTACGTGTACGCACTAGTAGTACACGTACCTGTCAAACGCACTTTACAACTGGTGCCGTAGGGGTACATGTGAAACGCACGTACACCCGCTATCATCGCGTGTGTACGCTTCGTTTCACCATTGTACTTGTGCCATAGGGGTACGTGTGAAACGCACCGTACACCCGCTATCATCGCGTGTGTATGCTTTGTTTCACCATTGTACTTGTGCCGTAGGGGTAAGTGTGAAACACACCGTACACCCGCTATCATCGCGTGTGTGCGCTTTGTTTCACCATTGTACTTGTGCCGTAGGGGTACGTGTGAAACGCACCGCACCTGTGTTTGGATTTAAAAATTACAAAGGGGACACATAAGGGACAAGTATTAGGCCCTAAATGCATGCTGGTTGTCATGGAGACAGAGTTTTTAGTTGGAAAGTGTCGATCATGTGTCCTGGAACAGTCAGTTGGCCACAAAATACAATGTTGCAAAGTGGTTGACTTGACATGATGCTCAAAATTTGAACGATGCGAATGCTGTCATTGGTGTATGTTTAAAGTCATTGGTGTAAAGGGATTGGAGTAAACGTAGGATGCTAATGAGTCTGACCAATCACTATGTACTCCTTTAAATGAATGCCCCTCACCAAGACAGATATAAGGCAGCCAGAACCCATGAGAGGGCACTTGCCTGCACAACTTTCCAGTCGACAACATTGCTGCTGTCTCTGCTTCCTCTGGACCATGTCGCGTACTGTAGAGAGGGCCCAGCCATTCACCCAGGAGGAGAATCGGACCTTGCTGGACGCCCACATCCCACAGTACACAAGCCGGAATGGGAGTCCAGGGGAGCAGGATAGTGCAGAGTACACTACCTTTGTCTAGGCACCTGTTGTGTGACTGCCAATATTGTGTCCAGGTGGGACAGACATGCTATGTTGTTTAGAGTGGGTCCCAGGGTGGGGGACATGCTGATGTCTCTCATGCAGAGCCTGATGTAGTTCCTGTGTGCACTCCTCACTTGCATTGTGCTTACTGTGACTTTCACTGCATAGTGCATGACACATTGAGCCAGTGAAATCCTTGGTGGGGTTTTTCCCTATTGTCCTGAGGTGATTCAGTGCTCCCCTGGTGTGACAGGTGACTGTACCCACAGATGTGTATGAGTTGAGTGGACCTGTCGTGAGAGTGTCCAAATGATGTGTACGACCTCATGGACATTGATGTATGTGAATCTTCCTTTACATGTGGGTGAGTGTCTATGTGAAGTGTTGCACCACAGCTGCATGGAGGTGGCAACATATCTACCCATCTGATGTGTGTGTGTGTGTGTGTTTGTACTTGTATAGCGCACTGCCACCCCCAACGGGGGCATCCTGGCGCTTTTACTCATACCGCTGTGGAACCCTTCCTGGCTTTCCATGTGAGGTGTCCACTCCTGGGCACCCCCATGGTGAGGCCAGAATCCCAGCGCTGTTGGGGCCGTTGTGGAGATTAAGCAAGCTATTGCCCAGAGTTGCAGCGTGGGACCCATGATTAGAATAGGCACTGAGGCGAGAATATCCGGTCCGCGGAATTTATAGCCCGAGACCCTGCCGTGACGGGAATCGAACCCTGGTCCCGGACCAGTGCTCTGCATCGAGGTCTGCCACTCTAACCATTGAGCCACACTTCTCCACAAGTGACAAGTAAGCCGTGCTATGTGTCTGACTTGCATAGATAGCATGACACCTGGGACACCCCACTGGCATTTGGCACATGTGCAGAGTGACAGTTGTATCTGCTGTTGTCAATGACAGGCGAGTGATCTGTGCTTGGGTGTCTAGTATGCTGAGGGTGCGTCAGTGGAGTGGGACATGTGACTGCTTGGCACGTGCTGGCCATCAGCCTGCTGTTGCATGTGCTGCACAGTGTATGACATGATCAGTGAGTGTGTCGCAACCCTCATGCCAACCGGTTGACTTTCAATGCCATGTAGTGCATTGGGGCTTGCACACAGGCCAATTTCTTATTGTGTATGATGTAATTCCTGTCTGCATCCTATGCCCTGTTCAACATTTCTAAGAGGTTCAAATGTGTGTCTCGGGGACATGGAGCAGGTATATTGATGGTGTGTCACTTTGTCATCCTGACAGGTAACTGCCTACGAGAAGGGGGTGATTTGGAACAACATCGTCAGGGCCGTGAGATCTGAGGGGGAGCGTCATCGCCAGCTGCCACAGGTGCGCAAGAGGTGGCAAAACATCCGGTGCTGGACCCGGCGGATCGCCCCGGTCCAGCTGGGACTCGACAGTCCTCGCCCCCACAGCGGACATCGACGGCTGACCCCCCAAGTGAGACTTGTCCTGGCGGTGGTCTTCCCAGACCTCGATAGGGAGTTACAGAGTAGACTGAAGCAAGGAGGGGGTAGGTACATGGCTGTTTGTCGTGTTATGTGTCGCCAGCTTTTGTAAGTGCTCTGTAGCCTGGATACACTCCCAGAGTTGATATGTACAGTGAATTTTCTGTTCCCCAATGTCACCTGTTGCTCTTTTTCATCCCTTCCCCTCCTTGACATGTGTCCCCTGGTCTGTGTGTAATCACATTTGCACATGGTCATCTAGGGTGCCAGTAAATCTAAGTGCACATTGCTTTCTGCATCATGTGGGAGGGTGGTCTGTGACTTGTGTTGGTACCTTGCCTGTGCCATGACCTGTTCACTATGTTGGGGTCCATAGTTGTTGTCACTGATGCTGATTCTCCACATAGGAGTCTGAGCTTTCAACTGGACACCCTTGCAGCATGCATGACCAATGTTGTGGCCTCAGACATGATGTGCATGAGTGTGAGATATGCATAGTGCCATGACGGTTGAACATGGTACAGTGAGCTCATTCCAGGGCCACGGAGCAGAGTGCCCACTACAGTCCCCTGAGACACCCTGGCCTCCTAATCATGTGTGTCATCCAACACTGTGCACTTTCTCTGTGTGTTCTGCATAGGTCTGCCTCTGTGGCATTGTTCCCTGGCCTAGTTAGTATTTTGCTAATGTGTGCTACCTGTGTCCACTGGACAGTGATACACCATTTTGCTTGTGCATACTCACACTGGGCAGTGCCTGTGTGGCTATTCACAACAATCTGTTGATGGTTGTTTGTCACAAATATGTGTTTGCAGCCCCACGAGGTGATGTTGTGTAAATGAAGCTATTTTCCAAGCACAGTTGTTGTATCCCAGAATAAGAGGTGTCAGTTCTTGATCTGTATCAATCACATTGACTCAGGTATTGGGGGGGGGGGGTGCGGGAGAGGCATACATGTGCAACCCTGATTTTCCATTGCCAGGTCTGACTTGTGTGTGAGAATTGCCTGTACAAAAATACACTGTGCAGTGCCCCTGTGATGGTGGCCAGTGCTCAATGTTCGTGCTTTGCGCCTGTGTCATTATTTTACCAACATGAATCCTGATCATACATTTTTTGCACCTGTGTGTGGTTCTGAGGCAATGCATTTTGGACTTTGTGTGCTGACATCTGTGTGTACATTCTGGCTTGCCATGAGGGTGTCCCCACAGTACAGCTGGGCTTTTTTACCAGCCAATTGCAGGCCCATTAGCGTATGCATTGTCCTGGGTGTGGACATGTGTCATATGTGTAGCCAACTGTGTAATCAGGTGACGGATGGCCTGGTGACAACTGACATAATTAAAGTTGTTACTCTTACAAAATTGTACCTTGGCACTCACAGTACTTGTCAACATGTGTTCATGTTTTAAATGTGGAAATTGGATTTGTGTTAAGTACACGGATGTGCCTGCGTGAAAAAAGTCTACCAAGGAAGCGCACACCAACTGACATTTCAACTTTCATGGAACACACTGGCACCTATTCAAATAAGCCACTGTACAAATTAAATGGTGTTGCAGATTCTCCATATACATGTTCCCACAGTGGTCTTGATTTTGTGAGACTCCTTTCTTGTTGGTGATACAAACTAACGAGTCTCAAGACATCAAGACCTCCGCGGGCCCATGTATATGTACTTTCTGCAACACCATTTATTTTTAACAGTGGCTTCTCAGAAAAGGTGCCAGCTTCTTCAATGACAGTGTACATGTACTTTTGTGTGCACTGCCTTGTGCGACATATTGCATGCAGCCACATGAGTGTTCTATTCACGAAATGGCCAATTGGCACATTCAAAACATGTAGATTATGTAAAGTATTGTGAGTCCCAAGGTCCCAACATTTGTTCGTTTTGTGTTCCAAAGGACTTACAGGTCTCTGAGTGTGGTGACACCTTGAGTATTGAGGTGTGTTAGTTTACCTTGAGTGCATCACTACTATTTCTTTCAGGCTAAACAAGAGGTGTCATGACTTCATTGTATTGCTGTGCTCACCGGTTCACAGACACTAGCTTCTCAGTGTATTTCTCATTCCAGTTGTGGCCTTTTGTGTATGTATTTTCATGGTGTCAAAGTGGCATGGTGGGTCTAACAACTGGGCAGTACAGGTCTTACATATGTGCGGAGTAGGCTAGCTGTTACTCATGATGCATTGCCTGATATGCACTGTGACCAATTGTTGTTGTGCTCATGTGTCAGATGTATACAGGTGACTGATGCATTTTGGTTTCTTCTCCTTTCCCACAGCATCTTCATCCGCAAGCGAGGGAGACACCTGCATGGACGTTGAGGAAGGACACAGCGCCAGTGCCGCCAGTGCTGTGGAGTCAGCAGGAGCCAGTGGCACGGAGGGCGAGGGGAGTCAGTCAGAGGACCTGTCTGGAGGCGAGAGCATCTACGATGCCGACGGGTCCGAGGCTGAACTCCCTGAGGAGGCGGAGGATGCCCCAACAACTGGCAGCATCCCACCATCTGTACCCGCCTCCTCCATTGACATCTCCGCCCTCCCAGTTGCTCCGCACCCCCTGCCCCTGTCACCCCTGCTGCCCTCAGTGAAGAGTCTGTGGACACACTGCGCCAGTTGCAGGTTGGTCAGGCATCAGTGCTGCATGTCCTCCATGGACACACTAAACTGCTCACACAGTTGGTGTCATTCGTGGAGGGCATGTCATCAATGATGTCTGAGCAACGCAGGATTCTGCGGTCCATGGACTCTTCACTGACGGAAGCAGTTTCTCTCCTGTGGCGCTCCATACCCCCCTACCACGGACACACACAGACAGTCACGGGCACGCACCCCAACAGACACATACAGCACACCGCCAAGTAAGGCACAGCACACACCTCATGGCAAGCACACTCAGGGGGATGTAAGCACACCCACAGGGTCTGGGGGCAAATGACAGACACGCAGCCACAGTCAGATTCCGCAGTCCTCCCAACCCAGTCCCTCCCAAACCACTCCCCTTAGCTCCCCTGCCAAACTGTCACCCAAAGAGCTCTACATGGGTGAGCAAGCCCTCACCCCCACTGTGACACCACCCCGCAAGCGGGCGAGGAAGTCCCCGGGCAGGGGAGTTGAGTCCACCCCCATGCCCACCCCCTCCACCAAGAGCGCTGCACCCCATCCCTCGGCCACCCCCCCTCCGTTGGCCCTGGGGTCTCTTCAGGTGCAGGGGTTACTCTGGACGCCCTGGCAGCAGTGTGCAGCGCCAAGCTCACCTCCACCCTTGGTGCTGCCCCACCCCCTGTGGTGGAGACGTCCAGCCCTGCACCCACCACTCCTACCCAACCCCCTCCTGTCCCTGCGGTGCCTGGTCCTGCTACAGGTGATGCTCCCCCCAGTCAGCAAACCTTAAGGTTACTTTGTGCAGGCAAGGTAGGGGTGGGCACAGTCCCCTACGTCCACCCTTGGACTATAACAAAGGACTGGCCATTGGCCTTTGTAGATAGTGTCTTCTTAATTTATTATTTTTGTGTGCTGAATAAAGCCTTTTCTTTTATTTTCAACAGTATTGCATTTCAGGTACTTGATGTTGGTGATGAGGCTCCTGGAGTTGTTGTTCTGGTGATGTGTTAGGGTTCTGAGAAATGTTTTTGTATGATGGTCATGAGGTGGACCATGGTATCTGTGTGCCATCACAATATCTCTGCAAAGAATCATTGGTAGTGTGTGTTCCTTTTCTTTGGATACATTGTCCCAAGGAGTGTTCCTTACACTGTGGCACCTGACATCTTCCCTGCAAACAGTTGCACAATTGTTGTGCTGACCTGTGTCAACATTTCCTTTGTTGGTGAGGGATCCCTTCAACAATGGCCATGCCTGCTCACCGATGTCTCCTGCTGAATCATCTGTGCCATCCTGGCTAGTCACTGTACTTGTGTTTTGAGTATGTCGGAATGCCTTCAGGGACAAATTCCACCTTTTCAGCACTATGCATGTGTGTAATCACGGCCTACCACACAAATGGTACTTGTTATGCAGGGTATTTGGGCACCCGACTCACAATTGTGGGCATTGTATCTGGTGGAATTGAACCCTATTCCTTCCATGAGAGACAACATCTTGGTGGCTGGACCAGCACCTGGACATTCCTATCAGTCCTGGGATGTGCGTGACAGTGTGTGTTCCCTTTGGCTATCTTAGTTTTGTATGCAGTTACATGACTATACAGTCTGTTGGCATGAAATCTGGGTGTGTATTGTGCTGCATCCGCCATGGGTGGGTATGCATGTGTTATATGTCCTCACATCCACATGTGGTGTGTCATGCAGTGTGTGAAAGACATCCATCCTCCTGGGAGTGGGACGCTGCTGGGAGTCATCTGCATCCACCCCTCATATGTCTGGACGCTGCTGGTAGTGATATGCACCCACTCCTCATATGTCTGGACGCTGCTGGTAGTGATATGCACCCACCCCTCATAGGTCTGGACGCTGCTGGGAGTCATATGCACCCACCTCTCATATGTTTGGACGCTGCTGAGAGTCATATGCGTCCTGCCCTCATATGTCTGTCGACTGATGGTAGTGATATGCACCCACCCCTCATAGGTCTGGACGCTGCTGGGAGTCATCTGCACCCACCCCTCATATGTCTGGACGCTGCTGGGAGTCATATGCACCCACCCCTCATATGTCTGGACACTGATGGTAGTTATATGTACTCACCCCTCATATGTCTGTCCACTGCTGGTAGTGATATGCACCCACCCCTCATATGTCTGAATGCTGCTGGGAGTCATATGCACCCACCCCTCATATGTCTGTCCTCTGCTGGTAGTGATATGCACCCACCCCTCATAGGTCTGGACGCTGCTGGGAGTCCTCTGCATCCACCCCTCATATGTCTAGATGCTGCTGGTAGTGATATGCACCCACCCCTCATAGGTCTGGATGCTGCTGGGAGTCCTCTGCACCCACCCCTCATATGTCTGTCCACTGCTGGTAGTGATATGCACCCACCCCTCATATGTCTGGACGCTGCTGGGAGTCCTCTGCACCCACCCCTCATATGTCTGGCCACTGCTGGTAGTGATATGCACCCACCCCTCAAATGACTGGACGCTGCTGGTAGTGATATGCACCCCCCGCATATGTCTGTCCACTGCTGGGAGTCCTCTGCACCCACCCCTCATATGTCTGGACACTGCTGGTAGTGATATGCACCCACCCCTCATATGTCTGTCCACTGCTGGTAGTGATATGCACCCACCCCTCATAGGTCTGGACGCTGCTGGGAGTCATATGCACCCACCCCTCATATGTCTAGACGCTGCTGGGAGTCCTCTGCACCCACCCCTCATATGTCTGGACACTGCTGGTAGTGATATGCACCCACCCCTCATAGGTCTGTTCACTGCTGGTAGTGATATGCACCCACCCCTCATAGGTCTGGATGCTGCTGGGAGTCATATGCACCCACCCCTCATATGTCTGGACGCTACTGGGAGTCCTCTGCAAACACCCCTCATATGTCTGGAAGCTGCTGGTAGTGATATGCACCCACCCCTCATAGGTCTGGATGCTGCTGGGAGTCCTCTGCACCCACCCCTCATATGTCTGTCCACTGCTGGTAGTGATATGCACCCACCCCTCATATGTCTGGATGCTACTGTGAGTCCTCTGCACCGACCCCTCATATGTCTGGACGCTGCTGGTAGTGACATGCACCCACCCCTCATAGGTCTGGATGCTGCTGGGAGTCCTCTGCACCCACCCCTCATATGTCTGTCCACTGCTGGTAGTGATATGCACCCACCCCTCATATGTCTGGACGCTGCTGGAAGTCCTCTGCACCCACCCCTCGTAGGTCTGGATGCTGCTGGGAGTCATATGCACCCACCCCTCATATGTCTGGACACTGCTGGTAGTAATATGCACCCACCCCTCATAGGTCTGGACGCTGCTGGGAGTCATATGCACCCACCTCTCATATGTTTGGACGCTGCTGAGAGTCATATTCGTCCTGCCCTCATATGTCTGTCCACTGATGGTAGTGATATGCACCCACCCCTCATAGGTCTGGACGCTGCTGGGAGTCATACGCACCCACCCCTCATATGTGTGGATGCTGCTGGGAGTCATATGCACCCACCCCTCATATGTCTGGACACTGCTGGTAGTGATATGCACCCACCCCTCATATGTCTGGACGCTGCTGGGAGTCATATGCACCCACCCACGCACCACCTTGGGGCTGTACACTGCTGGCCTGGACCTACACACACACCAATATGAAGGTAACATGCTGGGCCAGTTCTCTAGGCCCACATTCCTGGCATGTGTACGCATCCTATCTCAAATTTACTGCCGCCGTAACGGGGTACATGTGGTACGCACCGTACCCAGGCATTCATGTGTGGGTATGGTCCGTACCTGAGTTGTAATGGTGCCGTAGGGGTACGTGTGGTACGCACCGTACCCAGGGTAGGGTCCGTACCTGAGTTGTCAGGGTGCCGTAGGGGTACATGTGGTACACACCGTACCCACGCATTAATGCGTGGGTACGGTCCGTACCTGAGTTGTAATGGTGCCGTAAGGGGTACGCGTGGTACGCACCATACCCATGCATTTTTGCGTGGGTACGGTCTGTACCTGAGTTGTAATGGTGCCGCGTGGTACGCACTGTACCCACGCATTCATGCGTGGGTACGGTCCATACCTGAGTTGTAATGGTGCCGTAGGGGTACATGTGGTACGCACTGTACCCAGGGTACGGTCCGTACCTGAGTTGTCATGGTGCCGTAGGGGTACGTGTGGTACGCACCGTACCCACGCATTCATGCATGGGTATGGTCCGTACCTGAGTTGGCATGGTGCCGTTGGGGTAAGTGTGGTATGCACCGTACCCACGAATTCATGCGTGGGTACAGTCCGTACCTGAGTTGTCATGGTGCCGTAGGGGTATGTGTGGTACGCACCGTACCCACGCATTCTTGAGTGGGTACGGTCCGTGCCACTGTTGTAATGGTGCCGTAGGGGTACATGTGGTACGCACCGTACACGTCCACTTCTGTTGTTGCGGTATGCAGGGGTTGCTGGACACACCCCCCAAAGTGACCAGACCCTGGTGGTAATGTATGGCCTCCATATTATAGGTTTGGGCTTGGTTGTGGGGTATGTTTCGTGCCCCTCACCCCCACCCTGGCCCCTGGGTGTTGTTCTCACCTTCTGCGGCGTGTGCGTCGGGAGCGGTGCACCAGGTCGTAGGCCAAGAGGGCTGGGATGACACGTACGATGGGGTTCATGGCGTGTATGTCGCGTACCGGGGCTCCGTTGCATGGCAGTTCGTGTCGAACTCTGCTTTTCCGGCTGTGTTTGACTCCCGTAGAAAAAGAGCCGTACGGAGTGACGTAGGGACGAATCGTACTTGCTGGGCCATAAACCGCTGCCTGAAAACATCCGGACGCCGCGTACAAGCTGTTCCGGATCAGAATAATAGGTATTTTTTCCACATACGGTCTTTTGTACGATTCGTACGGAAATAGGCTTTCTGTACGAATCGTACTTCCTAGGTTGTAGGGACAGTTTACCGGGTACGAGTCGTATGGAGAAAATGCTCCGTACGACGATTCGTAGGGCCTTTTTACAGGATAGGAATCGACCCCTTGGTGTATTGAAGTCACGTTTCAGGTGCCTGGACATCACAGGTGGAAGGCTCCTGTACAGCCCAGACATTGTGTGCAAGATGATCGTTGCATGTTGTGTGTTGCACAACATATGTGTATGCACCAGTGCCCCATGGCTACAAGTGCCAGATGCACCAGACGATAATGAGGAAGATGAGGCAGGTGGACCACACCCCACTGCAGCTGCAGCAGGAATAGCCCATAGGAACAGCATCATTGACAATTTCTTCACATGAGCATGTCACATAGTCACAGTCCTTAGCAATCATGGGACAGTATAAAATGACCACAGGCACAGCATGTGCAAATGAATTTATTACAACACACATTCCCTGAGTGCATGTCACTCCTCTGTACAAGCACATCACTCTGACAAGTGTAAGTGCAACATGTAGTGCTAACAATCTCAAACACTGAAAATAGGTGGTGGGTGTGTCACCTCTGTACAGAGAGGCTGTTTAGGGTGTCACGTATTCAAAACACCATTTCTGTGTGTCAAAGATAGTACAGACTCCCACTCATCAGCATTTCACATGTGTCCCAAATCAATACATATAGGCTGTCATTCGTGACCAACAATTGACAACAGGGCTTCTTTTGGGGTCAAATGTGTACCACCATGATGCAGGCATGCACCCTGTGACTCAAGTCGAACAACATGAGCAACATGGACATAAGGGGGAATCACTGGCCCTACATTCGTCCATGCTTTCATACTTGATTAATCATAGACAAGACACATCTGTGTGTATTAGAATGTATTAGTGTGTATTAGAATGTATTATTCATATTCAGTGGAGTGTTGAAGCTGTCTTAGTACTGGGCCATACAGACAACACTCTACAATGTTGCCCCGTGGAGGGCCAGCCAGAGTCCTTTAAGGATTGACAAGTTACTCGGAAGGGGAAGAGTCCAGTCCGCAGACTTATTGTTGTGTCATTGTTAAGCAAACAAAATATGGCAGTCCATGTTGAGGTCCATGGTTAGTGTCACAGAGTGTATCGGGGGACAGTGGAAGGTGTTATTCCAGGGCATGATATAGAGGGCAGAACCAAGCAGAAACAAGCCATATGGCGGAGATGAATGCTACTGCTTCCTCCTTACCACTAAGGAAGATTCATCCTCATCTTCGTCCTCTGATGTTTCATGTGCCTCACATGTGGGTGGTGGTGTTTGGTCTGCAGCATACTGTGAGACTGACACATCAGGGGCCGGAGATGTGGTTGTAGAGGTAGCAGCAGCATTCATCTGCGCAATGTCTTGTGGCATCACTCCCATGATGAGGATCTGCAGGGCATGGATGATCCCATCTACAGCTTTTCCGTGTACAGCCGTGGTAGCCATTCTTTGCACATGCATCCGCTCCATGTCTGCCATGCCCTCCTTATGTTTCCCAAACCACGGATGACATCACTGTAGCCACTCTGACTAGACAGTTGTTGTTGTCTCCGAGTCATGACTCCAGCGAATCCAGCCATGGATTTTTGGAGGGCATGGGGTGGACTGTGGATGTCCGTTAGGGAGTGTAAGTGGTCCCTGATGGGACTTAGACACCCACGTATGGCATCTAGTTTGGCTACCATGAGTTGGAACCCCACCGTACCTGTTCAGCCAGCTCCTTCTGGCAGTCTAACACACGGCATTGGAACACTATGTGTTCTGCAGCGAGGTGTTGGGAGCCAGACGTGGTGGTGGATGCTTCCTCCTGTGTGGTCTGTGCAGGGGGTGGGCTCACATCGATGGTGCTGGGCTGCCCTGCTACTGGAGGTGGGGTGCGGAGGTAGTCCATGAACCATTGGAGTTCGTCGTAGTCAATGTCCTAGGGGTCGTCTCCATCATCACTTACGGGATGTAGGGTAGGCCTGGGCAAAAATTTCGTTCCGTTAGCGGAAATTGCGATAATTTGACATTTTCGCGTTCCGCGGAGAGCGCGAAAATGTCAAAAATTCCGGTTTCCGCAGCTTGGCGATAATTTGTTTCTTGCTCGCGCTGTAAAATAATACATTCTCGCGTGCGCGCGATCGCCTTACCTGAATCCCTGCGTTCGCCGACAAGTTTTCATGATCCGGTCGCGTTCTCCATGAGATGTTGTATTGTTTTTAGCCATTTGCGCTGTCTCGCGACAGTTCGCGCCCGCAGTGACGTCATGCGTCGCGCGATCACGTCTTTCTTCTCGCGATCATGCACCGCGAGACAACTCAAAACAAGATGGCCGCACCCGCAAGCAACCACATGGGTAAGTTGGCGACCCGCAACCATGCAGAAAATCTCGCGAACATGCCGGAAAAAAACTTCTGCATCTTCGCGATATTTCCGCTTGTTTGCGATAATTTTAAACATTTTCGCGATAATTTGCGAAAGTGAATTTCGCAAATTCCGCCCACCCCTAATGTAGGGTCTGCTCTGCAGGAGGTGTTGATTGTCCCTCTGCAATGTAAAGGGGAGATGCAGTTTCACAGTGTTTTCCGTGTATGTTGACGCATTGGCAAAATTTACATACAGACTGCATGACAATGTACATCGTGATTGTTTGTGAGGAGATGCCGATTTGATGCGGGACAGTGGACATTTGTACTACATCACGGATGTGAGGTTGTACTCGTACATTGTCATCTCACAGTTTCCTGCTATGCCAGATGTGATTGGGCATTTTGTACACACATGCGGCACCAGTTGGGTCCTGTGTTCTGTTGTGAAAGCGTTGCAGTTTGTACCACATTGTTGTCAATGTTGAGATGCTCTTATTCTTATGTGTGGGTGCTGCATTGTGGGTGAGTCACCCCTGCAGCTCTGATTTGGCTGCCCCTGATTCCTTACAGGCGGTGTGCCTTTGACTTCTGTGCTTCTACAGTGCTGAGATGTTGCGGGTAAATTGGGCTCTTGGTTGAGTTGTGACTCTTGGGCATGGTGTGTCTGCAGATGGGCTGTTGACGTCAGGGGTTGTTTGTGCACGTAGATGTGTCAGAGTGTGACCTGCTCCTTTCCGGATATTTGTCACTTGCATTGTCAGTGTGGCTCACAAATACGCATCTTTGCTGGGTTTCGGAAGTGTGCATGTGTTGGTTGTGAGATTGGTGATGTGTGGGGTGGGACCCCTTTGGGCACATGGTGGCTGGGGGCCTACTTGGTGTTTGTATGTGAGCTGCAGTGTGCCACGGGGATCAGGGACATGATCCAGAGTCATTGTTGGTGTGTAGTGTGCTCTTCTTAATTGTGCATGTGTACCATTGGGCCCATCTCCCCCCCGTCCCCCAGTCCCTGGTCAGTACTCACTGTGTTGATGTTGTGTCAGGTCATGTTGAGCAGTGTCCGGATCCCCAACTCCTGGCACCGTATCCCTACTGATGACTGTGGCCACCATTTTCTTCATGTCATCCAGCTCCTGGTGTGGCGCTGGACACCCACCTCCAGTCTGCGTTGCTGATTTCATGTTGGCATCGAGTTTCTTCTTGGTTTTGCCCTTTACATCATTCCAGCGCCTCTTGACCTCTTCCATTGTCCTCCTCAATGCTGCAACTGCATTCACATGGTCCAAGATTGTCTGCCATATTTGTGTCTTTGTTGCCAATGACACGTTGGAGGTGACGAACAGTTGTTGATAGTGTTCTATCACCTCCGTGACGATGATCCTGATTCCTGCGGACTGAACCACGTCTTCCTCTTCTCCTTGGCCTTCTCCGACCCCGAGGTTCCTTCATGGTCATCTGTGGGGCTTGTGGGGTTCGTGTTGTCCTCTGCACTCGGTCCGGGTGCATCCATGATGCTACGCAGTTTATTTTTTTTCGTCTTTTTTTCTGCTTTTATAGTGCAATTTCCTGCATGACGCTTGAGAATTGTAGGCCTGTGGCTGGTTATGGCTGTGTTTTATTTCGCGATTTGGGACATCGCAACTGTTTCCTGTTCGTGTTTCGCATTTTTTTCGGCGTCGCGTTAGTTTTAACGCTGTCATTTGGCGTGTTATTGTGAGACTATTGCATTGTGCTGCCGGGTTGAGACTATAACGTTAACACTGTGTTATCTTCCCGCGATAGACTGCGATGTGCAAAGGTGCGTTAAGCTAATTTGGCGATGATTATCACACGTTCTTGAGAATATCCCCCTGAGTGTTTGTAAGCTTCCCTTAGAAAGTTAGGGGCAAAGATGAAATTGCTTGAATTACGCTGAATAAATGTCTTAAACCAAAGGAGCTGTTGCAGGCTGCCTCTAGACTCGTGACTTAATGTTTGAATAATCTTCGGTAGCAACGAGTAACTCACTGGTTCCATTGCGGTTATGTCAATTCTGCAGGGCTGAGTGGACAGACATCCTTCGGTTAGTTCTTTTTCATAAGCTTGGCTTTCACTTCACTTGTGTTTGCCATCTTCACAGAGTGTACTTTCTTTGAGATTTTGATGGGAAAAATAATGTGACTACCAATGTGAGAAAACCTGCGATACAGGTCAAGCAATGTGGATTACAGGATAACTGTAGTTTACAGGATGCAATAGTGAACAGAAGTTCAATGGCATGGTAAGCGGCTGTATGGATGCAGAATGCCAACAATACAAATAACGTCCTACAAAATATCCTATTCAATCCTATTTGACTATCACAATATTGTGAAGCTAAATATATTTTGATAAGTATAGATTTACTATTCTTAATTTCTCATCTATTTAACTTGAATATATATAGTCATAATACATTAATATAGAGTTAAGAATAGTGGGGCAGATTTACAAGCCCTGTGCACTGCCAGTCCGTCACTTTTTGTGAAGCACTGGCAGAGTATTTCCCTGTCCCATATTTACAAGGACAGGAAAAGCCACCCTGCGTGGAAATTCTTTGAAGCAGTCCAGAGCTTTCCCATGAATGCCTAACTCATACAGTCTCCATATCCAGTTAAATCACCTAAAAACGACTTGAGTTTTTTTAGAGGGTTTGGGAAAACTGTCTATTTTCTACCAGCTGTGATTTGTCCATTTTCAATTCCATACAGTCTCAGTGACATGATACACTCTGTGTGTCACGGTGCTCAATGCCAACAAAAAAGCATAGCATAATCCTACCTATGAATTTAACATATGCTCCATATTTTGCAGGTTGTTCTGATATATCCAAAACCTCTTGCAAATTTAAGACTTTTTTCACATTCTGTGGGGCAGATTTATGAGAAAGTGACTCCGTGCATTCCGCAAGCCATTTGGCTGCACCGTACTGAGTCACTTTCAGAGCACAGGAATGCAACATATTTACTATAATAATTTGCATTCCTGTGCTCTCCACTGCGCTGGCGCACAAACAGCTGCCATGCTCTGGCACAGGCACCCTTGCACCATGGTGCAAGGATGCCTGCGTCATGGGGAGATTGTTTTCGTGCAGGAAGGGGCACCTTCCTGCACGAAAACAATCACTGCCTGCATTTTCCTCTTTCAATGCGTGCTGTAGAATGCAGCACGCATAGAAAGAGGAAAAAATGAGGAGAAATGAAAACATTTCTCCTCGTTGCGCCTCATTAAGCCACGCCGAGGGTGGCGTAGCATACTGATGCATTTCCAGATTTACAATTCCTCATAAATCTGGAAATATGTCTGGTTCCATGGGTGTTGAGTGGGAACACCCACAGCAACACCCATGGAACGCCACTTTCACGCAAAGTGCTGCGTGTAAAGTTCCATATTTAAAAGGACAGGAAAAGCCACGCAGGGTGGCTTTCCTGCCCTTGTAAATATGGAGCAGTGAAATACGCCACCAGTACGTCACAAAAAGTGACGTACTGGTGGCGCAGGAGGTTTTTTAAATCTGCCACTGTTTCTTTTACACCTGACCACAATTCAATTTTCTGCATTCTTCAACATAACAATTGTATTTTCCCTACTGAGCAGTGTGGATTTCAGTACAGAGACTGTACATTCTCTAACTGTTAAAGCAAGAGGCAGAGCTCACATTGATCTGAAATATTTAAGATGTTTCCAAAGTATTCCCATTGAGGGAATGGGAACTTGTAACATTTAAACTTGATAATAGCAATACATTTAAGGCGAGCCTTCCTATTTCAAGGGACATGATAAGCCTACTGACATTTACTGAATGAATGGCTCTGACAGTGTGAACAAAACGTTTTCTTTTATTATTGAAAATAGTTCATGGCATCTTTTGTGAATGTGTTCTTGTGAAGAAAGTGGTTTATTATATGATGTGGTTATGCAGCCTCACTGTGCAATAAACTCACAAACCCATCTTGGGTCCAGTCGATTTTGTATGCTAATCCTTAGCTCAAACCTGGGTAGCTGTGGCTTTGAGCAGTCAGGCTTTGTCAAAGGAACAAGTGAAAAGTTTTTAGGAGTACTAAAACAGTTGAACAAGAAAGAAACATGACACAATAGAAATTGGACAGCATTTTATAAAAATAGCTCTTATTTTATTAATTTTCATACACAAACAGAAGCAATATTCACCAGAGGGTTCCGGAGACATAAATTACTAAAGCAAATAATAAATCACTGCTTTTCATTTGAATCACAAACAAACATTGGCAACCGGTTAGTGGCAGTCAGCAAGTTTTCTGTAATAGGGGGTGAGTGTATGCCTGAAATGATGCAGACTAAGAAAGAGACGATCTCCTTATTTTGTGATGAAATATAAAGCACGAATGTATGACAGAATATCGACGGACAGAAAATAGAAGTACAAAAATATCGACACAGAAATATCGAAGTCCAAAATATCGAAGTCCAATCTTCATAATGGTAAGTACAAAAATATCGAGACAAAAAAAATATTGTTGTAAAAAATATTGATGTTAAAAATATCGTAAATGATACATATAATTAAAAGAAATATAGTAAAAAATATTAAAACATATTTAAAAATTAATAACTAATACATATAATTTTAAAATAAATTAAACATATACATATAAATTAATATATATACTTACTCCATTCAGTGCAACATTAGGGAAAGGGTTGGATAGCGTAGGGGTAAAATTACTATTCCCACTCCAGAAAGTGCAACAGTAGGGAAAGAGTTGGATAGCGTAGGGGTAAAAATTGCTATTACCACTCCAGAGAGTGCAACAGTAAGGAAAGCATTGGATAGCGTAGGGGTAAAAATGACTATTCACACTCCAGAGAGTGCAACAGTAGGGAGAGTGCTGGATAGCGTAGGGCCAAAAATTACAATTCCCACTCCAGAGAGTGCAACAGTAGGGAAAGCGTTGGATAGCGTAGGTGTTAAAAATAACATACTTATACATCAAAAAAATATTGTAATTAAATAATGATTTATAAACAAATTAACAATAAATACAATAAAAACTACGAATATATCAAAATTAATAATTACTTTAATAATATTAAATACTTCCCACCCTATTCCCCTATAAACACGCAACACACTCCACATAACATTTCACACAATTAATGTAATTTTCAATAATCAATTAATAAAAATTAATATGCAATTATTAATTAATGAACAATAAATTAACTGTCAATAAATATTATTTAATAAAAATTAAGAACCCATTGCGGGCCCCAGAGGTTGAGGGGGTTGGGGGTGCACTTGGGGGGTACCCATGGTACCCCCCTCCATTTGCATGCACAATGTGGCAGGCACCGTGCGGTGCCTGCCACATTGTGCATGCAAATGCACGACATGCATATATTGCATTGTGGCGGGTGCTGCTTAAAGCACCACCCGCCACAATGCAATATATGCGGGATGCCACCGCCACCGCGGCATCCAGATTTCCATGGCGGGACCGCTGCACCTATGGCATCGGTCCCGTTTCCCGGTACGGTGGTGGGAGGGCAAAGTTCGCCCGCAATCGTAATAGGCCCCTTAGTTACAAATAAATTACTTCCCACCCTATTCCCCTATAAAGCCACAACCCACTCCAATTATAAATGAATACAAATTATATAATTATCAATTAATAATAATTAATTACAAATTACTAATTAATTAACAATACATTAATTATTAATACCAATAATTAAAAAAATATATATCTGAATTAAAATTAAATTACTTCCCATCCTATTCCCCTATAAACACACAACCCACTCCAATCATAAATTAATACAAATAATATAATTATCAATCAATCAATCAATCAATCAGTCGTTTGTTATAGCGTGACTACACACCCGTAAGGGTCTCAAGGCTCTGTGGGGGGGTTAGCAGGCAGCAGTCCATCGGGCGGGGGGGGTCTGTCGAAGAGCCAGGTTTTGAGGTTTCTTGCAAAGATAGGGAGCGATGTCTGTCTGAGGTGGAGCGGAAGGGTGTTCCAGACTCAGGCCGCGAGGAAGGAGAAGGAGTGGCCTCCCGATCTGGTCTTTCTGGTGTTGAGAACCACAGTGTAGGAGAGCTGGGCTGATTGTAGGGTCCTCTGGGGTGCGTGGAATTTGAGTCGGCTGTTCAGGTATGCTGGTCCGGTGTCATGGAGGGCCTTGTGGGCGTGGGTGAGCATCTTGAAGGTGACTCTAGCTTCGATGGGGAGCCAGTGGAGTGTGCGCAGGTGCTGGGAGATGTGGCAGTGTCTTGGCAGGTCGAGGACCAGTCTTGCGGCGGCATTCTGGATGTTCTGTAGCTTGCGGGTGTTTATTCCGGCGTAGAGTGTGTTGCCGTAGTCGAGCCTTCTGGTGACCAGGGCGTGAGTGACGGTCTTTCTGTGTTCGACGGGGATCCATTTGAAGGTCTTACGTAGAAAGAGGAGGGTGTGGAAGCAGGAGGATGAGATGGAGTTGATCTGGCGGTCAATTATCAATTAATAAAAATTAATTAGCATGTAATAATTAATTGACAATAAATTAATTATTAATACCAATAATTAAAATGTAATAATTACTTAATTAAAATTGAATTACTTCCCACCCTATTCCCTTATAAACCCACAACCTGCTACAGAACTAAAACACAAAATGTAATTAAAAATAATTAATAATTCCTAAAACTTATTATTTAATTTACTATAACTAAATTACTTCCCACCCTATTCCCCTATAAACTCACAAACCGCTACGGTACTAAAACGCATAATTTACTTTTTTTTTACAAATTATACATGTATTTAAACAAAAAGTACAATACTTTAAAAAAAATAGAACACACATATAAAATACATACTAAAATACATAACACTAACATAAATATCGAAATTCTTAACATTGATAATTTTACTTTCGATATTACTAACATCGATATTTGCAACATCGATATTTCTTACCTTAAGTTCGATATTCTGGTTGTTGATATTCTTGATGTCGATATTCTGTCCCTACGATATTTAAAACTCGATATAAATGTACTTTGATATTTAAAAATTGATATTTTGACTGTTTACCATTAAGAACAGACAAGACTCCAATAAAACATTCCATAAGTTACTGCAGCAAGTGTAAGACTTGATTTGCAGAACTGATATGAACGTTCTTACTAATTCAAAAAGTAAGATGTAAGTGGTACTCTGATGCCTTTGGCAGTACTCTAATGCCCTACGAGTCATGCAGAGTGGTATCTGTGTGTAAGATACCACTCTGCCAAATGATTACTGGCTCAGTGTTTCTGCACCAAGTTTTTTCAGGTGCGGGAACATCAATCCGAATTTACCAGACAGTAATTTCAGCATTTTGTTTCCAAAAGGTGAACCCATGTAATGCTCCCTAAGGTCTGAGCACCCTTTTCACCTTCCTTCAATTAATCTTCCAACTGGTAACACTACAACCCCACCCACCACGTGTTCCCTCAGCTCACATTTACCACCTACTCAGAGCAGATGGTAAATTTGACAAATAATTCCAGTGGTACTTAAAAACTATGAGAAATCCACCCGATAAAACCCGTTCTACAAAGTTATTTCCTGTTTATGGGGAATTAACACATAATTGCACAGTACTAGCTCGGTGTTACTACATGGTAACATTCATTTTGTAGTTTGCACTCTGCCCCTACCATGCAAATTGTGATGAGTGTCAAGCAATCTATGGGCTATGCAAAAGGGTTGTATGACGTTGCAACGCATGCCTTTTCCACGCATGCGTTACAACGTGAATGCCTTTTCCACGAATATTTTTTACATCGAAAATCCCTTTACCACACATACCTTTACAACGATTTTCGTTGTATAGCTATGCATGATAATTAGGGGTGGGCGGAATTTGCATAATCGCGTTACGCAAATCTCCGCAAAACGGTAAAAAATCTCCGCGAACATGCAGAAATTCCGCGAACACGCGGAATTGCTTGTTCGCGATGCTTTTTTCCTGTTCACAGTGGCTGTTTGCGTGCTCGGGGAGAAATATCTCGCGAACACGCATTTTGAGATCGCGAACAAGAAAAAATTTCGCGAAGTCGCGGAAAGCAGAATTTTGGGCAATTTTGCGTTCTCCGCGGTACGCGAAATTACCGAAATTTCGCAAATTCCACGAGCGGAACGGAATTTACCGCCCAGGCCTAATGATAATGGCATTTTCATGGTTAAGGTTTTAAATTTAGTATAAAATTATACACTCACCGTTTTTCTTTTCTTTCTATGGACGGATTTCTTTTTCTTTCGCTGTTTTCTTTTGTCCTTTTTCTATTTTCTGTTAATGCAGTTCGTAGACGCACATACGCAATTACGTTGTTAATGATGCTCCTCGCCCAAAGGACAAGAAGCTCAGAAGAGCGTTGATCAGGTAAAATGTTTCTTTTTTTTTTGTGGGGGGGAGACCCCCCCAACCCCCCTTTTTTATTTTTACCTTTAACTCACATTCCTTTACTACGCATCTCGTAGTAAAGGAAAGTGCGGTGAAGGTCATACGTGGTAACCATGCATGCATTATATAGCATGCGTGGTTAAGTGTATGCGTGGAAACGGCCGCGTTGTAGTGGCCATTTCCCATGCAAAAGACCTAAATGATGTGAATTCTCTTAGTCAACTCAGGCTTACTGGCACCTGAGCACACGTTGAAAGGCTTTAGGCAGATTTTAGCGGTGGCAAAGAGAAAACTTAACAGAGTGGGCCAATTTGGGGTCTTTGTAGATTATTAGTGAAGCTTGCTGCAAGAAATGAATGGGTGCGAGAAACATCAAATTTGTGGGCGAGGTGTTTGGAACCATGAAGAAGAAGCCCCATTTCGAATTGACTGGCTGTAGCAGTCAAACTTGTATCAAGTGTTTGAGTCTTTCTTGCACAAACTATGGTTTTGGTAGAGTGGAATGCTACTAGGTTTGATAAGCAACTGATTTTGACCAATGTAGCAATATGATGACATTGAGAACTCAGAAGTCAAACTTACATTGATTGTAGAAGACTCAAACTACGCCTACTTTTTGTGGTGCATATAAGGCCCGGACAAAATTGTGATTACGCTATAGTGTAGCGTGCATTTTTTAGAATTTGCATTATGCTCGGTTTACATGAAATTCCTAAAATTATGCTATTACACCATGTCTCTCAAGTATGCCACTGTTCATGGCACAAAATAGTGCAATAGCATGGTAGCGTGAAATTACAAGAACAACCAGAATCTGAGCAGCTTTTGTAAGCAGCATTGTGTTTTCGGACTATTTTTTGGGCACAAAATGCATCCTCACATAAAAAAATTGATGGGAGGATGCATTTTATACTAAAATATAGCCCTAGGTAACAGATTTGTTTTTCGCATAATTACTCATAATTTCATTTAATGTTCCTGAAATGTTGCATAACTATACAAAAGCAAGTTACACAAATTGTGGTGACCCCTATGCAAATCTGCATTCACGCTGAGAGCCCAGGCTATAAACAGTGAAAGAAATAAGTCTTCCCAGGTGAAACAAGATGCCCTCAATACAACACTGCATGTCACTGTCTTAAAGAGTCTAGGGCCTAAAGTCAACCATTTCAGGGAGGAAACTAATAAAGTATTGCCTTTTATCTTAATGCAGCTCTCACAAAGCCCAGGTTCAAATGCTGAAGCAGTCTGCAAGCATCACTTTACCAATGTTTATTTGTAGCATTAGTTCAAATGAGCGAACGTATTGTGAAAGAGCTAGCAATGCACATTTTCAGACTGAATCCTGTAACTTGGTTCTCTTGTGCTCTTTTGTTCTTTTTGCAAAATACTGTTCTCGTACCAAAAATTGTTTCAATGCAAAATTGAATGTGGAGAAAAGGGGCCCAGAACGACCCAGTCTCTGGACCTGGTAGTAAACATTGAGAAGTCGCATATCCTGACAACTGAACATAGAGTTACCAAACTTAAAAGTTTTTACTGCAATGGGGGATTAGTGTCTACTGTACCCTCTTTTACATATCTAGGGGTAGTATTTGACGAAAGAAGTTCTTGGGTACCCCAGCAAAAAAAAATTAAAAATGCAGTTATTAGATCTACTTTTGCTATTCTAGGGTTTGCACAGCGTCTGGGGGCCAGACCCGTGGAGGCCATTATTAAGATATATAGATCCAAGTGTCTGGCTATAGCGGCCTATGGCTCATCCATATGGGGATTTAACCAACAGGCAGGGTTACAGATAGCTGAAAATAGATTACTGTGTAATCTCCTTTCAGTACCGCAATCTACTCCTACTTTTGCCATACATCAGGAATTGGGTTTGGGTTATGTCTCTGATATTTTGAGTACAGCACCGTTACTCTGCTGGCTCAAGGTATGGCTTAATCCAGAACTAACCTTGAATCATCGAATATTGCGGGACTGTGTCAAATTGGATAAAGCATGTAACATCAAGTGGCTAGTATATGTTAGAACTATGTTATTTAAAATAGGGAGGCAGGAATTATTTGAGTTTCCTGAGAGGATCAAGAAGGAAGATTTGAAATGGGTTAAAAAGAATTTTATTAATATGTTGATGTTGGAACGGGAAGAACATGAGTTGCAGAAACCTTCATTTAGGGCCCAATTTTTGGTCAGAACGACGTCTTTGATTGAGCCGTATTTGAAAACTGTTACCAAACCGTTCCATCGTTGTCTTCTGACTAGGTTCCGTTTTAACTTGATTCATTTTATACTGGGTGACTATGCGGGGTGGTGTAAACCAGAGGAAGCAGGACCGTGTTCCTATGATAACCATTCTACACAAGACACTTTACATTTTATGTTATTCTGCAAACTCTATACCGACATTCAGAGGAAGTTTTTGGTCCCTTTATTAAATAGAAAGGGTTTTCTACAGGCCAAACCTGCATTACTTTACTTGCAAATGTTAAGTAATACGTGGGATATTTTTAATATTACTTCCTTCTTAGTTGCTGCTGTTAGGATTAGGGGGAAAATAATAAAAAAATAAAAATAAACAAAAGTAACAAAATACTATAGCCTAACGTACCCTAATGAATTGAATAACTCTATCTGCAAAAGTTGATTCCCTTGGGAAGTATTTTTAATATTTCTAGTCTTATTGCTTCTATTATATGGCATAGGGAAATATTATAAATAATGAATTTTCTCTTTTAACGCTACGAAATAAGCAATTGTAAGAGACATGTTAATGTGGTTGAACATAATATTGTTATTGTATTGTTGTATATGGTTATGAATTTATTTGGTGTTTTTTGTACTTTTATGATTTTAATTAATCGAATAAAGTGGATTGATGAAGATGATGATGATGACCCAGTAGTGTAGCAAGGGTTCCAGTTCCAGAAAACTCCTCCGTGGTTGCTGAAAGGGTTGTAAAATAGATCATCACTTCGGGCTCAGTGGGCCCCTCGCGCCTTTAGGCCCCAGTACCACAGCACCTGCTGCAGCACTGATATCTATGCTCCTGGCATCACCTTACAGCCCATGCTAGGCCTGTGCTCAGAGGCGCAACTAGAGACAAATTTCGGAGAGGGCTAATAAAAATGTCGGGGGGGGGTACGGGGCTAATTCTTCTAGCAATAAGCAGAGTGGAGATGCAGGAGCTCCAAGAAGGGGATACAAAAAAACAAAGCCTTGTTAACAAGTAAATGGTCTTTTAAAGACCTGTGAAGTACTCGGGTGCTGCTGCAATAAGACAGACGCCAGCCCACAGCAGCTTGAAAACTGTCTGTGTGTGTGCCCGGGAAGCTGTCTCAGCACTGGCTGGCACACACACAACAGAGGGAGGGGGGGGCTGAAGCCCTTTGAGCCCAATGGGCGTTGTGCGCCTGCCTGTGCTGTTGTTAGAATTGTGAATTGTTACTGTAAAATCAGTCCTCGAACCCTGGCATTAGACGGATGCAGTCTGTTCTCCATTTTGGCAATAAATATTTTACAGTAGGAACTGTATGTATGAGGGGCACATGCTGGGGTCTGTATGTGAGCTTCTCATCACTGATGCTGCAGCCTGAATCTTGAATGACACCCCTATATCCAATAAGAAGGACACAACCTTGCTCCAATGTCCCAAAGCACAGAAAACGCATCCCTATAAAGAACATTAGGTAAACACGAAGTAACAACCTTCTTCCGCTTCAAAACCAAGCTACCCCTTCCAATCACTCGTTCACTGTATCCTTTCCTTTTGCCTTGTACAACTCTCCCTTTCAACTATGTTTGCGCTATTTTAATATCACAATGATACACACCGCATACATATTGCCTTCGTGGGGGCTAAGCGAGTATCTGCTCTGCTTACTGAAACACGGCCAACCTGGTCAAACGTACAGGCAACGCAGTGATGTTGCAAGAGAATCATGGGCTTTAGTGCAAGCGTGTAAAATGAACCACCACAACACTACGTAAAATAAACGTAAAAACTGCAACAACTGAGGTCCGGTGGGTCGCCCCACCGGACCAGGTGCCACTGCACCTGCTGTACTTTGCATAGCTCGGCCCCTTTAATTTCAACGATTTGGAGACGGGCATCACAGTTGGCAGCAGAGCATGGTACAACAAGATCTCACACTTTAACAAAAACATTTTACGGTCCCTTCAGATATAATTACATCCATCGCTCAGCGCGTGCTTACAGTACAGAGGCCGGTAGGAAGCAAACGCTCAAAAAATGGAGGTCAGGGCAGTGAGAGTTGAAATGTTCTTGGGGACTAATAAAAAATACAGGGAAGCTACTGAAAGTGAATACCAGGGAAAGTAAAATCCACCTAAGAGTTTTGATGAAACAGATTCATCACATTGCAATAGGTCGTAGGCTGTCCTTCTGTAGTGGTAGTGGCACTGAGCAGCTTTTGTAAGCAGCATTGTGTTTTCGGACTATTTTTTGGGCACAAAATGCATCCTCACATAAAAAAATTGATGGGAGGATTCATTTTATACTAAAATATAGCCCTAGGTAACAGATTTGCTTTTCGCATAATTACTCATAATTTCATTTAATGTTCCTGAAATGTTGCATAACTATACAAAAGCAAGTTACACAAATTGTGGTGACCCCTATGCAAATCTGCATTCACGCTGAGAGCCCAGGCTATAAACAGTGAAAGAAATAAGTCTTCCCAAGTGAAACAAGATGCCCTCAATACAACACTGCATGTCACTGTCTTAAAGAGTCTAGGGCCTAAAGTCAACTATTTCAGGGAGGAAACTAATAAAGTATTGCCTTTTATCTTAATGCAGCTCTCACAAAGCCCAGGTTCAAATGCTGAAGCAGTCTGCAAGCATCACTTTACCAATGTTTATTTGTAGCATTAGTTCAAATGAGCGAACGTATTGTGAAAGAGCTAGCAATGCACTTTTTCAGACTGAATCCTGTAACTTGGTTCTCTTGTGCTCTTTTGTTCTTTTTGCAAAATACTGTTCTCGTACCAAAAATTGTTTCAATGCAAAATTGAATGTGGAGAAAAGGGGCCCAGAACGACCCAGTCTCTGGACCTGGTAGTAAACATTGAGAAGTCGCATATCCTGACAACTGAACATAGAGTTACCAAACTTAAAAGTTTTTACTGCAATGGGGGATTAGTGTCTACTGTACCCTCTTTTACATATCTAGGTGTAGTATTTGACGAAAGAAGTTCTTGGGTACCCCAGCAAAAAAAAATTAAAAATGCAGTTATTAGATCTACTTTTGCTATACTAGGGTTTGCACAGCGTCTGGGGGCCAGACCCGTGGAGGCCATTATTAAGATATATAGATCCAAGTGTCTGGCTATAGCGGCCTATGGCTCATCCATATGGGGATTTAACCAACAGGCAGGGTTACAGATAGCTGAAAATAGATTACTGTGTAATCTCCTTTCAGTACCGCAATCTACTCCTACTTTTGCCATACATCAGGAATTGGGTTTGGGTTATGTCTTTGATATTTTGAGTACAGCACCGTTACTCTGCTGGCTCAAGGTATGGCTTAATCCAGAACTAACCTTGAATCATCGAATATTGCGGGACTGTGTCAAATTGGATAAAGCATGTAACATCAAGTGGCTAGTATATGTTAGAACTATGTTATTTAAAATAGGGTGGCAGGAATTATTTGAGTTTCCTGAGAGGATCAAGAAGGAATATTTGAAATGGGTTAAAAAGAATTTTATTAATATGTTGATGTAGGAACGGGAAGAACATGAGTTGCAGAAACCTTCATTTAGGGCCCAATTTTTGGTCAGAACGACGTCTTTGATTGAGCCGTATTTGAAAACTGTTACCAAACCGTTCCATCGTTGGCTTCTGACTAGGTTCCGTTTTAACTTGATTCATTTTATACTGGGTGACTATGCGGGGTGGTGTAAACCAGAGGAAGCAGGACCGTGTTCCTATGATAACCATTCTACACAAGACACTTTACATTTTATGTTGTTCTGCAAACTCTATACCGACATTCAGAGGAAGTTTTTGGTCCCTTTATTAAATAGAAAGGGTTTTCTACAGGCCAAACCTGCATTACTTTACTTGCAAATGTTAAGTAATACGTGGGATATTTTTAATATTACTTCCTTCTTAGTTGCTGCTGTTAGGATTAGGGGGAAAATAATCAAAAAATAAAAATAAACAAAAGTAACAAAATACTATAGCCTAACGTACCCTAATGAATTGAATAACTCTATCTGCAAAAGTTGATTCCCTTGGGAAGTATTTTTAATATTTCTAGTCTTATTGCTTCTATTATATGGAATAGGGAAATATTATAAATAATGAATTTTCTCTTTTAACGCTACGAAATAAGCAATTGTAAGAGACATGTTAATGTGGTTGAACATAATATTGTTATTGTATTGTTGTATATGGTTATGAATTTATTTGGTGTTTTTTGTACTTTTATGATTTTAATTAATCGAATAAAGTGGATTGATGAAGATGATGATGATGACCCAGTAGTGTAGCAAGGGTTCCAGTTCCAGAAAACTCCTCCGTGGTTGCTGAAAGGGTTGTAAAATAGATCATCACTTCGGGCTCAGTGGGCCCCTCGCGCCTTTAGGCCCCAGTACCACAGCACCTGCTGCAGCACTGATATCTATGCTCCTGGCATCACCTTACAGCCCATGCTAGGCCTGTGCTCAGAGGCGCAACTAGAGACAAATTTCGGAGAGGGCTAATAAAAATGTCGGGGGGGGGGGGTACGGGGCTAATTCTTCTAGCAATAAGCAGAGTGGAGATGCAGGAGCTCCAAGAAGGGGATAAAAAAAAACAAAGCCTTGTTAACAAGTAAATGGTCTTTTAAAGACCTGTGAAGTACTTGGGTGCTGCTGCAATAAGACAGATGCCAGCCCACAGCAGCTTGAAAACTGTCTGTGTGTGTGCCCGGGAAGCTGTCTCAGCACTGGCTGGCACACACACGACAGAGGGAGGGGGGTGCTGAAGCCCTTTGAGCCCAATGGGCGTTGTGCGCCTGCCTGTGCTTTTGTTAGAATTGTGAATTGTTACTGTAAAATCAGTCCTCGAACCCTGGCATTAGACGGATGCAGTCTGTTCTCCATTTTGGCAATAAATATTTTACAGTAGGAACTGTATGTATGAGGGGCACATGCTGGGGTCTGTATGTGAGCTTCTCATTACTGATGCTGCAGCCTGAATCTTGAATGACACCCCTATATCCAATAAGAAGGACACAACCTTGCTCCAATGTCCCAAAGCACAGAAAACGCATCCCTATAAAGAACATTAGGTAAACACGAAGTAACAACCTTCTTCCGCTTCAAAACCAAGCTACCCCTTCCAATCACTCGTTCACTGTATCCTTTCCTTTTGCCTTGTACAACACTCCCTTTCAACTATGTTTGCGCTATGCTAATATCACAATGATACACACCGCATACATATTGCCTTCGTGGGGGCTAAGCGAGTATCTGCTCTGCTTACTGAAACACGGCCAACCTGGTCAAACGTACAGGCAACGCAGTGACGTTGCAAGAGAATCATGGGCTTTAGTGCAAGCGTGTAAAATGAACCACCACAACACTACGTAAAATAAACGTAAAAACTCCAACAACTGAGGTCCGGTGGGTCGCCCCACCAGACCCGGTGCCACTGCACCTACTGTACTTTGCATAGCTCGGCCCCTTTAATTTCAACGATTTGGAGACGGGCATCACAGTTGGCAGCAGAGCATGGTACAACAAGATCTCACACTTTAACAAAAACATTTTACGGTCCCTTCAGATGTAATTACATCCATCGCTCAGCGCGTGCTTACAGTACAGAGGCCGGTAGGAAGCAAACGCTCAAAAAATGGAGGTCAGGGCAGTGAGAGTTGAAATGTTCTTGGGGACTAATAAAAAATACAGGGAAGCTACTGAAAGTGAATACCAGGGAAAGTAAAATCCACCTAAGAGTTTTGATGAAACAGATTCATCACATTGCAATAGGTCGTAGGCTGTTCTTCTGTAGTGGTAGTGGCACTGAGCAGCTTTTGTAAGCAGCATTGTGTTTTCGGACTATTTTTTGGGCACAAAATGCATTCTCACATAAAAAAATTGATGGGAGGATGCATTTTATACTAAAATATAGCCCTAGGTAACAGATTTGCTTTTCCCATAATTACTCATAATTTCATTTAATGTTCCTGAAATGTTGCATAACTATACAAAAGCAAGTTACACAAATTGTGGTGACCCCTATGCAAATCTGCATTCACGCTGAGAGCCCAGGCTATAAACAGTGAAAGAAATAAGTCTTCCCAGGTGAAACAAGATGCCCTCAATACAACACTGCATGTCACTGTCTTAAAGAGTCTAGGGCCTAAAGTCAACCATTTCAGGGAGGAAACTAATAAAGTATTGCCTTTTATCTTAATGCAGCTCTCACAAAGCCCAGGTTCAAATGCTGAAGCAGTCTGCAAGCATCACTTTACCAATGTTTATTTGTAGCATTAGTTCAAATGAGCGAACGTATTGTGAAAGAGCTAGCAATGCACATTTTCAGACTGAATCCTGTAACTTGGTTCTCTTGTGCTCTTTTGTTCTTTTTGCAAAATACTGTTCTCGTACCAAAAATTGTTTCAATGCAAAATTGAATGTGGAGAAAAGGGGCCCAGAACGACCCAGTCTCTGGACCTGGTAGTAAACATTGAGAAGTCGCATATCCTGACAACTGAACATAGAGTTACCAAACTTAAAAGTTTTTACTGCAATGGGGGATTAGTGTCTACTGTACCCTCTTTTATATATCTAGGGGTAGTATTTGACGAAAGAAGTTCTTGGGTACCCCAGCAAAAAAAAATTAAAAATGCAGTTATTAGATCTACTTTTGCTATACTAGGGTTTGCACAGCGTCTGGGGGCCAGACCCGTGGAGGCCATTATTAAGATATATAGATCCAAGTGACTGGCTATAGCGGCCTATGGCTCATCCATATGGGGATTTAACCAACAGGCAGGGTTACAGATAGCTGAAAATAGATTACTGTGTAATCTCCTTTCAGTACCGCAATCTACTCCTACTTTTGCCATACATCAGGAATTGGGTTTGGGTTATGTCTCTGATATTTTGAGTACAGCACCGTTACTCTGCTGGCTCAAGGTATGGCTTAATCCAGAACTAACCTTGAATCATCGAATATTGCGGGACTGTGTCAAATTGGATAAAGCATGTAACATCAAGTGGCTAGTATATGTTAGAACTATGTTATTTAAAATAGGGCGGCAGGAATTATTTGAGTTTCCTGAGAGGATCAAGAAGGAAGATTTGAAATGGGTTAAAAAGAATTCCATTAATATGTTGATGTTGGAACGGGAAGAACATGAGTTGCAGAAACCTTCAGTTAGGGGCCAATTTTTGGTCAGAACGACGTCTTTGATTGAGCCGTATTTGAAAACTGTTACCAAACCGTTCCATCGTTGGCTTCTGACTAGGTTCCGTTTTAACTTGATTCATTTTATACTGGGTGACTATGCGGGTGGTGTAAACCAGACGAAGCAGGACCGTGTTCCTATGATAACCATTCTACACAAGACACTTTACATTTTGTGTTGTTCTGCAAACTCTATACCGGCATTCGGAGGAAGTTTTTGGTCCCTTTATTAAATAGAAAGGGTTTTCTACAGGCCAAACCTGCATTAGTTTACTTGCAAATGTTAAGTAATACGTGGGATATTTTTAATATTACTTCCTTCTTAGTTGCGGCTGTTAGGATTAGGGGGAAAATAATAAAAAAATAAAAATAAACAAAAGTAACAAAATACTATAGCCTAACGTACCCTAATGAATTGAATAACTCTATCTGCAAAAGTTGATTCCCTTGGGAAGTATTTTTAATATTTCTAGTCTTATTGCTTCTATTATATGGAATAGGGAAATATTATAAATAATGAATTTTCTCTTTTAACGCTACGAAATAAGCAATTGTAAGAGACATGTTAATGTGGTTGAACATAATATTGTTATTGTATTGTTGTATATGGTTATGAATTTATTTGGTGTTTTTTGTACTTTTATGATTTTAATTAATCGAATAAAGTGGATTGATGAAGATGATGATGATGACCCAGTAGTGTAGCAAGGGTTCCAGTTCCAGAAAACTCCTCCGTGGTTGCTGAAAGGGTTGTAAAATAGATCATCACTTCGGGCTCAGTGGGCCCCTCGCGCCTTTAGGCCCCAGTACCACAGCACCTGCTGCAGCACTGATATCTATGCTCCTGGCATCACCTTACAGCCCATGCTAGGCC
Organism: Triturus cristatus; assembly: GCF_964204655.1. NCBI lineage: Eukaryota > Metazoa > Chordata > Amphibia > Caudata > Salamandridae > Triturus > Triturus cristatus. The sequence goes on from NC_140580.1 coordinate 690,366,928, forward strand.
TGTGCTCAGAGGCGCAACTAGAGACAAATTTCAGAGAGGGCTAATAAAAATGTCGGGGGGGGGGGGGTACGGGGCTAATTCTTCTAGCAATAAGCAGAGTGGAGATGCAGGAGCTCCAAGAAGGGGATAAAAAAAAACAAAGCCTTGTTAACAAGTAAATGGTCTTTTAAAGACCTGTGAAGTACTTGGGTGCTGCTGCAATAAGACAGACGCCAGCCCACAGCAGCTTGAAAACTGTCTGTGTGTGTGCCCGGGAAGCTGTCTCAGCACTGGCTGGCACACACACGACAGAGGGAGGGGGGTGCTGAAGCCCTTTGAGCCCAATGGGCGTTGTGCGCCTGCCTGTGCTTTTGTTAGAATTGTGAATTGTTACTGTAAAATCAGTCCTCGAACCCTGGCATTAGACGGATGCAGTCTGTTCTCCATTTTGGCAATAAATATTTTACAGTAGGAACTGTATGTATGAGGGGCACATGCTGGGGTCTGTATGTGAGCTTCTCATTACTGATGCTGCAGCCTGAATCTTGAATGACACCCCTATATCCAGTAAGAAGGACACAACCTTGCTCCAATGTCCCAAAGCACAGAAAACGCATCCCTATAAAGAACATTAGGTAAACACGAAGTAACAACCTTCTTCCGCTTCAAAACCAAGCTACCCCTTCCAATCACTCGTTCACTGTATCCTTTCCTTTTGCCTTGTACAACACTCCCTTTCAACTATGTTTGCGCTATGCTAATATCACAATGATACACACCGCATACATATTGCCTTCGTGGGGGCTAAGCGAGTATCTGCTCTGCTTACTGAAACACGGCCAACCTGGTCAAACGTACAGGCAACGCAGTGACGTTGCAAGAGAATCATGGGCTTTAGTGCAAGCGTGTAAAATGAACCACCACAACACTACGTAAAATAAACGTAAAAACTCCAACAACTGAGGTCCGGTGGGTCGCCCCACCAGACCCGGTGCCACTGCACCTACTGTACTTTGCATAGCTCGGCCCCTTTAATTTCAACGATTTGGAGACGGGCATCACAGTTGGCAGCAGAGCATGGTACAACAAGATCTCACACTTTAACAAAAACATTTTACGGTCCCTTCAGATGTAATTACATCCATCGCTCAGCGCGTGCTTACAGTACAGAGGCCGGTAGGAAGCAAACGCTCAAAAAATGGAGGTCAGGGCAGTGAGAGTTGAAATGTTCTTGGGGACTAATAAAAAATACAGGGAAGCTACTGAAAGTGAATACCAGGGAAAGTAAAATCCACCTAAGAGTTTTGATGAAACAGATTCATCACATTGCAATAGGTCGTAGGCTGTCCTTCTGTAGTGGTAGTGGCACTGAGCAGCTTTTGTAAGCAGCATTGTGTTTTCGGACTATTTTTTGGGCACAAAATGCATCCTCACATAAAAAAATTGATGGGAGGATGCATTTTATACTAAAATATAGCCCTAGGTAACAGATTTGCTTTTCCCATAATTACTCATAATTTCATTTAATGTTCCTGAAATGTTGCATAACTATACAAAAGCAAGTTACACAAATTGTGGTGACCCCTATGCAAATCTGCATTCACGCTGAGAGCCCAGGCTATAAACAGTGAAAGAAATAAGTCTTCCCAGGTGAAACAAGATGCCCTCAATACAACACTGCATGTCACTGTCTTAAAGAGTCTAGGGCCTAAAGTCAACCATTTCAGGGAGGAAACTAATAAAGTATTGCCTTTTATCTTAATGCAGCTCTCACAAAGCCCAGGTTCAAATGCTGAAGCAGTCTGCAAGCATCACTTTACCAATGTTTATTTGTAGCATTAGTTCAAATGAGCGAACGTATTGTGAAAGAGCTAGCAATGCACATTTTCAGACTGAATCCTGTAACTTGGTTCTCTTGTGCTCTTTTGTTCTTTTTGCAAAATACTGTTCTCGTACCAAAAATTGTTTCAATGCAAAATTGAATGTGGAGAAAAGGGGCCCAGAACGACCCAGTCTCTGGACCTGGTAGTAAACATTGAGAAGTCGCATATCCTGACAACTGAACATAGAGTTACCAAACTTAAAAGTTTTTACTGCAATGGGGGATTAGTGTCTACTGTACCCTCTTTTATATATCTAGGGGTAGTATTTGACGAAAGAAGTTCTTGGGTACCCCAGCAAAAAAAAATTAAAAATGCAGTTATTAGATCTACTTTTGCTATACTAGGGTTTGCACAGCGTCTGGGGGCCAGACCCGTGGAGGCCATTATTAAGATATATAGATCCAAGTGACTGGCTATAGCGGCCTATGGCTCATCCATATGGGGATTTAACCAACAGGCAGGGTTACAGATAGCTGAAAATAGATTACTGTGTAATCTCCTTTCAGTACCGCAATCTACTCCTACTTTTGCCATACATCAGGAATTGGGTTTGGGTTATGTCTCTGATATTTTGAGTACAGCACCGTTACTCTGCTGGCTCAAGGTATGGCTTAATCCAGAACTAACCTTGAATCATCGAATATTGCGGGACTGTGTCAAATTGGATAAAGCATGTAACATCAAGTGGCTAGTATATGTTAGAACTATGTTATTTAAAATAGGGCGGCAGGAATTATTTGAGTTTCCTGAGAGGATCAAGAAGGAAGATTTGAAATGGGTTAAAAAGAATTCCATTAATATGTTGATGTTGGAACGGGAAGAACATGAGTTGCAGAAACCTTCAGTTAGGGGCCAATTTTTGGTCAGAACGACGTCTTTGATTGAGCCGTATTTGAAAACTGTTACCAAACCGTTCCATCGTTGGCTTCTGACTAGGTTCCGTTTTAACTTGATTCATTTTATACTGGGTGACTATGCGGGTGGTGTAAACCAGACGAAGCAGGACCGTGTTCCTATGATAACCATTCTACACAAGACACTTTACATTTTGTGTTGTTCTGCAAACTCTATACCGGCATTCGGAGGAAGTTTTTGGTCCCTTTATTAAATAGAAAGGGTTTTCTACAGGCCAAACCTGCATTACTTTACTTGCAAATGTTAAGTAATACGTGGGATATTTTTAATATTACTTCCTTCTTAGTTGCTGCTGTTAGGATTAGGGGGAAAATAATAAAAAAATAAAAATAAACAAAAGTAACAAAATACTATAGCCTAACGTACCCTAATGAATTGAATAACTCTATCTGCAAAAGTTGATTCCCTTGAGAAGTATTTTTAATATTTCTAGTCTTATTGCTGCTAATATATGGAATAGGGAAATATTATAAATAATGAATTTTCTCTTTTAACGCTACGAAATAAGCTATTGTAAGAGACATGTTAATGTGGTTGAAAATAATATTGTTATTTTATCGTTGTATATGTTTATGAATTTATTTGGTGTTTTTTGTACTTTTATGATTTTAATTAATCGAATAAAGTGGATTGATGAAGATGATGATGATGACCCAGTAGTGTAGCAAGGGTTCCAGTTCCAGAAAACTCCTCCATGGTTGCTGGTTGGGTTGTAAAATAGATCATCACTCCGGGCTCAGTGGGCCCCTCGCGCATTTAGGCCCCAGTACCACAGCACCTGCTGCAGCACTGATATCTATGCTCCTGGCATCACCTTACAGCCCATGCTAGGCCTGTGCTCAGAGGCGCAACTAGAGACAAATTTCGGAGAGGGCTAATAAAAATGTCGGGGGTTGGAACGGGGCTAATTCTTCTAGCAATAAGCAGAGTGGAGATGCAGGAGCTCCAAGAAGGGGATAAAAAAAAACAAAGCCTCGTTAACAAGTGAATGGTCTTTTAAAGACCTGTGAAGTACTCGGGTGCTGCTGCAATAAGACAGACGCCAGCCCACAGCAGCTTGAAAACTAACTGTCTGTGTGTGTGCCCGGGAAGCTGTCTCAGCACTGGCTGGCACACACACAACAGAGGGAGGGGGGGGGGGCTGAAGCCCTTTGAGCCCAATGGGCGTTGTGCGCCTGCCTGTGCTGTTGTTAGAATTGTGAATTGTTACTGTAAAATCAGTCCTCGAGCCCTGGCATTAGACGGATGCAGTCTGTTCTCCATTTTGAAATTTCAAACATTGGCAACACATATTTTACAGTAGGAACTGTATGTATGAGGGGCACATGCTGGGGTCTGTATGTGAGCTTCTCATCACTGATGCTGCAGCCTGAATCTTGAATGACACCCCTATATCCAATAAGAAGGACACAACCTTGCTCCAATGTCCCAAAGCACAGAAAACGCATCCCTATAAAGAACATTAGGTAAACACGAAGTAACAGCCTTCTTCCGCTTCAAAACCAAGCTACCCCTTCCAATCACTCGTTCACTGTATCCTTTCCTTTTGCCTTGTACAACGCTCCCTTTCAACTATGTTTGCGCTATACTAATATCACAATGATACACACCGCATACATATTGCCTTCGTGGGGGCTAAGCGAGTATCTGCTCTGCTTACTGAAAAACGGCCAACCTGGTCAAACGTACAGGCAACGCAGTGACGTTGCAAGAGAATCATGGGCTTAGTGCAAGCATGTACAATGAACCACCACAACACTAGGTAAAATAAACGTAAAAACTCCAATAACTGAGGTCCGGTGGGTCTCTCAGAGCTCTGGTCCCGGTGCCACTGCACCTGCTGTACTTTGCATAGCTCGGCCCCTTTAATTTCAACGATTTGGAGACGGGCATCACAGTTGGCAGCAGAGCATGGTACAACAAGATCTCACACTTTAACAAAAACATTTTACGGTCCCTTCAGATGTAATTACATCCATCGCTCAGCGCGTGCTTACAGTACAGAGGCCTGTAGAAAGAAAACGCTCAAAAAATGGAGGTCAGGGCAGTGAGAGTTGAAATGTTCTTGGGGACTAATAAAAGATACAGGGAAGCTACTGAAAGTGAATACCAGGGAAAGTAAAATCCACCTAAGAGTTTTGATGAAACAGATTCATCACATTGCAATAGGTCGTAGGCTGTCCTTCTGTAGTGGTAGTGGCATTTTACAGCGCTCGGAGTTGTGAACGTGACCTCGGCCTGACATTGAATGACTTTGTCAATCTTTTTTTTCCCCCTTTTCCGTGAGACTTACCGCATCACTCAACCCGTTTTACTCTATTGATTGTCTCTTTACTCCTGGACCGTTTGATCAGTCAGTTCATGCCGGGCCAGAAAAATGGTTTCATATTTTCTCCAGTTTTGGCGGGCAGCTTGACAAACTGTACACAAGCAGATTGCAAATCATGGCTTCCATCCGAGGAGCCATCTATCCCCGAAATGTACGACACGGCGCGTCGGTAAACTATGCTCCCAGGGACCAGGAGCTACCCTCTTTAAAATATGAAAGGGCAGCGGTATAAATTGTAAGACAGGAAAAAACAGTAAATGTGACGGATTCGTACACGCTGAACCCCAAGTGCCTTGCAAGGTGGGATGTCTCCATGGCAGCAAGCATTCCCATGCTACCCCGCGCCTAGATGTTGTCTGATGCATCGGATACGTGACATTTTCAGAGCAGCTTTGATGATATATTTTGCAATATAATGCTAGATTAAAAAAAAAAAAAACTCTATTGTGGATTTGTGCACATTGTGTAGCATGCTGTCTTTTACACTATTACAGTTTTTTTTTGGCCTCTTTTCAGGCATACTGTATCAGTAGATGTTATGAAAGGGCAAATAACAAAATAATGCAAGTATGAAGTGAGAAGCGTTTCCTACAGAGAGGTTTTGAGCCTACTATTCTCCCGTCTGAGACATGTTCTATAAGCTGAAAGACATGTCTGTTGCCCCATGAGACTGGCCATGTATCTAAGACTGAGTAATGAATAAATAACGAAGGGCCTCATTTATGAAAAGTAACGCATCGCTGCGTGAAAACAGCGATGCGTCACTTTTCATTGCCCCCCTCCTTGCGACACCCATGATGCGTCATATTTACAGTATGACGCATCATGTCACAAGGAGTTAGAGATACGTCAGTATTTCTGATGTATCTGTAGGCGCAAAAATGACCATTGCTGGAGTGTGTCACAAAAGTGATGCAACTCCAGCAATGGGTCATTTCACATGGGCAAGTCCCATTTCAAATGTGCCTGCGTCAGTCTTACGCCTGCTGTGGCGTAAGATATTCACGCATTTGCGTCCTAGAAGTGGCGCAGCGAAATCTCACAAATTTCACTGCGTCACTTCTGCGAGGCTCACTTGCGTCAGAACGCCCACCCTGCATACATTATACCTGACGCAAGTATAATGTGGCGCAGGGTTTACAAAGTGACGCATCTACCAATATGACGTAAAAAAAAAAAACTCTATTGTGGATTTGTGCACATTGTGTAGCATGCTGTCTTTTACACTATTACAGTTTTTTTGGGCCTCTTTTCAGGCATACTGTATCAGTAGATGTTATGAAAGGGCAAATAACAAAATAATGCAAGTTTGAAGTGAGAAGCGTTTCCTACAGAGAGGTTTTGAGCCTACTATTCTCCTGTCTGAGACATGTTCTATAAGCTGAAAGACATATCTGTTGCCCCATGAGACTGGCCATGTATCTAAGACTGAGTAATGAATAAATAACGAAGGGCCTCATTTATGAAAAGTGACGCATCGCTGCGTGAAAACAGCGATGCGTCACTTTTCATTGCCCCCCTCCTTGCGACACCCATGATGCGTCATATTTACAGTATGACGCATCATGTCACAAGGAGTTAGAGATACGTCAGTATTTCTGATGTATCTGTAGGCGCAAAAATGACCATTGCTGGAGTGTGTCACAAAAGTGATGCAACTCCAGCAATGGGTCATTTCACATGGGCAAGTCCCATTTCAAATGTGCCTGCGTCAGTCTTACGCCTGCTGTGGCGTAAGATATTCACGCATTTGCGTCCTAGAAGTGGCGCAGTGAAATCTCACAAATTTCACTGCGTCACTTCTGCGAGGCTCACTTGCGTCAGAACGCCCACCCTGCATACATTATACCTGACGCAAGTATAATGTGGCGCAGGGTTTACAAAGTGACGCATCTACCAATATGACGTAAAATTACACATTTTTTACGCCGCTGGCATGTCACAAAAAGTGACGCACCTGCGGCGCAAAAGTGACGCAAGGGCTCATAAATAAGCCCCTGAGATTCACTTCCTTTGACTTCACGATCAAGGACAAGCGACAAGATTAGAATGATTTCTACTGGATATCATTATGTGATGTCTCTGTAGATTCATTACTGAATATACTTTGATTTTCCACTCAGCTGTTTTTTGGTGCTCCATCAATGGACGAACTGTATATTTGAAGATACACAGGAGTAGATTTATGTTCCCTGGCGCATCCCTGCAAATCAGCATGGATGCGCTAGGGAAGATGCGTCACGCAAGTTTGCCCTTGCGCCACCGCAGATGCGCCGCATTTACAATGCGGTGCATCGTGGCGCAAGGACAAGCAGATGCGTGACGTATCTGCTGGTGTAAGGTTGGCGCAGTGCTGAAGTTGTGTCGCAAGCGTGACGCAACTCTAGCACTGTTCCAACCTACCCTATCCCTAACATGGTGCGTCAAGCCTTACGCCTGCTTCAAGCAGGCGCAGGGTTTTGACGCATCAGCGTTGGGAAAGTGACTCAGTGAAATCTTATAGATTTCACTGAGTCACTTTTCAGGGCCGTTCCTGCGATGGAATGCCCCCCCCTGTGTCGCAACGCCCACATGAAACCTGATGCAGGTTTCACGTGGCACAGGGCTTTACACCGTGACGCATCTCCATAGATGCGTCACAATGTAAATCGGGCGCAACGTGGCGCAGGGTGTACGCCGCCGCTGCGTCACAAAAGTGACGCAACGGCGGAGTAAAAGGGGCGCAAGTCCCACATAAATCTGCCCCACAGAATATAATGTATTCATATTATCAGGTTAATAGATTCAAGAATACCCACCTTTGCCTCAACAACGGTAACATATAGCATATTTCCCTCTTCGCATCTGGTTTATGTTATGGCATTTTTTCAAGAATTCAACAAAACCTAGCATTAGTTGTTCTGAAATACCTATTCATTAACAACTTTTTAACTCCTTGAAAAAAACTTCACGAAAACTTTACTAAAGTTTGATTCAACTACATTGACTCAATCCTGTAGTTTTTGTGAAGCACCTTAATGAGGAGGTCAAAATTTATTGTGTGTGATAAAAGGTGCCGAACCGCATATTAATTTGCAAGATGAAAATTGCCTTACAAGCAGAAAAATCAGATGGGCAGATTTTCAGCAAACGTGGATAAGGTGAAACTGCCTGGTCCAATTTAAATACATTTTTTCGTGAAAATCTATTCTGCAATGTTAGCAGAAAATCCCTAAAATACTAGGGGTTAAATGTGGCCAAATGATATGTAGATATCTTGGCAGCTGAGCTGCTATCTTCTATTTGCCGAGTTTATCAATTAATTTTTAATTAAGGCTCCCAGTTTTCCGTTTTTACTGATTTTTACAGATAAACAATGCATTTCATGTCTGTATTTATTTTTAAAAGAGAAAAAACACTGAAAACTGTGTTTATTGTGAATGACTCTCCATGCTTTCTTTCATGAATTCCTGGCCAACAGCTGAGCAGATAAATAGCAAGGGGAGTTAAAAAACAGGATGAGATTTCTTTTAATAAAGGCATATGTTAATGTATATGTGAAGTATATTGGTAATATTTACCTGTGTGTGTAATGTTTTGTTATATATGGCTGCTTAATTTGCTATAACGCAACAGGCTTCATAGTATGAGGGCATGTTCTTCGGTTATGTAAATGTGAAAATGTACCATTTTACGACTCTATTCATACTTAACACACAAAATAAATATGGATAAATACCAATAAGATAGATAAAAGAAAACTTTGGTTAAATACAGACATAAGTGTTAAAAAAATAAATATCATAAAACTGGGAACCCTAATTTTAATACATGAACTAATGCAATTGGCTGAGTGAATTATTTTCCCTGGCTTAATGCAGAATCGGACCAGGAGTTGCTGGAGGCTACTCACAATTGGAGTAATAAGGGCTACACCAGCTTTCATATTTTGTGATGGGAAATAGGAGTATTTCTCTACAATAAAAAGGTTTTCATGCACAGAATGATAGCAGAAAAGCTTTGTCTAGTCAATGATGCCAACCCTTGCACTGTGGCTTGTCCTCTCTGCAGTTAAACTACTATTATAATAGAAGGACTACTAGTATGGGCATAGCTATCTATTGTGAAGCAGGAATAAATGTCTACAAATTTTGTATCTCACGACTGAGACCCAACAAGCACCCTGGTGCCAAGGTTAGGACGAAAGTGTAGCATAGTTAGGAGTGTCGGTAAAGAATAAAATACTAAACAGCCCAGTTTTATGGTTTTTCCAAAGGAGACTTTGGATTCTGTCAGGTGCAAATTCACTAGAAAGCTAAAGAACGTCCTCCCATGCATGCGTGCCTTACCTCAGTGGGACAGATTATTTTGAACTTGTAGGATCTCAGAATTCTGGAAGTTTGGTAGGGCTTGGTCAATTTTTTAATGTATGTGGGGCACTCATTGGATACTGATTTAAAAACAAAGCCAAAGGCTATAAACATTCATGTTTCATGAACAGGGAGCCAGTGTAGATCTTTGAGATTGCCTCAATTAGTTTGATAGGGAGGTAGGCTGGGAATCTAGTGTGCTGCTGAATTTTGAACTACCTGAAGTCCATTTTTACGCAGGTCATTTGGACATCCTAAATAGAGCGAGTTGTTATAATCAAGTCTAGCAGTGACGATTGCATATGCCACCATTTTCTTGGAAGAGGAGGGATTAGGGCAAGAGCTTTCCTATGAGTTCTTAACATATAAAAGCAAGTAGCTGCTCCCAAGAGCCTTGTTCGTCAAATCCCAGATTTTGATCCAAACTAATACCTATGTTCCTGGCATTTGAGGATGGTTGACAGGTGGATCAGGCTCTGATGGCCATCAAAGCTGTAACCAGACAGAAGGTTGGTATCTGTATATAAGAATTTCTGTCTTTCCACTATTTAGTTTAAGGCAATTATTATTCATCCATGTAGCCACCTTTATAAGCAAGCAAATGAGTTGTCTTCTCTACAGTTCGAGTTATCTAAGATGGCCACAATTAAACTGAAAGCCTGAACAAAGAATGCACGTGGTGTCATATAAAAGCTAAAACTGAGTGGGGCTCATTGGGGAGCCTTGAGGGAAACCTTGTTTGATAGAAACAGAATAGAAGATAAAAGGCAGTAGCAAGGCTGATTTTGACCTGAAAGAAAAGACTTTAACTCGCCCAGAGACAATTTGTAAATTCCTAAGTTATGAAGACGATTTGTGGTGCGAGAGTGGAAGATCGTACCAAATGCTGCAGGGAAATTAAATATTATCAAGGTACCCAGCTGACCTTGATCAAAAATGGATTTGAGATCTTCTGTAATGGCCAGTATGGCTGTTTTGGTGGTGTAATGGGGTCTATAACCTGACTGAGTATTGTCCAGTAGGTTGTTAGTTTCAAGATAGTCCCAGAGTTGAGTGTTAAGACGTTTTTCAAGAATTTTAGATTTTATGGTGAAAAGCAAGAGAGGATGATAGTTACTAAGAGAATTGGGGTAACTGATAGACTTTTGAACTGGTGGTAGCACAGTATCATGCTTCCACGATACCAGGACCTTTGGTAAGGTAAAAGAGTTTAAAAAGCTGGTAAAGGCAGGGGTGATTTCTTCAGCACCTAATGTTAAAATGCTCTGGGACATGGATCTTCTAGAGAGCCTGATTTACTAGAAGATAAAACCGCTTGTGTATCAGTAATGGAAATAGTGGTGTTGTGAACCCCCGCTTTGGCGGCTTAAGTGGGGGGTAACTACTAAAAGTGTAATCGTTTTACAATGGCCTTAACAGGGCTTCAGACAAAAGCCAGGGCAGGGCTAAAAAGTGGGGAGGAACGCAGTGAGACACGTTCAGCAAAAGAGAGGAAAATAAATGTTGCAAACAAACAAAAGAGTTACAAAAAGAGCAATAGTATTTTGGAAAGGCATATAAGAAACATGTAATATTACAAAAGAAAGAATTGTGGTAGTTAGAAACTGTAAAGGATAAACATAAAAATGCAGAAGGTGAAAGTAATGTCAGGTGCAAAGAAGGAAGGAAATAGCAAAGTGAAATGAATGGTTGTTAAAAAAGAAAAAATGAAGAGTGTGTGCAAGGATGGATGGCTGAAAGGATGAATGGATGGATAGAAGGGGAAAGGATCAGTTGGTGCAAGGGTGAAAGAAATAATTGAGATATGGATATGTGGATGGGAAGGTAGACAGAAGAGTGAAAGGATGAATGGCTAGAAGAGTGAAAGGATGACAGATCTACGTGTGAAGTGAATGGTCATTTATTGGATGGATGGAAAGGTCAAATGGTGGATGGATGGGTGAAAGATGTATATAATTTCAGTAGCTGGTTAGAATAAGGAAAGGATGGGTGGAAAGGTGAAAGGCTGATAGATGGGTGGGAGAGAGGCAGGATGGATGGACAGATGCATGGATGCAGGGGTGAAGCAAACAAATCTAAGAAGGAACAGGCTTACTTTCTTCGCTCGCTCGGTGACATTAGAGGTTTGGTTAAGCATTGGGGGTATTTGAATTTTCTGGCTACTCCCTTGGATAGAAATGAGGGTGAAAACAGCTAAGGATGCTCCACAAGGTGCTGAAGAGACCATTAGAAAGTCAAACTTAGGCTGCACTGGAGAGTTGGCATGTATGTTGGCACTTTGTCATAGAAAAATGAGGCAGGGTCGTCACATAGTTTGATGGAGCTGGTTTATTTCTGACACAGTGTGGTTGGAATCAATAGGTTTAGTGAAGTGACATCAGGGCCTATATGTGCAAGTTGTCCAGCGCACCCCAACTTTAGCTGTCTTTTTAAATAAACTGTAAGTCTGGAGCATTTTCCTTGCTTGCACCAGGGACCTTGGCACCCTTCCTATGCAAATGACTGACAAATGTAGCAGTAGGAAACTATATAGTTTCTCCAGACATCCGCCTGCCAGTGTTTGAATCCGAAAATAATGACTAATACTACACAAATCATGGGCATAAACCTACAGCTGTACTAATTCATCCACATTCATTTTATTCAGCGAATCAAATAATTTAAAATTGTGTTTTTTAAAAATAAAAAATAAACAATTTTTAGCCTGATTTTCTGATTTAAAACAGTACAGTTCCAGCATAGATTTATCGAAATCCATCTAAACTTGATATACTAGGCTGCAGATTATAACAAAATAATGGCCTATCAACACCCTGGTCCATGAAAGTTGGAACTCCTCCCACCACCTTGACATAAGTAATATTCTTGGTGTGACAATGGACACCAAACTGTCCCTCAAAAGGCAGGTCAACAATGTGACAAAAAGCACCTTCAACATCACAAGAATCCTGCAATTCGGGTTTTCATACCAAGCGAACACCACATGTTGCAAACCAAATGCCCTTCAGTGCTGTCGAAACCAGATTACACCAATGGACAATACATTGGGCGTACAAAACGTTTAATCAGCATACTGCAACGAGCCCAGAAAGCTGCCGCCAAAGAAGATTTTAGTGTGACCAGAAAAGATTATATAACCATTGGTCTCAGTGCCATGCATTGGCAACCAATCACAATAAGAATATGCGACAAAGCCCTTTGCTTTGCCAAGAAGGAAATTCATGGCACCGGAGAAATCTCAGCTCAAGAGAGGCTTTACTACACACCATCCAGCTTTGCAGAAAAAAAACCTCATATAGGTGTTAGCTCACTCTCAGCACAAATATCGCAAACTACGGAACGCATTACCTAAAAAAATAAGTACAGTCAACAACCAACTTTGAATTCAGATTAGTATAAAAAACATGGATGTTCCCAAATTGAGACTGAATCCCGACAAATGAACGACATTTCCCAAATCAATCTAATGACATTCTGTATGAGGCAATAGTACAGCCTTGGGGGAGCCTGGTTATACCACCATGAATAACATGGATCAAAATCCACGACTTTGGGCCTGATTTGTATTTGGGCGGGCGGCCCGCCATTTCCCCATGAGGAGAGCCGAGAGCCGAGAGCCGCGAGCCGCGAAACCGCGAACCCACGAGTGCAGCAAGGAGCTGCTGCTGCCACCATTGTGCCCTAACGCTGACATTCTGACCCCCACTTATCAGCAGGGAGGAGTCTCCCGGACCCCCCCCCCGGAGGCAAGGTGTGGTGCGGCTACAGCGGCAAAATTAACGCTGTGCGCTGTGCTCAGAGAGCGGGAGCAGGGAGGTGAGGAGTGGAGAGCCGCTACCGTGAGTGAGGCAGCTGAGGCCGAGGCCACTACTGGGGATAACAGGTGAGAGCGGGCGAGAGCAGGCGAGCACGGAGGAGGCGAGCACGGAGGAGGAGCGGCGCAGCGCAGGAACAGTGCTCCGTGGGTGAGCGCGGGAGAGCCCTCCCCGCCGCGGGTGCTGGCGATTCACACCGGTGACCCTCTGTGTCCCCTCTGCACTCCCAGTGAATCACCCACCGGAGCCTGAAAGCTCTTCTGCTGCACTGTGAGGAAAAGTCGGCTCGTTTTTGTCTCCTGCCTCCCGTCCGGCTCACCGAGACTCTTTGATGCCGGCCCGGACAGAACGCCAATGCGCAGGTATCTCGGACTGATTCCGCTGGGAAGCACCATGCTTTCAAATAGTGAGTATTTGTGACTACCGGTGGTCTACACGCTGGAAAGCCCCCCCTTCCTCTTTTCTGTGTGTGGAGTCTACGGAACTGTTGCTGCTGCCTCATTGCTACTGATCACTAACTGCAGCCCCCAGGCGTAACAGCAGTGCATTGCGGTGATTGTATGGAGACCTCCATTATTGCCTAAGCTGGCTATTTTGACATCAGTATTCGCATAGCCTTCCACAAGCAGTGCGTCAAGTGCCAGCACATACAGTGTCTTCTCCTGGGGGATTGTGGCTGTGTGCTCGTGGGTATCCTCCCTCCCATCTTCTTCTTCTGCGCATATTTTTGCTGGGGGATTTCACTCGAGCTACTGGTGCGGGCTCTACCCAGGCGATTCCCTTCTGGTCATTTCTCCTATTGCATCTGAATACCCTGTTTCTTCTCCTGGTTGCCTGGAATGCCGAGGGTGTTGCATTTTCAGCTGGGTTGCTTGCGGCGTTCACATCTTTGACTTGAAGGAGGAGAGGTTTGAACGGAGTGATTGTGCCCTCTGCTAGCACTCAGCAGGGACAAGGCAGTTGGTTTTTCAAAGCCTGGCGAAAGGGTTGATAAACTTATAAACTTACACAACACTTCATCCCTCAGTAGAGGAATTAGACGCAATAAAACCTCTGACTCGTGACGACCCATATCCCGTCCACCACTACCAGTATTACTTACTTCCTGACGGCTGCTGCTCAGGCTGACTACCGCCACTTTCTCTGCCGCGCCGCACCGCTTGCCTGCTGTTTTCTTGGCGGTGGCTGCCCTGCGGTTGGGCGGCTCTGAGTGGGTTTTGAGCGGGCTCTCTCGGAGCGGCCAGACTTGGAGGTGGGCCGGTGTGGGTGGTTGGCTGGGCCTCCTGGTGTGGCGGAGAGGTGGGGAGGCACGGGGCACAGGGGGAAGGAGCTAGAACTGAGCAAAATTTGCAAAGCATTGGGCTATTAAGCAACTGCCGAGCGGGAAAAAGAGTCCTACTACTGATAAATCACGGGAGGGGTTAACAAAATACAGGAAAGTGCGAGTTAAAAAACTGTGAAAAACTGTGAAAATGGACAATCCTCCAAACTAATTGGAAACTTAATAACATAATTAACTTCAGGAGCGCCAGAGAAGCGCACAGAAGGCTTAGGGGGTGGCACGATCGTGGGAGCAGTCTTAGATCGTGGCATAAACAATCAAGCCTTAACTCATTGCCTGTGTGGTGAAGAATAGAAAAACAGGAACTACAAAGGACAGGAACTATAATAAAAAGGGGGGCACTATGAGGTCAGGTCGCACTCGTGGCAATGTAACAGCCAAACAAGAGTCCAAAAAAAAACACAAAAGAAAAACGACTATGACGGAGGATGTAAGGGATGAAATATCACAAGGAAACGATCAACTAAGCTTGAAAAACAGTACACTTATTGAAATAGAAAAACCAGTAGATAGAGTTTCCTCTGCATTAGACAAGAGCGGGCAATCACTAAAATTGGAAACCAGCAATAAAATTAAAATAAGACAATACTCATATCAACCGAAAATTTTTACAAAATTCAGTTTCATAAAAAATGTGGGGGATGTCCTGCTATCAAATACGAAAGAAGTACCAGGACTCCAATCACCTCTTCAACCGTTTCAATCAAAACAATCATTATTAACCACAAAAGAGCGGACTTCAACTTACAAAGGTGAAAGTCCAGACCGAAAAAGTGACAAAAGAGACAACAGCAGAACAGTTAACAGCCCTTTACAAGTAACTTCAACCCCGCAATCTAACAAAACATGGATGACCTTTGAAACCACAAATAACATACAAAAAGGAGAAGACGAGGCCATCCAAATTCACAGACAATGTGAAGCAAAAAAAAGGGTTGATGACGCCCAAAAAAGAATCCAGGACAACCTCGTAACCAGCTTGGACTGGACCAGTGTTAACAGACCAGGAAAAAATAAAGACCGATTTGGCAATTGTGCAATAGTTATGACACCGGAAATTCACAGCCAAAAAAGCCCGCATGAAAAACCCTTGCTGAGGCATACTAACCCCAATCATGAATGGAAGGGGGAAATACAGGAAAAAACAATAACCCCAATTCTAACTGACGTGATATTAAACTCCCAGCTAGAGTCACCCATCAGAGAAGGAGGAACCAAAGATCGAATTCTGGGTCCAACTTTGGATCCAAATATAGATAAGAAATCAGAAGGAATAGAATTGGTTGTAGACCTTGGAATGGACGGACTTAATTTAGCTGGGAAAGCAGAAGAAATAGAAACCGACTCAGACCTTGGCTCGGAGGACTGGGAAGGTCTCTTGGCTGCTTATACCGAAGAAAAAAATGGGAGCGGGTTCAACTCTAAATCAAACGATAAAATGTGTGATTACAAACAGGACCCATATGAGGGAGGAAAAACAACGGAAACCTGTGATGAAATAATTATAACAGACAGTAAGGAGGAAACACAAAAGAATGCTACCCAGGACACAGCATGGCAGAGTCTGCTAAAAACAGTCCAACTATTGGTAGAAGCATTGCACTACCAGTCAGATAAGATGGATACCCAACTGACCCTCTTGGACACACTGGCGGTCTTTGTGGTTGCGATCGATGGGAAACTGGGTACACTAAATGCATTATTACAAAACAAACAGGATCAAGCTCAAAGCAAGTATCAGGGCTGCGGATGCGGCCCGATAATTGACAAACTGGCCACACTTCCATCAATGCTGAGCGATCTATGTACACTAATAAAACCATCATCGCAAGGAAAAGAAAGTCACGGGTACAACGGACAAATAGACAAGCGTCCCCAAGAATGCCGCACCACCAACAAAAAAGAGAAAATAAAAACCATGGCATCTCCAGTAACTACTGGAAACGTTCACACTGTGGTATCGGTGAAACAGATCCACAAGACTCAGAAAGGAGAGGCCAAAGAGACAAGAACAGCGGATAATGGACTGCCTGTAGATGTACAAATTGAGAAGGTTGACAATCATCTAAACGCAAAGCAAAGGAGGACAAACAAACGCAAAGGCAGGAACCAAAAAATAAAGCTGGATAGAGCGGGATTCAGCCATCTCTTTGGGACATCATCGCTATCCAACCAAGATGGCCCAAATAACACCCAAACTGATGACGAAGACACAGAGTCTATCAAGGAGACTGACAATAGAGAAGGAAGAGAAGTCTTTCATCAAGAAAAAATAAATAGACTCTCTTCACCAAGATCGGAACTAAGAAAAAAACAACAAAATTTAGTTCATAGCATGCAAGGCGGTCTGATTGCCAACTCTGTAAGGTCTCCTAATGAAAAGAGTGGAGCAATGTCTGGGAGCGAAATACCCCAGCATCCCCCATCCAACAAAACGGGGAGAGCTATGGAAGAGTTAGATGTGCACTTATCGAAACAAAGCAGACAAACATCAATACCTTCACAACCAAGAACGATTCCAAAAACAGACATGAATGAACGTCCAAGTGGTGGTGGAGCTGAACTACCAGTAATCAGACAAAGGGAGTGGAACCAAATAACAACCACAGGAGGACAACAGATAACACACGATGTAGGAAGCATCGGAGTGGAACCTTCCTTATACCAAGCTCTACCTAAAGAAATGCAAGCAACCGGACCAGGACATGAAGGATTTGCCGAAACTACAAATAATAGGAAGCCGGAAGACATTAGAAATACAACAGCAAATATTGTATGGCTCACCCCGGAGTACATTTCGAAAGGAAGCCATGACATACTGAACAGAGGGAACATCTTACGACTCTTATCTCACATTCCATCTTTGGCTAGTGTGACTACCTTGGATCTAGCCTCCATTGAATTCACTGCAGTAGCAGGCTCGAAGGTGGAAATAACAAAGGCAACATGGACTACTTCTTTAGTTGCACAGAACATATTGGCTGAGAGCCAAACCTTAAAAAACTGGGGTATTTTAATTGCCCCTTATACAAAACCAAAATATCCTGATCTATTAATCCCCACAGGAAGAGATGAAGCACCGAATTGCGGTATTAGATCTGGAACATCAGTACTCCGAGGTGCAATAGGGTACTCTGGAGGAAGAATCAGGGAGGACCAGGAATCCACAGGACACACCTCAGATGGTACATCAACAGGTCTCTTTGACCTGAGATGGATTTCCAGAACAATTAATAATCGAGCAAAATGACCAACTATGGACCTCCCTATATTGAATGGATACAATAAATATAGAATCTGCTCATGGAACGTTAACGGCCTTGCATCTAAAATGAGCGATCAAGAATTTGTTAGCTACATAAGATCTTTTGACATCGTGATCTTTCAAGAGACCTGGCAAGAAGAACCTCCGCACCTGCTTGGTTTTTTGCGTTTCTACACAAGCGCGGTGAGAGCTGCAAAATATGGCCACCTCCAAGGGGGCCTTGTGACCTATGTTTCAGTGGCAAGTGCCCACGAGATTAAGGAACTTGGACCACCCAATCCCAACCTGTTGATATTAAATCTTTTCATTTCGGAACATGGCAAGAGGGGCGCAAATCTAACTCTAATTAACGCCTACGTTCACCCAAAAAGGAAAACTAAGGTAATAAATGAACTATGTAGTTACCTAGAGGAAACTACAATTAAAACATCGAATATGGATGTCGTGCTTACTGGTGACTTTAATCTAAACCTGATGGGGAACACATCAGATGATGAAAATCACCTTCAAGACATTGCCTGGAACATACCACACCAAGCGCTCTCAAAAACATCAATATGTACTAAATTTGATAAACAGGCATTAGAGAACCTTGAGTCCTTCAACATTAGAGTACTAAATGGAAGATTCATTGAAGATACTCCACCAGCATGCACGTTTCATTCATCAAGGGTTAGTAAAACCTTGGACTACACGTTTATGTCACTATCTCTCTTTTGCCATGTAATCTCCTTCAAAATAGGGCAAAAAACTGATAGTGACCATTGCCCCCAGGAAATCACACTGAATATCTGCAAGCCCAAATTTGAGCAGTCTTTGGTCCCTATTAACTCAGTTTATACTGTCAACTATAAAAGGATTAAATATTCTGCAATAAATGAGGGAAGCTTGCTTGACATGGCGATACTGCACTTTGAGGGAAGAATTGGATCAAGCGAGGTTGAGAAATGGGAGTATTTTACCAAAATAATGGCAGGCTACTCCACAACACCGAAGCTTGAATCAAGACGGACAGATAACAATATGACCTCGCTCACAAAGGAACATCAAGTGAAGATAAAATGTATAAAGAAATGTATCTACCGAAACATGCGTCAACTTAGGTACTCTTCATGCGACACGGTGAAACAAGGCCGCTTACGGAAACTGAAGGCTTCTTTAAAACAAACAAAGTGGATAGCAAATAAAGAAATAGAGGACAGCTTATGGGTAAAACTACAGGCAGACATAAAACAAAACGATGGGGCGAAATTCTGGAAATCAATTAATTCCTTTTTAAATCCTGTGCATGATGGAGTTTCCTCTAATATTAGCGAAGCTGCATGGTCAAAGTATCTTAAAGATCATTTTTCACAACAAAAGGCCTCTGACTTTGAGATAGGAAATGAGGGCAATAAACTAACAACACTGTGTGAAACTTCCCATAAACAAGCTTGTGGCAATACAATCATGAATACAAGAGAAATAAACCTACAAAAGACAATCATGCGACAAATTAAAAAGGGAAGAAGGGAAGGGGCACCCGGCCCGAATGGTATACCTCCCATCCTTTACAAACGGAGCGATAGGGAATGGGCTGGAGCACTAGAGCCATTATTTAATGAAATAATACAGTTCAATATATTACCTGCCTCCTGGAAAGGCTCAATTATCTCTCCTATACTCAAATCAGGTAATAAATCACAACCAAGCAACTACAGATTGATTGCCCTTATGGATAATGAGGCCAAGTACTTTGCTGGGATCCTCTTGGAAGAATTACAGCTCTGGGCTACAGAAAACTCCTTAATCCCTGTAAATCAAACAGGTTTTGCTAAAAATGTTGGGACAACAACGAACATCTTGACGATGGGCATGTTAATCGATAAAGCGAAAACTACCAAAATGCCAATCCATCTGTGCTTTATTGATTATAAGGCAGCGTTCGATTACATCAATCGAAATCTCCTGTGGTCTAAATTGAACAAGTGGGGGATCCCGAGGCCCTTGCTAAATCTACTTATCAACCTTCACAGTGACACCTGGATACAGGTTAAGTTGGGTGATGGATCTCATCTTTCCAGACGCATCCCAACTAATAAGGGTTTAAAACAGGGATGTGTCTTGGCTCCAACCCTTTTTAATCTATTCTTAAGTGATTTAACCCCGATTTTAAATACCTGCAATTCCCATGCACCGAAACTAGGAGGCCAAACATTACCATCATTACTATATGCGGACGACATAGTGCTAATTAGTCAAACAAAAATAGGGCTACAAAACCTCCTAGATGCCACTCGGTTGTATTCTGATGATAACCAACTGACAATAAATCTACAGAAGACACAAACTATGTCAATTAATAAAAAAAGGAAATTCAGCTATGGCTGGTTCTGGAACAACAACCGTATTGAAGATACAACAGTGTACAAATACCTGGGAGTCAAAATTGATAATGGTGGCCAATTTACCGCTCAGAAAGCAAGCATCAGAGGAAAAGGCATTGCGATATCTATTTCGTTAAAAAAATTAAATGGTAAGCTCACCAGTCCCTCCCTCTTGCCCCTGGCACAAGTTATAAGAGCTAAACTGCTGCCCACAATTACTTATGGGAGCGAAGTACAGAGAGGTAGGGATGCGGCGACCCTAGACAGAACTGTGGCATCAGCATACAGAACCATATTCAGCTTGCCAAAACAAACCTCTCCGGCCCAACTCAGGCTGGAATTTGGAGGACAGAAGCAGTCCTTGGCAAGACAAGGTGCATATATAATGACTTGGGATAAAATCCGTAAGGCAAATGAAGGAACCCTAAACAGCTACTTATGGTCAGAATTAGAACGGTATCCGGCATCGCCAGCTGCCAAATACTTGAAAAGCAGCCTAGTGAATCTAGGGTTACAGGAGCTGTGGAATACTCCTACCAATCACACCACGATCAAAAGAATAGTAAAGAGAACAATAAAACATCTTTCATGGATTGAAGATAAAGCGTGTGTTGCAAAGAGGTCACATGGGTGGATCATCCTAAACTCCTACTCCAAACAAGGCCACCAGAGTTACCTTGACCTCGGCTACTCACGTCATATAAAACTGAAGTTCCTCAAATACAGACTAGGCGTGTTACCATGCACACGCCACTTTCCGCAGTGGCTGAGGGTTAATGGGGGTTCCCTCTGTCGCCTATGTGGCAAGGCATCTGAAGACATGGAACATTTGTTGTGCTCCTGCGAGAAGCTGTTGGAGGAAAGGAAACGGTTACTGAAACATCACTTCAACCACCGTGGAATACGCTCACGAAGGCAGGCAGTTCTTGCCTGTTTTACACCTAGTGACCCGCAGTTGAATTGTAGCCTTGTGAAGTTTTTGAAGGTGGTAGAAACAAAGATGCAGAAAATTGACCGACCGTCATACTCTTAGAGGCTCTTAAAACAAGCAGATCCCTATTTACATTGTATCAACTATGGAAGGTGGAAGAAGAGTAAATACTGGAATCTGTCCCCTTGCCATAAAACACAGAGGACATTTAGAACAATACGTTTACTATTTTAACTCCATCAACATATAAAATCTTATGAACTTTTTAAAAGGAATTAAAAATACAGTTACCACGTGAATGTAATTTTATTAAGTGATGAATAATGTATTGTGTACACATTAGTGTCTTTTTATTATTATTTCTTATTAAGGATGAACTGCAATGGTTTTAATTAACTATGCTAATAAACTATTACTTACCATGAGGAAGGAGTGAATTACCTCCACCTAATTGTAAATGACTGCCAAGCAGACGGTCATTTATAAAAGCATTGCCAGGAATCACCATGATGGTGGGTCCAGGCAATTTATATTTGTATCTGCTATGGGGCTGCAGCAGCAAGGCGCAGCCCTGTAGCGCAGAGTAACCATTTTTTGCTATTCAAAAAGAAAATCTGTTTGAAAAGAAGGTTGCACCAGGGGGTACCAGGCTCTACCTGGTGGTAAGGAACAGTAATACATGACTTCATATCCGTCCATCTAAATTGGGTGAATGAACACATAGACATTTCTCCAAAGCACCTTACTCCCCAGGGCTGTCGTGGAAGGTTGGCCACGGTGGATACAGAGTAGTCTCCTCCATGGCCAAAATCAAGGTCTGTCTGCATTTAAATCGGGTGGGCGGACCTTCATGTTGGCAGTATGTATACGCTGTTGCTGTTGCGATGGAGCATACATGCCACCAATATATAAAGCGGGCCCTTGCCCCTTACTGTCAGGAACTCCACTAAATGTGTCAATCCTTACAACATATAAACATAATTCAATGCATATATTCAGCTACAGTCAGTAACAAAAAGGGGTAAATACCTGCATTCATGACTGAGTTCATCCTTACACTACTCTCAAACCTATATCCAATATGCTTTAAAGATAACCTTTTATTTCCACCTCCCTACAAACTGCATGTAGTGCACCCAATTTATTGCCATATAAGTCCAACTGCAAACAACACCCTTTCAACCATGATTCGAAAGACGCCCAGAAACTCAATGAAGTTAGAGCGCTCCAACGACCTCCATGGACACAAAGCACTATGTAAATGATGCTCACATAGCAGATACTTTAATATCCAATCAGTATTTACTTTAGGCCTCGCAGGGTGTATAGAAAGTGTTTTTATAAATAACCATACCATTCTATACCAAATCTGGATTTTATATGATGTTTTCTAAGCGCGCTAAAATGTCATGTCTATTTTTAACAGTTTTGATTCGTTGTATCAAAAATTAAGGGGTAGATTTTCAAACATTATGCACTGGATTAGCGTCACATAAGTGACGCTAGTCAGCACAAAATGTTTCTTTATCAATTTACTTTCCAGCGCAAAATTTGTTTTCCTTTGGACAGTACCCTACAAGTAACGCAAAGCATCTTGAAGCATTACTTTGAGTTACTTAGCACTAAGGGGGTGTTACTTTGGTGGTACATGGGTGTTCCAAGGCAACCACCCATACCTTTTGACGCAAAACCCTATATACAAACAATTGTAGACAGGATTTAGTGCCAAAAGTTAAAGCCATCTGAAAGGAGGCGTTAAGAGGAGAAATGTTTTCATTTCTCCTTTCTTTTCCTACTTTGAATGCGTGCTGCACTGTGACTCACACATCTAAAGTGGGAAAAGTGTTTGAACTTGTCTACGCATAGTATTTTGTACAGGAAGGGCACCTAACACCTATGCTGGTGCTGGGGCCCAGTTTCTTGTTTTCCAATTATCTCCAAGAACCCACTCTTGTCGAATGAACCTTTTTACTTGCCCAATAGCGTGGAGGGAGCAAACACAATTATCAGAGAATACCTTCCGCAATTTGACATAATTAAGGACTCGAGACTCAATCTCTAGTGCTCTCGGGATTTTATTATCAACATGAACATCTGCAGATATAAGCACCTTAGTACCAGGCACAACAGGTAAATAGGCACTAACACAAATGCCACTCTACGAAGAATCCGCATTTGGCTAAATATAAACAAAAGTACAAATTCTAAAAGCATGAGGTAGATAACTACCAAGCCAATGTCAATATTAGGAATCATTAATCCAAAGCATCTCTGTCCCTACTCTATGCTAGATGTCATCCCTACTTAGCATTCCCTTAAGACCCAAGAATCGTGAAAAGGTGTCAGAAGTGAAACTCCCTAAGAAGTCTACACTTAGAGAGAGCTTGATCTACCATATTCCTTCTAGCTCCTCGCCCACCTCTTCTCTCTGCTTCTCTCTATCTCTCCTCTCCTCTCCTCTCCTCTCTTCTCAACTCTGCTCTCCACCCTTGGGGCCTGTCCCTAATACAAAACCCCAAGACATAGAACACGCCCTCCGGCACACCTCCTCAACCAGGTCTTCTTCCAGTACTTTTCCATCCAGCGCTGTCCATCTTCCATCGTCCATCAGCTTGGCCTTGGGTCCCAGACACCGTCCGCGCTAGGAGTTGCGATTGGCATATTCCAAAGTACTCCCATGTCTGGCTTCCCCCATAATTCAATTCTTAGACAAAGACCTTTTCTACTAACGAACCAAATGTCCTTGCACCTGCGGTGAGATCATGGGATGGAGAAATACTTCGCATCTTTTAACTTTACAATTTACTGCAGCCCAAAACCTCTACTAGAATAAATCATTGCGGCCTACCGCATTCAGCTAACATAAGAAAATAACAGGCCTTTCTTCTCAACGATATATGTGCATTCGGGCCTCTACTCGGTTAAACATGCTATTAAATCACATTCTAAACATTAGCACTTTTACTTTCACCTACATGAATAAGCAACCTACATGAGTAACCTTTAAATCAAGTCCCACGTTTAACTAATACATTGCATTGAACGAAAACTAATGATCATGTAATTTACTGAATACATTCACAATATAGTTTCACATCTCTAACGCTTCTATGTTACGATATAGCTGATACATTTCTTAATACATTTCGCACGACACATCTAAGTATACATTGATTATATGTGGGTGCCAACTAACAGTGAATATGATGCACCCCTACAATTTTCAAAACCTTTAGGCGCTACATCAGTTCCCCCCTTTGATGACAACTGTCATCACACCATCAGTTCTCACTTCTCCTGGAATCAGAAGCTAATCTAAACGTCAGTTACTACCATTCCACTCTGTCGAATCTCTTCCATCCTTTTAAGATTCTGATATTGACGGTCCTGCAATCTCGCCATTCTCTGCTCATTCGCTCTGAGGGCTCTTTCGGCCTTATTCCCGCTGTACCATTTCCATGCTCTTACGAGTCCCCACAAACAAATCACACAAACCACAGCAATTATTATTGGCTTCAACACAGATCAAAGAAATCCCATTCCCAAGTTCGCAAACCAAGTTCCCACTCGATCAAATCCTTGACCAATCTTTTCCCACACATTCTCTTCTGTCAAATCTACTATTTCCTTATGGATTGTGGTGATGTTGTCTATGTATTTCTCCAGGTCCTTACTATTGTCTGGAATATACGTGCAACATTCCTGGACCTTCAGCAATTTACAGACTCCGCCCTCCTTTGCCAATAATACGTCTAACGCAAGCCGATTCTGCAAAACCACATTCCGTATCGATAACATTTCTCCAATCACCAACAGCAATGACCTCGCCGAATTCATTGACAATTCATCCACCACAGTCGCCAATCTTCTTATTTTCACATCACTCAGGACCACACCCAAACTAGGTATAGTCGCTCCGAATATATCACCAATCACTGCTCCTGCCCTTGCAGCTCTACGCACTTTAGAATGACGTCCCGTCTCTAGTAAATTCAAATCTTCAGCATGATATATCTTCGGGAAAATGATAGCCAAATAACACGCACCATACCAATTCGCAGGCAATCTCAAATATGCATTCTTCCCGCATACATAATACACAGTTGGAATCACCTGTACCGGACTTTGCAAGTAGTTCTTAGCAGAGTCCTCCATTGTAAAGGTATGATCACACGTACTCTGTCCCACTGGAACGTTCTCCTTAGGAGTTTGAGGATGGGCAATACACAATTTCCCCTTCTGTACTTCATCTAATGCAATCGGTCCATAACTTCCCTTAGATTTGTGTAATCTCTCCTCATCCGTCCAATCCACTGGACTACCTCCTGTATCTCGTGTCTGCGTCAGCTTTCTATACCTATCCTCTATCTGACCTATGAACTTCTTTTCCGTTTCGGATAACCAACATGTCAAATTATGTCTATGAGCATAAGCTGTATCTAGCTTCACAGTCGGTATGAAATACTTCCGAAGTGTATCCTCTGACTTGTAATAGTCATACTTATTCAAATGCTTATATGCTGGAACTTCAGGAAGTACTGTATCATAATTTGAAAAGAAATACTCAAACTGTCTCCTTTCATAAAACAAACTAAGCAATAGGCTACAAGAGATCCCATATGTCAATGGGAGATGATGGTATCTAATACCTTCGTCTACTGAAGCAGGCAACTGCATGCACACATAACAATCCTTCGCATCCATCGCATCAACATACTCATACAACAGCTTCGCATAAGCATTAAGTTTAAAATCAGTTCTAGACAGATCTATATGAAACATACAACTCTCATCAAGCGTCTGAGCTCTCTGATCTCTAATAGTGACCCCTCCCTGTCCTAGAGTGGTAGGTGTGGGTGTTCCCTGAACCTCCCCCTCCTGTCTATGGGCCACCATGTATGAAGTTACTACTACTGCAAATATAACGGCTATGACTACCCCCAACAGTGTGCCTATCACTATTTTGGCTCTACGGTGTGTATTTCCAGGTTCCGCCATCTTTGAGATGTTCTCAATGTTCAGTACAGTCTCTGTTGACACAAGTCTCTTTCTCATCCAGCAATTCAGTTCAGCTGCTCTCTTAAACCGGGGGAACCTCTAACAAAGTTCAATTTCTTATCTTTTTAGATCAGGAAGACTTCCCAGCTCTTCTTCGCTCTCCAACAGAAAATCCCTAAATGTATTCTTCTTCCACTAGGGCCTAGGTTATCTTCTTTCAAGCTTTATATACAGCAATTTACAATCAGTCCAGAATAACTGCGGGTCCCAACAGCTGTAGGACCCCCTGCAAAATTTCAAGTTTGATGGTTGTCAGTTCTTGGGGAGCTGGTATAACTGCAAAGGTTGGGAAGTCCAGCGTTTCCAAAATCAGACCACGAATGATGCTCAGAAGTGGTGGATTCGGAATATTGATGGTCAATATTCCTTCGATCTCCAATCCCGGGATCTTCAACCACACTTCCACTCTCGGAAACCGAGAACTGCTGACCCGTGTGATCGATCTCAGCCTTCCCATGGTCAGTAAACCTGTCATCAGTCACTGAGTATGCCCACTCTGGTGAGGCGTACTTCTGGCACGACACTCTTGTCCTTTTCGATCGTCTCAGAGCACCTTGGGGTTGATCTTCGTCACTTTGCTCTGCTTCTGATTCTTCGGAAACTGGGGCGAGATCTGTTCTTGGTACTGATCTCAGGTTTCCCTGTCTTTGACTCACGGGACAGACCTTTCCTGCTTCCGTGGCACCTCCACTCTGTCTACTGGTACCCTGTGCACTGCTTTCTTCTTCCGCAGGATCTGACTCGGTACTGCCCACTGCAGCTCTTTCTTCTTCTTCCGAGTCCGTTTCAACGTTACTTTCACGTTCCCTTTCGGCTTGGTTTAGTGCACAACCAGCTGCGTCAGCAACCCCTACAGCTTGACTTGCCCTCTCAGATGGCTCTGCCACCTCAGCTGGGTTTTCGTTCTCGAGAGGGGCTGTTTCTTCCAAGGGTGCTGCAACTCTACCGGTATGGGAGGCGTGTATCCAGTTCGGAAGTCCTCCACACTTCACTGCTGTGTTCGTTATTAATATGATTGATACGGCCCACACCAGCAAGCATCCAGGCAACTCTTCCTCACGTGTTTGCGCACCAATACCCAGTCCCCTGGGCACAAGTCGTGGCACAGGTCACTTGCGGCTGGAACCGTTGCTGTCTGCACCTGCTGAGACACAGAACAGACCACGTCAGCCAGGCCTTTACAATAGTTCAGTATCATATCATCAGTGATATTAATCAAAGCAGTAGCAGGTATTGCTGGCAAGCGCATCGCCCTTCCCATGAGGATTTCATGGGGTGACAATCCAGTCCTCCTATCAGGGACACTACGGAGACTCATGAGAACCAAAGGTAATGCATCTGGCCACTTCAATGATGTCGAAGAACACACTTTCGCCATTCAGGCTTTCAAAGTCCCAATTACTTGCTCCACAATCCCAGAAGCCTCTGGTCGGTAACTGCAGTACAACCTCTGATCTACATTTAAGGCAGCACAAAGCAGCTTCATGATTTCACTGTGGAAATGCGTTCCTCTATCTGATTCAAAAGAGGTCGAAAAACCGTACCTCGGGATTAGTTCTCTCAATAGTAACTTAGCTACAGTGAGTGTGTCACACCTACGTGTCGGGTAAGCCTCCACCCACCTGGAAAAGACACATACTATGACTAATATGTACCTCAACCCATTACACTTCGGCATTTCAATAAAATCCAGCTGCATTCTATTAAAAGGTCCACCTGACCTACCTATGTGACTCAACGTCACAGCGGTCCTCTTTCCTACATTCATCTGTTGACATGTGACACATCTCTGGCACACAGCTTCAGCTACCGTTCGAAACTTCGGATTGTACCACGTCTGACGAAACACTCGCATCATTGCATCTCTGCCAAGATGTACAGCACCATGTATCAATCTCGCCATGGTGTTCAACAAACATTCCGGTAACACAGCTCGTCCATCTTTCGAAAACCATACATCCACATCTCCCTTCTCACATCCAGCTCGTATCCAGCTGTCCCGCTCCTGATCAGAGACCCCATCTTGCAACTGCTTCAGTTCCTCCCATGAGTCTGCCATAGCTAACATCACATCGTAATCTGTTTTCTCCTCTCTTTCCACAACATGCTTCTCAGTAAAATTACCTCCCTGTTCTGCACAATATCGAGCAACTTCATCTGCGTAATTATTACCCAATGACACAAAATCGTTTCCTTTAGTGTGTGCAGAACATTTGACAACAGCAATTTCATCTGGGCCTTACAATGCTTCCAACAATTGTCGTACATAATCCCCATTTCTGATGGGTGAACCAGAAGACGTCATAAACCCTCTCTGGGACCATAGCTGTCCGAAATTATGAACCACAC
The DNA here is from genome assembly GCF_964204655.1 of Triturus cristatus. Lineage (NCBI taxonomy): Eukaryota > Metazoa > Chordata > Amphibia > Caudata > Salamandridae > Triturus > Triturus cristatus. Next base: position 690,395,509 of record NC_140580.1, read on the forward strand.
CAAACCCATATTGGCTATCCGTGTAAATCGTTATCAGCGGCCAAACAGGCACGGGTCAAGGAAATAAGCTCAGCCACCTGTGCGGAGTATACTCCTTCTAGACAAGCGGCTTCAACCACCCCTGTGATGGTGCACACAGCAAACGCTGCTCTCAGTCGACCAACACTGTCTCTTAAACATGAACCGTCCACAAAGAAAATCTCATCGGAAACTGGGAGCGGTTCATCGACAATGTCAGGTCTCGGTTTGGTGCATAGTCCTGTCACATCGAGACAATCATGGTCCTCACAATCTTCATCATCATCTATATTTGGAATAGGCAACAATGTAGCAGGATTTAAAACAGAACACCTCTTCAGCGTCACATTGTCTGCAGCAAGGATGACTTGCTCATAATGAGTCAATCTATTATTGGTGAGGTGCTGTGTTTTAGTCCTAGTTATCAACTACTCAACAGAATGTGGCACATGAACAGTAAGCGGATGACCCATCACAATGCTCTCACATCTTTCGATACTGACACCTGTTGCAGCAACGGATCTGAGACATCCGGGCAACGCAGAAGCAACTGGATCTAAAGTAGCTGAGAAATAAGCAACTGGTCTACGGACCCCTCTGTGACTTTGAGTCAACACTGCTAATGCGCAACCTTCCTTTTCGCAACAGAATAGGGCGAATGCCTTGTTATAATCTGGCATTCCCAAAGCTGGCGCGCTGCATAAAGCTTCTCTCAGCCTCAAAAATGACCTTAAGCAGTCGTCATCCCATGGTACCGGATCACTCACATCCTTTCGCGTCAGCCGCTGTAAAGGCTTCGCTTCAAAGGAAAAGTTTGGGATCCACTGGCGGCAATAGCCCACCATTCCCAAAAATATTCTGACTTCCCTCTGAGTCGAGGGAACCGGCATTCTCAGAATCGCATCAATGCGATCTGGAGACACCTTCCTCTTGCCTTTCTCAATTCGGTGCCCCAAGTACTGTACCTCGCTCAGACAGTATTGCAACTTATTTGGAGACACCTTGTGACCATTCTCTCCCAGGTAATTCAACAGAGCAACAGTTTCAATTCTGCAAGCGTCTTCCGGCTCCGACGCAACAAGCAGATCATCGATGTATTGCACTAAAACAGAGTTTTGTGGCAACACAAGACCTTCGAGATTTTTCTTCAAGATCTGATTAAAGATAGATGGGCTCTCGGTATACCCCTGTGGGATACGACACCACGTTAACACACGATTTTCCAGCCGAAATGCAAAAAGAAACCGGCTGTCCCTATGTAGAGGAATCGAGAAAAAAGCTTGACACAAGTCAATCACTGTGAACCACTCAGCTTCACATGGGATCTGAAAGAGATCACGGATGGATTCGGTACCACTGGACAACATGGAACAACTATTTTGTTTATTTTTCGCAAATCTTGCACAATCCTAAATTTCCCACTTGGTTTCTGTAGTCCCATGATAGGCGAATTACATGGGCTACCCATAATTTCCATTTGTATTGCCTGCTTGATCATAGACTCAATCACAGGTTTAATCCCTGCAATATTTACAGGAGACAACTTATACTGGGGTGTCCTTGGAAACTCTACGTTTGGTTTAATCTGGATTTTCACTGGGTCTACTCCCTTGACTAAACCAATCTCCTCCCCACTAAGGTCCCATACGTCAATAGACACTGAGTCCCTCAGATCAAGTGGAAGCTCTTCCACTGTCAATACTGGGTACATCTCCACACACACACGCTGATTCACAACCTTAAAGGTCGCATCATCGTCTCTCGTCTGTACCTCCACTCCTTTCGGGCTACAGTAGATCGTGCAGTTGAGCTTGCACAATAGATCTCTCCCTAACAGGCAAACCGGACTAGAATCACACACCACGAACTGGTGTCGATCACTGAAATTTTCTATCCTGATTGGAGTTGGCTCCGTCAGTGGACTAATCAGTTTCTTATTTGCCACACCAATAACCTGGATACTTTGTCCAGAAAGAGCTAAACCTGGAACCACTGTCGATCTTATAGTCGACCTAGTAGCCCCCGTATCAACCAAAAAGGTTGTAGGGTGAACGTCAAGATCTGCTTCCACAAAGGGTCCTTTCTGATCTACCTCTAGGATGGCTCTAAGCATGCAATCCTTATCTCTCTTTGAACATGATCGTGCCAACAGGTTTGGATCATTTTCCTCGCTCACTTCAAACATTGGCATCTGCAAATAAGTTCGAGCTCCCTGCTGTACATTCTGTATTCTGGGTGGCTGGGGAACCTGCACCTGTGGAACACCAGTCCCCGCTTTTATCATTCTAGGTCTAGTCACTGTCGGTACCGCCTCCGTCCCAGGGACCTGAACTATTTCTCCTTCCGGCTGTATCTGATTCCATGGGTTCAGGGGACACTCGCGTCTCCAGTGTCCGACCTGATGACACTGATGACATGCTGTAGTCTTTTTTAATGTCGCCACATCCATACCTGTTCTAGGGTCTATTGGGCTTGGCCTTCCCTGCCCCTGAATGTTCTGTTTTCCCGCCTGATAATTTTCCTGCCTCCTTACCAACGCTCCCCCATTAGGCTGTCCCTGAGCGGTTTGCATCTGAACAAGCATCAGGTTATCTTTCAACTTCCTATGTTTGGATTCAATCTCATCTGTGCAATATCTGGCGTGCCGTAAAATCTCATCAACAGGCTTGTTCTGCCTACAAATCAAATGCTGCTGTATCATAAGACTAACCCCCGGCCTCAATCCCAACACAAACTTTGAAACAAACTGTCCCATATCTTTCGTCTCCAACGCATCTAGGCCACTGTACTGCTTAAAAGCCTGCAAGAGTCTCTCATAGAATTCATGTACCGTCTCCTTAGGTTCCTGCACTGTCCTGTCTATCTTCACCCAATCAATGTCTTGTGGTGAGACCTTCGACTTCAACCAAGCAATCACTTGCTCGTACTTCCTCATCACTATCATTGCCGGACCATTCGTGATCGCGTTCCTATCAGGCTCGTAAGTCGGCCAATCAACGGCAATCTTGCATGCTGTCCACAAATCTCCCGGAACTACAATATCAAATAAGGTATTCAGATCAATCCACAGTACCTTTGAGATCTTTACAAAGCGGTCAACCTGCTTATACCACTCTGCGGGCTTCTCCCTAAGCCGGGGAAAATCATTCGTAAACGCCGCCAAATCACCCCTGCTCCAGGGTACATGTACGTATCCTCCATTCTGCACTTCCCTTAAAGGGAAATTCTTTATCTCCAACACCCCTCCACCCGGAGGTGGGGTCTCTCCTATCGTTCTCCTAGAGCTTTTCTTCTTGGACCATTTTTCTTCCCATTTATCAAGCATCATCCATGCACGCATGGCTATGATCAGATCTCTGCTGTGGGACCTCAATCCAGCAACCCTTTTCTCCTCCAGTTCTTGGTCACTGTACTGCAACCTATGACTTCCTTGCAATGTTTTAGTCTTGGACAGATCCACCTCATATTGCTTAGCCAATTCTGACAATTTCTCATGTGCAGCTCGTGCTTTCCGAGTCACATCCTTCGCTACGAAGAGTAATTCATCTGGTCCATATATTAATATTCTCTCAAGGGGTAAATTATCATCCTATTATCTCATCCACTTCCGCCTTTAACCTTACTACATCTATCATCCCCCCTTTCAGGGCTCCTCTCAGCACTTCTCTACAGCCTGTCCCTTCTCTATCGCTGTCCTCACATTCTCGCTCCTGCGACCTACTCTCTTCTGGTATGCACATTTGCGCAGACCGATTCATGAAAGTAACCCGCTCTCTTTCTGCTGTCATCGCTGTTGGATTTTGCGTTCTCACTGGTGGTACCCATGATCGTAAATCCGATCTCGATTCCATCAGAGACCTCGACCTCTCTGGTCTCTGTTCTCCTTGACTCCGAGATGAGTCTGACATGGCTGGCAATGGTGTACTCCATTCTATAGGGTTCGGAGCCCAAGCCATTCCACCCACTAAGTCATTTCCTCCCATTAGGCCACTTCCTGCGACCTCTCTCCTTACTCCCTCGGCTGTCTGTTCTGGGTCCGCAACCTCCTCTAAATCTGGATGGTAAATCGAAACAATAGGCCCAATAGTGACCGGTACCTTTAGAGCATCCGGTAACCTCACATCTCTCTCGACCTTTACGCTAGCCACAGACTGGCTCCTTGTACTCTCTGTTCCTATCGAGATCCTTCCTTGTACTCTCGTCTCTGGTTGGAAGGTTACTCCTCTAGTCTCTTCTATCCAAACCAACGTCTCTTCTGGGACCTTTGGGTTATACGGAGGTGGTCTCTCTGATAACAACCTCTCCAATAGGCTATCCTCAAAATCACTCTCATCCTCATCATCTAACCTTACGTTCTTTATCCCCTCCGAATTGATCAATAAGGGATACAGTCTTTCTCCCTCTATTGCCTGTACCCTCCATCTTTTCTCCGCTGCATCCCATCTGGCATCCTGAAAAGCCCTGACCGACTTTTTCACCCTTTCCTGGTTTCTTCCTCTTTCTCTATCATGCGCTGCTCTAATCCATGCATGTAGTGCTTCGAATTGTGTTGGCCTTGGCAAAGGTCGTAAAGCCGCCATCACAGACTTCAGCTGATACAACACTGCTAATCTGAATGAGCCATACCTTGGGAATGCTTATTCTCCTTCACTTTGAGTCATTTTATGCCAATTCTCAAGCCAAATTATTGTATGCAATCCCACATTCTTTGCCATGTAATGTGCCAGAGTGTCCTCAGGAGGAGCTTCTTCTCCCTCCCGAGTAACCACATGTTTGTCACCTCTACACAGTTCTCGAAAAACCTTAAAACACTTCATGATTATCAAAATTCGATCCCGCACTCTGTTTACCTCCTGAGGTCAAACCCTCCAATCACAGCGCGATTAACACCAACCGTCCTATCACAGCGTGACACTCTCTGACGTCACCTTCCTTCGTTCGCAGCAGTTCCCTTTCCTTACGCTTACGTCTCACGCCTGCATTCGTCCCATTCATACACTGAAATAACCGTTTGTCCCAAACAAGTTACTTCTCTGGCTGTCCGTCCACAGCCTCTGACTGTTCGTCCACAGTCTCTCGAAATTGTTGACCTCGGTTGGCAACTGTCTGTCCCCGCCGGCCAGACAGATCGCCTCTGACAGGTTACAAATACTCAAATCCACATACAGCAACCTACGACCAGCGTCGAGTTGTCATGCACTCACACATTCGCTCCCCCTATCTCGGTCCAGGTGATCGATGGTACCTCACGATCTCCTTTGGGTGATCAACAAAATCTACCACGGGTGTCTTCTACACCACAACTCCCGGGCTGCGCGCGCTCACAGCCTGATCTCACAATCACTCAACATTCACTCCAACTCCGCAAGACATCACACAACAAATCAACACCGCAATCTACAACATCTCATCCTATTGCTGGAGCAGAGTTTTCTTTTAGAAAATTCATGGGCTTTTGAAGCTCTGGCATGTCTATGCGTTTTATTAATTTATTAATAATTAACAATTAATTATTTGTCTTGTGCAAGTGTGATTCTATTAATCAATCCGTTTGTTCTAACATAAGAGAGAGTTATACGAGGGTTAGCTTATTTGTGCTGTTCCTGTTTAATAATAACGTGCAAGTTTTCATGTTTAAACGTTGCTGTGTGCTATTTATTTTAAGCACAAAACGCTGTCTGAATTAATGCTTTTTATGTCGCAAAGCTAGATAAATACATACACATAAGGGTATTAGTGAGGTTAACACTGTTTAACCATTATGCTGTAGTAACGTTTATTTTGTCTCTTTAATTAAGATGGTCTATTGTGGCCTATGAAGGCCTTAATCGAGCTGACAGTATTTCGAAGCCTGGCTGTGGCATATTCTGTGATGTGGCAAGAGAGACCCCTGCTGGAAAAAGGTCGAAGACAACTGACCATGGTCCTTATTGTAAATTTCCATGAGGACATCAGCAGTTTGGAGGATCTCCAAAAGAAATGGAACGTCCTTGGCAAACAAAGGAGCTTCAGAAACGAACAATGTACTGTGGCCCGGCTGCCGAGGGAAGTTGAACAAGTTGGATACTTTGATAGTTTCTTGGTTCCTGTTCCGTAGTTCACGTCTTGTGACTTTTCCTGAGCGAAGATTTTCAGATGTAGCAATGTTACATCCTTTCCTTCTCGCTCTGCTCAGTGATACAGTTTATTCTGCCAACTTTATGTGTGTTTCCATTGTATTTTTCATTATAAGAATTGTTAGCTTAGGGAGGGTTTTGCCACTTGCCATTTTACCTTTGCTGCGTGAACTTGCGTTGCTGAGGATTGATGCTGAGGGACTTCGTCCTGAGAGACTTTACCGAGAGATTTGTCCTGACCCGTTCTGACACTTAGTTAGAATAGGTAACTATGAGAAATGATTTATTCTGATTGATTTACTTTGACTAATTTTAGATAAAGCAATATAACATTTAAACATGGTGTTGAATTTCCTTCCTTGTCAATTATTGTGTACATTTTGATCATTATTGAATAGTTTGTATAGAGTATGTTTAAGGACAACCACTATAATCAGGTCCTATCGTCCTAGATATAGATGCAGGGTGTTTAGGTGTTTTCTTTCCACAGGTTTATTGCTGGTAGAGTATTTGAGCGTATGTTAGTGAAATGGGCCCTAGCGTATGATGAATGTATGTGCGTGTAACTGTGTGATTACTCTATCCGTGGTAGTGGGCATATTTAAGATACCCTGATCTCTATCACTATTCATACTCACTCCACGAACTGCTGCTTCCTGCCGCACTGCTACTCGCCGTCTATGTTCACCATCCGCCGTCGTCTGCTGCTCACCGTCTGATGATTCACCATTACTTATCGTCTATGGGTCTCAAGGATCACTTATCTTAATCTAATCGTCCCTCGCTATCGGAAGTAACCATCCGTCTCTGCTACCAACTGCTGGGGCCCAGTTTCTTGTTTTCCAATTATCTCCAAGAACCCGCTCTGGTCGAATGAACATTTGTAATTGCCCAATAGTGTGGAGGGAGCAAACACAATTATCAGAGAAAACCTTCCGCAATTTGACATAATTAAGGACTCGAGACTCAATTTCTAGTGCTCTCGGGATTTTATTATCAACATGAACATCTGCAGATACAAGCACCTTAGTACCAGGCACAACAGGTAAATATGCACTAACACAAATGCCACTCTACGAAGAATCCGCATTCGGCTAAATATAAACAAAAGTACAAATTCTAAAAGGATGAGGTAGATACTTACCAAGCCAATGTCAATATTAGGAATCATTAATCCAAAGCATCTCTGTCCCTACTCTATGCTAGATGTCATCCCTACTTAGCATTCCCTTAAGACCCAAGAATCGTGAAAAGGTGTCAGAAGTGTAACTCCCTAAGAAGTCTTCACTTAGAGAGAGCTTGATCTACCATATTCCTTCTAGCTCCTCGCCCACCTCTTCTCTCTGCTTCTCTCTATCTCTCCTCTCCTCTCCTCTCTTCTCAACTCTGTTCTCCACCCTTGGGGCCTGTCCCTAATACGAAACCCCAAGACATAGAACACGCCCTCCGGCACACCTCCTCAACCAGGTCTTCTTCCAGTACTTTTCCATCCAGCGCTGTCCATCTTCCATCGTCCATCAGCTTGGCCTTGGGTCCCAGACACCGTCCGCGCTAGGAGTTGCGATTGACACATTCCAAAGTACTCCCATGTCTGGCTTCCCCCATAATTCAATTCTTAGACAAAGACCTTTTCTACTAACGAACCAACTGTCCTTGCACCTGCGGTGAGATCATGGGATGGAGAAATACTTCGCATCTTTTAACTTTACAATTTACTGCAGCCCAAAACCTCTACTAGAATAAATCATTGCGGCCTACCGCATTCAGCTAACATAAGAAAGTAACAGGCCTTTCTTCTCAACGATATATGTGCATTCGGGCCTCTACTCGGTTAAACACGCTATTAAATCACATTCTAAGCATTAGTACTTTCACCTACATGAATAAGCAACCTACATGAGTAACCTTTTAATCAAGTCCCACGTTTAACTAATACATTGCATTGAACGAAAACTAATCATCATGTAATTTACTGAATACATTCACAATATAGTTTCACATCTCTAACGCTTCTATGTTATGATATAGCTGATACATTTCTTAGTACATTTCGCACGACACATCTAAGTATACAGTGATTATATGTGGGTGCCAACTAACAGTGAATATGATGCACCCCTACAATTTTCAAAACCTTTAGGCGCTACATCACTGGTCTCAGGCACGAATCTTAGCACTATGGTGCTAAGGTGTGTGCCTGGCGCAATGCAGCTGAAATCAGTGCCACGGCTAGGGAAAGGGGAGAAGAGAGCCAAAATCTCTGTGAATATGGCTCTCTCCTGCTCTCACCCTGTCACGCACACAGCGCAGCCTCTTTGGGCGCTGCGCTGCCTTGCGTACCTTTTTTGAAAACCTGGCCCTAAGTTTTCAATTAGTTCATGTTCTGGCTACTGCATTTGGAAGGATTACGTTTTCTTTCAGTCTGAGGCCTGCCAAAACGCTCTGAAGCACAGTCCAGCTCATTAGTTCCCTGGAAATGTGGATTCACTCACAGTGACATTTACGCCTGCACTGCCAAGTCAGGCTCAGACTATCAGTCATTCTGGGAGAAGCACTCGTTTGTGACTGTATAAGCTGCCTTGCTGGTGACATTCTTTCCTCTACAGTTCCTAATTTGACAGGCTACTCGAAGGAGCTTTGTTGAAAACCCTCTGGCCTCCAGTGCTCCTAGCTTTATTCGTGAGTTTCTTATCTTTGAATGCTTTAGTTGCCCTCCTTCTGAGCGGGCTGAGTGAGGCGGTAATTGTGTACATGTACTTTTTTGGAATTCGAAGACAAACTTTTATTACATGTGAAAATCTCTATGTATGTGGTATTTATGCAAACAGAAAAACACTGTACCCTACATTTAGGTTTATGTGGGAATTAGGGAAACGTGCAATATAGCAATTTACATTTCAGTCACATCCTCATATGTAAACAAACACAAAATGCAGCAGCTTGTAGTATTTTTACAAACTAAAATTACCCATAATAAAAAATCTGAAAATAACGTGAAGGGTGCACCAGACTAGTAAATGGAGGACATCAACAATGATACAGATGATTCCACAACAGATGCTACTGGTGGTGGTATCATGTCACTTGTATGGCCAGGCCAGTGGCCAGAGGTGGCTGTTTTATGGGTGGTATGGCCCCATGAGTAACTGTGGCAAAAAAGGGTTTTTAAGTTGGACAGTGTGTCTCCCCAACACAAAATCTTTTAAAGATGGCACAAGATGGTAAGATTTTAAAGGAGGCAACGTGTTTATGGAACTTTTTAAAGCATCACTATTATTCTACCTTTACAATTTTTTGTGAAAATGAATGCAAAATTATGCCTTTTATAGCTACATTAAGAATTTTCAGCAAATGTCGGTCAAATGGTGTTTTGAAAGCACCTCCAGTAAGTGAAATTGACGAAAACTGGATAGAAAATCAATGTCATTATACATGAGGCTTGGGGTTCTCCATCAAGGCTCCTTTGGGAGATGTGTGGCAAGTGGTGGTTTTCTATAGAAATGTTTCTAACAATGATTTATAACTATTGCATGGGGTTTAAAGCCAATTGTAAATCTACTGCTACATGCTTAAGAGTACGCAGACAAGGTGCATATTAAGATGTGAGCTCGGTCTCAATCAGCAATGCACTGTGAGCCTAATTTATGGCATTTTAGCATAGGGCAGCAAGGCATCTTGATGCGCTGTCCTGCACCAAAAGGAAGGAGCAGGAATACACTGTATTTAAGCAAAATGTTACATTCCTGTCCTTTTTGCCTGTGTTGGTGACATTATAGCAGCCTAGCGCCGATGTAGGCACCCTCCACTATGGTGCAAGTGTGCCACCAATGCATGCAGGATGGTTTTAGTCCAGGAAGGGGCACCTTCCTACACAAAAACAATTTTACGAGGCATTTTCCTCTTTCGATTGGAAAGAAGAAAAAACAAGAAGTAAACATATTTCTCCTCTTAATGCCTCACCTTGGGAGGCGTACAGAATTGATGCTTACCCAGGTTTACATCAATTTTCAAATCTGGGGCAGCGTTAAAACCCACAGCAACACCCATGGAATGCCTCCCGGGCGTAAAGCAACACAGTGATGTGCGCTGTTTCGCCTTACTCATGATTTATAAGGCCACTCAAAGCCAGGCAGGGTGGCTTTACATGGCTTCATACATCTTTATGAGAGTCCTGCACCATGCATGTACCACTTTACGTGGTGCAAAAGTGATGCATGGCTCTCATTAGATAAACCCCTAACTCTAAACCTTGCTCTAGAGTGAGATCCCTTGATGGAAGAGTCAGCCGGACAGAAAGATAAGGTAGGAAGAGGGAGGCAGGGACCATGGGCACAGCTCAGCGAGTGAGTCTGGTAAGGGGCCCACTTTAACTAGTATTTGGAATGATTACTAGCAAGACTAATGCTCACCCATTGTTCCACAGTCATGGATCCAGAGCTTAAATTGTGCAGGTCGTTGCAGGTGATGTGCACGAACAGTCATTTTTGGGGCCTTGACTTATTTTTCATCATCAGACTTTAACCCAGTTCCAACGCGAGAATGTCATGAGCTGGAAGTCTAGTCGATTCCCTCTGGGTGCTCCTTGATTTGGTCATCCCAGTCTTCACAGACAACCTGCCAGAGGTATGGGTGGCACCTTCCAGTAGCCGCAATGTCACCAACAATAGGTAATACCTAGCAGTCAGTGTCCTTTGGAAGGAGTTGCATGTAGGTAAAAAAAACAAAAGACAAAAACACCTGAGGGCCCAGAGCTGACTTGAGGAGACTTGTCCCAGGGTACTTTGAGTCGGCTTTCAGAAGAAGAAGCTGCAACAACAGCATTTCGAAGTCACCTTCAGAATATGACAGGGAAAAGAGGCTGAAGCCTGATCGAGATAGGGCTGAAGGAAAAAGGGGTTAAGACTGGTGTAGGTTCAGGAAATTCCTTTAGAAATGACCAGTAGTGAGAAAACACCACAAAATCCATTTGAAGCATTGCAACACAAAGTGAACTAAGGTCTCACCCCATATATAGGCCAGAAACAAGAAGTGGTAGACAAATATATGGGTTCTCCATATTAGATTCAGAGAAGCCTTAAAGAGATTGAGTGGTGGTGGCAACCTTAGTTCGGGATACTCATGACCTTCCAGAAATCCTTACTGAGGGATTCTGTGAAAGAAAACGCCCGACTGAATAGGGCCATAGCCCGTGTTGCCTGCCCTCTGGAGGACAGCACCTTAGAAGAATGCACCCATGCTCCAGCCATGAAAGGTAAGTTTGTTGAGGGGATGTGGCGGCCCTTTATCGTGCTGCGGGTCTGTCTGCACTAGTAGTGCAGAGAGAGCAAGGCGTTTCACCTTCCTTGTGCAAAATCTGTAGAGGATGGCTGGCGGGTCTCCACAGTGGTGCAACAGAAAAGGACAGGAAAGGGAGAAAGAAGAAGGAAGTCATAAATACGAAAAAAGTGACAAATGGTAAAGAGAGATAAAAATAAATTGCAAGTGTTAGATATAGACACTGAAAGTGTAGAGGGGTGGAAGAAAGAAGCATGAGGTGAAATCAAAACTAAGCTGCCCTGGGATTCAGTTCACAGTATTGCTTCAGATGGGATCCCAAGAAAAACGATTGACCCATGCATTTATAACACTTTTTGTTTACAGATTAAGCACTGATTTTGTCCAAGTCACTGATAGTGATTGGCATACCCTCACCCTGTACTGATCTCTTTCTCGACCTGTGGCTGCCTACACATTGCTTCCACATTGACTGGGCAGGTGACAGGCAGAGCACTTTAAGTGATAATGAAGGGTTATGAGGGAAAGAAGGGCCCTCTTCTATTCCATAGGCCTGTAGGCCTGGCCTAGCCTAACTTAAGTCCTCATTTCTGTACTACAACAGAGGAAACACTTTGGACTTCTCCAAGTGCTGGGAACTAAAATGGTTCATTCTGGGACCCCTCATGACCTCAACTAGGGGCCGAGGTTATTTTGGGCAGGACTGAGGGGTCATTAGGCAGTCTGTCACCATGACCCATTGTTTGTGTCTTGCTTGCCCTCTCGTCATATTGTCAGTGACCTTGTGTAAGTTTCAGTCCCTATGTCAGTGTCCCACTGTTAGTCTCCCAAAGTCACTGCCAGTCAAACTGCCTGAATGTCGGATTCTCCATATCACTGTCCAAGTGTCAATATTCCGATACCACTGTTGATGTTCACATGTGCTCTTTGACAGTTTCAGAGTTCCTACATCAGTGTCCTCATCACATAATTTCTTTCATCGTCACATTATCCGAATTATAGTGTTGGTGTCCTCATGTAAGTCGGTGACCTCATTGTCAGTGTCTCATTGTTCTGTGGTTGCATCCCAGTGGCAGTGGTATTTGTGCTGGTGATCCAGTGTCAATAATGATATCCCTGTGTTCCTTTGTCAAAGTATCCATATCAGAGTTCTTGTGTCAGTATCTACCTATCAATATCTCTTTGTCAGTGTACTCCTAGTCAATATTCATATGCAGATCTTGGTGACAAGGTGTCTACATTGCCCCTAGCAGTTTCCCTGTGTTAGTGCCAGTGCGCTAGTGCTAGTGACACATTGTGTTACAACTGGTATCCTTGTTTCATATTAATTCCTAGTTTTAGTTCCACTGTCCATGTGTTGTAGCTATCCTGTGATGGTGTCCCAATTCTTTTGCCCTCGTGTCATTGTCTAAGCATTAGAGTGTGTGGACTTGTCAGTGTCCCCAGGTCAATGTTATTTCATATGTGTCAGTATCCCTCAGCTAGTTTCCCCTCTCAGGATTGCAGTATTAATGTCAGTGTCCCTAGTTCCCCAACCACATGTGTTTCAGTGTCAGTGCACTGGTGTCAATGTCCTAATGTCATTGTCCAAATGTCAACTCTGCCCTGTGCCAATGTCAGTATCCCAGTGTCGGTACCCTCATGTTAGTCAAATTGTCTCTCTGTTGGTGTCCTATTAACCCAGTGCTAGAGTCTGTGTGTGAACCCTGACAAGGTAACTGTGACAGTAAGCATTGGCCAGTTTGAAGTGCCCAATGTGTGTGTTATTGTCCCAGTGTCAATATTGGTGCATGTGTGCCTATGTCAGAATTTCAACAGCAGTGACCTTGTGTCTATCCCAGAGTTAGTGTCCTCATGTTGTGTGTGCATTCAAAATAGTTCCCTCCTAAAAGAAAAGGCACTGATTTAACAGTTAATAATTTAGTGTTATTTTGTGCATTGATGGATTCTGGATTTGTAACACTTGAGTCATCCGTAGACTGTTTTATTTCGCTACCATGTCAAGTGCTAAAAGAGGCACAAAGTCCCCAGTTTGAAGATTCTTATTACAGTGGACCCAGGACGCCAGAGGTTAAAGGCCTCCATTGACACAATTGGGACCCAGTAATTGACCTGAGTCATCCTGAAAATGGTTTCTCACACATTCTATAAGTGGAAGACAGAGTAAAGGCTTCGATATTGAATAGTTAAGCTATCACAGAACCGTCATATAGCTATTTGGATATATATGTAAAACACAGGCTTTTAAGCAAAATACATAGTCAAATAGGAGCAAAAAATTAGCAACAATCACTCAAATGAGAAACTATTCTCGGCCCTTCAAAATAATATTAAGGTTGGTGCAGTATAAAACGGTCATATTTAAGCACACGTAAAGGTCTATACAGTAGAAAACAGCCCAGGTAACAAATAAAGGCTTGTTTTAGAGAACTGGGATAACACATAACATTTCTAAAAAGCTGTGGTAAGGTACTTTTTTCCACAAGTGTAATTTTCTACAGGCTATCCTGTACCACATCAAACACAACTGCGTTGCAAGACTCACATCAGTTAATCTTACAACCCAGCAGTGAAAAGTACATTTATGGCAGAAATTCTATCACAACTGATTTTCAGATGATTAAGTGCCTGATTACGATTCCGGCGATCGCAAGACCGCCATACCGTTGGATGGCAGTCTGACCACCGCCATCCTGGCAGTGCTACCGCCTGATTATTCCAATAAAGAGTTATTATAATATCAATGTTAAAATAAGACAACCATGGCAGTGACAACCCACATTTACAAATAAAATAAGAAAAATATTGATTCCAAAATACCATCCTATAAAATATCTAAGGGGCCAATTCACAGAACTAATCTGAGATAAAATCCTAAACTTTTGGTATTCACAGAAGGCATTTAGTAGTAGTAAAGTTAGGACTTCTAACTTTACTACTACTAAACTGAGACAAAATCCTAACTTTACGACTTTTGGTATTCACAACAGGCATTTAGTAGAAGTAAAGTTAGGAATCCTAACTTTACTACTACTAAATGCCTTTTGTGAATACCAAAATCATCTTTCTTTAGCTCACTTCTCCACCTCAGTTCAGACCCAGCTAAAGGCAAATCAGTCTTTACCCTGTGCCTCATGGGAATAGTACAGCCCAGACTGCCAAGCCAGGCCTTCCCTGAACCGGAAACAAGCATCCTGGGACCAGTTTCAGGGTAACACCCCTTATCAGCCAGCTTACCTTGAATCCAGTGGCAAAGTGAGCAAGGGAGCCCCGTCTGGGCATAACCTGCCAACTTAGGGCAAACAAAGCAAACACAAGGAGATGACTGATGGAGCGCTGAAACTTTTCAGAGACTCACCCCCAGTCACAGATCAGGGTTGAATCCATCATCGTTCTTTAGCTCACTTTGACACCTCAGTTCAAACCCAGCTATATGCAAATCAGTCTTGACCCTGTGCTTCATGGGAACAGTCCAGCCCGGAACTGCCAAGCTAGGTCTTCCCTGAACCGCAAAGAAGCAGCCTGGGACCGGTTTCGGGGTAACACCCTTCATCAGCCAGGCTGACTTGATTCCTCTGTACATCAAGTCTTTTATTTGTCAAGGTGGTTTTATGGTTCTTTCTGTCTGAAAAACCGAATAAAGATTTTCTATCTATTAGTGGCAAAGTGAGCAAGGGACGTACGTCTAGGCATACCCTGCCAACTTAGGGCGCTCAAATATAAGTAAAAGCAGGAAAAATGTTGGACTTTGGATGGGTTACATTTACTATTCTCACTCCAATTTAATAACAGGAGGGCAATTGTTGACTTTAAAGTGGTTAGAATTATTGTTCCCACTCTAGCATAAGCAAAATTAAATGAAGTGTTGGACTTTTGAAGGGTTGGATTTATTATATCCACTCCAATCAAGGCAACAGTAGGGAAAGTATTGGTTTTTGCAGGGCTAGATTTTCTCTTTCAAATCCCTTCTGAGCAACAGTAGGGAAAGTGCTGAACTTTGGAGAGTTAGATATGCTATCCCAATTCATAGTTGAAAAAAAATATAAAAATACATTAGTTACATTTATAGAAAATAAAATATATTCATTGGAGATACAAAAAACTTAAATTAAATGGAAGAAATAAAAACTTCTTATTACAAAATGATTTGAAAAATATGAATTAAACTGAAATGTTTTAATTCAGGGTGCATACTAACCCATTTCCGTTTCTTCCCTTCAGTCTCCCACGTGGAGCCCTCCCTCCAGGCCCCCCTCTTCACAGCAGCATCTTGACCCTGGAGAAAATGACCTGTTGGGGCTGAAATCCAGGGAAGTCCGTTTTATAGTATTTACCCATTGATTCAACTGGACACATAAGTTCCGGACCCCAGCTATGGGAAACAACTGGAGGTATTTTTTCACATGTGATATGCATATGCGTACATTTAACAGTTGTGCAGTCAAAATATACACACCTGGATTGACGCATATGAAAAAATACTCTCCGCCGTCAGAAACACCACCGCTGGACCAGCGGTTACATCGTAATACAGTGGGCATGGGACCGTGGCCGCCAAGGTCTTCTTGGGACCTCTGCTGTGGGGGTACGGCAGTGAGATCGGCAAACTAGTATTCAGGCCCTAAGTACATCAAAAACCTCAGGGTGAGGGTGCTTCCCTTTGTTGGATACAGGAGGGAGTCCTGCAGCAGGGATGGGTGGGTTTGTATTGGGGCAAATCACAAGGTTTTGCAGTCAAATCTGCCACAGTTGGGTTAGGGTTGGTGTGGGGTGAAATAGGTAAGAACGATCAGGTAGAGCAATTTTAATGAATGTTTACAGGGGTACATGCTGGCGATGGCTTTTGGTACTGGGTGGTCTGCAAAAGGTCAGTGGCATTGATTATATTTAGGTTCATGTGCTGGAATGTTTCCGGCCTCAACTCATCTAACAAATGTGAGTTAGTACAGAAGTAGATTAAGATGTACAGCCAGCATCTCACTTTAACAGAGACCCATCTTGCTCGATGCGATGCTGCAGCAGCGACACCCTTTAGGCGAAGCGACGACAACAGCTCCAACGGCGGCACGCTTCTCCTTCTTGAGTCACGCTTCCAGCTCCTTGCGACACGAAGTCCCTCAGAAGACCCAAACAGCAGCAGCAGGCACTTCCAAAGGACTCTGGGGAGCTGGGGGGTGAAGTCTGTTGTTCCTGAGGCTTCAGCAGGAGGCAAGCTCTTTTCCAAGCCCTTGGAGATCCTTCACAAGTTGAGCAAAAGTACACACAAAGTTCCTTTCTCCTCTCTTTGGCAGGAGGCAACACCTGCAGGACAATCCCCCAGTTTCAGGGATAGTCTCTCATCAGTTTCTTCTTGGTTCATCTCCTCAGCAGAGTTTCTTCTTGTTTCCCAAAGTGATCTAAATTCTTGGGATCAGGGTCCCAATGCTTATACCCCAAAATCCTTTGTCCTCTGAGGGCAGAGGGGCCTTTGTCTTGTTCAAACCAGTTCTGGTCAGTCCTAGAGCACTTTGTTTACCTGACTCCTTCTTTCCTTTCATAGTGCAGGGCAGAGACATCAGACGCACCAGAGAAGGTGGAGCCAGCATTGTGGAGGGAAGGTGCAGCCCTATTCAGGTCCCAGGTGCAACTCCTCCCACCCATCTAGATGCAGATCTCTCTATTCACCACTGGGCCACCTCACCCTGTCTCCTGGAATTCCCCAGCCCTGTCACTCAAAACTCCAGACAGGGAATACACAGCCTAGCAGAGGCAGGTTTGAATGGTTAGACAAGAAAATGCCTACTTTCTAAAAGTGGCCTTTTCAAACACAGAATGTTAAAACCAACTTCACTAAAAGATGTCTTTTATCATTCTGAGTTCAAGCATACTAAATTCGAATTTCTACCATGTTCCCTGAGTCAGTTAGGATTATAAGATGTAATAACCAAACTGCCCATTCTGGCCTATGGAGAACAGGTAGCCTTGCAATAGTGAAAAACGAAAATGGCTGTAATTCACTATTAGAACATGCTACACACACCAGGGCATGTCCTACCTTATCCTTACAATGCACCCTGCCCTTGGGCCTACCATAGGGGTGTCTGATATGAAGAAAAGGGAAGGTTTAGAGACTGGCAAGTGGGTGCACTTGCCCAGTCAGCATGACAGTACCAGACTGCACGCAGGCTCTGCAATGGCAGACCTTAGACACACTTTTACAGGCTGCTTCTGTGGGTGGCACAACAAGTGCTGCAAGCCCACCAGCAGCATTTGGATTTACAAGCCTTGGGCACTCTTGGTGCACTGTACTAGGGTCTGACAGGTAAACCAAACCAACCAATCATGGAATCACAAATTCATACATCAATTTACAATAGGGAGCACTTGCACTGTGGCACTGGACAGCAGTGGTACAGTGCCCTGAGCAACTAACACCAGCAAAAATATATGAGGCAACAGCAAAAAAATGGAAGGGGGACCCACGCCAAGGCGCCAGGTCTAACAGCCGGGTAATGATGAGGGCCTGCAGCGATTTCCTTGTGCTGATGGGGAGCTACCTGAAGATTTTGCAGAGCATGCAGTTCATGTGAAAGCAGGCTGAGGCGAAGGCAGTGCTGTTTCACTGAGAGTTTGCTGTCCAGTATGATGCCGAGGTTGGGTCTGTTCTCTTTGCCATGTGGTGAGTACTAACTCCACAGGCCACCAGGAGTCATTCCAGAGGGCAGTTTGTCTGCCGTGAAACTACATTCTGTCTATTGACCTTGTAGGTTCTAATATGAACTACTTGCACAAGGCTAGCTCAAAATCCCTAATTAGCACAGTTTATCTTGGGTTATGTGAGCACAGGAGGGACGAAGGCCCACTTCTAGCTGCTAAGTGGAGGAAGATGCTCTCCTGCGAGATTGTACCATCAGAAGTTCACAACGTTTAGGAGACTATGGAGTAGTCTCGGTATTCTGTAAAGCTCAAGCTACAGCAATTCAAGACCATTTGTATGCTATACTATACACCAAAGAAAATTATGCAGTGGGGTGAGAATATTGGCGTTGATAAAACTAGCTGGCCTAAGTGCGGCTGTACTGCGGCTAATATCCTCCACATGTTTGTCACATATCCTGTCCTGCAGACGTTTTGGGTAAGAGTGAGTCGAATGACAGCATTGTGCTGTGGTTCTGAAACACAATTTATCCCCAACGCAAAAATGATAGGATATAGAATGGAATATTATTCTGGTCTAAGACGGCTGTTGTCAATAATCATTGCTTCTGCCAGACTTTGCATTGCTAGATGCAGGGTGTCTTCAGCCCCACGACTAGGCACAGAGTCATGGTCTATCATCTGGCAGAGTCTGAACTCGCTTTCGCCAAAGTAAGGGATATTCGCTCACATTAAATGTTTGACAGAACCTGTTCAGTGCTCCACTGGGACTCATGGATTAACTTGCAAACTTAAGTGTGATTTTCCTATAGTGGATCTGAAGGGTTTGATGGGTCTCTCTCAAAATTTTCATCTCTTTTTTTAATACTGTCTATGGATCGGACACAGTCTCATTCCATAGTGGGTGGGTGGATTACTGTGTTTCCATGTGTGTACTCAAGGGTTATTTAACAGGGGTTACCCCTTAACTGCTTTTCTTACTTTTTGTGTGCTTTTGTTGTAGATGCATTGACCGATTCAGACAAAATCCAATACAAAAGTAAAAAAACTAAAACAAAATGAAGTAGTTGATTGAGTGTAAGATGGGTAAAATGGCTAAGCCCGTATAGATGTCTCAGCAATTTAAGGTTTCTGTTGATATATGTGTGAGTAGCAGGCCATGTGTTTGAATCCCATCAAGGACAATGTAACCATGAATCCTTCTAAAATCAATAAACTGTGACTGGTTAATAGTTTTTAGAAACTCAAAACTTTCATGATAAACACTATATAAAAGCTATAATGATCAATAAGAACTGGAAAATGCCAGTGGCCATAAACTGAATGGGAGTGCTGGTGCAGAGTAGTGGTGTCCGCCTATTTTAAGACCTTCAGGGGGATATTCTCAAAAACGTGTGATAACCATCGCAAAAGTAACTTAACGCAACTCTCAACATCGCAGCCTATTGCGGGAAAATTACTCCGTGTTAACTAAGTATTCATAACACGGCGGTACCATGCAATAGTCACCAGACAACGCGTCAAATGGCCGCGATAAAATCAACGCCACGCTGCAAAAATGCGAAACACGAACGCAAAAAAAAAGCTGTGGCAGGCCTGCAAATCCCACGCGTCTGGTGGGAAAATGCACTATAAAAGTGACAAAAACAACACACCAGAAAGTGCATAGCAACATGGATGCACCCTGACCGAGCGCAGAGGCCAACACGAACCCCACAAGCCCCACATACCACCAGGAAGGAAGAATGTGCTTGGGGAAGGCCAAGGAGAAGAGGGAGAGGAAGACGGGGTGCAGTCCGCAGCAAAACCAGACCAGCATCACGGAGGTGACAGAACACAACCATCAACTGACCCCCAATCAGACCACCTGGAATGCAGTCGGAGTGTCGAGGAGGCCAATGGAGGAGGCCAAGAGGCGCTGGCATGATGTGAAAATCTAAACCAGGCACAAAGCCACTGCCAACAGGAAGGCAGCAACGGCGACAGAATGTGGGAGTCCTGCGCCACAGGAGGAGCTGGAGGAAATGGAGGCCACAGTCAACAGTGCGGAGACGGTGCAAGGAGTCGGGAGTGCGGACACAGCTTGGGCGGACCTGACACAACATCAACAGGATGAGTAACGACCATGCACTGTGGGGACGGGGGAGATGGGGGGTGATGGGCACAATGGCACACATGCACAACTATGTGTAGCACACTGCACACCCACAATGACCCTGGATCATGTCACTCATCCCCATGGCACACTGCAGCACGCACACATAGCAATAACAGCACATCCACATTGACGACAATGTGGTACAATGTTCAACCCCGACACTGCAGAACAGAGGACACAACTGGCTCGGCACACGCGCAGAAACAGACCCACTTACATTTGACAGAGCTGGAAACTTTGAAATGGAAATGTAAGCATAAAACCTCACACCTGTCATGTAGTCCAAATGTACACTGTCCCTCATCTAAATCCTGCACCTCCAAAACAGTCACAATGTAAATTGTCATACATTCTGCATGTAAACAAGAACAATGCGCCAACACAATGTCAACATGCATCTCCCCTCCACATTGCAGAGGGACACACAAAACCTCCATCGGAGCACAGAAGACCACACATCAGTGATGCTGAAGAGGACTACCACACCTGCAAGATCGACGCCCTACAACAGCACATGGACATCCCACGCAACCCACCATCAGAACCAGGGCAGCCAAGCTACTTAGAGGAGAACCCAGCCCCTGCAACAGACCACACGGCATGAAGCACCCGCAAGCACGGCAGGCTCACAACACTTCACTGACCCACACATGGCACCCCAATGCCAGGTGTCAGAATGCCAAAAGCAGGTGGCCTAACAGGTGCGGGTGTGGTCCGAACCCATGGAAGGCGAACTGGATCACATGCGTAGGTGTCTATTACCCTTCAGGGACCACCTACACCCCAAAAAGGAGACCCACACTGCTATAGAGACACATGCAGATGCACATTCCCAGTACAGGACCACGCCCAGGGGCACGCACATTATCAGTCACACACCCACGTTGGCTCTGCGTCTGATGGCACAGTCCACTACCCTTACGAATTGAGTGGGTGACGACAAAGCTACATATCCAAGCTCTAACCCACTGCCTGTGGTGACATGTCGGCATCTGATGTACACAGCACAATGTAATGTCCTAGGGCCCAGGGCCCTCAAGCGTACAACAAGACGACAGGGACACATGCAGATATCATGTTGAACTGGCTACGGGCAAGTGCGCCCGGCCCCTTTATTGGCAGGGCCACATGTACAGTGACGCCTGTGCTGGATGTGTGTGGGGTGAGTATAAGGCAGCCCCCACGGAGTGCTTGGTGCTGGTGAACAGTGGACACCAGTGCAATGGAAACAGAAAACACCTACATAACAGAGTCAACTGCTGAGCAACATGGAGGGAGCCGGAGCATGTACAGAGGTCACTCAACATACAAACAGAAGTGTCCATGAGTTTCAGTGCTCTGAGGTTGGGGCCCCAGAGCTGAGCGTGCTCATGTGAAGAAAATGTCTAGGATTGTGTCCCTTCTGGACATTCCTGATGCAGCTGCAGTGGGGGGGGTGTCACACCTGCATCATCTTCCTCATCGTCGACCCAGGTCTCCCACACTGCCTGAGGTGACATTGCTGCGTGAGCACTCAACAGTAGATAACCAAAATGGTAAAGGATGATGATTTGCGGTGCACAGAGTTAGTGGCACCTGGAGTGCTGAGGAGGGGATCAGGCAGAAGATGGCATCCGCGACAGGTGTGAGCAACTCAGTCAGTCTGCCAGTACAACCGTTTCGACACTGGCAGTTGGCGGTTGGAGTTGATCCTGGTGGTGGTGGTGTGTGCCTCCTGCGGTGATGCGACGTCCGGGCCGGTCAGGACTCGATTTGATGTGTGAGCCCTAGTGGGCCGCATTTGAGGCCGGAGGCAGCGGACAGCGCAGGGCCACAGACACATGTGGTTGATGACCCCAAGGCCATCGCCTCAGAGGCCATCCAATATCCCAGAAGAAGGGGTCCCGGACCTGGCCAGCACAGAGTTAGTGGCCCCGGATGCACTGCGGCTGGCAGAGGCACCCCGCCATGGGACGGTGACTTGCGGTGCAGTCAGATGGGTCACGCAAGCTGAGTGGGTCCTCATCAATGTCCGAGGTGTAGGTGGGGGAGGGTTGCGGGGGACAGTGGAAGGTGTCCTCCAGGGCATGATGCAGAGGGTGAAAGCTGTCCGGAAGCAGCAAATGGAGGAGTGGAATGCCACAAAGTCAGTATCACCAACATGATGGCGACGACAACCCCAAGTCCATGGACTCAGTCGCCACCAAAGTTCAACCAGAAAGTGTCCATGTGTCTCGGGGAACAGACTTAGTGGCACCGGGGCTGAAAGGGGATACAGTCTGCGTTGAGGCCTGTACAATGACATCAAGTCAGCCATTAATAAATCAAGACTGAATTTGAATAGCGTGACCTACTCGAACGCAGTGTAGGCCTGAGGCAGCGGTCAGCGCGGGCCAGAAGCAGTTCAGCGAGCTCCTCCTGGAACTCTAACACACGATGTTGACATGACATTTGGGGGTGATTTGTGGTTGACGGAGGCAAAAGCGCCTGAGCCGAGTGGGTGTTCAGTCAGCGACGATGACCTGTCCTGCCTGGTACGACTGGATTGGATTGGCGTGAGGCCTGGTGGACCACAGTGTAGGCCGACGGCGTAGTCATCAAGGGCCCACAGACACGTGTGGTTGGGATGCCAGGCACATACGTGGTGTCACCACATCGAAGGGTGTACAGTGATGTAATCTCTGCATTAATGTACGTACTCGGACAATGTATGATCAAGACTCAGTACCAAATGTGTGACCTACTCGCCCGCAGCGTAGGCCAGAGGCAGCGGTCAGCAAGGGCCCACAGCCACGTGTCTTTGTCTTGTGATGCACAGAGTTAGTGACACCAGGGCAGTTGTCGGTAGTGTTTGATCACCTCCGCAACGATTATCCTTTTACGCTCCGGACTGAAACGCGTCATCCTCTTACACCTCTCCTTGCGTGCAATGATATGTACTCTGCCATTGACAAGTCAAGACTCAGTCCCAGATGTGCGAACAACTCGAACGCAGCGTGGCCCGAGGGCAGTAGTCTGCTGGGCCCACGGACACCTGTGGATGGAATGCTATGCACAGACTTGGTGGCACCACATCGATGGGAGTATAGTGAGATAAAATCTCCGGGGTGCATCCGGCGCACAGTAACACAGGCAACACTGTTCACGGCGACAGCCTCGTGGAGGGGTGAGGGGCGCCACTCTGGCCGAGTCGTTGGGCATTCCAGATGAGGACCATGCCCAGAGCTACGTGCTTTTTATTCACACCCCTACGCGTGCCCAGCATACGCCGGGCCAGCCCACTCCGCTCACGCTTACAGGGGGGGTCATAACAAGCTACATTTCCGGGATCTTCTCCACTGGCTGGGGTGACATGGTTGCGTCCACTGTCCACTGCTCTGTGTATGTCGGTATGGATATGTGTGTGGTCTGCATATTGCAGTCTGGCCATCGCTTTCACACACTTGGCATTGTGTACATTGTCATTCATCGGTCAGTTGCCTACTTCGCACATGCCTGGTCCCCACCTCTTCCCACAATCTGCTATCGTGTGGCTGAGGTGCCATGCAGTTGATGGCTTATGTGCATGGCAGGCCCAGGTTGCCAGAGGGAGTTGTGCTGTCGTGTCTGGTAGGTGGGCATGTTGTTTGGCATGTTGTATGTGAGTTTGTGACATGTGCATTCCCAGTGTTGTGATTTGCATGGTTGTGGAGTTGAGGTGCATGGTGTGTTCATTTGGTACTTACCAAAGAGCAGCACATTTCCATAGGTGCCAGCCAGGAAGCGCCGGGTGATGATGGGCTGTGGGAAGATGTAGGACTCATGCACTAGGAATGGGTGGTTGGCGTCGAGGTTGGTGGAGATTCCCAGGTGGTCCACTATTGCCTGCACAGTGATGGTATGCGTGTGCTTTCGGTAGCAGATATTGTGTGCTGTGTCACCAGGGAGCACAAGTAAGACATGTGTGCATTCAATTGCCCCCTGACATGTGAGAGAAGCCAGTTATGGCTTTGACGCCTGGCTTGGTCTCCAGCTGTTCCTGCACAGTGTGGGGGAAGGATAGGTAGTGTGGTACCAAGCTGAGATGGCATCCAAGAGAGTTGGGTGAGCTTGGATGTGGCTGGCTGTGAGACTTCTCAGACTCTGGTGGTTGTTGGTTGGCAGGTCAAGAGGCCAACAGGTGCGGCATAGCCAGCAGCTTTGTCTGCGGAGGGATGTTGCTTGTCCACTGTGTTGGTACTGTCAGCCTGTGGGCAATGGTGGTCAGGATGCGTAGGATGGTTGTCCTTTTGAGCCTGTGGTGGGCAATGATGTTCCCTGGTGTTGGGTCTGTGAGGTTGATGCGTTTTCGGCAGGTCACTGTCTTTGTCTGCACTGCCTCAGTGTTGGAGCGGGCGGGTGGGGTCTGGGTGTAGTCCTGGGGGTGGTGGCACTGTGTGTCGTTGCCCTATTGGTGCTCCGGGCTGCATGTTCAGTTGCCTGGGTGCATCTGTTGTTCATGTTTGGCTCTGGGCTGTGCTCCCTTGTCTGTTGTCGGTTGTTGTCCGACTTTGCACCAGGTCGGAGCAGGTGTTAATTTCCTGCTGCTAACACGCCTTATCGCATGTTTTGTGATGTTATCGCCGATCTGGCTGGTTGTTGAGAATGTTGCGGAGTGGTGTTGTCGCGGCTTTTTGCACGGGAACGCCTACTCTGCATCTCATTAGCGATAGTTGGCGGGGTCATCTGTGGTGATTTCTTTTGCGGATGCTATCGCGGGTAAACTGGTGTTGTGGACTGTTGACACCTGCTTGTGAATGGGGCGATAAGTTTATCGCAACTTTGGCTATGATAAAGTGCCGTTAACTGGGCGATAGCTACTTGAGAATATGCCCCTCACTGTCTAAAGAATTGACGCCTTTTATGCAGCCATGTTTAGGCAACAACATGTGTTTTTTTACCTACTTGTAGTCTTTTGTTTTTTTTAAATTTGTCTTGAAAATCTTTGTGGAGTTTTTGTATTTTACTGTGAATAATTAAGTGGATGAATGCAAGAATTTGTCAGTGGGTGGATCAATAGATGCGTGAGTGAAAGAATGATTGACAGAGGGCATGTTTGATGATGACTTGTTGAGTGCCTAAACTCACCTGTCACTGATGAAGCAGTTTCAGTTATACAACAGACCTATTGGCATTACCATTGCTCGTTTTAAGACCCTCTACCGTCTAAAGCGTCAGAAATTCTCCGAGTTAGTGCATGAGTTGATGGGAGGCCATCTCGGATACAGGGAGCAATAGTGGGCTCTCCCTGTTTCCAACCTGTGCTACAAAAAATACACAAGCCTTTATAAGCTGTGCACTCGAAATGTATCTAGAACCACATCCTTCACTCATCAGATTCACCACTTTAACCTTGCCGCACCACAGGGAGTTCAAGACACATCTCTTCAAGAAGCACTTCATATGTCATTGATAATCAACAGCCTATATGCGTCCGAGCTACTTTTGTGCTTTATAAGTGCTAATACCAATAATAATGGAGTATGTGTAGGGTGAAGTCAGTGACAAAGCCGAGGATGTAATCTCTCTCCTTGTAATTTCCGTGCACTTGGTTGACACTGTATAGCATCGCGCAGCATTTAATATCAAGGGCACTTTTATGGCCAGATTACAAGTTTCATGCTGCAGGTGAAGGTGAAGGTATCATCATGAATCTTGCAGATATTTGCATCCCTGCTCCATACACTTATTAGTTGCTGGGCTAAAATGGGGATTAACATGCCGGTCCCGACACAACCAGGCTTTTTACCACATGTGGAGTCCAGATTGTGGGCCCATTTCTACAAGGGAAAGATACATTTCTGTGTGGCTACAAGTGGGGAGACACCGGGTGCAAGGCTGCACCTTGTGTCCTCGGAACCGAGTGGAAGGGTATGCACCTGGGTGATACTGCTCTGCCCAGCTCATTACTTAGCCCTTAGAGTTTAGAGTAATATGTGATTATTTTAATACTTTTCGAGGTTATCATAGGAAGATGTTGTTCCTGTACCTTTGATCGATATACAGAAGACGTGTACCATAGAGAAGGTTATCAGTGCTTATCAAACACTGAACATGATTTGAAACTGGGTAAGAAGGTTTTTTTTTATTACTTATATCTACACCATCAATGAATGCGAGGAATCCACACCTAAGGCACATACTCTGCATACCTATTGCAAGTCCTCTAAGGAGGGTGTCAAAAACATATATTATCTACAGCACCCTGACCAGTACTAGAATGCAAAGTAAAATGTTCTAATCAGCCTGACACTGAGGGGGGCCAGGAGAAATAGGGGACCATGGGTACCTGGTTGCTTCATGGCAATCCTCCTACTCTTAAGCAGCCCCTTGGCTGCAGCCATTTGGGAAAATTTAAATGGTAGAATTATCAGTCCTGCCCTGCCCCCGACACCATGTCTGAACAAAGATCAAGGCAGTGTATATTTTGTTAGTATCAAAATTTTAACTTTCAGCCTGTGATGTCACAGGGGAGGACAGAATATCCCTGTCGAGAAACCACCACCATTTCATTCAGTCTATTACTCTTGGGGTGACTAAACGGACCAGGATCCACCTTTCTGATGAAACCCCAAAATCAGCAGAATTAGGGGAAGGACATGGCATTCACGTGCTCTAAATCCATTGGTTTGTGGAAGCTTTCCGTGGAACATCTTGTGCCTCTAACCGCTAAAATATCAGGGCTTGCACCATATATGCACATCCATATCCGAGTTATGGGCTCTCTCCGTAAAATCAAATTTTTGTTGAGAGTCTCATAAATTTGCATTCTTCGGGTGGGGTGTGAATGTTGCCCTAAAGTCCATCTTTGTAAGTAAGAAGCTGATATTCCGCTCAAAATAGTGCCATAAGTTGGCGGGAGAATGCTCCAAAATTTGATTTCTGAGTGATAGGATGTCATCCAGAACGTGTGTGATCAGTTGATGGAGCATGCTTTAGGACTGTGGTGAATGGACTAGGCTTTATTGATAAGGGCGTGACCAAGAATGCATATCTTTTCAAGCAGGGTTATACATGAGGAGTGGTGAAGGTCTACTGGTGGTGATGCTGATTTATATTGGGTATTTCCTGTACTGAGAAGCAGATGTTTGAAGGGAGGTCAGTGCCTCGAAAAGACAATAGCCTGGTGCAGAAAGTGACGTGATAAGCTTGGCGAATATGTTACTTACCTTCGGTAACACCTTATGTGGTAGAGACAAGATCTAGCCACAAATTCCTTACCTTTGAATTATCCCCAGGCTCCAGACTGGATCCAGAAACTTTTCTACAGCAGTACCTCTGCACGTTGGT
Organism: Triturus cristatus; assembly: GCF_964204655.1. Classification (NCBI taxonomy): domain Eukaryota; kingdom Metazoa; phylum Chordata; class Amphibia; order Caudata; family Salamandridae; genus Triturus; species Triturus cristatus. The sequence continues at coordinate 690,422,998 of NC_140580.1, forward strand.
AGAGGGCATCGAGCCACTCTGTAACAACCTTGTCTGCCGGATGTGACGTTGACAGAGTCCATATAAGCCTTCCCTTGACACGCTGGTGTCAGTTTCTTCCGTGGCTACTTTCGGTGCTAAAACACTTAGTTATGCATAGAAACTGCTAGGGAAATAGTGTGCCCAAAAAGAATCTTCTCTTTGAAAAACTTTTATAAGAATTACAATGTTATTTGTTATCAATGAATGGCCCAAGAGTGCATAGAGGTGATCTGGAAGAAAAGGAGAATCAGTTTGTAGAGTAGGACGGATGGGTGGGTCGTTAAGGAATCTGCGGCTAGATCTTGTCTTTTCCAGATAAGGCGTTATCGAAGGTAAGTAAGTCATTCAAGAGACGTCTAGCCACAGACTCCTTACCTTTGAATGAGATACCCTAGCAATGCCATCCTGGAGGAGGGTCGGCAAACCAATTCCAAGAAAGATCCTTGACTAGGCTATCTGGTCTGTATAAGAAAAATAGAGACCGGCTGCCAGGAAGGGAGGCGAGGAAGAGGACATCCCACAAGAAAAATCGTGGAGAACCCCGCACAGAACTGAACCCACAACAGTGCAAAAAGATGAGAAAAGAAACCATGGCAGAAGAATAAGACGAGTTGGAAAGAACACTCCACATAAACATAATGCCACAACCCTAAACTGGGCCAAGAGAATGGGGCAGAAAGCCAAGGACAATAGCTGAAACTACTGAGTTAAAGCTCTAACCCATTGAAAGAGCACCAACCAACAGTTTAAGAAAAGCATTGCAAGCAATAACAACATGCGTGGTCAGAGGAAACACCTCGAGAGGTATATATCAGAATCCTCGTAGTGGGGGTGAGGGGAGTGTAGCTAGTGCATAGCAACAAATATGCGGAGGTCCTTCCAGGACACGAGGAAATGCACAAGAACGCCAGCAAAAACACACTCCGCCCTAGAAGGGAGGAGGTAGAACATTACTTACTATAGAGATACCTAATGAAAGAAGGAATACAAATATTAATTGATAGGTATGAATATATATATATATATATATATATATATATATATATATATATATATATATATATATATATATATATATATCCAGTACTCATCCAACGATCCATGTGCTAGGAAAGGACGAGGCAATCCCAAATTCACTGCTTTCAAAGTTTGATTTTGTGCCCTGCACCGCCGCCATTACGCGTTTCAGCCCTCTGGGGGCCTTGGTCACATGATACATCACATGGTTCTTACTACATCATTTAAAGTGACAGTGCACGGGAAGGACAGGCAAACACTTCCGTGTCTAAATCATAGACACTGAAAACATTTCAGCAAACTGCTGCGTAAAGCGCTTTCAGATTTTCCAATACAAATTGTGAATTCCAATTTGATACACCTCAATGTGCAAGGTAACGCTATGTGCAAAATAACGCAAGTTTTTGGTCTAAATACCAGACACTCATGACTAATAAATAAATAAATAAATACACTTATTAGAAGTCATACAAGGTAAAACAGGGTTACAAAGAAGGTTGTATAAACACTCACATTTTATAAAAAATCCTAAAACACATTATAAAATGGGTTAAAACCATCTGTAAGTGAACCTTTGAAAATGAGTAGCAGAGATTGAAAGGGGAACATTTTAGGTATAATACCCTACTCCCATACTGATATCATTGAATCGTAACAATACCAAAACATATATTTCCAATTTCATGTTATACCGATCGTACTGGTACCCAGTTAACACCTTGTTAAAATTGTTAGAAACTTACTAGACAATTATTCAAAACTACCCCTGTGGGCTATTGCACATAGCGAGTACTGAAAGCACCTAAAGTTTGCTATCCGCCCGGTGTCACCCTCAAATCGTGTCAATAACCTATTGTGCAAAATTGTGCTTAAATAGAATAAAATATATATAAAAGAAGAATATTTTGGTTTCATAGGTTAAAAAAGAGCTAGCAGCTTAAATGTTTGAGGATAGCAGGATTGAATATCAAATAATTAAAAAATCATAAGTGAGTAAAAAAATCCTCACTAGAATTCAATCCATTTGGAATCTTGCTATCTAACTCAATTATGAATCTAGTTTCCAGTTTTCTTAACAGAGAATCGCAGTTCCCACCTCTTCTTAGGGGAGGAACTGAGTCAATTAGGAAGTATCGTAGCTCACTAGATCTACTTGCATGTACTTCATCAAAGTGGCGCGCTACTGGATATGTGGGATCACCATGATTAATAGCTCGGATATGCTGTAAAATTCTTTTATGTGCCTGCAGTCTTGTGCTACCCACGTAGCATAGTCCACATGGGCACTCAAGCACATAAATGACAAACTCTGTTTTACAGGTGAGTTTCTTATCAATTTTCGTGATCCTGTTATTCAATGGAGTAGTATATTCTGTTTTGTTCACTCCATGTTTACATGCTTTGCAACTAGCACATTTGATAAAACCTTTGCTAGTCGATAACCACGTCGTGTTTTCAGTCAACTCCGGGCTGCTCTTAACTAGGGAATCACTCATGGAGCGTGCCTTTCTGAAGGTCAAATTAGGTGACCGAGAAAGTGTGTCGCCCAGGACCAAGTCACTTTTGACCAACGCCCAATTTCTAGTAATGATCCTCCTTATAGTGTGTTGTTGTTGGCTATAAGTTAGGATTAATCTGGGTGGTTCTGAGGTCCCTGGTTCAGTAATTGGAACGATAGACGATTTAATGGCCAATGCCTGTGTTCTACCCTGATTGTTGGCTTTAGACATGGCTGTGTCTATCATTCTAGTGGTATATCCCCGTCTGAGAAATCTAGCTCGGCATTCAGACTTTGCCCTCAAACAGTCTGAATCAGTAGTGCACACTCTTCTGATACGCAACATCTGCCCAAAGGTAATACTGTGGATCAGGTGTGCAGGGTGGTGACTTGAAGCATGTAAAAGAGAGTTACCAGCAGTCTCCTTCCTATGGAGTCTAGAATGCAAATGGTTGTCAAGGATAAAAAGTTCAACATCTAAGAAACACATGCTGTCACAACTGATTTGACCTGAAAATTTCGTATTTAAGTTATTCTCGTTAATGTCATCAATAAATTGGAGAGCCCCAATCTCCGGGCCCTTCCAAATAATCAAAAGGTCATCAATGTACCTATACCAGTGTACTATATGGTTGAGAATAATTTCTTCAAATGATGACTTGAGGACTTGTTCCTCCCAAAGTCCCATATGCAGACAGGCGTACCTTGGGGAGAAACAGGCCCCCATCGCCACGCCCCTTATCTGCTGGTAGACCTGTCTTTGAAATAAAAAGAAATTATTCTCTAGGCACATAGAGATGATTGACATAAACATTTTGTTGTGTTCAACGAAACAAATAGGGCGTTTGCTCAAGTAATACTCAACAGCCTTTAGTCCATCTCTGTGGTTAATACTGGTATACAGTGAAGAGACATCAAGGGAAATAAGCAAATAGTCATCATGCCACACAACATCCTCCAATTTGCGCAGAAGGTCACCTGTATCGAGAATGAATGAGGGTAAATGTCTCACAAATTCTTGTAGAAAAAAGTCAACATATTTACTCGCATTCTCTAAGATACTATTGCGGGCTGATATGATTGGCATCCCTGGTGGCAATAGGGCATTCTTGTGAACCTTTGGTATGAAATAAAGTACTGGCATGATTGGATGGTCATTCTTAAGAAAATGGAATTCGTCCGATGTTAAGAACCCCTTGCTTTTCCATGCCAGTAAGTTCGAATAGAACATATTCCAAAAGGCTTTGACCAGAACCATGTCGCTCCTTCTGTAACAATCAGTCACATTCAATTGACTAAAGGCTTCCGCCATGTACATACTGCATGGCCAGAGAACGATGTTACCACCCTTGTCAGATTGTCTGATAATGATGTCCTTGTTGTCCTGAAGTTTGTTCATCAGAAGAAAATACTGATTGTCCTGGGCAGTATACTTTCTTTTGATGGCCCCTTGTCTTTTATACAAGGTTTTTAATTCCTGTACAACCTTATCATGAAATAGATCAATGTTGTCTCTAATCATGATGGGGCAAAATGTTGATTTGGGTTAAAAGATGTTAACGCCCCAACATCTTGCCTTGCTATTTCTTGGCTGAATGATAACATTAATAATAATAATACGGAAGCTTATAAAGCGCGACAGCTACCCCAAACAGGGGTGTCCCGGCGCTGAACATTGAGTTACCAGCCTCTTGTTGTAGGTCATACATATCACGCATCGAATCCACATCGCCCACCATTAATGCTGAAGAGGTTTTACCAAGTATTTCAACCTGTCTGTTTCTGGCGGGTTGCATTAGATGAAACTTACGTAGTTTTAATTTGCGTACAAATTTGAACACATCGATGCGGCATTCTGCGTAATTAAAGTCACTCCTGGGACTAAAGGACAAGCCTAAGGACAATGTAGATGTCTCATTTTTAGTCAAAGAGATGTTATAGAGATTGATAATGGTCTGGTCATCACTGTTTTCAACTATTTGCGAACCCACTGTTTCTTTGCTTTTCTGTTGTAATATTTTTTGCCTGCGTTGTTTGCATTTTTGTCGTCTTTCCCTTCTTTTGATGTTGCATCTAAGTTGTCCTTGACATATTGGACACGCGGACGCAGGGTTTGTCTTCTGTCCTGGCGCAGACAGTCCACCTCCTGCGCCAAGGAAAACTTTTGAAACCCCGACTTCTGAGCCCTCGTGAGTTCGTTGTCGGATTCGCTATCGATAGCCGAGCTCAAGTCAGACATTGAAGTGGATGGTATCGGTTCTTTAGAAGCGCCACTAGGAACTGACATTGGTAAAATCACTTTTTTGTTTTTTGCTTTTACGCTGTCGTATTTCCTAGAAAACGTAAATACATGACCATGTTCATAATCAAGTTTGTCCCTTTGGAACTTGTATGTTTTCCTTTTCTTTATAATCTCTTCCTCACGTGCAAGCCGGCCCAACATATCCTCTCTGTATTTGGTGATAAGGGCTGTTACCTCTATTTGTTGATTTCAATGTTAAGTAAGTCAATCTCCCTCTGAATCGCTTCACGGTCACTCTCTGCATACTTCACAAGGAGAACAACCAATCTGCGTGAGGATTCCAAGCTACACTCAGCCCACTCTGAGAGCATTTTGGGGTCAGGGTTTTCATAACTGGGGCAAGCATAATGCGAAGCCCCCTAGGTATGCGTCCAACTTCGAGGTATCTACTAAGAGACTTGTGCTCCCACCATTTAGCTTGTTCCGATTTCATCCGTTTTTCCAATTTTTTAAAATATATATATATATATATATCGCCTACTGGCGGTCGCCAGTAGGTAGTTATAGTTAGGACCAAGTTTCCATAGGAAGAGCATTTTTTGTTTTGCTTATAACTTAGGCGTCGTTTGATAAATCTTCATGAAATTTTCCAAACTAATTCTTAGTCCATATCAGCTCCTATGTTGAATGTTTGAGGGTGATTCGTCAAGGGGGGGCAGAGAAAAAACGGGAGTCCCAAAACGTGTTTTCTCCATGTTAATTTCCATAGGAAACTTTAGACAAGGTTACAGGTCGAATGGGTGAACGGAATTACCCCAAATTTGGCAGGGTGAAGGGTCTTGGTCTATAAAGCACGCTTTTGTTTATTTGGTGTAAATCCGTTCAGTAGTTTTGGAGAAATATCAAAATTTACAGATATCAATATTTGGAAATTCTGCCTTCTGATTGGCTGAGGTATTACGAGCACGAGCTTGCTGCTTATTTGCTGTGAGCGGTGCGAGCGGTTGCAACTAGGAAGTGTTGGCAGCCATTTTGTGATTCCGTTGAATTGAGTAAGGGGAAAAAAGTGTGAAAAGAGTAGGAAAGAGGAGGGTTGGAGCTCCGTGAGGTCTGTGGGGTGGTTAGGGTGTGCTACACAGGGAGTGTGAAGCTATGTATTCACCCCTAGCAGTGTGAAAGTGCTGTTTTGCCCAGAGTGAGATGGTGCTGAGGTGAGGTGCGGATACACTTGTGGATGAAACTGTGAGCTGATTGCTGTAAACTGATGTGCTCTGGGCGCTGTAGCATTCTGGGCGCTGTAGCATACTGCCCGCTGTAGCATAGCTGTGCAAATGGTGTTTGTGTGGGTTTAGACTATAGTGGGAGTGGGAAGCAAACTACTCACCCCTACCGGTCTGAAGACTCGAATGGAGTGTTTTAGCAAGCAGGAATAAAGAAATAATCGTGAAGAATATAATGCAGAATGTTGCAATGCCACAGAAGACAAATGGTGAAATCAGGTGTGTTTAAGAAAGTGGCTGTGTGGGATAAAGCGATGGAGTCTGCAAGTTATATAAAAAGTGTCTTTATTTAAGTGCCATAAATGGAACCACTGGTGCAAGAGCTAAGTCATCCAGCTGAGGCAAACTCCAACAGCTTCTGCTGTATTCAAACCTAAGCTCCTGCATCAGTCAATTCCACAGTTTCATCTGACATAATCAATACCTTTTAGACCTGAATGACTGTAAATTGTAGAATGAAAATAAAGGTAGGATACCATTACCACACTGTGCCAACCAGTTCCTAAACAATGCCGTGTTTTTTTATCTTGATCGCCAGCTCGTGAGCAGAGGCTGAGCTAATTTGTGAAAGGGCTTCGTGGATAAAACGCAGGCAGAGAGACGTGTGTACAAAGAATAGATATGATTTCAAAATGGATGTCGGGTTTAGGCTAATTTAGCAAGTAAATAGCGTATTTGCATAGGCCATACATCATCCATCCCTGGTTAGTGTGGAGACGTAAGGGCCTATAATGAAAACAGAGTTCAAATGCCTAAACATACTTAGAAAATTATTATATGAAAATAAATCAATTGAAGTGTATTAAAAAATGTAATCGGAAAAAGTCAAAAAAGTTGGAAAAAATCAATCCAAGAATAAAGTGAATTTCTTACAAGTCTTGGAGATTGCAGTCCGAAAGTTCTTCAGCGGCTTGAGATGCGTAATGTTCCAAGAGGCGATTGTTGTCATCATGTGAGAAAAGCGAAACGATCCAATTCATATCCTCGAAGTGACAGTAATGTTCCTCGAATGTTAGAGCGGCAATTTGAATTGGCAGGCAATCTGCGATGTTGTCAAAGGTCGCATGTTGCAGGAGATCTTTTGCGGCTGCGCAGAAATCCCATTCCGCCAGGATACCTTTTTGCGTTGCATCTGCCATTGCTCCACTGCCTGAACAATCAAGTTCATGGTTTTCAAGATACTCCTTTACCTGCTGGAGATCAGGAGAGTTTGCTGTGATGTTGGCAAGGCATAGATTCATTTGCCAGTCGATTGGGCAAGTTTTGCAATAAAAAGATGGTTGCACGCAGATTGTTTATGTGTAAATAAATGTCATGTTTTAGCTAGCTCCGATAATAGATAGAGGCAGGCAGCCGCAAAGTTGTTCCATTTTTTCACGGTATTGATGTAGCTTCACGTAGAGGCGTATTCTGTCAGACATGATTATTAATACAGGGAGCGCAGCCTCTTTTAACAAGCTAAAATAGTAGTAGGATGGCCGCAAATAGAGCGAGAATTATGGGCACTGTTGCTGTTATTCCATAGATGATCGAATGAATGACGTCTGGTATTAGACTAAAAACAGTTTGAAAGCCTGTGAGAAGGCCGGAGGAGACAGTGTTAAAAATGTGTGCTGACCTTAAATGTCAGATGTGTTGAAAATTGTGTAACAATTCACAAAGTGTAATGGGAGGTTCGTATTTAAAAGGGAGTGTATTTTACTTGAAGTTCATGCTATCTGCAGTCGATAAATTACTTTTGGAGAAGTGAGGGACACTTCTGTTTGAAACAAAAGCGCTTACAGTTTACTCCGTTTCATAAAATCTGTTTTCAAAGTAGATATTGAAGGCCAAGTTGAACTTTGGGAGTTACTTTGTGTGGGAGGGAATAGAGATTGCCAGAGGAAGTTATCTGGTTTGAAACAGTAAGGACATATGGTATGCCAGCTCACATTGCGTAGCAGTCCATGTTATTAAGAAGCAGATAACTGCTGTTAGAAAGCTGTGTGAATGTTGGTCTGATTGTGGGAGTTGGCGTGCTTTTAAGAAAGCACGCAAGATTGGGGGCTGTAAGCTTAGAAGTGTCGTGCAGTTGGACATTCTTGCATAGTAATGAATGACTGCCATTGTGGTCCCACTTTTCACCTTTGAGAAAAACTTTGTTATCCTCTTTAAGACAGCGATATGTAAATGGGAGAAACCACTGCTTGTAAATAAACGCGCTACCTTATATAATCGCATACAACATGACAAACAACATGTACACCTAGCAGACACAACGACACTACGTTCTGTGGGAACCGTGGCTAGCCATGTACACAAACCAAACATAGCACCTCTGCCACACAATGCAGAATGCTGGGAGAGATGGGAGCAAAGTATGTGCGAAGGTGGCAAGTGATTCTCGATTCTAAAAGTATACAATGCAAAGTGTTGAGGGGATGTGCCGGACAGACTTGAGTATGCAGAGCACAGACTTGTACATGTCAACATACACTGATGGTCTATTGAGTGAAGTGGACAGTGGACGCAACCATGATAGTACAGTCAGTAGGGAAGATTACGAAAACATAGCGCGTACGTGCCCCCTCCCCCCAAACCTTTAGCATAGTGGGCTGGTTCAGCGTACGCAAGGCTAGCGTAGGGGTATGAATAAAAGTCACGTTTCTCTGGGTGTGGTTCTCTTTCGGAATGGCGAATATGTCTGTCAGGTCTGCACAGCTTACACCCCCACAAGGCTAACGCCATGAGCGAAGGTGGCTGCGGGAATAATGCTCTCAGCCTGCTGGTACCCAGAAACGGTCATGGCGGCTGTGACGCACATATGCACCACAGTTCACCTTTCGACCCCGGCCGTATGTGAAAGAGGGCCCACCACATGCCGGCAGAAGCTCCTGGGCCGAGGTCTGCGAGCTGGGTAGTCTCCTGAGATCAACACTGACTACCGCGACACAGGCAGACAGCACCCAGCCTGAGGCCCAGCACCGTGGAGTGCTCTGTATACTACTAACACAGTAGTCCATCAGGTACCAACAGTGGAACGGTGTCTTGATTCCAGAATGGACGATGTCCGACATTACCTGCTGCTTGGTTTTCACAGAACTCCCTCCGTTGAGGTGCATCAGACTCTGTGCTTCCGTAGCTAATTGCTGCACATAATCATTGGGCTTGGCTGACTGCAGTAGCTGGAGTACACCACGGTACAGCAGGTCCAAACAGTGAAACGGGATTCTTGATCCCACAATGTACGATGTTAAAACTGCATCTGAGAGTGCAGATGAAGGTACTATCTTCGAACAGGTGCAACCAACTCTACGTCCCAACAGTGGAACGGTGTCTTGATCCCAAAATGGACGATGTACGATATTACGTGCTGCTTGGTTTTCACAGAACTCCCTCCGTTGAGGTGCATCAGGCTCTGTGCTTCCGTAGCTAAGTGCTGCACATGATTATTGGGGTTGGCTGACTGCAGTCGGTGGAGTACACCGCAGTACAGCAGGTCCCAACAGTGAAATGGGGTCTTGATCCCACAATGGACGATGTTAGAATTGTATCTGAGAGTGGAGATGAAGGTAGTCCCTTCGACCAGGTGCAACCAACACTAGGTCCCAACAGTGGAACGGTGTCTTGATCCCAAAATGGACGATGCCCGATATTACCTGCTGCTTGTTTTTCACAGAACTCCCTCCATTGACGCGCATCAGACTCTGTGCTTCCGTAGCTAACTGCTGCACATGATTATTGGGCTTGGCTGACTGCAGTCGGTGGAGTACACCGTGGTACAGCAGGTCGGAACAGTGAAACGGGGTCTTGGTTCTGTGATTGAGGATGTCAGAAGTCAAAGTTTGTGATGATTTGTGTGTACCCCCTCCGATCAGGTGCAACCAACTCTGTGCTTCCGAATCCAACGGCACGTGGCTGTGAGACATTAATGACCACTGCCTCAGGCCTACACTGCGGTCAGCAGGCCTCACAATTCAGATTGAGTGGTGATTGCTTAATTACAGAATCCAGTAGACAACTAACTACAACGTCTATTGAAATATACACAAAAGCCTTTTAGTAAACTTGCTTGAAGAAGTTTTTTAAGATGACTTATAGGTCTAGTACAATGACCAAATTCTTCTTGGTAGTGGTAAAGAACACTGAATAACAGTGTATACAGTGCACAGCAGAGATCGCAATTCGAATTTTTTTGATTTATTGATTGCAGAGTTTTGTGTAATTTATGTTGTTGTATTTTGTGAAGAGGAAGTGAGAGAAAGTATTAATGGAAGACTGTGCTCACTACTGCCTTCAATTTACACTGCAGACAGCAGGGTTCACAATTCAGATCGAGTCGCTATTGTAGATGACGCAGTCCTGTAGGTAAAAGACATTGCTCCAGTGCGCTCTGTCCGCACCACGCATACGCATCATCACAGGGTCCGCACACGGTTTTTGTTGCTTTGCGTACGGCAAACAGGGCAGCTCAAGTCAACGCCACGTGGCTGTGGGCCCTTGCTGACCGCTCTCTGGCCTACACTGCAGACAGCAGTGTTTACAATTCAGATCAAGTCACTATTGCAGATGATGTAGTGTTGTAGGCAACAGACATTGCTCCTAGTATGGGCCACCCGCAGCACGCATCATAGCTGGCTGTGCACATGCTGAATGCTTTTGATGTGGCTATCTGAGTGAACTAGACCTGATGGACCCTTTATGATACAATCTTTTTGTCTATTATTTCAGATCTACTTTCTGTATCTCAGTATACCACAAGATATGGTTCTTTTAAGATAGAATCTTTTCTGTATTACTTCACATCTAGTGTCCCTACCTTACTGCAGCACAAACTATTGACCCTTTTATTATTGAATCCCTGTGTGTGATCCAATGATTACTGTTGTAGTTGATGCTAGCAGCAACCATTCCCTGAGGGCTGCTTTACACTCACCCCACACGCATTCAGCACAGACGTCACTGGATATGTGACCCTGGTACTATAAAGGAGTTGAGCGCACGTGCCCGTACCCACTTCCACTATCTATCTGTGTCCGTGTGTTCATTATCTATGCATGATACTGCCCCTTGGCCGTACCACTTTACATTGTGCTGTGGACAGCGTATGCAACCATGTTACCTCTGGCAGTGGGGAAAAGTTCTATTATGTAGCTTTTAGATGCATGGCTATCACAGGTGGAAGGCTACTTTACAGAGCATGAATATTGGTGAAGATGATAGTTGCATGTTGTGTGTAGTGTCAGATATGTGTACATAGCAAAAGGTTTTCAAAAAAGCTCTGTAAGCAGAAGAGGAGTCTCTCATCAAATGCTGTAGAGAGAATGACTAAAATGGGTGGGGTCCTCCAACTGTTATGAACCAATCAAATGCTTTTCTTTAAGGTCACATGGCAATCGCACACCGAGCGCGCAAGGAGGCCGCACCCGATGCATTTTGAGAAAATATATTTACCATAATATAAGTTTATTACAGTTAGAAATATATAAATGTTTAAAATATTTTAGATTATCGCTTGTTCTCATATACACTTTAAACTTATTCAGATATAGTTTTGAGACAAAAAAAATTAGGGAATGGAGTTCCCGGCGTGACACCATACGTCTATGACGTAACACAGGGCCTGGCAGGGTTCACTCGTCACATACGCAATGCGCAGCGGGCATGTCCCCATATGTACATGACGTAAGGCGCAGCTTGGTACTGCGTACTCATCGCATACCAAAGTAGCAGCTGGCGCAACCACATACGTATATGATGTTACGCGGGACACGGTGCCACGAACCCGTCGGATACAAAATGCGCATCCTTTACGAGACTAGCAATATGGCGGATAGGATTTGCGTGCTGATGGAGCTTGGTACACTACCGGTACCGAACTTCCGTTTTCTCAACAACAACAAAAATACAATATACATACTTTTTTTTGAAGATATAAAACATTACATATTTTTCAAATAAAAAAAAAGGATAATAGAGTTCCAAAATATTACACAAAACAATAGATAAAATATAGGTTCAATAAATATTAAAATATGAAATTAACATTTAAAAAACCTTTGAAATTCACTGGAAAAAACCCTAGGTTTAACAGACTTTATAGTTAGGAATTAGCATTTAAAAAACCTTAGAAATTCAATGAAAAAACCATAGGTTTCAGGGACGTTATATTTAGTTGGACATTTGACTCATATAAAATCAGAGAAATTCGCCCGTTATAGTTAGTTGAGCTAACTATAACTCGTGCCCCCGCAATGCACTGGTGATGACGTCACATATTACATCACTCATGACATGGTCAGTGACATCACTGATGACATAACTGATGACATCTCAAATGACATCACTGATGATCAAAAAGACAAGAATCCAACATACACAATACAGGTTGTTTTAAAAACAAAGGTTCTCTTGTAGCGTTCTTTCTCAAAAATAAACGTGCTATTTCTGTTTTCCTCGTGAAACCTTAATCAAGTCTCACCACTTGGTTCTCCACAGCACCTCCACACAGTGCCTGTGAGGGTGTTTAACTTACCCCCACAAGCCTACTAGCTCTACGATCGGGGAGTATCAAGGTATGCCCTCCAAGACTGTCTCTGGTGTTAATTGCAGGGTTTTAAACCCTGAAATGTGCCCGCAAAACGTGTTACATGTAACGGCCCCGGTACAGCCACTAAAAGCCAGGCGAGCAGGGTCACCCCTCAGAGCACCGTAGACGGCTCTCACAGCCCCTCCTGGTCAGGCAGTAACGGGAGCAGCCCCTCCACAGTCAGACCGCTCCCGCAGACCCGCACCCCGCCCCCAGCACTCCCACCAGAAGCAGTCTTGGGTGCCAGTTCGGATCACTGCCCGGAGCCTTCACCTGTGGTCTGTGCTTGGGGAAGTCCTCTTCCTGTTGATACGGCACGGGTTGGAGTGTAGCTCCGCTCTCGGAGCTGACGTCATGCTGGGGATTCCACTTCCTGGATCTTGGGGCGGCGCTCGCAAAAGACGAGCCCTTCCTCCGCTGCTAGGCAACCCTCGACGCTGGGCCAATCCCAGCACAGCTCGCGGTGACGTAGGAGCCCACAGCCGATGAAGCTCCCGGGCCGGCGGGGGTGATTTTCTTCGGCTGTACTTTGTCCCGGGCTGGCGGTGGTGAACTGGACACTTGCCAATTCGGGGCGAAGCAGTCCCCCCAAAGGCCGTGGGCTGTCGGCCGGGTCGCCCACGATATTATCGATACACTCCGGTGCCAAATTACGCTGGAGGCAAAGCAGACCTCACGGTAGGCGTCTGCTGTGTGCTGATGAGTGCACTGAGTCTACCACATGGCAGGCAGTCCTTATTAAAGCACAGGCTGTGAGCAGAGATGGGCACACAGCAACTTGGAAGGTATTTGCTTGGGAACTTTTGTAACCCTGTGTTCCCCAAGCTGGAGGCCAGCTCTTCTCAGGCCCTTGGAGACTCTTCAAGACACAGCACACAGCAAAGTCTTTTCCTCAAGCAGGTGGGGGGAGCACAGCACACAGCAAAATCCCCTTTCCTCTCCTTCAGTGGAAACAGCAAACTGCAGGTCAGCCCCAGAACACACAGCAAGGGCAGACTTCCTCAGTCGCTTCAACTGATCTTCTTGGGCATAGATTCCTCTTGATTGCAGAAGTAGTCTTTGGCAAACTTATATATCCCTGAGTTTCAACAGGAGGCCAGCTGTTCTCAGGCCCTTTTCAGAAGGGGACACAGCACACAGCAACAAGTCCTTCTCCTTTCCTTGGCAGAATATCAACTGCAAGTCAGCTCCAGAACACACAGCAAGGGCAGTCCTTCTTCTCAGTTTCAAGCGCTCTTCTCCTTGGCAAAGGTTCTTCTTACTTCCAGGATTGATATAATTTTACAGGGGTGTCAGGTCTTACTTTTATACCCCAAAAGTCTTTGTTCTTCATGTGTGAGGGGTCCAGGATCCAGTCCAAACCAGTTCTAGGTGCCCTCTGCCAGGGCATGTCTTCTGCGTTTGTGAGTGTGGGCCAGGGCCATCAGACGCACAGCAGGCAGTGGAGCCAGCATTGTGGGAGGTAGGCACAGCCCTATTCAGCCCCAGGTGATACTCCTCCCCACCACTCTACATGCAGATGGGTCTATTCAGCCTAGTGCTGACTCACGCAGTCTCCTGGAGCCACACCCAGCCCCTGTCACTCAGAAACCAGACAGTCAATACACAAACAGGCAGAGGCAAACAGAAAGGTTGAACAGGAAAATAGCCACTCTCTAAAAGTGCTATTTTCAAACACGGAATTTAAAAACCATCTTCCCTAAAAGATGTGTTATCAAATTCCGAGTTCAGGGATACCAGATTTAAATTTTCTATCTTGCTCCTATGGGAAGATATGCAGGTAAACATTATACACAGCATTCTCCATTCTAGCCTATGGGCAAGATAGCCTTTCAATAGTGAAAAACAGAATTAGCAGTAGTTCACTATGAGGACATATCACCCACACTAGTACATGTCCTACCTTTCACATACACTGCACCCTTCCCATGGGGGTACCTTGGGCCTACCATAGGGGTGTCTAATGTGCAAGAAAAGGGAAGGGTCAGGCCTGGCAAGTGTGTACACTGGCCAGGACAACATGGCAGTTCACAGAGTACACACAGGCACTGCAGTGGCAGGCCTGAGACACCATTTTAGGGCTACTCGTGTGGGTGGCACAATCAGTGCTGCAGGCCCACTAGTATAATTTGAATTACCAGCCCTGGCACACTCAGTGCCCTTTACTAGGGACCTTACAGGTAAAATAAATATGCCAATCATGGATAACCAATCATCATATAAATTTACATGGAAAGCATATGCACTTTAGCACTGCTCTGCAGTGGTAAAGTGCCCAGAGTCCTTGATTGATTGATTGATAGCCAACAACCACAGGTCAGGACAAATAAAGGAAGAAAAAGCAAAACATTTTGGGGTAACCCTGCAAAAAGGGCCATTTCCAACAATATGTATATATACTTGAGAAAGGCTAACGCCGAAATGCGTCGTCTTTAAACTGGTGCACAATAAAGTTATGTGCAGTCCTCTGGTGTGCCGTATCTTGTTTTTTTGTCGATCGAGGCAAATTTACAGGAATCCCTGTATATTGTGAGCGGCTGCTGCTGCCGCTGTCTGGCACCGATGCCAAAGGCAGGGAACCACTAAGTGCAGTGTTGGTGAAATCGAGATATATATATATATATATATATATATATATATATATATATATATATATATATATATATATATAATATATATATATATATATATATATTACCTACTGGCGGTCGCCAGTAGGTAGTTATAGTTAGGACCCCTTTTCCATAGGAAATCCGCAACATTCTATTTTGAATAACTTTGGCGCCGGTCGACGAATCCTCGCGAATTTCTCAAAATAGGTGGGGCGCTACGCTCCGCTCCTACCCTGAAAGTCTCGGGGGGATCCGTCAAGCGGGGGCTGAGATAAAAGGGGGGTCCCAAAACGCGTTTTTCCCATGCATTTTTCCATAGGACCTTTAGAACGAGCTACAGCCCGAACGGCTGAACAGAATTACTCGAAATTTGGCAGAGAGGTAGTCCCTAGGTCAAGGAAGTGCCTTTTGTAGGTTTGGTGTAAATCTGTTCAGTAGATTCTGAGAAAATAGCCTTTAAATCAATATATATATCTGAGCCCGCTTACGGTACGCTTACCGTACGCTTACCGTACGCGTACGGTGGCGTGAGCGAGCGCGATTCTGATTGGCTCTTAGATCTTAGTAAACATTCGAATCGGCCGAAACCAGGAAGCGGCGGCCGCCATTTTGTGTATTTCACTCTGAAAAAAAGAGTGAAAACAAGAAAAGGGGGCAAAGAGGAGAGTTACAGACCCCCTTACATTTGTGAGGGGGTCAAAGAAGGACTGTAAAGTACAAAAAAAACATTTATTGTTTTTTAAAAAAATCACGGGGTACGCGTACGGTGAGCTTACGGTAAGCGTACGGAAGAAAAATGGCGTGCGCGAGCGAGATTCTGATTGGCCCTTAGATCTTAGTAAACATTCGAATCGGCCGAAACCAGGAAGCGGCGGCCGCCATTTTGTGTATTTCACTCTGAAAAAAAAGAGTGAAAACAAGAAAAGGGGGCAATGAGAAGAGTTACAGACCCCCTAACATTTGTAAGGGGGTCAAAGAAGGACAGAAAAGTACAAAAAAAACATTTATTGATTTTAAAAAAAATCACGGGGTACGCGTACGGTAAGCGTACGGTAAAAAAAAATAAAAATAAAAAAATGAAATGCAGAATTAAGAGTTTAGATATTAGGGAGCTCTAAAAAGAGCTGTTGTGTTTATGAAGTCATTTTTTTAGTGGTACCTACAAGTAAGTACCGATGCAGAGTCTAAGGTTCAAAAGGAAGACTCTGTTCCCTTCATCATTGAAGTGCACACCATCTCCTCTATAAATGTCTTGCATGTCATAACGCAAGTTGTTGTGGTAAATGGCACCCATACCATAGTCACGGAGGAAAGCAGAAACAGATTTGTTGACGTGCTTTCTTGCTTTGTCAATCTGCGGACAGAAATGATTGGACCAGTTCAATTTTTGCCTTTGGCATATGTTGGAAAACACAAAGGCAGTTTTAGGGAAAAGTGAAAACAGTTGTGTAAAGGTGTCCTTCATAAGCATTTCCAGACCTACCCCAGTCAAAGTGCCTAGGTCATTGCCACCACAGTGCACTATTATGAGGTCAGGGTGTTGGATTTGCATGAAGGATTTCACCAATGGCATCAATTGGTGCCACTTTAACCCTCTCTGACCAATCCATTTAATGTCTACATTTGGCAAAGCAAGGTCTCTCACCATATCTGTTTTCTCTGCATACTTTTCACTCCAGAAGACATAGCTGTGCCCTACAATCCACACTGTGAACATCTTCAAAGGAGAACTGGATGCACTCAGGAGGTGTCTTTCAGTAGAATGGCAATATGAAAAGAAAGACAGTTTGGAAATGGAGGCATACATATTTTTTTCAAAACAAAAAGAACTGATTGGCTGTTTCATACCATTCTAGAATAAAAACTAGGCTGTATGTGTAAATTAATAGAAGCATGTTTTGTATTGGTACAAAAAAATGTGTAACCAAAGAACAGTACTATGGATTTGCTGTTAGGTTTGAAAAGTCAAGCACTCTTGCTCTGTGGAATTGAAACATTGTGTGGCGAACTTCTGACCTAACTCCACACAGCAGTGTTCCATGAGCTGTTGCTATGGTAGCAGGCAGAAGTCAAGTTGGGGGAAGGGTACTAGGCAGAAGTCAAGTTGGGGGCAGGGTACTTTTGGAAAAGGGTTGGTTTTCAACCAATAGAAATGTGTGATTACATTTGAAAAAAAGGGGGAAGCACTGAGATTTGAAACTTACATGTATATGTGTGGAAAAATAGAGGGAAAGTTTGCCATTATCTGGTTCTGCTGAGAGGAGAGAGGTGAACACAACAGAGATCCTGGCTCTGATAATCTGCTGTTTGAGTGCCACATTTCTTTCACAACTAACTAATTTTAAAGGTGAGTTTAGAGTTTGAGAGGGGATGTATATGGTAAATTAAGAAATGAATAATAGAAAAGCAATTCTTTTTGTTGAAGTTGTGTTTATTATTTTCTGTTTTGGGAGAAATTTAAATGTGAGGAACATGTAAAATAATATGGACTATGTTTTCACGATAAATTAAGGTGTACTGGAAAAAAAAAGAATAGTTTAAGGGTTTGAGGTTGGACTCAGTAATGCAAATACATTCAGCATCACTAAGGCTGGTTGCCCTTGCTGGAATGTAGGCAGCCACCCAGGTTACACATGGTGGTGGTCTGAAAAAGCAGTTTGGACATGTGCATTTAAGAAAATCAAAAAAGTGGTTTCATAATGTGTCAGTCTGTAAAAGTGATTTTCACTTGCCAAAAAAAAAAGAGCAGTAAGTGTGCTTTCAAATTGGCAAAGAAATTTCGTTTTGGGACTAATGTGAAAACATGACTCTGTGTGCAAAGAGGAATTATAGGCAGAGATTTATTGCGTTTTTTTCTGGTGATTTCACAGTTGCATTAGTAGGAAAAAGGGGGAGCGATTTTTTGGGGGAAGAAGCAGACTCTTAGCACACACCCATCTGCTTGCCATGTATAATCATGCACAGTATTTACAAGCGAGTGGGGTTTTCAGGTTTCAGTCTGTAATGCAAATACATTCAGCATCACTAAGGCTGGTTGCCCTTGCTGGAGTGTAGGCAGGCACCCAGGTTACACATGGTGGTGGTCTGAAAAAGAAGTTTGGACATGTGCATTTAAGAAAATCAAAAAAGTGGTTTAATAATGTGTCAGTCTGTAAAAGTGATTTTCACTTGCCAAAAAAAAAAGAGCAGTAAGTGTGCTTTGAAATTGGCAAAGAAATTTCGTTTTGGGACTAATGTGAAAACATGACTCTGTGTGCAAAGAGGAATTATAGGCAGAGATTTATTGCGTTTTTTTCTGGTGATTTCACAGTTGCATTAGTAGGAAAAAGGGGGAGCGATTTTTTGGGGGAAGAAGCAGACTCTTAGCACACACCCATCTGCTTGCCATGTATAATCATGCACAGTATTTACAAGCGAGTGGGGTTTTCAGGTTTCAGTCTGTAATGCAAATACATTCAGCATCACTAAGGCTGGTTGCCCTTGCTGGAGTGTAGGCAGCCACCCAGGTTACACATGGTGGTGGTCTGAAAAAGCAGTTTGGACATGTGCATTTAAGAAAATCAAAAAAGTGGTTTTATAATGTGTCAGTCTGTAAAAGTGATTTTCACTTGCCAAAAAAAAAAGAGCAGTAAGTGTGCTTTCAAATTGGCAAAGAAATTTCGTTTTAGGACTAATGTGAAAACATGACTCTGTGTGCAAAGAGGAATTATAGGCAGAGATTTATTGCGTTTTTTTCTGGTGATTTCACAGTTGCATTAGTAGGAAAAAGGGGGAGCGATTTTTTGGGGGAAGAAGCAGACTCTTAGCACACACCCATCTGCTTGCCATGTATAATCATGCACAGTATTTACAAGCGAGTGGGGTTTTCAGGTTTCAGTCTGTAATGCAAATACATTCAGCATCACTAAGGCTGGTTGCCCTTGCTGGAGTGTAGGCAGGCACCCAGGTTACACATGGTGGTGGTCTGAAAAAGAAGTTTGGACATGTGCATTTAAGAAAATCAAAAAAGTGGTTTAATAATGTGTCAGTCTGTAAAAGTGATTTTCACTTGCCCAAAAAAAAAGAGCAGTAAGTGTGCTTTCAAATTGGCAAAGAAATTTCGTTTTGGGACTAATGTGAAAACATGACTCTGTGTGCAAAGAGGAATTATAGGCAGAGATTTATTGCGTTTTTTTCTGGTGATTTCACAGTTGCATTAGTAGGAAAAAGGGGGAGCGATTTTTTGGGGGAAGAAGCAGACTCTTAGCACACACCCATCTGCTTGCCATGTATAATCATGCACAGTATTTACAAGCGAGTGGGGTTTTCAGGTTTCAGTCTGTAATGGAAATACATTCAGCATCACTAATGCCGCTTACGGTACGCTTACGGCAAAAGTGCGCATGCGCGTAAAAAAGACACGCGCTTGCGCGCATGCGCATAACAGTCTCTCCCCGACACTTCCGCGTAACGTGCGCGTGTAGCGTACACGCGTACGCGTCCCACGCGGAGTACGCGCGGCTACGCAAATTGCGTAACTATACGCAATCAGCGTAGGGAAATTACAGGCGTTGCGTAAACCGTACGCTTATCGTAAGCTTACGGTACGCGTACTAAAAAAATAATAAAAAAAATAGAAAAAAAGTACTGCTAATAAATTTTACATGTTTATTTTAAAAAATATATTAAAAAAAACATATTAAAGAATTTTAAAAATTTAATCATAGTCTTTATAAAAGGTAAGAAAATTAAAATAAAAATATGTTAGAAAAAATAGAAGAAAAAAAAAAAATTAGCATTTAAAAAACCTTGCAAATTCACTGAAAAAACCATGGGTTTCACACACGTTATAGGTAGGACTTAGCATTTAAAAAACCTTAGAAATTCAGTGAAAAAACCATAGGTTTCACACACGTTATAGTTAGGAATTAGCATTTAAAAAACCTTAGAAATTCAGTGAAAAAAACCATAGGTTTCACACATGTTATAGTTAGCTGGACATTTTACTCGTAAAAAACCATTGAAATTGCCCCGTTATAGTTAGTTCAGCTAACTATAACTCGCGCGCCCGCAATGCACTGCTGATGACGTCACATATTACATCACTCATGACATGGTCAGTGACATCACTCATGACATCACTGATGACATCTCAAATGACATCACTGATGACATCATCCAGTGAATGTGTGTTTTTCTGAAAATTAAATATGTTTTATATATGTATATCTCAAGGTCGATGAAAGAATAAATGGGTATATTACTGTCTAAATGGATGATTTCTTATTGAAAAATTGATTGTGTAACTGACTGATTAAGTGTATCATAGTGAATACATGGCTTAGTGAGTAATGTTTAAATATATAAATATCTGTATCAGTCTCTCACTTTGTGTATAAGTGGCTGCATGGGTTGGTGAGTATCTACATGGGTGTCTATATAGGATATTAGTTGGTTTTTTGAGTATCAGTCTGAGTGTCTGCATGGTTCGGTGGGGGGTATTACGTAGTGCATAGGTGCATGAATGATTGACTCACTGTTTGTATGTGTTGATCAGAGCATGTGTGCAGGACTGCATGGGTGGATGAGTGTGTGTATGGGTGTGTTAGTGAGTGAATGACTGTCTCAATAGTGTCTTTATGAGTAACTACATATGTTTTAAACTAGTATATGTGACTATTGGTGTAAATAAGTGAGTATATGTGAGAGTGAGACATTGGAAGAGTTCCTGTATGAATAAGTATGTGTTTCTATAAGTGATTGTTTAAAAGACTAAGTATGTGTAAGTTTCCGTAGAAGTAAGTGTGGTGGTGTGTGAATAACTGTATATGCAAGTAAATGTATGTTTTATTCTTTATTAGCATGGGTGACTATGTGTGTGAGTAGCTCTATGGATAAGTGGCATTGTGTAACAGGATGTATAGGTGTATGAGTACATATGATAAGTGAGTACATGTATGAGTGACTGTATTGAACTGTTGGTGAATGAATGGATGTGTATGTGGATCTTAGAATTACTGAAGAGGTTGTTGTAACTGTTATTGGTATGTCCATTATTTTGTAAATTTTAGTCTCTATTTTTGTATGTGTGTATCAAAGGTTATATTAGGGTGAGAGGAGGTCTGCCACTCTATCACAAGGATGATGTCATCAGTGATGTCATTTGAGATGTCATCAGTGATGTCATGAGTGATGTCACTGACCATGTCATGAGTGATGTAATATGTGACGTCATCAGCAGTGCATTGCGGGCGCGCGAGTTATAGTTAGCTGAACTAACTATAACGGGGCAATTTCAATGGTTTTTTACGAGTAAAATGTCCAGCTAACTATAACATGTGTGAAACCTATGGTTTTTTTCACTGAATTTCTAAGGTTTTTTAAATGCTAATTCCTAACTATAACGTGTGTGAAACCTATGGTTTTTTCACTGAATATATATATATATATACACACATGTACAGAAATTTGCACTGTATAATAAAATGTGCCTAAGAAGGGTGTATATAATGGCCACAACATTGGTATTGGGCTGAAGATAGTACAACGGCGAGCTGGCAACCTGCCACGTGGCCTCATTTAAAGGAATGGGGGTGGGAATCACACAACCCAGAAAACAAAGTGAGCAGATAGAAAACAACACTATCAACTGAATGGTTACAATCAGGCAGTCAAGAGACAATTGAAAAGAAAACAGCAGCGGAGAAACAACCCTACTAGAATAGAGAAATAAAGACTACTATGGAAGACTGTAAAAAGGGTTGAGTTGAAGAGGTCAACACAGGAGAGGCCTAATCAGATAGCTAGTCCCCATTTTAAAAGAAAGAGTAGCAGACGGAGAAGAGACCCGGCTGAAGCAGCGGCCAAAAATGGAGAACATAGTTTGGGAAGACCAACGCCACAAGTAAAGGTCCAACCAAAGAACCAGTGTCAAGAACCAAAGTAACAGCTGGAGAGGCAGTGCCAACAGCGTGGAGGTCAGAGCAAAAGAAGGTCTCATTTTCACAGAAAAATCGGTGCTCCGCCAACAAGCTAAGTAACATTGTAAGATAGGATCCTGATGTCACCCAAGATCATGTTCGATATACTTATTAGAACAAGGGAAAAAAAAACGCAAGGGATTGGAACTGTATCCGTGCTCACAAGAAGTGAAGGAAACTACCTGGAAAGAATCCCAAGGGATCACCAACCTCGGCACGAATCAACTCAGAGAGGGTGGTCAAGGAACCCATGTCTGAGAAGAAATTAAAGATGAAAAATAGCCATAATTCTCCAAAAAGGGGCAGACGACATGTCTAGAGAACAGTCAGGCCAGTAATGAAACTTTGGGGTTGGTTTCAGAGGTGTCATGGAAACATCCCCAATCCAAAAGTGAAAAGCAACAGCAGCTTCGCGCAAGGCAGAAGCAGATTAAACAAGCCATGCAGAGGCATAGAAGAGAAAGTGTCGGCCGAGTAGGCCACCCATGCCAAGATACAGACAAGGTATGTACGCAAGGAGCCTAAGAGAAAAAGGAGAGAAGGCAGGAGCCCATCTTGCCCATGTATAGTGAGAACTAGTACAAGAAGTGCTAATGCTGAAAGAGAGAAAGAAGGGACACCACCTAGATAAGGACCAGACAATGCACCCTAGTCCAAGAACCATGCCCCTTCCATGAATTTGCTCGGAAAGGAGGGCACCAGACAGAGTAGAAGGAAAGACCCCCCTGACTACTGTGGAGAAACACTGAACAAATGGGGAGTCAAGAAGAACCCCTGTGCACCATCTTCTGACTTGCACCAGTTCACCATACATTAGCATGTTGAGCCCCCTAGAAGATGTAGTATGGTGCCAGAAACATCTGGAGGAATACCTGTAAAGCATACAGATAAAGTACGCTGTACAACAGGGCAACTGGGCATCCACACAATAACATGAAAACACCCCAATTAGAACTTGGGTAGAAAACAAGAGAACACCGTGCACCAACCGGGTATAGACTCCAAACGGGGCCAGGAAATAAGACGTGCTCCGAAACAACCCTGTCTCTGACTGGTTAAGAATGCACCGTATACCATTCGGAGGTGATGAGTGAAAAGAAGAAGCCAACTGGCACCGACCTATAACGACTCATACAGAAAAGAAATGAAGGAGACCATCCCCGGCCAGACTGAATACAGGGAGAATAAGAGGATGTATGACACTAGGAATCAATATTTCACTCCACTCTGACTATCCCAAAAACGGCAGGAAGTGGAGTAAGCTTGAGAGCCAAACAGATATTGACCATCGAAAGGCATGTCCACCAAGGCAGACTGTACAGCCTCAGAGAAGCCAGAGGTGTGTAGCAAGCACGCTGGCGAAGAGCTACAGAAAGGGCCATGGCTAATCGCTCTGAATCTGTGGTATCCATGTCACAATGAATCAGCAATTTAGCCACCTGGCGGCCATCCTGGACGAACTGAGTAAGAGTGTCCTGAGAGTCATCAGGAATGGAGGGAAGAAGGCACATGAGAAAAATAGCCCAAACACAAGCTGTATTAAGGGACTGTAAAGTGGAGCAGGTGGCATAGAAGTGTTATTGACCAAGAGCATCTAGACTTTTAGACTCCCTGTCTGAAGGGACGTCTGGCACTGTGCCAATGTCGGAGGAGGCTGTAGCAGCCTGAACCTCAAAGCTGCACATAGTAGGCTAATGGAAAAGGCAGAGCTGGTCTCTAGGGGCAGGATGGTGCCTATGAGCTATATACCGGTCAACAGAGGCCCTTGAAATGGGTTAAGCCCAAGTGCCCAATAGAATATTAAAGAGGGCCTCACTGAAGGGGAGCGCAGGTTAAGTTCTCATCTTGCCCTTATGAAGAACCCCAAGTATGATATCAATTGCCACCTACGCAGAAGGAAGCTCCAGCCCCAGAACAACAGCAATTCTCCACAAAAGCTCAGCAAATTCTGTGCTAGCCTCAGAAGCAAGGCTAGGAGGAGAAAACAGGCCTGAAGATGGGGAGGCCACTAGCCTCACCAAGGTTTGACACCCAATGAAACTCAGTAGGAGGCTTAGGAATGTCAGATGTGTCATCACTGACATCACCAAAATACTTGTGTTCCAAGGGGAAAATAGCAGGGGACTCTGCTTCAAAAGAACTGTTCCGCCTATGCCCTTCCCGATGTCGAACAGTGTCGAAGAGATGACACCTTGGCGTCAGAGAGGAGAGATAAAGTAGGGGCGACCGGCACCATTGACGCCGAAGGTGGCACCAGCAGATCCAACACTGGCTTTCCAGATGGGAACCTGCAGTTTTGTGCAATTGAGCCGATAAGAGATCGATTATTCATTTGAAGGGCTTCACTGACATCGAGGGTGGTCCTACCGGTTTAGAGTCAGTCAAGGCCTGACCCACCTCTGTGTGGCCGAGACGCACGCCAGAGGGCTGCTGAGAACCAAAAATGGCATGGAGGGAGAGATAGTATTCCCTCATCTGAGCTAGAGTGGCCTCGGCTCCAGTAAACATCAGAAGACGTGGGCAGATTCTCGCTCTGACTCTGAAATCGGAGGAATAGGAGCTGTGTCAGGAAGGTCGAGATGCCGACCCACTGCGGCATGACTTACCAAATGATAATGAGGACAAAGGACTTCGGGAGTTAGCCTTGAGCGGTCCTCAGATGAAGAAGAGGACCCCGACCAACGAGGGGCATTCGACTACCGTGCCGCTAACAGTGTCATTCGGTGCTCCTGCAACGCTGACAACTGAAGCCGAAAACATGAGCAGCACCTTTCAGAGTCAGGGTAGGCGCCCCAGACACCAAATGCAAATAGGATGAGGGCCGACTTCGTAGGTCACAGGACCCT
Source organism: Triturus cristatus (assembly GCF_964204655.1). Classification (NCBI taxonomy): domain Eukaryota; kingdom Metazoa; phylum Chordata; class Amphibia; order Caudata; family Salamandridae; genus Triturus; species Triturus cristatus. The sequence continues at coordinate 690,448,041 of NC_140580.1, forward strand.
AAAGATATCCAGGAAAAAAAGCACACTGGGCCAAATTGCGATGTCGAGGGGACATAAATCTCGGTACCGACCTCTGGTCAGAGGTCGCTACACCGCGATTACAAGGTGACTGCACGTAGTGTGGTCGCATACTCCCATTTGTCTTTGGGAGCTTGTGCTATGGCTGTAAACTGTCCGTAGCACCAGCTCCCATGGACTCTAACTTTCCTGCCAGAACAGCCTCTCTCCCCCTTTTACAATGGTTACACTGGCTTCCAGTACACAAACGGGTCAAATTTAAGATATGCTGCATTGTGCAGAGAGCACTAAATGGTAAAGGTCCTGGCTATATTTCAGGAAAACGTATTCAATATCAGCCACCCAGACCGTTGTGCTCAGGAGCTAAATCTTTGCTCCTCATCCCGCATTTCAAAAAATCCCACTTGGGTGGGAAAGCATTCTCCCACCTAGCCTCCTATTTCTTGAATCAGCTACCTATCCATCTTCGGAAATGCCCAGACTACCTTTTATTTAGAAGGCTGCTAAAAAACTGAACTTTTCTAGTTATCCTGTTCTCATCTGCCTTGTCTGTAGCACCTCTGTAGTGTGGAGATACCCCTTTGGGGGTGATTCGGGCGCTTTACAAGTGAATAAAAATAAATAAATAAAAATAGACAGACAAATGGGAGAATATGTTCCTCCCTGCACCGCGTGGCTGGCACCTTGGTGCAGTGATTAACAGGGAGACATCATAGGTGGCCCCTCGGCCTGCAACCAGAGGCCACAGGATGAAGAGGGCCCTGCTAGCGCCCCAAATGTTTCTTTCGAACACCGTCCATAGGGATTATGTGCCGGTCTCCGACTGGCCGATGTGCTCCTTGACCCCGTCGGAATCCAGATGGAATGACCGGCTGGTTTCATTTTCGACCACCAGCATTGTGTAATGCGGCAGTCGATACTGAAACGCGATGAGGGTCGGAAATCCTCCGACGCGCAGAGTTACTGCTGTAGAAAAGTTTCCATATCCAGTCTGGTGCATGGGGATAATTCAAAGGTAATGAATCTGCGGCTAGACATCACTATCAGATTGATTGTTTGTGAAAGTGATGCCATTGAAAGGCTGGTGGTGCAAGGGAAACAGGCACAGTGACAGCACGTATATAGCCTTTCTTCAGCAGCATATCTCTTTCAGAAGCACTAACTTGCCCATTTTCTCTAAAGGCCAGTCCCTGCTTGCAGCTGCTTTGCATCGCATCATTTACTGTTCAACCTTTTCCAAGAGGCAAACACCTGTCATGAAGAAGCAATATTTTTTACTGAAAACGCAGCTCAGGACAACATTTTTCAAATGGGCACCTTTACACAAAGCATGCGAGTACAAAACATTCAGGGTGAAATTAATAAAGATGCTAAAAACTCGGTGAGAAATTATAGCAGAAATTGGCTTACCTGGTATCTGAGTGAGCCACAGCAACGTTTCTAGACATGAGCCGGCCACCCAGAGAGGTATCATCTGCCGCTAATGCTGTTCTGTCGACAGGTACAAATCACCAAACATTACTGGCCCAAATCATTGCTGGCTTGGAATATATGAAGTAATTGCCTCACCTCAGAGCCCCTGGACGTGCTCTCTTGAGCAGATGGAATTCCAGGGAAGCTACCAGTGTTTGAATCTCCTGGTAAATTCATAAGCAGATATTTTCAATCTTGCAAAGGAGCGCGTTCCCGAGATGCTCTCTCAGGGCCTAACATAAATTGCTTCTCCTGTGCCACATTTGAAAAAGAGTGATATCCAACAGTACATATCATGAAAATATGAATAATTTAGGACGGTGTAGTCAAATCTCAGAGTTTTCAGAACGACCAACATTATGCAAATAATCCCACTGTATGTATATTTGCCTCATGGAGATTCATTGTGGATAGACTGAAAACCTGACTGTCTTGACGATTTTTCATGACAATAAAAGCATTTAAGAATAAAGCATAGGGCCGATGAAGCACTGACAGGCAGCCTCAAAAACGCATAATTTTATTTTCGCATTTATATTCTTAAATATTCTTGCGATGCAGAACATGCGCTCTTTTCAGGCGGATCCTCTATCAATCTTTTCTCAAACATAACATAATTCAATGATGCATGTTTTATTTGTCTCTTCTCACTCTTTAACTTCCTTACCTTTGTTTTTCATTTTCTACCTTAGTGTCACTGTGTTTTGCCTTTCTCTTTTGCTTTGGAACCTTTTGGTGGTTTTTTTCCAGTCTCTGCTAGCAACATTTTCCTTCCTTCTTTTTCGTTCTTTCCGCTGTCTTTCACATTTAGCTTTTTCTCCATCTATTTCTTTCATCACTCTTGCAATCTTACCCTCTGGTCTCTTTTTCACTCCAAACTAATCTATGTTTCACTGTTCTTCTGTGGCGATGTTTTGAACTATAAATGTTGAAAATTACAATAGGATAATTTTATGTCATTGCTCTATAGTTACAGTTTCCGTGTGGCGTGGGTACAGGCACTATGGGGCATAATTATAATATCAAGACAGGCGATAAAATTATCGCCGTTTTAGAGGCAGAAAACTGCCGCTAAAACGGCGATAATGGGCTTGATAATATGCTCTATGGAATTCCAATTGACGCTCAGGTTAGATGTCCTTCACATCTAACATGGGCTTCAATTGGAATTCCATAGAGCATATTATCAAGCCCATTATCGCCGTTTTAGCGGCAGTCTTCTGCCGCTAAAGCGACGATAATTTTATCGCCTGTCTTGATAATATGCTGCTATGTTTGGCACTGTGAGTGACCCTCTCTAAATGAAAAGAAAACCACGTCCCTGTGTATGTGAAATGGTTACACAGCCTATGGATGACTGTGGGGCATATTATCAAGCACGGTGTCAAAATTATCGCCGCTTTAGCGGCAGAAAACTGCCGCTAAAGCGGCGATAATGCACTTGATAATATGACGCAGAGAATTCCAATAGAAGCCCATGTTGACACCAGAACATGGGCTTCTATGGGAATTCTAAAGGGCATATTATCAAGCGCATTATTGCCGCTTTAGCTGCAGTTTTAACGCCGTTTCTTGATACTATGCCCCTGTGTTCTTTGCTGAGGTTTTGAAAGTTTTTCAGGTTGATTGCGCCAAGTTTAGATAACTGCGCCCTGGGTAGAAGAACAGAGGGCCGTAAGTGAGAGAACAAGGCAATTGGGTTGCAGCTGGGGCAGATACTTGAAAAAACTTACTTTTACACCTGGCTACAGCACAATCGATATCTTGATAATTAAAAAAACAGACTGCTTCCCCCGTTACACATGCGAAATAGTACTCTCAGAAGTTTATGATAAAGGTAAAATGGTTAGATAAGATTTACTCAAGTTAAGCTGTACACAAAACACTTTACGCAATCTGTACATTTAGAGGCTCATTTAGAGTTTGGCACACTGAGAGGTCCCTCAATTACCCTCAGCAGTGCCTTAAATGGGCTGGTACGGCACTTTTTTATTTTGAGAGTACTGACACTTCTCAGAAACATGCAGGTACTCTGGTACAGAGTACCTGCACTTCTATGTTTCCATTTCAAACATTGGCCCTCAGAGCTCAGTCAATGGTGGAAACACATCTGCAAAGGGGCTGATATCATCGGGGTCAGGGCCTAGTACGGAACCCCATATACAGCATGCTCACACACTGGTGTGGTCCAGTCCGAGGTCATTTGCGACCTCAAGTCCCTTTATTTATTTCCACGGACCGAGCCCGGTCAGGAGGGATGAGGTGCTGCTACATTTTCTAGTAGAGGCCGGGTGGCTCTCTACATCCCTCCTTTCCTTTAGATAGCAAGTAACGGAAGCATGAAACGAAAGAGGATAGAAACATTAGAACAAAAGAAATAACTTGGTACATTAGTGACTACTCGGGCATGTCCATGTCTGCCGCCATGGGTGGCTCAGCAGGCATAGTCTCTCAGTTTTTGGCTGGACGCGGGGTTGGGTCTCAGCAGGTACCTTTGGCTGCAAAATGAAGTTCCGCCTTGCTCAGTCGTGACACTCCCCTGAGGTCCCTCGACATCCCTGCTGACCAGTTGCACACCTGTAGCATCCTGGCCAGGTGAGGGCACCGGAGTCACCCTGGGACTTGCAGATTGTCCACCGGACACGTCCATGGGGTCCTCCTTAGTCATCCGATGGCGCCCTGTGGGGACAGTGAACACCTCCGACCTCCTTGAACCAGGACACATTACGCACCACTGTGTGTCGGCCTCGTTGAGCAGTGATCATCATTCCATCTACCCTGATGACCGTCCACACATCTGGTTCGTAAACGGTATGCGAAACTTCCAGCCAGGGTGAGGATCTTTGAGGACCAGTCGGGACCCTACACGCACGGATGGAATGATGGCCCCTCTGCGTGTGGTGGCCTTGTATTTGGTGACTTTATGTTTCTGCAGGGCTCTGTCCCTGTCCAGACTTGGTGGAGCCCAGTGAGGGTCTTCGGGGATGAAGTGCCTTGGTGAGCGTTTCATCAAGAGTGTAGCCGGGGCACACCCCGTCATCGAATGAGGCGTCTGCCGGTAGGAAAGCAGGAATTGGTGAAGACACGTCTCTGGATCCTGTTGCTGGTCCACTCCTATTCGCAGTGCCCTGTTTAGGGTCTGCATGACCCACTCGACCTCGCTGTTAGCTTGAGGCCATTGGGGTATGATCCGGCAGTGACTGATGGCTCTCTGCACCATGAAGTCATGAAAGTCCTGCCCCTGGAAGGGTGGTCCATTGTCGGACTTTACTTCATCTGGCAGTCTGAACGTGGCAAAGATCTTTTCAAGGACTGGTTGAACATGCGTGAACGCCATGGATGCTACCAGCTCCACCACCGGGAACTTGGAGAAAGAATCCATGACGACCATGGTTTGCCTCCCATCCGGGAAGCTTCCAAAGTCGACACTGACTTTGGCCCAGGGTGTGTCGCAGGGTTCCTTGGTGATCACCGGGGCCGGAGCAGAGTCCGCTCCTGTGATGGTGCAGGGATGGCATTTTCTTACTTCAGCGTCGACCATGCTGTCCATGCTGTCCATGCCTGGGAACACACTTTTGCTCGTAGTTGGGCCTTGGTCTTGGCCATTCCTTGGTGTCCCTGGAGAGCTAGTGTGACCATGCGTTGATGGAGGCTCTTGGGGATTACAATTTGTTGTCCTCTGAGTACCAGCCCGGACCTTCCGATGCTGATGCTGAGCTTACGCATTACTCTCCATATTTGTCGCCAGGAGTTTTGCTCTTCGGCCGTGACTGCGGCTAGACCGTCCAGAAACCGATGCCACCGCCCGTTCTCTAGGGATTCTTTAACTCTTCCACCGGCAGAGGGGTAGGTCTCACAGTTGGATTCCTTGCTAACCAGGACACTACATGAGAGGTGTCCTAAGACCCGCCGGCAAATGCTGAGGCATGACTCCTACAATAGTAGGTCATCCTCCACCGCTGTGGTCGCTTTTCCCACAGTTTGAATATTTGGGAGGTAGGTGTTTCCACCTCGCCACAATGTACAGATGCATGTTATTTGGTCCTGAAGAATTGCCATTAGATCCTCCTGACGAGCGAGGCAAGAAACATGTTGACCTGTATAATTACGAGTAGAGTGTAAATATCCTGATTTATCACAGTCACATATACGCCACTCTACCTTAATTTTAATCAGGCAGGGAACCTATCTGAATAAAGGTCTCTTATTGGATTTCCTTACCTGTTTTAATCACTGCACGCACTTATTCACCACATCTACTCACATTGGGCACCTCGCCCCCCCTACACCATACGGCGTGGAACAAAAGATCTCTGCCAAAGTGCCCCACATTTGGTGCCCGTCGGGTATTGCAGCGTCGACTCGACAAGGAGCAGGCCCAATGATTAAGCATGTCACCTAGCTGGCTGGGAGTGTGAGGGCCCTAGTTCCAAAAGGAGGAATTCCCCTCCCTCTTGTAACACCAGTTGGACCACCCCCATAGTAATAGTTATCCTGGCTCTCTCACCTGCTCAAGACCCTCATAAGGAACTACGTACCCTCTTTTCAATTTTTTTACATTTTTTTTAATTCTTTAACTCTTGTCAGGGTGTCGTCCGCTTCAGTGGCAGGCATTGTCCTCGATCATGCATACGAATGCCTCAGTGCTTGCACTGTCGTCCGGTGTCTTGTCCCCCTCCATTGGTGTGGGATGCCTTGACAAGAAGTTGGTGGGGTTATCCGCTCCCGGTCTAAACAGCAACTGAAAGGAGTATGCCTGTAGTTGTACTGCCCACCTTTCAATTCTCGGGGGTGCCAACCTGGTGGACCCACTGAATAAAGGTATGAGGGGTTTGTGGTCTGTTATTACTCGGAAGGGGTGGGTGCACAAGTATAGATGAAAATGCAGGCAGACCCATCTAATGGCAAGAGCCATGCGCTCTATTTGTTATGTTATGTTGTTATGTTATATGGCTCTTATAGAGCGCTTATCACCACTGGTCTCTAAGCGCTAAACAGGCGACCCACAAACATCATGCCCCTCCCAACCATCCGCCAATACCCAATTAGGCCGAAGATGTTACCGTGCCAAACAAAAATGTCTTCAATTTTTTCCTGAAGGAAAGAAGGTTGAATTCTTCCTTCAGGCTCGGAGGAAGGTCATTCCAGAGTTGAGTTGTGCGTATCTTGTCTCTGTAGGGGATAGGGCACGACTGGCATATGCTACAGGAATGTAGTTCCTTTTTGAGTCCTCTTGTAGAAGCACTGCCCCTAGCCCGACGGGGCTGGCGTCAACGACCAGCTCAGTCTTCCTCTTGGGGTGAAAGTAGGCCATCGTCGTCTGATCCAAGAGTGCCTTTTTGATGCCTCGGAAGGCTGCTTCCTCTCAAGGAGTGAACACACAGGTTGTTCCGGTCTTGGTCACTTGTCGCAGAGGCTCCGATATTGTGGCCAGGTTTGGGAGGAACCGCCCACAATACGTCGCCATCCCCAGAAAGCTTCTTATTTCGGTGGTGTTCTGTGGTACTGGGGCCATTCGGATGGCTTCAGCCTTGAGAGGATCAACTTGAAATCCATCCCTTGAGAACACATAGCCGAAGAAGTCTATCGACCCTTGATAGAATGTGCACTTTTTCTTGTATAGGGTGAGTCCGCATTCGGCTAATCTTTGTAGAGTGGCCCTCAACCTGGCATGGTGGTCTTCCAGGCTCTGGGAGTAGATCAAAATATCGTCACTCTGATTTATCACTCCTACGAGGCCGGGTAGGGCTTCCCGAATAGCGTTCTGGAAGACCTCCGCCACGGATGACACTCCAAAGCTGAGTCGTGTGTATCTACGGAGCCCTACATGCGTGGAGAAGGTGGTAATGTAGCAGCTCTCTGGGGCCAACTCCAGCTGATGGTAGCCTGAGTTCAGGTCGAGTTTTGAAACCCACTGGGCGCCATTTAAGTCAGCTACGATGTCAGCCATCGTCGGGGTCACGTGCCGCTCCCTGCAAATGGCTTGATTGGGGAGTCTCATGTCTATGCACAGCTTGATCGCTCCCGGTTGATTTGACTTCGGGGCTACCACCAGCGGGGATACCCACGGAGTGGGTCCTGACACCCCCTCTATTACTCTGAGGTTCTCTAGATTCTGTAGTTCTTCCTCCACCAAGGGATGAAGATGAAACGGTATGCGCCGGTGTCGAAGTGCACATGGCTGAATGCTCTTATCGATGTGAAGTTTCACTTGGCGCCCTCTGAGCTTGCCCAGACCTTTGAAGAGCTGTGGAAATTCTTTCAACATTTCTTCAGCGTGGTGTCCATGTACTTGTTTGGCAAAGAACACCAGCTGCAAATCTTCCGCTGTGTGGCAGCTCAGCAACGTGCCTTTGTTACCTTCCATGATGTGGAAGGTGGTCTTTACTGCGTACTTTTCGCAGAAAATGTCCACCTCCATCATTCCCTTCAGTGGGATGGGTTCAGTGCCCCCATAAATGTAGATTTTAGCAGCGCTGGGTGTCAGCTTCGGCGACAACTTGTCATATTGGTCCGAGTCCATTACATTAACGGATGCCCCTGTGTCAATGCGGGCTTGTACAGGAATCCCGTTGACTCTGACGTGGCACAGTGGGGGAGGGCACTCTTTGTGACCCGGTCTTCCCGCAAATGATATGACAAACATGTCATCATCGTCTTCATAATAGGCAGTGTTCGAATGTGGCCTCTTTCACTTTCCGGTCTTCTAGTGTGAGATTCCTTAGGTTTGCCTGGCGACCTCTGGTTGCACCTCCGTTGGACCTTCCTCCTCCACTACGGCAGATGCTGGTGTAGTGGTTAGCTTTGCCACACGTCAAACACGTCTGTCCTCTGGCAGGACACCTGTCTTGTTCTCTGTGATTGAACCCACAGTGTCCGCACTTGCCACTCGGTCAGCTCCCTGTATTTCGCCTTTGATTCGGTGCTAGTCGTCTCTGTATGGCGTCTAGGGTCTCTTCCTTCATGAGCGCCGCCCTTGGCACCATTGCAGTCAGTGTGTTTCTCACTCGAACCGCTTTCATCTCGTCCGCCCGCTTGTCCGACAGCTCCTGAGATCGGGCGAGTATCAGGATCTCGTCCAGCGAAATCCCTGGTTGTCGAAGCATTTGGCGTCGCAGAGTGACGGACTTGCACCACTGTATAATCTGGGCCCTGATTTCTCCATTCTGATCGATTCCGGTACATGTCATGGCGAGTTTCTGGAGTGTAAAACATATCCAATGTTTCTACTTCTGTCTGCCAAGGCTGGTGCAGCTTGAACCGCTCATAGTCCAGGTTCATTTGTGGGTCAAAGTACCTGTTCAGGGCTGCAATTGCTGCGTCATACTCATGGGCGGCCCCCGTGTTCGGCAACATCTCAAAGAGCTCGTAAAGCTCATCTCCCCCGAAATGCATGAGTAGGGAGTGTTTCACTGTGCCGTCTGTTTCGCTTGTCCCTGTGAAGTAGTGATTGAGGCAGCCTACCCAGAGTTTCCAGCGAGGTGCCGCGGTGGCCGGATTCGCCAGTTGACTGAATGGCGGTATCGGTGTCTCAGACGTGTGAGTGTAAGGAGCTATTTGCACTGTAGCTTGCTGTTGGGGTGGCGGTGGATCTCCCATGTTGGTCCCTCAGAGAAGTCTCCCTTGTCAAGGCTAACCTGGCCGCTCTCTGCATGCCTCCATACCCCTTTCGCTTGGACACCTGGTGCCTGGATGCCGCCTTGTGTGCTCCCCTTTTTTTTTATATCTTGAGTGTCCTGGTCTGTGTGAGGGCATAGGAGTGTGCTTCCACTTTCACCTGCTATTATCTACACAGATTGCCTTTCAGACTTATTTGCTTTTCCTCCTATATATATATTTTTGGTCTTCACTGCCGCCTTTCTGGCCGTTTGGTTCCCTCTGGAGGGTTGGGGCCACAGGTGCGTGAGGTTTCACTTGCTGGTACTGGCCTTGTTTGTCCTGCAGCTCACCGTTGTCTTCAGAGCCTTAGATTAGGGCTGGGGACATGTGGGGCACGCACGTGCACCTGCCGCAGGCTGGGTCTACCTTCATGCAGCGCCACCGTGCTCCATGTCCCACGAGTGACTGCACCTCGGGAAGGCGTCTTGAGCTGGATCGGGAGAGGCCCTCGCGCACACACGGTGAGCCTCACCGGCAGAGTCAAGCTGGGGCTGTGCAAGGCAGGCGTCTCCCAGCGCAGCTCATGCCATAGCTCAGGAATGCACCAGGGACACCCTGCCGGAAGCTGCCTGGCATCAACAGGGGCCAAATCACCTCGATCGTGGTGATTCACGTGGTAGCAGACTCCCGCCGGGTAGGTCGCCGGGCTGCCGGGCTGTCATGAGAAGCTGCTGCTGCAGTTGCACGTTGTGCGACAGGCGTAGGGCCGTCTCACGGCTTCGTCGCCAGTGCAAAGGGGCTGATATCACCGGGGTCAGGGCCTATTTACGGAACCCCATATACAGGACACTCACACACTGGTGTGTTCCAGCCCAAGGTCACGTGTGACCTCAAGCCCCTTTATTTATTCCCTCAGACCGAGCCCGGTCACGAGGGATGAGGTGCTGCTACATTTTCTAGTAGAGGCCGGGTGGCTCTCTACAATATCCACTGCAGAACAGCTGACTTTGATGCAGCGGGAGGCTATCCTACTTAGGTTGAAGCTTCCAATGCTGGGTTAGAGCACAAGTGAAAGCAGAGCTAATCACAGTTGGAAGTGTTGCTGAGTGCACAAGGGGTGTTGCAGTGAGAAGCGGCTGCTGGTACAGATGACTCAGGTCTCTGTCCGATCCCCGGCTGAACCTCGGGCCTGATAGTACTGCAGGACTGAGGTTTGTGCCCAGTGGGTACAGCATCAATATCGGTACTCGGCTTGTCCTTGAAAACCAGTGAGTCCACAGAGCGGGTGCATGGACATAGGCGGTTTGTGCTCGAGCTGAGCCCCAGCACTAGTACCAGCCAGTGGCGGCTCCCAGAGACTGGTTCTGACCTCCATACCAGACCACTGTTCCATTCCAGCTTCCTGTTTCTGCGGTATTGCCAAAAAACTTGTGAACTTTGACATCTTGTTGCAGCTAACTTCAACACCTCCTTGACTGGTGCTGCTGACGTCAGCTGGCATTAGGGAGTCTGGGGGTGAGGCGAGGGACGTGAGGAGCACGTGAGTTGCACTCTTGGTAGTGGCAAGGCATTTAGGAGGAGGTCTGATGGCGTCTCCCTTAAATTCCGAGGCCCGCCCAAAGACTGGACACAATTTGGCTTTCTATGCAGGTAAATAAAACTTGCAGAAGTACTAGTAACTGTATGGAAGAGGTTGATAACTCCTAGCTTCAATCTCATTAACAAATAACATCGATCTCATACAGGCAATAGAGGTTAAGACCATCAACCTGGCTAATAATCTTGAAGGGTGAAAACAATCACCAATGAAAATTTTGAGTCACTTGGCTTAGTAACCCCAACACAGGCTAGGTCAGGCAGTAAAGATCGAAACACCTTCCATGCCTCAGGAACAAAGGCAATCAGGGAAAATGAATGATGCAGTATGTGCATGGAGAGTAATGATAATTATGATATCTTAAAGGTGGAGAACAACACTCCTCGCTATTAAACATCCTACAAACTTCGATTTCGGCGCTCAACATGCAATCAGACAAACTTGATCTTCAAATTGACCTCATGAACGTCATAGCTTCTCATATTTCTGGCATTAACACAAACTGGAAATACTGACAGATCTCATAACCAGTGTACAATAAAGGAACCCTCCAGTTCAAGAAGCCTATGGGTGTGATCAAATCATTGACAAATTAAGTAGCATCCCAGCCATTCTAACTAGCATCTTAAATTAGAGAAAAAACAACTAGGGAGAAACAATATCTACAGGCCCACTTCAGAGAGGAGCAAACTCCACCAAGCTAAAATAACAGAAAAACAGATGCCAGAGCACAGTAAAGAAAGGAGAAACCCATTTAAAATATCTGTGTATCCTGTGTCAACTGAACAGATACTCCAACTCTCTGACCCACAATTGGAAAAGGTCAAAAAACAGAATGAACCCATGACTTTAGTAGAAACCAAGAAACAGAAGGAGCACGCTAGGAAGGCAAGAAAGAACCTTCATCGCATAGTGAAAGATGATGCACACAACAAGAAATTATATCCCACCTTTGAAACCAAGCAGGAACAACAAGATCTAGCAACAGCAAGCACCTCAATGCCCCCAGCCAGGGGTAACAAATTTGAGGAATTCGAGGACATCTCGGATTCATTAGGCTCATCGTAACTAACAGTTGGAAGGACATACATCCTGCAGAAGGCACAAGAAACTCCTGGGATGCAATCTTGCTCTGATCAGGGACTGCAGGATGGGTGACCAGCAAGTAATCCTGGCAACACACACAGACTCTAGAACCAGACAGGATCATGTCACTTGCAACTAAAAGGAAATCACAGCACAGTTTAAACATGGCAATTGAACACTCTCCTTCAATAACAAATATAGGAAGCGCCAATAGGAACAAATGCATCCAAGGTAAAATCCGCTGGTCGCACAATCACATTATCTAATAATACACCTGAGAAAAACCCACATAATACCACCAGTGGGATCACAACCCAAAGAACCTCTTTCAACATGAAAAGATTGTAGTAAATGTCAATATGAAAAGAGTAGAGGGAGCAATCAATGCAACACATCTACAAAAACATCGACTTGGAAATGTCACTCAACTCTTCAGTCTCAACTATGCTCTCCCGGAAAATAGAGAGTCCAAACCATCAAGTCATCTACCTCATCAGTATGTCTCCAAAGGGATGTATGATTAAACAACTACTACCCAAATACCGAATGCCTAAACCACGAAGGCTAAACCACGAACAAAGACAAACCACTACATTATTAACCACGACTTCCTTAACCACGAAAAATTATTAATTGCCACATCACCCAAATAAACAACTATGTTTTTAAAACAACGCATGTTTGCAACACAAAAAAAAGTAATTAAATTAAATTAAACATTTCTTTTTTAATAAAATATTTTAAGTGAAGAATCTTTAAATAAACAAATTATCAATTTAATAATCGTTTTTTTAGAAATACAGATGAACTTACAAAAAGACGGTAATAAACGCTTGAAAACAATAAAATATAAGTCCTTCTTTTGTTTTTAAATACTAGATTATTTTATAATTCCAAAATACATTTGGATAGCCTACCTGAGAACCTTCAGCTTCTGCCTCATTGGCCAGGGCCGGCAGGGCATATTTGACACTAGCTCCCTCTGTTGCGGAATATTCTTGATAATTAGTTCAGGATGTTTTCCATCTACTTTCCTATCTTCGTTGGTGTTGCCACTGATAGGCAGACAAGTATTTACAGCCGGAATTGAGCTCGACTCCTTAACCTCTCCTCTCTCTTTACAACACTCTGAATACCGCGTATTCTCAAGTTTCTCGATGGGGAATCTTCACTTCTCGCCACTAGGTTCCTGTCCTGCTGCTCGCCTGTCCATGCTGTGAACCACTGCCACTTTCCTCCAAACCAAGATGCAGCAAAATGACTACGTGCCCTTCCTAAATCGTTTATTGCAGTGCCATCTATTGGCCAGTTTCATGAGAACACGAGGAGGTCGTTGTTCATGTACATCGTGGTTTAGTAAGTCGTGGTTCATGGAAAGGTCGTTGTTTAAGAATCGCTGTTTACTACACTCGTTGTTAAAGATTAGTTATTAAGGCTGTTTCCCCTCCAAAGGCCAGCAGAACGTCCTCAACAGAGGAAACCTAATGAGGCTGTGCAGTGTCTGTGAAAGGTAGGACATGTTTTGATGTGTGTAACATGTCCTGATAGTGAACTAGAGTGAATTTTGTTTTTCACTATTGAAAGGCTACATGTCCCATAGGATAGAATGGGAGGGTATTCATAACATCTTATAAATATAAGTTCCCACTGGGAAAAGATGGGAAGGTGAAGTTTAGTATGCCTGAACTCAGGATAGAAAGATGCATCTTTTAGACTGGAGGATTTTTATATTCTGTGTTTGAAAATAACAATTTGAGGAAGTAGGTATTTTCTTGCTTAACCATCCTTGCCCTCTGTTGGTTTGTGGCTTGACTGTCTGGCTTTGGAGTGACGGGTGTGGGGGGTGTGCATTGACTGTGGACCGCCACGGGGGGGGTTGAGGTGTGTCCTGCCTTTCCTGGATGAGTCAGGGCTGAGCTGAATAGACTTGGGCTGCATTTAGAGAGAGGGGAGGAGATTTCCTTTCACCTAAATGCCCTTGGTCTGCTTTACACAATGCTGTTTCCATCTCCTGCCGGGAATCTACACCAGAGAGGACAGAACTGGTTTTGACTGAGCACAGAGCCTCTCTGACAACAGAGAACAAAGACAAATGGACTATAAATGCTGGGGCCCAAACCCCTGAACTTTAGATTACTGCTGAACTAAGGAGCCTGCCTAGAAGGAAAGCAGGCAAAGCTGAAGTAGAAGTACTGCCCCTGTGCTGTGTGGTGTTCGGGTTGGCCTGCAGTGGTTGCTTCTGTCTTGGGCAGGGAAAGCACTAGACTGGACTTTCATCATCCTGCTGTTAGAGTTTTCTCCAAGGGCTTGAAGTAGAGCCTTTCTCCTGTTGGAAGTGTCAGGGATTGAAAGGATTTCAGAGATAACTTCTGGAATTCAAGAGGAACCTCTGCCAAGGAGAAGAGCTAGGAAAAGCTGAAGGAGAGGTACTGCCCCTTTGCTGTGTGCTGTCTGGGGTTGGCCTGCAGTCGCTGTTTCTGTCATGGAGAGGAACTGTGTGCGTATCGTGCTTGAAAAGTATCTCCAAGGGCTTGAGGTAGAGCTTGCCCCCTGTTCAAGAAGTCTCAGGTACAGCAAAGACTTCACCATGCCTCTGGGCACCGTCTATGGTACCGTGTGTTTCAGTTGCCACAGAGGAGAAGAGCAGCCGACTCCATCACTGAATCTGTCACTGGGTCCATGTCCTGACGGCACCGCAAAAGGCACCACTGGACTTTGCATCGCAACCCTGGTCTCACCGACACCGCTGGAGGACCATCTCTGAGTCGCTGCTTGCACAGCGTCCTATGGGCATGTCACTCCGCGCCACCTTGCTTCACTCTGCCGCCCAGACCACACAACACTGTCTCTGCCAGCCTGAACATCAACCGGCTCCGTCGCCTGCACCGTGACCTGCCAGCACAGTATCGAGCACCGCCTCACTCCGCATCGCAGCCCTGGTTTCGCCGACGCTGTTGGACAACCGTCACCAAGCCACTGCCTGTACCGCGCTGTCAGGCCCCCACCCAGCACACCACTTCACAATGCAACCGCAACAGTTGCCCCAAATGATTCATGCCAACGGAATTGGCCGCAACAAAAAAGGTACTATCTACGAGACTCTCAACACTACAGTTGACCCGTACCGACGCGGTTGCCTGGAACTGTTAGACTCTGTCATGTTCAGCATCATGGTAGTCCCGGATGGTGATTATGAGATATTTCTGCAATTTGAAGGTTATCTAGCAAAATACCTATTTTTCAGTATTGTATGTTGGATTTTTGTCATTTTAAGTGTTGTGTGGTTTAGATAAAGATTTGCTCTTTTTCTAAACTGGTGTGGTGTCCATTTGTTGTGTTCTCACTGTGTTACTGTATGCATGCACAAAATGCTTCACACACTTCCTCTGAGTTAAGCCCGTCTGCTCATGACAAACTACCAAGGGGTGAGCAGGGGTTATTTTAGAAGTGTATCCCCCTTACCCTGACTAGGAAGAAGGGTCCCTAATTGGACAAAGGTGCAAACCATTGCCAACTAGAGACCCCCATTTCTAACAGCTACCATTCACCTCTGCAAATTCCGGCCAGAAGACCAAGCACTGAACCAGGACCAACTCCTGTGTACTCAGTTCTACAAAGTGCTTGTGGCACAACAGGAAAAATTGTTCAATTAAAAGTCAAACAGCCTGTTGATATGAACCAAGACTAACGGCCCTAAACGCTCCAAGAAAAGAGTGACTCTCACATTCTCACCTGGAACATTGCCGGTGCAATTCCTCCGGTAAATTGGGTTAAATATGGCATAATTGCTCTTCAAGAGACCAGGCTGACCAATCCAGTGCAACTGGTAGGTTATGCACTCCATCATGTCAAGGCCAGAAAACCCCATCGATTTGGGGGACCAAATGGGGGCCGTGTAGTGCACGTATCAACAGCACTAAACCCCACCTCGGGGCAACTACTCCCCTCGGCCCCTGATCTACAAACAGCCTGACTTACAAACAATCAAAGTCAGCATGTGGCATAAACGTTTCACAAGAACGGTAATATTATTCAACGTCTATGCACACCCCATTGTACAAAAAACAGACTGCACTATTCATAATCTAATCTCCAAGATAACGGAAGTAAGGTTTACAAATTCCACCTGGAAAATAATTGTGACAGGCGATTTTAAAACCAACTTAATTTACAACCCAGATGAGGATGAGCATTCGACTGCTGAAAATGTTACATGGGCAGTTCAGTCATAGACCGGTCACCCGCGAAAATGTCCTGACTGCAATTTGCAAAAACTAGTCTCCCAGGTATACTCAAAACAGTGCAAATTCAAGATCAATAATAGACTACACAATACGCTATCTGCCACTGCTCATGAACGTGAGGAAATACATAGCTAAATGTATGACACAACGTGATAATTCGTATCAGCACATGGAGCTGAGTTTAAATCTCCCAAGACACGAGTGCACAAGCAGAAGTAGGCCTTTTAAAAACAAATACCTGAAACGTTTGAGATGGGCACCCCACTTTCTACTGAAGCTGGCTAACAAGGTGGAAGACATATTGGAGTCTAGTAGCGCAAATAGATGGAAGCCTGGACTTCCATTTCAACAAGGTTGCTAACATGTTCTCCTGTTCTAAACCTTACCAGGAGGCAAGTGGTCAAGCGACCAGATGGCTTGATGAATAAATGCCGAGCATTGAAAAAAGACCTAAAAAGCGTGGTTAGGAGTGCAAGAAAATCCAACGCCTCAATCCATATAGGGGAGGAAAAAACTTGAAGAAATGATATGAAAACCAACTCTGGGGAGAAAGGAAAATAAAAAGCTCCTCTTTGATACCAAACGAACAAACAGAGCCTTCTGGGAAACTGTATATGGAATTCATAGACACGCTGAGTAATACACTGCTCAAGTGTTCCAGAGAAATCCTGGGTCGTCCATTTGACCAAGGCATTCACCAGAGGCTTACTGATGGAAAACTCAGAGCAAGATCTTAGCAGCAACGCTCAGGTCCACAAAGTAGAAGACATACATCATCATCTACAAAAAGCTGGGCATATCTAACCCATGCAGCATCCCAGATAGCTTGTCTGAGCTTGTCAATCAACCCTACTCAACAGCTAAGGTGGTGAAAGTTGTTATGGCAGGACGAAGACACGGCGTGCCATGACCAAATGGCATTCCACAATCCAATTGGTAATTCGACCCAGAATACTGGGCAACCCCGTTATTGGCAATTATATAATGAGGTGGAAGTAACAGGCACAATCTCTAGTAGCTGGAGAGGGTCAAAAATATATCTAGTCTACAATGGTGGAGACCGGGCCAACCCCGCCAACTGCAGGCTAATAGCACTCATAGATTCAGAAGCTAAATACTATGCAACACAAATACTGTAGAAGATGGTAGAATGGTTAAGCACTACCGATCTCATCCCTGCCAACCAGACAGAGCTCAGAAGAGGATTCGGAAACACCACAAACATCCCAGCAGTAATCGCAAAAGCAGACAAGTGTAAGCATTTAAAGTAAAAGCAACATTTATGATTTATAGACTTCAAAGCCACAGTAGGCTGGGTGGACGGGCCCTTCTGTGGTAAAAACTAAGAGTATGGGGGCTCTCAGATAGAATACTATGCACCATCGAACAGTTGTACACACTCACTTGGATCCATGTCAAACTGGATGATGGCACAAGGCTATCCAGGAGATTTCCTACAGAAGTTGGCCTTAAACAAGGGTGTGTTTTGGACCCACATCTTTTAAAATTGTTTATCGCAGACCTGTCTCCAATACTTGACCAGATAAACTCCTACCCACCACAAATGGTCCCCCTTAAGCTTGACACACTATTCTTATGCATGTGATATAGTCTTACTCAGCCAAACAAGGGTGGGACTGTAAAGATCACTCACAGAACTAACAGAATACGCCATGGTCAATAAATTAGAATTTAATATGACAAAAATAAAGATAATGTCTATCCGGAATTGACCTGGTCCACTACTCAGGATCAAGCCTGCAGGCGAGATCCTGGCGGAAGTCAGCAGTTATAAGTATCTGGGACTGTATATATACAAAAGACTACATTTCCAAGTGGAAAATCAGTAGTCGTCAAGAAAGATATTCCCTGATTTATGCATCCTGTGCTCTTGCCAAAGAGTTGGATGGCCCCTCCTTTAAGTCACTATTGGCAGCTATAGAGGCTAAACTACTCCCAATGATGACAAATGCAAGCGTTGTTATGGACGGCAAACATACCTACTTCTGGGCAAATGGCAAACTAATGCATATAAGTGAGTGTTTGGTCTTCCACCGAACGCCTCGCCTGCACAAGTTCACCTGGAATTCGACCTCATGCAACAAATTCTAGGGAGAAGCTACTCCATCATCAAAACATGGTACAAAATACAGTCAAACCAAACATGATTGTTAATCAACTCTCTATGGTAGTCATTGGAAAAGGACCATAATTTCATCTACAGTGAATATTTATGATCATCATTGGAAAAGAAAACACAATAGACCTGTGGATTCTGAATATACCCCACCTAGCTTTTTGCCACGCAATAAATAAAGCTGCAAAAATGCACTCACTTTTAAATGATAAACAAATACTAGCCAGCCACATACACGGTTGGATGGTATTGAAATCATACAAAAGGTTCATTCCCTGAGCAATAATGAAACAATATCAGTTTCACAACAGTGTTACAATTGGAAGTTCCAAAAAGAGTAAAAAGGTCCAATATCCATTCAAGATCTTTTATTTTTCAATTTTCGTAGTTTGTTCACGGAGGACTTTGTTAAACCACAAGTTCCATTCTTGAGTCAAACAGCCTGTTTGTAACACTGTTGTGAAACTGATATTGTTTCATTATTGCTCAGGGAATTAACCTTTTGTTTGACTTCTAGCAATTACTCGCAATTGTAACCAACAGCGTGGGGTGGTGGCTGTTTGCATTCCCTTCTGGGAGCCCAACCCTCATGGAAATATAATGGCCCAAAGTCATGCAGACTATGCAGAGCCATGAAGGAAGGTATTATCCACCTGGTTTGTATATTTCCTTTTTTGAAGAACTTACGTGGTTTACTACTGAAAAACATTTTTAATGACCGGGGCATCAGAGCCTGCAGCATGGCCATAATAAAAGGTCTTAATCCATCTGATCCTCAGATCCACTGTAAATTGATGAAATTCTTGATTTCATACAAAAAACTATTCAAATGAAATGTTCTACTACTTGAAAATATTTTAACATCATAGCACTTGAACTTAATGGTTAATAAGTTTATATGATTCAATAGGTTTTAACAGCACTGTGGTACTTTACTGATACTAACCCTAATGACAATATCTTTGTTTGATGATTATACCTATTATTGGGTTACATGTGAATAATACAACTGCACTTTCTAAACAGTTAGTCCGATGGTCCAAGTTTACTAAACATTAGAATGGGACTGTCCTTGACGCAACCACAATTTTAAGAAACGTGGCTTTACTATTAGTAACCATAATCACAATAAGACCGTATGATGATAATATTGATATTAACCTTAATTACAATCTGATCATTTGATGATTTATTAAGAATTGGTTAGGTGTTAACAACACTAAGGCACTTTATTAATATAAAGTAGGATGGGTCAAGTTTCATCAAATACTTAGAAAACCCCGAACTCCATTGCAACTACAAATTTTAAGAAATATTTAGTAACCAAGTAATACCTTTCACTGAGATTGTAGGTGCTATTTATGCAGCTGTGTGTATATGGCAGCCTTGTTATGGTTTTTGTTAAATTAAACAATAACATTTTGAATGAATGCCAGGATAGTGCCAGTTACACCGGTATCCCCCTATATGGTGGGGACTTATTAGATATGGGCACAGCTGACAAAAGACAAATGTGTGAAATATCTTCAATGAGTTTCCACTGACACAAATGCTTGATCCAGATGTAGATTTAGGAAGCAAACAAAGCACAAAGTAGAAGGTGCTACAAAAGGCCAAGTCACATTCCAACTGTCACTACAATTTCAAGCCAAGGCAAAACACATTCTAACAAAGAGTGAACCAATGAGAGTAGTCTTAGATCAAAACATATAGAACACAAACAAACCAATAAGAAAAAGAATGGCACAGAATGTCCTGTGATAATTACTGCCTTTGGGCACACAGATCACCTACCATGCCTGGAAACATATGAGGTTCACTTGATTTTAGTTTTTGACTGTATTGGTGATGTGCAGGTTCTTTTAGCATGAGAAGACCTCAGCACTGAGGAGCACTAGCCCAGTACCATATCATGTCCTCATAGAGGTCCATTCATGCCAACGTATAGCTATTTTGGAAGGCTTATACTATGAGACTCTAAGGTCTGTCCAGACAGTATTCGAGAAAAAAGGACACCTTTAACCATTAGACATTAAGCTCCTACCATAAAAAGCCCATCCCCTCTTATAACTCTCATAATTAAGCCACCAAACAAACAAAAAGTGAATGGAGAATGCTTGCAAATAGCATAACCACTGGCAATCTCTCGGGGTAACATTCCAATCCATTGTTCTTTTGCCAACAGTGTCTCTTCAAATTAGACCCAGCCCTATTAAAATCAGCCTTGATCCTGCTCCAATAGGAATGGGCAGCACAAACTACCAAGCCGGATCCTTTCTAAACCATAACAAAAGCAACCCAAGACCTCTTAAGTCAATTGTACCTTGGTTACAGTCCAAAACTGGTCTGCAGTTGCTTATGTTCCCTTCTACAATGGGCCTCACCTAGGGGTTCAGCTTGGACTTTTTCCATGAGGAGCACAGTCAGTACTGATTTACATAAGGTGGCTATTTGTCTACCCTGAGCGATTGCTAGTGGTTAGACTATTTGCAAGTTTACTTCCCATCATTTTTTGTGTGATTGATGTAATGCCCTCAGTGATCAGGTTTCTGCCAGCTGTGGGTCCTTGCTTACTGTTCCATAGGATCCAAAAAATACCTTTGCTCAGTACAGCGAAAGCCTCTCCTGGAAGCTTGGGAAAGACTATTACTATAACAATCAGGGTCAGTACTGATTTGCATAAGGTGGTCCTTTGTCTAGAGTGGGACAGTGGGCCAAAAATGAAGAGTTGTAATGCTACCCTGAGGGATTGACAGTGGTTAGAATATTTCCAAACATTACTCCCATCACCGTTTGTGTGACTGATACAACACCTTAAGTAGTCATGGGTATACCCAAATGTGGGCCCCTTGGTCACTGTGCTATAGGTTTTGGAGGTTTTTATTTTATTTGCATAGATACCAAAAACCATTGCAATACAATGTCAGCCAATAAAACCATTAGTATGCATGATTATGATAAAAGAACGGGTTCATGTTTGCTAAAATGTCCTCTAAAAACTTGAGGTAACTAAAAAGACGCTCCTCGTAAAACATTTTGTTGTTGCTTTAGTGCAGTTAAAGAAAGCTGCGTTCTCGGTTCCAGCCCGACTCTTCACATACCACCTCATGCCGGGACGGTTGCAGGTGCTCTTATTGAAAAAAGGGCTTGGATGTTTTTAAAGTGCTGATCTCATATTTTGTCCCGGCATGGTTTACTCTAGCTAGGTGAAATTTGTTGAGGCTGAATGTGATGTTTGGAACTGCCCCCTACTAAGTTTCAGACTGCATAGTGAGTACATTTAATGGTCACTGTGCTATAGGATCCAAGCTATACATCACTGATGAGGCTGAAACCAGTCTGGAGTTACTTGTGTTCACTTCTAGAGGGGGCCTCTTCTGGCACTTCAGGATGGACTTTTCCCATGAGGAGACGGGTCAGTACTGATTCTCATAATGTGGGCCATTGTCTAGAGTGGTGGTATAGGGGGGTAAAAATAAGTTGGAATGCTACTCTGAGTGAATGCCAGTGGTTAGACTATTTGCAAGCAGGCCTCCCATTACCATTTGTATGATTGATAATGATGTCCTCAACACCATCTAAGCACAGAAAGCATAAGGGGCTAGCATCTTCCCGCTTTCCTACCTATGACAGTGTTTAGTTGCATAACAGGACTTTTTGAGGCTTAACTCTGGTTAAAACTAGGCTTGAGCCAGGGACTATACAAGTGAGGCAGCCTAGCCCATACTCATAACCTGACTGGCTACATGGTTCTACCGCCTGTAGTGGGAAACCTAAGATCCAACTCTCCGAGTGTGACTATGCAGTGGATGCACTATCCAAGACCAGGAGGGCAAATCACTTGGATTCCTGGCTTTGCAAGCAAACTAAGCTACTGGCTTGGAGAATCCCTATATTCTATTCTTAGCAGCTATAGAGTGTGACAATCATCTATAAAGTTATCCTTGTTCTAGGAAACCACTGATAAAACTATAGGGAGGTGAGGGCACAAGAGTTAAGAGGAGCAAAAGCAACTATTTTTAGCCTTTTGGAAGGTTAATTGAAGCTTCAGATGAAGTAGGTTCCTTTGTTCAGCAGCAAGGCAGGGAAAAGCCCATCCTCCTATTCTTTGACAATAAAAGTGAGGAACTTGGAAGCAGATCTAAGCGCTATACCAGGATCATATGGAACTTAATTGGCACAAACATTCAAAGGATCAAGGATGTAGAAAACCCAGAGAGAGGTTTGAATAGGAAATGCTTAGGTATGGAAAGCCAGAAGAGTGCGGCCATATGAGGTAAAATAGCTGAATGGCAATGCAGATTATAGATAAGGCATATACCTATTTTCTAAATCTGTTGAAATCTGGAGAGAAGATGACCAGACACTTCCAGATAGAAGGAGTTAGCAGCAGTCTAGTTGCAATAAATTCAAGGTTTGGACTACTACCTACGTTTTGGATGTAGGGTTGGAAGAACTGTTTGTTAAAGATCGAGCTGGTAGAAGCAGGTAGATAAACCTTTGCTAACTTGAGTAGTCAGGGAAAGATCATGGTCTATCTAGGATCCCCCATTGTGTACTTCTAAAACTGGCACTGGTAGAATTTCAAATATTACAGGCCACCAGCTAACAGACCAAAGGGAAGTCTGTTTTTCCAGCAGTCAAATTTCTGTCTTGTCCTTGTTGATTTTATGGAAGTCCTTTTTCATCCAAGAAACACCTGTAAGACATTTTCGAGAATTCAAACAAGAATTTGTGAAGGAGTCATTGAGGTGAAACAGGATCTGGGTATTGTCTGCATATGTTGTAAAAGGTAGACAGTGAGTTTTAATAGGTTTCAGCAAGTGGTAGACATATACATTTAAGATTGAGCGGTTCAAAGAAGAGCACAGCTGAACATCCTGTTTGACATACCTGCACTTGAAATTCAAAGGTGTTCTGAATCTGACCTCGGCAATAAGAGGAAATCAGGAAAAGGGTATTGTACTGTACTCCAACCTGATGAAGATTTGAGAGAATAATGATGTGGGACACAGATATGAATCCTGCCGAAAGGTCACGTAGGATCAGGGCAATTGACAGGACATGGTCTGCTTGAGGGCACATATCATCCAGAACGCAGAGCAGGGTGATCTCTGTGCTGTGAAGAAAGCACAAGCCTGACTGTGCATGATCAAGAATGGAGTTAGCTTCTAAGAAAAAAGAGTGCTGTGCATTAGTTTCCTTTTCAAGAATTTAGGTGGAAGGCGAAGCAAAGACATAAGGGTAAAAGTTGCTAAGGACTGTGACATCTGCAGATAGCTTTTTAAGCACAGGTGATATCATTACCGATTTTCAGTGGAAAGTAACATAGCATTGATTCACTGATAGATTCTAGAGGTAAGCCAGGACATGGAACAATAGTCACAATAATTAAAAGGAGTTTATAGGCTGGGCAGGGTTCCAAGGGTGAACCAGGTTTTATTGAAAGCATAAGCTTTTTAAAACTTTGTAATTCTACTTATTTGGATTAAAGAAGGAGACATTTACGAGGCCTCCCAGAGTTGGTAGAGAAGCTGACATCCATGAATTGGCCTTATTTAGGGAGGGAGTCAGAGTTTGTACTTTTTTATTGTTGAAAGTGAGCAAGAGATTATCCCATAGGGACTTAAAATTAGGTATCGATGTTTAGCTGCAGTCCGGAGTTGTTTAATTGGAAACTACTTTAAATATTACTGTGGTAGAATTTGAAGCTTTGTCAATTTGCATGGACAAGTAGATGGCTCTAGTAAATCTGACTTGTTTTTTGTATCTTCTCAAAACATTTTGTTAATGTAGGTATTTGTAAGGGTCATGGACAGAGCAACATTCTCTTTTAGCTTTTGACAGACTAATTTGCTGTCAAGGGGATTTCCAAAAACCATGAAGTGCAGGGGTTCGTTTGACTTTTGAGGAGAAACCTGATCAACCTTATCTAGGACTGATTCTTGCCATTTATTGTAACTGAGACTCTTCGAGTGGCATCCTTTTTAGGGGAGGCAAATAGGTGCACTGGCTAAATTGGTATTCAACACCTTGGGGCCAATTCCGATCCGGGTAGGAAGGGCACCAAACGCGATCAGGCCGGAAAAACTACGCGCCGTACGCGTGGTTTCCGCCCGACTCGTACAGCTGTACGAGCGAGCAAGTACGATGCAAGCTACATGGAATTCACCGACCGTTTCCGGGTCCGAACCGCTCCATACGTCTCGGTAGTAAGCTAACCTTGGCATGCAATGGATGCGATTCACGACCGAGCCAGTACGATGCACACGTCGGACAGCCTGTGCGAGCCAGCGTGTCCGGCTCACAAATCGTCCGGGTGGTTGCCTTTGGGGGTCTGCGTCGGACCCCGTGTCACCTGCAGCCCTACGACTAAGACACAGGGGGAGACCCATGGGTCTCCCCAACACAGGCATGTACGGTGCGGATGGCAGCGACGCGTACTCACTGTAGGGGGTGCACTTGTCCGCGACGTACCCATTCAGTCAATGGGAGCCCATGTACGCGTCGTACGACCGGCTCCCATTGACTTCTATGGGAGTCCGACCGAACCGAGTCCGACAGCATACGGCCGTATCGCTCGGTCAGACTGCAGGACTCCGGCTCGGTCGGAAAACACTCCGGATCTGGCTCGGTCGGAGTGCTTTCCGACCCGGATCGGAATCGGCCCCCTTGTGCCAGAGGAACTTGAAAAATACAATGGGTGGGTTGCAGAGTGCCATAGGCGAAGGCAATTTGTCAGGTCAAAGTAATAGAAACATTGTCACACTAAGTCCGAGGAGTGACTAAGTAGCAGATGTGAGCTTCAAGACGTGTGAAGAGTGAGTCAAGGGTGCGGCCTGCTCTGTTAGTAGATATCGAAATCAACTGAATCAGTACTAAGATGGCACATAAATCTATCTATCTATCTATCTATCTATCTATCTATCTATCTATCTATCTATCTATCTATCTATCTATCTATCTATCTATCTATCTATCTATCTATCTATCTATCTATCTATCTATCTATCTATCTATCTATCTATCTATCCCACGGTGGGGTGGCGGGTCCCAATACATAAACCAAAAGGCTGCTCTCCACACACAAACAGCATGCCATAGACTCAAATCATTGCAAAAGCGGTGATTTTATTTTTCCTTCGGCAACAACTCAATGCATTTCAGAGCTTACGCCCCTTGTTCACGAGTAGCTCTGTTGCATTCAGAATGTGATTTAAATAAACATGTCACATTTGGTACAAAACATAGCAGACAGACTTCCGTATTAACATCGAGTTACCTCACTCAGTAAAAATGCATTTGTCAAATCCTGTTATAAAATTGTTAATGCACTACAATAGGCAATGTGAATTTGCATTTTGTTCTACATATTTTTCATGTGACGAGTGTGGGAAAAACACTATTGGTTGAACATAACTGAAGACACATGCTTGTATGCAGGAGTTTTTTTTAATTCAATAAAGTTTTGAACCAATTTTACTCTCTATATTATACCAACACGCATGGATTCAGCATGGGGAATTATTACCACTATTATAATCATAGACAAAATTGATTTTATGTTCAACCAATAGTGTTCCCCGGGGTACGGCGGGGGGAGTCTGAAGGCCCACCTTGTCCTAGCCAGCTCCTGCCTCCTCCAGGAGCCGGCATGGCCTTTTACCCTCAGGGAGCTGCTGACATGCAGCTCCCTGGGGGTGAAAAGGAAAGTGCTCTCACTTATTCACAGTGGGGCACTTGCTTGCTATGGGATGGCTGGAGCAGGTGGTGGTTGAGATCAGAGGGACTCCAGGCGACACGTCTCCCACTTCCAATATGCAGGATTGTGAAAGTGATGGTGATCTATCGGACGACACACTGAACTCACGTGAATCAGATAACATTTCAGTGGTCACCCCTCAGACGGCGGACGACATAATGTAGACTTCACGAATATATCCTATGTTTACAGCTTCCAGTATAAATCGTGGGTCTTGCAAGTATACCTGGACTTTGTTCCCACTATTTCCTGATGTTATTATTTCATTACTGTACAGATGGGCCCTTTATAGTCGGAGGGAAGGAGTGGCCAGCAAATCAAGGTCCGGAATGATATAACTCTAGGTCCTAGACTCTGTGGGTTTTATATACGCAGATTGCTTTTCCATACAGCCAAAGTGGCCCGGATATCTGTTCATTTTGCCGGGAAGGGGAGTCTTTATCATATGGTACTTAATATTTTGTGACAGCATCCTACCTGCACGGGGACCTCCCTTGTCTTTGTTGCAATGCCGTTTCTTTGTATTGTTTGGATGACTGCATGTTGCATTTTCGCCCTCTTGGCATTGTATGTTTTAGTTCGATGTTGGGTTTTCGTCTGTCACGCCCTGGGCCGATATTCATCGTGTATCGTCTACTCAACCAGCCTACAATCACTCACTATACCTGACAAGAACCCTACCTGTCTGCGTGATCCCTGGTTCATGCGCAATAGACGCATTAATTTCTTCATAATATCATGGCCCTTGTCAAGATAGGTACGTGGAATGTGAGAGGCACACATAGCCCTTCCCGTAGATTTCTTATCTATTCATATCTGTAGCGCCATCATATACAGATTGTTTTTCTCCAAGAGACGCATTTGTCGGGTTCTGAGGTAAAGCACTTACGGAGGAGGTGGAGAGGGCAACTCCATGCTGCGGGGTACTCTGCATAAGCTAGGGGGAAGCTAATCTGGGTTAGGCCGGGCACCCCTTTTCACCTAGAGGACTCTCTCATTGACCCGGAGGGTCACTATGTCCTTGTTAATGATAGATTGGATGGACAGCCAGTAATTATTGCCTCAATCTATGCACCTAATGTAGAACAGGCTCCCTTTTTTAATACCCTAACAAATAAGTTAGCTACTTGGCACACGATCCTGATGATTCTGGCTGGCGACTATAAGAGTGTTTTGGATGTATCCTTGGACCGCTCCTTTCCTCCTCTGCCTGGTGCGCCCACGACCACTGCCATGAAGGCATTAAATGCTTGGGCGGCCCAGTGGCATTTGGTGGACCCATGGAGGCACAGGAACCCACAAGACAGAGTATACTCCTTCTATTCGGGTGCGCACAGTCTCCATGTCCGTCTCGATCGGATACTGGTGACTAACGATTTCCTGCCAATGGTCGTGGAGCCTCAGTATCTTGGAAGAACCCATTCTGATCACAATCCCTTACAAGTGGACTGAAATAGTTGCACCCGCCCCCCCCCCGATACCATGATGGCACCTGCAACCGGATACACTGTTGGACGGGACGTTCCGGGAGGCATTGGGCATGGCCGTTGCACAATACTTTGAGGACAATGCAGACACCGCCTCGTCGCCATTGGTAGAGTGGGATGCTTTTAAGATAGTGACAAGGGGACACTGTCTGGGCATGCAAGCTGGAATGCGTAGGCAACTAGAAAAGGACCTCACCGCTCTGGAGGGGAGGCTGGCATGTCAGGAGAGAGGGGTGGTTGAGGGCTCACATGAGCGACTTACGCATTGTAGGAAGGAACACGCTGCATTGTTGGAAAGGCTCCGGTGCCTGAATTATGTGGCACATTCGGCGCGCACACATCACTCGGGTGATAAGGTGGGCAGACTCTTAGCCTGGCTGATCCGGCAAGACGACACTACTTCCCCCGTCACTTCACTCCGCTCCACACAGAACACTATGATATATTCCCAACAGGGCATACACCGAGAATGTGTATCCCACTATAATACTTTATACAAGTCACACAGTTTAGCCACACCCGATGATATACACAGATATCTAGGGGACATTACTCTACCGCGGATTACGTCCGAGCAAAGAACTGAATTAAATGACCCATTCTGCTAGAAGAAATCTGGGCAGGCATACGTTCGCTAGCGTTGGCAAAAACTCCTGGCCTGGAAGGCCTGCCGGCAGAATTTTATAAACCTGATGTGGACACCCTGGCTCCCCAATTGCTAACGGTATACGATGCCGCGATAGCGGATTCCACTCTCTCTGACTCACAAAATGAAGCACTGTTGGTTTCCCTCCCTAAACCTGGCAGGAACCCGGAAATGCTGGGCTAATATAGGCCACTGGCATTACTTAATACAGACTATAAGGTCCTGGCATCCATTATAGCAGCCCTACTAGCTCCATTAGTTCGGACTTTGGTACATGTTGACCAAAACGGTTTTGTCCCCACCAGAAGCACAGCCCTAAACATCCGTAGACTCTTCAGAGTGCAACGTTATGCAACTGATGTATGGCCCCATCCCGGCTGCTTGGTATTAGATCTAGAAAAGGCCTTCGACTCCCTCGAATGGCCATACCTCTTTGAGGGGCTGCGGGGATATGGCCTGGGCGACTCATTTCTACACATGGACCGATTGCTCTACATGCAACCATCTGTCAGAGCCCCGACTGGCCGATTGATATCAGAGAGTATCCAGGTACACAGAGGCTCCAGACAGGGTTGCCCTTTATCACCACTCCGTTTCTCACTTGCTATGGAGCCGCTGGCAGCGTGCCTTCGCGGGGAATGTGTGGATTGGGGCATTCAATTGGGGGACAGTTTGCATGAAGTTTCTCTGTATGCCGATGATTCGCTATTATACCTGTGGGACTTACATGATATTCCTGCTACTATTGCGGACACTCTCCATCCCTTTTCAGATATCTCGGGTCTCCGGGCAAATTGGACAAAGTCAGAGCTATACCCCTTTCGAGACAGAACCTCTAACCCTAATGTTCGTATGAACGGCTCCCCTCCCCGCTAGCACCCATCCACATTTCGCTACCTTGGCATCTTTATATACAGAGACCCTAACAACATCCTGTAGGGTACCTTGATTAGAGCAATATCTGCCATCAGGGCACAAATCCAGTTTTGGAAGACTCTCCCACTGAACATGATGGGTAAAGTAGCGCTCTCCAAGATGGTGGTGTTGCCGAAACGGCTGTATTATTTCGCCAACCTCCCGGTTAATGTCCCGGCCGCTATCTTTTGCGATTTAGAGTGACTGCTCCGTGATCTCATCTGGAACAAGGGCCGGCTCCGGATGGCACTCTGGAAACTTTATGCTCCTACAGACAGAGGTGGCCTGGTGGTCCCCAATCTGGAGCTGTATTAACTGGCGGCACAGTTATAGTGGGTGACGAAGTGGCTGGTGGGTCTCAACCTAGATGACATGGCTACCACACAACCATCATTGTCCCAATCCTAGATATATCAGTTATTCCATCCTATTGCTCGGCCCCTACGCCCATAGCAGACATGCCTTGCCCTGGCACATCGTTGTTATAAAAGGAGTCTATACCTCACTAAAAATACAATTCCTTATGCCCTGTCATTGCCACTTCTGGGAATGCCTAGGGGCAGGGCGAGCATCACCAATGGGGCACTGGAGTACTGGCATGTGGTGGATCTACATACACTAGGTGACCTTTACACCGAGGGTGCCCTGATATCTTTTGAAAGCTTAGCTGAAGAATATAATTTACCCACAGGTCAATTCTTATTATATAAGTCTATCTTGCGATCGCTCATTGCAGCATGGGGAGACATTAGCACCGAACCGGAGATGCACCTACTATTGCAATATTTACAAGTTATGGGTAATGGGTCCCACATCGTCCACTGGCTGACGGAGGCATTTCTTATACACACTGTACAACCTCTGATGTCACTCTGTGCTAAATGGGAAGCAGACAGAGGCACCCCATGAACAGATAATGCATGAGCCCTGATATTAGTCACCCGAGTATACCACGCAACTCCAGATTCAGGCTCATCATCATCAACATCCTGGAGGGTACCTTGATTAAAGCAATATCTGCCATCAGGGCACAGATCCAGTTTTGGAAGACTCTCCCACTGAACATGATGGGTAGAGTAGCGCTCTCCAAGATGGTGGTGTTGCCGAAACGGCTGTATTATACAGACATATATTGTGCATGGAGCATATCTTTCTCCAGATAAAATAAATACATACTGACATATGACCACATCAGCATGTCCCCGCTGTCTGCAAGTGAATGCGGACTTTCTACATATGCTGTGGTCTTGCACCTCTTTGCACGCATACTGGTGGGAGGTTAACGTGGCACTTGCGTCATGCACTGAAAGGACACCACCACAGACATGGGAAGTGTGCATACTGGGTTCGTATCCTAGACCAAAGAAACACAGTGTCACATCCAGGTTTATTGACCTGGGGCTTATTGTAGCTAAAAGGCTAATCATTAAACATTAGAAACATGCCAACCCTCCCGCAGCAGCCAGCTGCAGGAACTCTCTCCTAGTATGGGCACAGGCGGAAAGTATGTCATTACACAGGGAGGAAATAGCAGGACTGCGTAAATACCCTATTGCCCAGTTCTGGGACACTATACTGGTGGATCTGAAACATGTGGGTGGGGTGGGGGGAGAAGCCCTTCCCGGGAGGTTGGGAGACGAGATGGGGATGATGGGTGGGGCGGGCACGCTTGACATCTACATTAGCCAAGGAAGCGACGATATAATCACTAATTCTCTTAATCACCAGGAGGATGGGGAACACATCTAATGCAGTATGGCTACGTAGACACATTTCCTCTACATACTCTAACCAGGGCATGACAATGTGACATCGATTTTCTTTGTTTGTTTTTATGTTTAATTGTAGATTTACAAAAAAAAAATCTGATTTTGCCACAATTGAGGCTGAACCGTATAGTCACATGGACGTGTACAGTTGAGACAGGATGAATAATTTTCTTTGATTCGTATGGACACTAAAAAGTGGTCCTTCTGATAGTTGGTACAACAAATATGCAATCTGTGGTCAGTCAGTAGCTACATGGACATAATGTATACCATAGTTTGTGAATGCTCCGGAAAGGACTGGTGATCCTTTCTTGCACCTGTGATAATTGTTTATTCAATGTCTCATCAGAGCTCGATTCCTTACCTGTCCCACCTTTCCCCTCCCCTCCCCCTCTCTTTCCTTTTCTCACTTATGTCCACTGTAATCTGTTTGATTGACGAAATGCAAATAAAGATATAAAAAAAAAATGGAATGGCAGGAGCAGTGCTTCCGCCATCCCATAGCAAACTGCAATGTCCCGGGGGTGGGCACCCCAGGACATGGCTGGAGCTAACCCCTCCAGGGCCATTTACAGCTCCACTTTTGAAAGTAGCCCTGGGGAGGTGGCAGTCCCTAGGGCTGTGTGGGGGTCTGGAAACCCCCAAACATTATTTTGAAGTTAGCCCCAGGGAGGTGGCGGTCCCCGGGCTGCGTGGGAGGGCAGGAGCCCCTCCCATGCATGGTTATCTATAAATAGCCCTGGGGAGGAAGCGGTCCCTGGGGCTGCGGGGGGGTATGCTTGGCCCCCAACACTTCAAAGTATAAGCCCCAGGGAGGTGGCAGTCCCTGGGGCTGTGGGGGCCCCCGCGGGTCCCCGCATATCTTTATATAATTGCCCCTGGGACCTGACCCAACAGGGGGCTTAATTTGAATGAAGTGCGGTAACCCACACTTCGTTTGAAAAAAATGTTTCGTCCAGAATCTGGATCCAACGCGAATACCGCCAAAAATGTAAAATTAAATGCTTTTGTTTGGCCCTGAGGGACCCTGTGGGACCCCCTGAGCAGGCCTAGGGGGTCAATTGTTTCTACCCTGCCCCCTTTTCTTGTTTTTTTAACTTTTCCCACCTTTTTTCTTGTGACTCAGTTCAACCGAGTCACAAGGTAGCTCCCAGCACTTCCTGGTTTGAAGTGTTGGCAGCCATCAGATCTCAGCCACAAAATCAGGAGGGTTCGTGGATCCTCCGCACCCATATTTGGATATTTGAGGAATATTTAAATTTCTCAGGAACTACTGGACGGATTTACACCATTTAAGAAAAAGAAAGCTTTCTGAACCAAGAGCTCCCAAACCGCTTTTCCTCCATGTTAATTTCCATAGGAAACTTTAGACACAGCTACAGCCTGAACCACTGAAAGGAATTACACCACATTTGGCAGAAAGGTAGATGTTGGTCCAAAAAGCACAGATTGTGTTAAATTGTGTAAATATGCTCAGTAGTTGTGGTGAACGTTAAAGGTTTTTCAGATATACAACTGGGGACACAGAGGGTCTGCGACCCCTCCTGATCTCGTGCCTGAGATCTGATTAAATGCCAACACTTCAAACCCAGAAGTGTTGGTAGCCATCTTGTGATTCGGTTGCAAAAAATAACGAAGCACAGTCTCAAACATTTTGGGAAATATAGACCTCCAGGGCAAGTTTATATAGTAATGCGAGGGGTGCCCATGCAGCACACCTATGCCCCAAGGATCGTCACCTACCTGGGGCAAATATATTGAAAGTGATGTGGGGGCCTGCACGGCACCCCACAGCCCTCAGGACTGCCACCTACACAGGGCTAATTATTAAGTAAGTGCGGGGGAGGCCCTGTGGCTCTCCTGCAGCCCCAGTGACTGCCACCTCCCAGAGGCTAATTGAGACAAATGCAGGGGGTCACATGTGTCCCACAGCCCCGTGGATTGCCACCACCCTGGGGTGAATTAAATAACAATGAGTGGAGGGCTCCCGCCCCCTACACAGGGGTTCTGCCCCCCAAAGCAGGCCCGGCGGGGCAAGTCGTTTAAATTAAATACGGGGCCACACAGCCCTTGCAACTTCCACCACCTCCTCAGAGTTTAATTAACAAAGGAGGGAAGCCCTACATGGCCCTGGGGACCATCACTCCCCAGGGTCAGCTCCAGCAATGTCCCAGGGTGCCCACCCCGGGACATTGCAGTTTGCTATGTGTTGCCCACTTTCCTCACACAGGCAACTGGGTTAATCTCAAAGGAAATAGAGCTCCTTGAAAGAAGGCTTTCTATTGATGGTAATGTTTCATCCTGGCCTCTGCTTCCTTCAATAGGCTTCGATAATATTGGGCCTGACAGCGATATAAGGCAATTTTGCTCTTCACCTGAGGCCAATCCAACTTCTGAATCATCACTTATTGAACCTGAGTCTAAAAGAGAGAGAAAAGCAGTTGTATGTCTAGATTTTAAGATGAGGGGGTTAACATCTCTGTTGCCCCGTTTAGTCCGCCCTTACTTGAGGCTTGCTTGGTGGATGATTTATGCTCCAGGATCTACTCAGTGCTGAAAGAACACTTACTTCTGCTAACCACTAGATTAGAGAAGATTAACTTCAAACTGCACAAGCTTGGTGTTGTGGGAAATCCCAGGAGGGTTTTCAAAGGGTCTCTAAGACCTAACACCCCAACTTACAGATTTCGTCCTCTGGACATCCTGATGGCTTCCTGACAGGTCAATATACCTTTGCCACTGTTTGGACTGGAGCTGGAATGAGAATACAAATTATGCATAGATCATCAACTGCCAGATCCTTAATGTCCAGTCAATGATGAGAGGATGATAAAGTTTTCAAAACCTTTATTTATCTTAAAGAATTAGTATGTTTTTTGTCATCTTTACTCAGGTTAGTTCAGTTTACAGAAATGGCAAATAAAAGATTGATTAGTGAAAGCATAAATCAATGCAAAGTGTTCCATAAAGGAAAATTACACTAAACTAGCTAAGAGCCTAATGTACACTAAGGGGCCGATTCCGATCCGGGTCGGAAAGCACTCTGACCGAGCCAGGTCTGGGGTGTTTTCCGACCGAGCTGGAGTCCTGCACTCCGACCGAGCGAGTACGATGCGGTCGTATGCTGTCGGACTCGGTTCGGTCAGACTCCCATAGAAGTCAATGGGAGCCGGTCGTACGACGCGTACATGGGCTCCCATTGACTGAATGGGTACGTCACAGACTAGTGCGCCCCCTACAGTGGGTACATGTTGGTGCCATCCGCACTGTACATGCCTGCGTTGGGGAGACCAATGGGTCTCCCCCTGTGTCCGAGTCTTAGGGCTGCGGGTGACAGGGGGTCCGACGTGGACCCCCAAAGGCAACCACCCTGACGATTTGCGAGCCGGACACTCCGGCTCGCACAGGCTGTCCGGCGCCTGCATTGTACTAGCTCGGTCGTGAATCGACCGAGACATACGGAGCAGTTCGGACCCGGAAACGAATCCGTCGTTGAATTTCATGTAGCTCGCATCGTACTTGCTCGGGTGGAAACAACGTGTACTGCGCATAGTTTTTCCGGCCGGATCGCGTTCGGTGCCCTTCCGTCCCGGATCGGAATCGGCCCCTAAATGGAACCCATGAGGAGTTCCTTTTCGGAAAAGCAAATTAGAACTTCCCGTAAAGAGTAGTTCTGGAAACTTAGCCAAGTTCCCTACTATTGCATTAGAACCTACAAAATATCAGTGAAGAAGTGAACGATTGTTGCAGTGGCAATGATCAGAAAAAGGGTGTGTATAAGGTAAAGAATAAAGTAACCTTTAGAAGTATCTGTCGGTAACAAAGAGCTAGAATAGGAAACGACTCTCAGCAGAGTCATAAGGGGTCTCCTCCAAGCGAGTCTCAGAGGAAGAATGATTCGAGAGTCTCTCCTCATTAGCTAGGAACACTCATTAATATAAAATCACACAATAATGTAGCAAAACTTAGCAAGTGTTATTAGTTTTTCTCCAATGGAAACCACTCAGACGATGGTGTTGCCAACTTCCAATGCTTCTTCTCTCGATTCCCACAGCAAACATTCATGTTTATGTAATAAACCAATGTTGCATATGCTTGTAACATGGAGGAAAGTTCTCATGAGGACCTTCTTACCTAAGCTAAAAGAAAAGCTCTATGTCCATTGTAAATACAAAAGCGAATCGCATATGCTGAGACAAAACCGGCAATAAAGTTCTGATGAGACATACATAAAATATATATGCATTATTATTTATTCTAACAGTCACAGCAAGGTTCTTGGTTTAGCTTAAATGATCTAAGGTGGCATGATGAGGCTAGGGAAACATAAGCTTGAAGTCAGCACAATCTTAAATAAGATGTTGATTCTAGGCAAATTGTTCTATATAAACGTATATTAAGCTATGAGCAAGAGTCGAAATAGAAGGCTTTTGGGTCTACTAAAGCGGCCCATTTCAGAATGATAGCCTAGTACAAAAAATTATTCTTGACGTTATTTCATATACACTTAAGCAAGCACATTTTCCCTACATGTGATTAATGTATGAATTATTCTGCAACATTAATACTGCATTTTAAAAGGATTCTTTCATTTTTTTCCTACGTGTTATCTTCTATGTGAAAATATTTCTGAAGCATTTTAAACACATTCAAAGGTGCAATTCCAATAGGGATTGCAAGTCAAAATTTGATTTTTAAAGTTATTTCCCACAGTATAAAAGGAGACGTCATCGCTGAGGATTGTTTGATCGCTTACAGACGCTGGGTGATATAAATTCGGGGGCCCTAACGGGGCCCATATGTGCCTGCCTCTTGCTCAGTTCCACCTCCTGCATTGCCTGATACTGCCAATTCTACCTCTCATGCAAGGACTCTAGCCACTTCAAGCCCTACAGCGATCACACCTGTTGGTAATGGGACTCACAGCTTGTGCTCTAAAGCAAATTCCACCTTCTTTGAACTGTCTGAATTAAAGTCCTTGTGCATTGTTCACTTTATGTCTACCACCGAAGCTTATCCACACGCCTAGGTCCCTCATCTCCCTGCTGATTCAGTAGAAAAAGGGGACAATTAAAGAGCAAAGCAGTTCACTGGCTGATCATGAATTTACATTTTAATGTTGCTAAAAGAGTCAATTGGGTGAGTCTCTCTAGAAAATGCATGGAGGGTGATTGAATGGTCATACATTTTCAAAGGCTTACTTTAGTGAGTAACTTGTTGCCCCTATTTAACTGCTGTACCCTGAGAAATTCTTCTGTTGTGGCTTTACTGATTGGTTATATTTGTAGGCCTTCTAGCAAACAAAACAAGGGCTACATATATAGAGAGTTGGTTCGCTCAAATGAATTTGTTATTGACCAGCAAAAGAAATTCCTTACTTTGATGACCCTAGAAAAACATATGCCACCTCTAGTCACCATCCTGCAAGGAAGACGATTATTTTTTACCCCCAAGGCAAGTAACTTTTCTCTGTCTGAGCCAGAACCTTTCACCGCTTCCTGCTAACTGTTGAACTCGCCCCCCCGTAAGTATTATTACCTTGAACATATCTGGGTAAAAATCTAAAATGAACTCTAGAATTTCTGCATTGATTGGGCAATTTAATATTGTTGTTTTTCAAGAAACCAGTGTTGTTTCTAATTTATCATGTGTAGCATCCTGCTAGCCTAGGCACTTGCCAATAAGTACGCCGCAGATGGATAATCATTTTACACGCCTTTATTCCGCTGCATGTAAGTCAGAACTCAACATTCTAAGCCTGCCTTAAACTCATTCCTTCAACACTTATGCCACAGGCCGACAGTGTAAAGTGGGAATCAAAAGAGGTCCAGTGTTTTTTTATTACAAGACACTACATCTCCTGTTTTGATAAATAAAAAGTCACAATTTCAAAATTAGATACAAAATAAATACATAAATAAATATACAATTAAATACACACAAAAATATATAGATACTCAAGCAATTAGTAATCTTCATTTAATTGTTGTGGTGCCTGAATCATACATTCTGGTTGGTCACTGGAAACCGGGAGTTGGCAGGCGAAGTATCAGGGATCTGCATAGGTGAGGTGAAATTATCAATGGCACAAAGTCAGCAACAATGTGACGACACCCAGCCGGTGAAGAGACAGAATATGGAATCAAAAATATCGATTTACACAAATATCGAGTTAAAAATATCGTGGGTCAGAAATATCGACAGACAAATTCCCGTGGTCAAGAATATTGAATTTTTAGGTAAGTAATATCGATGTTAAAAATATCGAAGTGTAAAATATTGTTTACAAAAATATAGTTGTTAAAAACATCAAATTTGTATTAATGTTATGTATTTTAGTATATATTTTATATGTATGTGATGTATGTTTTTTGTATAAGATTTGAATATTATTTTAATAAATGTGTTACATTTTTAGTAGTTATTCATAATTTTTTATTTGATTTTTGCGCTTTAGTTCCGCAGCGGGTTGCGGGCTTATAGGGGAACAGGGTGGGAAGTAACTTAACTTTATAAAATTGATTGAATATTTTTAGTAGTTATTAAAAAAAAATGATTTGGATTTTGCGTTTTTAGTTCCATAGTGGGTTGTGGGTTTATAGGGGAATAGGGTGTGAAGTAATTTAATTATATTTAAACTATTGAATATTTTTGTATTGATTATTATTTGTTTAGTTGAGATGTTATAGTGTTAAATGTGTAATGCAATTTATTATTAATTAATTAATAATTGGTTGTTAATTAATTTTAATTAGTTAATTAGTAATTATTTATGGTAATTGTGTACTTAATTTTAGGTGTGTGTTGTGGCGTTTATAGGTTTAAAGGGTGGGAAGGGTGCTAAGTAATTTAAGTTTAATTGTTAAATTAATAATTAGTTGTCAATTATTTTTAATTAATTATCAATTAATTATGCTAATTGTGTAATTAATTTTAGGTGTGTGTTGTGTTTATAGCAGTAAAGGGTGGTATTTGTGTTTAATTAATTATTATATAGTTGTTAATTAATTTTAAATATTTTATATGGTGTTGTTTTTATTTTTCAAAGGGTAAAAGGTGGGTATTAAATAATTTTTTTAATATGTAATTATTAGTTAATAGTAATAGCTTTTCGTTTAAAAATAATACTTAATTGTGTTTTATTATTTTATAGTTTAATTTAGGTGTGTGTTGTGGATAATATAGTGTTAAAGCATGTGTACTAAATGAATGTTTATTATTATTCTTTTATTAATAATATTCTTTTAATTGATTAATAAATATGTTAATTGTGGAAATACATTTAATTAAAAATGTTGAAGTGTTTTGTTATTGATGTGGTGTTATAAGGCAGGAAATAAAAAAGACATTTCAGTTTTAATTAATTTTTTTTGTTTCTTAATATTTGGTACTTTTAAATTATTATTGTTTATAAATGTATTATTTGTAGGTTTTTGTTATATGTAATTAATATTATCATATGTGTTCTTTTTATATGTTTCATATATTTAGGGGCCGATTCCGATCCTGTATTTTTTTTTCCCGCCCGACTCGTATCGGTAAATTTTTCCATACAAATCGTACAAGTCCCGTTCTACCCGTGAAGTACGATTCGTACGGGAAAAATACAACTTTTCCCGATCCGATTTGTACGGATCGGCTCGATCCTTACAAATCAGATCGGGAAAAGTTGTACCAGACGGACCCGGACACTTTTCCATACAAATTCTAAAAATGCAGTCCAACCGTACTAGTACGATCCGGACCGGCTTTCCGATTTACGATTTGTACAGAAAACTTCCCGTACACGGGGAATGCCATTACCCGCTACAAAGCAAACTTTGTATGACTCGTATCCCGGGAAAAGCTGTTCCCGGGGTGCGAGTCGTACAGGGGTACGAGTCGTACAGGCATACACCCCCGTGCGTTGTGTATGTACAGTACGTACCCCCAACATCGCGTACCCCAACATTGCGTACCCCAACATCGCGTATGTACAGTGCGTACATACGTGATGTTGGGGTATGTGAGGTTGGGGTATGCGATGTTGGGGTATGCAATGTTGGGGTATGCGATGTTGGGGGTACGCACAGTACATACGCGATGTTGGTGTACGCACCATACATACACAACGCACGGGGGTGTATGCCTGTATGACTCGTACCCCTGGGGACTCTGCTTTTACAGCTGTTTTTGGCTCCCGTAAGAAAAGAGCCGTACGGAGTGCCGTAGGGACGAATCGTACTTGCTGGGCTGGAAACCGCTGCTTAAATACATACAGACGTCGCATGCAAGCTGTTCCGGATCAGAATCGTTGGTTTATTTTAGCTGTATGGTCTTTTGTACGATTTGTATGGAAAGAGGCTTTCTGTGCGAATTGTACTTCCTAGGTTGTAAGAAAAGTTTACCGGGTACGAGTTGTACGGGAAAAACGCTCCATACAACAATTTGTACAGCCTTTTTCCAGGATTGGAATCGGCCCCTAAATGTTATATTTTAAAAATATTGTTAATTTATTTTTATGATTTAAAAAAAAAATATATATATTTTTTTTAATTGTTTAAGTGTTATTAGTAATTATTGTTTCTCTGCTATCCAACACTTTCCCTAATGTTGTAATCACTGGAGTGGGAATACTAATTTTTACTTCTCTGCTATTCATCACTTTACCTACTGTTGCATTCAATGGAGTGGAAATAGTAATTTTTAACCCTCCACTATCCAGCACTTTCCCTACAGTTGCATTCACTGGAGTGGGAATAGTAATTTTTGCCCCTCCGCTAACCAACACTTTCCCTACTGTTGCACTCACTGCAGTGGGAATAGTAATTTTTACCCCTCCGCTATCCAACATTTTCCCTACTGTTGCACTCACTGGAGTTGGAATAGTAAATTTAATTCTTCCACTATCCAACACTTACCCTACTTTTGCACTCACTGCAGTTGGAATAGTAATTGTTACCCCTCAGATATCCAATACTTTCCCTACTGTTGCAATCTTTGGAGTGTGAATAGTAATTTTTGCCCACTGCTATCCAACACTTTCCCTACTGTTGCATTCACTTGAGTGGGAATAGTAATTTTTACCACTCCGCTGTCCAACATTTTCCTTACTGTTGCTGTCATTGGAGTGGGAATAGTCATTTTTACCCCCCTCCGCTATCCAACATTTTCCCTACTGTTGCACTCACTGGAGTGGGAATAGTCATTATTATCTCTCCGCTGTCCAACATTTTCCCTACTGTTGTACTCACAGGAGTTGGAATAGTAAATATATTTCCTCCGCTATCCAACAGTTACCCTACTTTTGCACTCACTGGAGTGGGAATAGCATTTTTTACCCCTCCGATATCCAACACTTCCCCTACTGTTGCACTCTTTGGAGTGGGAATAGTAATTTTTGCCCCTCCCCTAGCCAACACTTTCCCTACTGTTGCACTCATTGGAGTAGGAATAATAATTTTTAGCCCTCCGCTATCCAACATTTTCCCTACTGTTGCACTCACAGTAGTTGGAATAGTACATTTAATTCCTCTGCTGTCCAACACTTATCCTACTTTTGCACTCACTGGAGTGGGAATAGTAATTTGTATCCCTCCGCTACCCAACACTTTCCCTTCTGTTGCACGCTTTGGAGTGGGAATAGTCATTTTTACCCCCGCTATCCAACACGTTACCTACTGTTGCACTCTTTGGAGTGGGAATAGTTATTTTTGCCCCTAAGCTATCCAATACTTTCCCTACTGTTGCTATCACTGGAGTGGTAATAGTAATTTTTTCCAACACTTTCCCCACTGTTGCACTTAATGTATTGGGAAATGTAAGTATAATTTTTTTTAATAGTTTAATTTTTTAATTTATTATAGAATTTTTTATTTATTTAACATTATTGATATATACTGTGTGTGCACTTCACGAACTACACTGGTGCATCTTGGAACTGGTAGTGCTACGACTCACTGTCACATGACTTTTGTATTTGGAGCACTTGCAATTATGTCGTAATGTCACACACCTGTAATCAAGGCTTAAGTGGCCGAAACGCGTAAGGGTTGAATTTGCAGAGTTGAATAAAATATCTGGAGCAGTTTCAAAACCAGGCTCGGCATACTTTCTTTGTGTGTTAATGACAGAGTTCTCCATTTCTGTTGCCGCCAGAGCCGCCCTGCAGGGTCGGCGGCCCCCATTATGGAGCTGTTTAATTTTCTGTGTTGCGGACACTTGGGGGCATGACCCGCTCACCCTATGCCAGACCTGTGGAGTGCCTCGGTATTTCTGGTATGAGAGGGGTGAAAGGAAGAAAAGAGAGGCTACACCTCTCTAGGAGGGTCATTAGCATGCCATACCCTCGGGAAATGGGACCTCCGCAATGCATGTGGTGGTCCCGCACATCCCATTAGGATGCGCCCGCCACACTGGCGTGTGCATCCTGCATTTCGAACATTGCGCAATGCCAGAAATGCAAGATGTGCATTTGACAGTACAACGTGACAGGCACTGCGCGGTGCCTGCCATGTTGTGCTGTCAAATGCAGGGAGGTAACATAGGTACCCCCCATGTGCACCCCTAGAATCCCTGGGGGCCTGCTACAGGCACCCAATGTTGAGAACCGCATGCCTTTCCGTAGCGGTGTTGCCACCATGGAAAGGCTTGTCCCCGCATGTATACTAATATGGATGGCGGTGTTTACCAGTGATGTCATGAGTGATGTCACTGACCATGTCATGGGTGATGTAATATGTGACGTCATCAGCAGTACATTGCGGGCGCGCGAGTTATAGTTAACTCCTGTCCCGCATGCCCTGTGTGGTGTATTGTGCTGCTGCAAACCCTGATGCCTGCCCTGTAGGGTCAGTTTGGTGCACCTCTCCATGTCCCTCCTGTCCTCTGTTATCCGAGTCCATGTCCCTACCTCAATTCCTCCTGCCTACCATGATCCAATGTACCATACTTGCGAACATTTTGAACTTGGTAAGGGGGAGATTTTGAAAAAAAACTGGGGTATTGATTTTCCCCTTTGAGTTACATTGAAAAAGAGGAGATTGTAGACAGGAGACAGATCAAATAAAGCCCGTTTGAGCTTAAAAACATTGGACGTTTCCTGGCTGAAACGGGTCTGTTGTCATGTATGGTTGTACTACCACTCCCTCTTCCTTCTGTCCACAATGGTCTATTATATTGCCACAGCCTCTCTTGCCAGTCCTGTATTGTTGGTTTGTTGCCCCTGCCCCCCTTTCTACTGCCCTCCATAGTCTGTTGTGCTGCCACTGCCCTTCCTGCCTGCCCAGTGTGGTCAAATTGTTGCCTCTGCACTCTCCTACCTGCCTTCAATTTTCAGAGTGTGTGCCCCTGGCGTCTGCCTCTCAACAGTATCCCAATGAACAACTAAATTGCTAACATTCTATATTTATTACAAAAGTGTGGAACGCCTGACGTCATCTTGATGTAATCAAAATTGTAATACCTAGAGCATTTCCTTTAGAAATTACATATATGAGAGGGTCTTATTTGCATCAAAATTATGGTTAGTGCTCCAAAAAACTAAAATGAGGACATAATTTCTGAGTTTTCAAATAGCGACAAAGAACTTTTAAATTATTTGTAATCTTTATGTTTTTGTATCCAGTTGACCACTTGATT
Organism: Triturus cristatus; assembly: GCF_964204655.1. Lineage (NCBI taxonomy): Eukaryota > Metazoa > Chordata > Amphibia > Caudata > Salamandridae > Triturus > Triturus cristatus. The sequence continues at coordinate 690,490,393 of NC_140580.1, forward strand.
AAATGTTGCACCTAGGGGAGAGGATGTGGTGTTACTTCCAGAGCTGCAGACTTTGCAACTGGCGAACCAGGTTGGAGTTTCTGCTTCAGCTCAACATTCTGTGATTCTGGTCAAATCACTTAATCTCTCCATGTCTACAAGCAAAATTAATTTGATCTTGTGTGATGTAACCAATGCTCGTGTAAAGCACTCCAATACCTGACAAGTCTGCACTATATAAAACTGCAAATACACAAAAAATAAGTGCTTTGCACACTTCTCTAATTGGGCTACATGTGGGCTACATCTGGGTGATATTTGGGCTGCATTTGGGCTCTTTTGTCTCTGGTGGCCGTCTTGGGAGATTTATTTGTTATGAACTTTCCTAATTTCCTCATTTACTGCAGTCTCCTCAGTAGGAAATGCTTTCAGTTTTTTACTTTGATTCCATCAAGAAGGTATTCAGATGTGTCACACATGTGCCATAAATTCTGAATGTTAGCACTCTAGTTGCTCATTAGATCACTGTAGTAAAGCTACTGCTCACCAGGGAAGTCTGCTGCTGGTATTGAAAGTGCATGTTTCAGTCTGCATGTCAGCATTTTTTTAGGAAATTGAAGAGGATTTGAGAAGTCACTCAAAATGTGTCCTAATTTTTTTTTCTGCAGCACTAATCATACTTTCTATGGCAAAATGAACCCCCTCATTGTGTTCCTTTTTAAATTAAATGTTTTAAGAGTTACCGCTTTATTCCAATCAAGATGGCTTCAGGTGTGCAATACGTTTGTCATAAGTAGGACTGTTAGAACACTCTGGGAAGCTGCAGTAGAACACAAAGGAATCAACTGACAGTCTCTGCCCTTGTTGGATGTACATGTTTTACTGAGAATGTCAAACCTCTGTGGGAAAAGCATGAGAAAACAGTTTGCTCTTAAACATGGTTCATGATATCACAGCAGAAGGCTTTTTCACATGGTAAAATCAACTTAGAACACACCACAATTCCTAAAATGAGAATGGTACCATCAACAAATGATTTATAATGTAACTAAAGTCTTAAAACCTTCTATTAACAGCAATGCTTTTTAATGAGGTGCTATCATGTATATTGGTCCCAAGATGGCTGCCAACACTTCTTGGATGAAGTACTGACAGCCAATCAGATCTCACGATGAGATGTGTGGTTAGGCTCCGCCCAGATATATCTATCTTTTTAACTCTAATTTTCTCAGGAACTACTGAACGGATTTACACCTTTTAAGCAAAAGGCACAAGTCTGAACTGAGGACTAACCCTTTGCCAAATTTGGTGCAATTCCGTTCAGCAATTTGGGCTGTAGCTACGTCAACAGGTCCTATGGGAAAATGCATGGGGAGAACGCGTTTTGGGACCCCCCTTTTTTCTCGCCCCCCGCTTGATGAATCACCGTGAAGTTTTCAGGATAGGAGCGGACCGGAGCTGGCCAAAAGTTTGGAAAATTCCGAGAAGATTCGTCAATCGGCACCAACGTTATTCCAAATAGAATGCTGCGGATGCTAATTTCTAACTATAACGTGTGTGAATCCTATGTTTTTTTTAGTGAATTTGTAAGGTTTTTTAAAGTGCTAAAATATGTATGTATTATTATATTTTTATTTTACAATAAACTACCTATGTATATAGTTATAGATTGACTGTATCCTGTAATATGGAATGGCTCAGCTCTTTTTTTTTTTAATTTGGATAAAGTTGAACAGCATAGTTAATATCTTCTATAAACTTATAAACAGTTTAAAATGTTTTTTTTTTTAAGGGTTTTTCACGGTGCGCGCATGCACCGTGCGCGCACCGGCAAGTTTTTTTTATTAATGGAAATGTTTTTATTTTATTTACGAGGTCCTTTAGGGACCCCCTGAGAAGGTCTAGGGGGTCAGGGAGTGTCTTCCCTGCCTCCTTTTCATGTTTTAGAAATCGGGTTAAAAGTAATTCATTTCTGATCTGTGCGTGCACCGTGCGCGCATGCGTGCACGCACGGCAAGTCATGTGATTACGAAACAACACTTTTCATTGGTTCATAGTAGTTTCTGTTCCAGAATCTTCAAACACCACACCCACTCCCCTCCCTATTTCTTCTTATTTCCTGGGACAAGGAGCTGAACAGCTACTCTTACTTGAAAATGACAGAACAGCAGTCTACTTCAGGGAGTGAGGAGGAGACCTTTGTGGTACCACCAAGGAAGAGCAAACAAAAAGACTCTTTCATCTGGAAATTCTTCACCTTTCCAGAGGGCCAAAAGAAGGTGAATGCTCTGAAGGTGACATGCACTATTTGTGGAACTGTCTTATCCAGAGGAGATCCCAGCAAGAAATACTCATTTAGTATTTATTCAATGCTGAGGCACTTCAAGACAGTGCATCCTGTACCTTATGCTCGAGAGACAACTAGAGCCCTAAGGGACAACCCTCCACCTGCTCAGCCGAGCACATCATCTGCAGCCGCAGATTCACCGTGTACCAGGCCACTGGACATCCGCCCACTTTTCCAGAAGGTGCACATACATTGTAATGTGTGCAATGCTGTTCTTTGCTACGGTGAGAGCAGTATTAACTTGATTGAAAACAGAATACAGCAGCACACATGCTCCAGCCCATAATTTTTTTCATTTATTGTTTTTGTTCCTGTTGAACAGTTTTTCATTACCAGTTTTTTTCTGGTGCTCTAAAAAAATTTTAAAAAATACAAAATTGTTAAAAAACTAAAAAAAAAATACAAAACAAAAAAGACAAAAAAAACAGTTCTTTTCAGAACTCACTTCACTTCTCCAAGAAGAGCTATATTCCTAATATACTGTGTTGTAATTTTATTGAATGAATGTGTAGTGTATACATGAATGATTGAAATGATTGAAATGACTGAGTGAAGAGGAGGAAAGGACAGACAGAATGAGTGAGAAAAGGAAAGTATGATCAGTCATGAAAGGGAAGTGAAAGACTGACTGCAACAAAAGAACTACGGGTAGAGGATACAGGTAAGAAGAGTGAATGAGTAAGGGAATGGCAGTGAGTAATGGAGAGTGATGGAGGGGGAGTGAGAAAAGGGGAGTAAGGGACAGAGATAGGAAAAGGGAGTAACAGATGAAGCGGATGAAGTACAGCAGGGTAAAGGGATGAAAGTAAGAGAAGTGGAGTGATGATGAGATAAGGGGTATGAGGATTAGAAAAGGGGGTAAGGGAAAGTGAGAGATGGGGAGTGAGAGGATGGAGGAATTTAGGAAACTGGAGTGAGAGAAAGGGAGTCAGGATTTCAATGAGCAAAGGAGAGTGTGGGAGAGTGAAGAAAAGAATTCGAAAAGATGAAGTGGTGTGAGATACAGAAAGGAGGAAGTGAAGTAGGAGAATAGGAGTGACTATGAGTAAAGGATAGTGACAGTTAGGGAAGGAGAATGACGGAGAAGGTTAAAAAATTAACATGGATGGAAAATGAGTGATGGAGAGAGGAGGAGTGGTAGAAACAGAGATGTTAAGGAAATTAAGGGTAAGACAGACAAAGGGAGAGAGACAGAAACAGAGAGCAAGGAACTGAGAAGGAGTAAGGCAGTTAGAATGACTGAGACATATGGAGACAGGGAGAGAAACATGGTTGAAAAAATAGTGATGGAGGCAGTAAACCTAGGGGAGTAGTAGAGAAGGAGTGAGGGAGTTACGAAAGAGCAGTAAAGGAAAAAGAGAGAGGGAAGGGGAATGAGAAAAGCAGAGTGAGGAGAAGTGAAGAAAAGGGAGCATGAAAGTGAAGGGGTGAGAAATACAGATATTTTAAACATTACCTGACCAACAAAATAACTTAATTAGAAATAAATGGGTTTTTTTAATTACAAGAAAAATGGATTCAATTTCCTAAATTTCTGAAAAAAGAAAAAAGTAGTAATATTTAACAACACATTTTATTTTAGAATACAGTACACATATTTTCATATTTAACAAAGTAATTTTTTGCCCTTTTTTTGCTGTTTTCAGAATATATTGAATTTCACTGAAAATAGTGATATCAATTGTATTCATCACTTAACAGCGGGCAAAAAAATAAACAATCTGAAAGATTGTTTAAAAAAGCCCTGAATCTATCCTCAGTAAAACATACCTTGATAGAAATGTAACATATATATTAAAAATATCTTCTAAGAACAATAACTATTTGCAATAAATAACGTCTGTACATCTTGTTGCTTAAGCACATACACCAAAATAATATCTGTCAAAGAAGTCCACCATAGAAACATTTACCTTTCCATGAGGCCAAATGGTAATTTTTAACTCCTTTTTAGGCGAAATATCCAATGGTAATCCTATAAAATCAAAATAATGGTTTCTTCAGATGCTGCAATTTGTATCTAAAATTTTGGTTTTAGAAAAATTGAGTAGGAATTTGGTAATTCTGCAGGCAAACGTTGCTTGAAAATCAATTGAGAATCATTACACAGTGTCCAGTCTTTTTCACATTTTAGATAAACTGTGTAATGACCAGAGATTATAGAAGGTCCATCATGGAAAATTATTACAACTGCAACAAAAGTCTTTCCTGATATTGATAATTGATTTCCTACAAACTTCTTTATTAAAGTGTCCAATTTTGTTCCATCAGCTCTACAACGTTGCATCATTAAAATTATATACTGTCCATATTTCTTTAAAAATAACGTTGATAACATTTCTGATTTACATTGAGAACATTCCATGTTGTGATTTGCATCTTTAACTAATTTACTAAAAGTCACTGATTTACTCTCTGGTAATGTTAAATGTATGAACCTTTCAGAATCAACATTAGTGCTGCAGGTGTTCATACAGTTTTGACAACAATGTTCCCATTTATAAGAGAGACCAAACATATTTTCTATTTCTACCCCTTCATCTTCCAGTACCATAAGCATATACATTAAGTATTCCTGTGCATCTTGCTGGACATTTTGTGTAAACTGTGTACATCCAGAACATACACCTAAAAGATTTCTAACATCAGAAGCGCTTTCTATTTTAGTTTTATCATTACTCAACTTCTCATAAAGGAAACTCAGCAGAGAACAAAATCTTTTTTCATGATTTAGTATTATCTGCTCTTGCAAACTTTCAAGATAAAATACAACATTCAGCACTACATTAGCGTAGCAGTTGACTCCAGAGCTATTTTCAAAATGACAACCAACAACCTCTTCAACATTGTCCTTTTTCTTTTTGCTTGCAATCACATCACTCTCCTTTTGTTTTCTCTTCTGTACATCCTCATTACAAATATTCTCAATTCTCCTTTTCCGACAAACAACACGTTTTTCAAACACAGGATAGTGACCTAAATGAGGAGCATAGCTTCTTCTTAATCTATTATACTCCTTTACACAATTTGCATCAGCACTAACTTTTGAGTCATCAAAGTCTATCATGAATAAACCAGATCATTTTTTCACTCGTGACAAAGCAACATATCCCATACCTTCTTTAAACACACTAGATCCAATGTTTACAAAAGCACTATCTACAGTTAATCCTTGAGATTTGTGAATAGTTACAGCATATGCTAGAGAAAACGGAAACTGCTTCCCACGTACATATACTGTTTACTAGCAACCCAGACATCGCTGTACTGAACATTCTTCCTCTTACCTGGTCAGATCACAGGGCCATTATTTTTGGAATCCACACCCGGCACGCTAACCCTCCCCATTCCAGGCCACGAACTAGGTTAGGGACCCGCGCCTGGAAAAATGCGGATATCCATCAGATGGCAGATATCCTGACACTATCCTCTCCTTTGGGGATAGTCAATTCTGTTCTCTCAGCCTCCAATTTCCAAGACTGGATCAGGAACGCTGCCGATCAGGTGGCTCCGGAGAAGTCTACACGACCTAACAGAATATCCCTATCGGAGGTCTGGTTTACCGAAGAGCTTAGGCTCCACCGACAACACTGCAGGAACTTAGAAAGGCGCTGGAGGAAATTTTACTGCCCATAGCCAAGCAGTCCTATAAAGACGCTCTTACAATATATAAAAAAGCTATCATTGCCCAAAAAACTGCATTCTTCTCGGCTCAAATTGAAAATGCTAACAATTCTGCTAGAGAATTGTTTTCAGTGGTCACCACTCTGTCCACCCCCTCCACGGGACCTGGGGTTGAGCCTTCTCAGTCTCTATGTAATGCTCTGTCCAGCTTTTTCAATACTAAGGTGGCAGATATATATTCATCTTTTGCAGGGAACGTGGGGACAAGAGCCGGAGTCTGCAGTGATGAAGAACCAGCCACTGACTATGATTCCCTCTCCTTCTTTGCTCCCACTACGCAAGATCAAATCAGCAGACTTATCTCCACTACCAAGTCTGGCTCCCCTTTAGACCCCTGCCCTCCTTTAGTAATGGCTAACCTCAGTGAGGTGATCTCATACCCACTCATGAAAATCTGTAACACCGCATTCCAAACTGGCCGCTATCCAGATCCTTGGAAGAAGGCCGTGATTAAACCCCTTCTGAAGAAACCCTCCCTGGACCCCACAGCTCTGGCCAGCTATAGACCTATAGCCTGTCTCCCTTTTCCTGCCAAAATATGCGAATCTCTGATGAATAAACAACTCTCAGACTTCATCGATACCTACCAACTTCTCGATGAAACGCAGTTTGGCTTTAGGAAAGGTCATGGAACTGAGACCGCTTTAATAAAAGCCTCAGATGAGATCAGAGCCATTATGGACCAGGGAGGTGCGGCTGTCCTGATCCTCCTGGATTTGTCCGCAGCCTTTGACACGGTCGACCATGCTATCCTGGTCGATCGTGTCACAGCTCTGGGGATAAACGGTATGGCTAGAGATCTCATTTCATCTTTTCTCGCCAACCGCACCCAGACAGTGAAGTTGGGTAATTTCTATTCTCCTGTCTCTGCACTCCCTTGTGGAGTCCCACAGGGCTCCTCGCTAAGTCCAATGCTATTTAATATCTATGTAACGGACCTAGCGAGGGTAATAAAGGCCCATGGGCTGCGACTTACATCATACGCAGATGACATCCAACTGGTTCTGGCAATCCACAAGGATGGCCCAGTGGTTGCAGCTAATTTTCAAAGGGCCATGCTTGCTGTCAGTACCTGGATGTCCTCCAACTGTCTGAGGCTTAACTCGGACAAAACAGAGGTTATGACCTTCGGTAAACTCTCCCCGGATTGGTCCTCTGCCTGGTGGCCTAACCAGCTGGGCTCTCCACCTGTCCCAGTTGAAAACGCCAGAAACCTGGGAGTTATTTTCGACAGCAAGCTCTCATTCAACCTTCATGTCAACAAGGTTGTGTCATCTGCGTTCTTTATTCTAAAGAAAATTAGGAAAATACTGCCTTATCTTCCCACCTCAGCTGGGAAGACCCTGGTCTCCACCCTTGTGTTTTCCAAAATCGATTATGGGAATGCCCTCTTCTTAAATACCCAGAAACGCGTTCTATCTAAGCTGCAGTCCATTCAGAATGCGGCTGCAAGAATTCTTCTTGACATCCCCCGCCGCCAGCCAATCTCCCCAGCCATTCGTCACCTACACTGGCTAAGAGTAGAGAGCCGTATTAAATTCAAGGCCCTCTGCATTGCCTATAAGGCAGTGCATGGCGTTGGCCCAATGTTTCTGACTGAAGCGTTCCAGTTGTATAGGCCTAAGAGACAGCTGAGATCCGCCAACATCTGCCTGCTTCCAGTACCTCGTACAAGAACGGCAACCTGGGGAGAAAGACGCTTCCTGGTTGCCACACCCAAGCTCTGGAACCTTTGGCCACTCGCCATAAAAACTGCCCCCAATCTGATAAGTTTTCATAGGCTCTTAAAGACATGGCTGTTTAACCAGTAATCCTGCGGCTCAGTCTCTCCTTCTGTCACCTGCGCCGAGACACCTTCGGGTATTTGTTTGCGCAATAAAAATTTCGAAAATAAATAAATATAAGTCTTTCACAAGCAAAAAACGAACTGAACAACGACTAATGTCTTAAACCTCTTCAAGCTGATCAAATTTATTTTTAAAAATTCAATTCCATCTTTTTTCTGGTAATTAACAGAACCCACAACTTTACCCATAGCTCCATTCACTAAACCTTTTTCTACATTCAAATTACGTCTTAAAATTACTAGACAGTTCATACATACATAAAGATTCTTTTCTAAACCAGCTGTTTTCGATATGTTTTTCTCTAGAGAATCCAATTTAGTTTTCAATTTGCCTGTCAATATAATAGTTATTCCTTCATGCTGTATTTTATCCACGGCTTCCATTTTCATAATCTCTTCATTTTCCAATTTCAAAAGTTCTTCATTGAATATAGAGCATTCATGTAGTGTTGGCATTAAACAGATTACAGTATTTTTTTTGCAATATTCTTGTATATTTTCTCTGGAACTATTTGTTCTGTTGGAAACAAATTACATAGCAATCGACTCTGTAAAGCTTTTCTGCCATGTTCTGTGAGTAGTCCAATTCTGATATCTTTGAGAATACTTGCATAATCATTATCATTTGCTTGCCACATATTGGTAATGAGTTATTTGTACTCAAAGTTTGACCAAATATTCACATATACATATACTTCCTAATGACTTTTTCATGTCTTCATGTGCAAGAGTATTACATACTGGTTGTCCTTTAACTGGAGTGAGCTGCAGTAGATCCCCAAAAACTATAACATGTTTTCCTCCAAATAACACGTCATAGTCTGTCTTTAGAATTTGCAGCATTCTTAAATGCACAAAGGCAAGCATTAAGTTTGATACCATGCTTACCTCTTCAATAATGAGAACTTTCATTTTCTTCAACACTCTTGAAACTTCAAAACATGCTTCTCCTGTTAGCTTGTGGTATTCTATTTTGTTCTCATGCTCTACTGGTAACATTAGCAAACGATGTAAGGTAATTCCTTTTATGTTATATGCTGCTAACCCAGTTGGGGCAGTAACAACACAAGACAAAGTTGAATCAGTTTTTTTCTGTAGGTAGCTTCTAATTACTTTAATTAAGAAACTTTTTCCAGTTCCAGCTTGTCCACTCACATACATTCTGATTGGTTCAAATGATGTGCATGAGCACTCTTTATTTTCATGTAGTAATCCATGATCAATTTGTTTTGTGACTTCTTCATAAATTTGTTGTTGTTCATCATTCAGTTGTTGTTCCAACTTTGGTAAGTCTATTAAATCTTCATGAGCTTGATTCATAGCTGTTTCCACTTAAGTCATGGCTATTGCAGCTTCATTTTCTACGATTGGTTGTCCTAGGGGATCTTGACTGAGCGTACCAGAACTTTGACTGTCTTGAGAACTGTCTCTAGCTACTTCAGCTGCAATTGTAGCTTCTTGTTCAATTTCTTCATTTAACATTTGTACATAATTTGTGAAAGTACTGCATTCTATGCTATCTTTACATGCATTAAAGGAATCTTCATAGCTCTGAAAATCTCCAAGTAATTCATCCTCTGAACGCCATGGTTTAAACAGCTGTAAAAGTGCTAAGTAGTAAAATTCCTTTTTGTCAGTAGTGTCGCAACTCAGCTTCCTGTGATTAATCAAACTTCCTTTTGTTTGTTTCACCAAACATCCTTCCTCACCAATGACTTTATATTTTCCATTGTTGATGTCTTCTGTGGCATTCCGTGTAAAAATGTAGTTCTGCAGCACTTCATAGAGACACATGTTCTCTAGATGAGGACTTCTGTTTGGGTAATATGTGTCCAACATATTTGTTTTCAAAATGTCTGTACTTTCTGGTTCATTCTCTGCTAAATATTCAATTTCTCGAACAGATTTCAGTACCCGATTTCGCATTCCTGCAAGGCCTAAACTTACCCAAATTATTCTTCTGGATTTGGAGTACAGACTTGCAGATGATAACCTATCTGAGCATTCGTATGACCCAATTTCTCGATGCGATAACATCTTTAAACTGAAACTGTATAGCTTTTTACTGACAGTCTTCTCGTGAGAAATCTCTTCCCACATTTCCTTTAATTCCGTTTTCTCATACTTAGTGATGTAAGATTTGACATACCGAGCAACAGCAATAGAATTGTCAGCTACATACTGAATATCCATGTTAGCATTCCACATGGATAAAATGACTGGGTTGTAGTCATTTATATATTTTGACTCTTCTTTTCTTCTTAGGTTGTAGGTATTTTTCGGAGATTTTCTTGTAATGGTATGTCGCACAGCTGACATAAAACTGTTTACTCTTCCTTTTGAAAGAACAGGTCGTGGAAATCCAAATCGGCATTTTGTGTAGAATTTATCTTTACTCTTGTACTTTCGTTGACAGTATTTTCCACACCGATGACTTTGGAAACGTAAAACTTGCTCTTTTAAGTTTTTTTCTTCTGTGCTTTTAGGTATAGCACATGTTGCATATTCTTCAATGAAAGATAAAACTGCATCATCAGAATCTGTTCCAAATTTTGGGGGATCCTTGATCCACAACAGCATATGAATATGAGGGAGCACCTCTTGCTTGGTACTCTTTTCTCCAAAAGAAATCCACAACTTCTCTAAGAGGTGGATTTTTTTATTGCAGATGAAGGACATCATTGCCTCAAATCTATGATTGAAATATCTGCAAACATTAACCGGATCCAATTAACACAATTCTCTTGCTGTCTTGTATTGGATGTTTTCAATATTTGAATTTGCCTCTCGAAGAAAATCCAGTGAATCATCCCAAGCGTACTCAGCACAGCTTAGGGTAAGGAACCATGTAGGAGTTCCTAAATTCTGTAACATACATTTCAATTCTCCATGGCATCGGTACCAATATTCATTAGTTCCACGCTGACAAGCCATCAATTGAGATTCCAAATGATCATCTCGCTGTTGCACTTTGTTCATAAAATCCTTTGCAGACACATTATGTAGATGTACTCCAGTTTTTAAAATGTGATTTACTGCATAAGATAGTGCAGACAAGTCACTTTCAAATAAAAGATGGAACAAATAAGGAATACTTTGACGAAATCTTGGATCTTCTGCATATAATCTTGTAGTCCGATACTCAGAAGCAGGAATCTGTACTGGACGTTCATCATATCGTCCACCTTTTCCTGTAGGAAACAGCTGGGGAAAACAACGAGCTTCCAAGCTCTCCTCCCATACACTCACGGGAGTTCCTTTTGCTTTTTTCATCTGAAATAGATCAATAGTGTTTCCCATAACTTCTTTAGAATGAAGAGGATGTATGCTGAAATGTTCATAAATTTCTTCTTTTTTTGACTTATCCACTTTTTCAATTTGCTCAGCTGTGTCTGCTAGTAAAACTTCTTCATCTTCATCCATATAAATTGATTCATAGTACTTATTATTTCTTTTCAAATATAAATTTGCTCTTTGTACTTTTCGTACATCTACTAGCTCCTGCCAAATTTTCTTATTCTTTGTAGGTACACCATTAACCAGAATAACTAATGGTTCAGTTTCCAAACTATCTGCATCAATTGTTTCAATATTGTTTTTCAAATCTAATGGCAAATAGACAACTTTTCCTTTTAAACCTCTTTGTAAATCTGAAGGAGGTATTTTACCTGTTTTGGGCTCCATACGAACTATAGTCTGAAACGGATGGACACATTGAATGAGTATAGACTCATACGTATTTAAATCACTAAGTTCTGCAGGAATATCAACCAATTCTAAATTATTATGTACAGCTCTAGCTGGCATTTTTTTTTCTTCTAACTTGTTATAACAGTATTTACAAATACGCTGATCTTCACCCAAATCAAAACAATTTTCCAGAAACAAATATGTAGCAAAATCCTTCCACTCATAATTATTTTCTTTTTCACTTTTTTTTATAGAGATCAACATTCCTTGTTTGAGTTTTATAATGGCTGCTCCGGCAACAAATACAAGTAATATTTGATCTTTCATTAGAGATGATAGTACATTTTGTCATTTGATCTTCAAAATGTTTACTAACAGTGGGTTCTACATTCTCTTCCACATTTTCTTCAATAACTGTGTCATTTCCTGCACTTTCATGTTCTGGACCAAAGTAACAAAACTGAATATCACCAGTAACCTTCTCTACATCTGATACAGATCCACGCAACAGAGCACTATTCAACTCATTTAACTTTAGTGCTGGACTTTTAGCAAAATACAATCTTCTCACAAACTTTCTCATTTCAGTATGATGTACTGCCAGCATCCTAAAATGGTGAAAAACAATTTGACAAACTTTCCTAGAAAGACAAGCCAGAGAATGTACTTGCAAACCAGTATTCTTTCTCACTCTGCATGGATCTAGTCTTTGAAGCACCTTAATCTTCTGTTTAACACTTGTTTTACTATATTCTCTTAGAAAGTCACGTAATTTATCAATAGATTCTTGTCGTACAGTAAAAATACTACTACAATTCCAAGTGTACACTGGGGCTTTAGGACGTTTCCCCAAAACCTCATCAGCGAACACTTCTTCCTCATTTCTTGGAACAATTTTCTCCTTTTCCATTACACAACCCTCTTTACCTTCATAACTTCGTCCACTGGTGTCAACTGCATGCAGCAAACTATTACTTTGAAGATAACTCTCTTCATTAAAAAATGGTTCAGTACTTGAACTATGCTTCCATTCTCCTAAGAACACATTACAAAAGTAATTTTTTTTCACTACTCTTTTCCTTTTGCTTTTTGACTTCATTACATTGACTATTTTATCTAATGTACGGATCCTGTTCAAAATTAAAATGAATAGTTTTCTTTTTAATTCCAAAGCCTTTGCAACAATTGATTCAATATGTTTCTTTTTCTTATAAAATATTGCTTTCTTCCTATATTTTTTCACATCCTTTAGCAAATTGAACACCACTCTTCTCTGAAACATTTTTTTACGAATGTTTTGAAATTCTGTTTTTCTTTTTAAGTCATTCTTTCTTGCTTCTGATTGTACATTAGCATTTTGTATTTTCTTTCTATTGTCTTGTTGTTTTCTTCTTGAAACATTATTTGCAGTGGATATACTTCCTACATTTTTTCTATGTTTGAGGATATTTCTTAAAAAATCCTAAGTCTGCTTACCAGAAGACTTTTTCTTGTTTCCAACATGAGGTTCTTCAACTAATTTCTGTTGTCCAGTTGTCTTCAAATATAGATGTTTTTGCTGTTCTTTTCTCTTTCTTGATTTTATAGGCATGTTTAATTTATTTCAGTGTTGTTCAGCAATACCTAAAGGAAACTAAAAAAAAATACCTTAATGTAATTTAAATATATTACTATATTTTTTTTGAGCTTTTCAAATCCTATCAAATGAGCTGCCCCTTTCCTACGAGTGCAAGTCTTACAGAACAAGAGCAACACAAATTAAATCTCTGACAACAATTCCTGTGTGCAGACAGACTTATGGTGTGATTCTAGGCAGAAAACGATATTTGATTGGCAATTTCAAAGCACATTTACTACTGTGGTAGAGCAAGTGATAATTACTGTAACAGCCGGACACATTTTCCTTATAGTTTAGAGAGGCAGAAAAGAGCACATGTCCTAACAGCTAGTTGAGACCATGAGCATGTGGAACCTGGGTGAGTGATTATACTAGAGCAAAGGAAATGAGCCTTGGTGATGTTGAATGTGTTAGCGTTACATACTGCTATTTGAAATGCCACACAGTGCTGAATAGTAAGCATGGGAGTGCAGGAGAAGCAGCTGGCTGTGTGCTAAGAGTGTGTTTCTGAAGACTGTGTATTGTCAGGTGCATGAGAGATCTGCATGGACGCTTGCACAACTGCATGAAGACTGCAGAGATGTATGTAAGATCACCTGTGGTAAGGTTAAATTGGAGTTTTGAACATGTAGGAACTACCTCACCCATTGCAGGAGTGGAAGGAAAATCTACCCTGTTGTTTTCAAATGTGTTAGCATTTGCCTCTCATCTGTGAGATAGTGATTTCTGCTGAATGCTTACCATCACAGTTCAAGAAAACAAGCTGCCCCTTTACTACGAGTGCAAGCCTTACAGAACAAGAGCAACACAAATTAAGGTGCCGATCACGATCCGGTAAAAAAATTCCCCGTACGACTCGTATCCGGTCTTTTTACCGTACGAATCGCACAAGTGCCGTACAAACTGCCAATTACGATTCGCATGGTAAAAAGTCCATACGAATCGCATTGGGAAGTATTCCCCACACGTCCTCGCGTCGGAAAATGTGTCCGACACGTCCACGGACGATTTACCGTACAAATGTGAAAAGTGAAGTCCGACCACGGAAGTACGATCCATCCCGTGCGTCCGATGTTACAACCGTATGGAAAAAACACCGTCCGCACCGAACTCCCATAGCAACCATGGAGACATGTGCCCGCATACGCGCCGACCCCCCCCCAGCCCCCGTACGTATGCGCCGACCCCCCCAGCCCCGTACGTACGCGCCGACCCCCCCCAGCCCCCGTACATTCGAGTCGTACCCCCCCCAGCCCCCGTACGTTCGAGTCGTACCCCCATGTATGTATACCCTTGTACGTTTCGAACCCCCCCGTGTATGTACACCCGTGTACGTTCGAGTCGTACCCCCCGTATATGTACACCCGTGTACGTGTCGAACCCCCACCCGTGTATGTACACCCGTGTACGTGTCGAACCCCCCCGTGTATGTACACCCGTGTACGTGTCGAACCCCCATGTATGTACACCCGTGTACGTTCGAGTCGTACCCCCACCCGTGTATGTACACCCGTGTACGTGTCGAACCCCCGTGTATGTACACCCGTGTACGTGTCGAACCCCCCCGTGTATGTATACCCGTGTACGTTCGAGTCGTACCCCCACCCGTGTATGTACGGTGTGTACCCCCAGCGCGTAGCTGGGGGTACGCGCTGTCCCTTATGTGTCCCCTATGTAAATTTAAAATCCCCACACAGGTACGGTGCGTTTCACACGTATGTGTAGGCACTGGGAGTATACGTACGTGTACTACCTCAGTACACGTACGTGTCCAACTAGTGCGTACGTGTACTCCCAGTGCCTACGCATACGTGTACTGAGGTAGTACACGTACGTCTACTACCAGTGCCTACAACAGTATGTGTACACGTACTGTTGTGGGCACTGGTAGTACACATACGTGTACTACCTCGGTACACGTACGCACTGGGAGTACACATACGTGTACTACCTCAGTTCACGTACGTAATCAGCGTTCCATGCACGGACATGTTGAAAAGACATTTTGGGTAAGGATTGCAGCAAGGCATTTTGGGGGTGTTACGTGTTTTGAATGTGTGGGGACTGCTCCTGTGCACGTTGTGTTACCATGCATACATGTCGAATCACCATGGGGCACATGACATGTAGCATGACTCCCATGAATTGATAGTCACCCTTTGTGACAGTCATCTGTAATGGTTTGTGGATTCTGATGAAGGCATCAATGTGTGTAAAACTTCACTCAGACACATACAGGATGCTACGGGTGGACATAGTGTGGGACATCCCCATACGAGGCTCACTGGGGAATTGCAGCCTCTCCGTGTGCAGCAGGGGGTGTTTGGCCCACCTCCTTCACTTGTGTGCCAGTTCTTTTGGATTTACAACATCTGTGTTGTGAAGGGGGTTGCCAGTGTAGGTCCCACATGTTCACCCAAATGACCTGTGAGTCTTTTCATATTGATGCATTTCCCTTAGTGTGAGCCTGAGTAATAAAGGTGTTCCTCACACTCCAAGGTGCCTCATCTATGTCAATGCAGGTCTCTTGCCACTTTGCATGTGGCATCTCTGGCATAGTTGTCAAAGATAGTGCATATGAGTCTATGTGTAGTTTAGCAACATGCATGCAGTTCTTCATGGATTCGAATCTGTATTGTGCATGAAGTCCATGGTTGTGTATGTATTTGGGCATGTTGGTCCCCAAAACGGGCCATCAACACCTGCTGAGGGTGTGTCTCCTGTGCGCAGCTCGGCCTTCTGTTTCCTGATCCTGTGTCAGTCATCTTTGGTGATTGTGCATCCATACTCTCGGGGTGTGCCATGGGTGACCGGACACTCCTTCCTTTACATACGCCTGTTGCAGTTGTCCTTTCTGACATCCTTGTCTTTGTGTGCAACTCTTGGCAAACTTTCCAGGGCATGGCGCCTGCTGCTGCAGCCCCTGCAGAAAGGGCCCACAAAGTAGTGGGAGTCGGCAACACACACGCCTCAAAGATGCTCCTCCCTGCCTCCCTCAACCCATTCATTTGGCTGTCATCATCTTGTCTGTGCCACTGTTGCGGCCACGCGGTGCCAAAGGCTGGACTGTCAACACATGCAACTTGCACATTGCACGACCCTCATGTCCTTGTATGACCCACATCACACTACAGTCTGATGTTGTAGCCACCCTCCAAGCAATGTCTATCCAAAACTCTACCGCCTGCTCTCAGGCATACCCTAACCGCACACACAATACCTGTGTATGCTGAGTGTGCAACTCCAACTTGCTACACAGCGCTGCCCCACCTTCCAGGCCCTGTCACACCAACCAGATCATGTCCCTCCTGCTCCACACAGGCTCCCTCCACCAGCAAGGCCATGAGAGTGGGACTCAAGCCTTCAGCATGTGGTATAGTGGTGTCATCTGGTACATGGCCCAGGGATCATCTCTCAGCGTGTCAATCTTCAATGTGTCCAGGACCCCCTCTCCACTGTCACATGCGCACACAACCTCCACATCATGTCGTATGCCATTGACACCCAGGTGCTCCTCAGCCTCACCAAAGATGCAGCCATTGCCAGTTCCAACATTCAAGATGGCATGAGGTCCGCTGATGAATGGCTGAACATCAGCCAGCTGAGGCTGGACTTGTACAGGACTAAGGTAATCATCTGAGGATTGTCCCCTTACAGCTGGCTCAACTCCTTGTGTCCCACCCGCAGGGGCCCTACACAAGCACCCAGTGGGCACGCACACAAGATGGTGTGCATCATGGATTTGTCACTCACATTTGGCATGCAAATCACCAGCATCTGTACCTCATGCTGCAACACCCTTTGCATGATGCACATGATCCTCAGATAGATCCACTACAAGGAAAGACAGACCATGCCCCAGGTCCACGACACCAGCCATGTCAACTACTGCCCCGCCCTCTACGGAGCAAGTACATCCAAACTCACAGGAAACTTGTCCACATCCAGGGTGTATCTGCACAATTCAGCTTCCACATCCCGCACCCCATCAACATCACCGTCCACCTGAGATAGCTGCAAGGGATCACTGTGTGCTGCAGGATGACCGTAAAACTCCTCACACACACTCAGGAGGCAGTCAACAACCCCATATCCCAAAATCAACCTTGTACGTCTGTCATCCAAGACCCCGTTGGCCCAACTCTATGCATCCGAACTTGGCCTGGCCACCATTCTTCACATCCACAACACTCCAGCATGAAGGAGATGTTTCTCACGCCTGGACAAACATACCTGGGACTCCCTCCCCGGGAACCTCCACATGAGCCATGATCTCTAGGCCTTCATCATCCTCTTCCTGATTGGTGTGTCCGCACAGTATTTCAAGCACCCCCTCAGCAGCTTGAGGCCATCACGGGTATTGGGATCCCAGGCTGTATCGGATGATACATTGTGACCCATGTGTGTCCCGAACCGGACTCAGATCCCAGGGTATGGATGGCTGGAGTTAGTTCAACACTCAGGCATAGTTTGACATTTACACACACTTATGTTGTGGACTAATGAAGAATGACAGCAACATCTCATGACAAATAAATAGTTTTATTGTCGGTGGGGTGCGTGTCAGCAGGGCCAAGTGTCAGCTACCTTGTCAGTACTTTGCCAGTCCCTGTGCATTGCGCATGGTGCATGGGTATGTACCTGGGCCATATGGGCTGAGGGCAATGGTGTCTGTTTCTGAGTTATACAATATGTTTAGTGATCCCCACCCACCCAGCATCCCGGACATCCTGTCTTGGGTTTGTGGTTTGTGTAGGCTGGGACATGGCATGGCCTTGCTTTGTGAATGGGACATACTCATGTTAGTGGCATGAGCGTTGTTTTTGAGTGTGGTTGTGTCCGGCGAGGGCTTGGGGGTAGGTGAGTGCATTTGTTGTAGTTGGGGTGTGGATGCCATATCCCCCATGTTACTTAAGTTGTTTGTGTACTCTCCAGGCTCTTGATCTTCTTCGACTCCGTGTACTCACACCGGCGGAAGCAGGGCCATCACATTCTCCTCCCAGGGATGGTAATGTACCGGTCTGCGGGGCAGCCCACCTCCTGTGATGTTACTCTGGGCGTAGTCCTCGTTCATTTTGAGCTTGACTACCCTGCGCATATCGTACCACCTGGCTTGGCATTCATTCCTGGTCCTTCTGATGGGCGCAACAGCATTCACCCGATCGACGATCCTCTGCCTCAGGCGTGTTTTTTCGGCTATGCTGGTCTGTCTGACCAATGTTCCAAAGAGCTGTGGCTCGACTCTGATGACTTTGTTGACAAGGATGTCCAGCTCCTCCCTTGTGAACTTTGGATTCTTGTCTGTGGGCATGGTGTGGGGTGTGGGTGTGGATGGTTGTGGGGTATGTGTGAAAGAGGTTGTGTGAAGGTGTATAAGTTAAGGTGTATGGGTGCAGTTGTTTGTGTGTGATGTCTATCAGCAGTGGGTCTGTTGCAATAGCTCATGGTTTGTGAGTGTGGGCCCTTTTTATTGGTCCATTTGTGGGTGTGGCTGGGTTTGAACTTTTGGTGGGTGTGTCATAAGAGGTGGTTGTGAGTTTGGGCCTCTGTTTGCCTGTTTGGATGTGCCAGGTCAGTCTTTTAGATGTTTTTTGTCCTGTAGACGTGTTTTGTGGTGTTGTGCGAGTCGAATTGACGGTCCTTGTGTTGTTTTACAGTGTCCTGGTTCAGTATGAGTCGTTTTTGCGTATGTAATGTGCATACAGACGCTATGTTGTTGTACAGTGATCACATATGCAATGGTGTTGTACGATTCGTACATACGCGATGCTGGGGTACGGTGTTGGGGTACGGTGCATCCGAGTATGGTGCTGGGGTAGGGGGTACGGGGCGTACATACGCGGGTGCTGGGGTGGGGTGTACGGCACGTACATACGCGGGTGCTGGGGTACGGCGCGTACATACGTGGGTGCTGGGGTAGGGGGTACGGCGCGTACGTACGCGGGTGCTGGGGTATGGTGCATACATACGCGGGTACTGGGGTTGGGGGTACGGCGCGAACATGCGCAGGTGCTGGTGTGGGGGTATGGCACGTACATACGCGGGTGCTGGGGTACGGCGCGTACATACGCGGGTGCTGGGGTGGGGGGTACGGCGCGGACATGCGCGGGTGGGGTGGGGGGGCCATACGACTCATACCCCCGGCCCAAGTGTATCCGGGGTAGGGGTCGTGCAAAGTTCGCTCCATACGGGACGTTTTCCATATGCTTTTGTATTCGGGACGCCGGTACGGATCGGACTTGTGCGCTCGGACTTCAGTTTTTCGACTCGTACGTAAAACTGTCCGGGACGTCTCGTAAACTTTTCCCGAGGTCATTCGTATGTATTTTCCACGTACAAATCGTAATTTGCCGTTTGTACGGGACTTGTACGATTCGTACGTAAAAAAATACGGATACGAATCGGACGGTAAATTTTTTTAACGATCGGAATCGGCACCTGTGTCCTCTGCAATAGTTATAATAGAAAAGGATTTGTCTATACTTAGCATGGCCAATCGCATTTTTGGTCCATTCTATTACTAAGCTGGATGCTACACTCATTGCGCTCTGGTCACATGTCCTGGCGGTATATCAACAGTACGTCTCTGTTTTCTGCATATGATGTAACAGAAAGGCAGACAACAATATTATGAAGAAATGCAAAGTATACAATGCAGTCACATTCCACAGAATGGTTAATCCATGGCCATATTACACTGCCAGTCACGAGATTCCAATTTCAATATTGTCTACAGTATCACCAAGTAGGCAGGTATGAAGCGTTGGGAAAGGAATACATACATGAATCTTGGGAATTACCATACAGATTTAGATGCAGGATTAGGGACACTGAAGTCTTTATCAGCGGTTCAGACTGCAAAAATTCGTTAAGTGGGTCTCTAATTTGTCAGGATATGATGCTTCACGGAGCTTGTAATGCTTTGGTTGTAAACTTATCATGTCACTTGAAAAGATCCCCAGCTGCCGTGATTCATTTGGTATTCAAACTGGTCTCGAATGGGAGTTCTATGTTGTTAAATGATCAAGGTTCTGTGGTATGTTGCCAGTCATCATATATTCAGTCACAGTAGGCTCCAGGGTTACTTGTTGTATGAAAGTATTGTTTCCACTGATCCACACAGTCAGAAAGGCACCGCTATGGCCTTCATTGAATGTTTCCCTTATACGGTTTGATTCTCTGAGCAGACTGAAAGCCATACTTTTACAGAAGGATGTGGCATTAACCTCAGCCCGAGAGACTTTTGATCTCCAGGTTGCAAGGTCTTCGGCTGAGATACAGGCATTAGTCGGAATGAACTTCCCACTCCATTTCAGAGAAATGGTACATCGTATCTTTAACATGTCTGATATGAGTGGGATAGTACACCTATTTAAGAGCATAGGTTCCAGACTATTAAGCACATTCACACGGTGTTGGGAGTTATTCTCATCATTTATACACTCCATATTAAGAAGCATTTTTGGAGGGCTTCCTCTGGTCCTACTACTTTTAGTTGGTATTCTGGTCTTATTTTTCCTGGTATGCAATGGACGTCACAGATTTCAAAGAGATGGAAAAAGCACTCCTTGTGCAACGTTGCTGTGACTGCATGGTACTCCATCTGGGCACACCTCGGCTTCGGGAGCTAAGCGAGCATTGGTTCCTATCATTCAGATCAGTCTGGGTTGACTGCGTTTTTCCTGTGCTCCCCTGCCTATTCTGCCGATACGAATGCGTATTGAACATACCTCTAACACTTCCATCGGTTGTGCCTCTGGACGTGGACGTACTACTGGACCCATTAAAGGCCCACGTAGTGCAGTGTCCTCAGCG
Organism: Triturus cristatus; assembly: GCF_964204655.1. Lineage (NCBI taxonomy): Eukaryota > Metazoa > Chordata > Amphibia > Caudata > Salamandridae > Triturus > Triturus cristatus. Next base: position 690,511,372 of record NC_140580.1, read on the forward strand.
TATTCCAATGTTGATGTAGGCAACCACAGGATCTATCAGCTCCTGTTAGAATGGACAGCGGCTCTACCACAGGCTCACAGGCATTGTGTACTTCCTCAGCATCGGCTGTGGGAACTGGAGAAGATCACATTTGATTCATTGACCTGATCCAAGAGGTATTACAAGGAACGTTGTCTGCAAAAACAAGCAGTAGTGATGTTGCTTCTCCCACACAGGACACTTAAACATTTGGCTCTCTGTGTGATGGGAACAATTGAGCTTTTTCCAAAACAACCCAAATTGGATTTCGACAATATCATTCTTGTTTTATTTTTCTGTCTTGCTCTCACTGAGCACTATGGCTTTTGCCGTGCTCAGTTGCTCTAACAGTATATTGACTATTTAGAGGACTTATAGAGCTTTTTTTAACTGTTGCATCATTTTTAACACATGCCATGTTTTAGATGTTTTTATACTAATATTTTAGCCATGTCTTTTATGTTTTAAACAGGCATATTTTAGCATTTGTTAATTTTTTTGTCCAGTCGGAAAAGAAGCGGGTGTTATGAGCCCCAATGTATCCCAATATAGGCCTAGGTAGTTGCACAACCTTTTACCTACATTTGTCCTACATTACTCTACATAACAGCTCTGGTGCTGACCTTTTACCTAGTTAGTTGCTGAATAAATGTTGTGAGTTTTTTTTTCAGAAACTAGCCTCATTTATTATGCATGAGGATTCATAGTATCACAGCAGGATTACCATCATCTGCCTAATAACTCTGTAGAAGAGTCACCACTATTGTCATCCTTGGCTGACAGGCCCACAGTACATTTACATATCTAGGTAGAATCCCTGAGGGTACTTTTTGGGTATATAAGTACCACATCTTCGATGGGCAAACCAGAGAAGAAGCTTCCATGCTGATATGAGACACTCAATCCCCTGCATGCAGACGCTCCAGCATGCAGTGGTCTGACATCCCTCATCGGGTGTCCAACTTGAGACCAAGACAGGGTCACTAGTTCTCTCCCTTCAGGTAATGGGGTTGGCTATTTCCTAGGGGGATTCTTGGCTATACAACTACATTCATGCTTGGTAAACTTGGGTATATTTAGTTAGGGTTTGTTTCTTTAGAGTACTCATGATTACTACCTAGTATATATATATGCCTGCACATATTCATTGTTTTAGCACCTTGGTAGAATTCTACCTTTTATTTACTCTGTTGATGCATATAATCATATGCATCTGTTTCTGTCTAATGGTTATTGCAGCACACTTATTTTATAATAGAATGACGCTGGTTCAATAAATGCTTATTGAAAACAACCCCTGTTTATTCTGTATATTTCTTTGAGGAATGACTGAGCATGAGTGATCAGGGTTGTCAAGTTCGATAGTTGCCAGAAACTATTCGCTCCTTGGTAAGGTTGTGGGGCTTTTAGTGGCACTGTGAGCTAGCTGGTGTACAGACTAACATGTCCTTTGGGGGTGTCTGGAATCGGTCTGGACACCAATCCCTTGTCTAAATGCACAGATTCTATATAGATTTGTAGGAATTACACAAAAACACCACAAACAAAGAGTAATCTAACATGTCTTTATTCTGCTGCGAGTAAGTCAGAGCTCAACATTTTGACTTGAACACTAAGAAAGTACCATATTTCAATTGGGCTGTCAACGACATCTCATGACAAACCCCACACAACTTCAGCAGACAATTACAACATGGTGTCTACTGCACCTTTATTATGTATCCCAAGATCTTAGGTCATGTCAGACACAATAACAACTACAACAACAACTTAATGCCACATTCACACAACTCTCACAACATCTCCGCAAGACATCACAGAATCAATATTTCACTGCAAACTAAGCATAATCCTCATACACACAACCCTACTAATACTCCTCTACTGCGGCTGTTTCGACGCACACAACCGGAACACACTCCATTCTCCAATTCTCAATCCTGGGCTCTGGAGTGGACTAGGGCCACTGGAGGGTGGGTCTGTTCTAGGTAAAATTCTATCTCCCTCTACTTCCATCATACTCTACAATTGAGAAAGCTTGGGCCCACTTAAACATACCTACTCAACCAGATGGTCATTTTAGCTGCTTGAGAGATAAGAGGGTGAAACAATCACAGTTAAAATCTCAATACTGTATAACCAATTTGGTTACACGTTAACTACTCAACAACTAAATATTAGATTAGTAGGGTTTAATTATAAGTTCAAAAATAGATTCATATAAATCAGTCTCAGCATTACAGTATAGAATTATAGAATAAATGGAATTAGTCCAAATCTCCTAAAGAGATTTACCCTATATAACAAAAAGCATACAACTAATTTGGTTATGTTGATGCAAGTAATAAGGAAAAAGAATTGAACGTTAAATTGCATCAATTGATTATCAAAGGTTAGCATGAGCACACTATCTCGCACTACACTACATTAAAAAGGGACAACTCTAAACTAAGAAGCATGAACAAGAATGGAAAATAGAAAGGTATTAACTGTCAGAGTCTTCAGGAAAGAAACTCCAACCAAGAGTAATGCAGCATAAATCTACACAAAAGCAAAAGAAAAGGTCTGCACCTCATGAAATCCTAAAATGTCTCAACAGCATAAGATATTTGACTGCATTCAAGATAAAACACGTGATCAGCACTGGTAACTCTCCACGATCCAGGCATAAATTGGCTATTGGTACCATTTTTCCCACACTGGTAAGTTGCTACTCCATTCGTCCTTGAGCATTCTTCTTCTCCTCCATGGGAACTTTTGCCCATGCTCCTTACCGCGTTTCTCCTTGGCAATATCCATCTTCTCATACCTCGCTATCTTACAAAAACATAAACCCTTCTTTACTGACTAATGAGGCTTTGTCCGCACCGCAGTGGAAACAAAAAGGCAAGCAAGCACATTCTACATTGAATGTTAAATCCAAATAAATGTTAAACTTAAACATGAGCTTGTGCTAAATCTGCTTGACGCTTCAAAATCATGTCAATTTAAAAGTGCACAATGTTATGAATGTATAAACATTTCTTAACACATAGCAAATGCAGTTTCTTTACGAATAAATACAGTGCAAATTATAAATGTAAGGGATGTTATTTTAAGATACATCAGTATGACCACAATTCCTATATATGTATAAATGTCTAAACATTAGTCTATGCACCCACATTATCATGAGCCTCACATGAGACACGTTATAAGCCGATCATTCCATTTGGAGTACTTTAAAATGAGTAAAGAGCTTGAGAAACAATCAATGGTGTTGAATGCATGCCAGAGAAAGTTATTTGCAGGTTACAAGCTTCAGTCTCAAAGAGATGATTCAAGAATTTGCGTTTCCGCTGATGGGATCTATGTATAATTTCCATTCAACTTATTCCAATGCCGGTTAAATAGATGAGCTGAATAACACACCTGTGTTTGCGTTTTAATAAGGCCAAGGATATTTTTATCTTAAATATCTGCTATAGATTGAGGACCATATTTATTAAAGGGTTGTATCGCTTTTGCCCCATGCAACAGGGGTGCTTGTGCAACACAGTCCTTAAGTGCGATTTATCAAGCCACGGAAGGCCATCTTGTGTGCCTCTGAGTGACTTAATAAATCCAGAGTAATGTAGTGCAGCGCAAATTGCTGTCTTGCGTTACTCTGTACCAGGCAGGTGTTCCATGAGTGGTGCGTGGGTGTTCCCCATGAAATTGATGCATTCCCAGATTTATCATAAGTGGTAGACCTGGGAATGCACCAAAACTGCTATGCCTTCCCAGGTGAAGCGTAACGAGGAGAAGTATGTTTATTTCTCCTCGTTGTTTCGTGTTTTTGTGCGTGCTGCATTCTGCAACACACATGGAAAGAAGAAAATGCCTCAGATGATTTCTGTGTTGCAGGAAGGTGCTACTTCATGCACTAAAACAATACTACTTAAAAGGCAGGCACCCTTGCACGATGGTATAAGAGTGCCTGTGTTGGCGCCAGGCAGCACATTTTGTGCCAGCGCTGGGAGAATGCAGGAATACAACATATTATTTTAAATATACCGCATTCCTGCCCTTTCCTTGTCACACAGTGTAGAGCAGCAAGGAGGCTTGCTGTGCGACATTTCGTCAGATATTGATAAATATACTCCTGAATTTACTCCAGAGATAATATTGTGAGACTGTGCCCCAAAGTCTTCAAATAGACCTTTAAAAGAATAAACAAAGGAAAACTCTTGGCCTGTGGGAGAAATTATGTGAAGCACCGCTTTTTAAAGTAAACCGCTTCCCTGCAAGGAAGTAATCAGTTCTTCATGAGTCAAAATGATACCCCTTTGTATACCCCTGTCTTGTTCAGGGTATGGTGAACTCTCATCAATTTTGGTATTGGATATGACCTTGACACAACAAGATCTGATAGCTTCGCTGACCAGAGGCCTTTGACATTCAGAATCGTGCTTCACATTGTTACTCCATAAGTGAAGAATTTTCACTGCACTTTAGAATGAGGAATTGAAAGAAAAGAAAAATGGATGCTGAATGCCGACTCTTCAGAGATGTTTAACTGGTGGTTCTTTGTGGCCGAGTATAATGGAAATATATTGTTTCTAATATGTCAAGAGAAAATAGATGTTTGCCAGGAGTGCGAAGTCAAGTGACATTATTACATAGAACATGTGCCAAGTTTTTACAGCCGTAAGAGTAGGTTTACAGTTGAATACCATCAAACTAAATATATTTAGGCAATAGTCATTTTTTCAAAGCTGCAAAATAACATTCTTACTTATCAACTATAATCAGTTTTATAGCACTGTGGTATCTAAGGGAAACAAACGATTGTGTGACGGTGAATTTGAGAAAAACTACGTGTACAAATGTAAAACAGTGGTACTCCTGGACAAAAGTCTAACACTTAACAACACTTGCATTTAACTTCAGATAGTTTCCAAGAGAGTAAATTGCATATTTCAATACACAGATATGTGCTCAACTGGCAATGTTTGTAAGAGGAATTAGCAAAGAACTTGACATTGTTGAGGAACTGCTCAACTTATGTCCAATTAAAGGTACTACAACTAGACAGAACATTAACAATTAAATTAGTTTTCCAGAAAAAAAACTTTAGGATTAACAACTTCTCCTGTGAAGAGAGAGCAAGTGCAGTGGATTTCTTAATTTAATTCTGAAATTTGTGCTTCAAGAAGTGTTATACCTAAATGTCGTATTCATCAGGGTCAAGTGTGTGCAAATGCTCTGGATATGAAACGTGATTTCCACAACGAACCTCTTACAATCGAGTCCCTAGCTGAAATATGGTCAGACCATAAATATGAACTTTATTTCTACCATGACTGTGGTCACACTTACTGCTTTAAAAATAAAAAAGGTCATGAAGGTTTTTATTTCTTTAAGTATTCAGTGTAATTATGAATGTTTTGTGGTGATGATTGACTGAATAACTTGGAATTTCTTGTTGAATTCAACAAGTATATTCAAGACTTCAATTTAAAATGACAAGAAATTGATTAATGTGTGAGCAGACTGTATGGGCATGTCCAGCAATTCATTCATACGCTGGAATTGATTAAAAATAAATCTGATACTGGGCCATAGGGTTTCATTTAGATTATGGCAGAGAGAGAGTCAGTGAAAGTGTTAATTTTGCGATGGTGGGGTCTCTGCTGGCTCTGCCATTGAAAACTTCTGACCTGACCTTCCACTAGCAACAGGATCATCAGCTCATAGCGACAGTCATTAGGTCTTATTTAGAGTCAGGTTACGTCAGGTTACCGTCACAAGATTACCCTGCTCAGGAAGTTTGTGCTAGCTGTCCCAGGATCATGTCTTTCCAGACATGGATATCACCCAATAGATCACATGCAGGGAGACATCTATCTGCATGCTGAGGATCATAGAGCTTTTGTTTTTCATGATTAAACCTGCTTTGGTACTTTATTACCTTATTCCTGAAAAACAAATAGCTTTGCAAAGCAACTCATCAAACATGACGCCCAATCTGCAAAGCTTCATGACCTTCAATGGTGCTACTGAAGGAGGGAGTCCATTTAAAGCAGAGAGCTCCTAGCCTCCCTGGCTGGGGTCTCTAAGTAAGGTGCAAAGTCTTCCACTGAGAATGGGGAGGTGATGGCTGTAACCTGTACCAGCAATCACAATACACGTAAAGTGGGATTAACAGAGGCACTTTTATTAAGCATCTTATCCAAACAAGGACATTGGGGTAACTGACACTTTGCCTTTAAACTCTATTCCATCTTCCCATTCCATGTACAAAATGACATTGCATTGCTAGATGGTACAACCAACCAGATAACACACTTCTCCTTTGTTCAATAAAATATTGCAATTACCAAGCACCATAGCACATATGATAATATTCTATAAGATATTAGTACAATAAAGAACATTGCATAAACTAACAGATTATAGCAACCATCGAGATATTATGTAACGAAGTCCTACCTTATGACATATCAGTATCTAAAAAATAATATAATTAACCTCAAAATGATAATAGTTTTACATTATGATATAACAGTGACTGAGATAAAATGTAATGAACCTTAAAACCTTATTTGATGCGAACTTTTATTATTTGTCATTAATTATAATAAGCCATGAAATCTCATTTGACATAGTCTTTCAAATATACTGGAACATTACATCTTTGTGCACTTCTTCTTTACTCCTTTTAACAAATCTCATTAAGAGCTCTGCACACACTCTCTCCACACTCTCGAAACTAAAGATCTGTGCAACCTCTTCATTTTCAGTGACTCCAGATTTTAGTGCTGTCATCCAGCTTTTATTCCATATTCTTCCATCTTTAACCTTTACCTTATTCTTGAAACATTTCGTCACTTTAATAGGTTTAGTATGCTTCGACCAGGACATACATCCGACTGGAGCTTTGATACTCACCCAATCCCCTACACTCACTTTAATGAAGTTCAAGTTTTTTCTAATATCAGAATTCTTTTTTTTTCTTGCAACCTCATTTCACAATCCCTCTAAACTCCAATCCCATTATACTTCGGACCTTTATCCCAATATGTCCAACTGGGACATAGCAAAGTGTAAGGTGATCTATCTTTGGATAACTTAAATTGAGATTTCTGAGAAGTAGAATGAGGTGTCATGCTGTGCGCTTCAATACGTTTTTGTAATTCTCTATTCCAACTACGAAAATTCACTCTAGATAACTGTATGTTATCCTTTATGACTCTTAAAATGTTCTATAGCTCCATTTGTATCAGGATGGTAAACTGAATGTATTTGTGTTCTATGCTACATGGCCTTAAAATATCTTCCATCAATGTAGGACAAAATCGTGGCCCATTACCATATAGAAGAAATTTTAGAAAACTCTCCCTTTTCAACACTTCTTGCAAAAATGTAATGACACTTTCAGTTGCTATTTCACTAACACAGCTAGCCTCCACCCATCTGGAATACAAATCCATTATTACTAGTAAAAATTATGTATTACGTTCACCTCTCCAGGGTCCATCAATATCAATTGCAACTTCTTGCTATGGACATTCCGGTAACTTTCGACAGACCATTGGCATAATACGTGGTGTCCAAACCTTATCACTGTCCTTACACTGTACACAATCTCTAACTACACTTTCAATATTTAAGCCCATCCCTGGGCTCCTGTAACTATTATGAAAATAGGACCCAATCGTCTGCAGGAGCAATTCCCCCGGTCTGGATGCCCTAAAGAAGCCCGCAACGGTTGAATCGGGTTGGCTGTACTCATTTGGCTGTACTTGTTTTGCATCTCAACTTCTGAAATAAAGGATCAGAAAATTAAAGATCTCCTCTCGCTCCAAATTGTTTGTGCTTGGTATCTGTGCTATGTACTTGGTTTGAATGTTTATATTGCCTCTTAGAATGTAACAACAAAGCAACCAACAGCAGACCAAGGTCAAGCACTTAAGTTCAATTATTTGTGCAAATTTAGAGTGAGTGCAACGTCTTCCAGCATCTGCTGTTGAAAGATGCTATTTAAACACGAGAGTTCATAGAAAAAGAGAGGGAAGGTGCACTTCATCAATAGTTGTAGTAAACAGACACTTGTAGTTCAGAAGTCTTTTTTTTCGTTTTCTTTATTATTCGAAGTTGATTGACACAGAAACGGCACACAGCCAACGCGTTTCGTTCCCTTGTGCCTTGGGAACTTCGTCAGGGCTGTAATAATCATAAAACCACCCATGAATACGCAATAATAACATGAGAAAATATATAACACCAAATACATATTACATGGGAAGACATAATATGTGCAAAGAGAAAAACCAAACATATACATAACGATGAATGTGTCACAAACAATCAAAAGAATAAACATTTAGACAAAAAATAATAACCACAAATACAATATGTTGATGACCCAAAATCAAAACAAACGACATCAGATGAGCTAAAAACACAAACATATAAGACAAAATTTGATTACCGTACAAATATAAATATGTATATAAAAAATGCAACAATAGATACACCCACAGTCATATTCCTTTTGACGATCAAAATCTGGCATTACAGCCATCACTTATGATATCTTAAAAAAAGGGGGGCAAAGACATTTCCTTTTTGAGAGATTAAAAAGCATGATAAAAGAAAAATGAGGGAAAAGCAACATAGAAAAACAGAAGATGGAGGAAGGAAAAAGGATCTTGTTTGTATAGAAAGTGAAAATAACAGTCAATACAAGTAGCCAAAAACCGAAAAAAAGGGGGGGGGAGGCAGGGGGGGGGGCGGGGGGGTATGGGCGTAAGGGAAAAAGGGGAGGTGTTCACCAATATGATTTCAAATGATATTTGCGGGAAGAACCCCTCAATCCATGTGATGTGGATCCTTATATTTCCAAAGGATTCTTACGTACAACCAAAACCCGCAAATGAGACCTGTGGACATGAAGCATAAGAAAGCTGCTGTCCAGTGGTGTAGCATATGACAGCTTAAAACAGCATCACAATAGGACAATAAACATCACTATTGCACATTCTCTAATGATTAGAAAAATAGTGTCAGCCAAGCGTCTCACCTTAGTAGGTGTAACAGAAACATCCAATATAAGGACACCTCGGTTATTGGGCAGTTCTGAGTGTGCGGGAATTATCCCAAGAATTATCTGTTGATAAGAAAGAAAGGGGCAGCATAGTGAGCAGATTAATTATACTGAAAGCAGTCATAAAGAAACGTACGTCCTCTATGGTAAAAAGTGATGTCTATTTTAGAGCCACATATAGCTGGCGTGCTCTATAGTTGGATGTCCCAATCTATATCAAATCCGAACCAAATTTTATTGTCCAGATATGGATGTAATTGGCCTCAAGATTATAAATTCCTCACATCTGCCCCAAAATATCAACAACGTCTATTGACCAAACAGCGCTATGAACGGGCAAAATATAAAAGCCCTCAGCGACAATACTGCAAAATAATACCAATATGCACCTAAAATCGTTATCCCAATGCGATGCACAAACTACTATAAAAAAACGTTAAATAGAAACGGAAAAAGGGGGGGGGGGGGGGAAGCCCACGTTGAAGTCCAGGTCATCACGACATAAAAGAGGGAGGGGAAATCACATTTTTTTCAAAACGGACGATAGCGATCAAACTTACACGCGTCCTTCTGCTGAGTAACAACATTTCATTTCCGGAATAAAGCCCGTCGTAGACGGTATATATTAACACTATGCGACAGTATCCTATGCCTGCCTGACGCCGCTTACCTGTATTTGGACAAGTGTCACCGTCACTGCTTTCCGTGTTAAATATCGGCAAACGGAGACAGGGAAGCATACTGGCTTTTAAACAGCGCGCCGGACAATCACATGACCGCATCCGCGTTGTCAACGAGCAATAGAAAAAGGACAGCGGTTGCGAGACAATTTCACAACTCGTCGGCCATATTGGAGTGTCCAATATACCGAAAAGGGTCATAACAGTTCACTGCAAGTGCGTGATTTTATATAGAAAAATCCAACGGTCTAAGAACATAAAGGACCATTTTTGACAATCAAATCCACAGCACCATATATATGAATGAAAATACTGTATTCAGTTACATTAGCAGAAATCGGAATACGAAAAAAACAACATTTACCGACAAGTCGTTTCTTTAGGAATGCAGCCATATCCAAGGATCAGACTGCTATAATGTACACAAGACAGCAAGGTTTAATCTCAAACCATTTCCTTAGAATTGCAACCATATTTAAGGGTCAAACTGCCATAATAAACACACGAAAATAAAAGTATTAGTGCAGTCACCCGAGGCCCACGTTTATAAAGGGCATCAAGAATCCGAGAAATTGTGCATAAGTGCAATCACGAAAATAGTCCATGAATATATCTAGAGAAAACTTTTTTTGTCAAAATTAAGATACAACACAAAAAGGACGTTATTAATATGTTGTCCCAATTTAAAACCGGATTTATGTTCCGACCTCGCGAGCATATATATATATTTCATTAAAAGCTAAATGTCAATTGCTTTAGTTAAAATTTCAGATAAACACTATTAGATAAGATCTTATATGTTGAGAAGAATATGGGAAAAGAGAAGAAAAGTTATGAATAGTGATCAGCATACGAACCCATTAGATAGGACATTCATTATGTTGGATGCATGACATTTCGTAATGAAGGGCATTACATGCATTACATATACCCCATACAGAACAATACCACAAATTATCAACATCGTACCCATCTATCCAAGAAAATAATGTAGCTCTCTATCGGTATTAAGACCCATTGTTGTGGCCCGCAGACGACAAATCCACCTGGCCTCCTTTTGTCTAACCTGCAGTTCACGGTCACCGCCCCTGGCGTTGATGGGCACGTGATCTATCCCGTAGAACCAAAAGGACGTGTCATCTGGATGCATTTGTTTATAATGTTCACTTACAGGGTAACGGGTATCACCGTTAATAATGGCCCTACGATGTTCTTGTATTCGGACCTTGAGGCAGCGTACAGTGCTCCCTACATAGATGGAATTGCAGCTACAACCCAATACATAGATCACGTGTGTCGTATTGCAGTTTATAAAATGTGCAATTGTGTGATTTTTCAGGGAGTTGTGTGTGAAAGTAGTTGTTCTATTTCTACCTAGCGGACATACATTGCAGGAACCACAAGTAAAGAAACCCTTCGGTTTGGGAGGTAGCCATGTAGTTGTTACATTTGTCACATAACTGGAACACAATATGTCCCGTAGGGATCGCCCCTTACGATATGTGATTGCTGGCCTAGTGGGCAGACATTCACTAAGGCTAGGGGTATCTTTTATTAACCCCCAATGTTTTTTGAGGATCTTATAAACCTTGCCGCTGTTGTTATTGTACTGGGTGATAAACCGGACTGTTGTATCACGGGTGGCTTTGGGTTTATCTCGAAGTGTATCTACCCTCTTGAGTTTCTGTGCTTTATCCATGACTTTATCAAGTAGTCTCCTATCATACCATCGTTTAAGGAATCTTTTCTTTGATTCAAGAACCTTCTCAAGGTATAGGTTGTCCTCACTACAATTCCTCCTTAGACGTGTCATCTCTCCGAAAGGTATGTTATTGATTACTGTGCGTGCATGCGCACTCTCCGCATGAAGAATCGAATTACAGGCTGTTTCTTTTCTATAGAGAGAGCTTTGTATGGTGCCATCTTTGATATAGAATTCAATATCAAGAAAGTTTATTTTGTCTTTGTTATGTGTCATGGTGAGCTTTACATTAAAAGGGTTAGCATTTAAGTATGTGTGGTATTCCTCAAGTGATTCCACAGGTCCTGACCATAGGATAATGATGTCGTCAATATACCTCCCCCAGAACACGATGTATTCCGTCCAGGGGGAGGCATGGCTGTGCCAGGCATACTCCCTCTCGAACCACCCCATGAAGAGGCAGGCGTACGAGGGAGCAAATTTAGAACCCATGGCAGTCCCGAGTATCTGCTGGTACCATGTGGTGTCATGCAAGAAAAAATTATTGTTCAAAATGATGTCAATCATCTCTAACGTCATCTCATTATATTCATAGAGGCCAGCAGGTTCCCTATCCAAGAAAGAACGTACAGCAGGAATTCCAAATTTTTGGTGAATACACGTATATAAGCTGACTACGTCCATTGTGACGAAATGGAGCTCATCCGACCACTGGAAGTTGTCAAATTTGATCAAAATGTCCTTGCTATCCCTGATATATGAGGGAAGATCCAGGACATATTTTTGAAGTCTAGAATCAACAAATTCCGACAGTTTTTCTGTTGGTGAGTCATTCCCAGAGATAATGGGGCGGCCAGGAGGGAAAGGACCACCCTTATGTATCTTAGGTAAGATATAGATACAAGGGTATCTCGGTTTGTTCACTCTCAAATATCTGTACTCATCTTCAGACAACAAGCCAATATCCTTCCACTCGCTTAATTTCATATTGATCATACTGGTTAAATTCTTGGTGGGATTGGTTGAAACACGCTGGTAGCAGCGTGTGTCGCTTAGCTGTCTAGTGATTTCAGTCATGTAATCAGAATGGTTCATGACCACAACGTTGCCGCCCTTGTCAGCCTCTTTTATAACAATGGTGTTATCCGATTTAAGTCTATCTAGGGCTTTTCGTTCACTGGCGGTAATGTTGTGTCTGACGTGTGCCATTGGCCTACTAGGCACTTCCAGATTGTACAGGTCTTTACTCATTTTGTTATAGAACACATCTATATTCGGATGGTAATTGAAAGCGGGTATAAATTTGGATCTGGATTTGAGCCCACTATCCATATTACAGTCTTGTTCAATATCAAACTGATTTAATAGAGTGGTCATATCATGATTCTCATCCTCATCCAGGCTGAGCAACAATTGTACATTTCGAATATCACCCACTGTTTGTGTATAATTTCTAGAAGGAGTCGGGGGCATTAAACTTCTTGGTGTTTGTTGTGAAAAAAAATTCTTCAATTTCAAAGCTCTTATAAATTTAAACAGATCGATATGTACATCAGTAAAATCACCCCCCTGGGTGGGACAAAAGCTCAAGCCTTTACTCAGAACCGTCATTTCATCTTTGTCAAGAATTTTATTAGTCAAATTAACAACTTTCAGGTCACGAGTGCTGTCAACAACATTGGGTACGCACATATTAGCAGATAGGTTATCATTAGTAGTTATGGTTTCGATTTCTTGTTCAGACCTCGACCTATTCCTGTACCTGCCTTTGGACCTCCTGCCACCCCTCCTTGTTTTGTCTGATCTTTTTTCTGTTGTATTCTGCTGCTGATTCGGAGTTTTGCGAGCTCCTTCTGGAAAGAAGAAGCTCCCTCCTCTAAAGGGGTCTCATGTGATGCATTAGAGACTGAACTGCCTACTGATGAGGAGACACTACTATTAGAACGAGCCTCATCACTCTCTTCCCTTTCCTCTCTAGTTCTCTTTCTTTCTTCTCCTGCTTGGATATTGTCAAATTTTTTCGCGAACGTATATACACGCCCGTCACGATAATCTCTATCATCCCTTTTGATTTTTGTCAATTTTTTATCTTTCAAGTATTTCTGATGTTCTTCCATTACCTTTTTCAGTATGTTAAAGTTCTTTTCAATCAAAAAAATGTGATTTCCCCTCCCTCTTTTATGTCGTGATGACCTGGACTTCAACGTGGGCTTCCCCCCCCCCCCCCTTTTTCCGTTTCTATTTAACGTTTTTTATAGTAGTTTGTGCATCGCATTGGGATAACGATTTTAGGTGCATATTGGTATTATTTTGCAGTATTGTCGCTGAGGGCTTTTATATTTTGCCCGTTCATAGCGCTGTTTGGTCAATAGACGTTGTTGATATTTTGGGGCAGATGTGAGGAATTTATAATCTTGAGGCCAATTACATCCATATCTGGACAATAAAATTTGGTTCGGATTTGATATAGATTGGGACATCCAACTATAGAGCACGCCAGCTATATGTGGCTCTAAAATAGACATCACTTTTTACCATAGAGGACGTACGTTTCTTTATGACTGCTTTCAGTATAATTAATCTGCTCACTATGCTGCCCCTTTCTTTCTTATCAACAGATAATTCTTGGGATAATTCCCGCACACTCAGAACTGCCCAATAACCGAGGTGTCCTTATATTGGATGTTTCTGTTACACCTACTAAGGTGAGACGCTTGGCTGACACTATTTTTCTAATCATTAGAGAATGTGCAATAGTGATGTTTATTGTCCTATTGTGATGCTGTTTTAAGCTGTCATATGCTACACCACTGGACAGCAGCTTTCTTATGCTTCATGTCCACAGGTCTCATTTGCGGGTTTTGGTTGTACGTAAGAATCCTTTGGAAATATAAGGATCCACATCACATGGATTGAGGGGTTCTTCCCGCAAATATCATTTGAAATCATATTGGTGAGCACCTCCCCTTTTTCCCTTACGCCCTCCCCCCCCGCCCCCCCCCCCGCCTCCCCCCCCCTTTTTTTCGGTTTTTGGCTACTTGTATTGACTGTTATTTTCACTTTCTATACAAACAAGATCCTTTTTCCTTCCTCCATCTTCTGTTTTTCTATGTTGCTTTTCCCTCATTTTTCTTTTATCATGCTTTTAATCTCTCAAAAAGGAAATGTCTTTGCCCCCCTTTTTTTAAGATATCATAAGTGATGGCTGTAATGCCAGATTTTGATCGTCAAAAGGAATATGACTGTGGGTGTATCTATTGTTGCATTTTTTATATACATATTTATATTTGTACGGTAATCAAATTTTGTCTTATATGTTTGTGTTTTTAGCTCATCTGATGTCATTTGTTTTGATTTTGGGTCATCAACATATTGTATTTGTGGTTATTATTTTTTGTCTAAATGTTTATTCTTTTGATTGTTTGTGACACATTCATCGTTATGTATATGTTTGGTTTTTCTCTTTGCACATATTATGTCTTCCCATGTAATATGTATTTGGTGTTATATATTTTCTCATGTTATTATTGCGTATTCATGGGTGGTTTTATGATTATTACAGCCCTGACGAAGTTCCCAAGGCACAAGGGAACGAAACGCGTTGGCTGTGTGCCGTTTCTGTGTCAATCAACTTCGAATAATAAAGAAAACGAAAAAAAAGACTTCTGAACTACAAGTGTCTGTTTACTACAACTATTGATGAAGTGCACCTTCCCTCTCTTTTTCTATTGCCTCTTAGAGCCTTTCTGTGTGAAGCTCTGAAAGAATTTCCAATAATACTCCACCATACTAAGAAATGACACCTCTTCCTCCTTAAAACATCATGCAGCCAAACCTGAAATGGTGCCCACTAATTCCTTCTTTGATGCTACACCCTTCCCTGAAATTAAATGACTCAAGTAGTTAACATCCTTCACAGCAAATTTGCATTTCTCTCTTTTTAGCGTTAAACCAGCATCTATTAATCTTTTCAACACCACCTTCACCCAGCATTCATGTTCAGCAAGATTGCTTCCAAAGGTCATTAAATCATCTTGATAGCATTGCACCCCTTCAACACCTTTAAGTATTGAGGTCATAACCCTCTGAAACACTGAGGCCACGGAAATAAGACCGAACAGCATTCTCATGAACTTGAACAATGTTAACTTCTGTGATGTGTCAACCAACTGAACCTGATGATAGGCTTGTGTCAGCTCCAATGTTGTGAATACTTTCGCTCCTGCCAAAGTAGAAACAATCTCATCAATATTTGGAAGCGGAATTTATCCGCAACCATCTCCCTATTTAGTGCCCCAAGGTCTCCGCAAAATCAAACATCACCATGAGCCTTTTTAGCCACAACAAGTGGTGGCAACCATTATGTGGCTTCTACAGGTGTTAGTATTTTCTGTTTAGGCAGTCTTTCTAATTCGTATTCCACTTTACCCTGCAATGTCACTGGTATCTTTCTCACTTTGGCCCTCGTAGCTTTTGCTCCATTCTTAAGTTTTATACAATGTTTGTATCCTTTAAAACATCCAAATTCCTGGCTAAACAAATCTGGAAATTCAGTTGCAAAATCACAAATATTTTACTCCTCATGTTTTATTTGTACCTGGGGATTTGCATTGGGATTCAAAGTAACTCCAAGTAAACGTTGATGTGGCAACCCAAACAGAGCATCCGTCTTTTTAGATACATATACCTCTCTAACCATATATTTAATTCCCAACTCCACGCATGCATTAAAATATACCAGCATACTTATTGGTTAGCCACCATAACCACCAGGCTTGATTTCCATACCATGTATTTTGTTTTTAACTCAAAACCAATGTTCATACATGTCTTTTGATATAATAGTTAGATGTAAGCAAGAGTCAAACTTCATTTTTGACATCAATGCCATCAATCATCACCATACAACTTGGGTATTCTTGTGTAGATCCTACGTTTTCAAAAACTATTTCTTGAGAAACGTCTTATACCTCCTTGAATTGCTCCATCCGATACTTAATTCTGCAACATTTCTGAAAATGACCTTTCTTCCTACAACTAAAACATGTTACAGGTAAAGCAGGGCAAAATTTAGCATTTGCTCTGTGACCACTTCTATCACAGTGGAAACATTGACCAGTAGACTTGTCCCAACCAGACTTGTTGCATTCCTCTTTCATTACTTCCTTATTTACTTCTTTTTTGTTCTTTATCATACACACAGTTTCTTAGTTTTTCTCCATCGTGGCAGTTGTTTTACTTTAATCCCCTTCAATTCGATACACATTTTAACATGTGCTCCACCCTTGTTGCCACTAGAGTGAGTTGCTCCAACAGTAGCTTGCCTTTAAGCTATAGTCCCTCTCTAATTTTGTCATCCTTGCAACGTGAAACAAATTGATTCCTGATCCGTTTTTCAGTTAATCCACCAAATTTACATGTCAAAGGTAATTTTCATAGACTTGTAATATATTCCTGAACTGTGTCATCACTTTATTGTTTATGAAGTCCAAAATAGTAACTTTTCATGATTTTGCTTACTCCAGGCAAGCAATGCCAATCAATTTTCACAATGCACACTTCAAACTCATTGAGCCCTCTTTGCTCCTCCATACTCAGTTGGGGTAAGTTTTCCAGAACCTCTTGGCCCTCCCTTCCTAGACAATGCATTAGCAAGGCATTTTATATCAATGAATATTTTACATACGGATAAGTGGAGCATAGTTGATCCAGTCAGAAATCCAAGTGGTGTAGGTGGAGCCTATAACGCTCCACAGTCACTGCAACTGCCAAGCACCTCCTGGCACCTCTCAACGTGACAGAGAGAAGTCAGCTGCAAGAGAAGCCATTCTTCTGCTAGAAACGTGCCATTTCCTGCTCCTTAATGACAGTCCACAGACAAGTACCAGCTGTCTTCCTTGATGTTGAGGTGCTTTTCTCCCACAATAATCATCAATGTAATGTGTACCAGCAATTATAATACAAATAAAGTAGGTTTAACAGAGATACTTTTATTAAACACCTCATCCAAACAAGGACATGAGGGTAATTGACACTTTGCCTTCAAACTCCATTCCATCTTCCCATTCCATGTTCCAAATTACATTACACTGCAAGATGGTACAACCAACCAGATATCACAATGGCCTATGCTGCCCCAGAGGCCTGTTGGATCACCCACCACACTGTAATTGAGCACCTGAGGGAGACTTCAGCTCCGAGCCTGCTGTCGGCCATTGGAGGGGCCGCGACGCTGTTTCCAGTGCAGGAGCGCCATAATCTACTGCAGGAGTCCCACAGAGCTGTACATTCTGCTCTGAGGGAGTGCCGCAGCCCGTCGGAGCCTGGAGGAGACTGGGCTGCATAAGGATCAACATTCAATGGTGGGCAAGAGGAAGACAGCTCACCTGCCTATTGAGGAGGTAACTAACTTCTTTAGACTCCTTCTTGGCTAAGGTAACTACAGCGATAGGTAAGGAGATCGCGCTTATTGAAAGGAGAATTTCGGTAGGTCCAGTGGGAAGTGACAGGTGGGGGCCTGCATTATCTGTGAATTCTGAGATATTGTCTTTATCAAGTGAAGACATTGCCCCCAATCCCCCCTACTGACTTATTTGGAAAGGGCCATATAACACCTCCCTTAACTGTCTCAGCAACGGACCCCGCAGGCAAGAGGAAAAGAGGCATTGCCCAAGGCTCTCAACCCGTTAATGCTAAAAGACCCAGAAAGCCCAATGCAACCTCGGTAACTCCAAACATTCAAGCCCAGCCAAATGACCCAATGCCAACGGCTCCGAACTGGGATGAGTTCTATGATAACATTTCATTGGTATTACACCCAATTGTTCGCCGCTTTGAGGCCATTGAAAACGCAGTTAAAGTGTTACTAGCTATAAAAACATTGCCATTGTTGAGAGAAGGGGGTGCGGACACCAGCTCCCAAGATACAGCCAAAACATCTCATACCTCTGTCACTGACGCAGAAGATAATCTGTTGGGCTGCAAGGGATTTAGTTATCCCCTCCCCCCCAGCCAAGGCAACCAAGCTGCACTAACATCAATTCCAACATTGCTTCCCATGATTGCTAACACCTGCTCTTATCCTGCTCTTGCCACTACTCCAGCTGTAAATGTAGTGCCATATTCACTGACACAAAGACCTCCATGGGACTCAGGTTTTCCTAATTTAGCATTAAGGACAGAGGGTATCTGCAACACCGAGCAGAGAGACCATGAAGGGTATAAGGGACGCACCCACTCCACTCGACTAGACTTACCGCCAGCAGCTTGTCCTTAAGTGGTCATTTTGGCTAACACTCCTGAGCTAAAAACGACTCAAAAGGAAATAACTGACCAATTAATCCTTAAAGCAGGTCACTGTATTACCAATTACACATACAGACGATCGGAAGGCCTTACTAACATCTTAATGGTGATAAGGGTGGGCTCGATGGGAAACTCAGAAAAAACAATCAGGGTGGACTGTGTTTTACTAAGCCTTAAGTCACCTTTCATGGCCCAAAACCTCCTAAGTGTATTACCCAAGGCCCCATCATCATCATCTTAGATGTTCTAATTGTCATTAGGTTTTTTCTACAAGCCAGCTACTCAACTCCCTATGGGAAAGGGGCCCAGGAACGTTGTTAGTTTCTCCTACTTAAAGGTCAATCAATTCCATATGAGATATGGAGTCAACCCCTTATCAACTAACAATCGGTTCTCTGTACTGGCAGATCTGGAAGACTGCGATTGACAAAAAATCATGGGGTGATTCCCAACGCAGTAATCAGCAGCACCTTGTAAGGGCTGGAGTCCACCACCCAATCCACTGTGGACAAAGACCAGATCTCGGTTATCATGTGGAATATTGCAGACCTTGCCCGAAAACTGGTTGACCAAGAGTGAAACATATATATAACCACCTATGATCTGATTTGTCTACAAGGGACTTGGTGAATAGGCACCACGTATATAGATGGCTATCATACGTTTCACACCCCTGCCAACCTGTCAATATCAGGTTGTGCGAGAGGTGGTATCAACAACTTTGGGGAAGAGATGTCAAAGGTTGTAGAATTACTGGAAGGGAAAATGAATGTTTTATTTAATAATTGTTGGAAGACACCCAATGTTTCATGGATGGGTGATTTTAATGTGCATAGTTGCTGATTTCCTTCTAACTCAATATGTGGACTAACTGCATGGTGACACACTTCATAGACTCCTTATCACAAAAGACTTACAATTATTTAACCCCTTTTCTGTTACCACAGGCTTACTCCCAAAAACTTTTAGCTCTAGTGCCAACGGCTCCACTATTGATTTTTAAGTAGTGCCAGCATTCCTCAAAAGGTCTATCTCTGACATTAAAATGAAGTTCTCCAGTTTTAGTGACCATGCGGACATATCCTGTCAGCTGCTCTAGGAAGGAATTCTATGTTTATCAGACAAAGTACATAAAACCCCATGTAGCAAAAAAAAAGGGATTGTATTAAAGTGGGGAATAATTAACAAAGAGGAAATTGTCCCCCGGGTCGTAGCAAACAGATATGATGAAATCATGACCTGTCTTGAAACAAATCATGATCCAACTAGAGGGGTGACTGCCTTTGAGTCAATTTTGCTTGATGCTAAAAATAATCTAAGAAAAAGTGGCTCTACCCCAACCCAAATTGGCTGGAGATGTTTTGACCAACACTGCACGAAATCACTATCAAACCTACATAAAGTCCTCAGGAGGGATCCAAGAGATGTGGTTTAGGTTAAGCTTGCCCATCAGCAGTATAAAAAAGCGGGGGATGGAGGATGCCTGGGAACAGCTCTTTCAGGCCTCCATTACAAATACCTTCAGGGATTTTTAGAAGGTAATTAACGCACATTTTCTGAAACCCTCCTCGGATCCTAATTTAGATAGTCATGTGGACGAAGAACCTTGGGTGGTTCACTTTACAAAAATATTTGGAGGCAATGGTGAGGAAAGACACCTACTCTCGAAAGACATCATGTTAGAAGCTAATCCTGTGCTTTCCTTTCATCTCAATGTGATTAGAGAGGCTCTTTCCCGGGCCCGGACGGAACACCGGTAGACTTTTTTACTGAACATCCTGACCTTTGGGGCCCAGTCCTGACAAATGCTTTTAATGTGATAGCCAGCGTGGGCCCACCGGAGTCATGGCAAAAATCTATTTTGATACCTATTTTTAAAAAGGGCAATGAATCAGACAAAAAAATAGAGGCCCATCTCTCTTTTGGACAGCACCACGAAACCTATGGGCAGAGTTCTATTGAATAGATTAGAGGAATAGGCCACTACTAACAAAGTTATGATTCCATCCCAACATTGTTTTAAGAAGGGCAAAGGTACATAGGACCAGTGCCTGAACTGAGTTTGCTGATTGCTAAATATACTCAAGCAAAACAAGGCAAACTCTACTTTGCCTTTATGGACCTATCTGCAGCCTTTGGCTGCGTTGCCCATCACCATCTATGGGGAATTATGAAGGAGATGGGTGTTAACGAAACAATCATCTCCTTCATCAGACAGTCATACACTAGGGCTGTGGCTTGTGTCCTCTATGGGAAGCAGGGCGAGTGTACCAGATGGTTCTCTATTAAAAGGGGGGTTCGCCAGGGATGCGTCCTCGCCCCTTTTCTTTTTTCATTATACACTAAATGGAGTGGAGGCTCCCCTGTTAGAATCAACCCTGGATGTTCCATCAATGAATAAGGTCCGCACACCCATATTGCTTTCCGCTGATGATGCGGTCCTAATTGCACGTACAGGAATGGCACTCCAGAAACCTTTAGACACATATGTAACTTTTATGAAAAAATTTGATTTACAAACCAGTGAGGCAAAATCTTTTATTTTAGTGACCGGTCACAAGACCAAGAAAGTTCAAACTTTTTATATTGTAGGGTGGAAAGTGACTCAGATGGTTATGTTTTCTTATTTGGGGGTGACATTTGACAGAATGACAACATGGTCCCATATGGTGGCTAATAGAGGGCTAATTTTGGAAAAAAGTATTAGTGCCCCATATTACTATCTCAAAAAACTGGGGTCGAAACAACTAGACATTATCAAAAAAGTATATTTGGCTAAGTCTATCTCAGTAGCTACTTATGGCACTGGTGTATGGGGACATACCAATGCGGCAGCTATCCAATCGATAGAAGATTTGATTGAAATGAATTACAAGCTTCTTTCAATGATTTTAACGATTGCTTTTAACTGTATATCTTATATTTTACCATGGGATATTAACTATGTATATTTGTACTTTTATGATCTGTATGAAAACGGATCAAATAAAGTGATTTCTGAGTCTGAGCACCTGTTACGAGCTTTCTAGAATTATTGTGAAACTGATAAGTGAATTCAGAGATTTACAGATTTCAGAAAGCAGAGATTTGAATCTGGTAACAGATGCATTTGGAAGGAATGCTGCTGATATGTCCGGTATTAAATAGAAGTTACTCGACCTGGAAAACAGCTTTGCCTTGAAAAGAGAAATTGCAAGGCATGACTTTAGGTCACTCTTTCACTCAAATATTAATAAAAAACGCACTTCAGTATAGCGCGCTGTTTGTCACCATATATTGAGCTGAATAGCTTTTTAGAGATCAAGGTCACAATTAATAGATGGCTATCTATATAGCACACCATGTATTGCCACAAGAAGTGTGCCTCGAGGCAGTGGCAATTTGTAGAAGAGAAAACAATACTTGATATCTCACAAAAGTTTCAGCCAGTGTCGCTACACTCTTGAGAAACATAGAGGCATATTTACAATACTTCTGTGGCACTTTTACTCCACTGGAGTGTCACTTCTGTGACGCCCCGGAGGCACAGGGTGCCAGCTCATATTTACAAGACCATGTAAAGCCACCCTGCGTGGCTTTTCATGGCCTTGTAAATATGGCCTCCTTTCACACATTACTCAGCGTGAAAGAGGCGTTCCATGGGTGTTGCAGTAGGTGTTCCCATGCAACACCCATGGAATATGATGCATTCCCAGATTTATAAGGTTTCAAGAACCTGGGAATGTGTCAAATTCTAACACCTCCCCACGGGAGGCATTAAAGTGATGTAATGTGGAGATATACCTTTATTTCTCCTCGTGTTATGCTCATTCTAAGTGTGCTGCATTCTGTGGAGGAAAATGCTATCAATGGTTGTTTTTGTGCAGGATGGTGTCCCTTCCTGCACAAAAACAATAATCCCTGAAACTCAAGACACCCTTGCACCATGGTGCAAGAGTGCCTGCGTTGGCACAGAGCAGCCAATTGTCCACCAGCGCAGAGGAAAGTACAAGGATGTGCCATATTGCTGTAACTATGACGCATCCCTGCACTTTCCTACTGGCGTAGCTCGGTGCAGCAAAATGGCTGGCAGTGCAGCGCAGCGCTGTGTCATTTTCTAGTAACATGCCCCTAGGGGCAGATTTACAATATTCTGGCTTAGGGCAGCGCCTCAAGCATTCTAGCTGCGCTGCCCTATTGTTATGTTTGACATAGGTACCCCAATGTAGGCTCAGGTGGTCACATAACCTTTCACTTATATTCTCCCCTACTATTACACTACATAAACGATTCTTGGGACTGACCTTTTACCTAGTTATGGTACTGCTTACAGGATGTGGGGTGTTTACTGAACACTAGTTTCATCCATTATGTATGAAGATTAATGGAAACTCAGCAGGGCTACCATCTCCTGTATATTAACTATGTGTAAGGGTCATTCCTTCTGTCATCCTAAGTCCAACATGACACCCCAAGGTAAAACCCCTGAGGGTACCACTTTGGGTATGTATACACCATATCTTTGCTGAGGCAGGGAGAGGAGAAAAAGGACTTCCATGCTGACACACTGATGCGAGATGCTGAGGTTCCTGAACGCAGACACTCCAGCTCGCAGTGGTCTGACATCCCTCGTGGTGTGTAAATCTCAAGACTAAGCCGGGGTTCCACAGTCTCTCACTTCAGGTAATGGGGTTGACTTTATCCTAAAGGGATTCTTGGCTCCACACCTACATACATGCAAGGTACACTTAGGTATATTTAGCTAGGGTCGCATCATAGGAGTGCGTATTTTATTGTCATGGATTTTTATGCCTGCCTGTATTCATCGTTTTATCACTATGGTAGAAACCTACCATCTTTTTACGGATGTATGACGTTACAACGCATACTTTTACAACGCATGCACTTACAACACAATTTTTACAACGCAACATCCACTACAACGCATTCCAGAACATCGCATGACACTACAACGCATTTTTAAAAACTACCTTTACAACGCATTCCATTACATCGCATACTACCTTTACAACGCATACCATTAAAACGCATAATATTACATTGCATTTAAGGTAAGTATTGGATAGTATAGGGGTAAAAATTACTATTCTTACTCCAGGGGGTGCAACAGTAGGGTAAGTGTTGGATAGTATAGGGGTAAAAATTACTATTCTTACTCCAGGGGGTGCAACAGTAGGGTAAGTGTTGGATAGTATAGGGGTAAAAATTACTATTCTAACTCCAGGGGGTGCAACAGTAGGGTAAGTGTTGGATAGTATAGGGGTAAAAATTACTATTCTAACTCCAGGGGGTGCAACAGTAGGGTAAGTGTTGGATAGTATAGGGGTAAAAATTACTATTCTTACTCCAGGGGGTGCAACAGTAGGGTAAGTGTTGGATAGTATAGGGGTAAAAATTACTATTCTAACTTCAGGGGGTGCAACAGTAGGGTAAGTGTTGGATAGTATAGGGGTAAAAATTACTATTCTAACTCCAGGGGGTGCAACAGTAGGGTAAGTGTTGGATAGTATAGGGGTAAAAATTACTATTCTAACTCCAGGGGGTGCAACAGTAGGGTAAGTGTTGGATAGTATAGGGGTAAAAATTACTATTCTAACTCCAGGGGGTGCAACAGTAGGGTAAGTGTTGGACAGTGTAGTGTAATATTATGCGTTGTAATGGTATGCGTTGTAAAGGTAGTATGCGATATAATGGAATGCGTTGTAAAGGTAGTTTTTAAAAATGCGTTGTAGTGTCATGCGATGTAATGGAATGCGTTGTAGTGGATGTTGCGTTGTAAAATTTGCGTTGTAAAGGTTGTTCCCCTCTTTTTACTCTGTTAGTGCTTATATTAATTTATATCTGTTTCTGTCTATTGGTTGTTTCAGCACACCTATTTTACACTACAATAACACTGGTTAAATAAATGTTTATTAAAACGTCCCCAACATTCATTCTGCGCATCTCTCTGAAACAAAGTGAGCACGAGTGTCTGAGCGAAAACTATCGCACTGTTTCCACGATCCCTGATGGGACAGAGTTGTCATGTTCGATATTGCCAAGAACTATTCTCACCTTGGTAAGAAGAGTTTCTAGTGGCACTGCAAGCTAGCTGTTCTACAGGCGAACATACTTTGTGGGGGTGTCTTGAATCAGTCTAACCCCACAGTCTTTTTTGTCTAAACTCGCAGATTCTATATAGGTTTATAGGAACTACATGACATGGCGCCGCCAACGTTGGTATGGTACTTATTTAATGGTTAAATCTGAGTAGTTCAGTCATGCTGTTCACAGAGACCCCTACTCACATTTCCCCAGAGACGTCTGCAGTGGGACGTGAACTATCCTCCACAGCTTAGTAGGCATATCCTATGTATTGGCTGTAGGTTTATCAAGCATGAAGGACAAATAGTTCCTATTCTGCATAAAACCTTATCTTTGTTTACTTGAAACTCTTCCTTGAAAACCTTTGTCAACAATGGCTGACAAGGACCCTGCTGCACCAGCACAGCGTGCAAATGCAACAAGGGAGGAAGAGCAGGAAGGTTAAATTAACATTTCAGAGAATGTCACTACTGCCCTTACTTTAAAACTAGCAGACTATAGAGTCACAGCTACGGATGGGACAGTCACATTCATGATGGAGGTTTCAAATAATACATAACAGAGGTAATCTATTAATGAGTTAAATTCCCAAAAGCAGATGCACAATCACATACATTTCATTCTTACAGTGAAAGTGAAACACCAAATGAATACTGTCCATATGAGAACATTGAAGTTCTGCTCACCTACCAGGAGCACATAAACTGGTTTAAAGGTGCCCTCCCACACACAAAAGAAAAAGTGAGACTCGGTCCGTTCGGAAGAGATGGAGCAACTTGGCCAGTCCTAGCTGCCTACACACCACATCCAGACATTAGCACAATGGCAGTTGAAGACTTACATGCGCTTTATAAAAAAAAAATTAAACTTTACAGAAACCTGACACCATTTGTGATTAGAACACTCACACTTCAGCCAGCAAGGGCTACACAAGCAGGACAAATTCAGGGATCTACAACTAAAATAACACCACAAACGCTACATGCTATTATGGGTAAAATGCCCACTAGAATGTGAGGGTTGACAACCTGCACTCCGCAGTTATAAAGTTTGTAAACTCAAAAGTATTTCTATAAGTGAAACTTAAGTGATCAAGGGTGCTGCCTTTGTGTAACCTGTTCAACCCCGAACAGGCTAAGTAATGTAGGCAAAAAGTTATCCAAACCGCAGTCTGAGCAAAGGCGCACTATCCCCCTGCCCTATAAGGTGCGATTAAGATTCAAAAAGTTTTTTTAAACAACAGGTATTTCCAAAATAATACCATGAAACACTTAATGTTAGTGTTGGATGTGTAACTAGTGCTAAACATGAACAAAAAAAACATAATCAAACAGTAACATACTGACAGATTACTGTGTCGTAATTAGGTTCATCAGTGCTTTAAACGATGTCAATAAATCTCTATCAGAACATGAAAGATTAATGTGAAGCAACGGTCATGAGTCTTCTTTATTTTCTGGTACAGAACGCATTTGAATTTTCAGCCCAGCATCATGGGGTTCCAATGCATTTCGGTTATAAAACCTTCATCAGGGAAATGCTGAAACAATATATATATATACGTAAATACATGTGATTCCTATACATATGACTTCTTCTGAAAATGCGAAACAAATAGTGAGAGCATATATTGTATTCATATATGGCATTATCGAGCATTACATCCAGTGTTTTTAACCAGCCAATATCTAATGCTGTTAGAGAAACAGAAACAAACGATGCTAACAATTAATATTGTCGAATCTAAAAACATTCATGATAAGCGAACGATGCAAACAATTGGTATTGTCAAATCTAGAAACATTCATGATGAAGAATCTAATACATGACAAAACGTATGCCGATAATGAAGGAATAAATGAACGGAAGAGTAAATGAAAGAAAGACACCGAAACCATGTGAGCGCCAACCTTATGTCGGACCTAATGCGTGGTAATCAATTACGTGAGCGACAATACTACCCAGCCACCTGTAAACGTGGTAGTTCCCATGTGCACTGAAGTGTGCTAAAGTAATGCAAAGGCTCACCGCCAGACATCTCTGTATGCTTGTATAATCAATTCGGGGAGAAATGACCGTACTAAAAGAGAACCAGTAACAAAGTGTGAATTAACGTCTCCAATAGCCATCAATGGTAAGCCATTAAACGAAGTATACACAAAAGATGGGAAATCATCGAACAAGAACATGATTTCAAGGATGTTTTCTCTGGAACACCTATTTTTCCACTGGCCAGATCTCAAAACATTAAAGAAATTTTAGCCACGAAGAAGCAAGACCCTGTCATTTCCATCAGAACAGGGATGAGAAAATGCCACAATTGTGGACATTGTGGCAACGTGATAGTTGGTGACACATTCACACACCCCCACACGGGCAAACTCATCAAATTAAGACATTCCTCTGATTGCAACACGACCATGGTAAAAATGCAGCCTGTTTACCTTAAAGGAAAATGGGATGCAATAATAAAAAAATGAAACGTTTTTGTTTCATTTTTTAAGGGCAGGCAGTGGTCCCTGGGACCACTGCCTAACCTAAAAATTTATTTTTCCCCACATTTGCAAAGGGGAAGGGGTCCCCTGGGGACCCCTTCCCTTTTGCAAGTGCATTACCACCCTCTTGAAGAGGGTGGTAATTTGCAAGTGTTTTGCGACCACAATTGAGGTCGCAAAACATTCGTACATGGCTTTGGAGTCGCTATAAGGGAGGCAACGCCCCTTCCTAATAGCGACTCGCAATTCCTAAATAGCGAGCCGCTAATAAATTGCGACTCGCTATTTAGTAATTGTACATGGGCCTGTGTCATTTTGCATGCGCAAACGGGTCGCAGACCGGTTTGCGCATGCAAAATAGGGTCGTACATCTGGCACAAAGAGAACATCTGTGGTAATGACATTAAACAGTGTTGGGAAGTTATGCCTTGGCTGGCTAAAAACCTCGACAGTTTCCCAGGTGAAACAGTACTTATCCTTACTCTCAGATGAGGTGGATCTAAGGGATTTTTTATTAGGTCCCCGAAAGCCACATAAGAAACGTTTCTTATATGCTGTCTATAATGAAATCTGGAAAATCTCCTAAAAAGAAGCCTCAGAGAGATTCAGTGAAATAGATAGAATTAACCTATAAAAGGCATTAGCTGTAGTCGATAATGGTATGACTACATTAACATCCAGGATTTATTCACTGGGCAACATTGTATCTTCTGCTATAGATATACTAGATCAGGATTTGTCCATACTACAGCACGGACAGTCTCAGCTACGTTCTATTATGTTATTAAGCTACAAGCTGCAATCATTGCGCACCTGTTATGTGCCTTGGCAATTTATCAACAGTACATCCCTATTTGCTGTGTATAATCTAAATAAGAAGCAGACAGAAATGGCACAAAGGGGAGCAACATATACAATGCTGCGTATTGAAAAGCTGCCCCAATTACCTTTTACTGGGGCAGAGTCACCATCCACAGAATCGTTAATCCATGCCCATATAACTTTACCAGTCACAACTTTCCAGTTTCAGTATTTCCTAGAACAACAACAGGCAGGCAAATATTAAGCGATGGATAGGGAATTCATCAAGGAATCTTGGGAATTACCATACAGATTTTGATGCAGGAGTGGGGACATGGACGTGTTTCTAAGCGGTACATACTGCGAGAACTCTTTAAGTGAAATTCTCATATGCCAGGATATCATGCTTCACGGATCCTGTAACGGTTCAGTTGCAAACTTATCCTGTCATTTGAAAGGGTCCCCAGCTGACGTGATTAATCCGGTGTTCAGGTTGCTTTCGAATGGGAGTTACTTGATGTTGAATGATCAAGGTTGTTGTGGGAAGCTTCTGGGCATCTCATATCTTGTCACTGTAGACTGCAGGGTTACTTGTTGTGGGCAAGTATTGTTTCCACTGACCCACACAGTCAGGGAGGAGCCATTATGGCCTTCGTTGAATGATTCTTTTATACCGTTTGATACTTTGAGCCGAATGAAAGAAATGCTTTTACTGAAAACTGTGCCCTTAACCTCCTTTCCATTTCACAGAAATGGTACAACGTATCTTTAACATTTCTGATACGAAGGATATAGTACACCTATTTAAGACCATAGGATCTGGACTGTTAAGCACCTTTCAGACAGTCTTCGGAGTTATTCCCAACTTCATACACTCCGTGTTTGGAAGCATTTTTGGATGGCTTCCGCTGATCCTGCTCCTAATAGCAGGTATCCTGATTGTCATTTTTAAGCAACGCAATGGAGAAGTCTCACTGCCAGCCACATCCAAGTCCCTCATGAGCTAGCTTCATTTCTGGGTATGGCCGAATTTTATAGTAAATTTATAAAAAACTTTGCAAATAAAACAGGTCAATTAAGGAGTTTACTCTCCAAGAAAACGGAGTTTGTGTGGAATGAGGCATGTGCAATAGAGTTCGTGAATGTTAAGCTGGATCTGAGAAATGTTCCTGATTTACAGGCCTACAAACCAGGTGATTTAACATATATTGTGACGGATGCGAGTAACAAAGGACTTGGTGCGTTGCTAATCCAGAAAAGAGATTCTCAGGAGTGTTTGGTTGCATGTGCGTCAAGATGTCTAAGAGGAGCTGAGACAAATTATTTGGTTATTGAGAAGGAGGCTTTAGCCATCTTTTGGGCTTTGAACAAATTTAAGAAATTTGTTTGGGGTACTCAGTTCATTGTAAGGTCAGATCATAAACCATTGAAAGAGATTTTTGAGAAAAAAGGCTTGGACTCCATTTCTGCTAGAATTAGGAGGTGGATGATATCACTCCAGGAATTTGATTTTTCGATGGAATATATTCCAGGAGCATGTAATGTTTCTGCAGATTGTCTATCACGTTTGGTAGATACTGTAGATTGTCAGAATGTTAAAAGAAATGATGACATTGGTGAGGAGTTTGATATGAGTGTTTGTGAGATCACCTCTGGTGTTATCAAGGAAGATGAATGGAGAGATGAAGTAAAGAAGGACAAGGAAATGCTGAAAGTTATGGATATGATTTCACAAAATAAAGGCAACAAGCTGGAGAAGCCTTGGTTAATGGTGTGTGATGAGCTTGCCATTGGTAATGGCATTTTAACAAGAGGGACGAGGTTAGTTCCTCCATTGAGTTTGAGAGACGACATTGTAAAAATGGCTCACGAGGGGCATATGGGTATTTGCAAAACTAAGGAGCGGGTTAGGCAAGATTTTTGGTGGCCTGGACTGGATTTGATGGTGGAGCGTTTGGTGCGTGATTGTGTTCCTTGTTCCATGAGTGACAAGATTCTTAAATCCAGACAAGCTCCAATGGTCTGTAGGAGGTTACCCATGTGTCCCTGGGATGAAATAGCCATTGACATTGTTGTACCTCTTCAGGGTGAGCATCACACCCCATATTTGATAGTGTTAATTGATTTATATTCACGATGGATTGAGGTGAGTTGTGTTCGTGATATTTCGACTCAGGCTGTTATTACATTTTTAGATGGAGTTTTTAAACGTGAAAGGTTTCCAGGTTTTTTGCTGTCAGATAATGGTCCACAATTTTGCTCGGGTGATATGGAGGAATATTTGAGTAAGCGTGGAATAGTACATAAAAAGTCCTCGCTTTATCACCAGGAGACCAATGGAGCAATAGAAAGATTGAATAAGACTTTAAAAGAGAGTATTCAATTGGCAAGAGTCAACAGTTTGAATTGGAGAGAGGAGTTGCAAAGAAGGATCACGGCCTATAGATTTACTCCTCACTCTTCAACAGGAAAGACTCCATTTGAATTATTTAAAGGAAGATCTGCAAATACTATTATATGCCCTGGTTGGATGACTTTGGATAAGGGTATAAAACACAATGACATTGGTCAGTGGAGGGACAAAGAATACTATTTACAAAAGAAAAGGAAAGAATATTTTGATGCTCGGAAGTCAGCTACATTTGTAGAATTCAAAGAGGGAGACAAAGTTACGGTTAAAGCACCTGTTGGTTGTCTTAAATGGTCTAAGTTCTCTGACGTAAAGACTGTCGTGAAGATCTTCAGAAATGCGGTAAAAACAAATGATGGTCGCATATGGAATCAGAGTCGTGTTGTTCATGTGGGATTCAAAGGTGATATTGGTAGTAGTAAAGAAGGTTGCAGTCATTCTTCTTCAGAAAAACTGTTGTTTAATCCTACTCGCAAGAGTGTCAGACCTTCAAAGAGCCCTGTGTATCTAAGGGATTATGTAAGATCTTAGTTGGTTGTGACCCTATTCTTATATTTAGTAGGCTGAGATTTGTTTTTTTTTCTTTTCATATGTGATGGGAAGAAGGATGGGTCCAACTGTTAAGTATAGTTTTTACACTTAGAGAGTACTGTTCATTTGTATGTACTAATCTCATTTTATTTGTTATATGTTGTAAAGGGGGAGAAGTGTGATGTCGCTCTAAGTTCTGTGTTCCATGTTGGAGCGTGGAGCGTAGGGTTCCATTTGCGGCAGTTGTTTGAAGTCCTCTGTGGATGAGGTCATTTAATAAACCCTCTATAACTTCAGTATCGCTTATGCGTTTATTTATCAATTTCACACCTCACACCTGTCCTGGACATCACCATCACCCTTGTACCCCAGTCTACATACGTCCAACACAATGCGCAGGTCACGCTGGAGACCAAGCAAGGACCCTACGCCATAGCAGGATGCACGCACATGTTGGGGGCAATCCACAGCACACATGTCCCACCTGTGCCACCTGCTGACACAGCCCAAAATCACCGCAACAGAAAGCACACGTCCCACCCCAATGTGCAGGCCACAACAGAACACTGTGAAACCTCCAACAATGTCTCCTTCCAATACACAGCCAGTGTGGATGATTCATCCATCCTCTGACAGTCCGTCAGCAACCAGCGTTTCCAGGATGGCACCAAAGGAAATGCACAGCCCCTTGGCAAGTTCCAAATGAACACCCCACTCACCTCAACTCCACAACCATGCAAATCACAACTGTGGCAATGCACACATCACAAAATCCCAACCAACATGCACAACAACATGCCCACCCACCAGACACGACAGAACAACTCCCAATGGTTACCAGGCCAAGCCATGAACATGAGCCATCAACGGCATGGCACCTCAGCCACACAACAGCCGAATGTGGGGTGAGGTGGCAAACAGGCATGTGTGAAGGATGCAGTAGTACCATGATTGGGAAAGTACACAATGCCAAGAGTGGCAGAGATGTGCTGGACAGACCGCAGTATGTAGCACACACCCATATCCATGGCTTCATACACCTCTGGTGAATGGAGTGTAGTGGACAGTGGTGCAACCATGTCACCACAGCCAGTGGAAATCTTGCCTGTTACGCCCCCCCAAGCGTGACCGGAGTGGGATGGCCCGGCGTACGCCACGCCAGCGTAGGGTAAGAAGCACATAGCCCTGGGTGTGGTACTCTTCCGGAAAGCCCAACGTCCCTGCCAGGGCGGTGCCTTTTACCCCGCCACGTGGCCAACACCATCCTCTAGAGCAGAGTTGCCTGCAACGCTGTGCGGCTGCTGGACCCCGGCATGCTGGAGCACGAACCCGTCAGGCCCGCCCCTGCGCAGCCAGGCCTCACTGATCACCTGCCGACACCGGCATGTGTCAAGGAGGGCCCACAACATTCCGGCGCAAGCTCCAGGCCTGAGTCTGGCGACATTGGCAGCCTCTTCAAACCATCACAGCCTCCACGACACGGGCCCCTTTAGTCCTTTTTCATTGACGTACTCTACTGCCGCCTCAGGCCTACTCCTCGGCCCAGTAGGTCCCATGTATGAAACTGTGTCCTGAGTCATGAATGGCAGTGACCCAAATCCAGGCCAGTGGCAACAACGCCAGGCCCCACCCGATCAGTGAGGCATAGTTCCATATGGGCTTCTTGCGACACGTGGTGCCACTAACCCTGTTCAATGCCAGCCGGTGACACGTGGTGCCACTAACCCAGTTCAACGCTAGCCGGCGACACTTGGTGCCACTAACCCTGTTCAATGGCAGCCTGTGACACGTAGTGCCACTAACCCTGTTCAACGCCAGCCTGCGATACATGGATGAGGGACCAGGACTACCCTAGGGACCAGTAGGTCCCACATCCAGCACCTAGGCACAAATCACGAATGGCAGAGTCCACACCAGTGGTCGCAAGAAGAGGAGAAAGAGGGAGATGCGTCTCAGTCGAGATGAAACCCGGGTCACATACACGGAGGTGACCCAACACGTGGTGCCACTGCACCTGACCTATGCAGGCCGGGGGGGCCATCTAACCTATGCCGGCGACACTCGGTGAATGGCCCGTGCTGACCGCTGCCTCAGGCCTACACCACGGTCAGGTAGGTCACACATTTGGAACTGAGTCATGATTACACCATGGCAGTGAACACTCATTTAAGGCATTGGACAAGTCACTATATTCACTTCGATGTGGTGCCAACGAGTGTGTGCATGGCATCACAACCACACATGTCTATGGCCCTACACGGACTACTGCCCTCGGCCTATGCTGCGCACGAGTGGGTCACAGATTTGGAACTGAACATCGGTTATTCAAAAGGCAGAATACATGTCATTGCACGCATGGAGAGGTGTAAGAGGATGACGAGTTGCAGTCCGGAGGGAAAAAGATCATCGTTACTGAGGTGATTGAACACTGCCGACAACTGCCATTGTGTCACTAACTGTGTGCCTCGCCAGTCAACAACACGTGGCTCTGCGCCACTGCTGTCTGCTGCCTCCGGCCTACACTGTGGTCCAGTAGGTCACAGACTTCATTTTGCAATGGCTGAGTTCATATCAGCGTACCGGCATCATCGCAGTCAGCATCCCCTCTCAGCCCCGGTGCCACTAAGTCTGTTTCCCGACAATCATGGACACTCTCTGGTCAAACTTTGGCGGCGTCTGAGTCTATGGACTAGGGGGCAATTTTCATCCTCATGTAGCTGATACCGAATTGGTGGTGGCAACGAGGCTGTCGCATTCCACTCCTCCATTTGCTGCTTCCGGATAAAATCAAACCTTTCGGCGTCATGGAGGACACCTTTCACTGTCCCCCGAAACCCTCCGCAACATACACCTCGTTCATTGATGGTGACCCGCTCAGGTCACATGGCCCATCTGACTGCACTGCAAGTCACCGTCCCGTGGCTGGGTGTGTGTGCCGGCTGCTGTGCATCCGGGGCCACTAACTCTGTACTTGTCGAATCCGGGACCCCTTCTTCTGAGATATTGGATGGCCCCTGAAGCGTTGGCCTTGGGGTCATCAACGCCATTTCTCTGTGGCCCTGCGCTGTACACAGCCTCCGGGCCCAACAGCGTCCCACCAGGGCTCACACACCAAATCGAGTCCTGACCAGCCCGGACGTGGCATCACCACAGGAGGCACACACCACCACCGCAAAGACCACCTCCAACAGCCATCTGCCACGGTCGACACAATGATCCTGACAGACTTACAGAGTTGCTCGGACCTGTCGTGGATGCCATTATCAGCCTGATGCCCTGCTCAGCACTCCAGGTGCCTGTGACTCAGTGCACCGCAAGCCATTGTCCGTTACTGATTGAGTTTTGAGCTGTGGAGAGGTTGCGCATCTATGTCACCTCAAACAGTGTCCCTGAGACGTTGATGGGGAAGATGATGCAGGTATGACACACCCCACTGCATCTGCATCAGGTATCTGTCGGAGGGACACAATCTGAGACTTTTTCTTCACATGGGCACGCTCATCTTTAGTGTCCCATCCCCAGGGCACTGCAACTCACTGACACTTCTGTTTGCATGTTGACTGTCCTATGGACTTTCTCCGGCTCCCTCCATGTTGCTCAGCAGTTAACTCATTTATGCATGTGTTTTCTGTTTCCGTTCCACTGGTGTCTAATGTTCAAGTGGTTGCCAGCACCAGACATTCCGTGCGGAATGGTTTACACTCACCCCACACACATCCAGCACAGGTGTCACTGTACATGTGGCCCTGCCAATAAAGGGGCTGGGCGTATGTGCCCGTAGCCAGTTCAACATGATATCTGCGTGTGTCCCTGTGGTCTTGTTGTGTGCATGAGAGCCCTGGGCCCTACGCCATTATATTGTGCTGTGTACATCCGATGCAGACGTGTCACTGCAGGCAGCGGGTTGGAGTTTGGACATGTAGCTTTGTCGTCACCCACTCAATTCGTAGGGGGAGTGGCCAAGGCTGTCGTATGCAGAGCCAACATGGGTGTGTGACTGCTATTTGAGTGCCCCTGGGCGTGGTTCTGTACTGTGAATGTGCATCTGCATATGTCTCTATGGCAGTGTGGGTTTCCTTAGTGGGGTGTTGGTGGCCCCTGAAGGGTGATTGACACCTACGTATGTGTCCTGGTTCGCATTCCATGGGTTCAGCCCCCACCCACACCTGTTGGGCCACCTTCTTTTGGCATGCTGGAACATGGCATTGGGGTGCGATGTGTGGGTGGGTGAAGTGTCGTGAGCCAGCTGTGCTTGCGTGTGCTTCCTGCTGTGTGGTCTGTTGCAGGCTCGGTGTGAGTAGCTTGGCTGTCCGGGTCCTGGTGGGGGGTTGTGTGGGATATCCATGTGCTGTTGTAGGGCATTGGTGTCGACAGTGTGGTGGTCCTCTTCGGTATCACTGATGTGTTGTATTCTGGGCTCTGATGAAGGTGTTGTGTGCCCCTCTGCGATGTGAAGGGGAGGTGCGTATTGACTTTGTGTTGACATATATGTTGGGGTATGGTGCAGGTTTGCATGCAGACTGTATGGCAATGTACATTGTGACTGTTTGGGGGGTGCTGGATTCTTCTGCGGGACAGTGTACATTTGGTCTACATGACGGATGTGAGGTTGTACGCCTACATTTCCATTTCACAGTTTCCGGCTCCGTCAGATGTAGTAGGCATGTTTCTGTGCATGTGCGGCGCCAGTTGTGTCCTCTGTTCTGCAGTGTCGGCTATGTGCGTTGTTCCTCATTGTTGTCAATGTGGGTGTGCTGTTCGTGCTATGTGTGTGTGCTGCAGTGTCCCAAGGGGATCGGGACCATGGACCTGGGTGATTGTGGGTGTGCAGTGTGCTACACTAGTTGTGCATGTATGCCATTGTGCCCACTCCCCCGTCCCCCCAGTCCCTGTGTGTTGCACTCCCTGTTGATGTTGTGTTAGGTCCTCTCGACCTGTGTCTATACTCCGTACTCCTTGCACCATCTCCACACTGATGACTGTGGCCTGGGTTTCCTTCAGCTCCTGCGGTTGCACTGGACTGCCACCTCCTGTCGCTGTTGCTGCCTTCCTGTTGGCAGCGGGTTTGTGCCTGGTTTAGGTAGTCACGTCATGCCGGCGCCTATTGGACTCCTGGATTGGCCTCCTCGGCGCTCCGACTGCAATCCAGGTGGTCTGCTAGTGGGTTAGCTGCTGGTAGTGTTCTGTCACGTCCGTGACGCTGGTCTTGTTTTCCTGCGGGCTGCACCCCGTCTTCCTCTCCCTCTTCTCCTTGGCCTTCCCAGACCCCGTTGTTCATTGCTGGTAGTCTGTGGGGGTTGTGGGGTTGGAGTTGGCCCCTGCGCTGTGTCAGGGTGCATCCATGTTGGAACGCACTTTTGATTGTTTTTGGTGTATTTGTTCTGTGGTTTTTATGGTGCATTGTTCCACTAGACGCGTGGGATTTGCCGGCCTGGGGCTGGTTTTTGCTACTTTTTGTACCTCGGTTGGCCTCATCGCATTGTTTTTGCATTCGTGCATTGCATTTATGCGGCGTGGCGTTGATTTTCACGAGGAGATTTGGTGCGTTATCTGGTGACTATCGCATGCTACCGCCTTGTTGTGACTTCCACGTTGACACAGGGTTATTTTCCTGCGATAGGCGGTGATATTGAAAGTTGCGTTACGCTACTCTTGCGGTAGTTATCACACGTTCTTGTGAAAATACCCCATAGTTGTTCAAACTATATATGTGAACATATTTTAGTAATACTTCTACCGCCTGTGCTACGACTGCTGTTTTGGACCAATTCATTGTTTGCGTACAAATGCCTAGAAGTGTGTTAGAAATTATAGTATGTCGTCCAGTCAGATGAGGAGTGGGTGTTATGTTTCATATAGGTATCCCAATATAGGCTCAGGTAGTCACCTATCCTTTCACCTATATTCTCCCCTACCATCAGGCTACATAACGGTTCTTGGGACTGACCTTTTACTTAGTTATGGTACTGCTTACAGGATGTGGGGTTTTCCCTGAAAACTAGCTTTATCCATCATGTATGAGGATTCTTGGAAACTCAGCAGGACTACCATCTCTTGCATAATAACTATATATAAGGGTCACTCCTTCCGTCATCCTAAGTCCAAAATGACAGAGCAAGGTAGAACCCCTAAGGGTCCCACTTTGGGTATATATACACCATATCTTTACTGAAACAGAGAGAGGAGAAAACGGACTTCCATGCTGACACACTGATGCGAGACGCTGAGGTTCCTGCATGCAGACACTCCTGCTCACAGTGGTCTGACATCCCTTGCTGGGTGTCCATCACAAGACCAAGACGGGGTCCCACAGTCTCTCACTTCAGGTAATGGGGTTGATTTTATCCTAGAGGGATTCTTGGCTCCACACCTACATACATGCTAGGTACACTTAGGTACATCTAGTTAGGGTTGCATCGTAGGAGTACACATTTTATTGTCATGTATTTTTATACCTACCTGTATTCATCATTTTAGCACTATATTAGAAATCTACCATCCTTTTACTCTTTTGGTGCTTATAATCATTTACATCTGTTTCTGTGTAATGGTTGTTTCAGCACACCTATTTTACACTAGAATGACGCTGGTTCAATAATACCTATTGAAAACGTCCCCGCCGTTTATTCTGTGTATCTCTATGAGACAAAGTGAGCACGAGTGACTGAGCAAAATGTATCGCACTGTTTCCACAATCCCTGATGGGACAGAGTTGTCATGTTCGATAGTTGCCAAGAACTTTTCTCTTCTTAGTAAGAGGGGATTCTAGTGGCACTGTGAGCAAGGTGGTATAGAGGCGAACATGCTCGTTATGGGTGTCTAAACACCAATCCCACAGTCTATGTTGTCTAAACACGCAGATCCTATACAGGTTTATAGGAACTACACAACACTACATCAAAAGAAAAGGGCCGGCATGCACCACATTACAAGATATAGTGCATTCCTGTCCTTTCTGCAAGCACTGATGCACAAACTGCAGTTGAGCGCCAATGCAAGCAACCTTTTACCATGCTGCCAGGGTGTCTGTGTTGTTGGCATGAATGTTTTTGTGTAGGAAGGGACACATTCCTATGTAAACAAACAATCAAAGGAGTCTTTTCCTCTTTCTATGTGTGCCGCAGAGTGCGGCACACGTGGAAGAGGAAAAAACTAGGAGAAATGTAAACATATCTTCTCGTTACGCCTGCTTTGGGAAGTTAGTTTTGACGTTGCGCCAGATTCATGTTTTGATGTAAATCTGTGGCAATGTAAAAAACACATGAGTTTCACGTGGGAACACCCACAGTACACGGTGCTGAGAACATAGTGTAGAACCAATAAACTTGTTTTAGAAATCTTATTAATAACAGTGCTGTGTCTAACTGACAAACAGAAATGTGTCTCACAGGAAGTTTATACAACTACTTTCCACTGTAAAAAAAAACATCCAAGAGCTCTTTCTTGCACACAAACAAAAATACTAGTGTGACTAGAGTTTGAAATCACTATCCTGTTTATTAAAGATGATGATGAAGTTGTTCAATAATATGCATATTCTCATTCGAAGATTATTCACACAACTGTACGGATGTGGTAATACTTCCCTTTTTTGGATTTATGCAATTTACTTTCTACATACAGTCCCTTTGCAAAAAAGGGGAATAAACATTCAATTAACAATGAAAAATAGTATAGGCTATCAATATGTAACATTTCCAATTGTATTTCACACACTGAATAACCTTTATTTATGAATTTGAAGTTTCTAGTATTTTCCTGACAGAAGATAACCAGGTCGTTTATAATCCGTAATGCATTTTTAAAAGCAGAGTTTACAAGCTGCTGCAGACCTTTCACGCTGCTGCGAAAGGTTGCTTCAAGATAAATTGACTTTTGAAGAGCATTTTCTTTTTTAGTGCAAGCAGCGAACATATTCCCTTCGCTCTAAAACTCCATAATTTTATTTGGATCAACTACCCAAAAACTTTGCATGCAATTACAGTTGCTTCACCAAAGTGTCAGTTACGACAGAATAACAATGGTTTTCTTTTGTGAGCTGAGTACACGAAGCTGTAGCCTGTTCACCCATCCTCTGCGTCTCCAGAGGTCAAGACGTCAGAAGTACAAAGCAGACAAAAGGGGAAATATGACAAAAAGACGTAGTTCATCAGATGGGTTGCAACAACCGTTATGTATGCCATTACAGAGACCGCAACATCTGTTGTATATCTTCCAGTGGCCTGTACTTCTTCTGGCACCAAAGGAGGTATAATTTTTGCTGTGCCAAATACTTGTGCTTAGTGGCACATTTGAAAGTGCATGCACTAATTTATCAACACTGACCTATACAGGGAGACCGAGGGCCTCCACCACCAATAGTGCTATTTTATTATGCACAGCAGTAAGGATTCCAGCACTTTATATTTCTCTTGCTACATTAGCTAAGTTGCAGGAAGAGCTGAGAGGGCGGTTTCCTGCCCACCACTCCCTGAGCTCCTACCCCCCCAGACATCTACTAATGGCAGCTGCAGCATAGACGTGCAGCAGGTGTGCTGGTGGCAAGCCAAAGCAAGCCTTTCTGCGCCCATCCACACCTGAACCACACCCAACACCAGGAACCCTGGTCATTTCTCCACCCACAGCTGGCCTGCTGAGTTCCTCTGTGCTCTCAACCTCAGCTGCCACTCACTGCACTGCTGCGGCACCGAACCACACAACACAGCAAACAGTATGTTGTTATCCTGATTTAATTCTTATGTTATGGTGGTGTGGTTTGACGTTGGAATGGATACACACTATTGTTAATTATGTGGGATAAACTCACTAAATTACATTGTCTGTACTATGAATAATTCAAACTGCAAATATGTCACATTTCACTGAATGTTTTTCTTGCTTGTTTGCTTTTAGTTGCACAAGAGACATCACCCACAATATTACCAGTCAAGGCTGGCTGAGTCTGAAACCCATTACGAGAGACAAGGGAAAAGGAAAGTTCCAGAAAGCCTTAGAATTATGGAAGGGTCTGAGGAAGATGAGCCAGTCATTGTCACTGAAGCTGGCTCAGAGGACACCAACATCACCCCCCTATTCAACCTACTCTGAGGGATGTGGCACTAGTTCCACAACTACCACCACCGCCAGCCTCCATATTTGTAAGGCCCCCGCTGAGACCTGCATCCACCACTATTTCACTCAAAGTAAGCACTGTAGAGAGGCAATTGTCGACACACCCACCTACCTCCAGTTCTTTGGGCATTGACAGTGGCACCAATGGCACACTGAAAAAGTTCTCCCCCCCAGTTGGGGACTTCTTTATGATTAGCAAGCAGGAGGATAACATTTCAATATGCCACATTTTCCACGCAATTGTTTGTCGAGGTAAGCCTGGTTAACACTATGGTACTGGAGGCCAACCAACCCATATGAAAAAACATCATACAATCTGGTGGGAGGAGCACCTTAAAAGATTCCTGAAGGTGGTGATAATAGAAGGGATCTGCTCCAATCATGGTGGGAGGTGAATAGGAAGAAGGAGGTGAAAGCTTTACGCAAAGCAGCCTTGTCCCCAGCAGTGTGCCAGCATCACCAGCATCAGCAACCTCGAAATGGAAAGAAAGAGCTAGATGGAGATGCAACCACATAAAGTGACTGCCCCAACATGCACTTTGAGTCTACCACCTCCTGGTTCTCTCTGGAACTCGCATGCGTCAGTAGCAACCCAAATAAAAAAATCCATGCTAATAGTCGGGCATGTTTAGGCAGGAGGGGCCATACGAAGGCAACCATCGAATGGCACACTTGTACAATGAGAAGCTGGCTAAAATGTTAGAGCTGGACCTTCTCCCTTTTTTTTTCTTTTGTGGAAGCAATTGGATTTTTAGAATTTGTGGTGGCTATTTGCCTGAAATGGAAGGTTCCCAGCTGGACCTATTTTGCCAGAGTTGCTGTTCTAGTGTTCCATCACAATGTGATGCAACTGGTTTGAAATGTTTTCCAGCATAGTGGTGTTCACACTATCCACCTGACAACAGACATGTGGACCAAGCAACTGGTTACATGTGTAACACTGCACACTGGGTCTCTTTTGTGGGGGTTAGGCAACAGCTATCTACTGGTCTCATTGCTTAAGAAACTTTTAAGGGCGTTTGGCGGCATGCAACAGTAGTGATGTTTGCCATGGAGAAATCCTAAACAGCTGAAAACATCTTGGAATACTTTAACAGCAATGTGTTTAAATAGTTGCAACTCAAACAGGTCTATGGTTCCAGAGATATTATACTTTGTACAGATAGGTTTTATAAAACCGCTATGTGCTTTAACTAGAAGTTTGTTGGGACAAACAAATAATACATGTGTCAAGTCTTGGATTCCTCCACAGCAAAGATCACAGAGGCTGGATTTATCAAGTGCGCCACCCCAATTTTTAGTTAGGTCTTTTCGTGGTAGTGTCCTCCATCTTAGCATCAGAATAAAGCACCTGACCTAATGACTTAATGAAAAACTCAAATACTTGGGACTGACTTTATATTCCACTGCTTCTAAAGAAAACTTATTGTGAGATAGCTGAAGGCAATGAAGCTTATCTACATCAAGCTCAATCTCAGGCTCAATTTTTTTAGGAAGAACTTCAAAAGTGCTAGAGACCAAGATTGAAGAGGATTTCTAGAACATTGGGAAACCTCCAGGGCAGTCACTAAGTTATCTTCAAAGGTATTTTTACCTGAGTCAGCCCTAAAAGTTTCCTGACGTACGAGAGCTCTCAGTGAGTCTGCAGGTCCATGTGATAGGTTGTAGGCCCATCTAATAAGGTTTGCAAAGGCTCTTATGTGTGTGCCAACTACCTCTAGTTCCAGTCGCAGTGTTTGCACAGGTGTGGCTTGACTTGTAGAAGTGATCGTACTTAGGAATTTACCTTCTTTGAGATTTAAAAAACCCAATTTTTTCTAGACCATAGATTAATACAGGGGTGATCTTGGTGTGATATATTTCAAGAAGGGCAACTAAATGTCACCTCCTTCAGGATTGATAGAACCTTTTTATTGCACTGAGGTGGGCTACCGCTATTATTTTAATTTGTTGGAAATGGGAAGCAGTTTCAAGAGACTGAGAGAATACTCTCCCTAAATATGTATAAGAAGACACTACTTCATTTGGTATTCCTTCTAATTTCCAGGCAAAGGATTCAACATTTTTCCTTACTCTAAATGTTAATATTTTTGTTTTTGAGATATTTATTTTCTAGAAA
The DNA here is from genome assembly GCF_964204655.1 of Triturus cristatus. Lineage (NCBI taxonomy): Eukaryota > Metazoa > Chordata > Amphibia > Caudata > Salamandridae > Triturus > Triturus cristatus. The sequence goes on from NC_140580.1 coordinate 690,553,698, forward strand.
ATTAATTTCTGTATAATTAAGAAGAGCCTCAATGTTGCACTGAAGACCTATTGGGGTGAGGTCAAAAATGATAACATCATCAGCGTACATTAAAAGATGAATTTTTTGTTTTGCTATGTGTGATGGAGACATCCCTGCTTAAGGCTATTCTGTGTGGGAATCTCCTGAGTGAGACTTTTGTCCCCTCTCATCTGGACTTTACAGCATATAGATGTGTGAAGGGCTATTATTAGCCTTAAAAAGGTTGTCAGAATACAACATTTCATCCATTTCTTCCACAGGGAGGGCCTATCCACCTTATCGAAAGCATTAGAAAAAAACAAATAAGCTATAAACTACCTGAGAGTTATTACTTACATATTTTTCGATTATGGCTTGTAAAGTTGCAATATTGTCAGTAACTGAATGGTTTTGAGGAAAGCTTGCTAGATGTCGCCCAGTTATTCAGATGGTCCAACACACTGGCAATTTATGCGAATTGTATTGATATATTTCTGACATCATTATGCTTTTGTCTTCGATGCACTTTCTTCTGTGAAGTATGTATGGGTGTAAATGTTTCTTTTGTTTTTTCACTTGTGTGTTGTCCAAGTTATTTCATGTAAGTATGTACTTCATCTCTATTGTGGAGCTCACAAAACGTTTGTACATAAGCATTCCTATCTTCTTTTCATATTTGATTAAAAAATGTTTTGTACTAATGAGAAATAAATAAATAATTGAACTGATCTGACTTATGGTGTCCTAATATTGTAGACATATTGTGCCCTTAATAAGTTATTTGGAGAAGTTTGATGATTTTTTTGTTGTTATACTAACTGGTATATACATTTTGAAAAGTGGCGTAGTGCTGCAAGCGTGGCAGAAGTTAACATACTCATGCAATAAGCTAGACCTGTTCTGTGGTGGTCCTGCTCTGTTTGCGGGGCATTGTTTGGATATAAATAAAGTAAGTAACCTAGCAAATAAATAATTTTATGGCAAGTGACTTCAGAATCAGCTAAGGAAAGTCTGGGGGTAAAGCCAATGTAGAAGATTTTTGTCAATTAACGCTTTGCTAAAAGCAGTGCAAAGACAAAAGACATGAATAAACAATTCTCTTTTATTTCAACAAATAAAAGCCACCCTCTCCACCCATGGGGTGGCGAAGTGAGCTAAAGAACAATGATGGATTCTACCCAGATCTGTGACTGGGGGTGAGTATTTGAAAAGTTTTAGCACTCCGTCCATCATCTCCTTATGTTTGCTTTGTTCGCCCTAATTTGGCAGGGTATGCCCAGACGTGGGTCCCTTGCTCACTTTGCCACTGGATTCAAGCTAGCCTGATGAGGGGTGCTACCCCGAAACCGGTCCCAGGATGCTTCTTTCCAGTTCAGGTAAGACATGGCTTTGCAGTTCAGGCTGGACTGTTCCCATGAGGCACCGGTCAAGACTGATTTGCATATAGCTGTGTCTGAACTGGGTTGGCGAAGTGAGCTAAAGAATGATGATGGATTCAACCCAGATCTGTGACTGGGGTGAGTGTTTGAAAAGATTTTAGCACTCTGTCCATCATCTCCTTGTGTTTGCTTTATGTGTTAAACACTAGACACACCCCTTATACATAGATTTTGAAGTAAAACAGCTGCTAAATGCAGTTAACGAAAATATGGTGGATCTGCCAAAATATGGTGTGGTGCCATAGAGGAGTAGGTGCAAATACACTCTCTACCTCGGACAAAAAAGTGCATCATTATTTAAAGGAATTTTGAGTCCATCTGACGATAACTTTTAGACTTTTCCATAAGTTTGATGATTTTGTACTTTACATATTTAAGCATGTGTTTGAGAATGTGCCACTTGTGTCCTGGCCTCTGCATCATGTTAACAGTTTGAGCAATGTATACCTCCCTCTCCCAGCCCACCTTATGGCATTTTCTTTTACCATTAGTGTGGTAAATAATGGGAATCCATCAGCTATTGCTGAGCTGGATCTGGGATCTTGACTGGACCCTGTGAAATATGCTGAATTTGACATGATATCCTTTACAGACACTTAGATACGTTTAGCAGTGTCTGCACAGTGTTTGCTTTCCATTTAGAGCAGAAACCTACAGCCAGCGAACAGGCTTCCTTGGTCATATTCAGCTGGGCCTAGAACAACGACATGAATTAAAGGTCACTCAGCCTTTCTTTTGTTCATGCATATAGTGCCTAACACCTAGATGCCAGTGCAATGGAGATAAACTAAGAAACAAAGCGTATTATCACTTCCCAAGTAATTAAGAAAAACTATGATATGGAGGCAGGTTTTCAACATTGTTTAATCCCTCTATATAAGAGTGTGAGAAAGTGCGACTTTTTGCGTGGTCACTCCCATTACTTCGAGGCTGGTTTTACTGGGTTTTTTAACTCTGAACACTGGGTACTGCTACCCAGGCTCCAGTGTATGTGCTTGACCTTAAATCATGGTATATTGGCTAATCCCCAATTAACATGTGTAACATTGTGGTAGGCCACAGTATATATTGCAGGAAAATACATCTGTGGCATGAAAAGTTAAATGTCACCTCTAGAATGTAGCACCTATTGTGACGTCCACTAGAGTGGCAAAGAAAACATGGCCTCAAGTTCACATGTGTAGCTCAGACTCCTGCAGCTTTTCAACCTGCAGACAAACCTGGCAAAATCCCCCTTTTAGACAGTAAAGAACCTTACTATTAAATGATAAGTAAGTCACCCCTACATTGGCTTTGTAGCTCCCAATGTTCGGCTCCTAGAATTTAAATGTAGTACATACTAGAAGTTAGTATTGGCATGTACTTACAGTGACCAGCCCCCAAAAGCTATTTTCAATGTAAAGGGGTGTAGCTGTCCTATGAGAAAACCTAGAGGTTAGAAAAAAATTATAACCATCCTATCTCCAGTTTGTGACAAGCTACTGGAATAAATCCAACACTTTTTAAAATATTTTTTTAAATTCCAATTAAATGCTGAAATCACATTATTAATAAATATTTAGGGAAATTTAATTTTAAAAAGTTGCACTTTACCTGCATGAGCTTCCAGTTGGCTAATTAGTTTTACTTGCTGTCAGATGGCCTTGCAAGTGCTTTCCTGTAATGAGTTGCGAAAACTGCTCCAGAGCAATGTAAGAAATTGGGTTACTGTTTGAGGGGGGTGAAACACTTCTCAAGCAGGAACCACAATCCTTGTGAGGGTGAAGGCACAAGCAAACCCCAAATTAACCTGTGTCCAACCCTAGGGTAGCTTGACACAGAACAGTCAGGCTTAACTTAGAGGCAGTGTGTAAAGTATGTATGCAGCACTTCAAACAGTAGTAAAGTGAAGACACAACAAAAGAAAAATTCCACACCAATTTAGAAAAAAAGTGTGAATTTTAATAAAGAAATCAAGAACAACAAAATGCAATCAGTAGAACAAGAATTTTAAATAATTAAGTGTAAATAGCAGCAAAAAGCACAAAATGCCTACAGTGGTCATACGGTTGTGCCAGACCGAGACAAAATCACAGGTTCAGACTGACTGCGATGGAGCCCCGGCCGACTACAGGGACCCAGTTAGGCCTGCTGAACAAGAGTACCTTAAATCCTTGTTGCGAAAAGATGCAGAGTCCCATGTTGAGGGTGTGTGCCAAGGTCCTCAGAAAGAATCATTTAAAGATGCCTGGTATCATTGGCACAGTAAGGATTGGAAGTTCAGTAAAACTAAAAACACTCACCAAACATGCTAAATTCTCCAGCTGAGGCTCAATGTTCCATGAAAGGAACCTTAAGATGGCTGCCAAGTGTCAAACACTTACACTAGTTGCTTGGCTACAGAACTTCAAAGATGGTACAGCAAGAGAAAATCTAAAAGTCATGCGCTAACCTCCTAACGTCGCCCTTTACTGAGGAACTTTGTTGAGCAGTTATCATCGTTATGGAGTTTTCTCCCGGGTTTTGAGTAAAGCGTCTCGGTGGCGCATCTGATCTATGATCGGCAGTATTAGAGAAGCGGAACACCACTCTCCTCATGAACCGCTCATATTAAGAAACCTTTCAGGAAGGAACAACTCTTTGCAGTTCTAGTTATTAAGCAAGAGATAAAAATGTTATGAATTTATCTCAACTAAACTGATTCCAGAGAATCTTCCAAAGAGGAGCAATGCACTTGTTCCTTTCCTCTGAGCCATTCCAAAGCTGGTCATGCAAGTATGCCTACTGGGATATAAAAAAAGACAAAGAACTGTTGTAAGTACTGCTAAGACTTAACAGTGTGAAAATACAAAGAACTTTCCTAGTGTTATTTAAAAGACATGTTCCTAACGAATAGAGAAGTAACTAGGAATGCATGAAGAAATATAATTCTAACTTACAGTATTCATTTTCTTACATTACAGAAGAGTGGCAATAGTTATTGTCCTGTGGGGTATGTTAAGTTGCAAGCAACACGCACGATGTATACATATTTATACTTACATTAGACGGTATTAGGAAGTCATTGATAGTAATATTTATGTTGTATTTATACACAGTTCCACAACAATACCAAACATTATCAAAAGTTTGAAAGTGATGACTGAATGAAGAGACCCGTAAGAAAAACCCAGAAGAACAGGACCAGGGCAGTCTCTTCTTTTTCTCTCCCCATCCCCTTTGCCCCTGGGAATGCTCCCTAGTCGCTAGACATTACCTTAGAGACTGGGAGGGGTCTGGAACATGCACTGGGATTTAGGCATCATTCTGCTCCTGTGAAATCTGTGGGCCCGATTCACAGAACTAACTTAAGACAAAATCCGAAACTTACTACCATTTTGGAATTCACAGAAGGCACTTACTCATTTTGGTATTTACAGAAGGCACTTACTCATTTTGGTATTCACAGAAGTTAGGAGTCCTAACTTTAGGACTTCTAAATGCCTTCTGTGAATACTGAAAGCCTTAAAATTAGGATTTTTCTCAGTTTAGTAGTAGTAAAGTTAGGAGTCCTAACTTTAGGACTCCTAAACTGAGAAAAATCCTAATTTTAATACTTTTGGTATTCACAGAAGGCATTTAGGAGTCCTAAAGTTAGGACTCCTAACGTCTGTGAATACCGAAGTGAGTAAGTGTCTTCTGTAAATACCAAAATGAGTAAGTGCCTTCTGTGAATACGAAAATGGTAGTAGGTTTAGGATTTTGTCTTAAGTTAGTTCTGGGAATCGGGCCCTTGGTATATTAAATTACAAACCTGACAGTGCCTCACACAACAAAGGCGATGGGGTATCCAAGCTAAGAGATCCATTGCGCAGCGGCAGTTGCATGGCGGTGCATAGTGCAAAGTGATGTTCTTGCGTGGAGATGCATCACACAGCAGGGGCTCCGGGCTGCATTGAGCAAGGCGATGCCCTTGCATGGAGATGCATCGGCTCCAATGGGCTGCGATGGGCGATGCAAAGTTCTTGCCGCTGGGAAGTCCATATAGCAGAGGCAATGCATCGATTCTGAGGGTGATGAATCAAGCAGCAGAGGTGAAGAAGATGCATTGGTTCTGCTGGATCTATAGGCCTACTTTCAAGGGTCGAGGACTGTTTTGGCACCACTTGCAAGGGCAGGACTTACATATGGCAGGGTCCAGGTGGTGGGTTCAAGTTTGTTGGAAGCCTATTATGACCCTGAGGCTTCTGATTAGGAGGAAAGCCAACCAGCCCTTGGAGTCCTTGGAGTCACTCGGGGATCCTGGTTTCAAAGATGCAGACCCAGTCCTTCTCACCGAGGCAAAAAGGCAGGAGGATAACAGTTCAGGACAGCAAGGCAGCAGTCCTTGAACGCAGACATCCAGCAGAGTAGCAGTTCTTCCAGCAGCAGCACAGCAGTCCTTCTACCATGCAGTGTAAACAGGTCAAGAAGTGTACTGAGGAATTGGGTCTAAGGATTTATTATTTATTCCTGGTGCTCACTTTGGAGTGGAGGAAGCATCTAGAGGTTTCCACCCCACAAAGCTTCAGGCATCTCCTGCCTTGCTCCTGCTTTCCTGGGGTCACAAAAGACTGGTGACAAACCATTTTGCAAGTGCTCAGGCACAGACTTTGTGATGAGCAAGTGTGGTAGGAGACTGCTCCTCTCCCTCGTTAACTCAGAGTGGCCCATCCAGCCGAAACCTATCTTCCCTTTGTCTGTCTAGAAGAAATTCACAAAGATCAACTGCCAGCTACACCTAGTCATTTGACTCAGAGTCAAGCTGCAGGCACCAAATAGTGAGGACAAGAAACTTTCTAAACGTGGCATTTTCAAAATTGTGAATAAAAATCCAATTTTGCTATTAAAGAGGGCTTTTAATTACAATTCTTTAGACAACAAACTCCACCTGTCAACCTGCTCCCAAATGAAAAGTTAAAATGTATTTAATGTATTAAGGTAACTCCAATGTTATCCTATGGGAGAGGTGGGCCTTGCAGGAGTGATAAACTAATTTAGGATTTTTTCATTACCATGAAATGGAAAACTTAAAAGAACATGTCCTACTTTTTAAATACACTGCACTTTTCCCTCTGGGCTGTGTAGGGTCTACTCTAGCGGCGACTTATATGTATTAAAAAGGAATTTTGGGCCTTGCAAGAAGTTTATCTTGTCAGGTCGAAATGGCAGTTTAAAAGTGCACACACAGGCTGTAGTGGCAGGCCTGAGACAGGTTTTAGGGGCTACTTAAGCGGGTGACACAATCAGTATCAGGCTCCCTAGTAGCATTTAATTGACAGGCCCTAGGGTACATGTAGTACCACTTTACTAGGGGCTTACAAGTACATTAAATAGACCACTTGAGTGTAAGACAGTTCTACCATGTTTTACAGAGCGAGCACAAGCACTTTAGCACTGGTTAGCAGTGGTAAAATGTACAGAGTCCTAAAGCCAGCAGGCAGATTGAAGGCAAAAAGTAAGGGGAAAGCAACGCCAAGGATGCCAGGTCTATCAAGCAGTAAAAGGGGCTAGGTCTTTTCAGAGGAATACCAGGTTATTAAGTATGTGACAGATTTTAACTCAGGGAAGACTTCCTGAGGGGCCAGGTACTTTTTTAACTTGAAACTGACCAGGGTGAGGCTACCTACACATGGCTACGTGTAAGGTAGACCAGGAGAAGAGAAGTGTTTGTTCTATAGGCCCTCTGTAGCCAGTCTGGCACCAGCAGAGTGAGAGGGGGACCTGGTCCCAAAACCAGTTTGGTGTAGCTGGGGAAGAGAAGCCTTTTATTCCATAGGCCCTCTGTATTCAGCTTGACACCAGCCCAGTAAGAGGGGCACCTTGTCCCAATATCAGTTTAGTGCAGCTGAGGAAGAGGGAACTTTTAACTTCCCTAAACACACCCCTGGCTGGCACACAAGCTCCTTTCAGGGGCAATATGATTCTACCATGTTAAAAATTCCCTCAGAATAAAGCATTGTGTAATAATTTGCAGTAAGGAAAACAGGAAGTGCTGAAGGGTCACACCTGGGACCATTTCTCCCATGTGGTAGGAGTGAGCAGAAACAACCCCCACCCACTGGCTAGTGAAAACTACAAAGCTGACACCTCACCCACTGCTCATCAGAAGACACTCTAAACCTGTGGAAGAACAGAAAATCACTGAACTTGCTGATTGAGACCTGTGTGGAAACCTGAAGGGCTGGACCTGCTCCCACTTGAACCCAGGACTAAGAAGTGGACTCAAAGTGTCAACTGGCTGACCTTCTAGTGGCTAGAGCAACGCAAAAAGCTTCAAAGGGATTTTAGCTGAAGTGCCCAGAGGACCAGAGTCTTTGTCTTACTGCTTGTGGTGGACTAACATCCACCGCGGTTAATAACTCACTTTGTTACAAAGGGATATGCAGCGATTGTAAGGATGTTAGATGTGACTGATTACACATATAATGATTTAAATAGCGCTTTCAAATTTAGATTTCTATTAATTTTTTTATAGCACTACTCATCCCAATTTAGGGTGTCAGAGCATTATACATCTCACACACTCACATACACATACACATACCCACAGAAACACAATATATAGAGAAAATTAATCATATAAGTGTGCAAATGTGTAAATCAAGGAACAGTAAATGTTACATTAGACAATGAGAGTTACATAGTGCAGAACTCATATATTATCTATACTGGTAGGCATCATAGATTAATAGTGCATGATTGGGAGAAATACAAAATCAGGATTTAAAACTTAACACAGTGGTTGTGGTTGCTTGTACCAATATGACTTTTATTACTACCCAAATAAAGTATTTTTAGCTACCTCAGAATAACTGCTGATTGAGAAAAGGAAAACAATAAGGTTCTAAACCTATGCCTAGCGCCACTGGACTTGTGTGACTGTGCTGCTGCAGCAATTTTAGCATAATTATAGACTTCCGCATTTGCCACATAATTCATCATCTGCCGTATAAACTGCAGGTTTTATGAAAAACAAAATTTGTTTCTAGCTCAAACATTTCAAAAGTTACTAAAAATGCAACGAAACACGTTGCTGCTCAGGGGAAGGCCCTGTGCAAAAAAAGTACTAGCTACGTTTTTGGTGCCTATTGCTATATTTGTAGGTTAAATGGGTACTAATTAGGGGTAATGATTGCCCAGACAATGTTAAGTTTGAAAAATGGCAAAATAATTAAGTAATGCTATCAGAAAATGTGCCGCATTCAGCCACAGATTTTGCCTTTTCTTGCCACATAATTTACTCAACCCTGCCCCAGAATTTGACCCTCCCCACAGCATAATTCCAGTGACCCTGCCTATGCTTTGAAGTTTGCATTCAACCCCTGTGATGCAAGTTCAAGAACACTGTGCTATATTTGATAGATTGCAACTTATGAACTGCAAGAAACAAGAGAATCTCTGTGTTAAAATCAGTAACCAACTTAACTGTCCATATAAAATACAAATCACTGATCTGCATATTACACAACTTGTTTTGTCGCAGGCACATTAGCCCTCAATGCTACTTTGGGTCAAACTGTGACTGGACTAACTATAGATCTCTTCAGGAAGTGCATTAACCATTACTGTTATTCCCTGAGTATTGATTGACTACAAAGATCTGTGCAGCAGGTGCCTTAACCTGGTAAAATACCAGGCTATTTTGGACAGCATGTACATAGTTTTTTTCCGGTTGCAAATGGTCCGAATCGCAGAATCGGGTCATTTCTGACAGGAAAAATGCATTTTCCTATGTGCCAAACCCATTTTGAGATTTGGTAACCTAACACTGAATTACAAAATGGATTAGCGATTTGGTATTAGGAAGGGGCATGTTAAGGGCATCCCTTCCTGATAGCGACTCGCGGTGCTGTGTACAAATGTTTCACGACCGAAATGCAGTCGCAAAACATTTGCATTTTACCGCTGTCTTCAAGTAGGTGGTAACCCATTCACAAAGGGGAAAGGGTCCCTATGGAACCTCTTCCCCTTTGTGAATGCATGCAAAAATGCTTTTTCAGACTACCTACTCTTTAAAATGAAACTGCAGTGTTTCTTTTCTTTTTTTTTTTAAACGCATCCTGTTTGCATTTGAGGAAAATGGGCTGCTTTAAAAAAAAAACGGTGCGTTATTTAAAATCAAGCACCGACATGGTGGTCTGCTGTCCCCAGCAGGCCACCAACCATGTATTTTTAGGGATTCCCAATGGGTCGCAATTTGCGATCTACCTCATGAATATTAATGACGTAGATCAATTGGTACCCCATTAGGAATCTCTGTCAAAGACACATTAGTAGATATGTGTTTGCGATTCCCTAAAACCGAATTCGCTGTTAGAAAATTTCAAAACTGAAACCTACGTACTTGTGGCCCTTTGTGACTAATAAAGTAAACAAGAACATATTAACTTGCACATTTGTTCTCGTTCTCAATGTTTTTGTGGCAGAGTAGATGTATAGGATGGCTGTCAGACTCCACTTTTCATAACTCTGCCTCTCATGACTCCACACACTTTCTACTGCCACATCTTCACCCCCAATTAATGATTTTCCAGATTTTTTTGATCCATTTCCAGCAATGTTTACTAAAATCAAACTCTGGTACTCAGGGTCCACCTGCAGAATGCATTTTGAGCTCTGTAAATTAGACAATAATGTATACACAATGGCACCGTATTTAAGGCTCCACTTGTACTGCTATACTGAATCCATTTCTACTTGCACAGAGTTGTAGTACTCAGCCAAGAATATGGCAAATGAAAATTAAATACACAAATAAAACGCGTCCACCTTAGCTGCCCTTGTGAATTAATTATTTTCCCTGCTAGTTATTGTTTCTATATTTGTAGAGTCCCCGGGGAGCAGACATTGCCTCAGTACAGAAGTAACTGGAGTTCTCCCACGTGTAGAAGGTGAACACAAGGTACTTGCACAGCTATAGTCCTCGGGGGATGGACGGCATTGTGAATTATGATTCACATCGCAACACAGATGGTAACTCATCTAATGCAAAGAATCGTGAAGCAACAAGCAATTAAAGACAGACCCGGAGCATGCCTGCAATTTTAACGATGGAGCATTTGACCTTCAGTGACTGGCTATCTGTTACGCCGACCACGTTGATTCATGCACCGAGGGGCCTCTTGGCTGGCGCCCCTCCTCAGCCCACCTCCAGCGCCTGAGAGAACAGTAGGGGTGCATTAATGGAGGGAGTTAATGATTCAGAGAATGTCGGCGTAAGATGGAGTGGGATTAATGCGGCTGCATAAATACATAAACATGCCAGCAACCCCCTCGCAAGAAATTCGAACGGTGAAAATTGTGTGTTTCGAGGGTACTTTGTAAACCCTTAGTTTTACAAGCTGCGTGACACGAATAGTGGCTGATGTTTGCTTTTAGGATGATCTGCGGATGAGTCTCTTTGATATGTGGATATTTCTGCAGCCTGCATTTCCTAACTGCCAGCCTTCCTCGCTTCCTGTTTCCTTCCGTCCTTTACTTCAATACATTGTCTCTTATGCTCCTTGTCAGAAATGGGGGCCTCCAGTTGGCAGCGGCTGGCGCCGGTGTCAAATAGTGACCCTTCTTCCTAAGTCAGAGTAAGGGGGCTACACCCTTTGATAACACGTAGCACGAGCAGACAGGCTTATCTCAGAGGCAGTGTGTGAAGCATTTATGACCATACACAATAACGCTGGAAAGACGCTACAAAACGGACACCACAAGCAAGTATAGAAAATAGTTATCTTTATATAGGTTAAGCACGAAACGGAGAAATGCTCAAAGAACCACAATGCACATGATTACAGATTCATTGAGGGCGATGGAAGCACTCGTGCGTGCCGGTGGAACTGGCTTAGTTCGTGATCGGGGCCTAGGTGGCCCGGTTATGCACAATGTACCTGGGATATAAAGGGGGTACAGCGCACAGCTTCACGAGGAAGGTGCGGGATGAAAGGCGGACTCTCAGCGGCCACAGCTCCTCGGCTGCAGCAGTCCGCGGCGTGCATTCACTCTAATTCTAGGACGGGGTTGGGAGGCAGCGCCCAGCAGCACACACCGAAGGTGTCATGGTTTGTGACATAGGGGCTAGCGTGGGCGCTCAGCGGCACAGCTCTTCAGCTTCAGTGGCCCGCGAGAGCAATAGGGATGGTATCAGTAGTAAAACAAGGGTGGGCACTCAGCGGCACAGCTCCTCAGCAGCTGCGGCCCAAAATAGCGATAGTACTGATACTCATAGTATCCTCGTGGTAGGACCTTTGCGGGCACTCGGCGGCACAACTCTTCAGCGGCAGCGGCCCACACTAGTGACAGCAATAGTTTTTGTGGCAAGGCCAAGGCGGGCACTCACCAGCACAGCTCCTCAGCTGTAGCGGCCCACAATGGCGATAGCAATAGTTTCCGTAACAAGTCAAATACGGGCACTCAGCAGCACAGCTCGTCAGCTGCAGCGGCTCACAGTGGTGATAGCAATAGTTTCCGCAGCAAGTCAAATGCGGCGTTCCCCACAGTAGAACTAGAGACCCTGGATTTCTCGACAGAGGCCTCACCTGCATGTAGGATTCCCTTCAAGAGGAACCCGGGCTGCCAACGAATGAAGTCTAATGTCCCTAAGACTTTAGCAGGAGGCAAGCTCAAATCAGGCCCTTGGGTAGTTGCTTCAGTATATGGATGAAAGTTTCAAAGTCCTTTCCCTCTTGTTTTGCGGACAGAGGTTCGTCTTCGCATCCCAAAGTTACACACCTCGAAGGGGTTTCAGCTCAGATCTTTACACCCCAAAAGTTTTTGTTCTTGAGAAAGTCACAAATCACTCGACCCGGCCAGAACCAGTTTGGTGTCGACTTGGGTCACTTTATTTACGAGGCGGCATCCTCCCTTTCAGGGAGAGGGGGCCCACCATCAGACGCCCACTGGGAGGAGGAACCATCATTCACCTTGCCAGGCACAGCCCTGCTCAGATCAAAGGGGTCACCCCTCCCCATACTTCAACAACAGATTCCTCCATTCGGCCCAGGTCGGCGTCAGCCTGCCCTGGCCCTCTAAACCAGATGACCAATAAACATACAAAGAAAACACACAGGAAGGTTTAGACAAAAAGATACCTGCTTTCCAAAAGTGGTAGTTGCACACTCATAATATAAAGACAATCACCACTACCAGATGCACGTTAATATTTGAAGCTCAATCATACCAAATTCAACTTTCCTAACATGTTACTTGGCACTACTAAGACTATACTAGTTCATACAGTTAATTTATAATGAGGAGCATTCGCGCTGTGACAATGAATGGCAGTGGCACAGCACCCAGAGCATCTGACGCCAGCAACCACAAAGGAGACAAAAAGTGACAAATATAAAAATTATAAGGGGGATCTACACCAATGGTGCCAGGTCTAACACTCCTCTTCCTTATTGGCTCTCTTTTATTTTCACATTTTGTCTCTAACTTTACCACTGTTTCTACTCTCTGTACCATTAACTCCTTAAAGGCCCGATTTCTACCTAGGCGGTAAGCATACTCCTTCACGGCGAAGACAAAGGGGCAGATTTACAAGCCACTTGCGCCGCCATTACATCAGTTTTTTTGACGCAACGGTGGCGCAAACATTGTGGCAACTTTACAACGTGACGCATCTAGGGAGATGCATCACGTTGTAAAGCCCAGGTATAATGTATGCAGGCTAGGCATTCCCATGCAAAAATCCATGTAGAACTCTATGCCTTCACTGCATCAAAATCACTACGCCTCCTCAGACCAGGCATAAGAAATGACGCAGGGCTTTTTGTATGGGACTCACCTATCTGTTTTGGCACATTTTTCATAAGCAATTCAGATGCATCAGTATTTCTGACGCATCTGTTAATCCTTGAGCAATGGAGCACTGTGTTGTAAATACAGCGCATCCATGGTGGCACAAGGACATTTGTCACAGGCGCAAGGAAACTGACGAATCTATGCAGATGTGTCAGTTTCTTGTAAGTCTCCCCGAAGTATGTTTGCCACCAAGATAATAGTCCGCCCACCCAAATTAGTTTGGGGTATTGCAATGACTACTCCATCACTGCCAAAGCCACAGCTCTCTGAAGGCCTGAAGGAGGAAGGGATATCAGAGAAAGGGCTATATTTCTGCCCACCCAATTAGGATGGCGAACATATGCCCATTTATTTTACTGTCTGTCACCGCCAGGGAAACTCTGGAGGTAAGGGACAATAAACATTGAATAATGTCCCCTTCAGCATGGAAGATGGCTCCCATAGTGAGGGGGCATTTTGTTTTTTATTTTAAAAAAGAAAATCCCGTTTGGGGATTTTATTTTAAATCAAGGGAGAACAATGGTGCAAGGCAACGCCATGGAGCCGGAACCCTGCACCATACAGCAAAGAACATTGACAGGAAACACCATGACTGCAGGTCCTATCATGCTACATAATAACCGCCAGCTTAGCGGAGGTCATTTATAAATTCAGCAGGGGGGTCCCTCAGTCAGATGGAGAGAGTAATCCATTATGTCCCCCTGGCGGAAACAATGGGCCACCCACCGAAGTATAAATCAGGCACTAAGTCTCTTACCGCCCCTACTCCACCTTCCTCTTCTTTCTGTTATGTAACTCATTCTTTTTTCATTGCAGCGTTAGTTAGTGCCCTGGTCTGGCGACACTCATGCAGGATAATATACAGTGCATTCTATTTTTAGGAGTTTCCCTGTGAGGTAGACTTCTCAAGTTTCCAAAGCTGATGCATGCATAGCCATGCAGATCAAATGTTTACCTTTCATGATTACAAGTCCCATAATGCAAAGCAAAAACCTGGACAGAATCGGTTACTCATGGATAGATCTCAGAAACCTCAGAGCTCTGTGGTGACAGATTCTTGGGGGTTGGAGAATTAGCTGTTGGTGCAAGTTGAGCTGTTCACGTAGTGTCAATACCCCGTTACTCAATTATTTTGATCATTACTCCCAGTTCAGGACATCCCCATCACAGTCATTACACTCTGAGCTTCAGCTCCTGCCACCAGAAGCGATCACTAATCAACAAAAAGTGTTTCCCATCCCTCGATTATGGTGTTAAATCACTTCCTGCTGGCTCTCTATAAACAGTAATTAAAGTGACACTACTTCCATATATCCAGACCTTATCTGGAGCTGATAACCTTGTGGGTGGGAGCGATGGGAAACTGGTCTGTGATGGGGAAGATTTGAATGTGGAGTAAAAAAAGATTCCTGGTAAGTAACTGTGCGTTTCCTCCTCGTCCAACTTCCCCAGTCACAGTCATTACATTCTGAGCATTAATCAAGAATGTAATTGGCTTCTAACAGTAATAACAAAATCACTCAACCTCAATTGCAGTATAATTTTATATATTGAAAAATTCATAACAACCAAAATTAATTTCATGAATTTTTTCCCAAGGAACTTAACACAGAACTGCCAAATGCTGAAGAATTATTGCCCCCTCAACAATCTGTAACAAGTCATGAATGTGTTAGGGGAAGCCCAATAAACATTATTACAGATTTCAGTCACTGAAGGACCTTTGAATACAGCCCAGTCGGTTTTAATACCTGTTTGTAAGTCATCAGGCTACTGGATGAGGGAAGTTTCACTCAGGCAGCAATCACAATCCTTATCAGCGTGAACCACAAAAGTCACTACATTAACCTGTGCTTAGCCCTCTGGTAGATTGGCACTGATGCCCCAAATCTCTTTGTATCTCAATGCTCTTGCAAAGCCATTATTTAGGAGTCACCACTGGTTGTATGGACCTTTGGTTGTCAACATAAAGCCTATGAAAAAAGTTAGCATCTACTACACATTTCAATAATATGAAAACCAATGTGACGTCCCAATTACTACAGCGAGGATGAAGTTTAAACCATGAAATCTTTATTAACAGATTTAATAAAGTGTTACAAGTCAATCACTCAGTAAATCAATTTATCCCAAAAACATGTATATCTATGTAATTATGCAATTTAAATTTGCATATTATAAAGAAAAAGTTGAAAAATATAACAACGTGAAGCGCACAAAATACATAAAGTAGATTATGCCATAAATTAATTTACCTATTCTAAACAAAGCATTGAAAGTGGAATGGGAAGCTAAAAGTGGAATGTGTCAGCATCAGAAGAACCAAGTTAAGGTTGTTGGGGAAGAAACAGATCTTCAAGCATTAAGCTCAGTACCAGGGACAGAGGAAATTAGCAAAGTTGAGAAAGGTCTTCCCTCAGTGAAATCAGGATAGGATCTGCTACACAATTCTAAGGAACACACAATTATTAAGAAATGGAAAGTTCTGGAAGCTTCTTCCCATCAACCCCCGTGATGGCCCAAATAGGATATGATGTCCTCCGGGAGCAAGTTGATTCCCCAGGTTCCTAAGATCAGACAAAGAAGCACACAGCTGCATGGCCTTGAAGGTAGAAACAGATTGGAGAGATTGGTACAGAAGGCTCTCTACATCCCTACGCACTACATAGCAATGACCAAATAGATAAGCTTATCTATAAACATTTTGCTACAATAATAAAGACCTATTATAACTAAGAGCGCTTCTTGGAACTGCTCCTTCAGAAGAGAGAAAAACATGTACTTGCAAAGCATTTATTTAAGAAATAGTTTGAACTATTGTGGTCTAGGCAAAAATCATGCCAAGCTTTCGGAGGAAATATGGGAACCATACAGGTACAATTAGCATTAGTAAATACAATGACTATAATATGGTTATATGTGTGTCTCTCAATACACATACATATAACAACCTACTATTATTTAATAAATATGGTGCATACAGAAAGAGTGGTGTAGAAGAAAAAAGGGGCATATCAGCCACAGCCGGCGATAATTATTGCTAAGCGCGCTTAGCGTGAGGATAATTATCACCGGCTATCACTGGATTTTATCGCAGAGATAGCGTGCTATCAGCAACGCTCATCTCCAATGTGATAACAATCCAAGCGCTAGCTGCAAAATGTGCGATTATCGCTGGAAATCCAGCGATAATCGCACAAACGTAGGCAATAGCTTGTTGATAGGGCAGGGCAAACGTAGCCATAATATCCACCTTCCGTTGGATATAATGGCTAAGTCAGATTGAAAGCAGATGTAAGGAAAGTAGCGATAAGCGCGGTTCGCGCTACTTTTCTTATCGCTATGCAACTAGATAATTGGAGAAATGTCGGTTAGCGACATTTCTCATGTTATTTTGATCAGGAACACCCACTTTGCATCTCATTAGAGATGCAAAGATGGGCGTTAGGGTAAATGGCGTTGAGGCATGGAAACACGCGTTAGTGTGTCCTTGCTGATAGTGCGATAAAATTATCACTGCTTTTCGTCCGAAAATGGATGCTAAAGCGGCAATAATCTTATTGCGGGCCTTGATGATATGCCCCAAAATGTGAGCAAATCAAAATATATGCTCCTGAACCCAGTGCATTTGACCAGGGCTAATTTAGCGTTAACAGGGGTCCCACTTTTGTGTATTTAGGCATAACATTGACTGAGCACCTAGGGTGGCAAGCTCACATAACACAGTGCAGATTAAAAATGGAGCTAGTGCCTGGAGGAATTCTCAAGATGTTGTTTAGGTCACAGTTTTGTCCCTTTCAGCTAGCCTTACAGATGTATAATCATCAGACCTTGGGGTCAGTCACCGATTGTGCAGAGTTCTGGGGAAACCTGGGTGTGACCACAATAGTTATTGCGGAAAATCGCTGTATCTGTCAGTTGGTAGGTATACCTGCAAGTACTCCCCTGTTTTCACTTAGGCTGGATTTTTGGCTGAGTGTGTTTTCTGATAGAGTAGGAATGCATTCGGTACTGTGCTAGAGGAGGGAGGATCTGGGCTACTGGAGCTTTTGCCCTATCGACAACGCTCAAGGAAAAACTTTTTCAAGTAGGCTCTAGTAAGATTCCCTGGATTAAGCATGTGAAAGGTACATTGACTGAGATTGGAATGTCAAGTCTAAGGAGTGTCCCAGGTGAGGGACTGAGGCTATCTCCAAGTCTTCTATTAAATACAGAGGGGCATATTTACAAGGGCATTGCGCCACAGGGACATCAATTTTAACAGTGTTCCTGTGGTGCAATGCCCTGCTCCATATTTACAAAGTGGTATTAAGCTACCTTTTGTGGTTGTAACACCACTCTGTAAATATGATACCCTTACGCAGATATCTGAGTAAAAGGGGTGTGCAATGGGTGTTGCTGTGGACGTTCCAACGCAACACCCATTGCTTTTTGACACTGCCCCAGATTTACAAGGATGTGTTAATCTGAGGCCAATCAATAGCAGGCGTTAGAATGGCAAAATGTGTGCTGCATTCTGAAAAAGCAAAACTCCATGAATGATTGTTTATGTGCAGCAAGGTGTCCCTTTCTGCACATAAACAGTAATGGAATAATGATGATTTGTTACTTCTAAGTGTGCTGAATTATGCAGCACACATAGAAGTAACAAATCACCATTATGGATTGTTTATGTGCAGGACGGAACACCTTCCTGCACATAAACAATCATTCCCTGTAACGCAGACACCCCGTGCAAGGGTGCCTGTGTTGGTGTTAGACAGCTAATTTTAGTGCCAGTGCTAGTGAAAACACACAAGTTCATCATATTGTTGTAAATACGATGCATCTCTGCATTTTGGAAATGTTGGAGTGCAGCAGTGCCAAATTTGGCACAGCTCCGCACTCTGTCATTTCTTTGTACATGTGCCTAAGAGACTCAATCTTACACTTACAGACGAAACTTTGTATCCTTATAGATGCTCTACTTGTAGTTAAGTACTCCTTCATAATGAAGGACTTTCTGGATGAGATAAAAGCCACACTACCTAGGTGACAAGCACTTGACCTTCTATGCCTTTACTGCCAAGTGGGCATGAGTGTCAAGGGCTGTTTGAGCAGCAGTGCCCTGCTTGTGGTTCAACCACTGAAACCATTGAGCATATTATGTTCTTCTGCCCGGCCTACATGAGTAGCAAGAGGTGCTCGATTATTCCGCAATGTCGGTTTTTGGGACAAGGGAGTAAAAAGAAGACCCTAAGATACTGAGATATGATACCAGTAAACTGCTGGTCTTTTCTCTTTCTCAATACTTGATGGGTGTGTGGAGAGTAAGGCAAAAATTGTGCATCCCCAGGAAAATCTGCATAGTGGCCATTTGTCAAATGTCAAGAGTCATTATTCAGAGGCAACGGGATGTGCAACATTCACATAACAGACTAGGAAGCACATTTAGATCGCCTATACATTGTAATCGTTAGTTGCTGGTCAACGCTTCTTTAATGTGTGCATTAACTTATTTATTGCCGAAGTTAAGTCATAAGACCAACTGGATGTGCAATTCCTTTATAACAGTGTAATATTTCCAGTACAAGAGTTACCTGATGCTACCCTGCTGTTATTGTTTAACACACCATCTCTTGTGCTACAGCATATTTACTGTCTAAAGCCCATGGGGGCTGTTAAGCATGGAAGGATGTACATGTAGGTTGCACATGTATCTCAAATGTTTGACTATTTGCACTATATGTCTTTTTCATTTTACCGCATGTTGTATTTGTTTTATGTTCTATTATGGCCTAGTGCCGAAATACAGATTTTCTGACTGCCTAAATACGGTGCACACAGATTAATAGGGTTATCGTATAATGTGTATATATGACATATGCGTGTATAAAGCAATAAACTGTGATGCACGGATCCTCCCTCTGATGGCTAGAATAGCCAGCACACAAACAAACCAACCTTTGAGACCATTTTAACCTGTAATGTCTTCAACATCTTACATCTAGACTTCTTCAATTCTCTCATTTCATCATAAGCATTAGAATGTTTTTCCTTCATCTCAACATCATCCTTTTTCCTTTTCATACCCTTTACCTCAACAAACAGTTTTTTGATTCTCGTATATTTAAATCCCTTTCCCATACGAAATAAGTAAATCAGGCCAATGCAAATATAGGCCCTAACTATCGTGCCTAGAAGTCCACTACCAATATTGCTAAGCCAAGCACCTATAGCGAAAAATCAATTTCCAGCTGCTTCTCAGGCACCTGTTGCTTCTAATTTCTTCACCTCAACTTCCACACCTGTGATATTCTTCACATACCCCCTTATCTCTGTGCTCTTATGTGAAATAAAGGGAGAAGATTTTAGAACCTTCAACATCTTGCAGTCTCCGCCCTCCTTTGCTAGAAAGATATCCAATGCAAACCTATTATCAAGAACCATACACCTAGTGGATATCAGTTCAGTGTCAGGAGCTATTAAAGAGCTAGCTGTCCTAATTGCAAGTTTGTACACTAGTGTGGAAAGCTTTTTAATCTTTAAGTCATTTAGAATAACACATACTGAATGAATCATAGTGTCAAAAAGGTCTCCTACAATTTGTGAAGCACTACTACTACATTTAGTCCTAGAAGGTAACCCTACTTCTTGGGCAACTAACCATTCTACATGATAAATCTTAGAGAAAACTAAAGCTAAGTAGAAGGTAGCCACCCAATCAGCAGGTAACTTAAAGCAAACTTGCTGTCCACTCACATAATAAACTCCGGAAATAATGGGATCCTTTTATGCAAGTACTTGATTTGCATTACCCAGAACCTTAAATTTGTGAGCACACTGACTCACTCCCATAAATTGATCAATTGGATCCTTATCTTCTCTTCAGTAGATACATTACTTCCTTTGATGACTCCCATGTCTGTACATTTCTCTCCCTCCTTCTCTTTCCACACATTCTTCATTATATCCATCCCTTTCATGGCTCTGTCGTGAATTACAGATCTCCTATCTTCCGAATCATCACAGAATTTCTTCTCAATGACTCATTAAGTATGTCAAATTGTGTCTTTGGGCTCCGGCAGTGTCAAACCTAGTTGGGGACCTAAAGAAATGTCAAACTGTCTCCAGCTCCCTGGCATTAGCATGGGGATTCAAGTTTTTATACATGGGCACTTCTGGCAGGACTAAATTATATTTCATGAAATAATACTCAAAGTGACTCTAGCGATATAAGATGCTAATCGGAATATGATGGTAAGTGATACCCTCAGCTACTATAGCAGGCAAATGGGCACAGACATAACAGTCCTTAGCGCCCATCACAATATTATATTCATACAGCAACTTAGAAAACAAGTTTAAAAAAATATTCCTTTGGAAGCATCTTTGTGTAAAATTCTAAGATCAAAGCAATGTCTATCTTCTACTGGAGGAATGTGTGGTGGGTTTAATTATGGATCTATTGGGACTAGTATCAACAGTGAAGTTTAACCCTATTAGCAAAGCAGTCATACAAATAATAGCGCTATTCAGCTACTTCTGCAAAATTTGCAAAACTGATTTTCCTTTTTTTTTATTGAGCAGAAAACTGTAGACATTGTAATCATGGTACATAAAAAAGAAAAACATTTGTAATACCCAGTCTCATAATTCATTAGACAATAAATAGCATAAATTCATATTCTATTTTACATTATATATAACGAGCATTCTATATATCAAGACATGGATTACCTAAAATCCAGATAAAAGAGTACAACAACATATTGCTACAAACTGGCATTGATCTATCAGATAAAAAAGACTTTATATATTAAAACACGTCATATTTGATTACATAGGGGATAGCCTACTTTGCACATTCTCATTTGCATGTGTGACCAGAACATAGCCCTCCCAAGTCGCCCTAAACCTATGAAGCGCCCCTACCCTTTTTGCGTAAGCCTCTTCAAATTGGTAGATCCGGTCCAGCTTAGGAAGCCACTGTCCCATTGTAGGTACCCTCGGTGAGCTCCAGTTTTGCAACACCAAGGATCTGGCTACCACTATAGATATGAAAAAAAAATATTGACTATGTTTTGGTAACTGACTACCTGTGCGAGAAAAACCAAATAGGGCCAATGATGTTGAGGGTACGATAACCAAAGACATACAACAGCTAATAAACCTAAACACCTCCTGCCAAAAGTGTTGCAGTCTAGGACATGTAAAAAATATATGTATCCAGTCTTCTGCCCCAGCCAGGTTGCATCTAAAACATTCATTCAGGATTGATGGGCCCATTTATGTAGCCTGAGGGGAATATAATAGACCAACCATCTATAATGAAAAGACATTCTTTTGAAATTGGCCGCCCTCAGAGCTTTATTCCCAAACTCGCACACTCACTTCCATTCCTAAATGTTAAATTGACAATTAGTTTCCTGAGCAATTTTAGGAACCATTGCCTCAACGAGTCTCTTATTCATGTCCTGGCACAGTAGCCGATAGCAAATTCCAACACCACTCAGATTCAACTCAAAGGCTGCTTTTAAAGTTATTCTTTCCCTCTAATTAATTATTGTGTAATTATTTACAAGAAGGCATGTTGTATGCCTAAAATATAACCTCCTTGACTTTGGGGTTCGAATTGCAATACAAATGATTCCCATGCTATCACGTTGGTACCATTATAAAAGTCACCTAGCTTACGAAAGCCTCAATTATTATAGGACTGCAGTGCCTTTTCCGAAAGCTGGAGACCCCATAACTCACAGTCTTGAAGAGAGGTGTATGCGTGACATGTTGGTACATAGTAAGTTTTATAAAACCGCTGTGTACGATTTGCAATTATTATCATGCCCTTATATCTTGTTTTCTTTTGTGGTGCGCAAAAATGCTGAAAACTTAATTGCGCTTTCTGTTAACATAAGACTTAACAAACATTTTCGAGGAAGGGGCTGCTAGCTGTGTTAGTAAACTAACTAACGCAGCTTGATAATAAGCGGAAAAGTGAGGAAGTGCAAGCCCCCACTGTTCTACATCTAACTGTAAAATAGATAGTTTGATCCAAGGTTTTTTCTTGTCCATACAAACTCATGTATAACTTTATCCACTTCATTGAAATATGAGATAAGTATTTTTAAAGGAAGATTTAGAAACAGAAATATCAGCAAGGAAAGTATAGACATTTTTACTAGGGAAACTCGGCCTACTATAGACAGAGCGAAAAGCGACCATCTTTCTAAAAAGGTGTTTTATTTTATTAGAAGTATTTACATAATTTAGATGAAACAATTGAGAAAAATCAGCAGTAATGTATAAGCCCAAATATCTCATAAGTCGTAATGGCAGAAAATTTAGCCCTGCGGTAAGATCAGCCTCCACCGAGTTAAACAAAAGGAGCTCAATTTTTGCCTGATTAACCTTGTACCCCTCCCCCCCCACCAGGGCTGTAAATGCCTGGATTGACCCTACCACAGACTGGATGTTTGTCTTATATGGATTCAGATATTAAATCATATCATCGCCAAACAGCTTAACTTTTGCCTTTCCTGTTAGCGGATCCAGAATTGATGTGTTAGAGTGGATCCTTATTGCCGGTGGCTCAATAAAAAGAGAAAATAAAAGGAGCGAGAGGGGGCAGCCCTGCCTAGTGCCCCGCCTTATCACCACTTCACCCGCCTGATCCGCATTTATAATTATTTTTGGAATCGTCCCCTTCTAAATTCCTCTAAACATTTCTATCATGCGGAGTGGAAAACTAAAATTTCCTAGAATACAAAAAAAGGCCTGCCAATCTACCAGATCGAATGCCTTTTCTGCATCTATCATTAAGAGGTCTACCCTTCCTGGCTGACAAATAGTCGATAGCTTGTATCAGAAAAAGGTATGAGCAGCCGTCGGCCTGCCGGGCAGAAACCCTGTTTGGTCTGCATGTACCACCTGTTGCGCACAACCCGCAATCCTATTCGTTAAAATTTTCATTAAAAGGTTGTAGACTACATTTAATTGCCTTATTGGGCGATAGGAGCTCGGGTCCTTAGGGTCCTTATCCTTCTTCAAGATAGAAATCACAACTGATCCCTAAAATCTATCACAGACAGGTAACCCATTCATAATCTGATTTTACAGGAATAATTAAAAGGAGAGAGCTCATCCGAAAACAGCTAATAGACTTCAATCGGTGTTCCATTATTACCACTTGCCTTAGCCATTCCTTTTATAATTTCCCTTAATTCTGCAGGTGTAATTGGTTCATTCAGAGCCTCACAATCATCCTTGGTAATCATGGGTAGCTGAACTGCAGTAAAATAATTCTCAAGGGCCTGGGTGTTAACTAGCTTGGTCTTTGCATTAATTTTCTTAAAATGAGAAACAAAAATTTAGGCAATTCTATCTTTAGCCTTAACCAGGCTCGCAGTGCTGGGGTCTCCTATTTGTGGAATTAGTTGCCTGCTCTGTTGTGTTTTAGTAGACCAGGCTAAAATTGTTCCTATCTGCTGTCTTTTTTCGTATACGTTCTGCTGAAATGCTTTCCTTCCAGAGATCTCTTAGAGAATAAAATAGTGTTTTAGTTGTTCTTTTGCCCTTAGTAATTCCTGCTGAAGAACCTCCTCCTCAGGATCTCATTGGGGCCTGGACCTAAGATCTCCCCTAGCTCCATCTACAACATTCTGGAGTCCTTGAATCTTATGTTGCCTAAGTTTATATAGATTAGCCTTATATGCAATCACCTGTCCCCGAAAAGAGGCCTTAAAAGCTTACCAGACCATAAAACCTGATGCTGTATTAATGTTCTCTTTATAAAACCACTGTATAAACTCACAAGTTTCAAAGATCAATATTGGATCCGAAAGCAATGCTTTATCAAAGTACCACCTGGTATTATTTTTTTTTATAGCAATCGTTTTTATTGATTTTCAGAACAACAGTAGCTTTGCACAAGCACAGTCAAACAATAACAAGTAACTGCCGGGAGTCCCCCGGCCCTAGGTATCTACAGAATGCCCCATAGGTGGTTCAGATGCTCCATGTGCGACCCAGGGGAACCCCTCCTCAGACTCCTCTGGAATCCCGTCCCACCCCCCACCCCCCCCCCCCCCACTGCCCCCCTCCCACCACCCCCACCCCCAGAGGCTGCTGCATAGCGTCCGAAATGACAAAAAAGGGAAACCGTTTCAGACCGGGGAAAGCCAGGTCCGGAAGAGACGCATCGCCCTCCATGCGGGCGGGAAGACGGCTGACGGGAGGCCCCTAGATAGGTAGGTCAGCAACGAGCCCCAGGACTCCTCAAAGGCTGTGGGATCCTCCCTAAAGCACATCGCCAAGCGCTCCATCGAAAGCAGGCGCCACAGGCGGGCATGCCACAGTGACAGAGCGGGAGCAGCCTGTTTCTTCCACGCGGCTGCCACCGTGAGTTTAGCTGCCCCCACGCAGAGCCACCATATAGCTTTATCTCCCCTGGACACTCCCTCCCAGTCCTCTCCCCGAAGACCCAGGATGACATGAGCAAGGTCCCCGGGGGGTTCAAAGCCCAAAATCTCTTTAATCTGCGCTAAAATTTCTGCCCAGAAAGGTTGAATACTAGGGCAGTCCCACCAGATATGTTTGAAATCCCTGAGGAGACCACATCCCCGCCAGCAGAGTGCAGAGGTCCCCGGGAAGATCCTAGCCAGTTTTGTGGGGTATAGGTACCAATCAAAGATGGTCTTGTAGTGAGCTTCCCGCAAGCCTACCGACAAGTTGTGCCTAGGAATGTCCCGCCACAGGCCCCCCCACTCAGCCTCAGTGACCTCCCTCCCCAGGAGACGCTCCCAGAATTCCATATGTCTGGCCCTGGGTGTGTGTAGTGTAGTCAGCAGCATCCCATAGAGAGACGAAATCGCCCCCTTCGTCGAGCCTGCCCGTGACAGCACCAGCTTCTCCACCTCCGTAAGGCTCCGGCAGCCCGCCTCCCTGAACGGCGGCGCCGTGGCCCAGTGTTTGAGCTGCAAATAATGGAACTGCTCACTGTGGGGGACCCCAAACTCACTCTTACAGTTCTGGAACGAGCGGAACACCCCCTTATCGAATAGGTCCGCCAGCTTTAGGCACCCTCCCTCTCGCCACCCATCAAAGGGACCCTCCTCTCTGGCTGGAGCAAAGGCCGGATTAAAGTGTATCGGGATATAAGGGGAAGGGAATGTCGTCCATCCCTCCCTCCGCGTGACTTTATCCCAAACCTCCAATGTAGTGCGCGTTGGCGTGCTAAGATATGCATTCGGCGGTCTATCTCCCCTCGGTTTCCACAGCAGGTCCCAGATGGACCTGCCGGCTATCGCCCGGTCCATATGAAGCCAATGCTTCTCCGACTCCCGTACCGTCCATTCCAGTACGACCCGCAATTGGGCCGCTTGATAGTATAGCTCAAAGTCCGGCAGCCCCATCCCTCCATCCGTCCTGTGTTTCCGAAGCACCGTGAAGGGGAGCCGAGCCCTCCCTCCTTGCCATACAAACTGAGTGATCAGTGTCTTCAGCTGCGGAAGGAATGCCTTCTCCAGCGGGATCGGCAAGGCCTGAAACAAGTAAAGGATCCGGGGCAGCACCATCATTTTTACCGCATTGATTCGCCCCAACCAGGATATGTATAAGGGCGTCCACCGCCGCAACTCCTGCCGCAAGTGTGGCAAAACTGTGGTGTAGTTGGCCCCGTACAGTCCCGAAACCGTCGGTGTCAGCTGTACCCCTAGATATTGTAGCGAGTGGTGGGCCCATGAGAGCGTCGTCTGGGCTTTGAGCAAGGCCACCTCCGCTCTCGAGAGCGTGAGATTGAGTATGTAGGATTTGGTCATGTTGACCGTGAACCCTGCCACTCTCTCAAAGTCCCTCAATTCCTCCTGCACTGCGGGCAGAGAGACCTGTGGCTCCCCCACAGTCAGCAGAATATCATCCGCGAAGAGGGAGATTTTGTGATCCTCCCCTCCAAATCGGATCCCTTTAATGGAAGCATTCTCCCTCACCCGAATGGCTAGTGGCTCTATGCTGAGGGCGAAAAGCAGAGGGGACAGCGGGCACCCCTGTCTAGTACCTCTAGTCAGCTGGAAGGGCTCGGAAGGGGTCCCGTTGACCACTACTCTCGTGGAGGGATGGCTGTAGTTGGCTCGCACCATCTCCATAAAAGCGTCCCCGAACCCAAATTTTTGCAGGGTTAAGAAGAGGAAGGGCCAATCTACGCGGTCGAACGCTTTTTCAGCGTCCAATCCTACTAGCACCGCTGGGATCTTAAATCTGGATGATTTCTCAATAAGGTGGATGGTACGCCGTATATTATCGTGCGTCTGGCGCCCTTTAATGAAGCCCGATTGGTCCGGGTGGATCAATCGAGGCAGCAGGTCATCGAGGCGGCTAGCTAGGATCATGGAGTAGAGCTTGGCATCTAGGTTCAGAAGTGCTATGGGGCGGTATGATGCACACACCAGCGGGTCCTTGCCCGGTTTAGGTAGGACCGTGATCACCGCCTCTGCCATTGAGTTGGACACTCTTGCCTCTTTCGCCACCGCCCGAAACAGAGCCGCCAGATGCGGGGCGAGCTCGTCCACAAAGTGTTTATAAAAGTGGGCGGTATAGCCGTCGGGCCCAGGTGCCTTGTGGAGCTTGAGACGCTTTATGGCATTTCGCACCTCCTCCACGGAAATCGGTTCGTCCAGCCGGTCCCGGTCCAGCGCTGACAACTGGGGGCACTCCACCCCATCAAGATATGCCGTTTGCGCGTCGTGCGCCAGCGATCTCCCCCCATAAAGCTCACCATAAAAATCCCTAAAGGCTCTGGTCTTCGCTGCCTCCTCGTGTGTGATACGGTCTGGCCCAACCCGAATGCCTTCCACATAGGATTTTGCCCGCTGAATGCGAAGCTTCCGGGCCAACTGAGAACCCACCTTGTCCCCCTGTTCATACCCCGCGCGGCGCAGCCTCAGCAAGGTATATTCCGCCCTGGCGCTATATATCGCCCGCAATTTACCCCTCACCGCCGTGAGTTGTCGCTGCAGGGCTCGAGTGGGTTTATCTTTATGTCTACCCTCCAACCCCCTAAGTTCCTCCTCCAGTGCCTCCCGCTCCAATGCTTGTTGTCGCCGCAGCGACGCCTGTAGTTGGATACATTTGCCCCTCATCACCGCCTTGAAGGCATCCCATGTATTTTGATGTGAGGTGTCAGCAGGCGGGTTGTCCTGGAAGTACTCCCCTATGGCCTCGGTCAATTCCACTCTCCGCACTTGGTCTCGCAGGAGGGCCCCCGGAAAGTACCACCTGCCACGACCCCGCTCCCCCCACTGTAGCTCCAATAGGACCATCCCGTGGTCCGAGACCGAAATGGGGAGAATCTGCGCCCCTGCCACCTTCCCCACTAATGCCTGACTAATGAAAATGTAATCTATGCGAGTGTAAGTCCGGTGGACATGGGAGTAGAAAGTGTAGTCTTTTGCCGTCTCATGGAGAGCCCGCCACCCATCCCGCAGCCCGAGGGAATCGAAGCGGTCCTTGACTCGCTTGGAAAACACTGATGATCGTGCCCCCGCCACGTGAGAGCCGTCTAGGACACCATCCCACAGGCAATTAAAGTCCCCCAGCAGAATGATGGGGCCCTCCGCGAATCCGCCCAGGGACCCCAACATGCGAGCTGTGAACACCGCCTGGCCCGTGTTCGGAGCATACACAACCGCAATGGTGCATAGTTGGCCCTGAAGCCGCCCCTTGAGCATGAGCCATCTCCCCTCCTTATCTCTCTGTGAGTCCACTATCTGGAATGGCATCGAGCTGTGGAACAATATCGCCACTCCATTGTGTTTGGTGGTGGCCGCTGAGTGAAAAATCTGCGGGAAAGCCCTATGCTTGAGCCTACCCACGTCCTCCCTTGTAAGATGCGTTTCCTGCAGAGCAACTACCTTGACCTGCCGATCCACAATGTACTTCAGGACCTGCTGTCTCTTCTGGGGTGAATTCAGGCCCTTCACGTTCCATGTAGCCCACGTCACCATCTTAAATAAGTGTATGCCCCCCTCTCCACCCCGTGTTGTAGGATCCGCCGATGCCAAACCTCAGCGCCTGTCCTCCTCCCCTCCCGGGATCCCCTCCTAACATCTCATTGCCTCTCCCCGGTCCCTCTTCACGACTTCTTTGCAGCCTACCTCTGACACCCCCCCCCCCAACCCGACCCCCTCAGACCCCCCCCCCCCTCCCGCACCCCCCCCACCACAAGCACTCAACCATGGAACCCCACACGCCTGGGGTAGTTCCAGGAGAAGTAACCAAGACCCCGCCCCATCGAACTCCTAACCTCATTAACTTGCTCCGCAACCGGCAGAGCAACAACGACATGTGGGCCAAACAAAGGGCTCATAGAGAAAAACAAAAACCTCAGTGTCCATGCAGCCTCAGTGTCTCTGTGGAGATTGCCGCATCCCTCTCCGCTGGGCCGTCGCAGACTCGTTGCCAGCCACCTGGCGTCGCCGCTTGGGCTCCCGGGACCCTCCCGGCCGGAGGGCCCCCCGCGGATGTTCAAGAACTGCATCCCGGAGAATCCCGTTCTCTCAACTTGCGGCCGCTACTCACGGTGAGGCCCTCCTCGCTGGCGTTGCGCTCTGTGCCACTGCTCCCCCTGAGAGCCGACTGCCACTGATCCGGATGGCCCCGGGCCACCTCCCTCCTCCGGTGCCGACGGGAGGCCCAGGATACGCACCCCTTCACTCAAGTCCGTGATGTGATGTCTTTTGTTGTGCCATTCGAAGCTGAGCCCAAAGGGATAGGTCCAGCGATAGCGCACATTGTCCTCCCTGAGTTTGCTGGTCACCGGGCGGAGCTGCTGCCTCCGAACAAGGGTGGCCTGCGACAAGTCCTGGTAGAGAGAGCAACTGTGGCCCTGGAACGAGACTTCCTTCTTCTTCCTGGCCGCTTCCAGGATGGCTTCCTTGACCGGGAAGGCGTGCAGCTTTGCTAGGACATCCCTAGGTCTCCGGCGTTCGCCGTGGACCGGTGGTCCGACCCTGTGCACCCGATCCACTTTTATGTTGAGGTCTGGCCTGTTTACCACCTCTCCAAAGAGGCCTATGATGAACGCCTCCAGGTCCGGACCTTCTGCGCCTTCTTCCAAGTTTCTCACCCGTATATTCTCCCTCCGGGAACGGTCCTCCAAGTCCTCCAGTTTCAGAGTAGATTGCGCCAGCTGAGCGCGAAGTTCCGCGCACTCCGACCGGGAAGCCTGAGCCGCACTCTCCAGGGATTGCACCTTCTCCTCCACTTCCAGGGTGCGCGACCCCACGGCGTCCACATCTCTGCGCAGATCGCCAAGCTTTTCCGTTAGGTCCCCACGCAATTGGTCCAGGCTGGCGTGGAGGTCCCTTTTAAGTTCACCGCAGAGATCCCTCTTGAAGTCCCGGAGCGTAGCCACCAGTTCGTCCTTCGTCAAGGCCATGTCTTCCCCTCCGCCTGGACCACCCTCGTCCGCAGTGCTGGAGCGCGCCTGGAAGTACTTCGCCACTTGGTTTTCCTGAGGCTTTGGCGCCTTTTTCGTCGGAGGCGCACGGGACGACTTCCCCATCAGACCACCCACTCTGTGCCCCACGACGTCGCCTCCTCCGGTTCTATGGCCTCTTCGCGTCCGATCAACGCTGCACAGCTACTGGGATCCCGGAGACCAGAGCAGGGACCGACCCGGCTCCGCTCAGGCACCCAATCAGGTCCACGTGCCGCGCCCCAGGGAGTCCTCGCCAGCGCAACCCGCTCCTATCTGTCACAGCATCTGTCCCATCTCGGGTGCCAGATAACCAGCGCCGCGGAGGCTCCCCCGGTCCCGGCGCCGGCAGGTGTCCCTCCCGGCCGCCATCTTAAAGTCAGGCATCCTTTCTCGCCCGGGTGCCCCCGCTCCCCGCAGCCTGGCGCGGTCTCCGTCCGGGCGGACCACTTATCTCCCGCCGGCCGTCCGTCCTCCCTCACGGTCTCCGGGAGGGCCGCAATCTCCGCTTCCGCCCGCACGTCTCTCGGAGAGGTGTCCCCTTGTGATGGTCCGCTCACCGGCGCCTGCAGAGTCCGGCCCAGCCTCTCCCCTGTCGCGGTGTTCCCCTCCCGGTGCGCGGTCACCGCGATCAGCCTCTGGTCACTCTCCTGGAGCCGGGAATCCGCCGCTCGGCGAGCGCTCGTGGCTGTCCGCCGCCATGTTGCTGGGTCTTCGCTCCAGGGTCAGCGCTTGCCTCCCAGCCGCACCGGCGCCGCCTCATCCTCGCCGCCGGGCCATTTGCCTCCACAGGCGTCCCGCGATAGTTTTCCACGAAGAGCGCCGGTCTAGAGCCCCCGTTTAGCCGCTCTCAGGAGTCCGTGGGGCCGGAGCTGACTCGGTGCACTACCAGTCAGCCATCTTACTTGGCCACGCCCCCCTGGTATTATTTTTTTAGGGGTGGGTGAATATATTACCAGGGAGACTAATAAATGATCCGAAAATGAATTAGAAAAAATATAGGATTCCCCTCTTACAAGTTGCTTATTTATAAAAAAAAAAGTCTTGAACCTAGCTGAGTGCATGTAAACTGGGTAGAGCCTGGGTGATCTACCCACCAAGGTACTAATAGGGCGAAATCTTTTTCCATAATTCTTAATAATTTCGCCATATTTGGTTTCAATTGCTGTTTACCCTTGTTTGACATATCAAGACCTAAATAGTGTATTCAATTAAAATTGCCTTCCATAATTATATAGCCATGGGCATTTATCAACAAGTCGTATATCTGTTTCAAGCCCTTAATATTGTCAAAAATTGGCCGATAATAATTCAACGTGTTACAGCAAATAAATGATGGACGGAATGCTGACAATGCAAACATTCTCCCCCAGTCAAAAGATCTGGGTTAAATCCATTGTTCTTTTGCCCACTACGCTAACCCAGTTTGGACCCAGCCATATGCAAATCAGTGCTGACCCAGTGCCCCATGGGAACAGTCCAGACTGAACTGCCAGGCCAGGTCATCCCTAGACCGGAAACAAGCATCCTGGGACCGGTTTCAGGGTATGTCACCCTTCTTCAGCCAGGCTAGCTTGAATCCCGTGGCACATTGAGCAAGGGACCCACGTCTGGGCATACCCATCACACTTAGGGCGAAAAGTGTTACAGCAAACAAATGATGGACGGATTGCTGGCAATGCAAACATTTTCCCCCAGTCAAAAGATCTGGGTTAAATCCATCGTTCTTTTGCCCAATACGCCACCCCAGTTTAGACCCAGCCATATGAAAATCAGTCTTGACCCTGTGCCCCATGGGAACAGCCCAGACCGAACTGCCAGGCCAGGTCCTCCCTGGACCAGAGACAAGCATCCTGGGACCGGTTTCAGGGTATGTCACCCTTCTTCAGCCAAGCTAGCTTGAATCCCGTGGCACATTGAGCAAGGGACCCACGTCTGGGCATACCCATCACACTTAGGGCGAAAAGTGTTACAGCAAACAAATGATGGATGGACTGCTGGCAATGCAAACATTTTCCCCCAGTCAAAAGATCTGGGTTAAATCCATCTTTCTTTTGCCCACTATGCCGACCCAGTTTAGACTCAGCCATATGCAATTCAGTCTTGACCCTGTGCCCCCTGGGAACAGTCCAGACCGAACTGCCAGGCCAGGTCCTCCCTGGACCGGAAACAAGCATCCTGGGACCGGTTTCAGGGTATGTCACCCTTCTTCAGCCAGGCTAGCTTGAATCCAGTGGCACAGTGAGCAAGGGACACACATCTAGACATACCCATGCCACTTAGGGCGAAAAGTGTTACAGCAAACAAATGATGGACGGAATACTGACAATGTAAACATTCTCCCCCAGTCAAAAGATCTGGGTTAAATCCATTGTTCTTTAGCCCACTACGCCACCCCAGTTTGGACCCAGCCATATGCAAATCAGTCTTGACCCTGTGCCCCCTGGGAACAGTCCAGACCAAACTGCCAGGCCAGGTCCGCCCTGGACCGGACACAAGCATCCTGGGACCGGTTTCACAGTATATCACCCTTCTTCAGCCAGGCTAGCTTGAATCCAGTGGCACAGTGAGCAAGGGACACACATCTAGACATACCCATGCCACTTAGGGCGAAAAGTGTTACAGCAAACAAATGATGGACGGAATACTGACAATGTAAACATTCTCCCCCAGTCAAAAGATCTGGGTTAAATCCATTGTTCTTTAGCCCACTACGCCACCCCAGTTTGGACCCAGCCATATGCAAATCAGTCTTGACCCTGTGCCCCCTGGGAACAGTCCAGACCAAACTGCCAGGCCAGGTCCTCCCTGGACCGGACACAAGCATCCTGGGACCGGTTTCACGGTATATCACCCTTCTTCAGCCAGGCTAGCTTGAATCCAGTGGCACAGTGAGCAAGGGACCCACGCCTGGGCATACCCTTTCCACTTAGGGCGAAAAGTGTTACAGCAAACAAATGATAGATGGAATTCTGACAATGCAATCATTCTCCCCCAATCAAAAGATCTGGGTTAAATTCATCGTTCTTTTGCCCACTACGCCACCCCAGTTTGGACCCAGCCATATACAAATCAGTTTTGACCCTGTGTCCCCTGGGAACAGTCCAGATCGAACTGCCAGGCCAGGTCCTCCCTGGACCGGAAACAAGCATCCTGGGACCGGTTACAGGGTATGTCACCCTTCTTTAGCCAGGCTAGCTTGAATCCCGTGGCACAGTGAGGAAGAGACCCACTTCTGGGCATACCCATCTGTTCTGCTCGATTTTCCCGGCCTTCTTGTGAGGAACAATGATGGAATGTGACTTCAGTCTCTTATCATTCAAGTCTAGGGGTTAGAGTAGTGAATGGAGCCTATTTACTAGGCACCTCGACATGATTCTGTGCTCTTCCCCATAGATCAGGGCTTGCACACATAGCCTAGGGGATAGATTTGTTAGTATTAGGGATAACCTGTCCTGTAGTGAGGGTATTTCATGGAGCTGTGCTGAATTCAGGCCTGGTAGGCCTCAAACGGGAGAGACTCCATCTTTCTTTCTGCTCCGGCAGCTTGGGATGCTTCTAGGTCAAATGTAATGTTTTAGTTATGAGGTGTTATTCGCTTGGAGAGAACCGGTTCAGGCCGGCCCTTATCGAAGGATTGTATTTTTCTTCATGCCGAAGACACTACATCAGGCCGGCCGGCTGGGAACGTGTCCTTGGTACGGGGAGGTACAAGAATTTGGTGGGCGGCAGGTTACAGGCCGGAATTTTCCATGAGGAAACGCACCTCTATATTAGTGAAAGTCTGAGGCAGTTACATGTTCAGTCCGTAGGCGGCATCTAGCCGTTAGCAGTAAAGCTACTACTTATTCCAGGGAAGACAGACGCCATCTTGAAGGCGGAAAAGAAGCGAGAGACAGATACTCTCCTAGCAGGATAGCCAGAGAGGAGAGAGTAGCCGAGAAGGAAGAGGTCCCAGTGACTCGAAGAAGGGTGAAGAGAACGGCGCATAGTGGTGCAGACATGTATCCGTGACTGCGGAGGTGTGACTTCCAGGCGAGCTGAGGCACAGACGAGAAGGGAACCTAGATGACCACTGAGTGCAGGCTACATACTACTAAGGTGATGTCGACCCTTTCTTATTAGAGTGTACAGCTTAATCTTTCACTTTTCTTTGCAGGTTATGTGTTATATCGTAATGTTATGTGATTGTGTATGTAATAAGTAATAAAGTACCCAGTTTGTAGTGAACCAACATGTGCTGCGTGTTCTTGTATGAGAGGGTAGCCTATTCTTCTAGTCAGCTGCGGCTACATGAACAGATGTTAACCCTGATCAGGTAAGTGGTAACTGAATAAGGGAAAGAGGAGCCCCTCGAACCTGAGAACAGGCTATGCTCGAACTGGCAATCCTTGTGTGATCTGATGAATAGTGAGACTGATTCCCTTTTTGTATGTTATGGTGATCATAGGATGAACTGTCGTATGAGACTGCCGTCTAGGTAGAGAGGTCTGGATTCGTATAGGATCGCGAGGCCGCCACTTGTGATACTGTCGTATGGGCAGAGAGGTCTGGATTCGTAGGGGATCGCGAGGCCGCCGATTGTGCTGAGACTGCCGTCTGGGTAGAGAGGTCTGGATTCGTATGGGATCGCGAGGCCGCCACTTGTGATACTGTCGTATGGGCAGAGAGGTCTGGATTCGTAGGGGATCGCGAGGCCGCCGATTGTGCTGAGACTGCCGTCTGGGTAGAGAGGTCTGGATTCGTATGGGATCGCGAGGCCGCCACTTGTGATACTGTCGTATGGGCAGAGAGGTCTGGATTCGTATGGGATCGCGAGGCCGCCGATTGTGCTGAGACTGCCGTCTGGGTAGAGAGGTCTGGATTCGTATGGGATCGCGAGGCCGCCACTTGTGCTGAGACTGCCGTCTGGGTAGAGAGGTCTGGATTCGTATGGGATCGCGAGGCCGCCACTTGTGATACTGTCGTATGGGCAGAGAGGTCTGGATTCGTATGGGATCGCGAGGCCGCCGATTGTGCTGAGACTGCCGTCTGGGTAGAAAGGTCTGGATTCGTATGGGATCGCGAGGCCGCCACTTGTGCTGAGACTGCCGTCTGGGTAGAGAGGTCTGGATTCGTATGGGATCGCGAGGCCGCCACTTGTGATACTGTCGTATGGGCAGAGAGGTCTGGATTCGTATGGGATCGCGAGGCCGCCGATTGTGCTGAGACTGCCGTCTGGGTAGAGAGGTCTGGATTCGTATGGGATCGCGAGGCCGCCACTTGTGCTGAGACTGCCGTCTGGGTAGAGAGGTCTGGATTCGTATGGGATCGCGAGGCCACCACTTGTGATACTGTCGTATGGGCAGAGAGGTCTGGATTCGTATGGGATCGCGAGGCCGCCACTTGTGATACTGTCGTATGGGCAGAGAGGTCTGGATCCGTATGGGATCGCGAGGCCGCCGATTATAAGAGGTCTTGGTATGTATAGTAGGAATTCCCTGTCCTTAGGTGGTAGATATATGTGGTTGCACTATTGTAAATAGGCCCTAGGGAGGGGGTAACGTTCTGTCTGGGTTAGTGAGGCTCTGATGAGCGGGTTCTATCTGATCTGAAAACCCAAGCAGAACATTTGGCGTCACGAACCGTTTACGAAACCTGTGTGCGTTGTGGTTGTATCGTGTTTGCTTTCGGCGCGTGCGTGGTTTCGTTTGTATATTATTTCTATATATTTGTGAGTGTAGTTTTTTTTCTTTTTCTTCTTTCTTCTTTCTCTTTTTCTCTTTTTCTTTCTTTTCCGAGATGTTTTCTAGAAAGTCGAAATCTACTTTTAAATTGCCCGTTGATATTCCCGGCTGGGATTCAACGCCTTATGAAGCCTTAGCCCGTGAGTGGGCTGATTCTACTGGTTTGAGTGAGAATTGGAATTCTTTTTTGGAGCTGGCGGAGCCGGCTAATGTGATTACTTGTTTACAGAAGGCGCCGGTATCTAAGGGTGATGAGCTTCCCGTTTTGGGGCGCAGAGGTTGGATTGTTCTGTCTGCGTACAGGATCCTGCATGAGCAGGTGGCACGGGCGCCATCGACTGAGACTGAGAGTGAATGTTCCGTACCTTTAGTACAGGAGTCTCCTGTTCAGTGGGGTAGACCTTTTGATGATTTGTCCGCAGAGGACAGAAACCATGTCTGGTTTACGGATGGTTCAGCAAGGTTCATAGGGACGAAACGGCATTGGAAGGCGGTGTCCTATAATCCGATCACACAAAAATTGCTGAGTACAACTGGTGAGGGTAAGAGCAGTCAATTTGCTGAACTCTATGCTGTTTATCAAGTTCTGAAACAAGAGTTACCTGGCACATGTCATATTTTCACCGATTCTTGGTCTACTGCCAATGGACTGGCGGTTTGGTTACCGACTTGGCATTCCCATAGTTGGAAAATCCATTCAGAAGAACTGTGGGGAAAAGAATTATGGCAGGAGATTTGGGAAATGCTCCCACAGAGTACTGTTACAATCTTCCATGTGGATGCTCATACCCCGATAGACTCTCTTGACAAATTCTTTCATAACATTGCAGATGAGAAATCTAAAATTGCTGAGGCAGCGGTGGACAGGCAAGATTCTGATATTGCGGGATTGGCGAAATGGGCCCACCAGAAAGCAGGACACTTTGGAGAGAAAGCCACTAGCAGGTGGGCTGCTGATCGAGGAATTTATATTCCCCTAGATTTAATTAAAAATGTTATTCTACATTGTCCCATTTGTCAGCATATCAGGCAGCGCAAAGTGCCCCAAATTGTTAAAGGTCATTTACATCGCGGGAAATTACCCGCTCAAATTTGGCAGATTGATTACATTGGTCCACTTCCTATGAGTAGGAATTGTCAATATGTTTGCACTATTGTTGATACATACAGTGGCCTGTTGGTGGCCCTTCCCTGTAAGCAAGCTACCCAATTGAATACTGTTAAAACAGTGGAATTGATTATGATGTATTATGGTGTGCCATTCCAAATTCAATCTGATAATGCATCCCATTTTCGTGGAAGATTGGTACAGGAATTCTGTGTGGAAAATAATATTGAATGGGTGTTTCATATACCATATTATCCACAGGCCTCGGGTCTTGTGGAGAGGTTAAATGGCCTGCTGAAAAATCAGTTACGTAAATTCACAGATGACAAGTATAAGAATTGGCGAGACTTTTTGCCTCAAGCGCTATTGATTTTGAATAACCGTCCTTTTCTAAATGCTGAATCCCCACTTATGCGTTTGTTTCCTCCGAATGTTGATGCTAAGCCCAATGAAATCAGAGAGACTGTGATGTACTGGGAAATTACTCCCGGAGCTTTGGCTCCATGTAGAGCGACCCCAAGGTCGGCAGGTTTAGACTTGCATGCCATGGATGACACCGTTATAAAAAGTAAGGATCGAGTCATCATTGAAACTGGTGTTGGTGTTCATATACCAACTGGAAATTTCGGATTAATCGCCCCTAGATCGGGGCTGGCTGTAAAAGGCATTCAGGTGCTTGGAGGAATCATTGATAGTGATTATCAGGGAGAGATTAAGGTGCTCCTGCTGAATAGCAGTGAGGTTGACTTACTGATACATCAAACTGACCGAGTGGCTCAATTGCTAATAATGCCTGTTTTCAGTGGTGAGATCACAAAAGGCACTGCCCCAACGTTGCTAACTGTACGAGGCCAGAAAGGTTTTGGCTCCACAGATAATCCTGGGGCCAGAGTTTGGGTGCAGTCGCCTAAGAATCCCCCTGAGCAAGCAGAAGTCATTGCAACCGGTCAAGACAACACCATTTTAGTTATGAGACCAGGGAAAGATAGCTGGGGAGCAGTCCCGGCTGACAAATGTTACTTACGAGAATGAATAATGCTTGTATTTGATTCTCTTTCAGATCATTCTTTGGATTGTTGCTGCAGGATGTGTCGGCGTTGGACTCCTTTTGGGCTGGTACGACGAGAGAGGAGGGATCCCATCAACCCGGGCTGAGTTGAGAACCCGAGTGTCGCGTTCCTTCGCTGCGTGGGATTCGTCGTCGAACTTTTGGATTACATTAGCCAAACAAGTGACTAAAGCCCCTCATTTCTGCTTGACACCGATGAGATCGGTGACGGACATTCTAGCGACTTGTTTAGTTGCTGTCCCTGCTTCATTGGAGACTTTGACTCATATTTTTAATATATCAAATGCTCGCCCCAATGTTCTTCTGGGCGATTTTGCTGCCCATGAGTATTGCCTCTTGTGTACTGTACTGTCAGACCCGATACCCCCCATCCAGTCCCAAATAGTTACCTATAATATCACACAGGGTGATTTGTGTTTTTTTCCTTACTTGTGATCCTAGTGCGATTTCTGAATGTATGCGTTTAAAATTGAAAGGTGCCACTTCATTCACCGCTCATGAACGAACTTTGTGCCTTCAAAGGACACCGAAAATATGTACTTCTGTTCAGAATAACATGACTTGCAAGAGTTTGGTAGTTACCCCCAGTCATTATCGCACGATGTTACTACCTGCCGGATGGCTTTTCTCATGTGGTAATACTTCCTGGCCATATATTCCCGCAAATATTTCTGGAGGCCCTTGTGCCATTACTAGACTGAGCTTGCTAATGTTTTCATCACATCCGAATGCCAACTCTCGTGTGATTCGAGATACAGTGAGGTTACAGGAGGATTGTGACTCATCTTTGCATTTATATTCCAAGTCTGAATACCTTAGCCTGGCTATTTCAATTGTTGGTGTTCCTGCTTTGGCAGTTTATAATGCCAAATCTATTGGGAAAATGGCCTGCTGGATGGTAAAATCCATCAATCATACTTCTACAGTCCTGTCTGACATGCTATTAGACGCCCAGGGTGAACGTAGGGCTATCTTGCAAAATCGAGCGGCCATTGATTATCTTTTGCTTAAACATGGACACGATTGTTCTGATTTTGAGGGTCTTTGTTGTTTTAACTTGTCGGATCATACAAAATCCATTCAAGCTCACATTGATAAACTACATGACTTGACAGAAGAAGTTAGAAAACACATTGACCAGGGCTGGTTTGACTGGCTCTTTAA
The DNA here is from genome assembly GCF_964204655.1 of Triturus cristatus. Classification (NCBI taxonomy): domain Eukaryota; kingdom Metazoa; phylum Chordata; class Amphibia; order Caudata; family Salamandridae; genus Triturus; species Triturus cristatus. The sequence continues at coordinate 690,592,450 of NC_140580.1, forward strand.
TTGGTTACCTGATTTGCATATGTTACGTCAGATATTAGGAGGTATTCTGATTACTATCGGCATTTTGATTTCTATCTGTTGCTTTATTCAGTGTATTCCTTCACTACTTCAATTCTGCACACCTGGTACTAGACATAGATCAGTTAGTCTTGTTTCATATTATTCTTCCACAGATATTAGTTCTGTTTAATGAATGTATAATAGACTGAAGTCAAGGGTGAAATGTTCTGCTCGATTTTCCCGGCCTTCTTGTGAGGAACAATGATGGAATGTGACTTCAGTCTCTTATCATTCAAGTCTAGGGGTTAGAGTAGTGAATGGAGCCTATTTACTAGGCACTTCGACATGATTCTGTGCTCTTCCCCATAGATCAGGGCTTGCACACATAGCCTAGGGGATAGATTCGTTAGTATTAGGGATAACCTGTCCTGTAGTGAGGGTATTTCATGGAGCTGTGCTGAATTCAGGCCTGGTAGGCCTCAAACGGGAGAGACTCCATCTTTCTTTCTGCTCCGGCAGCTTGGGATGCTTCTAGGTCAAATGTAATGTTTTAGTTATGAGGTGTTATTCGCTTGGAGAGAACCGGTTCAGGCAGGCCCTTATCGAAGGATTGTATTTTTCTTCATGCCGAAGACACTACATCAGGCCGGCCGGCTGGGAACGTGTCCTTGGTACGGGGAGGTACAAGAATTTGGTGGGCGGCAGGTTACAGGCCGGAATTTTCCATGAGGAAACGCACCTCTATATTAGTGAAAGTCTGAGGCAGTTACATGTTCAGTCCGTAGGCGGCATCTAGCCGTTAGCAGTAAAGCTACTACTTATTCCAGGGAAGACAGACGCCATCTTGAAGGCGGAAAAGAAGCGAGAGACAGATACTCTCCTAGCAGGATAGCCAGAGAGGAGAGAGTAGCCGAGAAGGAAGAGGTCCCAGTGACTCGGAGAAGGGTGAAGAGAACGGCGCATAGTGGTGCAGACATGTATCCGTGACTGCGGAGGTGTGACTTCCAGGCGAGCCGAGGCACAGACGAGAAGGGAACCTAGATGACCACTGAGTGCAGGCTACATACTACTAAGGTGATGTCGACCCTTTCTTATTAGAGTGTACAACTTAATCTTTCACTTTTCTTTGCAGGTTATGTGTTATATCGTAATGTTATGTGATTGTGTATGTAATGAGTAATAAAGTACCCAGTTTGTAGTGAACCAACATGTGCTGCGTGTTCTTGTATGAGAGGGTAGCCTATTCTTCTAGTCAGCTGCGGCTACATGAACAGATGTTAACCCTGATCAGGTAAGTGGTAACTGAATAAGGGAAAGAGGAGCCCCTCGAACCTGAGAACAGGCTATGCTCGAACTGGCAATCCTTGTGTGATCTGATGAATAGTGAGACTGATTCCCTTTTTGTATGTTATGGTGATCATAGGATGAACTGTCGTATGAGACTGCCGTCTAGGTAGAGAGGTCTGGATTCGTATAGGATCGCGAGGCCGCCACTTGTGATACTGTCGTATGGGCAGAGAGGTCTGGATTCGTAGGGGATCGCGAGGCCGCCGATTGTGCTGAGACTGCCGTCTGGGTAGAGAGGTCTGGATTCGTATGGGATCGCGAGGCCGCCACTTGTGATACTGTCGTATGGGCAGAGAGGTCTGGATTCGTAGGGGATCGCGAGGCCGCCGATTGTGCTGAGACTGCCGTCTGCGTAGAGAGGTCTGGATTCGTATGGGATCGCGAGGCCGCCACTTGTGATACTGTCGTATGGGCAGAGAGGTCTGGATTCGTATGGGATCGCGAGGCCGCCGATTGTGCTGAGACTGCCGTCTGGGTAGAGAGGTCTGGATTCGTATGGGATCGCGAGGCCGCCACTTGTGCTGAGACTGCCGTCTGGGTAGAGAGGTCTGGATTCGTATGGGATCGCGAGGCCGCCACTTGTGATACTGTCGTATGGGCAGAGAGGTCTGGATTCGTATGGGATCGCGAGGCCGCCGATTGTGCTGAGACTGCCGTCTGGGTAGAGAGGTCTGGATTCGTATGGGATCGCGAGGCCGCCACTTGTGATACTGTCGTATGGGCAGAGAGGTCTGGATTCGTAGGGGATCGCGAGGCCGCCGATTGTGCTGAGACTGCCGTCTGGGTAGAGAGGTCTGGATTCGTATGGGATCGTGAGGCCGCCACTTGTGCTGAGACTGCCGTCTGGGTAGAGAGGTCTGGATTCGTATGGGATCGCGAGGCCGCCACTTGTGATACTGTCGTATGGGCAGAGAGGTCTGGATTCGTATGGGATCGCGAGGCCGCCGATTGTGCTGAGACTGCCGTCTGGGTAGAGAGGTCTGGATTCGTATGGGATCGCGAGGCCGCCACTTGTGCTGAGACTGCCGTCTGGGTAGAGAGGTCTGGATTCGTATGGGATCGCGAGGCCGCCACTTGTGATACTGTCGTATGGGCAGAGAGGTCTGGATTCGTATGGGATCGCGAGGCCGCCACTTGTGATACTGTCGTATGGGCAGAGAGGTCTGGATCCGTATGGGATCGCGAGGCCGCCGATTATAAGAGGTCTTGGTATGTATAGTAGGAATTCCCTGTCCTTAGGTGGTAGATATATGTGGTTGCACTATTGTAAATAGGCCCTAGGGAGGGGGTAACGTTCTGTCTGGGTTAGTGAGGCTCTGATGAGCGGGTTCTATCTGATCTGAAAACCCAAGCAGAACACCATCCCACTTAGGGCAAAAAGTGTTACAGCAAACAAATGATGGACGGAATGCTGATGATGCAAACATTCTCCCCCAGTCAAAAGATCTGGGTTAAATCCATCGTTCTTGTGTCCACTACGCCACCCCAGTTTGGACCCAGCTATATAAAAATCAGTCTTGACCCTGTGCCGCATGGGAACAGTCCAGACCGAACTGCCAGACCAGGTCCTCTCTGGACCGGAAACAAGCATCCTGGGACCAGTTACAGGGTATGTCACCCTTCTTCAGCCAGGCTAGCTTGAATCCAGTGGCACAGTGAGCAAGGGACCCACGTCTGGGCATACCCATCCCACTTAGGGTGAAAAGTGTTACAGCAAACAAATGATGGACGGAATGCTGACAATGCAAACATTCTCCCCCAGTCAAAAGATCTTGGGTTAAATCCATCTTTCTTTTGCTCACTACGCCACCCCAATTTGGATCCAGGCATATGCAAATCAGTCCCCATGGGCCAGGCTAGCTTGAATCCAGTGGCACAGTGAGCAAGGGACCCACGTCTGGGCATACCAATCCCACTTAGGGTGAAAAGTGTTACAGCAAACAAATGATGGACGGAATGCTGACAATGCAAACATTTTCCCCCAATCAAAAGATCTGGGCTAAATCCATTGTTCTTTTGCCCACTACGCCGACACAGTTTGGACCCAGCCATATGCAAATATGTCTTGACCCTGTGCCCCCTGGGAACAGTCCAGACCGAACTGCCAGGCCTGGTCTTCCCTGGACCGGAACCAAGCATCCTGGGACCTGTTTCAGGGTATGTGACCTTTCTTAAGCCAGGCCACCTTGAATCCAGTGGCACAGTGAGCAAGGGACCTATGTCTGGGCATACCCATCCCACTTAGGGCGAAAAGTGTTACAGCAAACAAATGATGGACGGAATGCTCACAATGCAAACATTCTCCCCCAGTCAAAAGATCTGGGTTAAATCCATCGTTCTTTTTCCCACTACGCCACCCCAGTTTGGACCTAGCCATATACAAATCAGTCTTGACCCTGTGCCCCATGGGAACAGTCCAGACCGAACTGCCACTCCAGGTCCTCCCTGGACCGGAAACAAGCATCTTGGGACCGGTTTTAGGGTATGTCACCCTTCTTCAGCCAGGCTAGCTTGAATCCAGTGGCACAGTAAGCAAGGGACCAACGTCTGGGCATACCCATCCCACTTAGGGCGAACAGTGTTACAGCAAACAAATGATGGACGGAATGCTGACAATGCAAACATTGTCTCCCAGTCAAAAGATCTTGGGTTAAATCCATTGTTCTTTTGCCCACTACGCCACCCCAGTTTGGACCCAGCCATATGCAAATCAGTCTTGACCCTGTGCCCCATGGGAACAGTCCAGACCGAACTGCTAGGCCTGGTCCTCCCTGGACCGGAAACAAATATCCTGGGGCTGGTGTCAGGGTATGTCACCCTTCTTCAGCCAGGCTAGCATGAATCCAGTGGCACAGTGAGCAAGGAAACCACGTCTGGGCACACCCATCCCACTTAGGGCGAAAAGTGTTACAGCAAACAAATGATCGACGGAATGCTGACAATGCAAACATTGTCTCCCAGTCAAAAGATCTTGGGTTGAATCCATCGTTCTTTTGCCCACTACGCCACCCCAGTTTGGACCCAGCCATATGCAAATCAGTGTTAACCCTGTGCCCCATGGGAACATTTCAAGACCGAACTGCCAGACCAGGGCTTCCCTGGACCAGAAACAAGCCTCCTGGGACCGGTTTCAGGGTATGTGACCCTTCTTCACCCAGGCTTCCTTGAATCCAGTGGCACAGGGAGCAACGGACCCACGTCTAGGCATACCCTTCCCACTTAGGGCGAAAACTGTTACAGCAAACAAATGATGGACGGAATGCTGACAATGCAAACATTTTCCCCCAGTCAAAAGATCTAGGTTTAATCCATTGTTCTTTTGCCCACTACGCCACCCCAGTTTGGACCCAGCCATATGCAAATCAATATTGACGCTGTGCCCCCTGGGAACAGACCAGACCGAACTGCCAGGCCAGGTCCTCCCTGGACCGGAAACAAGCATCCTGGGACTGGTTTCAGGGTATGTCACCCTTCTTCAACCAGGCTAGCTTGAATCCAGTGGCACAGTGAGCAAGGGACCCACATCTGGGCATACCCATGCTACTTAGGGCGAAAAGTGTTAGAGCAAACAAATGATGGATGGAATACTGACAATGTAAACATTCTCCCCTAGTCAAAAGATCTGGGTTAAATTCATCGTTCTTTTGCCCACTACGCCACCCCAGTTTGGACCCAGCCATATGCAAATCAGTCTTGACCCTGGGCCCCTGGGAACAGTCCAGACCGAACTGCCAAGCCAGGTCCTCCCTGGACCGGAAACAAGCATCCTGGGACTGGTTTCAGGGTATGTCACCCTTCTTCAGCCAGGCTAGCTTGAATCCAGTGGCACAGTGAGCAAAGGACCCACGTCTGGGCATACCCATCCCACTTAGGGCGAAAAGTGTTACAGCAAACAAATGATGGACGGAATGCTGACAATGCAAGCATTTTCCCCCAATCAAAAGATCTGGGTTAAATCCATTGTTATTTTGCCCACTATGCCACCCAAGTTGGACCCAGCCATATGCAAATCAGTTTTGACCCTGTGTCCCCTGGGAACAGTCCAGTCCAAACTGCCAGGCCAGGTCCTCCCTGGACCGGACACAAGCATCCTGGGACCGGTTACAGGGTATGTCACCCTTCTTCAGCCAGGCTAGCTTGAATCCGGTGGCACAGTGAGGAAGAGACCCACGTCTGGGCATACCCATCCCACTTAGGGCGAAAAGTGTTACAGCAAACAAATGATGGATGGAATGCTGACAATACAAACATTTTCCACCAATCAAAAGATCTGGGTCAACTCTATTGTTCTTTTGCCCACTACGCAGACCCAGTTTGGACCCAGCCATATGCAAATCAGTCTTGACCCTGTGCCCCATGGGAACAGTCCAGACCGAACTCCCAGGCCAGGTCCTCCCTGGACTGGAAAAAAGCATCCTGAGACCGGTTGCAGTGTATGTCACCCTTCTTCAGACAGGCTAGCTTGAATACAGTGGCACAGTGAGCAAGGGAACTATGTCTGGGCATTCCCATCCCACTTAGGGCAACAGTTTTACAGCAAACAAATGATGGATGGAATGCTGACAATGCAAACATTCTCCCCCAGTCAAAAGATCTGGGTTAAATCCATTGTTCTTTTGCCTACTATGCCACCCCAGTTTGGACCCAGCCATATGCAAATCAGTCTTGACCCTGTGCCCATGGGAACATTCCAGACCGAACTGCCAGGCCAGGGCTTCCCTGGACCGGAAACAAGCATCCTGGGACCGGTTTCAGGGTACGTGACCCTTCTTCACCCAGGCTACCTTGAATCCAGTGGCACAGGGAGCAAGGGACCCACGTCTAGGCATACCCATCCCACTTAGGGCGAAATGTGTTACAGCAAACAAATGATGGACATAATGCTGACAATACAAACATTTTCCACCAATCAAAAGATCTGCGTCAAATCTATTGTTCTTTTGCCCACGACGCAGACCCAGTTTGGACCCAGCCATATGCAAATCAGTCTTGACCCTGTGCCCCCTGGGAACAGTCCAGACTGAACTACCAGGCCAGGTCCTCCCTGGACCGGAAACAAGTATCTTGGGTCCGGTTTCAGGGTATGTCACCCTACTTCAGCCAGGCTAGCTTGAATCCAGTGGCACAGGGAGCAAGGGAACCACGCCTGGGCATACCCAACCCACTTAGGGCGAAAAGTGTTACAGCAAACAAATGATGGACGGAATGCTGACAATGCAAACATTTTCCCCCAGTCAAAAGATCTGGGTTAAATCCATATTTCTTTTGCCCACTATGCCGACCCAGTTTAGACCCAGCCATATACAAATCAGTCTTGACCCTATACCCCTGGGAACAGTCCAGACCGAACTGCCAGGCCAGGTCCTCCCTGGACTGGAAACAAGCATCCTGGGACAGTTTTCAGGGGATGTCACACTTATTCAGCCAGGCTAGCTTGAATCCAGTGGCACAGTGAGCAAGGGACACACATCTGGGCATAGCCATGCCACTTAGGGCAATAAGTGTTACAGCAAACAAATGAAGGATGGAATGCTGACAATGCAAACATTCTCCCCCAGTCAAAAGATCTTGGGTTAAATCCATCGATCTTTTGCCCACTACGCCACCCCAATTTGTATCCAGCCCTATGCAAATCAGTCTTGACCCTGTTCCCCATGGGAACCGTCCAGACCAAACTGCCAGGCCAGGTCCTCCCTGGACCGGAAACAATCATCCTGGGACTGGTTTCAAGGTATGTGACCCTTCTTCAGCCAGGCTAGCTTGAATCCAGTGGCACAGTGAGCAAGGGACACACGTCTGGGCATACCCATCCCACTTAGGACGAAAAGTGTTACAGCAAACATATGATGGACGGAATGCTGACAATGCAAACATTTTCCCCCAATCAAAAGATCTGGGCTAAATCCATTGTTCTTTTGCCCACTACGCCGACCCAGTTTGGACCCAGCCATATGGAAATCAGTCTTGACCCTGTGCCCCCTGGGAACAGTCCAGACCGAACTGCCACGCCAGGTCCTCCCTGGACCGGAAACAAGCATCCTGGGACCGGTTTTAGGGTATGTCACCCTTCTTCAGCCAGGCTAGCTTGAATCCAGTGGCACAGTAAGCAAGGGACCCACGTCTGGGCATAGCCATGCCACTTAGGGCAATAAGTGTTACAGCAAACAAATGATGGATGGAATGCTGACAATGCAAACATTCTCCCCCAGTCAAAAGATCTTGGGTTAAATCCATCGATCTTTTGCCCACTACGCCACCCCAATTTGTATCCAGCCCTATGCAAATCAGTCTTGACCCTGTTCCCCATGGGAACCGTCCAGACCAAACTGCCAGGCCAGGTCCTCCCTGGACCGGAAACAATCATCCTGGGACTGGTTTCAAGGTATGTGACCCTTCTTCAGCCAGGCTAGCTTGAATCCAGTGGCACAGTGAGCAAGGGACGCACGTCTGGGCATACCCATCCCACTTAGGACGAAAAGTGTTACAGCAAACATATGATGGACGGAATGCTGACAATGCAAACATTTTCCCCCAATCAAAAGATCTGGGCTAAATCCATTGTTCTTTTGCCCACTACGCCGACCCAGTTTGGACCCAGCCATATGCAAATCAGTCTTGACCCTGTGCCCCCTGGGAATAGTCCAGACCGAACTGCCACGCCAGGTCCTCCCTGGACCGGAAACAAGCATCCTGGGACCGGTTTTAGGGTATGTCACCCTTCTTCAGCCAGGCTAGCTTGAATCCAGTGGCACAGTAAGCAAGGGACCCACGTCTGGGCATACCCATCACACTTAGGGCAAAACGTGTAACAGCAAACAAATGATGGAGAAGTGTGGCTCAATGGTTAGAGCAGCAGACCCTGATGCAGAGGTCTGGCCCGGGACCAGGGTTAAATTCCCGGCTCGGCGGGTCTTGGGCTCAATTTCGTCGGACCTGTTAATTCTCGCCTCGGTGCCTATTCTAATCATGGTTCCAACTCTGCAACTCTGGGCAATAGCTTGCTTAATCTCCACAACGGCCCCAACAGCGCTGGGATGCCTGGCTTCACCTTAGGGGTGCCCAGGAGTGGACATTTCACAGGGAAAAGCCAGGATGTGTTCCACAGCGGTATGAGTACAGCGCCAAGACACCCTAGGGTAACAGTGCGCTATACAAGTACAACACATTTACATTTACATGGACGGAATGCTGACAATGCAATCATTGTCTCCCAGTCAAAAGAACTTGGGTTAAATCCATCGTTCTTTTGCCCACTACGCCACCCCAGTTTGGACCCAGCCATATGCAAATCAGTCTTGACCCTGTGCCCCATGGGAACAGTCCAGACCGAAATGACTGGCCAGGTACTCCCTCGACCAGAAACAAGCATCCTGGGACCAGTTTCAGTGTATGTCTCCCTTCTTCAGCCAAGCTAGCTTGAATCCAGTGGCACTGTTAGCAAGGAACCCACGTCTGGGCATACCCATCCCACTTAGGGCACAACGTGTTACAGCAAACAAATGATGGAGAAGTGTGGCTCAATGGTTAGAGCAGCAAACCCTGATGCAGAGGTCTGGCCCGGGACCAGGGTTCAATTCCCGGCTCGGCGGGTCTTGGGCTCAATTTCCTCGGACCTGTTAATTCTCGCCTCGGTGCCTATTCTAATCATGGGTCCAACTCTGCAACTCTGGGCAATAGCTTGCTTAATCTCCACAACGGCCCCAACAGCGCTGGGATGCCTGGCTTCACCTTAGGGGTGCCCAGGAGTGGACATTTCACAGGGAAAAGCAAGGATGTGTTCCACAGCGGTATGAGTACAGCGCCAAGACACCCTTGGGTAACAGTGCGCTATACAAGTACAACACATTTACATTTACATGGACGGAATGCTGACAATGCAATCATTGTTTCCCAGTCAAAAGAACTTGGGTTAAATCCATCGTTCTTTTGCCCACTATGCCATCCCAGTTTGGACCCAGCCATATGCAAATCAGTCTTGACCCTGTGCCCCATGGGAACAGTCCAGACCGAACTGCCAGGCCAGGTCCTCCCTCGACCAGAAACAAGCATTCTGGGACCGGTTTCAGTGTATGTCTCCCTTCTTCAGCCAGGCTAGCTTGAATCCAGTGGCACTGTGAGCAAGGAACCCACGTCTGGGCATACCCATCCCACTTAGGGTGAAAAGTGTTACAGCAAACAAATGAAGGACGGAATGCTGACAATGCAAACATTGTCCCCCAGTCAAAAGATCTTGGGTTAAATCTATTGTTCTTTTACCCACTATGCCACCCCAGTTTGGAGCCAGCCATAAGCAAATCAGTCTTGACCCTGTGCCCCATGGGAACAGTCCAGACCGAACTCCCAGGCCAGGTCCTCCCTGGACTGGAAACAAGCCTCCTGGGACCGGTTTCAGGGTATGTCACCCGTCTTCAGACAGGCTAGCTTGAATCGACTGGCACAGTGAGCAAGGGACCTATGTCTGGGTATTCCCATCCCACTTAGGGCGAAAAGTTTTACAGCAAACAAATGATGGATGGAATGCAGACCATGCAAACATTCTCACCCTGTCAAAATATCTGGGTTAAATCCATCGTTCTTTTGCCGACTACGCCACCCCAGTTTGGACCCAGCCATATGCAAATCAGTGTTAACCCTGTGCCCCATGGGAACATTTCCAGACCGAACTGGCAGGCCAGGGCTTCCCTGGACCAGAAGAAGCCTCCTGGGACCGGTTTCATGGTATGTGACCCTTCTTCAGCCAGGCTAGCTTGAATCCAGTGGCACAGTGAGCAAAGGACCCACGTCTGGGCATACCCATCCCACTTAGGGCGAAAAGTGTTACAGCAAACAAATGATGGACGGAATGCTGACAATGCAAGCATTCTCCCCCAATCAAAGGATCTGGGTTAAATCCATCGTTATTTTGCCCACTATGCCACCCAAGTTTGGACCCAGCCATATGCAAATCAGTTTTGACCCTGTGTCCCCTGGGAACAGTCCAGTCCGAACTGCCAGGCCAGGTCCTCCCTGGAACGGAAACAAGCATCCTGGGACCGGTTACAGGGTATGTCACCCTTCTTCAGCCAGGCTAGCTTGAATCCAGTGGCACAGTGAGGAAGAGACCCACGTCTGGGCCTACCCATCCCTCTTAGGGCGAAAAGTCTTACAGCAAACAAATGATGGACGGAATGCTGACAATAAAAACATTTTCCACCATCAAAAGATCTGGGTCAAATCTATTGTTCTTTTGCCCATTACGCAGACCCAGTTTGGACCCAGCCATATGCAAATCAGTCTTGACCCTGTGCCCCATGGGAACAGTCCAGACCGAACTGCCAGACCAGGTCCTCTCTGGACCGGAAACAAGCATCCTGGGACCAGTTACAGGGTATGTCACCCTTCTTCAGCCAGGCTAGCTTGAATCCAGTGGCACAGTGAGCAAGGGACCCACGTCTGGGCATACCCATCCCACTTAGGGTGAAAAGTGTTACAGCAAACAAATGATGGACGGAATGCTGACAATGCAAACATTCTCCCCCAGTCAAAAGATCTTGGGTTAAATCCATCTTTCTTTTGCTCACTACGCCACCCCAATTTGGATCCAGGCATATGCAAATCAGTCCCCATGGGCCAGGCTAGCTTGAATCCAGTGGCACAGTGAGCAAGGGACCCACGTCTGGGCATACCAATCCCACTTAGGGTGAAAAGTGTTACAGCAAACAAATGATGGACGGAATGCTGACAATGCAAACATTTTCCCCCAATCAAAAGATCTGGGCTAAATCCATTGTTCTTTTGCCCACTACGCCGACACAGTTTGGACCCAGCCATATGCAAATCAGTCTTGACCCTGTGCCCCCTGGGAACAGTCCAGACCGAACTGCCAGGCCTGGTCTTCCCTGGACCGGAACCAAGCATCCTGGGACCTGTTTCAGGGTATGTGACCTTTCTTAAGCCAGGCCACCTTGAATCCAGTGGCACAGTGAGCAAGGGACCTATGTCTGGGCATACCCATCCCACTTAGGGCGAAAAGTGTTACAGCAAACAAATGATGGACGGAATGCTCACAATGCAAACATTCTCCCCCAGTCAAAAGATCTGGGTTAAATCCATCGTTCTTTTTCCCACTACGCCACCCCAGTTTGGACCTAGCCATATACAAATCAGTCTTGACCCTGTGCCCCATGGGAACAGTCCAGACCGAACTGCCACTCCAGGTCCTCCCTGGACCGGAAACAAGCATCTTGGGACCGGTTTTAGGGTATGTCACCCTTCTTCAGCCAGGCTAGCTTGAATCCAGTGGCACAGTAAGCAAGGGACCAACGTCTGGGCATACCCATCCCACTTAGGGCGAACAGTGTTACAGCAAACAAATGATGGACGGAATGCTGACAATGCAAACATTGTCTCCCAGTCAAAAGATCTTGGGTTAAATCCATTGTTCTTTTGCCCACTACGCCACCCCAGTTTGGACCCAGCCATATGCAAATCAGTCTTGACCCTGTGCCCCATGGGAACAGTCCAGACCGAACTGCTAGGCCTGGTCCTCCCTGGACCGGAAACAAATATCCTGGGGCTGGTGTCAGGGTATGTCACCCTTCTTCAGCCAGGCTAGCATGAATCCAGTGGCACAGTGAGCAAGGAAACCACGTCTGGGCACACCCATCCCACTTAGGGCGAAAAGTGTTACAGCAAACAAATGATCGACGGAATGCTGACAATGCAAACATTGTCTCCCAGTCAAAAGATCTTGGGTTGAATCCATCGTTCTTTTGCCCACTACGCCACCCCAGTTTGGACCCAGCCATATGCAAATCAGTGTTAACCCTGTGCCCCATGGGAACATTTCAAGACCGAACTGCCAGACCAGGGCTTCCCTGGACCAGAAACAAGCCTCCTGGGACCGGTTTCAGGGTATGTGACCCTTCTTCACCCAGGCTTCCTTGAATCCAGTGGCACAGGGAGCAACGGACCCACGTCTAGGCATACCCTTCCCACTTAGGGCGAAAACTGTTACAGCAAACAAATGATGGACGGAATGCTGACAATGCAAACATTTTCCCCCAGTCAAAAGATCTAGGTTTAATCCATTGTTCTTTTGCCCACTACGCCACCCCAGTTTGGACCCAGCCATATGCAAATCAATATTGACGCTGTGCCCCCTGGGAACAGACCAGACCGAACTGCCAGGCCAGGTCCTCCCTGGACCGGAAACAAGCATCCTGGGACTGGTTTCAGGGTATGTCACCCTTCTTCAACCAGGCTAGCTTGAATCCAGTGGCACAGTGAGCAAGGGACCCACATCTGGGCATACCCATGCTACTTAGGGAGAAAAGTGTTACAGCAAACAAATGATGGACGGAATGCTGACAATGCAAACATTCTCCCCCAGTCAAAAGATCTTGGGTTAAATCCATCTTTCTTTTGCTCACTACGCCACCCCAATTTGGATCCAGGCATATGCAAATCAGTCCCCATGGGCCAGGCTAGCTTGAATCCAGTGGCACAGTGAGCAAGGGACCCACGTCTGGGCATACCAATCCCACTTAGGGTGAAAAGTGTTACAGCAAACAAATGATGGACGGAATGCTGACAATGCAAACATTTTCCCCCAATCAAAAGATCTGGGCTAAATCCATTGTTCTTTTGCCCACTACGCCGACACAGTTTGGACCCAGCCATATGCAAATCAGTCTTGACCCTGTGCCCCCTGGGAACAGTCCAGACCGAACTGCCAGGCCTGGTCTTCCCTGGACCGGAACCAAGCATCCTGGGACCTGTTTCAGGGTATGTGACCTTTCTTAAGCCAGGCCACCTTGAATCCAGTGGCACAGTGAGCAAGGGACCTATGTCTGGGCATACCCATCCCACTTAGGGCGAAAAGTGTTACAGCAAACAAATGATGGACGGAATGCTCACAATGCAAACATTCTCCCCCAGTCAAAAGATCTGGGTTAAATCCATCGTTCTTTTTCCCACTACGCCACCCCAGTTTGGACCTAGCCATATACAAATCAGTCTTGACCCTGTGCCCCATGGGAACAGTCCAGACCGAACTGCCACTCCAGGTCCTCCCTGGACCGGAAACAAGCATCTTGGGACCGGTTTTAGGGTATGTCACCCTTCTTCAGCCAGGCTAGCTTGAATCCAGTGGCACAGTAAGCAAGGGACCAACGTCTGGGCATACCCATCCCACTTAGGGCGAACAGTGTTACAGCAAACAAATGATGGACGGAATGCTGACAATGCAAACATTGTCTCCCAGTCAAAAGATCTTGGGTTAAATCCATTGTTCTTTTGCCCACTACGCCACCCCAGTTTGGACCCAGCCATATGCAAATCAGTCTTGACCCTGTGCCCCATGGGAACAGTCCAGACCGAACTGCTAGGCCTGGTCCTCCCTGGACCGGAAACAAATATCCTGGGGCTGGTGTCAGGGTATGTCACCCTTCTTCAGCCAGGCTAGCATGAATCCAGTGGCACAGTGAGCAAGGAAACCACGTCTGGGCACACCCATCCCACTTAGGGCGAAAAGTGTTACAGCAAACAAATGATCGACGGAATGCTGACAATGCAAACATTGTCTCCCAGTCAAAAGATCTTGGGTTGAATCCATCGTTCTTTTGCCCACTACGCCACCCCAGTTTGGACCCAGCCATATGCAAATCAGTGTTAACCCTGTGCCCCATGGGAACATTTCAAGACCGAACTGCCAGACCAGGGCTTCCCTGGACCAGAAACAAGCCTCCTGGGACCGGTTTCAGGGTATGTGACCCTTCTTCACCCAGGCTTCCTTGAATCCAGTGGCACAGGGAGCAACGGACCCACGTCTAGGCATACCCTTCCCACTTAGGGCGAAAACTGTTACAGCAAACAAATGATGGACGGAATGCTGACAATGCAAACATTTTCCCCCAGTCAAAAGATCTAGGTTTAATCCATTGTTCTTTTGCCCACTACGCCACCCCAGTTTGGACCCAGCCATATGCAAATCAATATTGACGCTGTGCCCCCTGGGAACAGACCAGACCGAACTGCCAGGCCAGGTCCTCCCTGGACCGGAAACAAGCATCCTGGGACTGGTTTCAGGGTATGTCACCCTTCTTCAACCAGGCTAGCTTGAATCCAGTGGCACAGTGAGCAAGGGACCCACATCTGGGCATACCCATGCTACTTAGGGAGAAAAGTGTTAGAGCAAACAAATGATGGATGGAATACTGACAATGTAAACATTCTCCCCTAGTCAAAAGATCTGGGTTAAATTCATCGTTCTTTTGCCCACTACGCCACCCCAGTTTGGACCCAGCCATATGCAAATCAGTCTTGACCCTGGGCCCCTGGGAACAGTCCAGACCGAACTGCCAAGCCAGGTCCTCCCTGGACCGGAAACAAGCATCCTGGGACTGGTTTCAGGGTATGTCACCCTTCTTCAGCCAGGCTAGCTTGAATCCAGTGGCACAGTGAGCAAAGGACCCACGTCTGGGCATACCCATCCCACTTAGGGCGAAAAGTGTTACAGCAAACAAATGATGGACGGAATGCTGACAATGCAAGCATTTTCCCCCAATCAAAAGATCTGGGTTAAATCCATTGTTATTTTGCCCACTATGCCACCCAAGTTGGACCCAGCCATATGCAAATCAGTTTTGACCCTGTGTCCCCTGGGAACAGTCCAGTCCAAACTGCCAGGCCAGGTCCTCCCTGGACCGGACACAAGCATCCTGGGACCGGTTACAGGGTATGTCACCCTTCTTCAGCCAGGCTAGCTTGAATCCGGTGGCACAGTGAGGAAGAGACCCACGTCTGGGCATACCCATCCCACTTAGGGCGAAAAGTGTTACAGCAAACAAATGATGGATGGAATGCTGACAATACAAACATTTTCCACCAATCAAAAGATCTGGGTCAACTCTATTGTTCTTTTGCCCACTACGCAGACCCAGTTTGGACCCAGCCATATGCAAATCAGTCTTGACCCTGTGCCCCATGGGAACAGTCCAGACCGAACTCCCAGGCCAGGTCCTCCCTGGACTGGAAAAAAGCATCCTGAGACCGGTTGCAGTGTATGTCACCCTTCTTCAGACAGGCTAGCTTGAATACAGTGGCACAGTGAGCAAGGGAACTATGTCTGGGCATTCCCATCCCACTTAGGGCAACAGTTTTACAGCAAACAAATGATGGATGGAATGCTGACAATGCAAACATTCTCCCCCAGTCAAAAGATCTGGGTTAAATCCATTGTTCTTTTGCCTACTATGCCACCCCAGTTTGGACCCAGCCATATGCAAATCAGTCTTGACCCTGTGCCCATGGGAACATTCCAGACCGAACTGCCAGGCCAGGGCTTCCCTGGACCGGAAACAAGCATCCTGGGACCGGTTTCAGGGTACGTGACCCTTCTTCACCCAGGCTACCTTGAATCCAGTGGCACAGGGAGCAAGGGACCCACGTCTAGGCATACCCATCCCACTTAGGGCGAAATGTGTTACAGCAAACAAATGATGGACATAATGCTGACAATACAAACATTTTCCACCAATCAAAAGATCTGCGTCAAATCTATTGTTCTTTTGCCCACGACGCAGACCCAGTTTGGACCCAGCCATATGCAAATCAGTCTTGACCCTGTGCCCCCTGGGAACAGTCCAGACTGAACTACCAGGCCAGGTCCTCCCTGGACCGGAAACAAGTATCTTGGGTCCGGTTTCAGGGTATGTCACCCTACTTCAGCCAGGCTAGCTTGAATCCAGTGGCACAGGGAGCAAGGGAACCACGCCTGGGCATACCCAACCCACTTAGGGCGAAAAGTGTTACAGCAAACAAATGATGGACGGAATGCTGACAATGCAAACATTTTCCCCCAGTCAAAAGATCTGGGTTAAATCCATATTTCTTTTGCCCACTATGCCGACCCAGTTTAGACCCAGCCATATACAAATCAGTCTTGACCCTATACCCCTGGGAACAGTCCAGACCGAACTGCCAGGCCAGGTCCTCCCTGGACTGGAAACAAGCATCCTGGGACAGTTTTCAGGGGATGTCACACTTATTCAGCCAGGCTAGCTTGAATCCAGTGGCACAGTGAGCAAGGGACACACATCTGGGCATAGCCATGCCACTTAGGGCAATAAGTGTTACAGCAAACAAATGAAGGATGGAATGCTGACAATGCAAACATTCTCCCCCAGTCAAAAGATCTTGGGTTAAATCCATCGATCTTTTGCCCACTACGCCACCCCAATTTGTATCCAGCCCTATGCAAATCAGTCTTGACCCTGTTCCCCATGGGAACCGTCCAGACCAAACTGCCAGGCCAGGTCCTCCCTGGACCGGAAACAATCATCCTGGGACTGGTTTCAAGGTATGTGACCCTTCTTCAGCCAGGCTAGCTTGAATCCAGTGGCACAGTGAGCAAGGGACACACGTCTGGGCATACCCATCCCACTTAGGACGAAAAGTGTTACAGCAAACATATGATGGACGGAATGCTGACAATGCAAACATTTTCCCCCAATCAAAAGATCTGGGCTAAATCCATTGTTCTTTTGCCCACTACGCCGACCCAGTTTGGACCCAGCCATATGGAAATCAGTCTTGACCCTGTGCCCCCTGGGAACAGTCCAGACCGAACTGCCACGCCAGGTCCTCCCTGGACCGGAAACAAGCATCCTGGGACCGGTTTTAGGGTATGTCACCCTTCTTCAGCCAGGCTAGCTTGAATCCAGTGGCACAGTAAGCAAGGGACCCACGTCTGGGCATAGCCATGCCACTTAGGGCAATAAGTGTTACAGCAAACAAATGATGGATGGAATGCTGACAATGCAAACATTCTCCCCCAGTCAAAAGATCTTGGGTTAAATCCATCGATCTTTTGCCCACTACGCCACCCCAATTTGTATCCAGCCCTATGCAAATCAGTCTTGACCCTGTTCCCCATGGGAACCGTCCAGACCAAACTGCCAGGCCAGGTCCTCCCTGGACCGGAAACAATCATCCTGGGACTGGTTTCAAGGTATGTGACCCTTCTTCAGCCAGGCTAGCTTGAATCCAGTGGCACAGTGAGCAAGGGACGCACGTCTGGGCATACCCATCCCACTTAGGACGAAAAGTGTTACAGCAAACATATGATGGACGGAATGCTGACAATGCAAACATTTTCCCCCAATCAAAAGATCTGGGCTAAATCCATTGTTCTTTTGCCCACTACGCCGACCCAGTTTGGACCCAGCCATATGCAAATCAGTCTTGACCCTGTGCCCCCTGGGAATAGTCCAGACCGAACTGCCACGCCAGGTCCTCCCTGGACCGGAAACAAGCATCCTGGGACCGGTTTTAGGGTATGTCACCCTTCTTCAGCCAGGCTAGCTTGAATCCAGTGGCACAGTAAGCAAGGGACCCACGTCTGGGCATACCCATCACACTTAGGGCAAAACGTGTAACAGCAAACAAATGATGGAGAAGTGTGGCTCAATGGTTAGAGCAGCAGACCCTGATGCAGAGGTCTGGCCCGGGACCAGGGTTAAATTCCCGGCTCGGCGGGTCTTGGGCTCAATTTCGTCGGACCTGTTAATTCTCGCCTCGGTGCCTATTCTAATCATGGTTCCAACTCTGCAACTCTGGGCAATAGCTTGCTTAATCTCCACAACGGCCCCAACAGCGCTGGGATGCCTGGCTTCACCTTAGGGGTGCCCAGGAGTGGACATTTCACAGGGAAAAGCCAGGATGTGTTCCACAGCGGTATGAGTACAGCGCCAAGACACCCTAGGGTAACAGTGCGCTATACAAGTACAACACATTTACATTTACATGGACGGAATGCTGACAATGCAATCATTGTCTCCCAGTCAAAAGAACTTGGGTTAAATCCATCGTTCTTTTGCCCACTACGCCACCCCAGTTTGGACCCAGCCATATGCAAATCAGTCTTGACCCTGTGCCCCATGGGAACAGTCCAGACCGAAATGACTGGCCAGGTACTCCCTCGACCAGAAACAAGCATCCTGGGACCAGTTTCAGTGTATGTCTCCCTTCTTCAGCCAAGCTAGCTTGAATCCAGTGGCACTGTTAGCAAGGAACCCACGTCTGGGCATACCCATCCCACTTAGGGCACAACGTGTTACAGCAAACAAATGATGGAGAAGTGTGGCTCAATGGTTAGAGCAGCAAACCCTGATGCAGAGGTCTGGCCCGGGACCAGGGTTCAATTCCCGGCTCGGCGGGTCTTGGGCTCAATTTCCTCGGACCTGTTAATTCTCGCCTCGGTGCCTATTCTAATCATGGGTCCAACTCTGCAACTCTGGGCAATAGCTTGCTTAATCTCCACAACGGCCCCAACAGCGCTGGGATGCCTGGCTTCACCTTAGGGGTGCCCAGGAGTGGACATTTCACAGGGAAAAGCAAGGATGTGTTCCACAGCGGTATGAGTACAGCGCCAAGACACCCTTGGGTAACAGTGCGCTATACAAGTACAACACATTTACATTTACATGGACGGAATGCTGACAATGCAATCATTGTTTCCCAGTCAAAAGAACTTGGGTTAAATCCATCGTTCTTTTGCCCACTATGCCATCCCAGTTTGGACCCAGCCATATGCAAATCAGTCTTGACCCTGTGCCCCATGGGAACAGTCCAGACCGAACTGCCAGGCCAGGTCCTCCCTCGACCAGAAACAAGCATTCTGGGACCGGTTTCAGTGTATGTCTCCCTTCTTCAGCCAGGCTAGCTTGAATCCAGTGGCACTGTGAGCAAGGAACCCACGTCTGGGCATACCCATCCCACTTAGGGTGAAAAGTGTTACAGCAAACAAATGAAGGACGGAATGCTGACAATGCAAACATTGTCCCCCAGTCAAAAGATCTTGGGTTAAATCTATTGTTCTTTTACCCACTATGCCACCCCAGTTTGGAGCCAGCCATAAGCAAATCAGTCTTGACCCTGTGCCCCATGGGAACAGTCCAGACCGAACTCCCAGGCCAGGTCCTCCCTGGACTGGAAACAAGCCTCCTGGGACCGGTTTCAGGGTATGTCACCCGTCTTCAGACAGGCTAGCTTGAATCGACTGGCACAGTGAGCAAGGGACCTATGTCTGGGTATTCCCATCCCACTTAGGGCGAAAAGTTTTACAGCAAACAAATGATGGATGGAATGCAGACCATGCAAACATTCTCACCCTGTCAAAATATCTGGGTTAAATCCATCGTTCTTTTGCCGACTACGCCACCCCAGTTTGGACCCAGCCATATGCAAATCAGTGTTAACCCTGTGCCCCATGGGAACATTTCCAGACCGAACTGGCAGGCCAGGGCTTCCCTGGACCAGAAGAAGCCTCCTGGGACCGGTTTCATGGTATGTGACCCTTCTTCAGCCAGGCTAGCTTGAATCCAGTGGCACAGTGAGCAAAGGACCCACGTCTGGGCATACCCATCCCACTTAGGGCGAAAAGTGTTACAGCAAACAAATGATGGACGGAATGCTGACAATGCAAGCATTCTCCCCCAATCAAAGGATCTGGGTTAAATCCATCGTTATTTTGCCCACTATGCCACCCAAGTTTGGACCCAGCCATATGCAAATCAGTTTTGACCCTGTGTCCCCTGGGAACAGTCCAGTCCGAACTGCCAGGCCAGGTCCTCCCTGGAACGGAAACAAGCATCCTGGGACCGGTTACAGGGTATGTCACCCTTCTTCAGCCAGGCTAGCTTGAATCCAGTGGCACAGTGAGGAAGAGACCCACGTCTGGGCCTACCCATCCCTCTTAGGGCGAAAAGTCTTACAGCAAACAAATGATGGACGGAATGCTGACAATAAAAACATTTTCCACCATCAAAAGATCTGGGTCAAATCTATTGTTCTTTTGCCCATTACGCAGACCCAGTTTGGACCCAGCCATATGCAAATCAGTCTTGACCCTGTGCCCCATGGGAACAGTCCAGACCGAACTGCCAGACCAGGTCCTCTCTGGACCGGAAACAAGCATCCTGGGACCAGTTACAGGGTATGTCACCCTTCTTCAGCCAGGCTAGCTTGAATCCAGTGGCACAGTGAGCAAGGGACCCACGTCTGGGCATACCCATCCCACTTAGGGTGAAAAGTGTTACAGCAAACAAATGATGGACGGAATGCTGACAATGCAAACATTCTCCCCCAGTCAAAAGATCTTGGGTTAAATCCATCTTTCTTTTGCTCACTACGCCACCCCAATTTGGATCCAGGCATATGCAAATCAGTCCCCATGGGCCAGGCTAGCTTGAATCCAGTGGCACAGTGAGCAAGGGACCCACGTCTGGGCATACCAATCCCACTTAGGGTGAAAAGTGTTACAGCAAACAAATGATGGACGGAATGCTGACAATGCAAACATTTTCCCCCAATCAAAAGATCTGGGCTAAATCCATTGTTCTTTTGCCCACTACGCCGACACAGTTTGGACCCAGCCATATGCAAATCAGTCTTGACCCTGTGCCCCCTGGGAACAGTCCAGACCGAACTGCCAGGCCTGGTCTTCCCTGGACCGGAACCAAGCATCCTGGGACCTGTTTCAGGGTATGTGACCTTTCTTAAGCCAGGCCACCTTGAATCCAGTGGCACAGTGAGCAAGGGACCTATGTCTGGGCATACCCATCCCACTTAGGGCGAAAAGTGTTACAGCAAACAAATGATGGACGGAATGCTCACAATGCAAACATTCTCCCCCAGTCAAAAGATCTGGGTTAAATCCATCGTTCTTTTTCCCACTACGCCACCCCAGTTTGGACCTAGCCATATACAAATCAGTCTTGACCCTGTGCCCCATGGGAACAGTCCAGACCAAACTGCCACTCCAGGTCCTCCCTGGACCGGAAACAAGCATCTTGGGACCGGTTTTAGGGTATGTCACCCTTCTTCAGCCAGGCTAGCTTGAATCCAGTGGCACAGTAAGCAAGGGACCAACGTCTGGGCATACCCATCCCACTTAGGGCGAACAGTGTTACAGCAAACAAATGATGGACGGAATGCTGACAATGCAAACATTGTCTCCCAGTCAAAAGATCTTGGGTTAAATCCATTGTTCTTTTGCCCACTACGCCACCCCAGTTTGGACCCAGCCATATGCAAATCAGTCTTGACCCTGTGCCCCATGGGAACAGTCCAGACCGAACTGCTAGGCCTGGTCCTCCCTGGACCGGAAACAAATATCCTGGGGCTGGTGTCAGGGTATGTCACCCTTCTTCAGCCAGGCTAGCATGAATCCAGTGGCACAGTGAGCAAGGAAACCACGTCTGGGCACACCCATCCCACTTAGGGCGAAAAGTGTTACAGCAAACAAATGATCGACGGAATGCTGACAATGCAAACATTGTCTCCCAGTCAAAAGATCTTGGGTTGAATCCATCGTTCTTTTGCCCACTACGCCACCCCAGTTTGGACCCAGCCATATGCAAATCAGTGTTAACCCTGTGCCCCATGGGAACATTTCCAGACCGAACTGCCAGACCAGGGCTTCCCTGGACCAGAAACAAGCCTCCTGGGACCGGTTTCAGGGTATGTGACCCTTCTTCACCCAGGCTTCCTTGAATCCAGTGGCACAGGGAGCAACGGACCCACGTCTAGGCATACCCTTCCCACTTAGGGCGAAAACTGTTACAGCAAACAAATGATGGACGGAATGCTGACAATGCAAACATTTTCCCCCAGTCAAAAGATCTAGGTTTAATCCATTGTTCTTTTGCCCACTACGCCACCCCAGTTTGGACCCAGCCATATGCAAATCAATATTGACGCTGTGCCCCCTGGGAACAGACCAGACCGAACTGCCAGGCCAGGTCCTCCCTGGACCGGAAACAAGCATCCTGGGACTGGTTTCAGGGTATGTCACCCTTCTTCAACCAGGCTAGCTTGAATCCAGTGGCACAGTGAGCAAGGGACCCACATCTGGGCATACCCATGCTACTTAGGGAGAAAAGTGTTAGAGCAAACAAATGATGGATGGAATACTGACAATGTAAACATTCTCCCCTAGTCAAAAGATCTGGGTTAAATTCATCGTTCTTTTGCCCACTACGCCACCCCAGTTTGGACCCAGCCATATGCAAATCAGTCTTGACCCTGGGCCCCTGGGAACAGTCCAGACCGAACTGCCAAGCCAGGTCCTCCCTGGACCGGAAACAAGCATCCTGGGACTGGTTTCAGGGTATGTCACCCTTCTTCAGCCAGGCTAGCTTGAATCCAGTGGCACAGTGAGCAAAGGACCCACGTCTGGGCATACCCATCCCACTTAGGGCGAAAAGTGTTACAGCAAACAAATGATGGACGGAATGCTGACAATGCAAGCATTTTCCCCCAATCAAAAGATCTGGGTTAAATCCATTGTTATTTTGCCCACTATGCCACCCAAGTTGGACCCAGCCATATGCAAATCAGTTTTGACCCTGTGTCCCCTGGGAACAGTCCAGTCCAAACTGCCAGGCCAGGTCCTCCCTGGACCGGACACAAGCATCCTGGGACCGGTTACAGGGTATGTCACCCTTCTTCAGCCAGGCTAGCTTGAATCCGGTGGCACAGTGAGGAAGAGACCCACGTCTGGGCATACCCATCCCACTTAGGGCGAAAAGTGTTACAGCAAACAAATGATGGATGGAATGCTGACAATACAAACATTTTCCACCAATCAAAAGATCTGGGTCAACTCTATTGTTCTTTTGCCCACTACGCAGACCCAGTTTGGACCCAGCCATATGCAAATCAGTCTTGACCCTGTGCCCCATGGGAACAGTCCAGACCGAACTCCCAGGCCAGGTCCTCCCTGGACTGGAAAAAAGCATCCTGAGACCGGTTGCAGTGTATGTCACCCTTCTTCAGACAGGCTAGCTTGAATACAGTGGCACAGTGAGCAAGGGAACTATGTCTGGGCATTCCCATCCCACTTAGGGCAACAGTTTTACAGCAAACAAATGATGGATGGAATGCTGACAATGCAAACATTCTCCCCCAGTCAAAAGATCTGGGTTAAATCCATTGTTCTTTTGCCTACTATGCCACCCCAGTTTGGACCCAGCCATATGCAAATCAGTCTTGACCCTGTGCCCATGGGAACATTCCAGACCGAACTGCCAGGCCAGGGCTTCCCTGGACCGGAAACAAGCATCCTGGGACCGGTTTCAGGGTACGTGACCCTTCTTCACCCAGGCTACCTTGAATCCAGTGGCACAGGGAGCAAGGGACCCACGTCTAGGCATACCCATCCCACTTAGGGCGAAATGTGTTACAGCAAACAAATGATGGACATAATGCTGACAATACAAACATTTTCCACCAATCAAAAGATCTGCGTCAAATCTATTGTTCTTTTGCCCACGACGCAGACCCAGTTTGGACCCAGCCATATGCAAATCAGTCTTGACCCTGTGCCCCCTGGGAACAGTCCAGACTGAACTACCAGGCCAGGTCCTCCCTGGACCGGAAACAAGTATCCTGGGTCCGGTTTCAGGGTATGTCACCCTACTTCAGCCAGGCTAGCTTGAATCCAGTGGCACAGGGAGCAAGGGAACCACGCCTGGGCATACCCAACCCACTTAGGGCGAAAAGTGTTACAGCAAACAAATGATGGACGGAATGCTGACAATGCAAACATTTTCCCCCAGTCAAAAGATCTGGGTTAAATCCATATTTCTTTTGCCCACTATGCCGACCCAGTTTAGACCCAGCCATATACAAATCAGTCTTGACCCTATACCCCTGGGAACAGTCCAGACCGAACTGCCAGGCCAGGTCCTCCCTGGACTGGAAACAAGCATCCTGGGACAGTTTTCAGGGGATGTCACACTTATTCAGCCAGGCTAGCTTGAATCCAGTGGCACAGTGAGCAAGGGACACACATCTGGGCATAGCCATGCCACTTAGGGCAATAAGTGTTACAGCAAACAAATGAAGGATGGAATGCTGACAATGCAAACATTCTCCCCCAGTCAAAAGATCTTGGGTTAAATCCATCGATCTTTTGCCCACTACGCCACCCCAATTTGTATCCAGCCCTATGCAAATCAGTCTTGACCCTGTTCCCCATGGGAACCGTCCAGACCAAACTGCCAGGCCAGGTCCTCCCTGGACCGGAAACAATCATCCTGGGACTGGTTTCAAGGTATGTGACCCTTCTTCAGCCAGGCTAGCTTGAATCCAGTGGCACAGTGAGCAAGGGACACACGTCTGGGCATACCCATCCCACTTAGGACGAAAAGTGTTACAGCAAACATATGATGGACGGAATGCTGACAATGCAAACATTTTCCCCCAATCAAAAGATCTGGGCTAAATCCATTGTTCTTTTGCCCACTACGCCGACCCAGTTTGGACCCAGCCA
This sequence comes from Triturus cristatus, assembly GCF_964204655.1. Classification (NCBI taxonomy): domain Eukaryota; kingdom Metazoa; phylum Chordata; class Amphibia; order Caudata; family Salamandridae; genus Triturus; species Triturus cristatus. The sequence continues at coordinate 690,617,114 of NC_140580.1, forward strand.
TATGGAAATCAGTCTTGACCCTGTGCCCCCTGGGAACAGTCCAGACCGAACTGCCACGCCAGGTCCTCCCTGGACCGGAAACAAGCATCCTGGGACCGGTTTTAGGGTATGTCACCCTTCTTCAGCCAGGCTAGCTTGAATCCAGTGGCACAGTAAGCAAGGGACCCACGTCTGGGCATAGCCATGCCACTTAGGGCAATAAGTGTTACAGCAAACAAATGATGGATGGAATGCTGACAATGCAAACATTCTCCCCCAGTCAAAAGATCTTGGGTTAAATCCATCGATCTTTTGCCCACTACGCCACCCCAATTTGTATCCAGCCCTATGCAAATCAGTCTTGACCCTGTTCCCCATGGGAACCGTCCAGACCAAACTGCCAGGCCAGGTCCTCCCTGGACCGGAAACAATCATCCTGGGACTGGTTTCAAGGTATGTGACCCTTCTTCAGCCAGGCTAGCTTGAATCCAGTGGCACAGTGAGCAAGGGACGCACGTCTGGGCATACCCATCCCACTTAGGACGAAAAGTGTTACAGCAAACATATGATGGACGGAATGCTGACAATGCAAACATTTTCCCCCAATCAAAAGATCTGGGCTAAATCCATTGTTCTTTTGCCCACTACGCCGACCCAGTTTGGACCCAGCCATATGCAAATCAGTCTTGACCCTGTGCCCCCTGGGAATAGTCCAGACCGAACTGCCACGCCAGGTCCTCCCTGGACCGGAAACAAGCATCCTGGGACCGGTTTTAGGGTATGTCACCCTTCTTCAGCCAGGCTAGCTTGAATCCAGTGGCACAGTAAGCAAGGGACCCACGTCTGGGCATACCCATCACACTTAGGGCAAAACGTGTAACAGCAAACAAATGATGGAGAAGTGTGGCTCAATGGTTAGAGCAGCAGACCCTGATGCAGAGGTCTGGCCCGGGACCAGGGTTAAATTCCCGGCTCGGCGGGTCTTGGGCTCAATTTCGTCGGACCTGTTAATTCTCGCCTCGGTGCCTATTCTAATCATGGTTCCAACTCTGCAACTCTGGGCAATAGCTTGCTTAATCTCCACAACGGCCCCAACAGCGCTGGGATGCCTGGCTTCACCTTAGGGGTGCCCAGGAGTGGACATTTCACAGGGAAAAGCCAGGATGTGTTCCACAGCGGTATGAGTACAGCGCCAAGACACCCTAGGGTAACAGTGCGCTATACAAGTACAACACATTTACATTTACATGGACGGAATGCTGACAATGCAATCATTGTCTCCCAGTCAAAAGAACTTGGGTTAAATCCATCGTTCTTTTGCCCACTACGCCACCCCAGTTTGGACCCAGCCATATGCAAATCAGTCTTGACCCTGTGCCCCATGGGAACAGTCCAGACCGAAATGACTGGCCAGGTACTCCCTCGACCAGAAACAAGCATCCTGGGACCAGTTTCAGTGTATGTCTCCCTTCTTCAGCCAAGCTAGCTTGAATCCAGTGGCACTGTTAGCAAGGAACCCACGTCTGGGCATACCCATCCCACTTAGGGCACAACGTGTTACAGCAAACAAATGATGGAGAAGTGTGGCTCAATGGTTAGAGCAGCAAACCCTGATGCAGAGGTCTGGCCCGGGACCAGGGTTCAATTCCCGGCTCGGCGGGTCTTGGGCTCAATTTCCTCGGACCTGTTAATTCTCGCCTCGGTGCCTATTCTAATCATGGGTCCAACTCTGCAACTCTGGGCAATAGCTTGCTTAATCTCCACAACGGCCCCAACAGCGCTGGGATGCCTGGCTTCACCTTAGGGGTGCCCAGGAGTGGACATTTCACAGGGAAAAGCAAGGATGTGTTCCACAGCGGTATGAGTACAGCGCCAAGACACCCTTGGGTAACAGTGCGCTATACAAGTACAACACATTTACATTTACATGGACGGAATGCTGACAATGCAATCATTGTTTCCCAGTCAAAAGAACTTGGGTTAAATCCATCGTTCTTTTGCCCACTATGCCATCCCAGTTTGGACCCAGCCATATGCAAATCAGTCTTGACCCTGTGCCCCATGGGAACAGTCCAGACCGAACTGCCAGGCCAGGTCCTCCCTCGACCAGAAACAAGCATTCTGGGACCGGTTTCAGTGTATGTCTCCCTTCTTCAGCCAGGCTAGCTTGAATCCAGTGGCACTGTGAGCAAGGAACCCACGTCTGGGCATACCCATCCCACTTAGGGTGAAAAGTGTTACAGCAAACAAATGAAGGACGGAATGCTGACAATGCAAACATTGTCCCCCAGTCAAAAGATCTTGGGTTAAATCTATTGTTCTTTTACCCACTATGCCACCCCAGTTTGGAGCCAGCCATAAGCAAATCAGTCTTGACCCTGTGCCCCATGGGAACAGTCCAGACCGAACTCCCAGGCCAGGTCCTCCCTGGACTGGAAACAAGCCTCCTGGGACCGGTTTCAGGGTATGTCACCCGTCTTCAGACAGGCTAGCTTGAATCGACTGGCACAGTGAGCAAGGGACCTATGTCTGGGTATTCCCATCCCACTTAGGGCGAAAAGTTTTACAGCAAACAAATGATGGATGGAATGCAGACCATGCAAACATTCTCACCCTGTCAAAATATCTGGGTTAAATCCATCGTTCTTTTGCCGACTACGCCACCCCAGTTTGGACCCAGCCATATGCAAATCAGTGTTAACCCTGTGCCCCATGGGAACATTTCCAGACCGAACTGGCAGGCCAGGGCTTCCCTGGACCAGAAGAAGCCTCCTGGGACCGGTTTCATGGTATGTGACCCTTCTTCAGCCAGGCTAGCTTGAATCCAGTGGCACAGTGAGCAAAGGACCCACGTCTGGGCATACCCATCCCACTTAGGGCGAAAAGTGTTACAGCAAACAAATGATGGACGGAATGCTGACAATGCAAGCATTCTCCCCCAATCAAAGGATCTGGGTTAAATCCATCGTTATTTTGCCCACTATGCCACCCAAGTTTGGACCCAGCCATATGCAAATCAGTTTTGACCCTGTGTCCCCTGGGAACAGTCCAGTCCGAACTGCCAGGCCAGGTCCTCCCTGGAACGGAAACAAGCATCCTGGGACCGGTTACAGGGTATGTCACCCTTCTTCAGCCAGGCTAGCTTGAATCCAGTGGCACAGTGAGGAAGAGACCCACGTCTGGGCCTACCCATCCCTCTTAGGGCGAAAAGTCTTACAGCAAACAAATGATGGACGGAATGCTGACAATAAAAACATTTTCCACCATCAAAAGATCTGGGTCAAATCTATTGTTCTTTTGCCCATTACGCAGACCCAGTTTGGACCCAGCCATATGCAAATCAGTCTTGACCCTGTGCCCCATGGGAACAGTCCAGACCGAACTCCCAGGCCACGTCCTCCCTGGACTGGAAAAAAGCATCCTGGGACCGGTTGCAGGGTATGTCACCCTTCTTCAGACAGGCTAGCTTGAATACAGTGGCACAGTGAGCAAGGGAACTATGTCTGGGCATTCCCATCCCACTTAGGGCGAACAGTTTTACAGCAAACAAATGATGGATGGAATGCTGACAATGCAAACATTCTCCCCCAGTCAAAAGATCTGGGTTAAATCCATCGTTCTTTTGCCCACTACGCCACCCCAGTTTGGACCCAGCCATATGCAAATCAGTCTTGACCCTGTGCCCATGGGAACATTCCAGACCGAACTGCCAGGCCAGGGCTTCCCTGGACCGGAAACAAGCATCCTGGGACCGGTTTCAGGGTACGTGACCCTTCTTCACCCAGGCTACCTTGAATCCAGTGGCACAGGGAGCAAGGGACCTACGTCTAGGTATACCCATCCCACTTAGGGCGAAAAGTGTTACAGCAAACAAATGATGGACATAATGCTGACAATACAAACATTTTCCACCAATCAAAAAAATCTGCGTCAAATCTATTGTTCTTTTGCCCACTACGCAGACCCAGTTTGGACCCAGCCATATGCAAATCAGTCTTGACCCTGTGCCCCCTGGGAACAGTCCATACTGAACTACCAGGCCAGGTCCTCCCTAGACCGGAAACAAGCATCCTGGGTCCGGTTTCAGGGTATGTCACCCTACTTCAGCCAGGCTAGCTTGAATCCAGTGGCACAGGGAGCAAGGGAACCACGCCTGGGCATACCCAACCCACTTAGGGCGAAAAGTGTTACAGCAAACAAATGATAGACGGAATGCTGACAATGCAAACATTTTCCCCCAGTCAAAAGATCTGGGTTAAATCCATATTTCTTTTGCCCACTATGCCGACCCAGTTTAGACCCAGCCATATACCAATCAGTCTTGACCCTATACCCCTGGGAACAGTCCAGACCGAACTGCCAGGCCAGGTCCTCCCTGGACTGGAAACAAGCATCCTGGGACCGGTTACAGGGTATGTCACCCTTCTTCAGCCAGGCTACCTTGAATCCAGTAGCACAGTGAGCAAGGGACCCACGTCTGGGCATATCCATCCCACTTAGGGCGAAAAGTGTTACAGCAAACAAATGATGGACGGAATGCTGACAAAGCAAACATTTTCCCCCGGTCAAAAGATCTGGGTTAAATCCATCATTCTTTTGCCCACTACGCCACCCCAGTTTGGACCCAGCCATATGCAAATCAGTCTTGACGCTGTGCCCCCTGGGAGCAGTCCAGACCGAACTGCCAGGCCAGGTCCTCCCTGGACCAGAAACAAGCATCCTGGGACAGTTTTCAGGGGATGTCACACTTATTCAGCCAGGCTAGCTTGAATCCAGTGGCACAGTGAGCAAGGGACCCACATCTGGGCATACCCATGCCACTTAGGGCAATAAGTGTTACAGCAAACAAATGATGGATGGAATTCTGACAATGCAAACATTCTCCCCCAGTCAAAAGATCTTGGGTTAAATCCATCGATCTTTTGCCCACTACGCCACCCCAATTTGTATCCAGCCATATGCAAATCAGTCTTGACCCTGTTCCCCATGGGAACCGTCCAGACCGAACTGCCAGGCCAGGTCCTCCCTGGACCGGAAACAAGCATCCTGGGACTGGTTTCAAGGTATGTGACCCTTCTTCATCCAGGCTAGCTTGAATCCAGTGGCACAGTGAGCAAGGGACTCACGTCTGGGCATACCCATCCCACTTAGGACGAAAAGTGTTACAGCAAACATATGATGGACGGAATGCTGACAATGCAAACATTTTCCCCCAATCAAAAGATCTGGGCTAAATCCATTGTTCTTTTGCCCACTACACCGACCCAGTTTGGACCCAGCCATATGCAAATCAGTTTTGACCCTGTGCCCCCTGGGAACAGTCCAGACCGAACTGCCAGGCCAGGTCTTCCCTGGACCAGAAACAAGCATCCTGGGACCTGTTTTAGGGTATGTGACCCTTCTTAAGCCAGACCACCTTGAATCCAGTGGCACAGTAAGCAAGGGACCCACGTCTGGGCATACCCATCCCACTTAGGGCAAAACGTGTTACAGCAAACAAATGATGGAGAAGTGTGGCTCAATGGTTAGAGCAGCAGACCCTGATGCAGAGGTCTGGCCCGGGACCAGGGTTCAATTCCCGGCTCGGCGGGTCTTGGGCTCAATTTCCTCGGACCTGTTAATTCTCGCCTCGGTGCCTATTCTAATCATGGGTACAACTCTGCAACTCTGGGCAATAGCTTGCTTAATCTCCACAACGGCCCCAACAGCGCTGGGATGCCTGGCTTCACCTTAGGGGTGCCCAGGAGTGGACATTTCACAGGGAAAAGCCAGGATGTGTTCCACAGCGGTATGAGTACAGCGCCAAGACACCCTAGGGTAACAGTGCGCTATACAAGTACAACACATTTACATTTACATGAACGGAATGCTGACAATGCAATCATTGTCTCCCAGTCAAAAGAACTTGGGTTAAATCCATCGTTCTTTTGCCCACTACGCCACCCCAGTTTGGACCCAGCCATATGCAAATCAGTCTTGACCCTGTGCCCCATGGGAACAGTCCAGACTGAAATGACTGGCCAGGTCCTCCCCCGACCAGAAACAAGCATCCTGGGACCGTTTTCAGTGTATGTCTCCCTTCTTCAGCCAAGCTAGCTTGAATCCAGTGGCACTGTGAGCAAGGAACCCACATCTGGGCATACCCATCCCACTTAGGGCGAAAAGTGTTACAGCAAACAAATGAAGGACGGAATGCTGACAAGGCAAACATTGTCCCCCAGTCAAAAGATCTTGGGTCAAATCTATCGTTCTTTTACCCACTATGCCAACCCAGTTTGGAGCCAGCCATATGCAAATCAGTCTTGACCCTGTGCCCCATGGGAACAGTCCAGACCGAACTCCCAGGCCAGGTCCTCCCTGGACTAGAAACAAGCATCCTGGGACCGGTTTCAGGGTATGTCACCCTTCTTCAGACAGGCTAGCTTGAATCGAGCGGCACAGTGAGCAAGGGACCTATGTCTGGGTATTCCCATCCCACTTAGGGCGAAAAGTTTTAAGCAAACAAATGATGGATCAATCAATCAATCAATCAAAGACATTTATAGAGCGCACTACATACCCGTAGGGTCTCAAGGCGCTGGGGGTGGGGGGGGGGTGCCGCTACTGCTCGAACAGCCAGGTCTTCAGCTTCTTCCTGAAGGAGAGGTGGTCTTGGGTCAGGCGCAGGTCGGTCGGGAGGGAGTTCCAGGTCTTGGCGGCCAGGTAGGAGAAGGACCTTCCTCCTGTAGTCGCTCTTCGGATGCGGGGGACGGCGGCGAGGGCGTGGTTGGCTGATCGGAGGTGGCGATTGGGCGCGTAGAAGCGTAGAGCGGGAGCGTGGATGGAATACTGACAATGCAAACATTCTCACCCAGTCAAAATATCTGGGTTAAATCCATTGTTCTTTTGCCCACTACGCCACCCCAGTTTGGACCCAGCAGTATGCAAATCAGTGTTAACTCTGTGCCCCATGGGAACATTTCCAGACCGAACTGCCATTCCAGGGCTTCCCTGGACCAGAAACAAGCCTCCTGGGACCGGTTTCAGGGTATGTGACCCTTCTTCACCCAGGCTACCTTGAATCCAGTGGCACAGGAGCAAGGAACCCACGTCTAGGCATACCCTTCCCACTTAGGGCAAAAAGTGTTACATCAAACAAATGATGGACGGAATTCTGACAATGCAAACATTTTCCCCCAGTCAAAAGATGTGGGTTAAATCCATTTTTCTTTTGCCCACTACGCCACCCAGTTTGGACCCAGCCATATGCAAATCAGTAATGACGCTGTGCCCCCTGGGAACAGTCCAGACCGAACTGCCAGGCCAGGTCCTCCCTGGACCGGAAAAAAGCATCCTGGGACCGGTTTCAGGGTATGTCACCCTTCTTCAGCCAGGCTAGCTTGAATCCAGAGGCACAGTGAGCAAGGGACCCACATCTGGGCATACCCATGCCACTTAGGGCGAAAAGTGTTAGAGCAAACAAATGATGGACGGAATACTGACAACGTAAATATTCTCCACCATTCAAAAGATCTGGGTTAAATCCATCGTTATTTTGCCCACTATGCCACCCAAGTTTGGACCCAGCCATATGCAAATCAGTTTTGACCCTGTGTCCCCTGGGAACAGTCCAGTCTGAACTGCCAGGCCAGGTCCTCCCTGGACCGGAAACAAGCATCCTGGGACCTGTTACAGGGTATGTCACCCTTCTTCAGCCAGGCTAGCTTGAATCCAGTGGCACAGTGAGGAAGAGACCCACGTCTGGGCATACCCATCCCACTTGGGGCGAAAAGTGTTACAGCAAACAAATGATGGACGGAATGTGGACAATGCAAACATTCTCCCCCCGTCAAAAGATCTGGGTTAAATCCATCGTTCTTTTGCCCACTACGCCACCCCAGTTTGGACCCAGCCATATACAAATCAGTCTTGACCCTGTGCCCCATGGGAACAGTGCAGACCGAACTGCCAGGCTAGGTCCTCCCTGGACTGGAAACAAGCATTCTGGGACCAGTTACAGGGTATGTCACCCTTCTTCAGCCAGGCTAGCTTGAATCCAATGGCACAGTGATCGAGGGACCCACGTCTGGGCATACCCATCCCACTTAGGGCTAAAAGTGTTACAGCAAACAAATGATGGACGAAATGCTGACAATGCAAACATTCTCCCCCAGTCAAAAGATCTTGGGTTAATTCCATCGTTCTTTTGCCCACTACGCCACCGCAATTTGGATCCAGCCATATGCAAATCAGACTTGACCCTGTTCCCCATGGGAACAGTCCAGACCGAACTGCAAGGCCAGGTCCTCCATGGACCGGAAACAAGCATCCTGGGACCGGTTTCAAGGTATGTGACCCTTCTTCAGCCAGGCTAGCTTGATTCCAGTGGCACAGTGAGCAAGGGACCCACGTCTGGGCATACCCATCCTACTTAGGACGAAAAGTGTTACAGCAAACAAATGATGGACGGAATGCTGACAATGCAATCATTCTCCCCCAATCAAAAGATCTGGGTTAAATCCATCGTAATTTTGCCCACTATGCCACCCAAGTTTGGACCCAGCCATATGCAAATCAGTTTTGACCCTGTGTCTCCTGGGAACAGTCGAGTCCGAACTGCCAGGCCAGGTCCTCCCTGGACCGGAAAGAAGCATCCTGGGACTGGTTACAGGGTATGTCTCCCTTCTTCAACCAGGCTAGCTTGAATCCAGTGGCACAGTGAGGAAGAGACCCACGTCTGGGCATACCCATCCCACTTAGGGCGAAAAGTGTTACAGCAAACAAATGATGGACGGAATGCTGACAATGCAAACATTCTCTCCCAGACAAAAGATCTGGATTAAATCCATCGTTCTTTTGCCCACTACGCCACCCCAGTTTGGACCCAGCCATATACAAATCAGTCTTGACCCTGTGCCCCATGGGAACAGTCCAGACCAAACTGCCAGACCAGTTCTTGTCTGGACCGGAAACAAGCATCCTGGGACCAGTTACAGGGTATGTCACCCTTCTTCAGCCAGGCTAGCTTGAATCCAGTGGCACAGTGAGCGAGGGACCCAGGTCTGGGCATACCCATCCCACTTAGGGTGAAAAGTGTTACAGCAAACAAATGATGGACGGAATGCTGCCAATGCAAACATTCTCACCCAGTCAAAAGATCTTGGGTTAAATCCATCGTTCTTTTGCCCACTACGCCACCCCAATTTGGATCCAGCCATATGCAAATCAGTCTTGACCCCGTTCCCCATGGGAACAGTCCAGACCGAACTGCCAGGCCAGGTCCTCCCTGGACCGGAAACAAGCATCCTGGGACCGGTTTCAAGGTATGTGACCCTTCTTCAGCCAGGCTAGCTTGAATCCAGTGGCACAGTGAGCAAGGGACACACGTCTGGGCATACCCATCCCACTTAAGACGAAAAGTGTTACAGCAAACATATGATGGATGGAATGCTGACAATACAAACATTTTCCCCCAATCAAAAGATCTGGGTTAATTCCATTGTTCTTTTGCCCACTACGCCGACCCAGTTTGGACCCAGCCATATGCAAATCAGTCTTGACCCTGTGCCCCCTGCGAACAGTCCAGACCGGACTGCCAGGCCAGGTCTTCCCTGGACCAGAAACAAGCATCCTGGGACCTGTTTCAGGGTATCTGTCCCTTCTTAAGCCAGGCCACCTTGAATCCAGTGGCTCAGTGAGCAAGGGACCCATGTCTGGGCATACCCATCCCACTTAGGGTAAAAAGTGTTACAGCAAATATAAGATGGACGGAATGCTGACAATGCAAACATTCTCCCCCAATCGAAAGATCTGGGTTAAATCCATCGTTCTTTTGCCCACTACGCCGACCCAGTTTGGACCCAGCCACATGCAAATCAGTCTTGACCCTGTGCCCCCTGGGAACAGTCCAGACCGAACTGCCAGGCCAGGTCCTCCCTGGACCGGAAACAATCATCCTGGGACCGGTTTCAGGGTATTTCACCCTTCTCAAGCAAAGCAAGCTTGAATCCAGTGAGCAAGGGACCCACGTCTGGGCATACTAATCCCACTTAGGGAGAAAAGTGTTACAGCAAACAAATGTTGGACGGAATGCTCACAATGCAAACATTCTCCCCCAGTCAAAAGATCTGGGCTAAATCCATCGTTCTTTTTCCCACTACGCCACCCCAGTTTGGACCCAGCCATATGCAAATCAGTCTTGACCCTGTGCCCCATGGGAACAGTCCAGACCGAACTGCCACTCCAGGTCCTCCCTACACCGGAAACAAGCATCCTGGGACTGGTTTTAGGGTATGTCACCCTTCTTCAGCCAGGCTAGCTTGAATCCAGTGGCACAGTAAGCAAGGGACCCACGTCTGAGCATACCCATCCCACTTAGGGCGAACAGTGTCACAGCAAACAAATGATGGACGGAATGCTGACAATGCAAACATTGTCTCCCAGTCAAAAGATCTTTGGTTAAATCCATTGTTCTTTTGCCCACTACGCCACCCCAGTTTGGACCCAGCCATATGCAAATCAGTCTTGACCCTGTGCCCCATGGGAACAGTCCAGACCAAACTGCCAGGCCTGGTCCTCCCTGGACCGGAAACAAGCATCCTGGGACCGGTTTCAGGGTATGTCACCCTTCTTCAGCCAGGTTAGCATGAATCCAGTGGCACAGTGAGCAAGGAACCCACGTCAGGGCATACCCATCCCACTTAGGGCGAAAAGTGTTACAGCAAACAAATGAAGGACGGAATGCTGACAATGCAAACATTGTCCCCCAGTCAAAAGATCTGGGTTAAATCTATCGTTCCTTTGCCCACTATGCCACCCCAGTTTGGACCCAGCCATATGCAAATCAGTCTTGACCCTGTGCCCCATGAGAACAGTCCAGACCGAACTGCCAGACCAGGTCGTCTCTGGACCAGAAACAAGCAACCTGGGACCAGTTACAGGGTATGTCACCCTTCTTCAGTAAGGTTAGCATGAATCCAGTGGCACAGTGAGCAAGGAACCCACGTCTGGGCATACCCATCCCACTTAGGGCGAAAAGTGTTACAGCAAACAAATGAAGGACGGAATGCTGACAATGCAAACATTGTCCCCCAGTCAAAAGATCTTGGGTTAAATCCATCGTTCTTTTGCCCACTACGCCACCCCAATTTGGATCCAGCCATATGCAAATTAGTCTTGACCCTGTTCCCCATGGGAACAGTCCAGACCAAACTGCCAGGCCAGGTCCTCCATGGACAGGAAACAAGCATCCTGGGATCAATTTCAGGGTAATTCACCCTTCTCAAGCAAAGCAAGCTTGAATCCAGTGGCACAGTGAGCAAGGGACCCACGTCTGGGCATACCCATCCCACTTAGGGAGAAAAGTGTTACAGCAAACAAATGTTAGACGGATTGCTCACAATGCAAACATTCTCCCCCAGTCAAAAGATCTGGGTTAAATCCATCGTTCTTTTTCCCACTACGCCACCCCAGTTTGGACCCAGCCATATGCAAATCAGTCTTGACCCTGTGCCTCATGGGAACATTCCAGACCGAACTGCCACTCCAGGTCCTCTCTGGACCGGAAACAAGCATCCTGGGACCGGTTTTAGGGTATGTCACCCTTCTTCAGCCAGGCTAGCTTGAATCCAGTGGCACAGTGAGCAAGGAACCCACGTCTGGGCCTACCCATCCCACTTAGGGCGAAAAGTGTTACAGCAAACAAATGAAGGACGGAATGCTGACAATGCAAACATTGTCCCCCAGTCAAAAGATCTGGGTTAAATCCATCGTTCTTTTGCCCACTACGCCACCCCAGTTTGGATCCAGCCATATGCAAATCAGTCTTGACCCTGTGCCCCATGGGAACAGTCCAGACCGAACTGCCAGACCAGGTCATCTCTGGACTGGAAACAAGCATCCTGGGACCAGTTACAGGGTATGTCACCCTTCTTCAGCCAGGCTAGCTTGAATCCAGTGGCACAGTGAGCGAGGGACCCACGTCTGGGCATACCCATCCCACTTAGGGCGAAAAGTGTTACAGCAAACAAATGATGGACGGAATGCTGACAATGCAAACATTCTCCCCCAGTCAAAAGATCTTGGGTTAAATCCATTGTTCTTTTGCCCACTACGCCACCCCAATTTGGATCCAGCCATATGCAAATCAGTCTTGACCCTGTGCCCCATGGGAACAGTCCAGACCGAACTGCCAGGCCAGGTCCTCCCTGGACCGGAAACAAGCATCCTGAGACCGGTTTCAGGGTATGTCACCCTTCTTCAGCCAGGCTACCTTGAATCCAGTGGCACAGTGAGCAAGGAACCCACGTCTGGGCATACCCATCCCACTTAGGGCGAAAAGTGTTACAGCAAACAAATGTTGGACGGAATGCTCACAATGCAAACATTCTCCCCCAGTCAAAAGATCTGGGCTAAATCCATCGTTCTTTTTCCCACTACGCCACCCCAGTTTGGACCCAGCCATATGCAAATCAGTCTTGACCCTGTGCCCCATGGGAACAGTCCAGACCGAACTGCCACTCCAGGTCCTCCCTACACCGGAAACAAGCATCCTGGGACTGGTTTTAGGGTATGTCACCCTTCTTCAGCCAGGCTAGCTTGAATCCAGTGGCACAGTAAGCAAGGGACCCACGTCTGAGCATACCCATCCCACTTAGGGCGAACAGTGTCACAGCAAACAAATGATGGACGGAATGCTGACAATGCAAACATTGTCTCCCAGTCAAAAGATCTTGGGTTAAATCCATTGTTCTTTTGCCCACTACGCCACCCCAGTTTGGACCCAGCCATATGCAAATCAGTCTTGACCCTGTGCCCCATGGGAACAGTCCAGACCAAACTGCCAGGCCTGGTCCTCCCTGGACCGGAAACAAGCATCCTGGGACCGGTTTCAGGGTATGTCACCCTTCTTCAGCCAGGTTAGCATGAATCCAGTGGCACAGTGAGCAAGGAACCCACGTCAGGGCATACCCATCCCACTTAGGGCGAAAAGTGTTACAGCAAACAAATGAAGGACGGAATGCTGACAATGCAAACATTGTCCCCCAGTCAAAAGATCTGGGTTAAATCTATCGTTCCTTTGCCCACTATGCCACCCCAGTTTGGACCCAGCCATATGCAAATCAGTCTTGACCCTGTGCCCCATGAGAACAGTCCAGACCGAACTGCCAGACCAGGTCGTCTCTGGACCAGAAACAAGCAACCTGGGACCAGTTACAGGGTATGTCACCCTTCTTCAGTAAGGTTAGCATGAATCCAGTGGCACAGTGAGCAAGGAACCCACGTCTGGGCATACCCATCCCACTTAGGGCGAAAAGTGTTACAGCAAACAAATGAAGGACGGAATGCTGACAATGCAAACATTGTCCCCCAGTCAAAAGATCTTGGGTTAAATCCATCGTTCTTTTGCCCACTACGCCACCCCAATTTGGATCCAGCCATATGCAAATTAGTCTTGACCCTGTTCCCCATGGGAACAGTCCAGACCAAACTGCCAGGCCAGGTCCTCCATGGACAGGAAACAAGCATCCTGGGATCAATTTCAGGGTAATTCACCCTTCTCAAGCAAAGCAAGCTTGAATCCAGTGGCACAGTGAGCAAGGGACCCACGTCTGGGCATACCCATCCCACTTAGGGAGAAAAGTGTTACAGCAAACAAATGTTAGACGGATTGCTCACAATGCAAACATTCTCCCCCAGTCAAAAGATCTGGGTTAAATCCATCGTTCTTTTTCCCACTACGCCACCCCAGTTTGGACCCAGCCATATGCAAATCAGTCTTGACCCTGTGCCTCATGGGAACATTCCAGACCGAACTGCCACTCCAGGTCCTCTCTGGACCGGAAACAAGCATCCTGGGACCGGTTTTAGGGTATGTCACCCTTCTTCAGCCAGGCTAGCTTGAATCCAGTGGCACAGTGAGCAAGGAACCCACGTCTGGGCCTACCCATCCCACTTAGGGCGAAAAGTGTTACAGCAAACAAATGAAGGACGGAATGCTGACAATGCAAACATTGTCCCCCAGTCAAAAGATCTGGGTTAAATCCATCGTTCTTTTGCCCACTACGCCACCCCAGTTTGGATCCAGCCATATGCAAATCAGTCTTGACCCTGTGCCCCATGGGAACAGTCCAGACCGAACTACCAGACCAGGTCATCTCTGGACTGGAAACAAGCATCCTGGGACCAGTTACAGGGTATGTCACCCTTCTTCAGCCAGGCTAGCTTGAATCCAGTGGCACAGTGAGCGAGGGACCCACGTCTGGGCATACCCATCCCACTTAGGGCGAAAAGTGTTACAGCAAACAAATGATGGACGGAATGCTGACAATGCAAACATTCTCCCCCAGTCAAAAGATCTTGGGTTAAATCCATTGTTCTTTTGCCCACTACGCCACCCCAATTTGGATCCAGCCATATGCAAATCAGTCTTGACCCTGTGCCCCATGGGAACAGTCCAGACCGAACTGCCAGGCCAGGTCCTCCCTGGACCGGAAACAAGCATCCTGAGACCGGTTTCAGGGTATGTCACCCTTCTTCAGCCAGGCTACCTTGAATCCAGTGGCACAGTGAGCAAGGAACCCACGTCTGGGCATACCCATCCCACTTAGGGCGAAAAGTGTTACAGCAAACAAATGAAGGACGGAATGCTGACAATGCAAACATTGCCCCCTAGTCAAAAGATCTTGGGTTAAATCCATCGTTCTTTTGCCCACTATGCCACCCCAGTTTGAAGCCAGCCATATGCAAATAAGACTTGACCCTGTGCCCCATCGGAACAGTCCAGACCGAACTGCCAGGCCAGGCCCTCCCTTGACTGGAAACAAGCATCCTGGGACCGGTTTCAGGGTATGTCACCCTTCTTCAGACAGGCTACCTTGAATCCAGTGGCACAGGGAGCAAGGGACCCACGTCTAGGCATACCCATCCCACTTAGGGCGAAAAGTGTTACAGCAAACAAATGATGGACGCAATGCTGACAATACAAACATTTTCCACCAATCAAAAGATCTGGGTCAAATCTATTGTTCTTTTGCCCACTACGCAGACCCAGTTTGGACCCAGCCATATGCAAATCAGTCTTGACCCTGTGCCCCCTCTGAACAGTCCAGACTGAACTGCCAGGCCAGGTCCTCCCTGGACCGGAAACAAGCATCCTGGGACCTGTTTCAGGGTATGTCACCCTTCTTCAGCCAGGCTACCTTGAATCCAGTGGCACAGGGAGCAAGGGACCCACGTCTGGGCATACCCATCCCACTTAGGGTGAAAAGTGTTACAGCAAACAAATGATGGACGGAATGCTGGCAATGCAAACATTCTCCCCCAGTCAAAAGATCTGGGTTAAATCCATCGTTCTTTCGCCCACTACGCCACCCCAGTTTGGACTGAGCCATATGCAAATCAGTCTTGACCACACCAACACCTTGGCCAAGAAGCTGGAAGGGTCCCCTGGGATAGATCAGGTGACAAAGACTTCAGTATAGGCTTAGGACAGGATAGATGACCTCTTCTAGATCCGACGCCTGCGTCGCACCCCTCTCTGACACTATCTTCCTCCTCGATTCTTCCGCGATCTTCTTCTAATAGATTACCTTCTCGATTCTTCTGTGATCTTCTTCAAATTATTTGGTTTAAAATTCTATGTCTGCAAATTGGTTCTTCTTTAGCATTCGCTCAGCTTTCGGACAGCATCCCGGTCTCTCGGCATTCCGGTCTTGCTGCGACTACTGTTCTAACTAAACTACCTCAATTATACCCTTCTAATGAATGTACCACACATTAGTGTTTCAACTTCATGAAATTCCTAGTTCTGATTGGACAGGCAAGGGGGGGGGTGATCATCACACCATGCTAAGTTTAATAATTTTCTTTGGTTCTTTGTTTAATATTCCTGCCCCTTAATTCTCATTCACATCTTTATCAGACAAATGTATACATTTGATGTTTGTTTCCATTCAGCTTTCAGGATGTCCATCAGGTTCCCAGGTCATAGAACAATGATGGCCTTAGACCCGTTTCAAGTACGACATCATGGCTTCCCAGCTTGTCATTACAGCATCTGTGTTAAAGTCACGTGAGATGTGGACTTCTGTCATACTCAGAGGCCCAAATACGAACTAGTAGAGAGGTCAAAGAGAAACGTATTAAATTCAAATAAAATGATTTCACTGTATACCACCTATCTCTACTCTAATCCCATTTACTTATAAAGGCTCTCCCCGCATTAGCAACTAATAATTAGCTTGTTTTAGTGTCAGCAAAGCAGATGCTTAGCATGTGAGCTTTCAAGCGGCCATTTTTAGAGCGACTGTGCAGGTGCAGAAATTTCCCTCCAAGCGACAGAGCGTCATTCTACGTAGATGCAGTTGACGCATGCGCAATACAGATTCCCACGTTAGCAGCCATTTTAAGTTCCACTTGGATTACTTGTTAGTAAAACACAAAGGCAAGCTTGCTCTTTTCTAAAATATGTAGTGTAGTGC
The DNA here is from genome assembly GCF_964204655.1 of Triturus cristatus. Classification (NCBI taxonomy): domain Eukaryota; kingdom Metazoa; phylum Chordata; class Amphibia; order Caudata; family Salamandridae; genus Triturus; species Triturus cristatus. The sequence goes on from NC_140580.1 coordinate 690,633,553, forward strand.
ATATTAGTTCACACAGTACATTATTATTACAACGTTACATGAGAGGATTGCATCCGAGCAAGTCTCTTTTTATTCAAGTCCTTGCTCAATCAATCCCCTCTCTGATGGCATTTGTGCCATCACAAAATTACCCATCCCTAACCAGATGCCAACTTTAACACATCTCAATTCCCTTTCCGGTCTTCTCATTTCTCTCTTAATTTTTATCTTTTAAATTTCTCATTTTCTTACATAGTTCGCCTTTCATTTCTTCTAATTGGATTTCTTCATACTTTCTTTTCTTACCCTTTTCATTTACTTTATATCTCTTTCTCCTTCTACAACATTTGCACCAGGTAATTATTGCTAAGACTAATATTGTTATTCCAAGTATCGCTAGTATTATTTGGCCTATATTAGTAAACCATGTCCCTATTGATGTTATGCTATTTGTTAATTTCTTCCATACACTATCAGCTTCCAGTGGTTTCAAATCTTCTTCCAGTTTCGAAATATTTTTAATATAACTTCCAACTTTGACACTTTTATCTGGAATATAAGTGCAACAATGTTGCACTTTCAGCATTTTACAAACTCCGCCCTCTTTTGCCAATAATATATCAAGAGCAAGTCGATTTTGTAAAACCATTGATCTAATTGCAACCATTTCTGTATTGATCATTAAGAAACCTCCAGCAGTATCAGCTGATAGGCGATCAACTACTGTGGACAAGTTACACATTTTTCGTGAATTCAGAATAATTCCCACTGAAGGTATTAATGCACTAAATAATTCACCTACTATTTCAAAAAAACTAGCTCTTTTATTACGGATTAGTTTGTTTGTGTTTTCATTGCTTCCAGTGATTCTTTTTACATGATAGACTTTTGGGAATACTATTTCAAAATAGCAACTACCATACCACCGTGCAGGCAGCTTGAAATAAGCTTTATTCCCACACACATAATAAATTCAGAGAAAGACTGGATCTGTTCCCCGTTTTAGTCCCCAAGCTCCAAGAATCAAAAAGTTATGTTCTCATTCACTGGAACCAATAAATACATTATTATATTCAGTCTTTAACCTAGGGAGGCAGATTTTTCCTTTCTTTTCAAAATCTAGAGACATCACAGCATGAGTCGTGCCAGGTGTATAAATTCCCTCCTTTTCAGCCCATGATGGAATATGGGTTTTCAGTTCAGCAGCTTTCTTTTGAAAATCCTGTCTCCTTTCTTCAACTAAATTCAAAAATACTTTTTCTTCTTCTTTTAATGAGCAAGTTATTTTTGTGTGCTTCTACTATATCTATTGTCTTCTGTGTTGAGAAAAATTCACCCATAAACTGTGCAGCTTGATTACTAAGTACTGGATTCATATTCATTCGAATAGGAATCTCTGAAAACATCACATCTAAGTGTGAGTAGTAATACTGTAACTTTCCTGTTCTATAAAACAAGCTGGTTAATATACTACATGAAATGCCATATGTTAACGGTAAATGGTGATATGTAACACCTTCTGCTACTGAAGCTGGTAATTTCATACATACAGAACAATCACTAATTTCCATGGTGTGTACATACTGAAACAATAACTTGTGAATACATTTAAAGCAGTGTCGTTATCTGTCACAGTGTGATGTAAGTCTAAATCATCTGGTGCTTCTAATTTTATTCTATTTCCTTTTAGGTTAGCTAACTTTTCATTTGAGTAAGTGTTATTTTTCTTTTCTGCTATAATTAATTAAGGAATTGCTATTGTTAAAATTAGCCAAACTATGATCACTAATAGTATGCTACATAAACAGATTCTACAGCACTTTTTTACACAATTTCGTTTTGGTCTCTATCTTCAGCCATTTTAGTTTAAGAAGGTTTCTCTTCTTTCTTTACTTTGTTTTACAAATTTTTATTTCTTTTGTTACTTCAAGGAGGTCTCACTTCTCCTTCGTCAATCTGATCTGCAATTATTTCTTCGTCCCTTTCTTCATTCAAATCTAGATTCTCAAGTTCTTCAAGAATCAAGTAGGTCCATTCAGGGCCTTTGAACTTATTTTTCAAGATTCTTAGTCTTTGAATTCTTCGTCTGGGCTTCTCAATTAACTGTCCAGACTAACTAGTGACTTCATTCACTTGTTCAGGTTCCTCACTTATTGTCTTTAAGTGATATTTTAATCTTTTGACACCACCTGGCCAGTTATCACCCTTCCTGACCTTCTTGGCTTGCACTGCACTTTCACTTTCCTCGTCTCTTACGAGTGTTCTTTTATTTTTGTTATGTTGTGGCACAATTTGATTATCTTTGTTTTCAGAGTCCCTCTCTCTCTGTTCTTGTTCAGGGCTTACTTTTGTGACTCTATCTGCCTGAACATATTCTTCTTCCTCTATCTGATCCTATTCAGGTCTTATTTCGACTTGTTCTTCTTCTTCCTGAACGTGTTCTTCTTTTCCTTACTGGTCCTGCTCAGGTCTTACTGCACTTTGCTTTTCTGCAGCCTGAACGTGTTCTTTTAAACCTATCTGTCCCTCCTCAGATCTGTGAATGTTTTGGATCACCTCTGTCTGAGTATATTTTTCTCTCCTTATCTGGTCCTGCTCAGGGTCTCCGACACTCTCATTCTCTTTTTCCTGAGCTTGTTCTTCTACACCTGTCTGATCCTTTCTAGTTTCTTGCCTTTCTAATCTTGTTTTGCTTCTCATTTTAATAATCACATCTGGTATGTCAACCACTGGTATCCAGTCTTCCTGACTTGTGCTCAGTTGTTCTTGGTCAGCTACTTCAGAATCTGTTATTCTAGATTCTTCAGCTGTACAACTTTCAGCAGCCCCAACTACTTGTGTCAGTTGAGGTTCCCCTTCCTCAGGAGCTGGTACTCTTTTGGTATGACTGGCATGAATCCAGTTAGGCAAACCTGCACATTTCAGTGCTGTTGTTGTAACCAGTATGACCTGTCATGGCTCATCCCACCTGGGTGCTAGGCACGACTCTCGGGTGTGATTCTTTACCACCACCTAGTCTCCGGGATTGAGATCATGTGCTTGATCCGGCTGCCTGGCAACTGCGTCTTCTCCAACCTGGTGAGAGACAGAACGCACTAGGTCAGTCAATCCTTTACAATAGTCTAGTTCCAGATCAGCAGTTATACTTAACAGTTTGTGTCCTGGTATAAATGCTAGTCTCATTGCTCTTCCCATGATAATTTCATGGGGACTCAATCTTGTGTTTTTATCAGGAATGTTTCCCATCAGAACAAGAGGGAATGCATCTGGCCAACACAGTGATGTGGATGCACACACCTTTGCCAGACTTGATTTGATTGTGCCATTCATTTGTTCTACCACTCCAGAAGCCTCTGGGCGATATGCACAGTGCAATTTGTGTTCAATTTTAAATGCCTCACAGATTAATCGAATTGTTTCATTATTAAAGTGAGATCCTCTATCTGATTCCACAGTTACTGGAAAACCAAACTGCAGAATTAGCTCCCTCAACAGCAGTCTGGCAACTGTTCTGCTGTCATTTCTTGTCGTAGGATATGCCTCCACCCACCGTGAGAACAAACAGACTATGACAAGGATGTACTTCAAGCCCCTACATGGTGGTAATTGGATAAAATCTATTTACAACCTCACAAATGGTCCTTCTGCCTTTCCAATTCTTCCCCAACTGATCACTGTTTTCCTGCCTGGGTTTATTTGTTGACAAGTTAAACATCTCTGCGACAGCTCTAAATCTCGGATTGAACCAATCCTGTCTAAAGAGTCTGATCATGGCGCCCCTGCCTATGTGTGTGTCTCTATGATACATTCTGGCCATTGTGAGAGCGTGGCATAACTGCCCTGCCATCCGGATAAATCCACACGTCATTTTCTGCTCTCCTTTGACATCCTATTTTTATCCAACCTTCTTTTTCACTCACTTCCAATTCATCCTATTATAGCCTCACTTCATCCCATGTTTCTAGTGCTGAGAGTAGCATAAGTTGGCATCTGATTCCACTTGTTTCAATTTTCATGTTTACTGCCATTTTATTTTTGGCACAGAACTGGGCAACCTGGTCAGCATATCGATTACCAGCCACCAGATAGTCATCTCCTGAGTGATGTGCGGCACACTTGACCACTGCCACTTCTTTTGGATTGGTATTGCTTCCAATAGCTCTTTCACAAATTTTCCATTTTTAATAGGGGATTCTGAAGAAGTCATGAAATCCCTCTGCATCCAGAGCTGGCCAAAGTCATGCAAAACCCGTAACCATACTGGCTATCAGTGTAAATGGTTACTTTCCAATGTTTCCCAATTCTGCATGCTTTAATTAAAGCTATCAATTTGGCTATTTGTGCAGACTTGGCTCTTGTTAATGCTGAAGCGACAGGCTCCAAAGTAGCAGAAAAATACGCTACTGGACATCGCATCAAACCATGTCGGTGAGTCAACACTGATAGGGCACAATTTTCTCTCTCACGACAGAATAATGCAAATTCTTTTATATAGTCTGGCATACCTAGGGCAGGAGCTTCACATAAACAATTTCGTAATTTCACCAAAGCTTCCATGCTTTCATCATCCCAAACTACTGGGTCTTTTGCTCGTTTCCGTGTCATCTGTATTAGTGGTTTAGCTAACAAAGAAAAACCTACAATCCATTGCCTACAATACCCCACTACACCAAGAAACAGGGGTCAATTTTCTCACTCGTATTTGACTCTAGTTTGACAAAATTGTAATTTTTCTGGAGACACCAGGGGGCAGATTTATAATAACTGGCGCATCCCTGCATATCCGCAGGGATGCACCAGTTATTTTGCGCCCCAGCTCCGCCATCATGAATGCGCCGCATTTATAATGCGCCGCACCATGGGGCAAAAACGGCACAGATGCGTCATGCATCTGTGCCGTAAAAGTGGCGCATTGCTGGAGTTGCGTCGCAAGCGCGACGCAGCTCCAGCAATGCTCAGGGGGGCCCTATCTGCACAATGCTGCGTCAATCCTTACGCCTGTTTCAAGCAGGCGCAGGGTTTTGACGCAGCATGGGCTCAAAAGTGACTGAGTGAAATCTTGTAGATTTCACTCAGCCACTTTTAGGAGGCGTTCCTGCGCCGGAACGCCCCCACCTGCCCTGGAACGCCTACACGTGGCGCAGGGCCTTACAACGTGACGCATCTCCCAGATGCGTCATGTTGTAAATACCCCGCACCATGGTGCAGGATTTGCGCCGCTGCTGCGTCACAAAAGTGACGCAATGGCGGCGCAAAAGTGGCGCAAGTGCAACATAAATCTGCCCCCTTGTGTCCACCATCAGCAAAATGATTCAACAAAGCAATTTAATCAGTAACACAATCATCTTGCGACTTAGATGCAATAAGCAAGTTGTCACTATACTGGACTAGAACTGAATCTGTGAGCATCACTAGTGTTTCTAAACACTTTTTCAAAATTTGATTGAATACTGAAGGACTTTCCGTATACCCTTGAGGAACTCGATTCCATACTAAAATACGGGCCTCAAACTTAAATGAAAAGAGATACTGGCTGTCTGGATGTAAAGGAATGGAGAAAAAGGCTTGACATAAATCAATTACAATAAACCATCCTGCCTTCCATGGTATCTGTTACAGAATTACTGCTGGATTTGGCACTATAGGGCAATAAGGCACAACAATTTTATAAATTTTTCGTAAATCCTGCACTATCCGGAATTTTCCACTAGGCTTCTTAATGCCAATTATAGGTGAATTACAAGGACTGCTCATTATTTCTTTTAATATGCTTTGTTCAATCATACGATCGATTTCTGATGCAACACCTGCTTTAACTTCAGGGCTCATTTTGTACTGCCTAGTGTTTGGGTAGACGGCACCCTCCTTTACAGTCACTTTCACTGGATCTACATCTGCAATTAACCCTACTTCTTTTCCAGTGAAGTCCCACACTTTTGGATTCACAGTCATTTTTAATTCATGTGGTAAATCATCTTTTGTCATCATTGAATACATTTCGTCTACCTCTGTGCCTTGTTTTGCTAGCATTATTTTGTAGATACCGTCTTCATCAGGGGTCTGAATCGCAACACCATTTGGTGTGCAATAAATTGTACAGGTCATTTTGGACAATAAGTCTCTTCCTAACAAGTTCACTGGACTAGAATCGCATACCACAAATTTGTGCATTTCTCTGAAGTTGCCAATGCGCACCTCCATGGGATCTGTGATTGGGGTTCTAATCTGTTTATTTGAAACGCCTACTACTTGGATGGCGTCTCCCGAGAGGGGTAGGTTTGTAATGTCTGCTGTTCTCACAGTAGAACGGGTAGCACTAGTGTCCAATAAAAAGGTAATATATTTTCCTTCTATTTTCCCATCGATATATGGACCTGACTTATCTACCGGTAAGGATGCGTCAAGTACGCACTTCTCTTCCTTCCTCCTCAGGCACTGTCATTGATCTTCCTCATGAAGGTAACGGTTCTGCAAAAGAAATTGTGAAGTTACAGAATTTGTCTAACCACTTCCTCCTGGAAATCTGGTGTCCGCACTGTACTTTGCTCTGTTCATAAAATTTGGCATAGGGGCAGGTGGCAAGTGACTCTGTTGATTAACAATCAGCTTCGGTTGACTCATTATCACCTCATTCTGCGTCTGTGAATTTAAATTTTGATTTGGGCTAATAATATTCTGACTATTTTGACACTCGTTTTTCCAATGTCCCAATTTTCCGCACCCATGACAAGGAAATTTCTTCTTTGCTTCCTCTCTACTCATTCCCCCTCTTGGTTTTCCTCCATTATTTTCGTTCTGACCCTGTCCTTTTACTTGATCATAAGTCTGACTGCTTAATTTAAGCTGTTGGTGTTCTGCCAATTTCACTTGTGTCCACATTACCTTTTCTTCCAACTTTTTACGTCTATTTTCAATATCGTCTCCACAATACTTGGCATATTACAGAATCCCATCAATAGGTTTTCCCTTCCAACATAACATATGCTGATGAATCATTTGGGAAATTTCTGGTCTTAAACCAGACACAAACCGATACACAAAATGACCCATACCTTTATCTCCAATGTTCTCAAACCCACTATACTGCTTGAATGCCTGTAATAGGCATTCATAGTAAGAATGTACAGACTCATTTATTTCTTGGGTCGTTCTATCTATTTTTATCCAATCTGTTTCTTTTGGTGGAATTTTCCCTTTCAAGAAAGTGATCACCTGGTGATATTTCTTCATTACCTCCTCTGAAGGAGCTTCCGTTTTCTCATCTCTTGGGTACTCATCACTAGGCCAATCAACTGTAATTTTACATTCTGTCCATAAATCGGCAGGCACCACTATGTCAAATAGACCATCCAAATCTGTCAACAAAATCTTAGAAACCTTTACAAACCTTTCAACCTGTCTGTACCATTCAACTGGCTTTTCTCTTAACTTTGGGAAATCATCAGTAAATGATTACGTATCTTGTTGAGTCCATGTATCATGTACATATCCCCCTCCTGGAACTTCTCTCATCGGGCACAATCTCTGTCTTTCCTTATTCTTTTAGTAAATATTCAGATGCGGTCCGATTTGCCTGTGCTTTCTTCTTTTTCTTTGTCCACCTAGTCTTCCACCTGTCCAAATCTCCCCATTTCTGTAAAATGGTCATTAACTCTTTAATCTGCAACTTCCTTCTGACACATTCATATTTTCCAAATCTTTATCAGTAAATTCTGCTCTATAGGGATTCTGTAGTACTTTCGATCTCCCTATTTCAATTCCCATTTCAAAGGCAAGATCTGTCAACTTCTCATGTAATATTTTTGCATTTCTAGTGATACTTCGACAAATAAACAACAACTCCTCTTCACTGTAAGTATTTAGCCTATCTAGTCCCACATTTCCAGCTATCATCCCTTCTAGCTCTACTTTCAATTTGAAAATGTCCAAAATCTTTGGGGTTGAACTTTGTTTTTCTATTCCCTGTGCCCATCTCTCCAGATCTTCTGGAGTCACTGCTGTAGTACTTCTGACTCCGGAGGATGTCGTTGATCTTCCTTCCTTTGAACAACTAGGTATAACTTTTCTCGTAGTTTCATTACCTGTTCCCTTATTGGTAAATCCATGAAGGATATTACTGAATCACATTCACTGACTTGATCATCAGCTATCATAATTTCTTTTCTAGATTTACTTAAAGGTGTGGTTACAACGGGCGGCTTTGGACAGTTTACTTTATGACCATACAGTGAAACTACGGGACCTATAGTCACTAGTATAGTCAATGCTTCAGAGTGTGTATTTAATTGTGTTATTTTCTGTATCAATTCCTCTCTATTTTTATTTATTGCTTTTCTTTCCTTTCCCTGGAGTACTCTTCCATCTATTGAATCATGTAAAACTTGTGGAACCAAAGGTGTTCCCAAGGCGGGGGCACTTGGAGTAATTTTACTAGGTCCTTCCTGATAAGTTGGAGGATTTTTCATTAAAATTAGGGGTGGGCGGAATTTGCATAGTCACGCTACGCAAAGCTCCGCAAAATGGTAAAAAATCTCTGCGAGCCCGCAGAAATTCCGCGAACACGCTGAATTGCTTGTTCAGCCCATTCACAATGCTTTTTTCCTGTTTGAGAACGCTGTTTGCATGCTCGGGGGCAAATATCTCGCGAACACACATTTTGAAAGCGCGAACATCAAAAAATTCCACGAAGCCACGGGTTGTGGAATTTTTGGCAATTCCGCGTTCTCCACGAAACGCAAAATTACTCAAATTCCGCGAGCAGAACGGAATTTGCCTCCAAGGCCTAGTTAAAATGTCTTCTATAAACTCATCTTCTGATTCCCCACAACCTGTCATTGTTAAATGCTTAGTTTTCCCTGTTCAATTGCCCCGACTGTTCCTCTGACATTAATACAGGATACAGTCCTTCCGTAATCATTGCTTGTCTCCATTGGTTCATCTGATTTTCTCGTGAATCATGCATCTGTCTAGGGAAGAATCCTCTATAACTTCTACTACTTCTGGATCTGTCACGCTCAAATGCTTCTGTTTCCCATTCTTCTAATACCTCATACTGTGTTAATCTAGGTCTGGGCTCTAATTCATTCATCCGCATTCTTAAATTATGTAGGACTCTCCCCTTGAACGTACCATTTTGGGGGAAAGCTAACACTCCATCATTTCTAGTGTATTCTGTCCAATTTTCTAACCACATACAGGTATGGTAGCCTCTCTCCATTACCATAAATGAGGCGGGTGTCTTCGGAGGTGGGATAAGAATTGCCTCTCTAGTCTTAATGGGTTTATCTTTCTTGAAGTCATTTTTGATTTTCTGCATAAACAACATTTTTCTCTTTTCTCCATACATTTTAGGAGAGGATCTTTTTATATATTTGTCTCTTACAAGTGCTAAATACCTTCTATCTGGGCGATTACCTATTAAGGTTGGGTCGTATTTTCACATACAAATTCCACTGTCCAGTACTATTACAGCTTCTATTTTGTCAACCAATTAGATTCTTGCTCACAATCGGGGTTTCAACAATGCTAGTGCAGCTTTTATTGTCTCATCCAATAAAACTCAAGCTCACGCAAACTGTTTAGCCAAAACTAGCGTGGCCTCGTTGTGACATCAATATCTCTCCTTACTACTGACCCCTCCTTTACAATCTGCGCTTGTCTCACACCTACAATTTCCACCAATCCCAGCGCGTGACGTCAGTAGTACTCCTGACGACTGACCCCTACTTTACAATTCCCTGCCTTGTCACACGCCTGGTGCTTTAACCAATACCAGCGCGGCACTCTGTGACGTCAGTGCAACTCCGGCAACTGACCCCTCCTTCACAAGGTAACAAGAAAACTTATTTTTTTCTTATAACTTTACATCAAATTTCATTAATAACAACGTATAAACATTCGCTACTCTGTCTGTTCCGCTAAAACCAAAAGATAGTTGATTTATTATGCTACGAGAAAGACCTTCCGCTTACTCTTCATACGCTGCGAGTAAAACCTTCCCGCTTACCCTTCAATCAAGCTCAGACGAACCAGTTACTTTTTCGGTGTCACCCTTTCTAGGTGATATAAGACCAAAGTTTCACCAGCGAACTCCTTCGCTATCAATCACTCTCACTTTTATACAGAATGAATCCCTAATTTTAACACTGCCACCCTTGCATAGCTTCTCAGTGCTATTCCAACAGACAAGTAACCTCACTGCAGTGTGGCTTCCATTTACCACCCGCTATTCACTTCCCGGAAATTTCCAGACAACAATAAACAAAATACAAAAGCGGTTTGTTAAAACATAAAATCAATTACCAATAATCACCAAACTAGTCAATAATAACCATAGCTCTGCTACCAGAAAACTGATCCAGCGGGTTACCAGCCTCAGGTACTCAAACACCATATACTCACCTGGGCCCATTAAACACACACATACACATAGGCTAGTAAAAATCGCTGGGGGTCAATTTTTATAAATAAGATTTTATGAGATTAGTTACCTGACTCTTTTAACTAATCTTTCACTGATCAAAAAGTCCTTTCCTCTGGTCAATGACCTATTAGTTGGAACTAGTTTTTTTTAATGTTTTTATTTTTACTTGTCCTTCCAGTGACCATCACAATATGTTACAATCATAACTCCCACACCTGTAAAAACAAATCTTTCCAATACATAGATCAGGAACAATTCAATACAGTTTCTTTAAGCAGCTGTCAGTTACCATGTACTTTAGTTGGAAATAGTTGATGGTGAAATGACATAGATTTATATTTGCCTTTCTATTGTTGGAAATAACTACAGACTCGGGAAGGGTTTAAATGTTTTATCTAGTTAATTCATGTGAGCCAAACACAAATTATAGTACGAACTCCATTTCTCCAAGGAAGTAAAATCAATTAATCCAATAATCAGTCATCTATATTAAATGAGATTTACAATGACAGTACTTCAGGAAATGAGAGGATAGAGAGAGCAGTACAATGACATACTACACATAATTATATTTACCTAGAATGTTGTGGAAACCAACCCCTTGGCCAAGAAGCTGGAGGGGTCACTTGGGATAGATCAGGTGACGAAGACTTCAGGACAGGTTTAGGACAGGATAGATGACCTCTACTAGATGCAACGCCTGCGTCGCTCCCCACTCTGATACTATCTTCCTCCTCGATTCTTCAGCGATCTTCTTCTAATTATTTGGCTCAAAATTCTAAGTCTGTAAATTGGTTCTTCTTTAGCATTCACTCAGGTTTCGGACAGCATCCTGGTCTTGCTGCGACTACTGTTCCAACTAAACTACCTCAATTATACCCTTCTAATGAATGTACCACCCATTAGTGTTTCAACTTCATGAAATTCCTAGTTCTGATTGGACAGGCAAGGGGGGATGCTCATCACATTATGCTAAGTTTAATAATTTTCTTTGGTTCTTTGTTTAATATTGCCGCCACTTAATTCTTATTCCCAAGCTTTATTTCCCACCCGTATTCACATCTTTATCAGACAAATGTATACATTTGATGTTTGTTTCCATTCAGCTTTCAGGCTGTCCATCAGGTTCCCCGGCCATGTAACAATGATGGCCTTGGACGAGTTTCAAGTACAACATCATGGCTTCCCAGCTTGTCATTACAGCGCCTGCATTAAAGTCACGTGAGATGTGGACTTCTGTCTTACTTGGAGGCTCAAATACGAACTAGTAGAGAGGTCAAAGAGAAACATATTCATTTCAAATAAAATGATTTCACTGTATACCACCTATCTCTACTTTAATCCCATTTACTTATAAAGGCTCTCCCCGCATTAGCAATTAATCATGAGCTTGTTTTAGTTTCAGTAAAGCAGATGCTTAGCATGTGAGCTTTCAAGCGGCCTTTTTAGAGCGACTGCGCAGGTGCAGAAATTTCCCTCCAAGCGACAGAGCGTCATTCTACGTAGATGCAGTTGACGCATGCTCAGTACAGTTTCCTGCGTTAGCAGCCATTTTAAGTTCCACTTGGGTTACTTGTTAGTAAAACACATAGGCAAGCTTCCTCTTTTCTAAAATATGTAGTGTAGCACATATTAGTTCCCATAGTACATTATTATTACGTTACATGTTATATGAGGGGATTGCATCCGAGCAAGTCTCTTTTTATACGAGTCCTTGCTCCATCATGACTCATGCTACAACAACTTCACCACACTGAGACTGTCATTCCTCCAGTTGGGTAGACTTACACTCAACTCGAGAAAATACACACTACAACCAGTACATATTGCAGCCTGTTGCACACAGGCATTTCAATAAATTCCAGTTACATTCTGTTCTTCCCACTTGACTCCTGGTTACTGATGTCCTACTCTCTACATTTAATTGCTGGCAGACAATGCAGCGATGACAAAGGTTTTCTCAGCATTACACTGAATTGTGGGTTAAACAAGTTCTGTCTGCACAGCCTAAGCATGGCATCCCAACCAATGCGTACAGAACCATGGAAGTGTCTAACCATCCAGGACAACAGACTGTCTGGTAATACAGGTCTTTCAACTGCTAAAACACAAATCTCATCCCCATTCTTTACAGAACCTGCTCTGACCCACCCTTGCTGTACAATCTTGAGTGCTTCCTCTTCTGTGTAGTGGGGGGTTTCAAAATGGCAAAGATTCTCTCTTGTGATATCTTCTTTGCTCATTCATCAATGTGATGTCCAAAATAAAGGACTTCTTTCTAGCAGTACTGCAGTTCACTCAGGGACACTTTATGTCCGTTTACAGGCACCTGGTTCAACAGTGCAATAGTATCTTGTCTGCACTTTTCTTGTGGCATTGACGCCACCAATCGATTGTTAATATATTGAACTAGGACTGAGTTACACAGCAGTTTTAGAATTTCCAAATTCTTTTTCAAGATCTAGTTAAAGATTGAAGGGCTTTCTGTATACTATTGTGGAACTTGGCACCATGCCAGAATTTTATTTTAGAATCAAAATGCAATGATAAATTGAATGTCTTTGTGCAATGGGTGGAAAACAATGCTTGGCACCAGTCAACAACTGTGAACCACGATGCTTCACAGGGAATCTGAAACCATATAATAATAACAGGATTAGGTACCATAGGACATCAAGGAACAACAATTGTACTCATCTTTCTAAGGTCCTGCACTATGTAGTACTTGCCACTAGGTTTCTGCAGATCCGTAATAGGGGAATTACATGGACTAACCATAATCTCTTTCAGGATCCCTTGTTGTATCATAGATTCAATTACAGGGCAATCCCTGCAATCGTCTCTGGTATGAGATTATTTTGTAGTATACAGGGATTTCCAACATTATGTTTAACAGTGATTCGGACATGGTCTACACATTTAATGAATCCAGTGTCTTTCAAGTCAAGAGGTAAATCTTCCATAGCCACTAGGAGAAATAGTACAACAGCTATTCCTTGCTTGACTATTTTGAAATCAACATCTTCATCATGAGTCTGAAACTCAACATCCTCATGTGTACAGTAACTAATGCAGTTTAACTTAAAAAGTCATGGTCCAACAAGTTTACTGGACTAGAATCACATGCCATGAATTGGTGGTCTTCTTCAAAAGACCCTTGTTTGTGACTTTTTTTGACACAAGAGTTACAATCCGCTTGTCAACAACACGCACAACTTGGATCTGTTTTCCAGAGAGGAGTACGTTAGGGACTTCAGCAAGTCTAACGGTAGAATGAGTAGTGCCAGTATCGATCAAAGAGGACACTTGGTATCCCTTCACCTCGCCTTCCATGAATAGACCACTTTGGTCTACCTCCAAGACTGAGACAAGTACACAATCTTCCTCCCCTCTCAGGCTTCGTCATTGTGATTTATCAGATTCATAGACTCTGGATGTATCGAAGACCAGGAATTGATGGAAACTGACTTGATTCTCAAAAGGGTTCAAATTAGCTCTTGGAAACAGGTTCGCATTGAACCTTAGGTTCCCTACATTCTGCGGGGCAACTGTGGCTTGGGTAACTTGTATCATCAGGAATTGCAATATGTTAGGATTTTGAGGTCCCTGCATTGGTACACTATGCATCTGTATAGGACTAACATTTTGCATATGACCATCACCAGATATTCTATTAGGATTAAGTCAGCATTCGCTTATTCAGTGCCCTAATTTATTACAATAATGATGGAATTTAGACTGTTTAACCATTGCCACATCTATTCCAGTCTTTGGATCGATATGAACACCAAGACATCTACCTTGTAGAACACTCTGCATCATCTCTCCTATGTCTTGAGATCGAACTTCCTGCATTCTACCACTAACACCATTTCTTACAAAGGCCAATTTGAAATTCCTTCTACAGAAGGTTAGGGGCTTATTAACAAGCCCCTTGCGCCACTTTTGCATCATTTTTAACATGAGAAAAATGACGTACGAGTGGAACAAGGAGCTTGTAAATAAGCCCCTTAGTCTTTGACAGCCTTTTCTTCTTCATCTCCTGCTCCTCACTACAATACTTAGCATAGCTAAGTATATCATCCAAAGGTTTACTTTGCCAACAAATTACATTTTTGCTGAATGTGTAAGCTAATACCAGGACACAACTAAAGATCAAATTGCAGCATAAAATTGCTCATATCTCCCCTTTCAGAGTTGTCAGCACCGCTATGTTGTCTAAACGCCTGCAACAACCGCTCATGGTAAGCATGCACTGATTCGTTAGCTTCCTGAGTGGTCCGATTTACCAGCAACCAATAAATCTCTTTCTGTGAGACTTTTCCCTTCAAGAAAGTATTAACTACTTATACTTTTTCATCACCTCTGGGGAGGGTGTGTACGTCTGAGCCACCCTTGACAGCTCAGCATTTGGCCACTGTACCAACACCTTACATTCAGCCCACAGGTTGTTGGAAACCACAATATCAAAAAAAGGTATTCAAATCATCCCACAAAACTTTTGAAATCTTCATAAATCGATCCAGTATATTCAGATTCCCCCTATACTTTGGAAATTAATTTGTAAAAAGTGGAAGATCACCTTGACTCCAGGGTATATGCATACATTCTTCCACCTTCACCACTCGCAAAGGAAATTTGTTTGTATTACCATCATCTGGTTGGGTTATCATTTTATTTCCTATGTATTTCGCATCTACGTTTCCCTTAATGAGTTCATACAATTCCACAACCAACTTAGGGACATCGAGGGTTCTCTGATAGAGTCAAGTTATTGGGCTATCACCTGTCTCCAATGTATTTTCACTTTCCTGGGATCCACCATTATTTTGGCACCATGCCCCTAAATCAAAAAACCCAGTAGTAACTTCAGCAATTGGTGTCAAAGACCAAAGTCCGTTCTGAAACTATAGCACCTGTAAATGGATTCCATAGAAATAGAGTTCTGGGACGTGGCAACAGTTGAATTGGGAATTCCAGCAGCAGTGCCTGCAATGACAGGAATCAGGCCTATGGAAGTTGGGGCGGTTACAGCGAGAACAGTTGTCATTGAGTCATGATAGTAGCGATCATTCCTTGGGTTGGTATAACCGGAGCTGTAGTGATAGGAATTGTCACAATGGAAAACGTCTGATCCAGGGTGGTCACAACTGGGCTGTCAAGGTAGGTCCTCCTGCCTGAGTTCAAATGGGGTCAACAGGTACGGGGTTGCACCATTACCACTATTTGACTGACCATCACCAGCGGCCTGAACAACATTACAAAGTGATGGCCAGGAGAGCAGCAAATACTTCAGAAAATCACCACTGGACTTACCCTGAGCATCAATATCCTTCTCTCCCTGTGCTTACCTCTTCTTGGATTTTTCATTTGCCAGCACCGGATATCAAATAGCTCAATCATGTCTCTCCTCCACACCATCCTGCTCAGAATCCAACTTAGCAGCCATCCAACTATGGACAGTCCTTTTAGCTTTATTCGGATGCTTCTCATTACTCTTTCTAGATCCTGTTCTCAAGCATTCAAAACCTCATACTATGCTAGTCTAGGTTGGGGTTTCATGTTCTACAACACTCATCTCAGATTTTCAATTATTTTTAGATTAAATGTACCATTTGGGAGAAATTGCAAGAATCCTTCTTTCTCAGTGATCTTGTTCCATTGGTTAAGCCAAATGCATTTGTGAAGCCCAACACTGATGGTCATGTAATGACCTGGTGTACCTTTCGGAGGAGCTACCTCACCGTCTCAGACAGGAACACTCACATCTCTAACAAAATTCCCTAATACCTTGAAACACTTCATTTTTCTTTAGTGGTTTCTTGACAATCAGGGGTAAACAGTCTCAATTTAAATAGATGTAGACTCTGTACCAATCACAATGTAATGTGTATCAATTTCAGTGTTCAGTCTCAGTGTGACACCCTCTCTGCAAGCATTTCACAGTGTAGCACTTGATGACGCAGTAAACAATACCCGCGCAGCTGGTACACCAACCAACCAATACCAGCGTGGCACTTGACAACAAAGGTTGCAGCCCCTAGCAGCAGCTCTCTCGCCATTAAAATTGTTTCTGTACAAGCTGAACTTTTACCAAAACACCAAAGAAAACACAATTAACAAATTCTTGTCTGCTCCACTTAAGAAATGTAAAAGTTATAACTCATTCAAGAAAGTTAGACCAGTAATAACGCTTTCCAGTGTTGTCACAAACACACAAAGGAATTCACCCTTACTACTGCAGCTTCTTCTCTGTACGAACAAAGCAAAACCAAAGGGGATGATGGACGGAGTGTTGAATATTGCAAGCACTCACCCCCAGGTAACTGATCTGGGTTTAATCCATCACCATTCTTTAGCTCTCTGTACTGGGGTGAATGTATGACATTGTTCTGCATTCTGTCCATCAACTGATGTTTTTGCATTTGTCACCCCGAGTGGGATGGGTATGCCCAGACGTGGGTCCCGTGCTCTCCATGCCACTGGAATCAAGCTATCCTGGCTGAAGAGGGGTGAAACCCCAAAACTGGTCCTAGAATGCTTGTTTCCAGTCCAGGGAGAACCTGGTTTGGCAGTTCGGGCTGGACTGTTCCCATGGGTCACAGGGTCAAGACTGATTTGCATATGGCTGGGTTCAAACTGGAATGGCATGGTGAGCAAAAAAAACAATGGATTTAGGCCCAGATCTCTGTACTGGGGTGAATGTTTGACATTGTTCTGCATTCTGTCCATCAACTGTTGTTTTTGCTTCTTATCTGTACACCAGGATCTACTAACACCAGTCACTATTAGTACTCTCACAACAAGAAGTTACAGTTCCCTGTCTTACTTTTGTGGCCAAAGTTACCTCACAGACCAGCACTACAAACCTTAGCAGGCAATTTAAACCACAATATACTTTATCTAGCCTGGGATCTTAGACTCAACAGCAAGTGCATATCCATTTACACAAGCAAGCAAGTTACATAAAGAGGCACATAAGCTTTTCATACGGCCTCCCAGCCTTCTCAGACCTTTAACAGACACTACACCCCTAAACACAAATTGTCAACAAAACCACCAAAGCTTGACATACACAATTTACAATGCCCATCCTTAGTTATACTCACTCCTCGGACACCGCTACCACCTTCAGAACTGCTGAAACACCTCAGATACTCCAACTGAAGCATACAAAAGATGATGGATGGAATGCTTAAATTAATCTCAGCCACTGGTTATTACCCGGGCCATATCCCCTTGAGGGACAGGGATACAGTCCCAAGTAATCAGCAGTGGCTGAGATTATTTCAAGCTTTCCATCCAATACTTTTTTGTATACTTTAGATGCATCCTGAAGTTTGGGGCTCTTCGCAACCCAGAAAGGGCTAGTTCGGCACCGAGACCCTGCCGCCATGAAGACAAACAATGCAAAGGTGAGTCCAACTCTTTCTGCTACAGCGGCCTCCTGCAATGATCAGCAATGCAAGATCTGTACTTCCTGGTACAGCAATGGCAGCCCGTGGTGACTAACACAAAGCTCCAGCAATGACCATCTGTGACTCTCCCTCTTTCCACTGAACTTTGAGAAGGTAACTTTTTCAGTGAGACTAACCCGGTCCCTTTATCTGGTCCACACTCCATCGTGGGCAGCCCGAGCTTGTGACTTTTCCCTGATCTAGTAGGATCAGATGACCCCATGTGGCGCTTTGTGCTTTTAGGTGCTATATCTACCTAAAATCTTTGAATTACATTTCCCTGGTTCTACTGATCAGAGTTTTGGCATTCAGCTATCATTTTATTTATTAAAAAATACTCTACTTTTCCAAATCAGTTTGGCATTTTTATAGTGTTGTACTGTCACTTTATTACTGTAAGTGTGCAGCATAAATAATTTGAACACTGCCTTTAGGTTAAGCCCTGAAAGCTTTGTGCTGGTACAGTGCTGCTTGGTGCTTCATGCACATGTCCATAATATATGCATATATCATATATACATGTTATACCTATTAATCTGTGCGCACAATATTAATTGAATAATGATAGGTGGATATATTCACCTGCATTTAGAGACACATATAACCGAATTATAAGCATTATATTCCCTCATGCTGATTGTACCCATCTAGTTGCCACCTTTTTTCCCATGATTTGTACCTAGGCCTCAGTAAAGTGGATTATTTCTTACATAAATACATTGCAAGTTCATGTTTTTCTCTCCTCTGCAGGTGCTGTCTCAAGAAGCACTCACTAGTTAAAATAGGCCTTTGTTATTGTAGATAACTATTAAGATTAGTTTGTCAAATTGGAATTTGACCCTGTTTATGTAGTGCTTAGGGATGGGACAGAGTTTTCTGTGCCAATCTGTCCCCACTGTTGCTAACTTCAAGGACATGAAGCTGTGTGTTTCTATGTCTGATCCTAGATAATGGGGAGTCTAACTGCACCCAGAGGACATTGCCTCCTGAGTAGACCATCAGGTTGAAGTTGATGGGAAGAAGCTTCCAGAACTTTCCATTGCTTATCAATTGTTAATTCCTTAGAATAGTTTAGCAGCTCCAGTCCTGATTTCGCTAGAAGAAGACCTTTCTCAACTCAGCCGATTTCCCCTGCCGCGGGTACTGAGCTTCATGCTTGAAAGCCTGTTACTTCCCCAAGACCTTTAACTCTGTTCTTCTGATGCTGATGCATTCTTCTTTTAACATTCCCTTTACCACTTTTGATGCTTCATTTAGAATAGGGAAAATCCTTTATGGAACCAATCTACTTTATATTTTGTGCTCTTGACATTGTTATAGTTTGCATTTTTTTTCAAGACAGTACTCTAGTAGCAACAGGACAGTCCACTGGGGAGCTAGGCAGGCATCAAGCAGCTGGGAGTCCGCTGGGGAACAAGGCAGTCCTTCTTCTGTAATGTACAGAAATGGACTGATGAGGTGCTCTTGAGGTCCAATATTTATACCTGGTGCCAGTCTTTGTAGAATGGGCATTTGCCCATATTAAACAAGCATCTGAATCTGGTAAGGTCTTCCCTTCCCCTGTCAAGGTTCCAAGAAGTCTAGGGTGACAAAAGACTAATGATATGCTAATTTGTGTGTGCTGGAGGCAACCCTTTGTAAGTGTAAGTTGGACAAGGCACAGCTCCGCCTCAGTCATCCTGGCAGGAGGGCCCATCCTGCCCACATCTAGTCCCTTTTATGTCACTGTCTAGAAGAAATACATAAATATCAACAGCAGAGCCATTTACAGACATGACATGTGAACCAAAACTTTGGCGAAAAGCACAAATGGTATGGACAAGAAAATGCCAACTTTGTAAAAGTGGTTACCCACGGAAGTTTAAAAAAAATCCATGAAGAGGGCCTGATTTACTCCACATGAAAGTCTGCTTATAAAAATAGACAAAAATGCTAACATGAAACTAGTCTGCGTGTCAGCATTCTGTCCGCCCAAGTCAGTTTAAGAAAATTATATCCATTTACAGGCATCTGATAAAAAACAAATCTGAATTCAGATTCGACCTTCCCATGTTTGCCATGAAAGAATGTCCTAGCTAATTCGATCCAGCTCAAGAAGCACAGCGATCTGTTGGCAGCATGAAACTTGAAGCCATCACAAGGACATCACAAATGTAGCCAATGCAGTGTTTGCAACCAGACTAAGGAAGGCCGCATCTTTACTGATGGGAAAATAAAGTGGTTTCATGATTAATTCTCGGATTGCAAAACCAAGAATGTGGTGTATGCGTTCACCTGCCCGTGCAACAAAATATACAATGGCAAGACTAACCAAGAAGTGAGCCAACGTATTGTGCAACAGAAGTCCAGAATCAAGACGAATATTGTCACAGCACCTATGGTAAATCAATTCAATCAAATGAGCCACACAGAAAAAGACCTCCATTGGACAGTGTTAAGTGTATTGCAAGCTGGCCCTAGAGGAGGAGATTTAGACAGCAGACTTCTGCGCAGAGAAGCATACGTGATTATGAAATTCAATACGGTATGCAGGGGGCGGAATGAAATGTCAGAGGCAAATAGGCTGTAAAAAAGAATTTGTTCCACCATTCAGGATATACACCTTCATTGTACAATGTTTAAAAGACAGTTAATGAACTTAAAAATAGCCTGCACTACAACTCCCAAAAGTCTTTGGGAGATGCTCTGTGCTTGATTAAGCACACCGGGAGTCATCAGTCAAGAAACTAGCTTGCCCTCCTCACGAATTTGAAGAAGCAGTGTGAGCTGCTTTCAACGAGTCTGAAGTCGTTGGAAGTAAGTGGAGTGAATTTCAAGTTTACCGTCTTTTTAGCCAAAAGACTTTTGCAAGCATTCATGCTTTTGAAGTTTGTCCTCGTTCCCATGCCCAGCCCGTCTGGAAGCATGTCAGCCAGAGTTATTAACAGACACCTTCAATTTGTTACTGAGCGGCAGCTCGAAGAGTAATCTATCACTGACTTGCGCGCAAGCTACAATGTTGCAACATAAGAGACGCGAGCAGATTAGCATCGCAAGCCACAGATATAAACTCAAGCAACAAATTGTTTAAATGTTCTCCAAGGGGCATATTATCAAGACACAGCGTTAAAATTTTCGCCGCTTTAGCTGCAGAAAACTGCCGCTAAAGCGGCGATAATGGGCTTGATAATATGCTGCAGAGAATTACCATAGAAGCCCATGTTCGGGTGTCAATATGGGCTTCTATTGGAATTCTCTGCGGCATATTATCAAGCCCATTATCGCGGCTTTAGCGGCAGTTTTCTGCAGCTAAAGCAGCGATAATTTTAATGCCGTGCTTGATAATATGCCCCCAAGTATTTCTCTCAAACGCTTGGCAATTCTGATCACTTGGCCTGATGCGGTTCATTTTTTTCTTAATTTTTAGCAAGGAACTCAGCCATGAAATAACGAAAAAAGATTTCCTGCAACCTGGATGCCGCCGAAACGATGTCTTAACAGTTGAAAAAAACAGAAGCCCTCAGGAGTTTTTCTTGCCCTGCGCCTACAATCAGAGACAAATGCCTTAACGAATATAGGGGCATATTATCAAGAACGGCGATAAAATTATCGCCGCTTTAGCGGCAGAAAACTGACGCTAAAACGGCGATAATGGGCTTGATAATATGCTCTATGGAATTCCAATTGAAGCCCATGTTAGATGTCCTTCACATCTAACATGGGCTTCAATTGGAATTCCATAGAGCATATTATCAAGCCCATTATTGAAGAACTGGGCTTTTAAAGCCCAGCGGCGCAGGGTACGCCTGAAATCTTCTGAGTTCGCCTTCCAAATTACAGAGACACGGAACACTCTGCTTGCGTAGGAACTTCAATTTATTAGCTGCAGCTAGGTACAGTTGTCCTAGAATTACATCATATGTCGGTTCTCAGGAGACTGCCACTTCAATCTGTGGCTCACAGTCTTTTGTAGCGCTTGAATCCCCTAAAGCAACAACCCCCACAAGGTGCAATAAAAATACAAATCATCCACAAGAAAACATTCTTTGTACAAGATACAGGATAATGGGCAATAGAAATTCCTTCCCTAAGGTCGTTTTCTCTACCCGACCCTATAGGTCAGGTGGCATAGCCATTCCTAGGTTGAATTAATTTACGACAGGACGTGTTTGCGTGTTGAAGATGGTGATTCATAAAACAACTGGAGAGGCCGAGAACGGTCACCAAGGGTCAATAGATGGTTATCTGGGGGATTAGTAGCTTCGAGCCGGGTCTCAGAATGGACTTAGCTCGGGGAAAACAGGAAAGGTCGTGTAATATGTGCAACAGCATAGAACGTGAAAGAAACGCTATGAATGTTCAAGGGGCCTGAGTGAGGGCAACAGCGTGGTGGCGTTACAAACAAAGACGAGCCATATTTTGAATTTCCTCAGACCCTCCTTTTGCCATTACTCAGGCAAAGAAACCAGAGGCTGGTGTTAATTTGAATCAAATTCAATAGCCATGAAATCTACAAGCTGTTGTTGCAGCATTATCTTTGTGTTTGCTGCTTTCTGTGATACCGGATTTGGAACACATAGGGTGGCGCAGAGTCCGCATATAGCTGGACCACATTGTAGGCAATGGCAACATGAGAAGAGAATAGCCAAAGTCGCTCCGACAAAGGTAAGAATCTTCCATCCCCATGTAAACAGTAGTCCCCCAAACCATCCCATCAGAGACCAATTCCCTTCATCCCGGTGAACTGACTCAGAGATCTTATGTAGCTTAGAGATGGCTTGGTATACTGTAGGGGCGTTGTCTGGAATAAAAATGCAGCAGCTAGATCCGATCAATCTGCATACGCCCCCGCGGTCAGCAAGGATGATATCTAATACCATCCTATTCTGAAGCGTGACAAGGCGGTCAGCAGCGAGTTCTGCAGTGATGTTACTCAAAGCTCCAGCTGTTTCATTGACAGTGGCTTCTACAACTCGAATTAGTTGTCTTATGTCCCTACTGTTGGCTATTGAACCCCAGAATGGAATGAGTCCTTTCAAGACATCCCCGACTTCTTGTCCTGACGTATCCTGGCCGGGCACCACCCCTCTTTTCTGTAAATGATGCTTGGCATCTGCTATATATGTAGGGGGCAACAACCAAGCGATGTAACAAGTGCCTCTCCAATTACCTGGTAGAGAAGTGTAAGCCTTATTTCCAAACACAAAGTATGTGTTACGTGAGGGAACCATGCGAAGCCAATCTGTCCCATTTAAGGTCACAATATGTTGGCAAGTGCTTGTACCTTTATATTCTAACCCTCCTTTCCTTTTACAGAATGGTGCTTGTCCAGGTACCACTAGAAAAGTTTGCCCTTTTCGAGAGGTTCTATTAGAGGGCAGAAAATACAAATCCGTAGATTTGGTTTGGCGATCTGCATATTCTAACTTCTCACTATCCGTCCCATATATCCTTTTTCTGTCTCGCCAACATAAATGGTATAGGTGTACTCCCAAGCTCCTTACTTCTCGTGTATCCCCATCTCCAGAAAAGACCCAACTGGCGCTCAATTCCCACCATGCACTACAAGAGCCATTAAATGAAAAAGGAAGGGTAATGTATGGCATTCCAGTATTCACTGAACTTGGCAGAAGACCACAAACCCAACAGTTCGTCGCATTAGTGGCCAATTGATGTTGGTGTAGTATGGAAACAAATGTGTTGTTGCGGAATTCACTCCTTCTTGACTCAACATGAAGTGGTAGAGTGCCATGCGTATGCATTTCAACCGTAACTTTGGGAGTAGGCTGTGTAAAAATTACGTGTAGTCCCCATCCTATACAAGACAATATAATACATATCAAAATCAATATTATTAAAACCACTATAAAACGATTATGCAATCATTTACAATGCTTCGTGCTCATTGTTTGTATTTTGTCCATTCCCTTGTTAACAGTCATTTCCAGCTCTAAATATTGCCCGTGACGGGAGGTTGCTTCACTCAGCTGTGATTGTCTGTAGTTTTTTATACTTCCCTACAAGTCCCACAGGCCTAGAGCCACATTTGGGTCACAATTCTGAGACTTACGATCACGGCCCTGCAATCATGTGGAAATCGGGAAAAAAGACAAAAATCAATGAAGCACTATTGAGGTATTTTGTTCAGTCTGGGCCTCAAATCGTACCTCTGGGAACCAGGTACAGTTTGTTCATGGAAAAGGAGATGTGGTTTAGTAGTGTCCAATTTCACTGCCGGTGGTATAGCTGTCTGGAGGGCCTTGTCGTCGTCTTGTCCTGCTCCGGCAAAGTCTAGGCGTGCATCACTGAATAGTCCAAATTTTGGTGTTCTTCAGGATTCAGAGTCACTAATTTGTTGATGAACCCATTGATCATAAGGCAATGGTAGGGGTACTTTCTTGCAATGTACCCCATGTTCCCAGTTCTTTTTGCCGACCACCTTTACTGCAGTACGCGTCGTCAGGAGCACCTGACGGGGCTCTCTCCAGCGAGGTTCCAAGTTCTTTGACCTCTGGAAGTTTTTGACACAGACCCAGTCTCCCGGCCGTATGGTGCGACCAGGATCCGTTGAAGCCTGGGGCAAAGTATCTTGTACCTGTTGATGAAGGACACGTAACTTAGTGGTTAGATCATGTACATAGTTAATCAATAATGGATGCTCTATCTCGGAGTATTTCTTTGGCCTTGGGACTCCCCAAACATTTGCAGGATGTCCAAAGACAACCTCATAAGGACTAAGTCCCATACAGGAATGGGTGGTTGTTCTGGTGGATAAGAGAGCCAAGGGCAAGGCATCAGGCCAGGCAAGACCCGTGCTGGCTTGTATTTTCGCCAGCTTAAGCTTAAGGGTGCCATTATAGCATTCCACCAAACCTGCTGACTGAGGATGGCTCGCTGAGTGGAATTTTTGCTGAATGCCAAGGCATGCACATACTTTCTGCATGATCTGACCCACAAACTCACTTCCGTTGTCACTCCAGATATCTCTTGGTTACCCAAATCATGCCAGAAACTCCTTCAAAAGGATTTTTGCCGTGGATAGAGCAGTGTTATCTTTCAGGGGATAGGCCTCTACCCATCGGGAGAAGGCACATACCACAACAAGAACGTACTTCAGATTGTTACATCGTTCCATGTGGATGTAATCTATTTGTAAAACCTCAAAAGGGTAAGTTGGGGGAGCAAAGTGTCCTGCTGGTGGTGTTCCCTTCCCTGGGTTATGCATTAAGCATACAATACAATGCTTAACCAGATTGTCTGCAGGTTTAGGGATCCCCACATTCTTCCATACCGGAGCCAGAAACTTGCATATACCTTTAGCGCTAATATGGGCTGGACCATGTGCCATGGTAACTACTGGGAGTACATAAGCATCTGGTATCAACCAACGTTGATGCTCTGACAAGTCTGTCCAGCACCCTGTCACATCCAATCTTCCTATACTTTCTTTCCACGTACTCAATTCTTTCTCTGTGGCCTCTGCCTGGATCATTTTCACACTGTCCACAGTATTCTCACACATCCCCCCTTGTGCAACCCATCTAGCAGAGCCCACAACATACATGCGGCTTGTAGTGTCTCTAGCTGTCTCTTTCGCTATGTGGTCTGCGAAAGCGTTTCCTTGACCTACATCATCAGTGATTTTCTTATGTGCACTACACTTCACAATCGCTATCTGAGTGGGCAAGGTGAGTGATTCAAGGAGGTCATTTACCAATTGGCCATGCTGTATCTTAGTGCCATGAGATGTGAGGAACCCTCTTTCCTTCCACTGGCGGCCAAAACTATGGGCCACTCCAAACGCATACTGACTATCAGTATACACATTCACCCTTTTTCCTTCAGCCAACACGCAAGCTCTAGTCAGTGCTATCAATTCAGCTGCCTGGGATGAGTTATGTATAATACGCGCTGTTTCTACAATAGTGTATAAGGTAGTGACTGCATAGGCTGAGGTCGTTTCACCATTGGGAAGCTTAAAACAAGAACCGTCCACCCATAAGGTCCCATTCGAGTCCGGGAGTGGAGTATCTTTTAAATCAACTCTGCCTTTTGTCTCTTCCTCCGTGCGGAGGAAGCAGTCGTGTTGCTCCTGAGTGTCATTTGCTACTGGAATTGGCAGCAATGTTGCTGGGTTCAAGGTATTACATCGCTTAATGTGTATGTGGGTAGCCAAGAGTGTCAATTCGTACCCAGAAAGGCGGGCACTCGTGAGGTGTTGAGTCTTTGTTCTTTTTAGGAGGGTATCTACAGCATGCGGTACCATGACCATAAGGGTATTGTCTAATACCAATCCAGCAGACTGGCGAATGGAAACTGACGCTGCTGCTGTAGCCCTCAAACAGCTAGGTAATGCCTTGGCCACTGGATCTAATGTGGCCGAAAAATAGGCACAGGGGCGTTGCTTGTCCCCAAATCGCTTCGTTAAAACTGATAACGCGCAACCTTCATTCTCATGAACATAGAGTGTGAAAGGCTTACTGTAATCAGGAGTACCTAACACAGGGGCAGAGCACAAGGCAGTGCGCAAATCTGTGAAAATTTTCTGACATTCCGCAGTCCATGGAAGCAGGTGTGGTGTATCTTTAAGAGTAAGTGCCAACAAGGGCTTTGCCAGGAGGGAAAATTTGGGGATCCACTGTCTACAATAAGAGGTAATACCTAAAAAGGCACGCACCTCTCTTTGCGTACATGGAATAGGCATTTGGGCAATTGCTTGGATACATTCTGGGGTCAATCGCCGTCCCTCCTTTGACAAGAGATGACCTAGGTAGGTAACCTCTTGGCAACAATATTGCAATTTTGATGGTGAAACTTTGTAGTTGTGGTCAGATGAGTGGCGTAGCAGTGAAATGGTGGCCTTTTTACAAGTGTCTTCAGAATCTGCTGCAACCAACAGGTCATCCACATATTGTATGAGAGTGGCTCCTGGTGGTAAACACAAGGTATCGAGCTGCGATTTCACTGCTTGACTATAAATGGAGGGGCTCTCGCAATAGCCTTGAGGAGCTCGCTTGAACCGGAAGCTTCGGCCTGCTAAGGAGAAGACAAAAATATCCCTACTTTCCTCAGCAATGGGGATGCTGAAGAAAGCATTTTTGAGGTCAATGACGGAAAACCAGGAAGCTGAGGCTGGTACCATCGTCAGCAGGGCATTAATATCCGGGACAACAGGGAATTGAGGTATCACAATCTTGTTGACCTCTCTGAGATCAATCACAAAACGGTAGACAGGTGGTTGAGAAGGGTTGGTTCGTTTAAAAACAGGCAGAACAGGGCTATTACATACATTTCCCTTAGTCTCTTCAACCACATCGTTTTGTACCAAATCATGAACTATAGTCAAAAGAGCTTTCTCGCCGTCACTGGAAATTTTATACTGTGGAATGCGATGAATTTTAGCATTAGGCTTGAGTGTTACAATGTAGGGAGGAATCCGCAGGAGGCCCACATCATTGGGGCCGGTGGCCCAGAGGGTGGCTGGAAGAGATTGTAATTCAGGGGGAAGCTGATCTTTAGACAAGTACACCGGCGAGGCCAATTTCTTACCTAAGGTAAGACGTACACCAGAAGGGGAACAATGTAAGGTTGCATACAATCTCTTCAATAAATCTAAGCCCAACAAATTTTCACCACAACCAGTCGTTAAAAGGAGCGGGGCCTCCAACTTGTAAGGACCTATTGAAATGGGCAAAGGGCATGAAACTGGGTTTTGAACTGGGGCGCCAGAAAAACCTACCGAAACATTTGTACAGCCAGACAAAGGTGCCCCAGGGAGTTTAGAGTGAATCATAGAGCTCTTTGTCGCACCAGTGTCTAATAGGAATGGCTCTGTAACACCTAGTGCTTCCACATTAACATAAGGCCCACTCTGGTCCACTGGAACTGATACTACTCCCTTACTTTGTCCATGGCTGTCCTAGTTAGGTTGGGAATTCTGGCTCTCATCCTCAGTATAGTAATCACTGTTGTAATAGTTGGCAGACTGAACATTTTGCTGATCAAAATAATTCGTGGAGTTTCCAGGGGGCATGGAACGTTGGTTATTAGGTGGCGTACCTCGACCTCTACCTCTTGGTGCTGACTGATAACCACTCTGGCCTTGTGACGCGGGAATACCGCTCGTGCGCTGTAACAGAACCGGGCAATCATACTTTAAATGGCCTTCTTCTTTACAGTAAGCGCATTGATTTGGGCCCAGTGGGGGTCGGGGAACGAAAGGCCCAGCCCTCTGCGACTGTCTCTGGTATGGTGGAGACGGCTGATATTCACGTTGGGCAGGGCGAGGAGGATAAGCCTGTTGCAAAAGAACTTTCATTTTCAACTCTTTGGTCTTTTTATCAAGTTTCTCTCTTTCTTCTTTATCCCTATTTTCATAATACTGGGCAGTAGCCAATATCTGAGCCGAAGAGGAGACCGCCCACGCGCTTTCAGAATTTTTCAACTTATTAGATATTTCCGGAACCAAATTAGACACAAATTTGTCTCAAACAATCGTTGGCCACCTTCCGTGCTCATATCCTGACCACTATGATCGATGAACGTCTCCTCGAAACGAGTGAAGAAATCAGAGACGTTTTCATCCGCTTTCTGCTTACAAGCTGCTAACTTATCCCAATTAACTCGCAGAGGGGGCATCATAGTCTTCAGTAAGGTAATGATCCTAGCTGGGAGTTCTGTAATTAGAGGTTCAGGTTTGGCATCACCCACTTGGAGTCTGTCCGCGGCGAGTATGGCAGCCCAATCACCCCCCAGTTCTCCTACATGGTCCTCCTTCCGAATCCTAGCCCATAACGGTTATGGGACCACATTACCCATTAACATGTCTATATCGGCCAAATTCATGATACATGCATCGACAGTTTGAGACAACTCTTTGTAGTACCCTGCAGGATTTTTACGGGGGTCCGGTAACGACTGTTTAAGGGCCAATACCTTAGATCGCTTCCACGGAACATGTACCCACACGCGTTGGAAGTGGGCAGGTATAAGAGGATTAGCACCCTGGGCTGCAACCTCCTCTCTCCACACTGGGGGAACCTCTCTCATGGGATAGTGCTTTAAGTTTCGCCTGACGGAGGAATCGCTTTTCGGCAAGGACCGGCAGGCAAGCATCGTTCTAAAAGTGACAAGCGTTCCTACCGCGTCCTCGACTTCTGCGCCCACAATCAGTCCTCTATCAAACTCGGCCTGTACATCGCGCAGGCCCGAGGGGCTCGTCCCAAACCCATATCCTCCCACTCTTGACTTAAAATTTCACACATAGCATCAAAAACATATCTCTGCGTTGGTGCCTCAAACTGCCGAAAGGTGACCATAATATCTTGCACACTATACTGGGGGCCATTCATGATCCACCTTCGGGCTTGAAGGTCTAGCATTTCCCGTTCCTCCGGACCTGGTAGCTGACTACGAGTTTGTCTACGAGGAGGAACCGGGGTCATTTGAAATGTCCCGAAGAGAGGGGACAAAAGGCCAGGAACGGTATCGATCATTCGCCTCCGAGCGGAGGGAGAATTCGTCATTAGAACAGGAGACAGAATATTAGGCGAAGCAGAAGAGGAAGTAATATTTACAGAGGGAGCCAAAGGTAAGGGAGAGCTCGGCAATGCCGGAGAAGACTGTGGTGGGGGTGCAGGAACCAGTTGGGGAGCGACAGGTGGGACAAAAGGTGGAACAGGTGGGGCAGGTGCTAACAATAAAGGTGCATTCGCTCCGGGGGCAGGCGGTAATCCAAAAGGCACATTAGCTCCCTGCGCATAGGGCGGGGGTAATCTCAGCAGATGGGACATTAAAGGATCCTTCTCAGGGTCCACATTTTTCTCCGTAGGGGAAGTTGGCAACACTGGGTAACATTTATCTACCGCCATACGATGTTGCCTATCTGAGACTTCAATCGCATGATCGGTTTCGTTATTTTTAAACTGTTGCGCAGCTTGCAAAATAGACATATCCCTCCTATCCCTTTTTGCTTGTTTTATTTCTTTCTGTTTGGCCTCCTTCCGCCATAGGCGAAAAGAGTCAAACATAGCCGGCCGGGCTTTTCGCTTAAACAAAGTGTTCTCCAAATTATCTAAAATATTGAGCTCGTAACTGCCATTCTGTGGCCATCTTAAAACACCATCTTTTCTAGTATAGCGAACCCACGCCTCATTAAAAGCTATGGGGCCAATACCATGTTTAGAATATACTTCATAAGTGGGAGTTCCGGCCGGA
Organism: Triturus cristatus; assembly: GCF_964204655.1. NCBI lineage: Eukaryota > Metazoa > Chordata > Amphibia > Caudata > Salamandridae > Triturus > Triturus cristatus. The sequence goes on from NC_140580.1 coordinate 690,663,607, forward strand.
GGAATTGGACAAGAATCCTTCAGTCGGGAAGCCCTATTGCGATTACAACCAAACCAATTTCCAAATTTACTGAAACCAGGCTTCGCTGCAACACTAGTTTCTGTACAAACTTCAAGGGGTTTAAATAGTCACTTTATCGTACACAAACTGCACTCACCCCTCGGTTTCGGCATTTGCAATAGTCGAACAAAACAAAACAAAAACAAAGGAGTGGCCACTATACTTAACTTATCCAAGTGTTCCCGTACGCCAACAGAGGTCCGTCTGATGTCTCGCTATTCCAAGTACAAAGGGAGCCAAAGCGTGGCCGCAGTCAGGGTCAGGGTCAGGTCAGGGTCAGGTCTTTTCAGCCGTTGGGAGGGAGAAGCCACACGGTAAAAAACTTTCGGTCCACTTACGACATGCAGGGGTCGATCACGTGGTGCGCGTCCTCCGGAATTTCCTTGCGGGGCTCCTCACGATCCTCGGGCTGAACCCACGTCCTCTGAAGCGGCCTCACAGAGGGCACCAATTGAAGAACCGGGCTTTTAAAGCCCAGCGGCGCAGGGTACGCCTGAAATCTTCTGAGTTCGCCTTCCAAATTACAGAGACACAGAACACTCTGCTTGCGTAGGAACTTCAATTTATTAGCTGCAGCTAGGTACAGTTGTCCTAGAAGTACATCATATGTCGGTTCTCAGGAGACTGCCACTTCAATCTGTGGCTCACAGTCTTTTGTAGCGCTTGAATCCCCTAAAGCAACAACCCCCACAAGGTGCAATAAAAATACAAATCATCCACAAGAAAACATTCTTTGCACAAGATACAGGATAATGGGCAATAGAAATTCCTTCCCTAAGGTTGTGTTCTCTACCCGACCCTATAGGTCAGGTGGCATAGAAAAAAACCCACAACAACCAACACGTGTTTCGTTACATCTAACTTTTTCAAGGCTGTAAATGATAATAATGACATGTGTAAGTATACATTTAAAAAAAGCTATTTACTGTATACATTTAAACTAGTGTCACTTATGTAAGAATGGGTGTTCTTTCATTATTCCAAGAGTAAAGGTGAAGGCCCAAAGCAAAAAGAAATCTCAGAGTGATATGCAAGAATAGTACAAAACTTGTTAAAAAAACGACATCTTATATTTAAAAATTAATTGCATAACGCATAGGCATGCAGGACCAGAAGAGAGAAGCGAAAACATCAGTATGGGATGGCTTACAATAAAAAAGTAAAACTGCCCAAGATAAGAACCCCCCTGTGCATTTTATTCGGAAAGACGTGACTGGAAAGAGTCTGTACAGAGACGAAAGAAGAAGAGGCAAGATCCCAACCTTGAACTAAAGTAAATATGTAGCTCCTCCGATAGTTTGATGGTCATTGAAAGCTCAGAAATAGGCGTAGGCCCTATGCCTTATTGTAGTATCCGAAAGGCCTATGAGACAAAGAATAGTAATCAGGTCCATTGAAGACAACTCAATTCATGGAAGCTCGAGAAAGTTAATAGTACCATTTTGTACCTGGAGGAACTAAAGATACAGCGTGATGTCTGCAGAGGTTATTTATAAAGCGGCCAACCGGTATTTTAAAATAACTTCAAATAAAATAAAGCTGCAGCATCATTTCATGCACATCCATTAACACACAAGAGTTTATGAATAGAATCATTTCGCAATAAAGAAGGAAGAAACATTATATTGTTTTTTTTGCATCTAACCACCCCTTTTATGTATTTAGCTAAACAATCAGTAAAAATGTCGTCATCTAAAAGTTGCAATTTAAAAAACGTGGGGCGGCATTGTCTCAAACCTAACTCTTTTGAGATAGGCAAGATCAATCTTTTCCGTAATAGTGTATAAAATGTACAGAAAAACAAAATGTGAATGGTAGTCTGGGTTGATATATCATCGCATGGGCAGAGGCCTAAAGAGCGTGACCAATCATTCATATTTGGGAATGTGACCATTCTAAAATGGTTGCCTGGACGAAAGCGTGTTAACAACATCCTGTCATAACTCCCCTTCACATTCAATAGATATGGTTGTATCCCCGGTTGTATCAATAACATTTAATTAACAGACGGGTTGCTGATGTTATAGGAAAGTCTGCTAGTCTCCAAGAAGTTCATACAAGCAATCTTTAAAACTTTCCTTGGGATTGTGGTGATGCTAACCGGGTTAGAGAAATATTCAGGGCATCCCAAATCGGCCACAAACTTTTTTAACGTAGTTGAGCCATGGGATACAAGATACCTGCTGCAGTTTCAGGCAGACATTTATCCCATCTCGGTTAAGGCCAGTGGCTGTGCTTGCCCATATCTTGTGCCATAGTAAGACCGGCTGTATTTTAATTCAGTCGGATAAGTATGGCATTCCCAGTTCAGCATGGCAAATGTAGATGGCCGTACTGTTCGGGGCTGCTAAAAGATATCTTATCAACACATTCTCAACTAGCTGCAACGATTCTGCATTTGCATGTCCCCAAATTCCGGCTCCGTGCATGGCTGTTGAAATGCATTTCACTTTGTAAATTGTTAACAATTCATCAATAGGTCGCTTTCCTAATTTTCTTGTGCAGTTTTCCAGAGCTCCTGTGGCTTTAGCAAATAACAACTTTCTCGCTGTGATAGCATTTACCCACAAGCCCCTTTTTTCAAAAACAATTCCCAGGTATGAAAAATAATTGGCAAATTAAAGTTTTTTGTTATTGATGAAAATATCCAGACACTTTACACTAGACTTGCCACATTTCATGACAAATGTTTTTGTAATGTTTACATTAAAGTCTAGACTTGACATATAAGTTACAAAACTCAAAACAACTTTTTGCAGACCTATTTGTGTACGGTATAACAGGATGGCATCGTCCACATGTAATAATGCTCCAAATGGCCGATTGCCAATACAGGGTAGGTCCTGGCATTCCCTTGATAGTGTTGCGCCTAGACTGTTTGAATACAATGTGAAAAGGAAGGGGACTAGCACACACCCCTGCCTTACCCCTTTCCTAACAGAGAAATTTGAGCTACGCTCACATGCACTTCCTTAGCGGACGCTTGCCTGTGCATCTTGATACAGCTGCCGTAGAAAATTGGTAAGTGGGAGTCCCACACCCAGGGACTCTAAAATGCTCCAAAGTTTCCGGTGGCTGCCACAATCAAAAGCCGAGCTCAAATCAACAAATCATAGAAAGAGATTTCCACATTTGGCTTGTATGTATTTTCCCCAAATCAGGCTTAGGTTTAGGCCTTGTTCCACAGTACCAAGTCCTTGACGGAATCCATACTGTGGTTCCGTAATTACTCCCATATCCTCGGCCCACATCTGCAATCTATTTCAAATAACTCGCCTGGCCACTTTCACGAAGGAGTCCAGAAGTGAAATTGATCTATAGCAAGCCGGGTCATTGCAATCTCCTTTTTAAAAAATAGGAACAAGTATGGATTCTGCCCAGGTTGGAATAAAGCCTTGTTTGCAGCAAACCTTTAAAACAGATGTTAGTAGTCGGCCCCACAGCAGGTGGCTGGATTTATATAAATCCACAGGTATGCTGTCAGGGCCAGGGGCTTTGCCTCCCGCACTTGAATATATAACAAGTGTCACTTCATCCACAGTAAAATTAATATCGATTGGGAGGTGGTTCACGGGACGTGCTCTAGGGTCCGAGCGTTGATTTTTGTCAACACTATCACAATATAACTTGGAAAAGTGAGTCACCCATTGGTCCTCTCCGATGGTAATCTCGATGGTGGATTTATTTTTAGGGGCTAGGAACTCTCGGCCTTCAAAAAACCTTTAAATTCTTTTAATTTGGAGGGCCGCCATGCTTCAGTTCTTATGGCCTCCTTGCAGTCTCTAAGCGAAATTCTGTATGCTGTTCTTGCCATTTTTATTTCAGCCTGTTCTCTAACTGGCCTATGTAAGGCAGTTTTTAGGGCTGCATGGGCTTTGCTGCAATTGGTATCAAACCCCCCTATCTTGATAATCGTTTTTTTTTATCTTCTATTAGTAAGTTCTTCTTTATTGCCAGTGATATTTTATGAAAAGAATTAAAAATGTCAGAATCTGCAGCCGTCTTGTCGAGGCAGACTACAAAATCAGATTCGCAGCAGATTAAAAGTGACTTAGTTAGCGCTAGAGGGTCCACTCCTGACCGTTTCATTGTGTATCCATTAGATCTATTTACAGCGATGTCCTGTACAGGGTATTTGGCCTGGTGTTTTATGTTTAACACTTTAGCGGGCATATCTAAGATAACACTAATGGGAAAGTGGTCGCTGTAGGCAACAGTGTGAGTAGTAAAATTGTATATTCTACAGGCATATCTATTAGAATTTAGCACATAGTCTATGGTAGAACGCATGCCTCGTCCGTTGAATGTGCTACTAAAAGGTATAGAGGTGGGCATAATTCATTAGCAAAACCCATGTCCGCAGAATACTTGATATTATTTAGTTGGTCCCCGAGAAGGGAGTGCGAGAAATGGGTAATGTAATTTCCGTCGTCGGGTATTAGACCGCAATTACCTTCTTCAGCATGAGGGCATAGACCAGTGTTAAAATCCCCTCCCCAGATTACACAGATGTCCTTGTTTATCTCCTTTTGCATTTTATTCAGTTCCTTCTGTAGTTGCCTCATAACTACCTCTGTTTGTTCTGCTTGAAAATGATTGTAAAAGTTCAATGGGACAGTGCAGTGTGTATTATCGATGTGCAATTTTAAGACCTGATAGTAGGTGTTTGATACCTCGAAATCTAATTGTATAGGAAGTATAAATGCATAGACCTCCCTTCTTCCTCCCGTGGCTAGAAGGTACCGCCGGGTTATGAAATGTTTTATACCTGTTGATATGCTGTGCACTATCCACTCAGGTTTCCTGAACGCACAGTATGTCATAAGCATCTACAAGTTCCAACCAGGCGGGATTGGAGAGTTTAGAGGTTAGACCCGCCACATTCCAGATTAAACTTTTACGTGCGCAAGTCCTACTCTCTCCTCGGTAATTATTATTATTATTATTATTGGATTCAACGTTAAATACGCTAGAATGATGAACAACACAGTTTGGTAAGTTTTAGGGAGAAATGCATGTGTTTGTCATATCTGTTCCCTTCTCTTTATTGCTATGCTCAGTACTATCTCTGTCAGGTATTATGTTGAACAGGTCATCTGCTTGTGGCCTTGAATTATGGCGAGTAGAGGTAATGTGTATATCATTTGTAATGTTTATCTCAGTATTGTAAGATTCCTTGTAGTCGATAGATGTCAGTTCAAAGACAGGGAGATACTTACCTTGGTCAGGTTTACATCTACAAGCGTGTCCGTAGTAGTGAGTCAATCTATGTCCACTAGTGATGGAAGTATATCAAATCTATTTTGCGTTGGTATACTAAATGGGTGTAATGGGGCACCACTGGGGACTCTCCACTGGAATAGTGCAGCATTTGTTTTGTAGGGGGATAAAAATAACCAAGGGGCAGTACATTCATTTCCCTGTTTGTAACATGGTCACTGTCAAGTCTGTAAAGGATCTCAAATGTCAGTTTAGGCGTATTAAATGTGAGAATTATGCAGTCACCAGGAAGTGTTTTATCCCTTTTTCCCACGCTTCCCACTCTTCTCGCCATCTTAAATTGTCCAAACAGAGCCACTGTTAGCCTGGTTTTGGTGCCGAGCCAGCAGAGAACCTTGTTTCTCAGTGCTTCCCATGCCTCGTCCACCTGCGGGGATGAATATGGGACATTTGCTAGAATAATAGTGTATGGGGTAGCCTTCGGCGGCAGGTTCAATCTAATACCTTCCTTCTCCATGCCCATTGTACGGGGGAGTCATGGACCGATTTAGTCTGGCCTTAGTATGGGAGGTTACACCTCTATGGTTAAGGCTGTGGTCACACTTGTTACCTAAAGATGTTTTGGCTGGGCCTCGAGCATTGTCAAGCTGGGCGGACGGGACAACCTTTGCTGGTCCTACTGTAGAATTTGGAGTATTATTCGGGAAATTGTTGGGGCGTATACCATGGCTATTTCTCAGGAGGTCTTCAATAGCTGTTACCCTGATCAGCAGTTTCTCTAGGGGTTCTACAACTGTTTTTTGAAGGGCCTCTAACCTAAGGCAGATTTTATCATAATCCTCCTTATGACTATTTTTTCAAGAGGTCAAAGCTGAAAGCCTTGTTCCACCCTTAGGAGGTTTGGATTTTTTGTTGCTTTTCTTTCGCTTTTTTCCGGCTTCCTTGGGATTAATTGGGGATGTGTCAGTGTCCAGGGTCACTAATGTTACATCTGGGTTTCTTGAGCGCTTCAATGGAGGTTGGATCTCGTGTTCCTGATCGGATACATATATATGATCAGACGCATCCTGTACACACCCATTTGCCCGAATAGAAAGATTTTGGGTAACGGTGTATTCAGAGTGAGGAGGGCATAGATCCACGTGCTCGGGGTTTGTTGGCCCCGTAGGTTCCTCATCCGCCCTGATACCCTGGTTTAACGATACTTCCACAGAGTGTATTTGTTTCTCTATGGTACTAATTGCCCCGGAAAGTTATTTCATAAGGGAGCTCCGAGACCTTCCCCCCTTCGGTCACCCTAGATGTAGTTTCTGCTTTCCTTTTTCCCATAACACCTTCCTTCCTGGGCTCGAGCCAACCCTATGTATTTGGAGTCCCGTTCACGGTTATGCAAATGTAAACCCACACTGGTAGTTCCAGCGACCCAGAGGCTTTAGTGGCGAAAGATGAACAAACAACAAAATTTTGCACACTGAATGATTAATTAAGCCGTACTACAGGGCACGAGAAAAAAAAGTTAATTTGTATTAGTCACTATATTCATAATAATTCAGTCAGACAAGTAGGAGTTCGAGGTGATAACACAGTAGCTGCACAGTTCTTTACCATCAGGCCAGGTCCTGCTATTCTTATAGATGTCACGTATTTCCCATAGGGATGCTCTCATGATTAGTTGGAGCTACAGTCAAGATAGCGACCCAAATTAAACAATGCAGGTGCTAGGGGACTCACCCTCCTGATGTATGATCCTTCCAGTGGATGTTAATGGTGTGGCCCAGCCGGGCCACGTTTGGTCTAGGACTAGCTAAGACGGGCCCGTCTTGGCCCGGTCTTTGCCCGGGCCGACCCCTGGCACACCATGCGCACGTCCCGCTGGGGGTCTGGTGCCTACAAAGTGCTCCGTGCTAATGTCCAGGGGCAGGGGTATAGGAGAAAGTGCTTCATGCTCCGTCCGGTTCTGTAAAATGCCTTGCTGAAAACACAACCCCTACTAAAGATGTCGGCCATTTTGAATCGGTCCCGGAATTCGTATTTCGATATCAGAAAGATTTTTCAAAGGAAAATGTTGCAAAGAGTGAATGTAAAGCCGCAGTCTGTTAGTGAATTGGGAAAAGGAAGTAGAAAAAGAAAAGGCAATATGTTGCAGTGTGATATATGGGAAGTACAATAGAATAACTCCAATGTCATGACAATTTAAGGTTGTAGGACTAATGTGTCCTTCAGTTACACAGTTGTTTAATACAACGACAGGTAAACCATGTCTCCATGATAATTCTATTTACAATAATTGTTGTCTAGAAGTTTTGAAAGATAAAAGTCATCCACATGAGTAGGTCGTGAAACTCACGAATGTTGGTCATACATAAGCAAGTTGGCAATTGTTTACAAAAACATGTTTATAAAAACATGGTCCATTATGTGTTAACAGAGTTTAACAGACAGAGTATCATTCCGTTAAGAATACATGTAATACCCAGACTATATTAAGTTCTTTCTCCACAGCTTGCAATTTCAGGATCCACTGTATTTCTGCCCTCCTGAGAGCTAGTGTTCTGTCACCACCCCCGTACATTCATTTTGCCATGAAATCTAATGTTAGTCATCATCATGGAGGGGTGTTCAGTGTTAAAGTATACTGCTAAAGGGTATTCCGTGCTTTTATTTTGAATTGCCCTCATGTGCTCCTGAATTCTCTCTTTCACCGGACATATTGTGCTGCCAATGTATCTGAGTCCAGATTGGCACCTGATGCACTAAACGACAAAGTTAATTCTGCAATTAATAAATTGCTGTATGCAATGTGTGGCAGCAGTGTTGTATTGAAACTCTATTAACTTGTTTCATGCCAACGAGCAGACATTACATTTGGTACATTTGTAAAAGCCCTTCGGCTTATCTAGTAGCCAGGTGGCGTTAGCTATTTTCGGTGGTAAGTAACTAGAGCACAGAAAGTCTTTCAAAATGTTGCCTCTTCTGTGTACCACTTTAGGGTTAGTGGAAATGTGTTTCTCAAGTGCCCTGTCCAATGTTAGCAAGTGCCACTGTTTGTGTACGATCCTATATATCACATGACTCTGGGTGTTATACCCTGTGACAAAAGTGAGTTTCCTGTTCTTCTTGCGCTTGTTAGTCCTGTGTTTGTAAGAAAGTAGCGTGTTCCTTGGAGTATTAAGTATTCGTTTTTTGGACTTATCGATGGTGAATAGCCCCTATACTTAAACCATTCTTCTAGTTTTGCAAGCTCGTCGAGAAAAATAGGATCCTCACTACAGTTACTCCTAATCCTAGTCATTTCTCCTAGAGGGATGGTGGTATTCTGAGTGGTAGGATGGGCACTGTTAGCATGTAAGATCGAGTTACATGCTGTTGCCTTCCTATATAGTCATGACATGATATTATTGTCTTTAGTGTATATCATTACGTCCAGAAAGTCTATTTCTGATTTGGCAAATATATGGGTGAATTTGAGATTGTATGTGTTGTTGTTAAGATGATCCACTAATTGTAACAACTTTGTTTCATTGCCTACCCAGATGGTGAAAATGTTGTCAGTGTATCGACCCCAGTAAACGATATGTTCGGTCAACTCTGGTGGGCCTGTCGACCAAAGATGTCTCTGTTCAAATTTACCCATATAGAGATTAGCATAGGATGGCGAATACTTTGAACCCATTGTGACACCCATTGCTTGTCTGTACCAGTTTCCTTGATGGAAAAAAATGTTGTTCTCCAAGACCAAGCTTGTGAGGTCCATTAACATTTCTGTATGTTCAAAGAGAGTTGCAATTCTTTGTGACAGAGTTTCTTGTAGTGCCTGAAGTCCCTCCTCTAGTGGTATGGTGGTATATAGGGAACAGACATCTAAAGTTACAAATGAAAGTTATCTTGTCCAATAGATGTCTTCCAAAACCAAAGGGGATGATGGACGGAGTGTTGAACATTGCAAGCACTCACCCCCATTCAACTGATCTGGGTTTAATCCATCATCATTCTTTAGCTCACTCCGCCACCCCAGTTCAGACATGGCCATATACAAATCAGTCTGACCCTGTGCCTCATGGGAACAGTCCAGCCCGAACTGCCAAGCCATGTCTTCCGTGGACCGGAAACAAGCATCATGAGACCAATTTCTGGCCAATCAGCCGTCATCAGCCAGGCTAGCTTGAATCCAGTGGCAAAGTGAGCAAGGGACCCACGTCTGGGCATACCCTGCCAATTTAGGGCGAACAAAGCAAAACCAAAGGGGATGATGGACAGAGTGCTGAACATTGCAAGCACTCACCCCAAGTCAACTGATCTGGGTTTAATCCATCATCATTCTTTAGCTCACTCAGCAACCCCAGTTCAGACATGGCCATATGCAAATCAGTCTGACCCTGTGCCTCATGGGCACAGTCCAGCCCGAACTTCCAAGCCATGTCTTCCCTGGACCGGAAACAAGCATCCTGGGACCGGTTTCTGGCTAATCAGCCGTCATCAGCCAGGCTAGCTTGAATCCCCGAAACCGGTCCTAGGATGCTTGTTTCCAGTCCAGGGAGGACCTGGCTTGGCAATTCGGACTGGACTGGTGAGCAAAAAAACAATGGATTTAGGCCCAGATCACTATACTGGGGTGAATGTGTGCCATTGTTCTGCATTCTGTCCATCAACCGTTGTTGTTGCATTTGTCACCCCGAGTGGGACGGGTATGCCCAGACGTGGGTCCCGTGCTCTCCATGCCACTGGAATCAAGCTATCCTGGCTGAAGAGGGGCGAAACCCCGATACCGGTCCTAGGATGCTTGTTTCCAGTCCAGGGAGGACCTGGCTTGGCAATTCGGACTGGACTGTTCCCATGAGGCACAGGGTCAAGACTGATTTGCAAATGGCTGGGTTCAAACTTTAATGGCACGGTGGGCAAAAAAACGATGGATTTAGGCCCAGATCTCTGTACTGGGGTGAATGTATGACATTGTTTTGCATTCTGTCCATCAACTGTTTTTTTTGCAATCAATGTCTTCCAATTTATTCAAGAGGTCACCTGTGTCCCTAAGTTAGTAAGGAAGGGTGTGGACCAGGGGTGGTAAGAACGCATCCATAAATTCTGAAATGTGTTCTGTTGGAGATCCAATGCGTGAAATAATAGGCCTACCTGGTGGAAACATGCCTGTTTTGTGAATTTTTGGCAGTATGTAGAGGCATGGTGCCCTTGGTGATGGTGTGAATAGGTATTTAAACTCCACATCCATAATAAGGCCCTGTTGTCTCCAAAATGTTAGTTTCTGCTCAATGTGTTTAGTGATTGTTTTGATAGGACTGCTAGGAAGTTTAATGTAGGCACTGCCATCCATAAGTTGTCAATGTATTTCTTGTATATATTCACAGTCCTGCATCACCAGAATATTTCCTCCCTTGTCTGCATCTTTAATAACAATGTCGGATTTATCCACTAATGCCTTAAGGGCTAGATTCTCTTTTTTGGTCAAATTGTGTCCATGCCGGTGGCGTGTACTGGAAAGTCTATCCTCTAATGCGTATAGATCATTGGTCACAGCCTTATGAAAAGAATCTATTAGATTGTCCGATGGTAGTGTGGGGATAAATGTTGATTTCGCCTAAAGGCCACTGTCTGTACTTAGATTGGGCATAATGTCTAAATCTGCCAATATATCTAGTATAGAGAGAGGAGTTTCAGAGCAGTCATCAAGAGATAACAGTAAGTGCAAATCCTGTATTTCTTTTATGGTTTTATTGCAAGGAGGTACAGTGGCATCAACAGTATACACAGGCATTGATCTCTCATCAAAGAACTTTTTAAGTTTCAATCGTCTAGTAAATTTGAACAAACCAATGTGTACTCTAGTAAAGTCTGGTTGTGTCGTAGGACAAAAACTAAGTCCCTTGGTGAGAACATTTGTGTCATGTTGAGACAGTACAAGACTAGACTGATTAATAATGTTAACATTGTCCAAAGATGATGTACCCAATGGGTAAGTTACACTCAGCCTAGTGTCGGTACTCCGACTCAGCTCTTCAGATTGAGTGACAGTGACCTTGTAGTTGCATCCTCCTTTGTTTGTGGCGGTGTCTGCCCCGTCTTGTTTTCTTGGATTGTGTCTGTTGAAGTTGGTTCTGGAGCCCTTCCTGAACCGTGCCATTTCCTCTAAAAAAGACAATGTGGTCATATCATATGTTTGGCCAGGGTGAGCCGTTGCTGGTTCACCCCCAGTACTTGTCTCACTGTGGGCCCGATTCACAGAACTAACTTAAGACAAAATCCTAAACTTACTACCATTTTCGTATTCACAGAAGGCACTTACTCATTTTGGTATTCACAGAAGACACTTACTCACTTCGGTATTCACAGAAGTTAGGAGTCCTAACTTTAGGACTCCTAAATGCCTTCTGTGAGTACCGAAAGTATTAAAATTAGGATTTATCTCAGTTTAGGAGTCCTAAAGTTAGGACTCCTAACTTTACTACTAATAAACGGAGAAAAATCCTAATTTTAAGGCTTTCGGTATTCACAGAAGGCATTTAGGAGTCCTAAAGTTAGGAGTCCTAACTTTACTACTACTAAATTGAGAAAAATCCTTATTTTAAGGCTTTCGGTATCCACAGAAGGCATTTAGGAGTCCTAAAGTTAGGAGTCCTAACTATACTACTACTAAACTGAGAAAAATCCTAATTTTAAGGCTTTCGGTATTCACAGAAGGCATTTAGGAGTCCTAAAGTTAGGAGTCCTAACTTTACTACTACTAAATTGAGAAAAATCCTAATTTTAAGACTTTCGGTATTCACAGAAGGCATTTAGTAGTCCTAAAGTTAGGAGTCCTAACTATACCACTACTAAACTGAGAAAAATCCTAATTTTAAGACTTTCGGTATTCACAGAAGGCATTTAGGAGTCCTAAAGTTAGGACTCCTAACTTCTGTGAATACCAAAATGAGTAAGTGCCTTCTGTGAATACCAAAATGAGTAAGTGCCTTCTGTGAATACCAAAATGGTAGTAAGTTTAGGATTTTGTCTTAAGTTAGTTCTGTGAATCGGGCCCTGTGTATACTTCAGACATCAGATTCACTGGCATGACTTGATATCATCAAATTTCTTGGCATTTCATTGTTGTCCCTCCTTAGTTTTCTCATCTTTTTCTCGCTAATATGTACAGCACTTCACAAGGATGTAATCAATCACCTTAACTGTTATCCCCAGTTTGAGATATGACCCCATATGCATCACCGGCTGGTGGTACCACAGGGTTTCAACATGTGTCCATGGGTTACTGATTCTGCCTGTCTAACGTATTTATACAGATCAAAAACACATGAGCTCCACACTGTGTGGAGGAGGGAACAAGAGGTGCGGGGTTTTAGGAGCTAGCAGCCTCCAACTATGAATGTTTAACCACAAAAGAGCTGCTCCTAAAGTGATAACCGCTATAAGGTTTGAGTTTTATTGTGAGTGAGGACATCTCACAAAAAGTAACGGACTGGTCTCACACACCACCTGGTGTCATGCTTCATCATTGACCAGTCCTCGCCCTCTAAAACCTTGGTTTGATAGAGGGCGGGCAGACACCTGACGACAGGGATGCACTTCTAAACTTAGTGTCCACTAACCGTTGTGTTTAGAGGTCGACATGTTTCTGCCGTCTAGGCCCAGGAGGGTCCAATATGCAATTGGGGGCTCCGTTCTTAGCAAAAGTGGCAAGATTGTACCACTGTGTGGGCGTGATCAGTGTCACACTCCACAATTGGATGGCTCCTAGATTCAAGCCCTAAAAACCAAAGCTATTGGCCCCATGGGAGGAGGGGAGGGGAAACCCCTGTTTGTCAGAACTGCCTCAAGGAAAGTTTCCTGCGTGGATCCTAGGCGACTGCTACCGTTCCTTTACTTTTTGTGAGATGTCCTCACTCACAATATAACGCAAACCTTATAGTGGTTATCACTTTAGGAGCAGCTCTTTTGTGGTTAAACACGTATTTATACAGATACCTTATGTCAGTCATTTATTCTTCCTGTGCGTAAAATACCTCTAAGGGAGTTTCCAGGATACTAGGAAACTGTATAAGATGTTTTGCCATTTTGCAATGCTCCACATGTGTCTAAGATATGAACTATTGCAGTGGCAATTCAACAAAACAATAAAACAAAGGGTAAATATCCCTATCAGTGGTAATTCTGGGCCGTATAGTGGGTTCCCAGCTGTTTGCCGTATAAATTGCTTCCAACACTCCAGGACCACAGACAACAGAATCCCGGATGCAGGATGTCAGCCTGAGACGGAAACTTCTCTATTAATGCCTCTTGAGGAGTAAATATACCCGTCAGGCCCATTTTCTCCCAACAGGAACCAGCGGGCCACTGTGCCACCCACTGTAGGGGGGCTGACAAATAATACATTTTGAAGTCAGGGGCTCCCAAGCCCCCGTCAATGGGAGATCATCGAAGAGTCTCCGTTGGCAACCTGTGTCGACCACCAACCCACACCAGCTCTCAAGAAATGCTGCCAGGTCATGCTGGTCTAACGAGTCTGGTCGCCCATATAAGGATTCATAGTATACTTGAAAAGCCATATTAATTTCACCAGGGGCACAGACTAGTGTATTGTCATCCAAATTGATTTGGATGATGGGCGTCCCTCAGGACTCAGGTATAAATAGCCTTGCCAACAACTACCAGGTCTACCCTCCTCGACATGCGCCCACACTATGTATTCTTTATAGGCATGGCACCGTAAAAACTCCATTGTTTCGTTAAAGTTCCCTGACCACCCTGAGTCGGGTTTGTACATGTTTATCTGGACAAATAACATTGTCCAGGTCATGCAAACCGGCGTCAAAGCACAGTAGGTCCACTTGTTATTATTGCGCTGGTTAGGCCCCTCCGCGTCTTCTGCGCGCCGTTCCAGGACGCACATTCTCTCTGAGATGTCCTCTACATTTGGGTTCAGTGCCTTCTGTTCTAGCTGTAACCCATTCAGACAATTTTCAACCGTGTCCATCTGATCTGCTAGTTTGGGGTGTTCTGCCTGGATCATTCTCAACCCCATAGACACAGCACTGATCTCCTGCTGGAATGTTAGCTTGGTATCCATGATGGCAGCCAGCACCTTGTCAAAGTGAAGTTGCATAGAAAGCTCCGGTGTATCATGGATGTCCGTAACCAGCACTGTGGGGGGACTTCTCAGAACTGGGCTGCATTGTTGTCTGCTTTGACCTTATCTTACCCACAGTAACTCTATCACAAGTTTTTGTAGTTATAGAAGTTGGCTCAGGGTTGGCAGTAGTGTTCTCCACTAGGCAAGGAGAGTTATATTTCCTTCTAGGGAAGGGGCACTGAGTTGGGCCAGCAAGGGAGCAGACCTCCGCCAACTCTGTGGTACAGCTTTGTAAAATAAAGGGAAGTAAGGGGGAGGGCACCGGACCCAAATAATCAGACCCCTGCCTATGCACCACTGTATAGTAGAGTGCCTCACACTCGTTTTTATACCAAGGAGCAGTTAAAGCCATCGGTCCACTGTAAGAAATTCCCATCTCCGTGGGCACCCGTGACTGCATTGGTCTGTTTCTATTTAGCAGGCAGATCAGGACATCCCTCCATCAATCTCGGGCACTTTCTGTGGTCAAAGTTCCTCACTGCACAACAGTGGGTAGTCTGGTTGAGCACAGCATTAAGAGAATAGCCACCTCCAGCAGAAGTCTTCAGTTACATTCGAACACGCAGGCCTGTCCCTGTAGACCCTCAGTGTTGTCCTATGGTATCTGGTCTTCACTACCACGAAGGCAGCATCTCCCAGAGGGTCACCTCCCACAAGCAACAGGTCCCAGGTGTGTAGCATCCATCCATCAGGGCTGCCACATGCCCCTCCTTCAGCCTCCCGGTCTATCCCTGCCACTCTCGTGTACTTCTCCGTATATTATGTAGGGCAGTGGCGCAAATTCTAAGAGATGTCTCACCTCAGTGGGCTCCAGGCAGGCCTCAGTATCAGGTCACCAGGTTTCCCCTAGGTGGTACCACCACACAGTTCCAGCTTTTATCACTGTGAGGATGACCTCTGTCAATTTCCCTATTTAATCTTTTGTACTCAAACTTGTCTGCTTCTAAACGCATATTCTGGCACAGACGTTGTGTGTGTTTTAGTTTGCAGGAATGGAATAGCAGCCCACCTGTTGTCACAACTGCATAGCCAGTAGCCTTCACACCATTTCACTTCTTTTGTAATGCAGAAAGCTTGCATATATGGTGGTCAGGGAGACCAGTAAGTTACTGACAAGGAGATAGGTTTCTTTCATTAGTGATATTCCAAGGTCAGTGTTTTATAAATCGTGATCATCAAGGTGCCGCACCCCTTTCATCATATTATGTAGATTTTGACTACAATCATGACTTGTCTCTGGACAGAAGAGGCCTTTGCTGTTTTTTTTTATTTGTTCCCAGTGGACCATTGCCTTGTTACTTCTCCCAGCTACTTCAGCTCATCTACTGATTGATCAGAGCGTGATCTGTCAAGCTAGGTTGGGGGCTGGTCGAGAATTTCTATCAGAAATGTCCATGTCTGTATCAAACAGTGGGGCCAAAAAACTTTCCAGCAGGCCTAGATCGTCATAATATTTTGTCTTGTTGACATGACTGATTAACATTTATTTAGGGTTTTGCAGGCCATATTAGATGTCCATCGTCTAGAGACAGGGCTGTTGCTTCAGGATTCTTTTGTGTCTATACACAGTTTCCTGTGAGAATTCTCTGAAGGTGAATATCATGTTTTCTGTATAGATGAAGGGCCTCCATTTCCTCAATTCTGTGAAGATCAGATGCACATGTTGGTGTCGGAGGAAAGATGCGACTATTTAAACGTAGTCCTACCATACTTGTCATGTGTCTTGAATAGATCCTGGGAGCCTATTGGAACTCTAGAGAAGGATCAAATGTAAAGTTTGTGAGACTTTGTATAAAATGGGTAAGGAAGGGTAACATGTCATTACCTTCCTGGTTCACGGGCACTTCAGGAAAGCATAGGTTGTCACTGTGATGTCTGTCTTCGATCTCCACAATTTATTTTAGCATATATCAATGGCTATGATGATTTAGTAGGAGCACTCACATCCTCAATTTCATCATGCATCACAAAGAGGAGATAGAATCTGTTTTGTAAACTCCTGAGGCCATATGGTCAAAAAGTAGGTTGAGCTAAATCCAGCTCTATCGGCACCATTTATCTCTAGGACATCGATGGTGCAGCATGGGCTTTTCAGTCTCCCTATAGAGCTGCCGCCTCCCATTTTTCCATTTTGCTAGGCAAAGGTACAATTGGGACTGAAACGGGGTCAGACTTCATTGTCGGCTGCCTACGCTCTCAAAGTGGTGAACCCATCTACACATTTTCTCCCGTGCGATACCCTGTTTCTCTGGCCATGCTGTGAAAAAGAGGACTCATTTTCTTGCTCTACTTTATGTAGCTGAAAGTGCATTGCTAAGTAAGAACCAAGTTCTGACTTCTTTTGTGTTCGCCTTTTCAGTATTGTAAGGGAGTTCAAAGGGGCAGGCCTTTCGTGTTTGCATTCAGGGTATGCCATGAGGCTACACCAGACTCCATCCAGAGACTCCTCTGACTCTATGTACACATTTACAGCCAAATTAAACTCTTGCAGGCCTACCATTTCACAATTTTACTAGGCAAAAGGACAGATGAGATTGGAGCAGGGTTAATACTCCAGTGTTGTACATCTGTGCAACCATTTATACATTTATTTTTCCCTTTATTAAATGTGTTTTTCGTAAAGGAGCTGAAATCAGTATCATAATCACAGATACTATGCCCCAAAACAGATTATTTACCCATGTGCTTTGTTTCTTTCTGCTGAAAATATATCTCAATTGGCGGAGTTTGACTTCATTTGTAACTTGAGACCCATTCAAGTAAAAGGTACTCAAAAACTATTTACATATACTTTCCTAAAGGTTTGTACTATAAAGAGTAAACAAAAAAGAATTTTTTTTTTTACCTTTTTTTTTTTAAATTAGCTTTATATTTTTCATATATTTTTTTACAACTGTTACTTACTCAACCTACAACTACTTCAAATAAACTGCAAACACTGAAATATTTAAATTAGTAATATAGCAACGATAATGTAAAATGTTATGATATTTAAGAAAAATATAAGGCAACAAAAAACTAGTTTTCTACCTCCTGAACACTATGAGAGGGATGACAGTGACTTAACTGGGGATAACATTGCTCATGAACACCAAGTTTACATGCAGGACACCAGTGGCGGGACCTTTTTCTCCCCCCAGGTTGACTCCTGTCAGAGCACACAGCACAGTCTGTCTCTTTTCACCCAGGCAACTGCGCAAAGCCGTGCTCCTCACTGCAAAGAGAAAGTAGTGGTGTTGTAGATATTTGTTCTTGAGAGACACCATCCTACCATAGAAAAAGTGCCTCTACAAGACTCACTATAAAACTGTGGCGACTCTGGACATTGCACGGATCAGTATTCAATTTATACAATTTGTAAGCATTCATGATTGACAATACAATTAGATTACGCCAAACCTTGGACCAGTATCTGTGTGTTGATATCTCAGCTGCAAATTCGTATATTTTGCGGTCGCTTACATCAACCCCACTCATTCCTTTATTGTAGTCTAGAATGACTTGAGGTTTGATGATTGACTTCCCAAATCTTGTCTGTACATTCACATCATCGGCTAGGCTAGAGGTGGACAGCAATAGAACAGGCTTGCGTTGGCTTTCCTCTTCTCTAAAGGAGCATGCCAATACCCCTTTCTTTCTCATATACTTAGACATTTCTGCTTGCAATTTGGCCCATGCAATCTCTGGAGGCAGCCCTTTAGAGTTTGCCCGCACTGTGCCTGTTAATAGAGTTTTGTTCTCAAGTAGCTCCTCCGCTAGACTGACACTTGTGTAATAGTTGTCAGTCATTGGATGATTCCCTTTACCTAGGGAATCACATGAGTGGAGAAGACTCATCACCTTGTTGAACACAAACCCCTTTTCTGTTCCTATTGTTTTATCCTTCCCAGGATATAAATCTACATGAATGACATAACTGTTACTGCTGTCACATACCTGAAATTTCTTAATGCCAAACCTAGAATGCCTTTTATTAGGCATGTGCTGAATGTAAGCCACCCTATTTTTCATGCCAATCATTGATTCATCAATACAAATCACCTGATGTGGCACATAGTACCACTTGAAAACATGGTTTAGTGAATCAAGTACTGGCCTAATCTTATGCCAGGGGTCATAACCTTCCACTCCCCTCACCTTTGCAGTGGCATTGTCATTTATGTGAAGCATTCTTGTGACACTAAGATATTGCCACAATGGCATGACCTGCCCAAAGAAAGGTGTAGCCTGAGAAGGGTGTGACAAATCCCAGTAATGTTTCATGTTTCGTTTCTCTTTGAGGCCCATGTTAATAGATAAATAGCTGTGAATGGGGATGCTCACTGATATAGTTTGCCACTTTGTCCAGTAAATCTCTTGCATATTTGTTTGTTTTCTGAACTATGTGTACAAACAGTTCCATAGTTAAAAACAATTGCAAATATGCAACTGGGGGGAATTTTGTGGTGGAACTCTCCGGACTCCTGGATTACTTACAGTAAACTCAATACCATAATTGTTGTTATCATTGCCTGGAAATTTCATTCCAAACAGTCTCAAACACATCTTCTTGAGATTCTTGTTCTTGTTCTTGTTCTTGTTCTTTTTCTTTTTTTTTTTCTTCTTCTTCTTTTTCTTTTTCTTCTTCTACACCCTCACCAAAGTCATCATCACCTACACTCTCTTCTCCACTGCTGGACTCCTGCCACTCCCCAGAATCAACCTCAATGTCACCGTCACCCTGTGAATTAATATCTGGAGCTTCATCCAAAAATTTGAAGAAAGATTCCTCTGTGTCAATCTTAAATCGTTTGGTGTTCATGTTCTTATTTGAAAAAAACCACAGGTGAAAAATTTAGCACCCTTCCTCACAATCCTTAGTTGTGTAACTTCTGTGAGGTAAAAATCATTACCCAACACTTCCTACACCCCAACATCTGGTGAGGAATATGGTTAATGTACAAAAAAAAACACAGACAAACAATCCAAACCCTCCTTCACACTGCCCAATTTTTCACTAATAATAAAAAAGTGAATCCTAACCCACTCTTTATATATTCACATAATGAGAATGTGTAGTGAAGTACTGGGTATTTTAGACCCAGCGGTGCAGGGGCACACACCCTATGACTTCTGGGTTCACCCTGTTCCAGACCTACAGAAACACAGAGTCTTCTGGGTGAAGTCAAAGATTCCTTTATTGGCTGCAGACCAATTACAGGTATCCTAGAAGTACAACAGCGTGTATGTTCTCAGGAGACTGCTGAAAATCATAGGAACGGGCTTCTCCTTAAGTACAAAATATCATGCTCCAGGCACACATTCCTTGGTTTACGATATGGCGATTATAAGTATACATTACAAACGAAAAGGCAGAGTCATGATGACCATCCCACATTCCAGTTCGGCCAGCCCACAATGATTTACACAGTAAGGTTCAGATCCCACATTTGATGTCAATAGACCCCCCAATAAACATGAGCATCTCCTGTTTTGGGAAACAAGTCATAAAGCAGGAACAAGCAGGTGTGGAAGAGATTAGCCGGGGGATTGTATAGAATGAAAGGGTTTTATGACGGGTCAAGCCCTGATGCTAATCACAGGTGGACGGAGGAAGGGGAGCTCGTGAGACCGGTTTGACCTGGGGCAGCAGAGCCAGCTGCCCAGGTCACAGAGAAGTCAAAGGAGAAGCCCATGTACTGTGAGGCCCGTATTTACTCCATTATAGCCTATGTGAGGGCAATGACAAGATGGCCACTGCTTCCAAAATGGAACCCGCGTAGTGAAGCAGAATAACGTGTACACAGTGCATTCATAGCTAGAACGATATATAAAGCACTTGTACATGCCGCATTTACCATTTGCGGTTTGTTAATACCAAGATAGACAGGGGTAGGGCCCTGTCCCCTACGCGGTCCCGAATATTAAAGTACGACAGTAGCATTGACAAAACAAAAAATTTATAGATTAGTAATTCTCTCACAAGCTCCTTAAAACACAACCTCTCTCCAACACACCCAAATCGCTGTCTGAGAGAGGGCTAATGTATCTTTTTAGCTGCTCATGAAAGGAGTATGCTGACAGAGAAGAAGGATGAGCAGACACAGCGCACCTTTCAATAGAAAGAGACAGCCATTTTGTAATAACTGTTTGAGGTTATTTAGAAAAGCATTGCTGTCATATATATTTTTCACAAAATGGGTTAGTTAGTTTTGAATAGATCATAATACTTTTAATACTGGTGACTGAATTTGATAGTAATGTTAACCTCTACTGTAACTCAGATGATGGCCTCATTTCCATTTTCTGATAGTTCATCTCCTTGAATCTCTCCATTGTATCTAGCTTTGCCCTTGCTGACAAGCACTTGAACATGATTTAAAAGGGCTATAACTACATGTGACACTGCCATTCTCCAATGGCATACCTTACTTTATGCTATCTTGTTCCTTTCTTATTTTTAATTGGCCATAGACTAACCATGGTCTGCAGCTTTACACTTGCATTCAAGCAGCAGAGCGTGATTGAACAAGACTCTGTGCACATTGGTGTTTGAGTGTAGGAATAGGTGAATTGCGCAATGAAAAGGTGTCATCCTCAATCACACTTTGTGTCCTTTTTTGTGGGTTGGGAAAGTCCTAGAAAGAAATAAAGATGGCTTTGAGTTCTGTGTTTATAACTTTTCACATTTGAAGGTGCTTCACAGACAGAGGTCAAATATCTGGCTATGTCTTCTGACAAATTGCTGCAACATTGGTGTTTACTTTTCTTTCTCTTACTACAAAGTGAGAGGAGTTTTTAAAGTGAATTATATGAAAAAGTGTAGGAAGCTGGCTCTGTATATGATATTGCCACTAGGTGGTAATATCGTGCTCAGAGTCCAGGGGTTCCCCAAAAGTGTACACGGCTCAATGTAAAACCCAAAATGCTCTATTAGTGGTAGTGTGGGTGAGGAGCCTTAAGCCTAGCACAGAGGAGTGTTGGACATTTATTGCTCAACCTTGATCAATAAGAGACACAAGACTCAAAAAAGGAGATCCACACCAATTTAGAAACCTATACTTTGTTTATATTTTATTTTAAGACTTAAATCTTCACAATCAGATTTATTCAATAAAAATAATTTTCACTTTCAAAAGTTGACACTTGAATATTTTCACAACAGTTCAGTCTTATCATAAGGGGAAAACAATATTGCGGTTAAACAGGTAAGTACCACACTTACAGTTCCAGTCTTCGGGGCCAAAATTCAGCAAGGGCAAAGGGTCAGGTGAGTACCAAAACTGCACCACCAGCGGCACAGGTGCAGCTGGGTGCAGAGGTCAAAGTCGGAGTTCGGCCTAATGTGTTTCAATGGAGAATGGGGGTGCCTGGAGCAACACTGCTTACAGGTAAGTAGATCAATTGCAGGAGCCTGACTTGGGGGGTTAGCACAGGGGGGGACAAAGCAGCACTAAAAATACACCCCCAGCAGCACAGGGGGGGGGCAGTGCAGGGTAGCAAATTAACATCTGGCCCCTAATGCTTCTCAATGGAGTTTCTTCTTTTGACAAATTGGTTGCAGGCATTGTTCTGGTGGTTGCAGGAGGGTAAGCAATGACAGCAGAGGTAAGTAGAGGTGTAAGGGGTTGTAGGGGCAGGAAAGATCCAACCTTAATGGATTAATGAGCTTGAAAGACTTAGAATAGTGAAATTAGAGGTCAAAGGTCAACAGACATGATCCTCCAACACCAATTAAACCAATGAAAACGCTAGTATCTTTCAAGACAATTACAATGCAACACTAGTAACAAATGATCCAAGGGTAGTGCAACCTTGAAACACCTAAACAAGTATAATTAGAGGTCAAAGGTCAAAAAGCATTACCTTCTCCAACACAGTAACTAAATAGGAATTAAGTACTTGTCATGACAATTCCAATAATGACTTACTTGAAACAACTGATCTAACAGGATTAGATTAATGACCATGAAACACTTAGAACAGTGAACTTAGAGGTCAAAGGTCAAACCACATGACTCCCATACCAATTTAACCAAGAAAAATGTAAGTCCTTATCATGACAATTCAAACAATGCGATACTTGTAAAGAATTATCTAGCAATAATGGAATGAACACCTTGAAACATTACAATAAGTGCAAATAGAGGTCAAAGGTCAAATATTATGACCTCTCCAACAATTTGAACAAATAATTTTATTTTATTTTATTGATAAGTTCAATAATACCACACTTGCTGAAATTGATCCAAGGGTAACAGAATAAAAACTAAAAAAGGTTCAAAAATATGTATTTAGGGGTCAAAGGTCACATTCTTTTAACTTCATAACACATTTGACTAGTTGACCTTTGAGATCAGATAATTACTTTTCCAATGTTACCTCACTTTGCATAAACAATTTTACTGTTACAAAGATACATCCTTTGCACACTTCCAGGAGCTACCATTTTGGGTCAAAGGTCAAGGACTGTGACCTTCAAGAGACTATGCATGAAGTCATATGCCACCTATTCACAAAATATGCATCACTGCTTGCATAAAAGTCAGAAAATACATTTTGAGATGTTGAACACATCTATAACAAGATAGAGTCCATTCTATGAAAAGCAAGAACAGACAAAACAGCATGTCGGCCATTTTGTAGTACGTAAAGTGCTGTCCAGAGCAGAAAAAATATGAATTTTCATGTCTTTACTAACAGGCGTCTCTGAAACATCCATTTTACTACTGTGAACCAATTCTGCTAGGCTTATAACTTTAGATTCTGCACAACAATAGAAACACATGAAAAATGTACGTGCCTTATATCTATGTCATAGTATGATAGGTAGCCATAAAAAAACACAAAATACTAAAAGAAAATCAAAACCTGCCTTTTTACCTGGCTATCTAACAGAATATTAAATATTTCTGTGAATCTGCATTTGGAAAACACTATTATTGTATTACCCTACCAACACGGTCACTTACACTTATCATTATCGCTGTCACTTGTCGGCCATCTTGAATTGTGTCATGGGACTTCAGGCTGTTTATAAATGTATGTATTATATATAAATTGATAGTACAAGAAGTACTGAAACAAAAAATATATAGTTTGCCAACATCATAATCATAATTAAACAAACTACAGCATGTTGAAGCAAAGCACTCCAAAAAGTCATAAAATGGCTTGGCATTGAAGGATTTTCAATGTGCACTAATGGGATTAAGAATGATGTATTTATCCTTTGTACCCCCTGCCTGTCATATAGGCACACAACAGCATTAATCTTTTATGGATTACTCCATTATCCCTTGCACCCCCTGTCTGTCATAGGCACACCCCAGCATTCATTGTTTTAAGAATTATTCAATTTTCCCCTGTAACCCCTGTCTGCCATAGGCACACAACAGTATTGATTTTTTAAATAATTATTCCATTACCCCTGCCTGCCATAGCTTCACACCAACACTCATTTAACCTTTTGTTAAACGATTATTCCGTTCCATTATCCCCTGCACCCCCTACCTGCCATGGTCACACACCAGCATTCATTTTTGTAAGGATTATTTTATTAACCCTTGCCATCTCCTGCCTGTCATAGGTGCACACCAGCATTCACTTTTAAGAATCATTCAATTTTGCCCTGCACCCCCTGTCTGCCATAGGCACACACCAGCATTTATTTTTTAAGGATTATTCCATGATCTCTTGCACCCCCCACCTGCCATAGTCACACACCCGCATTCATTTTTATAAGGATTATTTCTTTATCCTCTGCATCCCCTGCCTGCCATATATGCACACCAGCATTGATTTTTTAAGAATGATTCCTTTATCCCCTGCTCCCTCCTGCCTGTCATAGGCACACACCAGCATTAATTTTATCAAGGATTATTTCATTATCCCTTGCATCCCTTGCCTGCCATAGGTGCACACCAGCATTCATTTTTAAGAATGATTCCATTATCCCCTGCACCCATTGCCTGTCATAGGCACACACCAGCATTCATTTTGTTGAGGATTATTTCATTATTCCCTACATCCCCTGCCTGCCATAAGTGCACACCAGCATACATTTTTAAGAATTATTCAAATGTCCCCTGCACACCCTGTCTGCCATATTCACACACCAACATTAATTTCCGTTATCCCCTGCCTGTCATAGGCACACAGCAGCATTCATTTTTTAGGAATTATTCCATTACCTCTGCACTCCTGATGGCCTAAGGTTCACAATAGGATTAATTTGACTTTTTTAAGGAATATTCCATTTAATTAAAATAGGCACACACCAGCATTCAGTTTTTTAATGATTATGCCATTATCCCTTGCACCCCCTATCCTGCTATAGGGACACACCATACCAGCATCCATTTTTTAATGATTATTCCATTATCCCCTTCACCCCCCCTGCTATAGCGGCACACTAGCATTCATATTTTAAGTATTAATCTGTTTTCTACTACACCCCCCACATTCCACAGGTGTCTCATAGTCTTCAGAAGCACATAAAGTAAACTTTTAAAGGTGTATGTTGTCATTGAAGTGCTATGGTATTGTTTGGATCAGAATGGGTACACTATTGTTAATTATTTGGGATAACTTCACTAAATGATGTCTGTATGTATATTCAAACTGCAAGTGCAACATTTCACTGAATGTTTTTCTTATTTGTTTGTTTTTCCGTACACAAGAGACATCACCCCCAGTACTTGCTGACAGAAGACTAGCACCAAGTGTCACCACCTGAGCCATCTTCTGCTTCTGCTTGTGCATCTAAGGACCAACTGCCAGAGATAAGAACTTGAAGATGGCCTCAAAGAAAATAGTTCCTGCCAAGAAAGTGGCCTGTAAGGCAGAGTAGAAGAAGGATATTGCCACCACTGGAGTGCCGTTCTCCACCTTTTTCAAGAAACATGGTGTACCTGCCGCACCCTTCTCTAAGTAGCAAAAAGCTGGGAGCAGCACTCCCTCATCAATGAGACCACCCCAACCGAGGCCCAAGTCCATGTCTCTCAGAGAGGCAGCCACTACAGTCATAGCGACAAGCAGTGACTCTGAATTAGATTTGTCTCATCCACAAATTACCCGATTGTCACATCAAAATGAGCAATGTGGATAACAGGAGATACAGCCAGCGACCGTTCTTCCTGGAGTAGGAGCAGAACAGGAAGTTGAGCTTCCTGCTGAGCAAGATATAGCGCTTGAATCCTTGGCTTCACAATCTCCAGCAAGAAAAAGAAAGATTATGCCACCATTTTCACAAACCTCCCTTCTGATGATCTGGATATGGATTGGACCCAAGCTGAGTCTGAGACCAGCCACAAGAGACAAGGGAAAAGGAAAGTTCCTGAAAACCTTGAATTGTGGGAAGTGACAGTGATGAGGAAGAACCAGTAATTGTCAGTATGGAGGATGACATCGAAATGACCTCTCCTATTCAACCTGCTCAGAGGGATTTGGCACTGGCTCTACCACCACCACCACCCACAGCTTTTATATTTGTAAGGCCCCTCCTGAGACCTGCATCCACCACTATCTGAGTCGAAGTATGCACTACAGAGAGCCAAACAACACACCTACCTTCCTCCAGTTCTTCCAGCATTGGCAGTGGTACACTAAACATGTTCTCCTCCCCAGTTTGGGACTTCTTTACTATTAACAAGCAGGAGGATAACATTGTAATATGTTCCATTTTCCAAGTGAGTGTTCACTGAGGTAAGCCTGCTTCACACGATCATACTGGAGGCCAAATGTCCCATATCAAAAAACATCACACAATCCAGTAGGAGTAGCACCGTTCAAAGGTAGCTTCTGGTGGTGGGGCTGATGAGAGAGGGGAAGCAGCTCTGATCACTGTGATAGAAGGAGGTGATGAGGAAGAGTTGGATGACAGCTTGAGACAAAAAACAGCCCTGTCCCCTGCATTGTGCCAACATCACCCGCATTAACAATATCCAAATGGCACAAGACTTAGATGTAGACACCAGTGTATACAGTTATTCCCCCAAGACGCACCTTGAGTCTACCATCTCCTGGCTCCCCTGGGAAGTTACCATTCACATACAGGAGCTCAAGGGGGTAAAAAGAACAGGTCGCCCCCCACTCACGGAATCATATACAACAAAGGACCTGTTCTATAGGTGAGTCAACTGTTCAATGATCCCTCCATGCGTCTAAAGTCACTCTACTTTATATGACGAGACAGCGGTCCTATTTCTACCGTCTATGTCTGGGGGATCTAAATCACCTAATGTTTTCTCCAATTTCTTTTTTTAAAAGAATGTTGAATGTGGCTATGGCCTCTGTCTCCTAAGGTCTGGGCCACCATCTAATATGTGTAACCCAACATGGATAGAAATTAGAAAGAAAAATAGTGAGAAAGGAAGGCAATGCCTCACGGGAGTAACACCATGGGAGTTTGCAGACTGGTTCTCGCCTGCATCCTCAAATTCTCATCATGGATGTATGACGTTACAACGCATACATTTACAACGCATGCACTTACAACGCAATTTTTACATCGCAACATCCACTACAACGCATTCCATTACATCGCATGACACTACAACGCATTTTAAAAAACTACCTTTACAACGCATTCCATTACATCGCATACTACCTTTACAACGCATACCATTACAACGCATACTGTTACATTGCATTTAAGGTAAGTATTGGATAGTATAGGGGTAAAAATTACTATTCTAACTCCAGTAGGTGCAACTGTAGGGTAAGTGTTGGATAGTGTAGGGGTTAAAAATTACTATTCTAATTCCAATGGTATGCATTGTAATGGTATCCGTTATAATGCCTGCGTTGTAGTGACATGCGATGTAGTGTCATGCGTTGTAATGGTATGCGTTGTAATGGGATGCGTTGTAGTGTCATGCGTTGTAAAGGATGTTCCATTGTAATGCCTGCGTTGTAAGTGTAGTGCGATGTAATAGTTGCGTTGTAAAGGTTGTTCCCCCTCATCATCAGCAACTGCCAACCAAAACCAAAAAATTTGGTGAAATAAGGAAAGAAAGAAAAAAGTGTGGTATCATGTAATGCATATGCGCCGGTTGATTTATCCTGGCGTATAGCACTGTCAACTCTGTAAGGAAATAATGGTATCTGGACTGTGGTCCCGTTATCCCTAATCTAAGGGATAACGGGACGGGAGGGATCATTGAACAGTTAACTCACCTATAGAACAGGTCCTTTGTTGTATATGATCCCCTGGGAATTTGCCTGTATCGGAGGCACCACAAAAGAAAAAAAAATGCAAGCTAATATTACAGGCATGTTTAAGTAGGAGGAGCCCTATGAGTGTAACCACCCAACAGCACATTTGTACCATGGAAAGCTGGCTAAAATGTAATCAATGGATGGCCTTCCTTTTTCTTTTGTGGAACGAATTAGATAATTAGAATTTTTGGTGTCCATGTGCCCTAAATGGAAGGTTCCATCAGACTTATTTTACCGAAGTTGCTGTTCCTATACTCCATCATGATGTGCTGCAATTGGTTCGCCAAGCTATGCAGCAGAGTACTGTTCACACTATCCACCTGGTTACAGACATGGGGACCCGTTGTCAAGCAAATGATTACATGTGTATCACTGCACACTGGATCTCTTTTGTGGGTGTGAAGCAACAACTATCTGTAGGTCTCATTCCTGAAAAAAGTTTTAAGGGTATTCTGCAGCATGCAACAGTAGCAATGTTTGCCATGGAGAAATTCCATACAGCTGCAAACATCTTGGATGACTTTAACAGCAAGTTGATTGAATGGCTTTAACCCAGAGGTCTGAAAATTGGATTTGTTGCCACGGATAATGGCAGTAATATAGACAAGTCCATGGCAAATGGTGGAAATTTCAGGGTCCAGTGTTTTTTGCACATTACATCAACCTGATTGTGCAGAACTTTCTCAAAAAACATAAGACACAGTTAGCAGCATACTGGCCACCTACAGAAGAATCTGTACTCACTTCAGTCTTCTTTTAAAGCTCAAAAGTAGTTGAGGAACATTCAGTGTGCTAATAGTGTACCAGTTAAAGCCCTCATACAGAAAGTGACAACATGTTGGAACTCGACCTCCTACACCTTTCAACGTCTGTTTGAGAAGTACAAACTAGCCACTCACTATGTCACTCCAAGAGGAGTTGCAACTGGGAGTAGCATGACCATGGAGATGGTGCAAGTAGGGGCTTATCAAATGCTTGACACAAATGCTACTTCCTTTCGAGGTTCTGACATGGGAAGTCAGCTAAGAGGACAGTGCAATGAGCCAAGTAATACTGTTGTTGCTTCTGATAGAGGACCAGTTAAAAAGGTGTTGCAAAGGTTTACTGGTGTGACTGAAGAAGCATACGAGTAGTTTCAGAGCTTATTCCTTTGCTTGGCTCTAAATACAAGGCTACAAAGCAAGATTATGTTCTCCAAGGAGCACATCTGTGCCACAATATTTGACCCATGGTTCAAAAAAAATTCTGTCCACTTTTTGTTCCTTTTTCAGATGAAGATGTTTCACAATGCAAGACTTGGAATGTTGAGCAAGCGAGAGACCTGGAAGAAGAGAAGTTGGAAGTTTAGAGGCCCAGGCAGAAGTTCTGGTGTGCAGCCTTCAGCCTCCTGAGAGGGCAGTGCTGTTGTCTCATAGCAGCCATCACCAGCAACATCAGCAAAAATACCAGCAACAGAAGAATCTAACCCAACCTCTGCAATGTCTTAGCTTCAAGTGGCAGGGCTTAAGTCAAGTGCAGAGGTGAAGGCATCAGAGATTGAGCAAGTAGCAGCACCAATGACCATTCAGAGGATGGTTCAAGACTCTCTGGATGACCCTAAAGAGGACTACCAGGATCAAAACACATTGGTCTATTGGTATGGGAAGGTGCACCAATGACCAGAGCTAGCGCAACAGTCTGGCAATTAAGTATCTGGCTTGTCATGTAGCCAGTGTGTCTTCTGAACATGTGTTCAGTGCAGCTAGTGTATTGTCACAGTTAGAAGGACCCGTCTCTTACCTCAAAATGTGGAGAAATTTACCATGATTAAAATTAACCAACACTTCATACCATACACTGTTACTGAAACAGCACAGAAAGCGGATGGGGTGATTGGTCAGACTCAAGTGCATTAGCTGATCAACTTCTGGATGAAACCCCCGAGGTTAAGGATGAACTCTACTTCCCTGACTGACAATAGAACTTTCACATTATCGTTGAACTGTTTTATAAAAATAAAATGATATAGAGGAACAAATATATATTTAGTGTCTTACTTATGCAGCCCACCATTTATTCGCATGTATGGACTGGATTGGCGTTGGACCAGTATGCACAGAAGAAACCTCCCCATTAGATTTGCTTGAAGACCTGAAGACAACACATCCCATCCCTATCCTTCTTTTTTTATTCCCTACCTGGGCTGCCCCAGTGTATTGCTTTGCCCTCCAAAATATTAGAAAATACCGCTCTCCCACACAGAGGCACAAACACAGTGAAGCAATAAAAAGACCAGGAAAGGGATTTCACTCTCATAAAATGAGGCAAATCAAAAGACTGTTCTCAGAATATGGCATGGGGTTGTATTCATGCAGCATTCTCTAGCAAAAAGACTTTCCCAGATGTCAAATTAACAACATTTAAATGTATATACAAATATCTATATGTATATATATATGTGCAAGCAATATTAACACACTTATAAGTAAGCAAATGCAACTGTTAAATGCATGGAATAAAATACATGAAAGAAAATACAAGCATATAATAATATGGACGTTCACAGCAACAAATCAGACAGATATATACACTAAATACATCAGATGATTATAATCACTAAAGACTTGAATGAGCACACAGACACACTCACACATCACAAAATGCCAATAACCAAAAAAAACACCACAGATGATTATAACCAATGGAGTCTTGAATGTGAACACAGACACACTCACACACCAGAAAGTCAGTAATCAAAACGAAAACACCTCACCAGCTGCAAACACTGCATCTTAGCCCACTCCGGACCAGGGGATTCACAGCCGGAGTTAAGAGACTCAGCAAGCCACGTTCTTCTACACTGAAGTAGACGCGTTGGTCTCCATGTCAGCAAACCCCAGTTTAATATTCTCAAAGCACTAGAATTTTCCGAAAGGCCCTTCTCTGCGCAAAGGAAACTTACTGGAGTTGGCCATTCTCCATGCAAGCAGCCCAAAGGCGAAATAGTCCCCACGTATCCATCTGCACTCTCACATGTTCCATCCCCTTATCTTAACAAAGCTTGAAAACAATCTCCAAAAGTAACAAAAACAACCTTGAACGTAAATAGCCTAAACACCTTGAGTGATCTGGGGGCCTGCGCAAAAGCTCAAGCTAGACAGAGTAAGAATTCAAGTTAGCATGAGGGCATGTCAAAGCCAATAGTAAGAACTTCATAATAATTCCCAATGTACAACACAATGCACATCTGTGCACCACTGGCTATAGCACTACACACTTCATCCCCCAATGTACAACATAATACACCTTTGGGCACCACTGCTTGTAACGCTGCACTTCAGGACTGAGAAGTACATTTCACACCTCTCTCTCATGCTTTCAAATGCACATCCCACACGTTCTGCTCCTGGCAATGTTGTTCTACTCTGTGAAAGCACTCCCACTATAAAACTGCAAGGAGACATGAAAGAAATGTTCAAGGAAAGTGCACATGCAGGAAAAATTATGTCATACATTCAAGCTAGGATAAAGTAAAATATCAAAAGTCAATTAAAATAATGGTAGTCAATATCCCACTTCCAGGCTGACAATTCTGGGAGAGAGTCTTGAAACAATTTAACCATGAAAGAGTGAATGTCCCCCCCTTCAATCCCCTCCGGAATTCCCAGGACTCGTAGGTTACTTCGCCGTTGGCGGTTTTCCATGTCCTCGAGTTTCCACTTCATATCTGAGAGTTCTTTATCATGTGCCTCAGACTTCTCATGATTTAATGCAGTCTCCGTTTCGTTAGCGAGTAATCTTGATTCCATCTCAGTCATACGATCATTGAAGGAGTCAATTTTCTTTGATAACTTACGGACCACTCCTTGTACCTTACGTAGCTCTGCCTGGGCCCGGCGACCATCGTGAGAGGTCTCCTCCCTATGCGCAGCTATAGCAGACAAAATTGTTTCTAACGTTGGTGTAGTTGTGTCCAGAATGGTACCTTGCTCCTGATGTTGATTTTGACTGGGGATAGGTCCCCGCGATTGTATCGAAGTTGCCCCGGGGGAGGGGGAGGTCGCTGACAGGGGTATAGTCCCACGCTAAGTCTATCGATTCATGGTGACTTTTCCTGAGTTTCAGTTCCAATTTCTGAGCAGTTCTAACCTTATTAATATTAATCTCTTCATCAGTAGAATCAGTAACATTAGAGACAGTATCGGTTGACCATCCCAACTCGTCAGAGAAAGAATAAAAATCGCTAGGCTCCTTATCCTTATCCTTGTCTCTGTCTCTATCTGTGTCTGTATCAGCTTCACTCAAAGTTTCGCCCGTGTTTTAAGATCCAAGCTGCACAGATTGTGAATCTCTCGATAGGAGTTGCGGAGCCAGGCTCAGTTGGCACAGTTGCCGGCCTCCTAGGCTATTTGTTTGAGTGGGGAGGGGCGTTAGAGCGACATTGCTCCTGAGCTCAGGGGTTAGTGCTGATTGAGGACTGACTGACTGAGGACTGCTGTCAATTGTCTTATTCGCTAGAGTCACTATAGTCTCAGCAAGAACTTGCGTTACGTCATTATCCCCCCCCGCCAGACCCCCGGAATCTTCCCCTCCTCTCACCGTCTGTGTGTGTGTGCGACATCGTCTGAGGCCCTCAGCCGGAGAAATCCCTTTAGCCGCGTTGTCAGTTTCAGTTTCAGCAGCGCTCACTGTGGCAGCCTCGAGCGCGTCCTGAATGTGCTGCTTGCGCTGCTCTCCCCGACCCGGAAGAGGACGAGCCGAGGCTCACCGCAGAAGGTCAATTACAGAGGAGGCAGTCTGTCCACTCTTCCGGGTGGTCCCGCTCGCATTCACCGCCTTGGATGGGATCCTCTCAGGTATTGCCGTCACCGATGCCTCTAATGTGTCCCGAGTGGCCAGCCTAGTCGCTCTCGCCTCTTTTTGCTTCGTGGCTGGAGCAGCTGCGGTATTCTTTGTGGCATTCTTCGGTGCCATCGCGCTGCACTGCCGTTGCTGAACTCCCGCGTTGCTCCGGTTAGATTGATAGGTAGTCTTGTAATTCTGAGAAATATTACAAAGGTATCGGACTATAGATAGTCCAATTGCTGAAGCCAATATCGAGACCCGGGTCGTACTCGATACTTCGTTCCTGTCAGCTAATTCCTCGTGCATCATTCTTCACATCCCTAGCGTATTCAGCCTGGATTTTTTCCCTTCACAGCCTGAGAAAGCTCTCTACTACGAGCACCGGCCAGAGCTTACTGCACTGCGGTCTCAAGCAGCCGCCATCTTGCCCATCGGGTACCCCTTACCACGAGAAGTATGCCTAAACCTGGAGCATATCCAAGGGCAGTCTTGGTATATTTGGCAACTTTCTGCTTAGACAGGCGATCTGGGAGAAAGCAAGACCCGAGGCAAAAAAAACTAATGGCAATATAACTTATTTTGTACGCCCAGATTTTTGTCATGTAACGGTTGAGCGGAGGTGGCGTCTCCGCCAACTTATTAGACCTTTTCAAGACAAAAAGCTCCAGGCTTTTTTGAACAACCCGGCCTGTCTGAAAGTAATTAATGGTAACCAGACCAAATTCTTTACCTCTGAGATAAAGGCCAGGGAATATCTTGACACTCTCTAAGGTTGAAATTAGTTTTCTAGCCCTTGGCTAATTATTAATTTTTTTCTTCCCCCGTCTCCCTATAATCCTGACATTGGTTTACATTAAACCCCCCGGGGGTTTCAAGGTCCCAAGGTCTGGGATATATATCCAGATGGGGAGGGGGAAAGGTGTGTTTAGGGGGAAAAAAAAAATAATAAAAAAAAAAAAAAAATTAAATCTTTGTTAAAGATACACTACTAAGGAGGTCTTTAGATTTATTAATGAGCACTGGCCTTTTACTGCACGTCCATCATCACAGACTCTTATGGAGTCTAATTGCCCTAATGCTGGGGGAGTGGGGGGGGTGGGTGGGGGTAGGGAGGGTAACGGGGGGGAATTCTGGGGCAAGGACTGGGGGGTGAAAACATATAAAATATGCAACCGCAGCTACAGAAATGAATATGGTAGCAGAGATGGAAATGGATTCTATGAGATTATTATTGGTAAATCTGGTCACATGGTAAGACTTTGCTGGTTAATAGATACAATGGAGTATGGCTAGCTTAAAATTATGCTCGTGGAATATCGCGGGCCTCAATGACAGAGGGAAAAGGGATCGAATGTGGGGAATGATCTCCCAGAATACGTTCGACATAATATGTCTTCAAGAGACACATATCCCATGGGTAGAAAGAAATATATTGAAGGTCCCGGGGTTTGACTTAATGGCATGTACAACCTATACCACTAGAACAAGAGGAGTTGCTATTCTGGCAAAATCCTTTTTAGGACCACCTATACGCAAGACAGTTGACCCTTTGGGTAGGTGGGCGATCGTTGAGCTCAAAATAGGCATTACGATATGCTCTATCTATGCACCTAACCAGGATGATCCATCTTTTTTTTTTAATCTAGAGTTGGAATTAGCATCCTGGACCTTCACATTAATTTTTTGTGGAGATTTTAACATCTCTCTGACCCACAGAGCCCCGATATGTAACTACGACCAATTTAAATATGTTGGATATAAACCGAAGGTGTATAGAGCCATATTACAATTAAAGGAAAGTCTAGGCCTAGCCGATGTGTGGGACACGAAACGACATCAGGATCCGGGGTATACATATTTTTCATATCCACATAATAAATATGTCCGCATCGACTATATCTGGATGACAAGTACTCAACTCAATGACACACAAATAAATAAACTTCCAAAAACTATTTCGGATCATAATCCCTTAGTGCTCACAATAAGGACTAATAATATTTTAAGACCCCGGTCAAGCTGGTCCTTCGATAGAAAATTATTGGTTAATCAGGATTATATAGAATATATCAAGATATGGGCACAGGGATTTATAGACGCTAATCGATATAGCGCCCCACGAGATGTGGTCTGGGACTGCTTCAAAGCTTCAATCCGAGGGGAAACAATGAGCTATGTTGCCAGAAAAAGGAAGGAGCTTCTTAGAGCAAATGAGTCATCTCTTCTAGAATTAGCTAGAAAAGAGGAGAAGCACACTGCTATAATGATGCAAGGTGGTGATGGTGGGCCGATTTTAAATGAAATGACGATCCTCAAAATGGAAATTAATAGCAGGCTGACCAAGAGAGCTGCAGAGATCTACCAATCCCATCGCAATGAGATATATGAGGCAGGTGAGATGGTCGGCAAGCAATTAGCTCTCCGCACTCGACAAAAACAATCCCTTAACGTAATTGCTAGTATTAATGCAGATGGTCAAGAACACACAACACCTCAGGCTATTCTAGAAGCTTTTAAGAAATACTATCAGAATCTTTACCAAAACGAGGATACGCAGGACCCCCTAACAATCAAGGATGAACTCGCTAGGTGGGCAACTGAGCAGGGGGGTAACCTAGGACTAGATGATGATACTAGACAAGATCTAGAAAGGGATATAACCCTTTTAGAGGTGCAAACGGCCCTTACAGATCTGGCTCCAGGTAAGGCCGCAGGCCCAGATAAAATACCATTGGAGCTATACAAAATTCTTGGTATTATTATAACACCCCTCCTTTTAGATTTATTTATAAGTATTCAGGTCCGTGCTACCCCACCTAGCTCCTGGAGGGAAACGAATATAGTTGTCTTCCTAAAAAAAGATAAACCACCCAATCTAACTACATCATACCGCCCAATCTCTCTCATAAATGCCGATTCGAAGCTCTATTCTAAGATCCTAGCCAACCGTCTCGGGGGGATCGTCGAGCGTCTGGTCTCCCCATGGCAACACGGCTTCATTCCGGGCAGGGGCACTACGGACCACATCCGCCGTGCTATTGCTCTGTTTGAGGCTGTGGGTGTCTCGGGCGCCCGGATGTCGATGATCCTCCTAGATGCGGAAAAAGCTTTCGATAGGGTTTCATGGGCATTTTTATGGGCGGTACTCGAACAAAACAAAATCGGTCCATGTCTCATGAAATCCATCAAGGCTATGTATTTTACACCAAAGGCGAGTGTTCTGGCAATGGGTCTCGAGTCAGGGTATCTAGACATATCTCGAGGGACTCGTCAAGGGTGCCCATGTTCTCCGATTCTCTTCGCCCTTTATATAAATCCCCTAATTCTGAAACTGTTAAAAACAGAGTCTATCAAACCCGTTACAATAGGCCCATTTGACACTAAAATCCTCGCTTACGCCGATGACGTGGCTATAATAACATCTCACCCTGTTAAGGCCTTATCGACAATTGAACAAATTACTCAAGTCTTCGGCCGCTTCTCTGGATACTCTCTAAATAGAGATAAAACAATGGTCATATGTACTCATAATACCCAATTTGCTGACCCAAGAAGAGTTGACAGTGCAATCTACTTAGGAGTTCGGATATCCTCAAAAATAGAGGAAATAATTAATATAAACTACGACCCTCTTCTCCAAAAAATTAAGAACGACTTAAAAAGAATTGATAGTCTACATCTTTCAATTATTGGAAGAGGGAATATCCTCAAAATGAATATACTACCCAGGCTTTTATATTTATTTCGTGCAATTCCGTTACTAGTAGACGATAAAATCATTAAGGCCATGGAATCCCAGATGGTTAGATTTATCTGGGGGTATGGGAAAATAAGGAGATCAATCCGCTATCTTTCTCTACCAATTAGGAGAGGGGGCCTTTCTGTTCCGAATTTGAAATTTTATTTGTAGGCCACCATGATCCATCAGATGACGACGCTATTCTTCGTTAAAATACCCGAAGAAGAAATAGGGGATAAATATATACCGTCAATCTATGAGCTCCTCATAGGAAATAAGGCTCACGGTCTCCTAGTAAAACAGTTGGAACCCTCCTACTACAAGAAAACTAAGTTTAAGATCATAATTAGTGCTTGGGGTATCTGGAGGAAAATAATGCGTCATCTTAATATACCCAAATATAATAAGTATATTTCTCTGTGGCACTCTACAGCTTTACCAACTCACATATACGATAGTATGGCTAGAAGATGGGAACACCTGGGAGTCCTAACGATAGGGGATTTTTTGCTACCATGCAATATTAATAGATTTCAAGCCCTGCAAGGTAAATTCAATATCCCGGATAACAATATATTTAAATTTATCCAGATTAATACAATCTTAAAATTAAAGAGTATTGATCTCTCTTTGATTAATATTCCTATATTTGCATGTTTGGCCAAATCTACAACTAGGATTGGCACGTTGTATGGAATTCTAATTGAAAACTGCCAGGATGATTTGGAAAACACGGAAAAGAGATGGTCAAGCAATTTAAATAACCCCAACGTCGACATCGATATGTCCCTATACCTCTCAATGAAAGTATTTGTTTCGTCCAACTTGAAAGCTCAGTTATATAAGACCATATATGATCTCTATTTTACACCAGCTAAGCTCTACTCCTGGGGAAAACGGGCAAATTCAGAATGCCCGAGGTGTGGAAAAAGTGGGGCACATCTACTCCACATGCTTTATGAATGTAGTAAACTTACTCCTCTAAGAAATTTGATAACTGGTTTTTGGCGGGAAGTGTTTGGGCATTTAATATCTGAATCCCCCACTCTATACAAGCTGGGCTATGACAACACACTCGGTCACACAAAGAGAGAAGGAATTTGCTTGTTCCTGGGGACAGCGATCTATAGAATAATTCTTACAGCCCGTTGGAAGGACTCAGATCCCCCCAACTTCCAGGTCTGGTTAACTAGGCTGTTGGCTATGTATAACCAGGAGAAGGCTATTTTTGCCTGTAAAGGTAAAAAGGCGAGAGCCTTAGGCAAGATGGTTTGGAAGCCGATTGAGAATTGGAGGAATAATAACAGAAATTTATGAGTATATTATGTCTAGTTATAGTTTCAATGGTCCCCGTGATTGCTTGTTTGTTTTCAAATGTAGTTATTGTATATCTGATTTTTTTATATATGAATAAGGTCTAATTTAAATTTCCATCTCTGCAAGTACTTTCAATCCTTTGTATATGGAATGTAATTTTTGTAACGGTTGCAATACAAAATTAAAAAAAAAAAAAAAAAAAAAAATAATGGTAGTCAAAGTTCATCATGTGGCCCCAATATATGGGAGTGCCTCTGGCACACACCCAGTAAAGATCATTCATTTACAAGGCTGCTTGATTGATGCTTTTATAGGAGAAAAGGAGATACAATAGACAAATATGTACCACCATGCTTGGAGCAGGTAACTATTCTATCAATGAGTGATATATTGAGTGATTGTTAGTGATGATGATTTGTGTGGTGGCAAACAGGGTGTTGTTCAAGTAATTTTGTTAACTTGATTTTGATCTGAAATGTTTGGGGCCCGATGGGTGATTCTGCCTGAATGTGATTTCCCCTTTGCCACTTGGCTAGAATTTCTTACATGGTCCACTCCTTGCTGCACTTCTTTACTTTTCGGGTTCTTCAGAGACCAGACCAGTCAGTTTAAGTAACAAAACTACACAAAATGGTCAAATAATTTTGCTTATCCTTTTCACCAACAGCACTACGGGTCTATCTCTAACAATCTCTTTTGGGTGGGAACTTGGAGTCAAGAGGACTCAGGACAGGACAACCACAACAGTCAGAAGAAGGAAGTTATGAACAATGGCTATCTACTTCCAAGCGAAACCTACATGACTCAAAGATGCTTACTCAGTTCTGTGGACTGAAGATTTTGGAATTGCTGAGCAGTGGGATGGCTGAAATATCAAACTTCTCGAAATAAGAGGTTGTTGGGGGGTGGTACCTGGAGAGTTGTCACATGATTGACACACGTGGCTAAATGTTATGACAGTTGTGACATTGATCAGCCAGGCACATGCAACTACTTGTCTAAGATTCGTTGTAAAATTGTTCGCACTTCTCTGTTAATTGCCCATTACTGCACCAGCCTATACTCTTGCTCTGCCCTCTTGGTCCTCATTCACCATGAAGCTTACCTTCTCCTTGACGCTACAAAATCTACATTTAACTGTTTTGCAATCTGCAGGCCTTGTCTTCTACTGCACGAAAGCTCCATAATGTTCCTGCTTACCAGACTGGTTCAGTATCCCTGGACCAGTGTGTATGACACACCCCAGCGCACAGCACAGCAACAGAGGGCTGAGCAGCTCACCCCTGTTTTTGGTCTTTCTGTGCATGTTGTCGGGTTCTGGGGTGGGTAGAGTGTATGTTATGTATGTTAGTGACATGAATGAGGAGTGTGTAGAGGTGTAAATGGTGTTGGGATCTTTTCTTTTTTGAAGCAATGCCAATAACTGTAGGCTGGTATAAAATAATATTCAATTGCATCTTATACCAACTCTGCCTTTTAAAAGTACAATCATATAAAAAGCCTGCTATATTTTTTTGTTATAATTTGGATAGCTTTGTATATATGAAAATAGTAATGAATGTTTATATGTTTTCTTGAAAATAAGAGATGAACTTTACCTGTACGTAAAATAATGAACAAAAGAAATTAAATAAAAAAGACAAAAAACAATACATGTAATAGGTTGTTGTGTTCTTCTATTGTGAACCCACGATAATCAAAGTAATATAGGTCTTGAGGGATACTGTACACTATGGTTCGTTGTTCTCTTTTCCCCCTGTTCCCTGACCTTAAATAATTTCCATAGGGGGTTGCCTTTCTTTCAACTTACCAGACTGGTTCAGCCATGCACCCAAGATGGACATTCTGAGAAGAATTCAGATGCAGCAGCCAGTTTGGTTTTTCTATATAGCATCATTTTTCTTTTGTTAACAATCACAATTTTTGACAGAACAGAAGGTGGCAGAACAATTAGACAATTATTTGGAACTTGGGGCTGAAGGACTGTTTGCAAACCATTTATTAACTGAACTGTGTCATTCTTTTATTTCCTCCAACAAAGGACTTGATGATGGTGTGCTTCTCATTGACCTGATGAATGCTGCTGTTAAGTTTTTCTTTTTCACACTCCTCATTACCATACATTCATCAAACCTCTAACCCTCGTCCCCCAGGTTATGTGATATATTGAGGAGCAACTTATAAATTTACATCATAAATGGATTACACACTTGGCAGGGCTGATGTGGAGAAAGCAAAACAAACTCACTGCGGTATCTTCTTACCTGAATAATAGCCCACGCTAGCCCCACTTACCCACCCGGGCATGAAAGGGACAACAACATCATCATGGTGCAGAGTCTTAGTTAAATAATGTCTGTCTTCTGATAAGTATTACTAGTGTGCACTATGTGGCTAGATTCACAAGGTTACACTTTTAAAGTAAGTTCACTTCTGCCTTTTAAATCAGCTACCATCAACTTTACAAATAGTAAGTAACCTCACAAGTTGTAACTAACTAGTAGCAATAGTAGCTCCTTTTAAAGTGATAGAGTTCACCTACTATAGGAAAGTACCCCTTTTTGCATGGCTGCCCCCCACTTTTTGCCTAATGTTGATGAACTTTGACGGAGTTTCCCCTGAAATCCTGCCAACCAAGTACACAGGGCCTATGTTCCTGCCCTAAACGGTACTGTTCCCAGTTGGCACCTTGCTGGCCACATATAAGTCCCTTGTAAAAGGTACCATAGGCACCCAGGACACTGTGGCCAGGGAAGGCTCCTAAGGGCTGCATCACTTATTGTGCCACCCTTAGAGGCCCAGTACCTTTACACGCACACACAGCCACTGCAGGCTGTGTGTTTTGGTGCAGAACAGAGTGAATTGTCGACATGGCACACATCCCTTTGTGCTATGCCTGCAAACCACTGCCCCGGCATAGGTAAGCCAACCCTCTAGCTGGGTGCACTATACCCGTGGGGAGGGTAGAGGTGCATTAGCCCTTTACCCCTACAGTGTCTAAGTCCATTCTTAGACCTTTTTAAGTTCAGTAATGCCATAAAGAGTATATGGTCTGAGAGTTTGTCATTACGAATTCCAAAGCTCCATATTGGTTTTTACTGAAAACTGGGAAGTTTGGTATCAAACTTTTCAGCATATTAAACCCACACTGATGCCAGTGTGGGATTTAATGTAAAATGCACTCTTAGAGATGCCCCCTGAAAAACTACCTAACTCTAGTGTCCTGGCTGAGTGGCTGCTCGCCAGCTGCCACCACCAGACATGTTTCTTGACCCCTGAGTGGAGAGCCTGCCACTCTTGGGGTCGTGAAACAAAGCACTTCCTGGGTCGAGGTGCCAAGCTTCCTCCCCCAGAATAGGCTGGGTCCACGAAAGGGAAGCTTCAAAGGCTTGCTGCCTTTGTGTGCTACCTAGGCCATTTGTTGCTCTCAGCAACTGTCCCCCACTGGTTCTAATCCCCACTTTGGGTGGGAGAATCAGCAGGAAAACCAAGTTAGGAGGAGAGGTGTGCCCACCTTTGCCAACCCCACCCCTCAGGTGAGGGAGGTGAGGTCAAGCACAACTCTCATTCCCCACCCTCTTGCAGATGGGGGGGACCCAGCCAACCAGAGTGAGGCTAATGCCGTCTCTCACTGGATGGTGGTATAATACGAGGTGTACCCGCCCCAAGTACGGGACCCATTGGCCACGACCTGTAGTTACCTGTAACGCCACTAAATTTAATATTTAGGGGCAACCCTGAACCTTGCCTCCTCAGACCAGAAGAACTGACAAGAAGGAACCAGAAGAAGGACTGAACAGCCGTGCAGAGAAAGGAAAAGGAGAACACCCACTGACTTGTCCCCAGTCCTACCGGCCTGACCCAATTTCTGACTCCTCCAGCAGGACCTCGGTGTGTCCTGCAGCCAGCAGCAATCAAAAACCCAGAGAACTTGCATTGCCTTCACAACTAAACAGACTCTGTCTCACGTGAGCACTGGACTTGCTCACAAACCAACCAACTCTGACTACCTGTGAGTCTCCACCACTCTGCTCTCGACAACCCGAGCCTGAGTGACACAATACCCTAAGGAGGCCCCCCCCAGCAATCGTAGCCTGGATCCCAGTGACCCCTGCACTTCTATAAGCTCCTAAACCAAACCTAAAGCCAACAACTGGATGGTACCCTCAACCGCGACCAAAGGCGACCCCCCTGACTGAATCCATAACCGAAGCGGTTCAGAAAGACCAACTGCGACCTTCTGACTGACTCCGTCTCCTAACGCTGGTGGTCACAAGACGACAACTCCCAAAGACCCCATTCCCCTCACCAGCTGCTACCTGACTCCGAAGGATCCTCGACCGAATCTGCAGCATCAGCCAACACCGCATCCTACACCCGGCTGCCTCTGTGCCGCTGGTGTTGTAATTCTTCTGTTGGCCATTGTGCCCTTGTAATGATGGCATTGTTTCCTGAAGCCGCGTGCCTGCACAAGACTATTATCTTCTTATTTTTATTTAAATGTGCATTCGCGAGCAAACCCGCTCAGTTGTTGGAAATCTCCTAGCAACCCCACTGTTGGCGATGGATTCAGTGCAGCTGGACGACTCCGGTCATGGATGTTTGGATGTACTTAAATAAACCCACGTTTTACCATGATTCAAGCTCATCTTCCTAATTTCACAAGTTGGCGATGAGAGGGTCATCTGCCGAGCACCCACTGCCGAGACCGCAAGTGATTCTACGCCAGCACTCACTGCATAGATTACAAAAGACTCTACGTTTAAAGGACTTACGCATCTTCAAGTACGGTGGATCAGGTGTTGCAGTTTGATGTAAATACACAGTCGGATACTTTTATTTTTCAATATTTCCATATTTTAGGTACCTTGAATGACTGTGACTATTGACCGTGGCTCAAACCTTTGCACGTTCTTCCTTTACCCGTGCGCCTGCGCGCTGTGCTCTTGCCCCATCTGTGACATCTCATAAGAACCTGGTGACGTGCGGAGCTCCAAGAATGTGCACAATGCTGTCATCGGGACAATGGGCCCACAAGCTGTAAAAATACACATTCAAAAGATTCCTGTGCAACGGTGTATGCATGCAGGGAGGCCATCGTTAGAAAGGAAATTCATTATTATACAGTGATATGCACGCTCCCATTACTTCATGTTTAAAGCGTCAACAGCTCGATTACTTTCTTTATACCACCTTGTGATACAGCGATAGGCACGCTAAAGCTACAAGCCTATTGCACATACTTTCATGGAGAAATAAGCATGCTTCATCATCGCAGTCATTTTAAAGTGGAAGAGTTATCACTTTAGTTTCTGCAACATCGTGTACAGTGCCTGTTCTGCAACTTTGTTGTACAGTGATAGGTACACTAATGTAGGAGCCTATTGTGTGTGTTTTTTTACACAGTGATAGACTTGCTTCTTCACTGTATAAATTATTTTAAAATTCATCTATATTTCGCTTTTATTCCACACTACTTAAATTATTATTGCTTTCAACGCAAAAGTGTTCATTATTCGTATCTTCAGTCAGATTTTGAGTTACTCAAGTTATGGCTTCTTCACAACAATATCAAACACATTCTCCATTCTTACAAAGCAATGATAAACTGACACTTAAATGGCGACAGTGGTTAAAAGGTTTTGAAAACTATCTAGTTGCAATTGACGTAGTAAAGTATTCTCCAGCCCGCAAAGGAGCTATTTTGTATGGTTGCTTAGGCATAGCTGCAAACAAGTTTTTTAGAACTTACCTCAATTTCCCGCTCCAAGTGGTTCAGGTGTAATTTGGATGTATATAAAGAAGCCCTAGCACACTTAAGTAAACAATATTCTGAAGAACCCAGCATTGTTCTAGAATGCTACAAATTCTTTAACCGCAAACAAAATTTGGATGAGAGTGTGGAGGATTACATTGCTGAGCTGAGCATTTTAGCATCCACATGCGAATTTGGTGCCAGCACAGACATGTGCATTGGAGACCAATTTATATTTTCCTGATGTTCAAAAAAAATGTGAGAGATTGCTGAGTAGCAAAAATCCCAGCCTAATAGAAACAGTTGATATTGCAAAGGGAATAGAACATGCCACAATCTCCTCCAACATACCACAAGAAAGTCAAACACACCAAAGTGTTCATATCATTGAAGACTATTCCACTTCCACGTGTTCAGTGAATCTTGTAAATAAGTTTTCAAAACAATTTTCAAGAAAACCAATGATATGTTACAGATGCCGTTCAAGAAACCATGTGGGTAATGCTTCCAACTCTCCTGCTTCTGGTAAAAGATGTTCTTCCTGCAAAAAGATAGACCATTTCCAAGCCGTATGTAGAGATCAAAAAAGATTCACAAAGTCAACGATGTGGAGATCAATGAGGATGCAGATTTCTGTTCTGAAAAGCTGAACAATGTACTTTTGTCTGCTGAATGTGACTCTGTTGACATATGCAAAGTTAAGTGCCCTTGGTGTGAAGTAATTGTTGGCACCATCTCCTTGCAAGTGAAAGCTGATTCAGGGTCCCCATCACCATATTGTCAGATACTACTTGTCATGCAAATTTGGGTGACAGCATCACTGTTACTCAATCTGATGTTAACCCCATAGCTTTTGGAGAAAAAGAAACTGATATGTTGGCATACTTCCATTCCAGATTAGAATGTTTAGGCAGGCGTACTTTTAATAATGTATATGTTGCCCTTAAGGGAAGGAACATCTTAGGCAGGCAGGATTTAGCTTAAATGAGTTTGCATCTTAAACCGTGCTCAGACCAACCTATTGTTCTAGGGAATATTCCAGCCGATTATTACAGTTATCATGATGATAGGAACATTAGTGTGTCTAACCTTTCTATTTTAGGTACTGACATTGATCATATTCTCAATTAATTCCCTTCAGTGTTTGAGAACAAAGTTGGCAATGTTATTGGTTTTGAGCATGAAATCTGCCTTAAACCCAATGCACAACCAGTCATTCACAAGGTTCGTCCCCTTCCTTTAAGTGACAGAGAGGAGTAAAAAAAAAAAAAGTGTTGAAAAGATTATGTAATTAGAAGATAATTACACCATGCAACTCCTCTGAATGGGTTTTATCCATAGTTTTAGCC
This sequence comes from Triturus cristatus, assembly GCF_964204655.1. Taxonomy (NCBI): domain Eukaryota; kingdom Metazoa; phylum Chordata; class Amphibia; order Caudata; family Salamandridae; genus Triturus; species Triturus cristatus. Next base: position 690,708,210 of record NC_140580.1, read on the forward strand.
CGCAAAAGGTCAGGCGAGGTCAGATTGTGTGCCGACTTGCGCTCACTTAATCACAATATCGTAATGGATTGTCATCCCTTCCCAAAGATTCAGAATTTGTTGGCCAATTTAGGTGGAGCTAAATATTTTTCTTTACTAGAATTAAAGTCGGCATACCATCAGATTCCCCTTTCTACGAGGTCACAAGAACTGACCACATTTGTAACTCTATTTGGGGCATATAAATACCTTAGATTGCCCTTTGGCTTGGCTTCTGCAGCCAGCGTATTCCAGAAGGTAATGGATACCTTGTTGAATGACATTCCTGGAGCACAGACTTATCAGGATGACATTCTGGTGTACGCTGGCAACCACGAGGAGCATGATAAAGTTCTCGTCAAGGTGTTGGAGACACTTAAGAAAGCTGGAATTACTGTCAGACATGACAAATGTAAATTTGCAGTTCAAGAGCTTGAATATTTAGGCCATACCTTATCACCTAATGGCATTAAGCTCAAGTTTTCACTGATAAAGGCCATCAGAGATGCCACAGTACCCAGTGATAGAGGAGCCCTTCGTTCATTTTTAGGTCTGGCAGAATACTATGTCAGGTTCGTACAAGGCTATGCACAAATTGTAGAACCGCTAAGGGCACTTTTAAGAAAAGGAGCAAAGTTCACATGGTCCAATGAATTACAAAAAGTATTTGAACTTGTTCAAAAAACTTATTGAGGAATCTCCAGTGTTAAATCCATTTCTAGATGGTCACAAGTGTTTTTTAACAGTTGATGCAAGTCTCACCGGTTTGGGAGCAGTATTAGGACAATGGGTGTTAGGCAAGGAACACACTGTTGCTTTTGCGTCCAGAGCAAACCAACCAGCTGAATCGTGCTACAGCACTATCGAGCAGGAAGCTCTAGCATGCATTTGGACTATTCACAAATTCAAATCTTACATTTGGGGCCATGAATTCGAGCTATATAGTGATCATAAACTACTAATGCATATGCTCTCTAACAGTGGGTCAAACAAGGTGTCTGCTAGACTCGTTCCCTTACTTTCAAAACTTCATGAGTTTCACTTCAATATCAGACACATACCTGAGGGAAAACAGTTCAGAGCAGACTGTTTATCAAGAATGGCTTTGAATGAGGCACCCGATGAGGCTGACGATGTTGAGTGTGTAGTTGCAGTTGTAGACACTGTGTCTGAATGCCCACCCATTACAGAAACTGATTGGAACGCGGCATATGCTAATAATACTACACTTTCCAAAGTCAAAACTTTCATGACAGGCCAAGGGCCTGAGCACAGAACCTTGTCTGCAGAGTTAAGATCTTTTGCAAATGTTGCTGATGAGTTGCCAGTGATTCATGACATGGTAATGCACCATGATCTATTTATTCCTCCAGAATCTCTACGTCGGCTTATCATTCAATCTGCTCATCAGGGACATTTAGGTGTCACAAAGACATGCCAAAGGATAAAACAGTGTTATTGGTGTCCAGCCATTGAATCACAGGTTAGGAACAAGATTGATAAAGGTACTGAATGTCTTTTATCAGCTAAGCATTGGAAAACCCTTTCCACACCACTGCATCCTATTCCACTTCCGGAAAATCCATGGGACAAGGTAGGGTTGGACTTTTCTGGCCCTTATTTGAACTTACCACATGACAAGTGTTTGATCTTGCTGGTGGACTATTACACTAAATGGTTATATTATTGTTTTTGCAAAGGAGGAACCACCGAAAGTGCCATTAAATTCTTGCATGGTGTGTTCAGTGTTGAAGGCTTTCCCAAAATTATCGTGACACATAATGGAACCCATTTTGTTTCACAACATATGTGTTCTTTTCTCAATATTCATGACATTCGTCATTTCAAGGTTGCTTTGTATTCACCCTCTTCTAATGGATTAGTTGAGAGAGGTGATAGAATCATTAAAGAGGGTATACAAACTGCAATATCTTTTAGGCAAGATCCACTGGAATTTGTACATAACAATGTTTGGGCGTACAATACCACCCCACACTCAACCACAGGTGTTGCACCTCTCATTCTTCTTAGAGGAAGAAATGCACATACTCATTTAAATCCCAGTTGGTTGTGTGAGAAAGACAAACAAGGTTATGTTTCCACTTCTCTCAAACAACAGGTACAAATAGAACAGGATTAAATGACAGCACGATTTGATGCTGGTAGGCACTCTGTAGATCATCCAAAGGGTGATTGGGTGCTTATTAAAAATCCGAAGAAAGTGGCGAAGGTTTGTTCAAGGATTTCATCACCAGTGTCGGTCATACAGGTGAGCAAAGGTTCAGCTCTTCTTGATATTAAAGGGTGGTAGAACAAGAGGGTTCTGGTTAAAATTTCCAATTCTCAGGCTGATGTCATTAATAAACATACCACCTGCATTACTGAACATGGTGACTGGTTTGACTGGCACCAGGGAAAAGAGCTGGGCTCAGGTTCTGATGTTGGACCCATTATGACTCAAGTAGCCCTACAACAACATGTCACAGACATAGCTGAAACATTTGAGGCATCTAGCAAAAGGGATTGACGCCAAAGACAAATTCCATGCAAGTTGAAAGATTATGCATTAGAATAATTGAGTTTTTCCTTTCAGCTTGTGTACATGCATTTGCTGCTTGTGTTATAAATAAGTAGAAATGTATTATATATGTACAGTTTTGGTGCACCTTAAAGGTATATGTTCTGAACGTATTTATTTTATCTTTTCTGCAATGTTTTTCACAGGCATTTGTTTTTCAAATTTACAATGTTTCTCCTTGCTTTGTTATTTGTCAACCCTCATTCTGCTGAGAGGGGTGATGTTGTAATGATGGCATTATTTCCTGAAGCCACGTGCCTGCACATGTCTATTATCTTCTTATTGACATTTAAATGAGTATTCACAAGTAAACCTGCTCACCTGTTTGGGAATCTCCTAGCGACACCACTGTTGGCGTTGGATTTACTGTAGCTGGACAGCTTCGGCCGTGGTTGTTTGGATGTACTTAAATAAACCCACGTTTTACCATGATTTCGGCTTATCTTCCTAGTTTCACATCCCCACAGTGCTGACCTCGACCCAAGGAGCTTTTGTTTTCCCAACCTGGTGGCATGCTCGCTGCAGTCCCCAAGCCCTCAAGCATGCTTAGCCCCTTGGCTAATGTGTGGTCCCTGCACTCTGTACCCGGCCGCCTCTGACCGAATACTACCCATGGACCCGTAAACCCTGTTCTGTCTTCCCAGGCCTAAGTGTGTATCGTGAGTAATACTGAAAACCTGTAATGATATTGCAAAACGCATTACCTCATTTTTCTCTATCCTAGGAAATGTACCAGCCTAGGGGCAGATTTACAAGCCTATTGCGCCACTTTTGCGTCACTTTTCCCATGTTAAAAATGACACAAAAGTGGCTCGAGGGGCTTGTAAATCTACCCCTAGTGTCTAGAAATACCTGGTTGTGTAAGAAAAGTAACTGAAAAGTAATTCTGACTATTTACGAGCACAAAGTAATTATTCTGTAACCAAACCATTGCACTCCACTGCATTTAAATTGTGTTCAACTGCACTATTCTTGCAAAGTATTATTCTACTTACCCGTACAAGGCCTGGCTTGGTTCTGGAAAATAAAATATAACTTGTTCAGAGTTCAGTCCTTGAGTGTGTGAAAGCATTTCTTGTCTGAGTGGGTACAACAAATGCTTAACACTACCCTCTGATAGGGCCTTACTGCTCTCCCACACTACCACAAATAGAGAGCAAGGTGCCATCTACTTTAACCTCTGCCTACCTTTGGCGATCCCCTGGACTCTGTGCACACTATACCTCACTTTGGTGTTGTATATACAGAGCCAGCTTCCTACACTTACTACTCACAAAGTGACAATATGTTAAGTTACTGATGGAAAAGTTACTAGTCATAAACTTACACTGCAAGAGTAAACTAAGACCAGAAGTGTAATATAATTTAACTTTCTGAATCAGGCCTTGTGTTGCTTAAAATGCTTAACCTTCTCATGAGCCCTGACTCGAGTATTTTGTAAGTTTAGTTGTAATTGTTTTAATGCATTAAATACTAGCTCCAGATAGTTCTTAGAAGTTACTACTGATAGTTTTTGTAATATGAGTTTTTGTCATGGTGGGGCTGGGGTTTCAGTCTTTTTAAGTTATGAGTTTTCTTTCAGTTTAGTTGCTTGTGATGGATAATCCTTCTGAATATGCCTACATTTTGGGCTAACCTCATTTAGAATAGGTGGGAGTAGAACCTTTTGATGTCCTCCCTGTTAGTCCTAGCCCACTACTACCACAACCATTGAGAAAGGACTATGGGAAACTCTGCAATGAAGTTTTGGAAGATTGAGATAGGTAGCAGCCCTTGCTTCATCTATTCAGGTAAAAACGAATAAGTGAAGTAGTTAGGAACTCCTTACTGAAATTGTTTTTGGCAAGCAGAGATAGATAAGTAAGATTGTAGGCATACCCCCTAGTGATCAATAGTTACAACGGGTTGCAGGACAAGGGTACTATATAACTAGTACATGCCCCAATAAGTGGCTGGGTGCTGCAAAAGTAGAAAAATAGTCAAGTAGAAGAGATTAGTAAAGTAACCTAATGAAGAAATGTATGGCAAGGGACTTCAGGTAGGGAAGGTCTTAGTTTAAAAGTTGATGTAAGCATATGACTCTTTCAGAGGACAGCTTTTTGTTGATAAAAAGGACCACAATGCTATGCTAAAAAGCAGTGCACAGACAAAAGACAGATAACGAGTGATATGCACTGGAAAGAATAAGCCTTTCTTTTTTTACAAAGGTAACCCACCCTCTCCACCCTCAACTGACCACCCCTCTCCTGATGCAAATAACTCCAAATATCCCATCATGTCTCACCCTTCCCCCCAACTTTCCTTCCCAATTCACAACCTCTCCAGCCCCAACATCCCAGTCTCTCCCAGCAAAAAGTCAATTCAAAAACATGCTCAGAGGGCATCCATTAGGGTGTGGATGCAGGCTACTTCCTGGCCCAGGTTTTAATGTCCACGCTGAAGCAGCGTCAGCTCAATTAGGTCATGGTGGAGAGTGAGGTCTGTCGATGTCAATGATGAGGAGGAGGGTGATGGGCAGCAGTGGACCCCACCTGCAGGCAGCAATGGTGCTGGTTTAGCTGGGATGGAGTCAGGCTAGGCTGGCGGCCCAAGGAACTGGAGTCACGTGCCTCCTCCTCCTCCAAGGCCACCAGCCAGCAGTATTCGGCCAAATCATCCTCCATCCTCTGGTGCCGCAGCTAGGCAGCTATCTCCTGCCAGGATGGGTGATCTTCATCAGCAGGAGGAACTATATCAAGAAGGGGAAAAAATGAAATAATCAACTTGTTATTGCTCAGTGCATATACTTTTTTATTCTATAGTGGCACAGTAGTAGAATATTGCTTGTCCCCTAGGGCCATTGGAATTTTTGATGTGATTAGTCACAGGACCAGGTTTCCCCTACATATGTATCACATAATGCAATAGCATTGACTGCAAGCTTTAAACCTAAATACCACGATAATTGAAAACTGATTTTCATTTAAAGGATTACACAGTGAAATTAAACAGACACTTTGTGTGTGATTACCTCTCATTAATGAGTAAGGCATATATGTTGCACAATTAATAGTATATGTGCAACATTAATGGAGGCATGCTGGGGACTCTGGCTACTCTACAGCATGTTTTGGGGCAGCTGTAATTAATAATTTAGTAACTGATAATAATGAATTCCAATGGGCCTTCTCTTATCCGACTGCCTCTTCAGTTCTAACCTGACTCCAAACTTAGAAGCATAGAGTATTCTCCGTCACACATATGGCATACAATGGATATTCCATCCACCGTAAGTAGACAGTGTGCAGATTATAAATGATGTACTGCAGTAGAGGGAATGGAATATATTTTATTTGGCATTTTTATCACAGAGTATCCCAATCGCCAAACTCTAAATCAAACACTTAGTCCGACATTACACCCTGGCCTCCACCTCAAATCATTTTCAACCAATACCTTCACTTGGAAAAATGGCATTTTACTCTACTGAAAGGTGAGTTAGAGGGATTAAGCTAGGTAGATATCTAGCTATAGAAAAGTGGGATGTCACGGAACATTGCTACGCTTTTGCTTAGTCACATTGGTTGATGGATGATGACTTGACAGAAGGAAAAAAATTGGAACCGGCATAAATCCATCATGAAGAAATGAAATATAAATTGCTTGGGCAGAAAAATGTATAACACGCTGAGATAGAATTTGAAATGTTTTAGTAGCCTGGGACAAAAGGAAAGAGTAGTGAAGTGAAGTTCTAAAACCAGGTGACTGAGTGGGCATTGGAAAACACAACTTCTTTTGGGTATCAATGCTGCAGGTAGGTGAGCAATTTCCAAGGGGAGGGAAGTGATGAATTGGATATCTGCATCGCCTAACAAATACAGTATTGCCAATAAGCAAGCACGGTGACTTACCACTTGTCTTTGCCACCACTGGGACTGCTTCCCCACTGACCACCTGGGACTCCTCCATCCCACTCCCTGCCTGGCTGCTGGCACTGGCTGAAGGACTGGTTGTCTGTATGGCTAGAAAAAAAAAGATAAATTGCCCACTTTAGATACCAGGTTCGCCACCTAAGTAATACCTCACTACTACATCAGCAATAATCCCTTACACTCCAAAGAAATACTCGGATGCATCAGTATACAAATCTCCAATATTTAATAGCTTAGAAGCAATTACATATTGGAGATTTGCCTACAGGAGCGTCGGAGTATTCCTCTGGATTGTAAGGGATTATTACTGGTGTTACAGGCTACCCAGGCCCAACTCAGACCGCCACAATTAGGAGCCTCAGGACACATATATATCTAAATAAATAAATATATACATTTGTGAGCTGCAATGCAGCGGCAAAAAACGTACAAAGCACGGTCCTCAGTAGGTTACAAAGTCTTTATTTTTCAAAAGATCACAAAAAATCTAAAGTACAAAACCAACAAACATATTTCCCAGGCCGATACATTTTGGCTTTCTGCTTTCTATATGGACAAATCTTCGCAAACGTTTACCAAAAAAGTGCACCACTAATGATGGGTCTGCACTCCCTCTCTTTGTGTATGTTACACTCCTGCCATTTCCCCTACTGACATGCAGTACACTTCACTTTGGTGTGAACTGTCCCCTTGGTTTGTATGTGTGTGTGTGCCTCCCCATGACTTCATTTGTGCCACTGTGCTTTGTGGTACAGTTCTTTGTCCAGGGTCAATGTGTCAGTCAGTGCATTTCCCCAATGGGTCATGTGTGATGTTCTGGTGCTGTTTGTCAGTCATGGTTGCTGCTATGCAGTTCAACTGTGTGTGCTGCCCAGTCCTGTGGTCAAGTTGTTTCCACCTTGGTGTCCCAGACTTGTGCATCTATTGGGTGTTGTGTTGGATGTATGTGTGTTGTTTGTGTTATTGCTTCACTTCCTGGGTGTGCTGTTGTCTTTGTGCTGTGCTATATGGTGTTGTGTGGGTTGCTGTTCTGTCACTGATGTCTGTGTGTGTCTGGTATGCTTGGTGTGCACACACAGCTTGTTGTGCATGCAGTGCTGTGTGTGTATGTTGCCTTGTGATTGCCTGGTGTGCATCCCCTGATGTTGTGCTATGTTTGCTATGTGATTGTTCTGCCTGTGCATCTGTGTTTGTTTGCTGTGGCTGTGTAGTTCTGTGATGGTGCACTTCTTGTGTGTGTTGTGGTATGTTGTCTATGCATTGTTCCTGAGTGATGAGGTTGTGCACTCGTGTTGTGTCTGTGCTCCCATTGCCTTTCCACAGTTTAGCTGCACAGGGCATGTCTGTTGTTGTTGTGGCTCTGTGTGTGTTTCTGTTGGGTTATGTGTTTGTCTGTTGTATTTGTTTTCCACATTTGTGGTGGCATCCCTGTGTGTGTGTGTGATGTTTGTGGCTGAGCCCAGGGTGAGTGGTTGTTTGTGTGTGTATTGCCTTTCAAGTATTGACAGCCTTCAGTGAGTTTGGCACTGGTGTTGTGTGCTGCTGGTGTGAGGGGATATGTGTGTAGATTCTTACTGGTGTTTGTCAGTCCTGAGGTGTGAAAATGGTCCCTGTGTGTAGTGCTGCTGGGGTACTCCTGTGAAGTAGTTGTATGGATGTGTGGCTGTTCCTAGTTTGACTTCAGGGCCTTCCTTTCATCCTTTCATCCTTGTGTCTCTACATGGTTTGCCTTGCTGTCTCCCTGTGTTGTTGCACTGAGCTGTCTGTGGTTTGATTTCACTGACTGTGCCAGCCATGTGTGCTTTGATGTTGTGAGGGTGTTGTGCTCTGTTCCTTGTGTTGATGTGAGGTACACATGCTTGTTGTGTGTCTCCATGGCCTTCCATTTGTGTGCAGCCCACTTTGGTTTCCATATTTGTTGTGCTCCATTACTGTTGGCATGTGAGGTGTGTATGTGTGTGTGTGTGTCAGTCTGTGATATGTATGTGTGACTGTGCAGGCTGTGTGTCCATTTGGATGTTGATTCCTTGTGTGTGTTCATTTGTTGCTTGTCCTCATTGCTTTCTCCCTCAGTGTGGTGTAGTGTGTGTTTCCCTGGCCCTGTGCTACTGTGCTGCGTGCTGTGTGTTCCTGTGCAGCCACTCCTGCATTGTGTATCTCCATGATTGTTTGTTGTGTGGTGCAGGGTATGCATTGCCCTGGCTTGTTGTTGTGCATGGGGTGCACAGGGGGACACATGTCATGTGCCTGCATGGGGTGTGCTAGTGTGTGGTGGGAGTGGGTGTGTCCCTGTGGTCTTTGTGCCCTGCCCTTGCCTGGCACTGGCCCTGCCTTCTGCATTGTGCGCATGTATTTGCTTGTGTTCGCCGCTGCGGTGATGTGACCGGGACATTGCTGCATGGTGGCAGTAGCTGTGTGTCCAGGATGCAGCGGGTGACTTTGTGGCAGGTGGGTGATGTGTGGATGTGTCCCTGTCCCCCTTAGGGTGTCTGATGTGGATTTGGACCCTGTGTCAGGCCGTGGGTTGTGTGTTGTGTGTTGTGTTATTGCATACCTGCAGCGTCGTCCGTGGCGGTCCATGAGTTCCTGGTGATGTAGCAGGTACAGCACCAGAAAGGCATGTAGAGCTGGGTCCATTGCGGTCGTGTCCGGGTGGTGTGGACCGGAACTCTGGTTTCGCGCTCCGCTGTCGAGTTTCCGCTGTCTCTGGTTGGGCGGTGTCTCCGCTGCGGTGCATCTGCTTGCTTGAGTCATCCTAATTTGTGAATCGGGGCGGACGTCATTCCGCACGGCGGAGAGTCTCCATTGGCTCCCACCGCTGCGGTGGTGGGCTCACTTTGATGGCGGTGCGCATCGCACCACGATGGTCAGAAATTGGCCAATGTTTGACCATACTATATGGCGGGCGTGATGTCCACTGCTAGCGGGCGGAAAAAGGCATTTTTCCGCACCGCCGGCGCAGCGGTGGTCCCACCGCCCTACATACTAATGGACCCCTATATCTCAATTAAAACCTTTGCATATTTCAGAGGATGTAACACCTTTTGTTTCTTCTGAATAATAACCAAAAACCTTAGAAATCTCATATCCAATCATCTGGGCATATTCCTCCGCTAGGATGACAGTGGTAGAATGCAGTAACCAACAGGCAGCAAAATGATCCTTAAATTTTTAAAAGAAAGCGTATTGCAGTGTTTGAAGCTCAATGTGGGAGCTTGGTGCCCAAACTTGCCAGATCTCAGAGCAGGCAGATAGTGCCCCAGACAAGGTGTGCCTATGAGGGGGCATTCTACATGTACTACGGATATTTGGGGCACGACAGGTGTTGGGGGGGACTGGTTTGCATCCATTTCAATCATTTGCATTCTCTGGGGCCTTAAAGCATGAGGTGCAGCCACTTACATGCGCTAGACACCACGCTGTGGCAATAGCCTTTTTCACAAAGTTAGTTGGGCACGCAGATTGGACCAAAACATTCTTAGTGCCGCGGGCATTGAGGGGGTGGCAGCACATGGAGGGGACCAGATCAGACTCCAGGCCCCCATTCACACAGACAAGCTGGCTGCAATGTCAGCCACCATGGGGGCCGTTTGTAGGTCACTAGATGAGGTCTGCCTCTTTAGAGCGCCATTTGCCCTCACTTTCAATGGGGCCCTCTGGGTTGGTGAATTACTGGTTGAGAACAAAATACATTTTGAAGGGAGTTTGCAGAAGGCGATATTCAGTGCCTGGATGTCTCCCTGGTGATTAGCAATCCCTGCTTTAAGATTGATCAGGCATGTATGGGGGAACCACATCCTTTTTGCATAGAGTTCCGGGTAATGTGTGCTGTACCCTGGAGTCATTCCTTGCTCATCGGCCAAGGTGAAGTGGGGGTCCCATTCGAGTGCATGCGGATGGGACATCTTTGACCACATTTCAGGTCTGCAGAATGCTTAACAAGCCCCTGAGGTTTGGGGGTTGCTTGTGATCCTAAGGAGTATGGGTCTCACTCTTTTAGGATTCATGCTGCCACCACTGCTTCAGCGATGGGGGTCACGGGCTTGGCAGCTCGAAGAATTGGCAGATGCTCCTCGGATTGCTACAAGTGTTAATTTAGGTTTCACATGTGGTAGGGCCTGCAACTAATGCTCATCTTCTCTTCTTATTTTCTCCTGTGGATGCAGATGGAAGGTGCAGGGATTTGAATTAGCCACTGGACTTTATGGCGACCTGGCAAAGCAGAAGCAATGGAGATTACAGAAGTGCTGGTTCTAGGCCTTCTTACGTGCTCAGCGCTAAGGCCTTTTGTTTCATGGGTTGTTTTGCTGCCAGGGCTCATGAGGCAGGTTACTGCCTGTCCTTTTGTGGTCAAAGAGGGCTGTGTTTGGGCCATTCAAGTTCTTCACTGGACAAAAGGTTACCTTTGGGGTATAAGCCCCATGGGGTCATTATAGTGCACCTCAGTGGCAACACTTTGGTGCAAATTGGCAGGAAAGATTTGTTTGAACATGTGATCTCTGAGATTAATTGGCTCACAAGGAAATTTCCGCAGCCTGTGTTAGTATGTTCCAATTTCATCCCAAGGCAGAGGGATGGTAAGTCAGTCAGAACGATTCAGTGAAGTGAGTGAATAGTAAAATCATTAAGTTGTTCAACTCAACCAAGCTGTTGTCCATCCCTCATGGCTGCATTAAAGTTGAGTGTTTTTTCCTACAGGACGCAGATCATTGGTAATAGATAAGCAACTAAATATTCATTGATTATCTGCTTGCATGGCCTGCATTAGTGTGAGCCAACTGGGGTAGGCCAGATCGTAGATGAACTATGCTGGCCTGTGGCGGGTGAGGTCATGATTGGTGGGACAGTTAGGGTCCATGTAAGGCATCCTTTTCCTTTCAGACAAACATAAAAGCAGTGTCACAGGACCCTCCCAGGGTTGCTGGCAGCAAGTCAAATGGAGGTTGTAGGTGCGCAGGGTTGGGAGCAATTGCTGCCATCCAGTCCATCAGGTCAACCATGCACACAGGCGCGATGGGAACAAAGCTCGCACAGGCCCTTAGGGGGTATAATTTTGGGTGTAGGATGTGGGAGGGAGGTATACTAGCGGGCAGACAGGCTCCCTGCTAAGGCATACCCCAGGATGGTGGGTGGGGTCCTCCACTTAGGGAGGGACCCAGTCAGGTATATTTCTGCTAGGAAAAGGACGATCCCCAGCTGGGGACACTGGGGCCAGCCATGATCTAAGTCGAAGGACAATTTTGTGGATACGCAGGAACAAATTTACATATGGTTAGGAAAATTAATGTATTAGTGTCTCTGTTATAGTTAGGTATCAACACATGTAAATAAATCTGCAAAAAAGGATGGATTGCTGCATGTAATCGGAGGAATCCAGAATGTGGTGTTTACGTAATTTGTGTACGAATAAATACAGCCAGGGGTTTAAAATCCCTCACCCAAAAAGAATTGCTTGTGCTGTCTACTTACGATGTGGTGGATGGGACAGGGTGGTATATGGTGCGGTGTTTTTAGGCATCAAATATCTGAAGGCTTCGGCGATCCCATACCATATGGCAAAGCTTCTCCCAATTCCGGGAAGCTGCATATATGGCGGGTCAGCCATGGCCAGAACTGGGACATGGTGACATGATGTGCCGCCACCTCCCAGTGAGGCGGGTGGCAAATTGGCTTGTTCAGGGGGCACTGGTCCGGAGGCACGTGTAGTGCTTCCAGGGATGCTCCCTAGCAGGACACACATACCCCGCCTATAAAAGAGGCTGCGAAGCCACAAGCAGGTCTCTTTCCCACTCATCCACCTTGCTTCACGAATACTGCTTCACCACCAAAGACATGTTTGGCACCACAATTGTGGACTATTGCTGTACCAGCCCACTCTGCCCTTAGCGATCAGCCCTTGTTGGAGTGAATTGAGTAGTGTTGGCTCTAGGTTGTGCTGGGCTATCGGTAGGGAGGAAGCAATAGTGATGTCTTCAATAGTTTTTCATTTGTTGAAATTTCCTCATAGGGTTGTCGTATTCTGTGATCGGGTGTCATGCTACCTAAATTTTTCTCTTTCAGCCTATTTGCCATGTCATATCTATTGAAAGTTGTGTAGGCATTTCGGGTGAGTTCCTGATCATTGGGACAGTTTGGAGCCATATAAGGCATCCTTTTCCTTTTAGCCAAACATAACAGCAGTGTCATGGGACCCATCAAGGTGTGCTGGTAGCAAGTCGAATATAGGTTACAGGTGCATGGGGAGTGGGAAGCGATCGCTGTCATCTGGTCCTTCTGGCTGACCATCAGCACAGGTGCTATGGGCACCAAGCTAGCACAAGTCCTTAGGGGGGATAATGTTGTTTGCAAGGGGTGCCCATAGGAGTTATCCTAGCAGGCAGATGGGCCCCCTGCACAGGCAAACCCATAAAGGGGCGGGTTAGTTGGGTCCTCTCCTAAGGAGGGACTCATCCTGGTACATTTTGTCTGGGAAAGGGAGTTTCCTGAGCTGGGGACACTAGGGCTGGTCATGATCTCACTCGAAGGCCAAATTTGGGGCTTCACAGGAACAAATTTAGCTATGTTAGGAAAATTAATCTATTAGTGTCTTTGTTAAAGTTAGGCATCAACACATGTAAATAAAGCTGTAAAATACGTTGGGTTACTGTGTATAATCATGGGACTCTGGATGTGATGTTTACGTAATTAGTGTACGAATGACTATGGCCGGAGGTTTACAACCCTCAACCCATAAAGAAGAATTGCTTGTGCTGTCTACTGAGGGTAGGGCAGATGGGACGGGGTGGTGTCTGGTGTCAAATCTCTAGGGGCCTCAGCGATCCCGGGCCACAATTGATTTGTGCTCACTTCTCACCATGATTTCAAAGGAACGTTTTGAAAAACTCTTTAAAGAGAATGTAAAAACCCACAAGATGGATTTGAAACTGACTGGGCATGATGGTTCACCAATTAAAATGTATGACTACATGTTTTTCATGACTAGAATGCAAAGAGAGGTTTGTAGATGCAAAGATATATGTGTTGAACAAAGTGGATGAGTTGGTCACATCAGAGACTTTTGGGGATTACACTGAATCCCAATGCGGTTCTACAAGTTCAGGTGCAGGAGGTAGATAAAGACAAAAGTGGTTGAAGTGAGGTTTGTCAAATTATTTCATGATTAATTGGGCTGTCACACATCACATAAAATACATAATGGAGTACAGTGAGAGATTATACGACTGGTTGACTTTGGGGTGATTAAGCCAGTGGAAGTTTCAGAGTGGTTGGCTCCCATACTAGTGGTGAAGAAATCCAATAATAAGATATATTTGTGTGTTGACCTCTGCGTACTTAATAAAGACGTTATGGTAGATAGGATTCTGCTTCTGAACATAGATGAGTTAGTAACAACTATGGATGGTGATTACTACTTTACAACACTTGATTTAGCATTAGCCTACCACCAAGTTCAATTGGATAAATCATCACAAGACTTGATGGCATTGATTACCCTATGAGAGCATGTAAGTTTCTTAGGATGTCGTTTCGCTTAATCTCGATGACCTAGTGTTTCAAAGAGTAATGTCTACAGCACTGAAAGGTACACAAGGAGTACGTTGCCATCAGGAAAAAGGAACATGGTGAGAAAGTCTGTGAGGTGTTACAGAGGTTATTCAAAGCAGCTCTCACATTGAGAAAGACAAGTGCAGATTTTGTGTAAGTGAAGTCAACTATTCAGGATATCACATTTTTGAGAAAGGGATAAGACTAAAAAAGGAACTAGTGAAACAATTGTGGGTATGATGACAGGAGGGGGCACAACAAAAAAACACAGATGATTGTGAGATTTAAGTAGTCGGAATACCCAAACAATAATTGCTATTATATACAAAGGAAATCAAGCTGGGTATCCTTAAGGAAATAGCGCCGAGATTTACGCTGTAAAAGTCGACAGCGTTTCAGCCTGTTGAAGTATTCAGGCCATCATCAGGACCAGGTTACTCCAGTTTCTATAGCAGTACTGTAGGTAAAAATATTCACTCTCAATGGTGGACCAGGTGGGGTCAGAAAGAAGAACGGATATGGAATTTAGAAATGAGATTTAAGGATGAGCCTAAGAGGGAAGGTGGGACAGATATAGAACATGGCGTACAGATCAAAGCGAAGGAAGATTACCGCGTGACTAGGCTCAGAGAAAGCACTGCTATAGAAACAGCAGTAACCTGGCCGAAACGCCGTCGACATTTACAGCGTAAATCTCTACACTATTTCTTTTGTATATAATAGCATTTATTGTTTGGGTATCCCGACCATGTAACTCTCACCATCATTTGTGTTTTTTTGTTGCTCCCCCTCCTTTCGCTGTACTTACTTCCTCATGTGTCACTTGCGCCATCACCATTTTCACGAGCACTTGTGCACAGTATCCCACAGGTTACATGTCATTTAATGTAACGCAGTGCTACCCTTACATATGTTTAAATATATGAAGTTAAAGATGACAAATATATGTATTTACTAAACTCAATCTTATGTTGTCAAATTGTTTGTTTGTCTCCCTGGTTTCTCCTTCCGCTCCCATCAACTAATTGTGCTGCTCGAAATTGCCCTTTAACTAACACCCTTCGAGACATTATCATCTTTAAGTTGATCCTTACGTTCCTTACAGACTATTCTAAAGGCAGCCCTGGCTTTCCTGATCTCTGCTCAGTTGAGTGGTTTTGCCTGCAGAAGGTTTCAAACATCCTTATGGGTTTTGGAGCACCGGTTGTCAAACCATTTTTCTGTGTGTGTTGCCCAAGATGTGACTGTTTTACAAAGTGCAGAATTAATTAGCCTACAGATATTAGAAAATGATGCCAAAATGCCATGTGGTGACTCATCTTCAGACAAACATAGACAAAATTCTGTTTGAATCAAGCAGATCAGCTGTTGAACGAAACCCCCTGGGACAATAGTGGCCCACCCCACCCTTCGACACTGATCCGTCTGGATCAGGAGGTCTTTATACAAGGGTTTTGGACCTGAAGCTTTATTATCCCAATGAAATAGTGCTGTTACTGTGTTATGATGAACACTCAGGTATTGACTTAGAACCTTAAATTCTAAAAGTGCAGAGAAAAAGCAACTAGAAACAAAATTATAATTGATAACAATCCAGTGCCCCCTCCCCTCCCTTAAATGTAGGTGTTCTCTTATATTGTGGATCCTGAATGCTATCCATTAAGTTTGTTTAGTTGAACTCGGAAAACAAGACTATCTGCAGCGTCACCTAGGCGGGAATGTTTAAAATGCATCTGGGGTTCAAATGAGCCTTCAGAGACAGAATCCCTGGTCGTTGTGCTTGATTGACAGGGGTGCAAGTTAAAATCTCCGACAACCATAATTAAATAAAAGGTGGTTCTGTTAGGTAAGATTAATCAATAAGTGCTTTACAACTGGTGATTGCCTCTGTCTCATCTCTATATTTGACCACATTGTAAAAATTCATAAGAAGCAGTCAACACTTGTTGTGGAATGTAAAAAGGGTACACAGGGAGTTGGACTAGGGTAAGCTCAGACCATTCAAATATTTTTTTCTAAAGAAAGGTCTGGATTCAATTTCTTCTAGAATAGGAAGGTGGATTATTGCTCTTTAAGAGTATGACTACACATTTGAGTTCAACCCATGCATAACAGATTTCACAGCTGATTGCTTATTATGCTTGGTTGACACAGTGAATTCACAAGATTCGCAGAATAGCTTAGATGATTTTTTGGAATGAGAAGTAAATGTGTGTGAGATTGCCTTGGGGGCAATGGAAGAAGATGAGTGAAAAGCTGAAATGATTAAGGATTATTCCCTATTGAATGCTATGCAATTAATATTGCCATGCAACTTAAACAAACAGGAGAAACCGTGGTCTATGGTCAAAGAGGAATTGGCTGTAATGAATGCCATTTTAGCAGAAGGCATTAGATTGGTTCCAACTGAAGGATTGAGGAGTAAATCGATTTCGTTAGCACATGAAGGCCATATGGGCATTGCCAAAACGAAAGAACATCTACATCAAGATTTATGGTGGTCTGTAACAGATACAACAGTGGAACATGTAGTGAGAGACTGTGTACAATGGGATATATGACATTTTCATGCATGCCTTTACAACACAGGCAATACAATGAACATGTTGTTACCACTTGTTCTATTACAACGCAAGTCATTACAACGCCTTGCTTTAGGGAAGCGCTGGAGTTTGGAATAGTATATTTTACTATTTCAACTTCAGACTGTGCAACACTAGAGAATGTGTTGGATTTTAAATCCAACAATGAGTTCCCTAAAGCAAGTTATTGTAATGACTTGCGTTGTAATGGAACGCGTGGTAACGACGCATTCGTTGTAGTGCCTGCTTTGTAATGGCACTGCATTGTCCTGTTAGCGTTGTAAACACTGTTTTCTCTACAATGTATTATGAGTGACAAAGTGCTAAAAACAAGACATATTCCTATGGTATGCATAGAACTACCAAAATATCAGTGGGAGGAGGAAGCAATAGATAGTGTGGGTCCTCTCAATGGGGAGTATTGCACACCTTATTTAATAGTACTGCTTGACATATTCGTGATGGATTGAAGTGAGTTGTGTGCATTATTTCTTCTCATAAAATGTTACCACATTTTTGGAGGACTTATTTAAAAGGGAGCGGTATCCTCACTTTATTTTGTCTGACAATGATCCACAATTCTGCTCACAAAAAAATTGAAAACTATCTGAACGATAGTGGCATATGTAAAAAAAAAAACGCTCTCAGTATCATCCTGAGACAAGTGGTGCAATTGAGAGGTTAAACAAAACCTTGAAAGAAACTAAACGCTTGGCAAGAGCAAACAATGTAGACTGGAAAATGGTTTTACAAGAAAGAATCACATCTTACAGGTTATAACTACATGCCACTACTAGTAAAACACCATTTGAGGTGTTTAAAAGGTGGTCTGCTAACAAACAATGATGTCTGGGTTGGATATTATTAGACAAAGGTGTAAAGTTTAATGGTATTGGTGAATAGACAGAGAGAGAGAACTGAAATTTCAATGTGTCAGAAAGAAATATTTTGATGTACATAATGTGTTAAAAATATTTAATTTCAGGATGGTGGCTGGGTAAGAGTTAGGACACTAGTTGGGTGTCAAATTTACAAAGGACGAACAGGTCATCAAACTATTTAGAAATGCCTTTAAAACTTATGATGGTAGAGTTTGGGACTTGAATCGGGTAGTAGAAGCCCATCATAGACCTGCTTGTGACCAAACAGAAATTAATCAGTCTGCAGACAAGAGTCCAAATGAGCAAAAATCGTCTGAACAAGGAGGATATTGCAGGAAAAGTGAGAGGATATGCAAATTGCCTTAATATTTAAAGGATTATGAAAGAAACTATAAAAATAGCGCAGTATCTGTATATTTAAGACGTATTGTTATGTCCGTACATTCCATTTATCCTGTAACTTTGTAAGCAAGAGGAAATTATAGTTATTTTGTTAAGGTGGGGAATAATTGTTTATATTGGGAGTAGAAGTGCGGTATTCGTGTGGGGCACTCACTTTTTAAATGGAGGGAGAAGTGTAAGGTAGTTAAGTTCTACGTTGGAACTCTCTCTCTTGTGATGTGGGAGAGAGAGAATGTTTAGCTTCAAATGATGGTGACAGTTCAGCGTTGGTGACCACTGGTGAATGAGGTGAAATAAAGGGCTCCCATTTCAACAATACACCGCTGTCTACGTGAAGTCCTTTCGACCCTACTTGACACCTATAGCACAACAAACATGCTGCTTAAACAACATGTAACCTTATGCAAAATGGTGCAGATCTGTATACAATATGCATCAATATGAACGCATTTCGGGCAGGGTTCACCACCATACACTACTTGAAGTCTATGGGGTGTCATATAGGTAGTTAAATGTAGTAATGACGCCGACACAGATACTTAGAGTTGACAGACTTAATTCCTGTTAGCACCGCAGTGGCAGCAAAGGGGCGTCTTCCACCATCGCCACCCAAACTCTAAGGGGCAGATTTACATGTGTCGCAAGGGGCTTGTAAATCTGTCCCCAAGTGTCGCTGGTGGAGCGACGCAGCCTCAAAATTCCAAACGGTTTGAACAATGGGGCCGCACGCAGCCTAGCCAAATGCAAGAACAGAGCCCATTACAACATTAAACTGTATTTTCCAGTCTCGTGTTCCGGGAGACCTTCTTAGGATACCTCAGGATCCTATTCCAGGCGGAGGGGCATATTATCAAGAATCGGCGTTACAATTATCGCCGCTTTAGCCCGTGAGAATTCCCATAGAAGCCCATGTTCTAGTGTCAACATGGGCTTCTATTGGAATTCTCACCGGCATATTATCAAGCCCATTATCGCCACTTTAGCGGCAGTTTTCTGCCGCTAAAGCAGCGATAATCTTAACGCCCTGCTTGATAATATGCCCCGAAGTCCGCAATTTCAGGATTTAAAACTGCCTCCCACCGCTGGTGCAATTGTGACAAAGGCTTGCAAGTCATATCGGAGAGAGAGACATGGAAACACTTTGCCAGGTAGTTTCCCACTACAAACCGGGAGGCCTTGTGAGGTACAGAGATCTAGGGCGGGGAAAGTGCGGTGACAACCTATTAACAGGCAAACCGGCAAACCGCCCCTTTGAAAACCACATGGTGTTTCAAGATGCTGTTTGAAGTGTTTAATACAACTTTCTCTTGTGGATATCGTTGTTTCCTGACCCTTGACAAAAGAGGTTCAAACAATTTCAAAGTGAAAAGGTGTAAGAGTACTGGGCATTTGTTATGAAGTTGTACCATATAATCAGAACTTGCAGTCAGAGCCCTCCATCTGTCCTCACCCCTACCTCAGCATCACTTAGGAGGTGGAGCTCCGATTATTAATATTATTATTATTATAATTATTAAAACATGCTTCACAATGCTTATCAGGTCATGTCAATGTGTAAATGTGGATACATATTGCCTCATGCTTTGTATGTAGGGTAGCCCAGTTGGGGGCATATTACCAAGCACGGCGTTACAATTATAGCCTCTTTAACGGCAGAAAACTGCCGCTAAAGCGGCGATAATGGGCTTGATAATATGCCCTTGAGAATTCCAATAGAAGCCCTTGTTCTGGTGTCAACATGGGCTTCTATTGGAATTCTCTGCGGCATATTATCAAGCCCATTATCGCCGCTTTAGCGGCAGTTTTCTGCCGCTAAAGCAGCGATAATTCTAACGCCGTGCTTTGCTTGATAATATAGGGCATATTATCAAGACAGGCGATAAAATTATCGCCGCTATAGCGGCAGAAAACTGCCGCTAAAGCGGCGATAATGGGCTTGATAATATGCTCTATGGAATTCCAATTGAAGCTCAGGTTAGATGTCCTTCACATCGAACATCGGCTTCAATTGGAATTCCATAGAGCATATTATTAAGCCCATTATCGCCGTTTTAGCGGCAGTTTTCTGCCGCTAAAGCGGCGATAATTTTATCGCCTGTCTTGATAATATGCCCCTATATTCTTTCAATTGTGGAAATTAGGAACAATCTTCATTTATGTTGGTGTTTTGCTTCCTCAGCGTATAGTTTGATTTGTTATTTATGATACGATGTGTTTTTACATTAACATATTTTGCTCCCGACTGCCCTATCACCCTGTCTCTCAGGGTAGTCTGTAGCCACTGAATTGTGGCATGCATTTAGGTAGGAACATGGGGGAATATTAAAAAGCAACAGCAATAATTATCGCTGGCTGCTCTTAGCGCGATTTTTTTTATCGCCGTCTATCACAGGAAATTATCGCCATGCTAGCGTTGTATTAACAACGCATAGCGCAATGGCGATAATTTCCCAGCGATAGCGATGTTTTCCATGGAACATCGCTGGTTTTCCAGCGATGTTCCATGGAAAACTGCGCTATCCTTGCTGATACGACCCTATGATTGTATCAGCATAATCCACCCGCAATGGTAAGTATAGCTAAGTCTGCATTTTAGCAGACGTTAGTTTTTGGAGAAAACAGCTGTTTTCTTCAAAAACTAACGTCTGCTAAAATGCGTGGGCAGCCTTGTAAATATCGCGATGTGCACATCAGCGATATTAACAAGGTTGTACTGCCCAGTGATGCCCACTTTGCATCTCATTAGAGATGCAAAGGGAGGCGTCAGGTAAAAGGGTACTAACATGCGCTAATGCATGTTATCACCCTCTTGTAAATATGGCGATATTTTTATCTCCGCTTTTTTGGCTTTAAAAGCCAGAAAAGCGGAGATATGGCCCTTGTAAATATGCCCCATGGTGTTCTGTGGGGCGGTGGCGTCCCTACTACCAAATCTGTCCAGGTGGCCCCAAACTAGAATGCAGAACACGATCTGTTCAAAACATCCTGGGGGAGGTCGGTGAGGGGGGCTCCTGTCACCACACTCTAAAAGAGTGTCAAGGCCTGGACGGTGTGAAGGGAATATCAATGACATATGCTCACCTGACAGATGTCTCAAATGTATTTTTATTCAATGACAAAACGACTTTGGACTGACGCTTGAAATTTTTAGAATATAAATAGCATAAAATGTATGACATCTGCTCGACAGTGCCATTCCCCGTTGCTGAAGGCGTTATCTATAGTTTAACTTTTTCACTTTTCGAAAGGCAATGGCATGCCTGTCAGATTTGCATCTGCCCTTGCAGGCCGACCTGACTTGCAATACTGTCGAAAAGTGTGGTTAATCTTTAGTGTGTGACACCCTATCATAATGAAGTATCAAAGGTAACGCAGGTGATTTGCATGAGGACATGCGCAGCCTGCTAAATACTCCCTTTGATGTGAGGCATGCTAAAGCAGACGTTTTCAAAGCGGAAGGACTCTTTATCCTTTCCCCCGTTCCCTAACTCCACCCCCTAAAGCAAACACACCTCACTGTTCCATGAGACTGCAAAATGAAAATTGCATTAAAGAAATATAAATACAGCAATTGAGGAGGCAGGTAAGAGGTGTTATTTGCTTTGAACAAAGCAGGTCAGGTCGCTTCAGACTCCTGACCCAGTTGGAGAGGTTCTACCGTTCCGAAGGAAGCCCGGGAGCTGGAGTGCATTAAGACCATCTGAAGGTTTTAAGGATGAAAAGAACCACTGCGTCCGACGGGTGTGAAAGAGGCTTTCCGTGAAGTGTTTCAAGTGGATGGATATGTTTGTGTGAGATTGCATTGCTCATGCTGCGTGTTGCGGATAAATCCTCATGCTTTTCTAATCTCCACCCCGCACTATACCTTTTTGGGTGAATTAAAATGAAAATTATGCACAGCCAAATGTTTCTATTTTGCATTTGGGACTGTATACAGACGGCGCCCTGTGAAAGGTGATATGTAATTGGGTTGCGTGGTTATTCAAGGTATTGTATTCCCTTACTCACTGGCCTGCCCTATGATCTGCTTCCTGGAACAGTCCTCCCACAGCTCTTTCTTTCTAGCACTTGACGATTTGATTGCCAAAAAGCAGTAGCAAATATAGCTGTAGTTAATTGTATTTTTATGTCTGGCTTGATAGGGCTGCTCTCTGCACGACCTTTTGTTACAAATTCTTTGAAATATATATAGAGTGAACTTTGGCTCCGCCTAGAGGACCAGTACTGCTTTGTCTCTTGCTATTGGCTGTTTGGCATATCGTTGTGCATACTAGGGAGACCTTCCATTTTAATGCTTTGCAATACCTTTTATTCGTTATTGCCTATATATCCCTTCTACGCAGAAAGCATTTCTTTTTTTGCTTCATTCTCCTACATTTGCATGCCCAGTATCAGGCGGGCAACTAGAGCCAAATTTCGGGGGGGGCTGAAAAAATTTCGGGGGGGGCTAAGTCTTCCAGCCATAGGCAGAGCGGCTGTAAAAAGGGTTGAAAATACCACAAAAGCCTCATTAACGAGTAAATGGTCTTTTAAAGACCTGTGAAGTACTCGGGTGCGGCTGCAATTAGACGGATGCCAGCCCGCGAGGCTGTCCCAGCCGGGCTGACACACATGACGTGGGGGGGGCTGAAGCCCGGTGAGCCCAATGGGTGTTGCGCGCCTGCCCAGTATGACTGGCTTTAATGTGCTAAACATCATTGTGAATTCAATACAAGAAAAAATCATGTATTGCTTACTATGTGTACATGTGTTGTCACTTTAAAGTCAGACTTGTTGGCTATGTTAATGCTTGTTAAAATCTGTAAGAGTCACTTTGATAACCAAGTCAGAAACTGCACCTACTTATGAGAAGAGTTCCAGCAGGCAAACCTCAACATTCAAATCAAGTGCATGTCCTAGTTCCTTATTTAGTGTTGTCTATACCGCATTTCAGAACTGTCATAGTATGGTGCATTCCCAGGTCATGTGTATACAATCTGCATCAATATGAGCGCATTTCGGGCAGAAGCGCAGTTCAACACCATATACTACTTGAAGTGTATAGGGTATCATATGCAGGTAGTTAAACTGTGTATTTTTCAGTCTCATGTTGCCGGAGACCTTCTTTGGGTATGTCAGGATCCTATTCCAGACGCAGTCCGCAATTTCCTGATTTAAAACTGCCTCCCACCGCTGGTGCAATTGAGACAAAGGTGTGTGAGTCATGTCGGAAAGAGAGACATTGAACTACTTTACCAAGTGCCTCATCGCACCCAGGGTAAGCAACGATTGCAGTACGATCTGTGTTTTGGGTTCTTCATGACATTCTCACCAAAGCCCTCTAAAGCTTCACATTGGAGGAATTGGCCAGCCAGTAAGCCAGAATCAGAGACCAAGTTTCCAAAAGGACTAGTACCTTGTTGGTAAATCTCACCCGCTGTGTCCAGTCCCAAGTCTGTCCAGGTGGAGAGCTGTTCAGCTGAGAAAACTGTCAAAGGGTCCCGTGATGTAGACTCGTCAAGGGTAAACCCGACGTATACAAGGGGGTTCCCCTTGTCTTGGCAACACAATGCTTCCAACACTGCAGTGCTGTAGTCAACAACAAGGTTGGGCGAGGGATCCCCACCGCCGAGTTGAGCAATCACACCAACAGCAGGTTGCTGTGTATTGCAGATTCCACCGAGCCCAACTCACCCAGCCTCTGCCCGTCAAGTCACTGTGCAATCCACTGTACATGGGTGGCCAAAAATGGAGCTCAAAATTCGGTACTCCCAAGCCGCCCTCTACCACAGGGCTCTGAAGAGCTTTTAAGGAAACCCGCTGCCCTCCTTTATCCCAGATCAATTCGCGCAGCAGATCGTCCAGTTGGTGAAAACAGTATCAGACCACAGGAGGTAGCCCGTAAACCACAGCGAGACTGGGGCAATAAACTATATCAAACTACAATGTCTCAATGTGGGTATCATTAGAGGAACAAATAAAGTAAGCAAAAAAGAATTGCTAAGGATTAAATCGGCGTAGGGAGAGACACAGGGAGACATATACATGTAGGGGTTACTTTGTATTTAGAATCGATTAAAACATGTTGGACGTATTAAACATCATATGTACAAACACATGGTAAGAAAGCACTGTGTTACATTAAGGACCATGTAACTGATAGGATACTGTGCACAAGTGCTCGTGAAAATTGTGACGGTGCAAGTGGCACGTGATGTGGTATATACAGCGGTTGTGTAAGACGCAATAAAGAACAAAGTGGTACAACAAGTTTTACATATTCAGGACATCCAGGCAGTCAATGATGCACAAATTACAGAAGACAATGGGTAGGATGTCCGTAAAAAGGGGGCGCCAGAAGTTACGCTGTTGAAGTCGACGGCGTTTCGGCCTGCGGAAGTCTAGGCCATCATCAGGACTGGTTACATACAAATTAAAGGCAGTGCTAAGGATGAAAGGAAATGTATCTCAGGGTGGTGTGGACCACAGTGGGACAGAAGAGTAGTTAAAAGGAAAGAAAGCGCTTGTATCTGCGGTCGCTAGTAGCGGCAGTAAGGGAAGGCAATGATATGCAAAAAGGGGTGATGGCTGCAAGGGGAGGGGGGCATTAATCACTGAAGGACGATTGGAAAGATCACGTAGCTGACACAGCTGATGAATAAAAGGCCCTGGCGGCGTAAGAATATATAAGATAATAAGGGGAGCGGGTCACAGGACCGTGTGAGGTAGATAGCAGGTGTGATAACACGCGAAATAAAGCCAAGCGGTGTGGACTGCGGGGAGAAGGCGACGCGCTGGCGAGGAATGGTTACTAAGGGCTACAGTGCAAAGAGGGAGACAGGGAAGGGTGAAGGATGAAGGGGCGACTAGAAGTGCCCTGGCGGGGTGGGGATAATTAAGATAAGATTGCAAGACCGTGTGAGGTAGCATGTGTGGCAGAAGTGGTGACACGTGAGAATAAGGCTAAGCGGTATGGACTGCTGGGAGAAGGCCACGCGCTGGCGGGGAGTAATTAATGAAAGCTGCAGTGCAAAGAGGGGGAAAAGGTTCATGTGGGGGAGAGGTAGCAGCAAGCCAAGGGAGGTCGAGCAGTTCGGTCCGTGGGGGGGTGCGCGCAAACGGACTTACTGGGGTCGGTACGGCGGCGGAGTAAATCCGGAAACTGGAGGTCGATCGGATCCCGGAAAGAGAATGAAGACAGTGAGGGAGGGGAGAGGGTGGATCGGAAAGCCAGGTTACGGTAAAACAAAGAAAATAAACTTACTACGGGCAAAGGGAGATTCAGGCGGAGTCCGGAAACCAGTGGATGTGGAAATCTGGGGGGGAAAAGGGGGGAAGCTGTGAGGCGAAATCCAGGGACTGGAGGTCCGTTGAGTGACAGGGAAAATCGGAGGTTCCGTACTTACGATTAGAACGGAAGCAGGAGTCAATCACGGAGCAATGAATTGGAGCGTTCAGCAGACCGGCGTTAGTCCGTCAGGAACTGAGAGCGAGGTGCAAGGAAGCATTAAGATAACATGATGCTGGTCACGTGGGAAAGAGTGGAAACACCTAGAGCGCGCGAGTCGAAACCACTGGTAGGGTGGCAGGGAGAAAAGGAAAAAAGACTTAGGCAAACGATGCAGGTCACAGGAACAGTAAAAAGAGTGAAAAATCCAGCTTGGATGAAATAAAGAAAGAGTACAGTGTCAATTAAATTAGACATGACACTGAGCCTGAATAATTACATTGTATTGATATTATTACAATTGACAAAAATTGACATATCTGAATACATGTGCATGACGTACTTGACAGAATAAAGGAGAATAAATAATTGACAACTAATAAATGTAAAGACAACAATTACAGGGGGCGGGTTAAAAAGGGGAGGAAGTAAGGGAAAAAGGGGGCGTGGGGGGAAAAGGGAAAAGGGGAAAAGGGGAGAAGGGTGTATGGTACAGTTAAGGTACACCCGGGGTGGGGAAGGGGGGGTTGGGGGGAATGGTGTTTAAGTTGCATTTTAGTGATGCACTAGAGTGGAAGCATCACGGTTTTCTGCAAAACTTGTCACAGTCTCTGGTGAAGTGGGAGGACAACTGTAACTGGTCGTATCGGAAATGGCGGAAGTTAGGATAGTATTGGAATTCCATTCATCATTGAATGGTGTTGCAGCGGGCTATCCAGCGACATTCACATTTGTTCAAAAGTCTTTGGATATTACCACCTCTTATGGGTTTCGAAGGTTGATCAATCACCATCCAGGTGAAATCAGATTCACTGTGGTTTTTTTCTTTGAAATGTGTGACTGAGGGTGCTGTTAGAACGCCACATCTGATACGGCTCCGGTGTTGTAGGATGCGGTCTTTGACCATTTGGGTAGTCTGTCCTATGTACAGCAGGTTGCAAGGGCATTTTATAGAGTAAATAACATTCTGGGATCTGCAATTGGTGAAGGAATGTAGATAAAAATGTTGTCCGTTGTGTTCAAAGGTTTTGGTGTTTGTAGTAGTGGAGCATGCCGAACATCTTTGGCATTTGTAATGTCCCAAAAGAGGTGGGAGGTTCCATGAGCCCCGAACGGTTTCATCTCTGGTGGTGGTTTGTGGCCAAGTGATGACGTGTACCACGTGGTCAGATATATTTTTTCCTCTGCGGTATGAGAATAGAGGAGGTTCGTTAAAGATGGCGAGAGGATCCAGAATGTTCCAGTGGGATTTGATGATTTTGGAAAGCCTGTTACTGGAGGGAGAGAAAGTAGAGACAAAAGGGATCCGAGTGTTAGGCCTCTTTTCTTTTGGAGTGAGCAAGGTCTCCCGATGATTAAACCAAGCGCGTTTTCTTGCTCTGGTGACCAATTTCTTGGGGTAGCCGCGGGAGATGAGTTTGGTGGTTAATATTGCGGCCTCCCTGAAGAAGTCCTTTCGCCATTTACAGTTACGTCGAATCCGTAAGAATTGGCCCTGTGTCTCTCCCTACGCCGATTTAATCCTTAGCAATTCTTTTTTGCTTACTTTGGGGCATATCAACAAGCCCCGGCGTTAAAATTATCGCCGCTTTAGCGTCCATTTTCGGACGAAAAGCGGCGATAATTTTAACGCCCTATCAGCATGGGCACGCTAACGCGTGAATCCATGCCTTAACGCCCATATCCTTTGCGCCTTGCCTCGCATCGCTAATAAGATGCGAGGTAGGCGTTCCCATCTGGAATCCAGGAAAATAATCGCTAACACGGCTATTAACAATGAAATCACTAAGCCGTCTAGCGACATAAAAAGTAGCACTAACTGGGTATATCGCCGGTTTCTTACACCTGCTATTTTTCCTACTTAGGCATATATATCATGGGAGGTGGATTGTTAAACTAAGTCCACATCTCCATATCTACAATGTTTCCCCTAATGCGGTTTTTTATCGCTGGAATTCCTGCGATATTGCCTCTTTCCGCCGCTATTGCTGGGATTTCTATCGCCTCGGCGATGCACGTTGGTAATAGTGCGCTAACAGGGCGATAGAATATAGCGATAGACGGCGTTAGGAATGTGCACGTTAAAGGCGGCTAGCGATAATTATCGCTGCCGCTTGATGATATGCCCCTAAATTTGTTCCTCTAATGATACCTACATTGAGACATTGTAGTTTGATACAGTTGGTGAAAACAGCAGAGGGGAGCAGATACCAGAAGATTGATAAAAAAGTAGAGCAAACATGGAAGCATAACCATTTTTGACAACGAGATGCAGGTCATAATCGGCATCCTTAGGGAGCAACAGAAAGAGACACAGGATCGAAGCGATCTGAGCGTCCTGCCAAGATTACCCTCCCATATGTCATTAAAGGAGTGGAAGACTTGAATCTGTAGGTATGGTAAGGTGGTCTGGGCGCAATTGAGGTCTGCCAGGAGCCCTGGTGGGGGGGGGGAGTTCTGGGGACACAGGAAAGAGGTAAGTCTTAGCTTTGTTGACTCTCAAGCCCGAGAAACGTTGAAACTCCCCCAGGAGGTCAAGCTCCTTGACTGTACCTGTTGTGGCATCTGACACATAGAGTAAAAGATCATCAGCTGATAGGGAGATAATATGTTCATGTCCTCCCACATTTAGCCCCATATCTACCCCTCCTGTCTGAACTGCTCTGCCAAGGGCTCGTTGGCCAGGACAAACAATAGTGAGGATAAAGGACCCTGCCTGGTACCACGGAAGACACTATTCTGCCTGCCTTAACTCGTGCAGTGGGGCTCTCATACAGCTATTTCACCCACCGTATCGAGCCCTCTCCAAGACCCATTTTCCCCATAACCACAAACAAATAGTTCCACCGTAATGTGTCAAAGGCCTTTTCAAGGTTGATCGATAAGAAGACCGCCTTCGGGTAAGATTGTACATCTGGGTGGTACAATATGGAGTACAATCTACGCAGATTGATTGAGGTATTCTGTGATGGGATGAACCCATTTTGGTCCTCATGAAGAGGGTGGACTTATGTGGGAGCAAACAAAGCACCAAGCTTTTGCTAAGCAGCTTGAAGTTCATGTTTAGCATAGAGAGTGGGCGAAAGTCCCTGGTGTGGGCTCCCGTGGTGTTCGATTTAGGGAGTGGTATAACAACTGCATCATGCATGGACCCAGGCAGTCTCCCCAGTCTTGCAGACTCTGCGTATAAGACCTCCAGATGGGGAGCCAATCTTTCAGCGTATACCGAGTAGAATTCTTCAGGGCCCAGGGACCTACATATGGGCATGCTTTTAATAGCTACACAAATCTCCTGCGTCATCACGGGGCACCAGGCTGCTCACTTGTCTGCAGATTCAGGACCTGGAGCCATCATGCCCCCAGAAATGCCGCCCAGGCCCTAGTGGCACTGGGGGCGGTGTGCTTTATAAGTCTTTGTTATAGGCTTAGAAAGGGTCGACGTAAAATGAATGATTGGAGAATTGCAATTATCTGGCTGGATAAGTCATGCGAGCAACCCTCTGTGTCGACCCACTTCTTCCTGCACTCTCATAAGATACCCCTTATAATCGTGATATCACAGCCACTCAAGAGCAGCACTACTTAGCGCATGTGCTTCCTGAAGACCAACCTGGTCTGCATAATCCGTGATGTCTGCATTGCCAAGGCTAGGCAATCAACCCTCAAGGTCGTCCAGCTCTCGAGTTTGCGCTGTATACATATGGGCTGGCCCAGACAATGCCCCTCCATTGCAACCTTGAATGCCTATTTTTCAAACAGCCCAGTGGACGCTGACCAAATATTATCCTAAAATTTCCTGAAAACAGGTATCTTCAAGGTTCAATGGATTGCATTTTCCCAAAGGGGTAAATGGGCGCTCCCCCAGGGGTCTAAAATTGAGGAGCAAAGGGCTGTGATCAGAAAATGTGCCCCCCAAGTACTCTGTGTGACCACAGAGTGACCAAGCCCACAGGAACACAAAAAAAGTCCAAGCACGGATGCAGTTGGTATACAGGGGAATAGAATGAGTAATCCCTAACATCTGTGTGTTGTGTACTTCAGATGTCGGTCAGGTCCCAGTGCCCCATCCAGTCTGTGAGTCGGAGCCGTAGGTAGCGGGAAAAGGGGCGGTCTAGGTTAACGTCTACTAGACAATTAAAGTTGCCTCCAAGGAGCCAATCACCTGTGGTCATTAAGGCCATCGAGGCCAAGGGTTTATGTAAAAAAGGTATCTTGCCATGGTTCAGGGCATAAATACTGCCGATACTGCAGAGAGGGTAAGAGTAGTTACTTAGTAATTTCCCAGTCAATAACACGTATCTGCCCTCCTTATCTATAGATGTATGTAAGGGTTCAAAGAGTATGCCCATCTGTATCCAAATCAGCACTCCCCTTGCATTTGCCAAGAAGGAGGTAGCAAATAACTGCCCTCACCTCCTGCAGCATGGCGACCTGCACTCCTCACCTCTGAAAGTACCTGTGTGTATTATGGCACTTGGTCGCCGAGCAAATCTCCCTAATGTTCCAGGACATTAATTTTAGCAAGCACTGCGCCATCACCATAATAGATCAAGTCACATGGGAGCCCTCCCCAATCACCCAGCCAGCCCCTGATCCCACAGCCAAAAAATGCAAAGCACTCCCTGCATGTAAAATCAGACATACCAAGAGAAAAACCTGTAAGAATGTAAACCGTCCATCCCAAGAGCAGCCTGACAACAGCCAGCCCCTCAAACTGCAAGTTAACCAACACTGTCATTTGAGAGTCTCTACCAGACTTTGGTGAGATCATCCAGGAGGGGGTATGCCACAGTCCACTTGCAACAAGTCCCATTCGGGTCTGCGCTGGCCCGGAGTAGCAGAGGCACCCATAAGGTCTACAGAGCACATTATCCAGACAGATCCGGCTACTGCATACTCGCAAACTGTGCAGAGGATACTGCTCAGAGGAGGTCGTCTGCCATTCTCGGGGTAAGAGTGCTGTTTGGCTGTGAGGAATCCGATTTAGTCTTGCCAGTCCCTTTCACAGAGGGGGAACCATTTTCCAAGGTAGTCTCTATGGTCTTTATGATCTCTGCCACAGTTTGTAAGCCAGGCGCCATTTCCTTCTAAGTTTGGGATGTACTTGAATTCTATGGTGGTCCCCTCCAGGGTCTCTTCCATGTCCTCTTTATCACATTCCACTTTTGAGGCATAGCAGAATTTCCCCTCTTTGAAGGCATAGATCCTGATCTGTAAGTTTTGAGCTACTCCCAAGCGGCTTTAGGATCTTCGCAGAAATGCGTAGCAGCATTCAGTATTATCCAAAGTCGGGCAGGGAAATGTAATGAATACTGCAGGCCTTCCTCATGCAGAGCTTTCTTAAATTCCAGAGAAAAAGCTTGTGTCTGTTGTACTTTATAGTCTGTAATATTAAGACCCTGCTGTTATCTACTGTGAATGGGCCTGCATTGCCTGCTCTTTGGAGCAGTATATCTCTGTCCCTATAGTAGAGTAGTTTTGCCTCCACTGATCGCGGTGGTAGCCTGGCACCGGCGGGTATGCCACCACTTGATGTGCTTGTTCCAGGGTGTGGACGTCAGACAAGTTCTCAGGGCCGACCACTGTCCTGAGTCAAGGCTCAAGATATGCAATCATGTCCTTACCCTCCACACCCTCAGATAGGCCCACCACCCTAATATTATTTCTCCTGTTGCAGCCTTCAGAGTCTTCTGCCCTGCATTCAAAGGTGTGGACCCTGTCAGAGAGCTCTGCAACCTGGTGCTTCAGTGTTTGCTGTTTAGGCCGGTGGTCAGTAATTGAGGCTTCAACCATTTTTACTCTTTCTGCTAATTTGTGGTGCTCTGTCCGCATCATCCCCAGCCCCACTGACACAGTAGTAATGTCCTGGTGCAGCATAGCCTTAGTGTCAGCACTAAGATTGGGTCCTCCAGGGGCCCAGGCCCTGGTTCCTCCTCCCACAGTAGTTCCTTAACAGGGTCCTCAACTTCATGGAGGACCCCCGAGGTTCTTGCTCATGTGTTTCCCATCACCACAAAGAGCCAGGGAATTGAATCTAATGGGCAGGTGTGATCTAACCTCAGCAACAGTCACCTACCACCAGGGTCCCAGCGATGCTCTGCAACACACCAGCAGGTCACTACGCCAACATCCAAGGGCAGCCCACACAGCTTGCATAATTATGCCTCCCAGTAAAACAGTGTCACGTCAATTCGCCAGTGGCGCCGGGCCCCAAGGTGGCGAGGGGTCAGTCTCGCCACCTCTCTGCAGTATCCACAGAGGTTAACCAAAACTTTAGGCCCTGTGCAGCAGCGTTGTCACTCATCACTAGGATCCATCGGAGGCTATACCTGGGATTCACACACTTGGCCAGGAGCCATCCCCCTGGTGCAGCTGTGAAGCAAGAAGATACAGCCCAATATTCAGACTGGTGTCACAGGCCTCCATTCAGACCTCTAAGCCTGCAGCTGCCTTCTCAGTGTGATAGGGTCTCAGTCAGTGCCCTCGGGGAGTAACGTCGGGAGAGCCTCCCCTCAGCCCAACTACCAACTGCTTGTAGGTCCCTGGGCCGCGATCCAGGCCTCAATGCTCACTTCCCTGGTAGGGGCCTCCCACCACACCTACCTTCCAGGCAGTAGCTCCGTGGAGACTGCCGACTGCACCAACCTAGTGCAGGAGCATGGCGAGGGCATCAGTGTCCACACCTGCAACTGCTCCCGACTCAGCTAAAAGCTGTGAGCAGTCATCCTTAGTCTGTGATCTTCTCAGTGCCCTGAACAGGCTTGTTCATTTTGAACCTCTCACGGCCCAGGCAAGTTGCCAATCCCTCTGGACCTCAAGAGCCGATGCAGCACCACCGAGGGGGGCCCCCTCTCACTCCTCAGCATCCACAGCACAGCCGACAGATCCACCCCTCCATAGCCTCCTCAGTCACTCGGTCCTCTGGTCACTTGCCCTTCAAGGCCTTCTCCGAAATCTCTGCTGCCGACCGCACCCAGTAAAAGCGTGTCTCCGCAGTCCGGGGCTGCCATGATAGACACCTATGCCAGGGCCAAAACGCGTACCGTGCCGACAATCCACCGCCCCTTAGCTCCCTACCTGCGGTCTCTCGCAGCACAGGGTGCCCGCAGTTCAGAGGATGTCCTGCCGAGCAAAATATCAGATTTGGGCGCTAATAACCACTGGCTAGAAAATGGGTCGGTGCAGAGTGACAGATTAACGCATCCGCCATTATCGGCTTTCCTAAACACCATTCTCTTTGACAAAAAAATAAGTAGCAATTTGTGATAAGACTAGCCTCACATTTTATCCTCTGTCTTTGAGCCCAAAGCAAATTGTGAATAGATATAAATAAAGTTTAAAGTAATCTTTAATGCTTATTCTCCTTCCGAACTGAGGCATAGTTATTTTAGGGGTTGCTGTAGCACCCCAAGAACCCCTATATCCAGTGCCTATGACAAAGTGATAACTCAATTTAAATTGTATACTGTGTCCTTTGTCTTCCCCACATTTCTTACAGCATATATGTGATTCATGTCCCGGAAAGGGGTAACTGTTCCCTTTAAATTTTCCATAACAGTTTAGCCCCTTGCAATGAGGACAGACAGAACTGTCCTTTCCCTAGGAAGTCCTATTGTTTTTTTTTAGGCTGTCTGTGATGGGTGCTCCTCTTAATCGCCTATTTCATCTCATCGTTCATAGAGATTTTGAATTTTTTTGGGCCATGGGGAATGGTGCACTAAAAGGAACAATCCGCTTTTCCGATAAACCAAGGCACACATTGTCAGGCTCGAAGTGAAGTGGAATATCAAACTCACTTCTAATGTATTGTCATAAGCGGCAATTTGATTTCCAAAGTTGTTGACAGGCAGATGAATGGCATGGAAGCGGGAAGAATTTGCTTTCCCGATAAACCGAGGCACACAATGTCGGCTCGAAGTGAAGTGGAATTACAAACTTACTTCTAATGAATTATCATAGGCGGCAAGTTCGGCAGGATGATTTCCAAAGGTATCAGCAGGCTGGAGTGCTGTCGAGCTGCTGCAATCTGTCCCGGAAAGCGGATTGTTCCCGCTTCCATGCCATTCATCTGGAATTAATTTGATGGGGCCTTGTTCAACTACCCAGGATTCACTCTGGTTGCCCTAGGCTGTCATCCCTCCTTCTTCCCCCTCCTTGTCCTGATGAAGACCTGCAATGACCACTCAATGGTGCATAGATTGGGTTGAAACGTCGACACTACTTCTTGGTCCAGATCAAGGCTTTGCGTGCAAAAATTAAAATTGGATAAGCAGCAAAGTCATTGTTTTAAGTCTGGCCTTTTCGCTCCCTTGTACATATTCCAATCACCTTGTACATAATACATACTCAAATGTATCACTGAGCACAATATGTCACTTGATCACTTTTCATCCTAAAACTTCACCTTGTTGACAGCTTTTATTGAAGTATGGGTATATATAAATGATGCAATTTATATAAAAAACGTATTACCCATCATTCTGTGTTTTTTCGTGTGTTCCTTATGGATAAAATTGTTTTGGTATTACATTTTGAGGATTATTTATAAGAGATAAGATAATTGAATTACTTGTAAAAGAAATTAGTTACGCATACCCGACAGAACCATTGTTTTTGCTTTCATATATACACCTAGGTTCTAAGGGACACAGGGTTACCCCATTGTTTGTTTGATTTAATGGGCGGAAATAGGCACATCACACTGCTTAGACTGGGATTTAGCGGCAGGAGTTCATTCCACCCTAAAAAATCAGTGCAAATGGCACCACGTGGTGCGCTAGAGGCAGCATCTTTTTGAGTTGACTTTGCGGCCACTCAGTTAGATTTTTCTTCATGAGCTCATGCCTTCTGACTATGAACGTTTGTGACCCCTTAGCAACTTACTGTTTTTTAAATGTGGCAGCAGTTGATGGAATTTTGCTAGAACTCCGCGTTACAAAAGTAACGCGAAGTAGACAAAATTCCACCAATTCTGCCAGCAGAGCTGAATACATCACCCACCCCTTGATTTGCAATGAAACAAATACCTACATTTAAAAATCCAAGGTTCACTTGAAATCCCAAAACTTTTTAGGTTTGGCCTGCTTGGCAAGTTATTGTATCAAAAAAGAAATAAATCGGCAAATCCAATAGGTGTTGTCTATGTGAAATCCAATGGCTTTGTCAATGTTTTTTAGACATCTTGCACAGCAGCGGAGCCGCTTTGCAACATGGCTGAAAGTAAAGAAAATAGATGAGCGACGATGTGGTTAATGCTGTTTGCATTATAGCTCTTTTTGTTTTTAAACTTTCAGCCATGTTGTTCAGCAGCTAATTCCTATCAATGAGATGGAAATTAAAGTACATGGGTGTAAAACTGTAAAGTCAGCTCACTTGCAATTTTGTGTAAGCTGCTTAAGCTTTGTGAAATGCAAAGCTTATGAGGATCTTTTAAAAAATATATATTTTTAAAACTGTCTTCAGTTCAGAGCATCCCTCCCACACCTCTTACCTGAGGTGGTGGATGTCCAGCCTTAACACTCAACATTTTGCCGCTGGACAATGGCCTAGCTAGGGCAACACTTACCTCAAGTAAAGCTAAGAAATGTAGTCTGCTTCGTAAAGGATGGAGTTTCTTAATTCCTCCCAACTTCATAAGTGAAGATTTATTTTAACTTGCCACTAATTTAAAATAACTTAACAGAGAACTTGGACCATATCCATTTAAGACATTTTGGGTAATCAGTGGCAAATGGTGTGTTTTAACCATTTTAGGGCTGCAACAATGGGGGAAACGAAATATAATTAGAATGTCATTTTACAGGAAAAGTTGGGAAGGTCCCAAAATGAATTTTACTCTAAGGTTGTGGCAAGAGATTTACAGTTCAATTACATTTGATCAAAAGCACTAGTCAAATCTGCATGGACTTGAATCAGGCTTTTTCATTGGCGTGTACCCCTTACAGGTACATGCTGGTTGTGCGAAAGGTGTTGTACAAAAGGAGACCTTTGTCAGACATCGACTAGGAAGACAGGCTATCACGGTAAAGGATAGGCAAGTGTGTGAGCCTTGAATGGGTCATTGGAGGCTTGTGGCCTGGCTGAGGACTGCAGTTTCATCTCCAGTTAGAGAAGCCGTAGATGGGCAGGCAGCAGCATTGCTGCCTAGGCTCTGAGTGCTGGTTTCACGGTTTGCATCTAGTATCCTGCTCTCTGATAACCTCTATTTGATGCTGCTTTGCATGGTACCTCCCATTTTTCTGGTAGCAAGTCATGGAAAACAAATTTTAAAGAAATATGATTTTGAGGAAATATAAATAAATTGAAAATAAAAGGAAACATTTTAAAGGAAAGATGGTTGTAAAGGAAATAAAAAATTAATTCAACTTGAATAGAGTTCAGAACTACTGAGGGTTTTTTGAGTTTAGGGATGGGTAATATTTAGTGGCTATGAGGGGTTTTTAGGGGCCAGGAAATGGGTGGAGTTCAGACATAGAAAGGGGTTTTTAGGTTTCAGGGATGAATGGAGTTTCTTGGTGGTGAGGGATTTTTGGGTATCAGGAATTGGTGAAGTTCAGCGGTTGTGAGAGGTTTCAGGGTTTACGGAGTGGAGTGGAGTTTAGGGGTGGCAAGGAGTTTTTAAGGTTAAGTGATGGGTGGACTGTAGGGTTGTTGAGGGGTTTTAGGTTCATGGATGGGTGGAGTTTAGGGCTGGTGAGGATTTCTTCGGTCAGTGATGGGTAGAGGTTAGGGGTGGTGAAGAGGTTTTAGGGTTCTGAATCTGGTGGGATTTAGGATGGTAAAAGGGTTTTAAGGATTCAGTGATTGGTGGAGTCGTAATGTTGAAAGGAGGTTTTAGGTTTCAGAGATGGGCAGAGTTTAGGGGTGGTGAGAGAATTTTAGGGGTCATCGATGGGTGGTGTTTAAGGGAGGTGAGGCTTTTTTGTGTTCAGAGATGGGTGGAATTGGGGGGGAGGGTTTTAAGAGGTCAGGAATGGGGGGTTTAGGTGTAGACAGGGGTGTAGGGTTCAAGAATGGGTGGAGTTTAGAGGTAGCGTAAGGTTTAAGAATTTAGAGATGGGTGCAGTGTAGTGATAGTAAGGGCTTTTAGGGTTCAAGGATGGGTGTAGCTTAGAGGTCAGGGATTTGTGTGCTTTAGGTGTAGCGAGGGTTTTTTAGCTTTCTGGGATGGGTGGTGTTTAGGGATAGAAAGTGCTTTTAGGGTACAGGGAAGGGTGTAGTTTAAGCATGATGAAGGGTGTTAAGGGGCAGGGATGCAGGGTGTTTTTAGGTGGTGAGGGGCAGCAATTTAAAAGCATACAAAGTAATTCTTTGACAATGTAAAAGATATAAATCTGAAATTACATCTCTTGAAGTAAAGCACTGAAATAAATACCTCCAACAAAACGTTTTCTGAAAGTAAGACCTACAACCATTGAAGTTTCCAATTTATAAAGTAAGCATGCTTAAGCCAATTTCAAACCTAAAGACATTCTATTAATTAGTTTCTTTGAAATTGTATGTGCCATTCATTCTGAAAATTTCCATTAAAGTGTTTAGGTGAAATGGTTTCTCAGTAATTGTATTTCATTAAATAGTTTGTCTGTGAAATCACATTCATCCCAGAATATATGACGTTACAATGCTTGCTTTTATCACGCGGTAGGTAACAACGCGGTCGTTACAACAACTGCGTTGTTGCCACGCGTGGCATTACATCGCAAGTCGTTCCAACGACTTGCGCTAGGTGGCGCGCTGGA
Organism: Triturus cristatus; assembly: GCF_964204655.1. Lineage (NCBI taxonomy): Eukaryota > Metazoa > Chordata > Amphibia > Caudata > Salamandridae > Triturus > Triturus cristatus. The sequence continues at coordinate 690,745,291 of NC_140580.1, forward strand.
ATTAGGAATAGTATAAATTACTATTCCTACTCCAGTTAGCGCAACAGCAGGGAAGGTGTTAAAAATCCAACACATTCCCTGGTGTTGCACGCCACCTAGCGCAAGTCGTCGAAACGTCTTGCGATGTAAAGGCACGCGTGGTAATAACGCAGTTGTTGTAACAACCGCGTTGTTACGAACCCGCGTGGTATTGCCAGCATTGTAAATGCTGTCTCCCTTCATCCCAAGCTGGCAAGCTATGAAATTCACTGTTAGCCAGTATTCGAAGAATTCAGGAGCATATACACTTCAAAAGGCAGCTGCAAACATGGCTATTTTCAAACTCCACCACTCCACATCCCAACAATAGAGCCCAGAGAGACAGTTGCACCCTCAAACTCAATCTTCAGGTTACAATCCACAGATTGGAAACAACCTAACCAGCAACTACTTCCGATAGGCAGGTATGTTAAGGAGGGCTCATCTCTGGTTCACCGAGATATTAGACTGCTATGTAATTTCTTATATAAAATTTAAGGAACACTCAAATACTAATACCATAATACACAACATTTGGAAGACAACTGTCACTTACACCTCTTATATTCACATACGATGGATCTGCTACAAGGGTTGCCCGTCACCAGTACTGCACAGACAATGAACCAGCCATTACCGAATGCAGAGGCATGGAATAACTGAAGAGACCTGTCAGACTGCACTGGCCAATTGGAGGACTTTAATCTATTCCACCACTGCAGGTCCCACAAATCTCTACACTGTGGTCAGGGCCACTGGGGTTATGCAATTCTGTTACTGTGGTGTTTCCCAAATAATTATGGATTTGTTGCATTTGCCACATGATCCACCATGTGCTATATAATATGCCGATTTTAACAAAAAAATGTGTTTCTAGTCAATGGATCAAAAGTTACTAAAATTGCAGTGACCCCTGTTTTGCGGCGCAGTCGGAAGCTTTGTACAAAATATTACTCTATTTGGAAATGTAACTGCTATTAATGATGTGTAACCTATCCCCAGACAGTGTCAATGTGAAAACAATGACAAAATCATGATGTAATAATATCACAAAATGTTCTGCATTAGGTTGCATAATTTGCTTTTTCCTGCCACATAATTTAGTGAGCCCCGTCTCATAATTTGGTCCTCTCCTGCCATATAATTCCAGTGGCCATGACTATGGCTGTCTCTTTACATATCACAATGACATTCAGATATCGGATGAAAGTATCAATGCCCATTCCACCGAATACACCACTTCTCTCTCCCTCTTATCATGCCAGCTCAGGTCCGCAACTAGAAATAACATTTCTGATTAGACAAGCCAGAACAGTAACCAGTTCGGCAGACTATAATCATAAGAAATACAATAAAGGGACTTGCAGAGCTATTCAAATCTGCCAGTGTACTGAAAAAACGTATGCTACACGTTGGTGTCTATTACACCTCATCACCCACCACACTGCTACGCACTGCGCTCCATAACATGATAAGCACACCGCGGTGGTAATCATGCACAACATGAAAACACTTCCCTCATAGGATCACAAAACAAAGGCCGCACCTTTCCAGCCACACACCCTATATGGCATATCTTTCTTCCCATGTAGGTAAGCGCTTCAGTGCTCCATATGGAGATAATAAGCACTTTACAAATGCTGCTATACAGTACAATTCGATACAATTTTCATTATCTGTTCATCACCAAGATTTTTTTCGATCTTATTAAAATGTTTGTTTCCATCAGACTTTAGATTAACAAAACAAAATGTGCTTCATTTGTGTTTTCACAACTGCTGATATATGTTGAAATGTTTGCTCAGTTCATTTACAGGTAATTAAATTGTGTTGTGTGTTAGAAAAAAATTGACACCCTGCACCCTTTGTTTTCACACTCCCTGTACCCCAGCAAAGATTGAGACATAATTCACTTTACAAAATTATCCCACTTTGCAGTCAGAGAAAGAAAAGCAAACACCATCCCCTTATTAAAAGACCAAGCAGAAATTTGTTATGACATAGCCTGACATTTGACCTCTGTCTTTGAACACAAAAAAAATGTGCCAAGATAAATAAAAATTTAAAGTCCTTTTTATTGCACATTCATTCACCTTCTGACCGCCAGCATGGTTATTTTGGTAGGACTACAGCATCCCTCACCCAAGCACCTCTACTCCCAGTGCCCCCTTTTTCTTTTTGATTAGATTATTTGCATTCAAATTTGAATACAGGTTGTTTAGATAAAGTGATTTTTCCATAAATGCTGTGGTAGCTGCCTGGGTCTTTTGAGGAAGGGGGGGCCAAAAAAATAATATGGGTTTGCCAGCCCTCAAATGCCCCACGGTGGCTACAGCCTTGCCTTTCTCTATGCATGCTACATTATGCAGCACACAGAAAGAGAAAATGCATCTAAGGATTGTTTTTGTGCAGGAAGGTAACCCTTCCTGCGCAAAAACAGTCCTGCCTGTAACGCAGGCACCCTTGCACTAAGGTTCAAGGGTGCCGACATTGGCGCTAGGCAGCACATGGTGCACCAGCGCTGGTAGAGAGCGGAAATGATCCATATCTTTTGTAAATATGGAGCATTTCTGCTCTCTCACCTTAGCTTGTTGCACTTTGTTTTGTGAAATATTAATAAATGTGCCTCCCTGTTTTGTTCCCTGGATAGTTCCCAGCGGTACCGTTCCTCTCCCTTGCTCCATTGAACATTCACTGAGCTGGAACTGTCAAATGTGTAGAATGATTCTCTGACTAGTCTGGTGATGGGTAAATAAATCTCTTCTGAAGATCTCAACTGTTTTTGAATACTTCTATGATTGAATCACATGTTTCTATATATTCTAACTTACAGGGAGTATTGGTCACCTAGGTCATCGGGTCAAGTTAAGCATGTTTCACCAGAGAAGGGTAATTTTTAAATAGCATTTGTTTTCTATCTTCTCTGTGATGTTCTTGTTCGTAGTTACATACACTGTATGTAGCTTGTGATGTTGAGTACCTGGTACTGAGTTATGCTTGGGATTTGTCAGTCATTCAGCTGAGACTCTTCTAAAATGGCTTGGACTTCCACGCTGGCAAGGTCGATTGACTGACTGTGTGTTCCAACTCAATTTCCTCACATTTTACTCATGTGTGTGGAATGTGTTATGAACCATTAGCTTATCTATGCTCTGTGTTAGCCCTTTCTGTGCCAAGGACGTAACGGTTATGTCCTCTGCTTCAGTGGCCGTGTGAGGAGTACATAACAGTTACATCCTCTGCACACATCCTGGAAACCCCTATGCAGTTTAGAGCAGTGGGAATTCATTTTTTTATTTTATTTTTCAGCCTCAGGAGCAGGAGAACAGCTTCCCCTGCCATTTGTATCAGGAGACCTCGGGGAATGCCGGGTGGAAGTAAGTTTGTGGCTCCCTGCAGATTCCAGAACTTTCCATCAAATAAATGTGAGGAAAATTAGTTTTTTATAGTACTAATGAGAGGTTTGCAAGGGATTCTGGGTAATAAAACATGGTGAGAGCCACACAAGTCAGCCCACCCTAAATAGCCTTAGGTTGGCCAATTTTCCCTGGGTGCTGGCTGAGCTAGGGTCCAAAATCTAGGGGAACGAAAATAATGCATAGCTGGGTCCAGGAGATACGACTGAGCCCAAGGGCCCTCCTGCCCTGTACTTAATCCTCTGGCCTGCCTCACCACCTTGAGCCCGTGACGGGGTTCCATCAGGCCTGGGGAGGCCTCCCTTGCTTCGCCTGTGTGATAAGGTGCCTGTGGGCCCTGGGTCAGAGCTGAATCAGGGCCCTTCTTGCAGGTCTGTGCCTGAGACCCAGCTGGGGCTCTGAGCACCCTGGCCACAGGGTACCCTGAGCCTGGCCATTTGGTCTCCCGCCATGCTTTCAACTGGCACTACCAGATGGCGGAGCCACCCTGGAAGTCCCAATAGGGGCACATTTGCTTCCCTGAGCCCAGCCAGGGCTCCAGGAGGCTGGGTGTGTTTGCGCCTGCTGTCTCCTCTGTCACTCAGTGTGGACGGATTACAAGAACAAAGGGTAGCCTTCCTCCTTACTACTAGGGACAGGGTACCTTAGACCTCCTTGTGGTTCTCAGCCAGCTATCAGATGACCCAGGATCGGGGTCCCGGTGAGCTCTGGGGTGGGGGCCCTCCATCCTAACCACCGTCCTCAGGACTGCATTTGCAGAGTGGGAAGGCCTTCCATGTGCAGCTGGGTCCAGGACCTCCGACCGGGGCCCTGCCAGGCTGCAGGGTAGGCACTCCCACCCTGGACTCTATCCTTTGGTCTGCCCCACTAACAAGGGCCCGGGACCGAGGTCCATCAGACAGGGGAGGCTTCCTCTGCTTGGCCTCCTTCAGAAGCTCTGACCGGGGCCCTGGCGGGCCCAGGGGTCGGAGCTCCACAGAATCTAGGACAACCATCATCTGCTCTGTTCCCCAATTGAATAATTTAGCAGGTGTAAAATATAAATTAAATACAGTTGTATACAATTGTGCCTTTTAGCTAATAGATGTTCAAAGTTAATGATAGTGTCATATAGATATCTACATCCGGGTTGTTCAGCTTCCTTGCCCAGCCTGTCTCGGTCTTTTCTAAGTCATCTGGTAGTTCATCTATCAGCAGGCTATAAATATTACTGATTTTGATAGTCTTCCTAGTGATTACTTCCAGCATTGGAGCATTGGTATCCTATCCAGTTTTACCACCGGTCTACATGTAGTGAGGATGTTCCTAACCTGCACATATTTAAAATAGTGGTTATTTGGAATCCCAAACTCCTGCCGTAACCTGGAAAAGTGGGAGACTTGCTCTCCCACATAGAGTTCTCCAATTGTAACCACCCCTAACTCTTCCCATTTCTAGCCCATAGCATCGTAAAAGAGGGGTGGGAAGAGCGAGGATCGCCACAAGGGAGTAAATCGATAAATTATAGGTATCGCCATGAATTTTGACACTTTATTCCATGTCCTCCTTGCACCCTATACTACCTTGAAGCGAACCTTTTCATAATAACTCTGCTCCATTTATCTCAGCAGCAGCCCAGGGGCCTCCTTCTCTATGGTGAGCTCATATACTGTTGGTATTCTAGCCACTATTTCAACCTCCTTGTCCCTATCTACTGAAGAAGAGCCACCCAATAACATAATGTAATATTAGGAATTGAAAGTCTCCCTCTATCCTGTGGGAGAGTTAAATATTTAAGTGACCTTCTCACTTTCCCGTATTACCAAATGAAGTTAGAGAAGATAGACTCCAAGGTCTTCAATATCTGTTTGTCTACCGCAAGCGGGATTGAGCGAAATAGATACAAGATTTTCAGCAGCATAGTCATTAAAAAAAAAAATTCCTCTTCCAATTATAGATACATGCAGCCGATTTACTCTTTTTAGATCTGCAGATATAGGTGTCTATTATGATGTAGGGTGGATCGCCACCGCCCGCATGGCGGTGGCGATCCGTCCTACATCATACCTTGCCCGCCTCCCATTTCCGCACGGCCATATTATGATGGCAGGGGGGACCGCGGCAGACAGAAAGACCATCTGCCGCTTTTCAGTTGAAAAGGGTTGCATATGGTGGCGGTGTCTGCTAGACACTGCCAGCCATATTAGGATGCCAGCAGGAAGCAGCCTTTCTGTGGCGGAAGGCATGCGGATTCCTGAGTTGAGGGCCCGTTGCAGGCCTTCTTGATATTGGGGAGGTAGGGGGGGCACATGGGGGGTACCTATGGTACCCCCTTGTATTTGCAAGGATGACGTGGCAAACACCGTACGGTGCCTGGCACCTTGTGCATGGAAATGCACACAGTGCAGCCACAGCATTGTGCGCCACAATGCTGGGATTTGAGGATGCCAACGCCACTGTGGCATCCTAATTGCCGGTGAGGGACTGCCGCACCACTGGTGGCCGGTCCCAGCACCGCTAGTGTGGCAGGCGGACTAAAGTCCGCCCTCCATCCTAATCGGCCCCATAGTCTATACCAGGTGGTCAAAATTAATTTTCACAATTTCGTCCACCTTCAAGCTGATGTGGTCCCGAGGTAAACTGCTGATTCTGCTCATCGAGAATCATTAAAAACGATATTCTCGGTGCAAATAACAACTGTCTTCCCTTTATTCAATGCGTACCCTGATACAAGCCCATATCCCTCAGCTATACCGACAATCTCCCTAATTGCCTGTGTTGGGTCAGTAATTAACAGAGAAACATCGTCGGCATAAGCCAAAACCTTAGTCTCCTAACCCCTGCTTATCATCGGTTTGATCCCCTGGCACTGCAAAAGCTTTACCACCAAGGGATTTATATACAATGCAAACAAAATGGGGGAGCAGGGGCACCCTTGTCTAGTTCCCCTATATATTAATATATTTCCTAATTCTCTCCCCATCAATTGTAATCAGACTCTTGGGGCAGAGTACATAGCTTTATTTGCCTTTATGATTTGCGGTCCGAAGCCTTTTAACTCCAGAAACCCCCACCAGAACCTCCAGGATATCTAGTCAAATGCCTTCTTGGCATCGAGGAGGATCAAAGCCATCTGCCCCACAGTCCCGGCCATGATGTCAAATACCGATATAGCCCTCGGGGTATAATCCATTGTTTCTTTTCCTGGGATAAGCCCATGCTGCTAGGGGGAGACCAGATGTCCTCTAACCCTCCATAACCGAATAGTCAATATCTTCGATGGGCTCTGTTAGAAATGGGATCTCTGGTTGGCTAAGGCTTGCGCCAATGCCAGGCAGAGACCCCCACTCTAGTCAGGGCAAGGGAGTTACACGCCAAAGATAACCTCTGCTCACCCCCTTGGTAGCTTGGCACGAGCAGTCAGGCTTATCCCGGAGGCAATGTGTAAAGCGTTTGCGCAACACACACACACAGCAGCAACCCACTAGGCACACTACAAAAGGAACTCCACACAAGGTTATATATAAAAATAGCCTTTGTGTTATCCACAACACATTAGAGTAGTAATCACACAATGTACACGGTGCCAACTGGCACTAGGCAATATTTACAGGGGATTATGTACACATGACAGGGCCAATTGGGCCACTGTCCGAACCACCACAAAGTGAAACTAGTAGATGTAGAATACAACCAACAACCACTGGTAAAATTTGGAACTTAGCATTAGATTTTGCAACGTAGAACAAAGGATGCAGAAATCACCTTGCGCAGGAATCACATTAGGCATAAAAGACATTAAGCCCAAACCTCATTAGCATAAACACATTACGCACTAGGCCTCACCAGCATAAACACAGTATGCGCTAACCTCCTAAGCATAAACACATGGCGCATTAATCAGGATGTATAAATCCCATTTGGTACTTTAAACATAAATCACATTGGGGCCCTGCGCCCTACCAACTTACAACTGACTCCAGGCCAACTGTCCTTCTGTAGGGCTCAAATACCCTATGTGCACAATGTCAGGGCATAAGAGGGACCTCGCAAAGGGACCCCTGGGCTGCCTCAGCAGCAAACATAAAGTGCGCAATTGCGCTGGAGCAGGGAAGGAGTGTACCTTACTACATCTTAGAAGGGCCCCCGAAGGAAAAGAAGGGTGTTGGCACTACTGTGCCTTGTGAGCCCCCTTGGGTTCTTTAACACATGGGCTCTTGTTGCAGCAGCCCACTGTCCAGAGGGGCAGCTGGGAAATCAGCATGGGCACTCACGGTGCCCTAAGCACTACTCCAGGGGGCAGGCACTGGCAATGTGCCCCGACACATCCCCAACCAGTGTACGACTGAGTCTCACTCACCGGGCTCGCTGTGGGTGTCTCCGCAGGCTCTGGGCACCGGAAATATGCCCGACAGGTCTCGCTGCTGGGGCCTCTTCTCCAACCTCACCAGCGCGGTAGGGGCAGGCACCAACAATGTGCATCTAGCCTCCTCCTCCGCAGGACTCCTCCTTTGTTTAGGCATGTCGCGGGGCTCTCCCCTACTCCAGGGGGCCCCGTCTCGGCAGTAGGGACATGCAGGGCTCACACCACGGCTGCGGGAGCCCTGCCTCCAGGTTCCCTCGACACTTCGTTTAAGCAGATACCGTGGGGCTCTCCCTCACGCAGGGGAGCTCCGCTGGTTCACCGGCCATCTTCTCCACATCCAAGCAGGCGGGGTGGGCTCCCGTCCTCCCTCCACCTTCTCTCACCGGCCGGCAACTTCCTGCTCGAGTCACGCGGCCCCGCCCACCGTCAGGCGGAAGTGCCTGTCTTCCTGGTCGCACCGACGACTTCGGCGATTCCTTCATGCGAGCGCAATACGGGGTAGGCTCCCATTTTAAATAAATACAAAAGCGGGGTGGGCACCCACTAGGAGAATATAAGCCAAAAAGGCAAAGATACGGGGTGGGCACCCGCTCGGGGCACAGACAAGCGGGGTGGGCTCCCGCTTCAATAAAGAGCTCAGGGGGGAATCCCACATGCCGGGATTCTCTCGCGCTGCAGTAGGACCAGCTCCTCTCTCCTCAGGCAAAAGAAAAGCACTCACGAGGCGCTAGGAGCCACGGCTCCAGCAGTGGCCCCAAAAAGGCCAGAATAAAGAGTCCTTGGTGCTGGGGGGACCACAGCGCAGCCAGGCAGGCCAGCATGCAGGGACCCCCAGGAAACAGCAGCTGGGTCCCACGGTGGTTCCTCCTGGCAGAGTGTCCACTCAAAGTCAGCACAAGCACAACAACTTCATGGGGTCACAGACCCTATCTTTATACTACTTTTCCCCTTTGTCTGCGCCAGCAAAGGGCTTGGGGAACCAGCAGAAACTGGTTCAGGGGGGAATTGGAGCAATCTGTTTACCAGGTTCCTCATCCCTATTGTTAGGTGGGGGCTCATCATCAAACACACCACAGGGGGCGGAGCCAGCATTCACTAGGGCAGGCACAATCCTATTCAGGGACCAGGGACTTCCACTCCCACTACTCAGAATGCAGATGTCCCTATTCAGCCTAGCACTGACTCACCCTGCCCCTCCTGGAGCCACACACACATCCAGCTCCTGTCACTCACAAGCCAGACATGCAATTCAAATTAGGCAGGCAGACACATAGCACACAGACATGCCAACTTCTAAAAGTGGCATTTCTAAAATACCCATAATAAATCTGCGCACACCATTGTGCAGCATTTATTCTCACAATTTCATACATGCCAGACTTGACCACACTGCTCCTCACAAAACAGGAATTACCACTGACACACATTCATCAGGGAATCCCCCATGCATTTCTATGGGAGGGCAGGCCAATCTCACTAAATGTAACACAGAGCGCATGCACTTTACACTGGACAGCAGTGTGAAAGTGCCTGAAGGCCTAAAACCACCAACACTACACAGGGAGAAGGCTAGGAGACAGGCAAAAAGTTTAGGGGTGAACCTGCCAAAAGGGCCAAGTCCAACAGGCTCCATCCTCTGGCCAGCTGCACCTGCAAGGGCCCAGGACGGGGATCCATCAGGCCTGGGGAGGCCTCCCCCACTTTGCTGGCATGTTAAGGTGCCTGCAAGCCCAGGGCCGGCGGTCCATCTGGCCCCCCTTTCAGCCCTGTGCCTAAGGCCCAGGTGAGGCTCCAAGCCCCCGGGCCATGGAGACCCCGTCCCCTCCAAGGACAAGTGAAAGCCCTGTCTGTTAAGGCACAGCACGACCAGATGACAGCCCTTCAAGCCCGGCTATCTGGTCACGTTTAATGCTTTCCAATAGCACTACCAGATGGCCGAGCCACCCTAGAAGTCCCAATGAGGGCACATTTGCTTCCACAGCCAGGGCTCCAGGAGGCCAGGTGCATTTGCACCATTGGTCACCTCTCTCACTTGGTGTGTACAGATTACAAGAAAGGTGGTAGCCTTCCTCTGGATTACTAGGGACAGGGTTTTCCGGAACCCCTTGGGATCTGGCGGTTCTCAGCCAGTGAGCAGATGGCCCAGGACCAGCCCACCTCTGTCCTGGGCTCCGTCCTTGGGCCCCAGCATGCCAGAGCACCCAGGACGGGGTTCTGCGGGCCCGGGGAGGCCACTCCTGTGTGTCTGGGTCCAGGAGCTTTAACCGGGTTCCGGGGCAGGCAACCCTGCCCCGAGATCTGTCCTCCAGCCTGCCCCATGGCCAAGGTCCCGTGTTGGGGTCCACCAGGCGCGGGGTGGCCTCTCCCTGCTTCGCCTGCATGTAAAGGTACCTTCAGGGCGGAGGCCCGTCGAGGTTTTCCTCACAGCCCGTGCCTAAAGCTCAGGTGGGGCTCAGAGCCCCCGGGCCACAAAGCCCCAATCCCCTTCGAGGACAAGCAGAAGCCATGTTTGTTAAGACAGAGTGCGACCAGATGGCCATCCTTTGAGCCCGGCCATCTGGTCACGTTCAATGCTTTCCAATTGCACTACCAGATGGCCGAGCCGCAGTGGAAGCCCCATTGTTTCCCCGAGCCGGGCCACGGTTTCATGAGGCCGGGTACATTTGCGCCTTTGGTCCCTTTTCTCACTCGGTGTGCATGGATTACAAGAAAGGGGGGTAGCCTTCCTCTGGACCCCCTTGGGGTCTGGCGATTCTCAGCCAGTGACCAGATTACCCAGGACCAGCCCACCTCCGTTATAGGCTCAGTCCTCGGGCCCCCTGCCTGTCAGAGCACCTGGGGGGAGCTCCGTGGGCCCAGGGAGGCCTCCTCTGCGTGTCTGGGTCCAGGAGCTCTAACTGGGCCCTGGGTTTATAACCCCTGCATGACAAACCAAATATGTACATTTTTGTTGGCTTCCCCATAGTCTGTACATTTACTTAGCTGTTCAGCCAGCAGCACTACCATTGATGTGCTATGGCCATTTTATTTGTCTTCCTCATCAATGTTCAGAGTGCCCCAGCAGTCCAAACCGGTGTCTGGTCTTCTTCAGGGTTCAGCGAAATCCATCATCCCTCCTCCTCCTCCATGTTGAGGTTTTAGGAAGGTGTGTACAGTTCCACAAGGTAGATGGGAAAGATGTGAGTGCCCATTTCTACTGTGACACTTCATCACTTTACCCCTGTCTCACTGTCTCAACTCTCATTCACAGCATTTTGGGACATTCCAACAAGTTGACTTCAAGTGGTCTATTGAAACACCTTCCTGAGAGCCCTAAGCCACACCTTGGTCCCCTCCCTCCCTCAAAAGTTTCAAATGAGCGACCCTTCTGCGATTGGGTCCAGATGTCTGTCCCCCCTCCTTTGTTCTCCTTGGAATGAACCGTCTCAGGGCAAATGGACCTTTTTTGTGGGGTAGGCTTTGACCCCCTTGCTCCCCCACCACACTGGCAAAAGTTCAGATTTGCACTTGGATGTAGGTCTTTGCAATAGCCCATGTAAAACCTGCAGTTCTTCCTGCATAAGAAAAACAGCTATTTGTCCTTACCAACCCTTACATGACTCTTATTAAGGTCTCTAGGTATTACTGCCATTCCCATCACAAACGAAAAACGGTGAATTGACGTATTGTGGGGACCAATATTTAACCACTTTGATTACCTTATTATCACATGCTGATTCAGGTCCTTTGGATTCAAATTAATAGTATTTTTTTTATACTCTTCGCTAACCAAAATAAATTAACAAAACAGCCCAAAACCATTTTTGTTCGGCTTCGGTTCTTGTTTGAGACCTTTATTGATTTTGAGGCGCTTTAGATTTGCACTGCAAGCATTATGGTAGTTTCCCTTTGGTCTCTATGTTGTGGCCTTTATTTATAAACTAGCTGTCCGCCAATATTAATGATCCTGTTTCAGTGAGATTAGTGCACCGACCTTTCATTCAAGTTTAAGAATCAATGCTGTTTCTTTGCTCTTTTGTACTATGATGATATAATGTTTCAAAGGTTCAAAGTAGAGGTAGTCTGAGACCTCGACTGCCTTTCATACCAGATGAGCCCACTTAATCTGGTGCAGCAAACGAGCCCTCCCAGCACGCCGCAAATCGCTCGATTCGTAAATTGTTTCCGGAAACATACAGATCGAACAATCAAAAAGAAACTGATTAAAAAACAGAGCACAACAACCGAGTTTGTTTATAAATCTCAGGTGCAAATGTATATTCCTGAACAGACAGCGAGTTATGGACCAATGTGCATTTAAAAAGAAGCATTTCAATTGAAGGCGCAGTACTAAAACTCTACATTGCTGTGTGCCACTAGGTCACACGGTGTTGTTTGTTCCATTGCATTTTGGTACGCGCAGCCTTGAAGTTATAACTGAGAAAGCAAAACTCCTTGAGCAGGAAAGGGCAACGTTTTACAGGCATTGGTAACTAGAAATAATCTTTATTCGGTTAAAAATATACCATGAAAGATGCAAATTCAGACCGTTTATGCGTATCACCTATCAGTCAATTATACATGCAATTCCCCAGACCTGCACATGTGAGGGTTGTATGCAATATTCCAGTCAATAAAATGTATCATTAAAACCTATGTTAAAATTACTAAAACTATAAAACACAGTTGGATGCAGCCAGTAGCGTAGAAGACCATGTTCTAGCATTACGAAATGGGGAATGCAGAGGATATTTTAGTAGTGTGCCTAGTACAGTGCATGTATAGTGCATAAAGGATAAATTATGCCTAAAACTCGCAGACTTAGTTCTAAACTCACCAAGACCATACTATTCTCTAAGATACAACTAATTCATTCAATAACATAAGAGAAAAACCATGTACTAGCAGTACAAAATAAATATAGACAATACATACTTTGACAAAGTGCAAAACAAAGTGCATATGCTATAGATACATCAACAGTAGTTTCAGGGTTAGGAGCACAAAGAACAAAGAACAATGGGGCAGATTTACAAGCCCTTTGCGACACTTTTGCGCCGCCGTTGTGTCACTTTTGTGACGCAGCGGCAGCGTAAACAATGCAGCCAAAATTACAACGTGACGCATCTAGGGAGATGCATCACATTCTAAAGCCCTGCATCACATTATACCTGCGTCAGGTATAATGTATGCAGGGTGAGTGTCCCCATGCGGGAAAGCCTCGTAAAAGTGACGCAGTGAAATCTACAAGATTTCACTGCGCCACATGTAGGATGCCAATGCGTCAAAACCTTACGCCTGCGTGAAGCAGGCGTAAGGAGTGACGCGGTACAATAAGTATAGGCCTCACCATTCATTGATGGAGTTGCGTCGTGCTTGCCAGATGCCTCCAGCAATGTGTGCCTTGTGGTCCAACAGATGTGTCAACATTTCTGATGCATCTTTCAATCCTTGCAACATGGTGCGCCGTATTGTAGATACGCATAGATGGTGGCGCAAGGGTATCGCATCGATGGTGTTGCAAGGGTATTGCAGGCTGATGCAGGGAAACTGACACATCTCTACAGATGCGTCAGTTTCTTGAAAATCTGCACCCTGGACGCTAACTTCAAGACACCCACTGATACTCATTGTAGAATGCTCCCCAGAGCTGGGTTCTGGTGCTGCTAACTGCATGGGGAGCACCAACCATGCACTAGGGATGGCATCTCCACAGTGGTTGTGGAAGAGGAGTGAATGTATTTTGTTAAACATTCCCTGGCTGAACCTTTACGATCTCACTCTTCTCTGTCAAGTTTTGTTTTTCTACATGACTATTCCCCAGCATGAGCTGCTCCTCCCTTGACTGAAGCCTGTAGTTATGGATGCACTAATATTTATTATTTCAAAATCCTCCAGTGGAATGGACAAAGGGGCTTATTTACAAGCCCCTAGCGCTGCCTGAGCATCACTTTTAACATGGGAAAAAGTGACGTCTCTCAGGAACTTTTAACAAACCACCCTTGATGTTAAAAGAAGTACAGCTGTAGACTTATAAGACAAAAAACATGTCTTTATATTAAACCTTCTATCCTAGGGTATCGAGGCACCACTAAGTAAAGAAAGATACTAGTAGATTTACCATTACCTCCTTTCGTGTCTCTGAGAGCAATAAAGAGACCGACAGCAGCAGATTGAATAAATGAGTCTTTATTCCTCTCTTACACCTCGTAACTAACTCCTTTCCGGTTGCTCCCCTTCCCCTTCCTCCCATGCCTGACCCTGACGTTGCGTGCCAGGTCAGGCATGACGACGCTACATCTCCCCCCCTTTTTTTTTTAATGTTCAATGCCTACTTGCTCAGAGCTCTTCAATAAGCCTGGTAGGTCTCCTGATGGTCCTCTGTGGTCGGCGTGAGGGGCGCCCCTCTGTTGACTCTCTCGGACTCGCTGCGATTTTAGGTTCTTCTCGGTCTTCAGCTTCTCGGCTTGATTCATCTGTGTTCCATTCTGGTTCTTCCACGTGCGTGTATACTGTAGGATAGCATTTTTTGAAGTGCGACATGTTCCTTGTGGTTCTTTTGGTCTCGGACGCAGCCGTGGTCATGGTTCCTTTCCACCTAGTTACTTGTAAAGGTTAGGCACAGTAGCGACTGTGGTTCTGTACGCTCGTAGTACCTCGTTATGTGCCGGTTTAATGTCGCGTTGGGTCAATTCAGCTTGTTGTATAGTTTCTTTATGGTGGCCATGAACCTTTCAACCATCCCATTGGCTTGAGGCCACATGGGAGTGATCTTTCTGTGTCTGAAGTTTAGGTGTCTTGCGAACTCTGCGAACTCATGTCCATTAAATGGTGGGCCATTGTCTGTCTTCACTACTGTAGGGATTCCCCACGCAGCAAATGTTTCATTGATTACAGGTATGACAGCGGTGGCTCTTGTGGATTATACTTGTTGCGCAATGGGGAACCTGGAGTACTCATCCATGATGACAATGATATACTTCCCGGACTTCAATGGACCAAAGAAATCAATGGCCACTTGTTGCCATACTCCGTCTGGGAGGTCAGACATTTGAAGCGGGGAGTGTCGTTCTTCTCTCCCTACTAGTTGGCATTGAGGGCAATCTTGGAGTGTGGTTTCTACCATTTGGTCAAGGGACGGGAACCAGACCCGCTCCCGTAATGCTCTCTTCGTTGCTACCACGCCTCTGTGTCCTTCGTGAACTAGATTTACAGTTCCTTGCCTCAGTTGTTGGGGAATGAAAATTCACCGGTCTCTTAATAGCAGTCCATGTGTGCTGATCATGAGATCGTCTTTGACATGTCAAAATGAAGCGAGTTCTTGCGTGTTGACAGTCTCGTCACTTGGTGTCTCCTCCAGGTGTCTCTATGATGCGATGTGTTATGTTCTGGAGTGAGGCGTCCTTAGCAGTGGCTTCCATGATGGCTTCTATTGGGACTACGGGTGGCCTTTCTTGGTCAATGACAAAATGGAGGTATTCTTCTGCCAGTGAGCACCTTGAACGTGTTGAAGTCCGGGGGTGTCGCGATATTTAGTCTGCTGTTTTCTCTGCCTTCCCTGGTTTGTGAACAATGGTGTACGTATATTCTTGCATGCGAATACCTCACCGTTCCATCCGTGGTGGCATCTTTGCTCGAGGATTTCCGAAGATTGTTATGAGGGCCTGGTGGTCAGTGATTAGTGTGAAGTGCTTCCCATAGATGAAGAGATGGAAGTGCTCACACGCCCATACAACTGCCAGACTCTCTTTTTCCAGCTGTGAGTAGGTTTTCTCTGTGTCAGTGAGGCTGCGACTAGCATACGCTCCAATGTGTCGCTGTTCTTCTTCATCATCGTATTGGGCTAAGATGGCTCCAAGTCCTACAGGACTTGCATCCACTGTGATTTCTGTCTTCCTGCTGGGGTTGAAATAAGCTAGGTTGATGGCAGAACTCACTGCTGTTTTGATTTGGCTGAATGCTTGCTCACACTTGGCGGACCAGTGAAAGGGTTGGCCTTGTTTGGTGAGTTTCCTGCAGGGGATAACTGATGGTGGCGTAGTCCTTGATGTAACGGGCACATACCTAGGAAGGATCGTATATCGCTGACATCTCGGTGGCATGGCGTGTCAGACAGTGCTGATACTTTTTCACGATCAGGTCGCATTCCGTCACTGGAGAAAATGTGACCATGGAACTTTAATGAAGACTTGTGGAAAATGCACTTGTCTCGATGGAGCATGAGATTGATAGAAGAGCATGACACACGTGCTCAAGAGCCTTGTTGTGTTCCTTGCTAGTTTCACCGAACACCAAGATGTTGTCACTGTAGTTGAATGAGTTCGGACTGTGTTGGATGACTCGCCGCACCGCCTCTTAGAATATTTCCGCTGCCGAGGAAATTCCGAAGTTGAGGCGCTTGTACCTGAGGAGCCCTTGGTGCGTAGTGAAAGTGGTGATGTACCGGAACTTCTTGTGAAGCTCAAGCTGATGATACCCCTTGTTTAGGTCTAATTTTGAGAAGACGTTTGCTCCATTCTAGCGGGTGATCATGTCACTGATATGGGGTCCCGGATGCCTCTCACGCTCAATGGCTGTGTTTGGAGCTGGCATGTCCACGCAGAGATGCACTTTGTTCTCTGCTCCCCGTTTGGGTACTACTGCCACTGGTGATACCCACTGGGTGGGTCCTGCTGACCTCTCTATGATTTCTGCTCTCAATAGATCCTGCAGATCTTCCTCCACCGCTTGCTGGAGGTGAAAAGGTACTTTCCAGTGATGTTGAGCCACAGGTGTCACATGTTCATTTATATGCAGTCGGACTTTCAAATGTGCTAATTTTCCGAGTCCAGAGAATAGTTTTGGGAACTTACTAATGCTGTCAGGCATGTGATCCACTTTGTATAGGATTTCGACTAGCTTCAAGCGCTCCGCTGTGGGTAGGCTGAGAAGACAATCAGCCGCTTCAGGGTCTTCTATTACGTGGATTTGCTCATGAACTGTCCTGTCTTCATAGGTCAGAGACGTATGAAATTGTCCTAGGCATGGCAGGGGATCTTTGGACATCCAGGTGTAAACCCGCACAGTGTCCGGCTGTAGTTTAGGCTTCGGAATCATCCTCTTCAACTCAGTTGTGCATATGTAATTGAGTGACGCTCCAGTGTCTAAAACGAACTTCGCAGGGTGGTTTCCCATTCGAATATGCAGCCTGGGGCACTTCTTTAATCGGTCAGGGTCCGCTACCATGCACACATACTCATCGCTGTCTTGACATATGGGAGTGAGGGCTGACAATTCCCTTGATAAGAGAAGTGTGACTGAGTGCTAGATCTTGATGATCTGGTTGATCTGTCCCTTCTCTCTCGTACTGCTCTTGCGTGATGACAAGGTCCCGGGTTTCTAATGGTTGGAGTGGACTCCTTGCGTGCGATAGTTTGGCACACTGTTTCAAAGTGATTGTCTTCCCCACAGCGGTGGCACTCTTGTCCCATGGCCGGACATGGGCCGGTGTGAGGGTATCTTGGCCACAACGATAGCATTGCAAAGGTTGTTTCCTGGTTTTGCTGTTCTTGTTTCCGCTGCGATTTTGGCTTGTGGATTTCAAGGGTTTCCTATGATCCGACTGGTGCCGTGGGTCTGCCTGAGAGTGCAATCGAAAAGCTTGCGCACGTTTCTCCGTCTTGCCTGCTTCCATCTTTTTCGCATGCTCTTTAGCTTGGTCGTTTATTCACATGAGCTCTTCGATGTCATTCAGGGAGTGATGTTTCTTCAATAGGCGCCGGCGCAGGGATTTAGACTGGCACCCTTCTATGATCCGTAGGCTAAGTTCATCTTAGGTAGTGAAATTATTGAATTCACAGTATCGGGCTAGGCGTTTAAGTCGTGTAATGAAATTACTAATCGCTTCATCCGTTTCTTGGGACGCTAGGTTGAAGGTGTAACGTTCATAATCCAGATTTCACTTGGGAAGGAATTTCCTGTTCAGCTCTTCCCTGACGTCTGCACAGGAGGCAGATGTGACCGGTGGTAGTTCCTTGATGACTTGTCCGACATGTTTGCCCACCAGATTGCGCAGAGCAATGAGATGCTGGTTGGGGTCATTTACCCTCGATCCCTTCATGAAATCCTCAAAGTCTTCCAGACAACTTTGCCATCTGTGGCCCATGCTATTTCCAGATGTTAGCATCAGGGATTCTGGGGTGCGCAGGAACGATACACCCAGCAACACTGGACCTGGCTGTGCGATTGGCACAGACCGGGTTGCACATTCTGGGAGGAGTCTGGGGGCTTAAACATGACAACGTGTAGGCAATTCTGTTCGCTCTTCTGAACTCCGCAGTGTGTTTGCGTGGTGCCTAGTAGTGCAAGGGTGTGTCGGACAGCTGTTGCACTCAGGAGTACTGTCGCATTCCTCCCTTGGAGTAGAAGTAGTGGTGTTTTCTGCTTCGCCTGACTTTATGATGGCCGCCGGGATGGTGACAAGGTCTCCCTAATGTTGAGTGCCTGACCTCAATATTGCCGCCGGTCGAGACAGGCTTGTGTAAGCCACAGGCACGTGGTGAGGAGACTTACCCCAACTCTGAGGTTCTTGCGTTGGCACACACTTGAATCAGCTGACAGGGCTGGTGACAGCAGCGTATGGCAGGTATACTGGGTTCCGACGCGGTCTGCTGCACATCGAGCGTTCGTGTCTTCGGTAGAGGCACTCAGACTCACTGCAGGTGATGTGACCCTTCATCTGGGTGCGCGCAGGCTGGGGGATTCTTTCCATCCCATGCCCGTAGCCAGTTTCGTGTCTCTGAGAGCTATAAAGAGACCGACAGCAGCAGATTGAATAAATGCATCTTTATTCCTCTCTTACACCTCGTAACTAACTCCTTTCCAATTCCTCCCCTTCTCCTTCCTCCCATGCCTGACCGTGACATCGCGCACCAGATCAGGCATGACGACACTACACCTCCTCATCCCTCCTGCCGTGATGAATCATTATGTGAGGCCCCGTGCCTCCCTTCAAAATGTTCCTTTAAGCTATAAATGCCCCCCTTCCTACTTTCTGTTCCTTTTGTGTGTAATTGATTGCTTCAAGTGCAGTGTGCCCGCTCCGGCTTGTCTTCGAATGCCTCTCCTGCCTCGTGGGTCCAGAAGGAACTGGTTGATCGGTACATTGTGCACAAGACCTGGCTTGCTGGCCCAACCTTATGGGGGGCGTTAGGTAAGTGGTTGTACTGCTGGGGAGTTAATGTGCCGTGCGGCTAGCCTGTCGGCTGTACTATGGACTGGAGCATACACCTCTCCCTTCTGCCTCACTACTTCTGGGTTCTGGGAGTGCGGTGCCTCACTCTGGGGGGCAGGGGGTGTCTCAGTTGTCGGAGAGATTGGTGACTTCTCGGTGGTAAGTTTCTGTTGCTCTCATGTTTTATTCAGAACTGCCAAGGACAGCGCATCAGGCATTGGACGAACTCATTTTAGCGCTGGTGTTCGCATCACTACACCAAAATGCATTAGTCACGTTTCTACAACAATGTGTGAATCATAAAAGCTTAAATAAAAAAGCTCGGACACAATCTTTTTTTTTTTTTAGTTCAGAAGATTTTTATTAAAGAAAAATGCTCAAATGTTACAAAATAAGGCACAAGATAAGAAAAGGATAACAAACAAAAGCAGATATCAGGTTAAGTAATGGCAATAACACAGGCTGTAATATGGAACATCAAAGATTGAGAGTAATTATAAGCAAAAACTGGTAAATGGTATGAAATAATGCATTAAACAAGGGATATGAGATATACATTGTGAGCAAAAGAAAAGTTAAAAAGGAATGAAAAAGGAATACCTTGTTTAACAAAAAAACAGGAAGTCATGGAGGTTTAACAACTTCTTGCTGTAACGGGGATAAGGACAGAGAGGTACAAGCACTCAAGTAAAAAAATACTGTAACTGGACTCCACAATTCTCTTCGCTTAGTAGCTAAGGTTAAAAGATAAACAAAAGTCGTGTCTAATCTATGATTGTAGCAAAAAGCATACCACCAAGCTTTATAAGATAAATTGGTATAATCCTTCCAGTTTTTAGTTATTTGCTGAAATGCTACCGCTAATAGCAAATCTAGTATTCTAACGCTGCAAGTGAAATGATCCCAGATGGGAGAAAGACTCCCTAGGAAAATGTGCGAGAGAGAAAAGGAGTGGGTGGAAGAAAAAATCTTATTGATTTGAGACCAAACCTGCTTTCAGAAGCTAAGAACAAGGTGACAACTAAAAAGCATGTGAAAAAGATCTGC
Organism: Triturus cristatus; assembly: GCF_964204655.1. Lineage (NCBI taxonomy): Eukaryota > Metazoa > Chordata > Amphibia > Caudata > Salamandridae > Triturus > Triturus cristatus. Next base: position 690,765,308 of record NC_140580.1, read on the forward strand.
ATTTGGTAAGGAGCAGGACCAACACTTGTCAGAGGTGTCTGGGAAGTGTTTCCTGAGAATGGATGGTGAAAACAATAAACGATTATAAATAAAAAACATTTTTTGAGTGGTACTAGCGGCCCTGGAGGATCTACGAATCTTCAACCACAACTTGTCCCATAACTCAATAGGCCAAGAGTTTTCAAAATCTTTTTCCCAATTCTCCTCTGTCGCAGTTTTAATGCGGGGGAAGGATAGAGAGTGAAGAAAGGCGTATATCTTTGAAGCTTTGGAATGTTTAAGAAGTAAAGAATTCAGCGAGGACGCATCAGAAGATGTGCGAATTGATGAAGGGGGTACAGCAAGATGAACCTCGTAGGCTTGCTGTAATGCGCATGTCAATAACAAATATTTGGCTCGAAAGGCGAGAGGAAAATTGAAGGAGGTGGCAGCTAAATCAAAGGAGATGATTTGAGTATGATGAAACAGTTGAGGCACCCAAATGAGGCCACGAGTTCTCCAGGATTTCCAAAAAATTGGCTTATTGTTGATTGAAATAGATGTGTTATGCCAAATAGGTTGATCAAAAAAGGATGAATCAGGTAAACAAGGAAAGATTTTTAAAGTATGTTTAAGTATGGGAGTTGATATAGACTGAGGTCGACGAGAAAACATAAGAAATTCTTTGAAGGAAAATGGAGAAATGAAAGACTTTTCCAAGGTCAACCAGAGTGGAGAGGATGATGAGGAGTCTTCAATCCAATGAGAGACTTGATGTAACAGGAAGGACTTATGATACAAGGAAAAGTTTGGAAAGTTCACCCCACCTTCTCTTTTAGAGCGCATTAGCTTATATAAAGACATACGGGATTTTTTATGCCCCCATAAAAAGGAAGATAGAATAGAATTAATTTTCTTGAAATATTTTAAGGGGATAACAAGTGGTATGTTGGATATTGTAAACAAAACAATGGGAGAGAGCATCATCTTGATTGTGTCCAATCGTCCCCACCACGACAAGTATAGAGGATGCCATTTGTTAGTGAGAGTGGATAGTTTTTGTACACAATCGTCCATACACTTAGCGATTGTACCCGAAAGAGAGGAGTGAAAATTGAGGCCCAAATATTTAATGGAATTAGGGCTCCAAGTAAAACCTGAAGCAGAGAAATCACCTTTAAAAGTTGCTTTAGTGAGTGGTAAAATTTCGCATTTATCTCTATTTAGTTTATAGCCCGACACTTGAGCAAAGGAGTGAACTTCGTCTAAAAATGCTGTAAGGGAAGTATCTGGTTGGGACAAAAATAATAAGACATCATCAGCGTAAGCTGCCATCTTAATGTCGGTACCATGAAAGTTAAAACCATGTATATTATCATTCTGACGGATGTGCAAGAGAAAGGGTTCTAAAGAAAGATTAAACAGAAAGGGTGAAAGTGGGCAACCCTGTCTAACCCCTCTCCCTAGTGAAAAGTAAGAAGATAAGCCCCCGTTTGCCGAAATTGCTGCTCTGGTGTGGAAATATGGATTTTTCCGATCAGTTATGTCCCCTATCTTGGACCCCAACGGTTTCAAGTATGAATCACAAGTACATGTATGTTCCCTCCAGTTCCAGTTATGAAGACGCAAACACATGTGCGTCCACCGTCAACATGTCCTCTTTCAGATCCGCCATGAATAGGCTGGATATTCCATTCCTAAGTATGAAAGGCCACCGGCTTTATATGGTTCACTTATGCCATTTTACAGTCCAGGCAAGTAGGCCCTGATTCTGTCATCAAGCTTTTCTTGCCTTCTGCCTCTGAAAGCTCCAGTCTGAGCCTGCATCTGTGACCATGAACTTTGTCTCATTCCCTGCGCGGCTCACGAAGCCTGACATCAGCCTGTTGCCTGCCAAAAACTGTATTTCACCTTCGAAATTATCTGCTCCGCTCCCTGCCCAATGCATTCCTGTCTAGTAGTTTAAGTAAACATTCTTCCAGCTACCGAGCAAAGGCCCGGCTTCTCTGTCTTTATGCAAGTAATTCATAGCCTTATTATTATGGAAGACTTCTGCCCTCGCATCTAGTGTAGACACTTAGACGCTTGTACACGCACTAACAGTCAGTATAGTCAGTATAGAATAAGATTCTACTCTAAGAGACCTCTCTTTTGGATAACATAGTTCTTTAAACATAGGATGTTAGATATGATTTGGGATTAGGTTGACTTGACCCTCCAGACTTCTGTCGCCACATGTAGAGCTAAAATGTCAAGTCCCCTTCACCCCCTAGTTGCACGTCAATCACACGTCATGCTGCTGCGCGCGCATTTCTGCCAAGTATTTCTGCTGACATTGCGAAATTCTTTCATGGAACCACCCTATTATGACATCACACCTGATGACGTTCCTTAGTTACACCCAGTTACGCCTACTTTTGCTACGCATGTATGTTTTATCTTCACTATCAATTGTTACGCCTCTTGCATTTGCTTCACTGTAATGCCTATTGTATAAAAGTGATTACTTATCAATAAAGTATGTACTTCACTTCCTGAACCTCCGTGGTGATGGAACTTGGAGTCACCGATTCGAATCGTTCATTGGAATAAAGCCCATTCCGAACCTCTAATACCACGGATTTTGCCTCTTATTTACTGAGCTATTTTTATTATGTTTCTGTATCAAATTAAGTCCCGGTAATTAAATTATTTACCACATGAATGGCGCCCGAATAGGGACACTTTCTCATCTCACGCGCCGGCGGTGCGTTGCAGGCCCGGTCTCCTGCCACAGCTGGACGGACAACAACGCGTACCAGCAGGATTTCCTGTATCTCCCTCCGGTCAAGCGGGGGCGACTGAGGCTGCGATCAACACCCAGACGAGGCGGTGAGAAGTGCGAAGTATCCCGACCAGAGCCTAGCTGAGAGAGCAAGATCCGAGGTATACAGAGGCCCACCAAGTTCCGAAGTTCCGAAGTTCCGAGGTTTCCGATGTTCCGAAGTTTTCGAGTCGAGTCCAGTCCGGTCCAATCCAGTTCAGTTCCGTTCCGAGGCCTTCCGTTCCGAGCTACCCGGTGAGTACCATTACTGGGGAGGCGTTCTGACGTGCACATAGGTTGTGCCGGTCAAGACGGGTTTGGGTACACAAATCCGGTCTGCACTGTTTTAGCAGTGTATCTGTACTGTTCAGCAGTATATCTAGTATATCAAGTATATAAATTCAGAATAATTCAGTTAATGCCGAGTATTATGTTTAGTGATTAAGTTTCCTTAGATCGTCATCATCATTGTTGCTCATTTAAATGTTAAATGTTAAATGTGTTAATACGTCCTGCATATTGTGGTGTGAATGACTGTTCATTATTGTGTTTATTGTATTAAGTTTGTTCAAGATCAAGTATCAGATCAGTTCTCAATATGCCGCTCTTTTCGAAATTAAGACAGATCACAACTAGAAAAGGGGTACTCGAAGAAGCTGTTCCTATTCCTCCTAGGGACACTCCAGGGTACTTCATGTATCATAAACACGGCTTAGACGCTATATTATTTCTTGATTTATGGGTAGACTACACCAAGGAATTACCAGAAAGTCAGAGGTGGCCCGCAGCTGGGACCTGGGATGCAGAGTGCATCATGAAAGTAGAGGAAGAGTTATGGAAAAGGAAAGCCAGACAGTCACAGAAAGACGCCGTTGAGTTATGGCGTAAAGAATCTCATAGACGTACAGAAAAAGCACTCCGACAGGAGGAGAAAAATAAGGAGAATTCAGATAAAGTCCGAGAAAATCTATTAATTGAAGAAGGTACACGAGTAAAATCAGAACAAGTAGACAGACAAAGAAATGCCCTTATGAATGGTATGTATCCCCTCCTGGCCGAGGGATTACCTAAGGCTACTCCGGAGATACCAAAAGACTTGCCACCCCCATTGTTCCCAATAAAAATGCATCCTAAGGGGCATCCTAGAACAGCAGAAGATGTTTTTCTTTCCTCATACTTAGATGACGCAGCCCCCGAGTATGCTAACCCCGCCCCACATAGACCGTCTGCCGGGGAAGTTCAACGCCAAGATCCTGTATCTGTATCTCTACAGCAACAAATCCTGACACAAGTTCCGGCAAGCACATCTGTTTCCACATCTGTTCCTACAGCTACTTCTATAGCTGTGTCCACACCTATAGTTGCTGTATCGCGTTCAACGAACCCTTTCACGCCCGATACCCCAGATGGGGCTACCGGAGGTGCTACCAACATTTTTTCTACGCCACCCAGAATAAATAAACTTACCTTTCAAGAGTCAGCACATCCACGTACCCCCAAACTCATAAATTCCCGCACGCTTAAGGAACTTCTTATAGATTGTAGATATGACCCTGTGCCCGGCAAGGAGGACGAAATGATCATGGCATCATTACGTATCAGACGAGCTGCGGTGTATTTAGGGAAGTTACCAGGAATGACTGTGCATCTAGATAATATATACCATTTTGGCCAAACAGGGCGAGACTCTGAATGTATTAACAGAGCTATGGAATACCAGAAAGTGGAGATACAGGGGGAACTGTTACGTTTCCTCATAAATTGTGTGATCAGAAATCAAGACCGACCGGGGGTAGATCCGGAAACAATGGAAACTCTTACCAGATGGAGCCAGAATATATCAGAAGGGAGACATGATAGGCAAAAATGTATAATAGCCATGTGCCGAAAGATCCGTAAAGAAATAGAACGCCTACACGAAGAGAGATTAGCGGTAGACCAGTTTGAACAAAACGAGGAGGAGGAAGGATCAGGACTGCCCACAGGACAGTCAGAAACCATAGCCTATGTAGGTAGAGGAAGATCTTGTAATAGTACTAGATGTTTTTCTGACCCGATACGTCCGATATGTCCAGATAATAACAGGAATTTCCAAACACCTATAATAAATATAAGGTCCCCCGAGCATTCGTTCCAAGCCGCTGACAAATTACTCCGCGAACGAAGGGGTTATCATTTACTCGATTCTATGGATGAACAAGAATTAGCCAGGTCAGCCGTTCATTGGGTTGACAGTCCCGGAAAATATGGTGATGATACAGTAGCACACACATTTTTGAACCTTACCCCAGATGAACAGCGTTTAGCTGGGATTTATATGATTCAACAACTCCTTATACTATATAAAAGCCAACATTCAGATCCTGGTCCCTTACCTGATATATTGACTGAATTACTCACGAATAGATGGAGAGGTTCAGGTACTAAGTTAATTAGAGAAATACTAGAATCAAGAAAGCAGTACATTCTTTTTGTATGCCCAGAGCATGTCTCACTGCCCATCAAGGAAAGAACGACGTATTACATGGACAGACAGAATCCCTTACGAGAAGTACACCCAATAAAAGGCGAGGACAATGAGTTTAAACGTGTATTTGTATATACGCCCATATCGAAAATAGAATTGTTAGAAATGAAGAAAGTGGTACCCAGTCATGACAAAGACCCAGCGGGTTTCCACCGAGAAATTAAAGACATGTTACTCATGGGAGAGTATACCTATCCCGACATTATGACAATATTAAAGGTATTAATGCCTGCTGGCATTTATGAAAAACTCAAGGAAAAAGAGTGGGAGGTGGGAGACCAAAAGATAGACTGGACAGCATTAGAAGCAGAAGAAAAGGCCCGAACTGCAGGAGCAGGGCTTGGGGATAAAATTAAAGCACTACCAGGTTTACTAGTACAGGTACTGCCACGTTTATTAACTACGAAAAAGGAAGACTGGGGTGCAATCTCAGCCTGTAAACAAAAGCAAGATGAAGACACTAGTGATTTCTATGCCCGATTTGAAAAATGTTTTGGTATAAATAGTGGCATAAAAGCAAGTAGCGAATCATACCCACATCTGTTTGTGACAAAATTAGTTGAAAATTCCTTGCCCCAAGTGAAGAATAGAGTATTAAAATTCGAGAGTACCTGGCAAGGTAACACCCCATCACAAATGTTACAAATGTTACAGTATCATCACAATAGAATTAGAGAGGAACAAGAACATGAACAAAGACGCATGAAAGACACAAAAATGAAAATGCTAGTCTCCCAGACAGTTCCAGCCGAAAGTCATAAAAAGGGTACGACACAGTCCGGTGATTCAGCAGGACCTGTAAAAGGGACATGCAACTATTGTAAACAGCCAGGACATTACATACACGATTGCCCAGTCCTGAAGCGTAATATTGCCACAGGTAAAACACAAGAAAGACCACGGCCACCTAGACAGGATCAGAATGAACAAGGAGCCCCGCAGCATGCACAGTCCATGCCAGCTCCACAACAGTCTATACAGTTTGTGCCAGCTGCACCAGCGCTGCCTGTTGCTGCCACACAAACCACGACACGACAGCTGTACCAGACCGCACAGTACGACTATCCTGATTATCAACGATACGCATGAACCAGCCTAGAGAGGGAAGTTGACTTACCCCTTATCGAGGTCCCAGTAGACCAAGAAGGACCTTATGTACATAGTGAATTATTAGGCCAAGATAGAAGGGTCGAACAACCATAAAACGTAGTGAAGTTCCAGGGGCACCCCTCTCAGGCTCACAGAATATTTCCCTTGGTTTTTCAGGAAAACCTATTGTTAATGAAGTATCACAGCCTCTTCCACTTACGATAGGACCTTTGACCCGAACTACAGATTTATTGCTTACTAAATCATGTCCAGAAAACTTGTTAGGTATAAAAACACTGAAAGCTCTAGGAGCTATAATATGTTGTTCTCCGGAAGGAGTAAGATTGTTTTTACGTGATTTCAAAGGTCACTATGTGTCTCGAGACATGGATCCCCGACTGCAGACTTTACCTACACATTTATGGGCACAAGGCCCTACTGATGTTGGTTGCATGAATATTACACCATATCGAGTTACACTAAAGGCAGGAGTGGTACTACCACGAATGCGACAATACAAGTTACCACCAGATGCTGTAGTGGCTTTACTGCAAATCATTGACGAGCTCATTGCCCAAGGAGTGGTTGTGGAAACAGACTCCAATGTATGTAATTCCCCGATAATTCCGATTCTTAAACGAACAGATCCAAAGGCCCCGCCAGTATATCGATTGGTTATTGATCTGCGCGAATTGAACAAATGCATTGTGCCACAATTCCCTGTGGTCCCAGATATCTCGTCATTACTGACAGCTATTGATTCCGAAGCAACATTCTTTACTGTAATTGATCTCAAGAATGCCTTTTTCAGCGTCCCAATAGATCCGGAAAGCCAATACTTGTTCGGATTTAGTTTAAATGGACGTAGCTTTAAATTCACACGCGCACCTCAAGGATTTACAGAAAGCCCCAGCATCTATAGCCAAGCACTGAAACGAGAACTCGACAGTATCCACATGCCAGTCAACACTGCCCTGCTTCAATATGTCGATGATCTGCTGATCACCGCTAGAAGCGAACCTGAATGTGAGAAAGCATCACTGACAGTTTTACAATTTCTAGCCGAAAAGGGGCACAAGGTGTCCCCTTCTAAGCTGCAATTCTGTGTCCAGCGAGTTGTTTATCTTGGACACTCGCTGTCCAAGGAGGGAAGGCAGCTTACACCAGATCGCATCCAGCTAATTGCTAATATGCCAATACCCAAGACACAAAAGGAGGTGCAGGCTTTCATAGGCCTCACTTCATATTGTAGGCAGTGGATCCCTCAGTATGCATTTCTAGCAAAACCACTCATTCAATTGACAACACAGGAGGCAGCCACATCGACTGTTCTCCCTTGGACTCAGGAACATGCACAAGCTTTTGAAAGCCTAAAGAAAGCCTTATGCCAAGCACCTGTTTTAGCAACACCATGTTACAATAAACAGTTTACACTCTTCGTTACAGAACGCGAAGGTACTGCCTTGTCAGTACTCACACAGGAACAAGCAGGATCACACAAACCATGTGCTTATTTTTCTAGTACATTAGATCCCGTAGCTCAGGCTTTGCCTGCATGCCTAAAATCAGTGGCAGCAACAGCTTTAGCAATCAGACAAAGCGATGCCATAGTGTTAGGACATCCATTGACAGTTCAAGTACCACATGCAGTAGAGGTTCTTGTGAATCGAACGCAAACACAACATTTGACTATAGCGCGACTTACAGGGTATGAATTAACATTGTTTCAGCCACATATAGAAATCAGACGTTGTAACACATTGAATCCTGCCACACTTTTACCTGTAATCGGAACAGACCCACTAGCTCATGATTGTATTGAAGTTATTACAATCACGACGAAACCCAGACAAGACTTGACAGATGTCCCATTGTCAGACCCAGACCTGACGTTGTATGTAGATGGATCATGTATGAGAACAAGTACAGGAGAGTTAGTGGCCGCTTACGCAGTCACAACGGACACTGAAATCATTGAAACAAATTGCATAAATACCTTGTCAGCTCAAGCCGCAGAGCTCATCGCTCTGACACAAGCCTGTATTCAAGCCACAAATAAAAAAGTCAACATATACACTGATTCACGTTATGCATTCGGAGTTGTACATGACTTCGGCGTGCTGTGGCGAGAGAGAGGTTATTTAACTTCTCACGGTGCCCACATTCAGCACGGACCCCTCATTCATGCCTTATTAGATGCAATACATCTACCCACTGCAATATCAATTATGAAATGTAAAGCTCATACGAAAGTTACTGATATCATTTCTCAAGGCAATGATCTGGCTGACAGAACAGCTAAACAGACTGCTCAAACTCAAACATCCGACATGACAAAGACAATAGTCCCGACGCCAACACATTGTATGACAATTAAGGATCCCGCTCTTGACGTAATTGACATACAGACACATGCTACACCAGACGAAATAAAGAAATGGACTGAATTAGGAGGGATCCAAACGGATCAAGGATGGATGACGAAGGAAAAATCTGTGTGGTTCCTTCCTGATTCAATGGTCCAAGTCATTATTAACACTGTACATAGTCCAGCGCATCTAGGAGAAAAAGCTATGCTAGACAGCATTCAACACATTTGGTTCAACAAACATTTACGAGCAGCAGCCAAACAAAAAGTTCGTACCTGTATGATCTGTTGTCAGTTTAACCCAGGATAAAGCATTCCCGTAGAACAGGGTGGATTTCAGCCTCCTGATCACCCTTTTGAAGTCCTCCAGATGGATTATATCCAGATGGAACGATGTCGAGGATTCAAATATGTTCTCGTAGTTGTCTGTGCTCTTTCCCGTTGGACAGAGGCATACCCGGTTTCAGATTACACTGCCCCGACTACTGCCAAACAGTTGGTTCGAGAATTCTTCCCACGATACGGTTTACCACGTGTTGTCTACTCAGATAACGGCCAGCCGTTTTCATCCGAACTAATGAAACACGTTTCACTTTTGTTAGGCTATCAGTGGAAATTCCACTGTGTCCGACACCCCGAGGCAGCAGGTCTCGTGGAAAGACATAATCAGACCCTGAAAATTAGATTGTCCAAAATATGCAGAGAGAAAGGTGTCGACTGGGTAGTAGCGTTACCAGTTGCACTCTTTTACATGAGAATGGTAGCACACTCTCGAACAGGGCTATCCCCGTATGAGGTGATCTTTGGCAGACCACCAAATATGTGGGGGACGCCGATACCACGCAAAATAACTGATATTGACTGTAATATGCTGACAGATTACTTGGCTTCCTTGATGTCTGCACTACAATCTTGTCGTTCACAGGTAGCTGCAGCCTTTCCTGACAACACTGAGGTGAAACCCCATGACGTAGTTCCGGGGGACCTGGTCTTAGTGAGGAACTTTGATCGGAAGACTCAACTGGATCCTAGGTGGAAGTCGCCGCAATTGGTCTTGCTCACCACAAGGACAGCCGTGAAGATCGAAGGCAGAAAAGGCTGGGTACATTCAAGTCATATCAAGAAATTTCATGGACTACCATCGGATGTAAATACCACACCTCGTGTGTCTTCACCCATTGACTCAAAACTTCCTTTGGTTGAAATGAGTAATCACGAACAATACAAACTAAAACTCAGGTCTAACCAGTCAGGCAATTTGATTGTTTAAGTCCTCTCCAAGGTGAAGCGGTTGAATTTGTCTCTGACATGTATCCCTTAGACCTGAATAGAGAAAAAACCCGAAAAATGTTGAAACGACATGCGTACTGTAAATCACTGCGTAGTCATTGCATAGTGACGTTATTAATTTTGTTTTTCTTAAGTCTTTTAATAATCACTGCAAGTATATTGTTGCACATATATTATCCTATTTCTAGACATGTTTATAATGTTACTGCTGAACATTCTTTTAGTGAATTACCTCCGCATGAGTTGTCTTATAGATTTGCGCTGCGCAATAACACGTTTATTAGTATGTTACATCATTCCCATCAGGTTAGCAATGCTACAAATTGTTGGATATGTGGCCGACTCCCTCCCTATCAGAATTATAAAGGAATTCTACCTCTCTTTCCATACCCATTCACACACAACGGCTCCTGTGGAGCATGGTTTAGTTTAATTCATTCCCTAGATTCGAATTCTGCAGTTTATCAAGACAACTGGGTATGGGGAAATTTGAACTTAGTTTTACTTAAAGTCTGCTACCCTAACAAGGAGGGACTTCCCAAAAGAACAGGAACTGATCTAGAAAACGAAGTGTATGGATTAGGTAATTTTACGCTTAATCTTATGATCCTAAATGTCGAATCCGAAGCTACTCCAATTTTGCCCGCTATGTCAATATTTCCAGTAAAAGGTGAATTATGTGTAAGAAAGAATGGTTCCATACATATGGGCCATAGTAGATGCACCACTGTAATAGAATTTAGTGATCAAGGCAAGTCTACATTTAGAGCTTCCCGCCATTCCTATTTCATATGTGGTCAGACGGCATATGTACGTTTGCCTCTAGATTGGGATGGTACCTGCTACATTGGATTCCTTTTGCCACCTGTTTTCCTAGCTCCTCCTGATTATCACAGAAATACTCATTTAGTACACAATAGAGAAAGGAGAGATCTCCCAATAGTCGATTATACTGAAACAGCATGGGAAAAATACACAGATTTCAATAAAGGTCTCTTTCCCTATATAGGTACCGTTACTAATAGTAAGCTGATACGTAGATTAACTAGAACCCTTGAAGCAGTAGTGAACAAAACTATTTCCGCCTTAGGCAATTTAACAGAAGAGCAGTCTGCTATGCGGATTGTTGTGCTTCAAAATCGTCTTGTCCTTGACGTCATCCTGGCCAATAGGGGCGGAGCTTGTAGGGTCATCGGATCAAGTTGTTGCATTTTCATACCAGAAAATTCGCCATCTGTATATAAAGCCATAACTCGCCTTCATAAGATTGTAAGTCAGATACACCAGAATCCAGGCACCTGGACTTGGTCCGGTTGGTTTTGGAGTGTATTATCTACCTTTGGATGGAAGGTCCTATCCTTCCTAGGTATTGGCCTTCTCATACTATTCAGTTGCTGTCTATGTCTACAATGTGGACCAGCGATCTGTGGTCTGTGTGCCACATCGTGTATTCCACCACCAAGATTTCATTCATCCCAGAAGAAAAAAGAAGAACAAATGATGCTATATGAACAGATCAACGGATTGATGAAGATTGATATCTCTTAACGGGCAAGTAGGGGACAAGGAGGGAATGTGGAAATATGGATTTTTCCGATCAGTTATGTCCCCTATCTTGGACCCCAACGGTTTCATGTATGAATCACAAGTACATGTATGTTCCCTCCAGTTCCAGTTATGAAGACGCAAACACATGTGCGTCCACCGTCAACATGTCCTCTTTCAGATCCGCCATGAATAGGCTGGATATTCCATTCCTAAGTATGAAAGGCCACCGGCTTTATATGGTTCACTTATGCCATTTTACAGTCCAGGCAAGTAGGCCCTGATTCTGTCATCAAGCTTTTCTTGCCTTCTGCCTCTGAAAGCTCCAGTCTGAGCCTGCATCTGTGACCATGAACTTTGTCTCATTCCCTGCGCGGCTCACGAAGCCTGACATCAGCCTGTTGCCTGCCAAAAACTGTATTTCACCTTCGAAATTATCTGCTCCGCTCCCTGCCCAATGCATTCCTGTCTAGTAGTTTAAGTAAACATTCTTCCAGCTACCGAGCAAAGGCCCGGCTTCTCTGTCTTTATGCAAGTAATTCATAGCCTTATTATTATGGAAGACTTCTGCCCTCGCATCTAGTGTAGACACTTAGACGCTTGTACACGCACTAACAGTCAGTATAGTCAGTATAGAATAAGATTCTACTCTAAGAGACCTCTCTTTTGGATAACATAGTTCTTTAAACATAGGATGTTAGATATGATTTGGGATTAGGTTGACTTGACCCTCCAGACTTCTGTCGCCACATGTAGAGCTAAAATGTCAAGTCCCCTTCACCCCCTAGTTGCACGTCAATCACACGTCATGCTGCTGCGCGCGCATTTCTGCCAAGTATTTCTGCTGACATTGCGAAATTCTTTCATGGAACCACCCTATTATGACATCACACCTGATGACGTTCTTTAGTTACACCCAGTTACGCCTACTTTTGCTACGCATGTATGTTTTATCTTCACTATCAATTGTTACGCCTCTTGCATTTGCTTCACTGTAATGCCTATTGTATAAAAGTGATTACTTATCAATAAAGTATGTACTTCACTTCCTGAACCTCCGTGGTGATGGAACTTGGAGTCACCGATTCGAATCGTTCATTGGAATAAAGCCCATTCCGAACCTCTAATACCACGGATTTTGCCTCTTATTTACTGAGCTATTTTTATTATGTTTCTGTATCAAATTAAGTCCCGGTAATTAAATTATTTACCACACTGGGACGAGAATAGAGGAAAGAAATCAGGGAAGAGACTTTTGTTCCAAAACCAAACCACCTCAGAGTTTTAAACAGATAAGGCCACTCAACCCGATCAAAAGCTTTTTCCGCATCCAAAGCTATGGCTGCAAGGGAATGAGGATAATGTGAGGACTTAGAGAGAATGTCAAAAAATATTCTAAGTTGGGTAGTGAAGACTCTAAACGCAAGGCTAATGCTTTGGAAAATTTGTTATAGTCTATGTTTACTAGGGAAATAGGACGATAGTTTTTACAGTGTTGAGGATCTTTGCCCGGTTTCGGAATAATACAAATAAGGGCATCAGAGAAGGATACAGAGGCAGAACCGGTTTGAAGAAAGGTAGAAATAAGAAGATGTAATTTAGGGATTAGCAAATTTGAAAAACAGGAAAAGAATTCAACAGTGAAGCCATCCGGTCCCGGAGCATTCCCATGTTTGAGGGTTTAAAGAGCCCGGAGGAGCTCTCTGTGAGTAAGATCAGATTCTAAAGAGGAGAGATCCTGAGGAGTATCAAAAGGACAAGAGATGGTTGACAAAAATTGGGAAATGGACTGCTCAGATTAAGATGCTTCGGAGGAATACAATGTTTCATAAAAGTGTAAGAATTCTTGTAAGATGTCTTCGCTTTTATGTTTCAATAACCCGTCATGGCCATAAACAGATTCAATGTTGACGTTATTTTGTCTCACCTTTATATAATTAGCCAATAATTTTCCAGCCTTATTCTGCCCGCCATAGAACTTGGCGCTGGACTTTAAGAGAAAGTTAGAGGCATTAAATGTGGAGTCTTTATTAAATTTGAAGTTTGGCAGAAATGGGGTCGTTTAAGCAATCTTTTGATTTAGAAGTATAATATAAGTGCTCCAATTGTTTAATTTTGTAAAGTAGAACATAGGTGGCTTGCTGGGCTTTCTTTCGTTTACGAGAAACATAATTAATGATGAAATCTTTGGCTGATGCTTTGAAAGCGTCCCAAACTACAGGAAAAGGAACTTCGCCTGTATGATTAAGCAAAAAATATTCGTGAAAAAAGGATGTAAAGGAAGAAACAAATTGTGCATCAAGAAGGAGAGCATTATTAAAGCGCCATTTTTTAATGGAAGTAGGCTTTCGTAATACATCCAGGGTAATGGATACTGGGGCATGGTCCAAAATCAAAATGGAGCCGATGTCAGAAGAAATAAGGGATTGGGTAAGGTGATGTGAGATAAAAAAATAATCTAGTCGAGATTGAGTTTGGTGAGGGGGTGAGAAGAAAGAGTATTCTCGCAAGGTAGGATTACATAGCCTCCAGGCATCAGTGAGTTTGTATTGTGCAATGAGGTGAGTGAAAGATTTTTGTGATTTATGCGGAGTGTAAGCGCTAGCTGAATGTCTCTCCAAAAAGGGGTCAAACACTTCATTACAATCACCTACTAAAATGAAGTTATCAACATAATGTTGAGTGATTAATGGAGCTAAAGAAGTCCAGAAAGAGGCGTCTCCACTTGTTGGAGCGTGTACATTCAAAATGGAAATAAGAACATTATCTAGATTAAAATTAACTAACACCCATCTACCTGAAGTATCAGCAAAATGCGTCACTGACTTGACTGGAAGAGATTTTTTAAATAGAATCAAAACGCCATTGCGCTTACCATCACCTGGGGAAAAATACACTTCACCCACCCAACCCCTTTTTAGTTTTGCAGATTCATCTGCTGACAAATGTGATTCCTGTAAACATGCTATATCTGCATTGAGTTTGGTCAAGTGGGATAGAACTCTCTGTCTTTTAATTGGTGAATGTAAACCTCTACCATTCCATGAAAATATTTTCAAAGGCATAAAACAATGTTAGGGAAGCATATCAAGATACCAGTTAAGGAAGAAGTATGTAAATGAAAGATATTAAAAGCATATATACATATTGAGAGGAAACAGCAAAAATAAAGGAAGATAGTTTCATAAAAAGCATCAGAGTGAAAGCCAGTTAAATGATGGAGAAAAAAGGGGAGAATATAAATGAAGAAATCTAGTGAAGTCATACGCAAAAGAGAAGAAAAATGAAGAGGCTGAAACAGGGAGTGTCTGTCACCATTATTTCTCCTACTTCTGTTCTCCAAATTCTCAATTTGTTTGTGGAGCATAGAGACTTGAACACACAATGGATCAACCTTGGCAACAGAAGAAGTAAGAGTATCCACAGTTTGTTCTAGAAGGGTTACACGACCATCAATATTAGACCACTTGTCGGAAAGCAGCTGAAGAGTGGTTTTAGTTTCCTCAAGAGTAGTTTTAGTTTCTTCAATAAAAGGCCGCAAGGCCCTAATTTCTTCCAAAAGGATATCCATCGTTACTGATGAGGTTTGTTTGGGGGGAGAAGGTGGGTCTTTTTTTAGCCTTTTGGTGGAACCTTTGGTAACGCCACTGGTTTGTGGCGCCGAAGCAGAAGATGAGCTCTTAGTAGAGGGTTCAGATGAATCATCCATTTCCAGGCACCGATATCTAGATCCCGTGTGTAGGAGAAATTTACGAGGAGTCGGAGAAGGCTTGCGTAGCTCCTTATACAATCTACCCATAGAGGAGATGACAAAAGCCACTAAAGTATGCCGCAGCAGGCAAACAAGCAATGTAAGGCTCCTAATATAAATGCAAATCTAAACATGAATACGATATGACCATATGTAATAACAATTTTGAAGCATTAAAACAAACGAGCCATCTAAATAGAACTAGTAAACTGAATTGTGTACAGGCAAGTGCAGTAAAGTTAAGTGTTATGAACACAAGTTATTATTGGCTAAGCTGCAGAGATAGGTCAAGTAAAGATCTAACATGTTATAGCAAGAAAGGAAAGACATCCCAGGAGAAGAACATATTATGTAGATAGTCAATGTGAGAGGTTAGTGAAGTTTGAAGGGTAGAAACAGGGAAGTGAAGAAAAAGGAAACGTAATATATAGTGTAGTGTAACAACAGTCTGGAAAACCATGACAGAAAAAGAAGAAGAAGATAGGGTCACCTTTAGGTACATAGACAGTAACAGTACTAGAAGGAAGAAATAATAAACATAGCGATAAGAGCGCCAAGTAGAACATAAGAAAAGAACATTTGGTACATAAACAAATGAAACCTCGTAAAAATCGGATATGGATTTACAACAGTTTAAAGGAGAAATGAACTGTAAGAAAAATTGACAATAACAACAAAAAGCGTGGCTAAAACAACACTATGTGGACATATTTGAAAAAACGAGAGCGAGATATCCTATAAATGGAGCATTAGTCAGCTTAGAGGTACATTAAGAAATCCTCTTTACACTGTAATCTACGGAGAGTAGAGCTCAGTCGGCAACTTCAACAAGATGGCGGCTGCAGTATCCGAAGATAACACCTCATACAGTCATGGAATAATTAGGAGCGTGTCACATAAGAGTGAAAAAGAAATGCGACCCATATTTGTTTAGGTAGAGAAGAGAGTATCGTCAAATAAATTAATGTTTAGTCAAACTGCGACATCACTGTGAAGGTGTAGTAAGAGCCAGAAAGCGACAAGAAATCCAAACTGCTCAAAATTGCTCGAAAAAGAAAAAAAAAGACGCTCAAGCAAAAGCTGAATCATTTCAAGGAAGATAGGAGAGCATATCAAGGCGATCTTCAGGCTGCCGGTAGAGAGAACACTCAAATAAAACCGCCGATACCATAATTGATCCAGAAACGCTAGGAGCGGAGCTCCGTCAGCGTTGGTACAAAATGGCGGCCGCTAGACTGAATGTCGGCACCTCACACATTTGCCGAGAGAAAAGGAATACCCACAAGCATTTCTGGCGTCTAAAATCACCCCAGCAGATCTTCACCCGTTCCGAAGTCGATATCCATGACTTCTGTGAGTGAAGACGTCGCAAGGAGTTTCATCGCGGTCCTCAACCTCCGCGCCGCCCGGGAGAGCTATAAAAAAGCCGCCATGTTCCACGGGCGCTCGCCACTCCCCCTCAGACACAATCTTATTGTGCATTGCGCGTCTCTGTGCTGCACCAGGCATTTACTACCTTAGCCTGCCGTCCTCGGCTAACCCATTGCAATGGTGACCAAGACTCTTCTTGAAGTCTAGCAGGTTGATACATTTTTTCCACGCATCAAAAAGAATCCATCCTCTGGCGGTACCGCACGTGCAGCTCCGGTGGTAGGTAGGACATTTTGAGAGAGAGTGGACTTTCAACATAAGCAACAGCAAGTGTCGGCCCAAGCTCACATGGATTCGGTGCCTGTTGTTTTCCGGACATGTACCTGCAGATCAGTGGTCAAGGCTGTAGCTCCAGCGTGTCCACTGTTGCCGTGCTCACTACGGAAAGGTGAATGGCAGGACCCTGAGTGGACACTAACTAAGTGGTCATAGTGGGCACTGGGGAGACTAATTACATGGCTCTCCCACCTCTCTACTCTCCCAAAAAGCCCCTCCTCATAATTCTCTTCCTATTAGGTGCCTGAGAAACAATTGCCGCATTTAAAGCATGAGCTGGGCCCAGATATTGGAGAAGTGACCAGTTGCTATGGAAACCGGCCTGCACCCGGCTAAGTTGTTTGCTTTTGTTTATACAGAGCTTTCTCCTGGTTCAGCCACCACATGCCTCAGGAGACAACAGATCCGGCACTTTTAATCCTTGTGCAGTGTAACAGCCTCACAGCCAAGACCTGTAATTTTAGAGACGCCTGGGCTTAACTGTTAGCAGCACTCAGCCCAGTGCTGTACAGAGGAATCAGGGCAGAACTTTTTTCTGTGTAACATTTTCATTTCAATTTTATAAAGTGTGAACTCGATCCGAAGGTGGCAAAGGTGCCTGATAGCACAAGTTGGCTGCGCTACCATAAATGTTTGATAGCTCTGCCAGCCTGTAGCAGAAGCAGCGGATCACCATATGGCCAAAGCAAGGCAGGCAACGTCAGGCCTCTCTCATGCAGTTTTCAGCATAGCAGAGCACGACCTACTCACCCCCAGCTCCTCCCAGCCCGATGAAGACATCCTAGGTAAGCTATGAACGGGGTCAAAAAGGTTCGGGATAAGCCAGTAGGGTCTCCACCTCTCCCAGAGAATCATATTTTAATATTCTGCAAAGTCCAAGACTTGGTAAACAGGACTTTGTATAAAATCGACAGCATTAATTTTTAACACTGCTGTTCTGCCCTTTTTTGTGTGCTTTTTCAGTTATTGACCATGAAAGCAGCTCTGGAACACATTTAAAAGTACTTTACTGTTACGTTTGCTGTTGTAAGTGTGCACTGATAAGAGGAAAACATACCATCTTTCATTGATTAATTTTCATAATTCTTGTGCCAACTGCAGCATTAAAATACTAATCAGGCCAGTGAAAGACAACCTGGTAGCAATCATATTGTCTGGTTGTGGTCGATGTACCTCGGGCGAGAATGGTTTGAACAGGCTGAGTTGGATGGCTGTTTTTGGTGTTTACATCCTCCGGGCATTGCTGACTGGTTCAGGTTGGGAATCAAGCTACTAAAGGGAACTGTCAGGACCAGGCTGGCTCTAATGGGTGTTCCTGGGGCCAGAATAGACTTAAAAGGGCCACACTGGTTCTGATGAGATACAGCCTGTATAACGTTGTAAACACAATGCAGTAGTTTACAACGTGGTCGTTACAACGAATGCATAGTTACCACGCGTCCCATTGGATCGCAAGTCGTAACAACAACTTGCTGTAGGGGGCGTGCAACACCAGGGAATGTTTTGGATTTTAGATCCAACACCTTCCCTGCTGTTGCACAAACTGGAGTAGGAATAGTAATTAATACTATTCCTAAGTCCAGCGCGCCCCCTACAGCAAATCGTTGATATGACTTGTGATGTAATGGCATGAGTGGTAACAAAGCGGTCATTGTAACAACCGCTTTGTAAACTACCGCGTTGTGAATTTACGCGTTGTAACGCGCTATATTCGTTCTGATGGGTATTAATGAGGCTAGAATGGACTGGGCAGGGCCACACTGGTTATGGTGGATGTAAATGGGGCTAAAATGGGTGGATGTAAATAGGGTTATAGTGTATTAAGCGGTGGTAGATCTGTATAGGGTGTGTATAGGGTTTGAAGACAATCTCTAGGGCAGGATGCCTCTGGTGCTGTTAATGGAGTTAGGAAGTATTGGGTTGGGTTATGCTACGTCTGATGGGAGTTATTGGTGTTAGAATGGACAGTCTCATTGGCAGTCCGGTCATGATCATCTTCCTGTGCTGGATGGAGGCTTAAAGCCTTAGTAGTTCCCCCGGAACTTCCACTTTCTCCAACCACCCGGCCACCGCAGCGACAGACTTGACTCTACAGCCACCCCTAGTGTGTACAGTACTGTCACAGGCAGTGTCACTTTACTGCTCAGCTGTGCTCAGCTCTGTGTGCCTGCTGTTGTGGGCAGAAGCCATCCGTTATAAAGTTGATTAATTTTAGCAGCTAGTGTAGTGAAGTGCAACCTGACTTGTGCACTAATGGTCTCCAAACATTTGGGAATATATTGTATTGGGAATTTTAAGTTGCTCAATGAAGCAGAGTCACCCTGTCCGGCTCAGAGTGAGCGAATCACATGTCCTCTTTGTTTCTCTCAGTGAAGAGCTTGATAACATTTATCTGAACCCATAGCACTGGCAGAGACAGTGCCCTCATGTGGATCCTGATGGTGGAACCTTGTTGTTGTTATTTTCCATAACTCATAGTTATTGAATGCCACTCATAGTTGCACTGAAATTATGAAATGCCACACATAAGGAATCTGAAACCATAGCAGCTTTGTTTATTTTAGCTAAAGATTTTTAATTGGTGGTCTATTTTCGGCTATTTCCTTTGGGATTTAGACAGTCATTGTGATTGGTTCTCCTTGTTGGGGGGCCTGGTGGCGGGAGACATCATTTACCATGCAACCATTTCAACGTGGTACTATTACATCGTGGGTTTCACTACGCAAGGGCGGGAGACATCGTTTACCACGCATCCATTTCAACGTGGTACTATTACATCGTGGTTTTCACTACGTAAGTCGTTACATCGACTTGCACTGGAGGGCGCTGTAGACTAAGGAATAGTGTAAATTACTGTTTCCAACACCTTCCCTTCTGTATGTAGACTGGAGTTGGAATAGTAATTCACACAATTCCGAAATCCAGCGCCCTTCCAGCGCAAGTCGATGTAACGACTTGCGTACTGAAAACTGCGATCTAACAGACCGCGTTGAAATGGACGTCGATGTATCGTCATACTTCCAAGAGAAGGCGCTCCCAGATGCATTTCTTTGCTGAAGGGGATTGGAGTCATCAGGATGTGCTAAGTAGGCGTGTTGACAGTACCCCTACTGTTGGAGCAGTTTCTCTGTCAGCACTTGACGTCCAAACTAGCAGCGATGGCTAAAGCTTTGGCTGGGAAGTGTAAATCTAGGAAACCATCCTCTCACTCTAACAAACTGGACTCTGATTTATTCTTCAGAGTCGTGTCCTGAGCAACAGGTGGCAGTAGGTGGAAAATGTATTTCTAGAGAGGAATTGGCTGATATTTTGTCTCATATCAGAAATATCTGGGATGTGGCACCACCTCCTGTGGAGCGGGTTGCTGAGGAGTTCTGCTCACAATTTGCAAGGCCTACAGTTCTGTTGTTGCCTTTGCATCCTAGGATAAAAGATGCCATCTTTCGGTCCTGGGAGGAACCTGAGCTGAGCACAACCAAATTCCACGGAATCTCCATATGGCTTATGCTTTGGAAGAGGGTGATAAAGTGTTATCCCACACCATTAAAATGGATTCCATCCTAACTCCACTAATTGGCAGATCATCTCTCAATCCAGATGACTGTTTTCCCTCAGACCAGGTGAATCGCAAAGTTGATGTTGGCCTTAAGAATCTTTTGTAGCTTTGAATCTGAGTTTGAGAACTGCTACTTATGGGGCCTTGATTCACCAGGCTTTGAATAAGGACTTTAAGGTTCTGGCTCAGGCCATGCAGGAAGGTTCAGAGGTTGCCGGTGTTTTGCTGCTCATGGAACAACAGTCGAAATTCCTGGTGGATGTGTCTGCAAACATTATCAAGGTGGCATCAATGGCTTCTTCTTCTGCAATCATGGACAAAAGAAATCTCTGGTTATGCGACTGGGGAGTGTATCTGTCAGAGAAATCTTCTTTACTGAAACTGCCATTTGAGGATATCAGCTTGTTTGGTGAGTGCTTGGATGGGCTTATAAAAAAATTCTTTAAAGACAAGAAACATACCTGGTGTTATAGGGAGGGCATCTTCTGAGAAATCAGCAAAACCTTGGAAGCGGATGGATACTAGGGACACCAGCGCTTCTACTCGTAAGGATACCCGCTCTTATTTGTTCCGTAGGAGAAGATTCCAGCCCCGAAGGAACAAGCAACAGGATGCTCTGCTAAGGCAGGACCTTCGAATCAGCGGTCCTGACTATGGCAGTGCATTGGATCTGGGTACTGTGGGAGGCAGGATAGGAGGTTTTCTTTCAGCATGAGCTCTCCCCATTACTTAGGTACTGGGTATCATTCGTAGTGGTTATCTTATCAACTTCATCTCTCCTCCTTCCGATATGGGGTGTATCCCTACTCCTATTCCAAGGAATCCAGTAAGGAGGGCAATCCTGTTGGCTGATGTTGCTACCCTGCTGCAGAAAACTACAATAATTTCCATGCCTCAGGATCAGGCTGGTCAGGGGGGTATACAATACTCATTCTATTCACAAAGGTGTTGGGATGTTTCGGCCTGTGTTGGACCTGAAGCGACTCAATCGCTGGGTGTCTATCATTCCTTTCAAAATGTTGTCATTGCAGCTTCCTATTCCTCTGATGTCTCCAGGAGAGTTTAAGGAGACCATCGGCCTTCAGTATGAATAGCTGCATGTTCCCATCCATCAAAGTCATCAAAGGTTTCAGAGATTTACTGTGGGTACAGCGAATTTCCAGTTGAGGGTGCTGCCCTTCGGGTGGATGTCAGCCCACATGTTTTTTCATCCTTTGATGGCTGTTCGCCACCTCCA
Organism: Triturus cristatus; assembly: GCF_964204655.1. Taxonomy (NCBI): domain Eukaryota; kingdom Metazoa; phylum Chordata; class Amphibia; order Caudata; family Salamandridae; genus Triturus; species Triturus cristatus. The sequence continues at coordinate 690,787,160 of NC_140580.1, forward strand.
GGGGATTTCCATCTTTCCCTATCGTGACGACTGCCTGGTCAAGGGGGCATCTCTCCTCCTGACCTCCTCTGATGTGGTCTAAGTTCAGGATCTGCTGTCTTCTCATGGGTTTTTGGTGAATGCGAAGAAATCCCAGCTAACTCCGGTGCAGTATTGCACCTTCTTAGGGGTTTGGTTCTGGATGGATCTGGGCATGGTCATTCTGCCAGACTTGGGAGTGGTCAAGATTCACTCTCATTTGTGGGACCTGTTGTCATCTCCTTTTCACCTGGTCTTGCTCCGGATGATGGAGCAGAGTGATCTGGCTGCAACTGTGTTTTTGGTTACCTGGGCCAGGTGGCACCTCAATGTCCTCATGAGATTCATCCTGAGGCAGTGGGTTCCCAATGTACAGGATCTGACATGTTGGCTTCCGGCAACAATGGTAATCCAGAGGGAACTGGACAGCTGGCTCATTCCTTCCAACATCCTGAAGGGTGTTCCTTTGTCTGCTCCTATTAAGGTGATGATCACGATGGATGCCAGCAAAAGTGGTTGGGGGGCATGTTCAGGAGCCCTTCAGATCAAGGTCTCATAGGATGGCAGCCAGATTTGCCAGTCGTCTAATCGGAGGAAACTGGAGGTTACTCGTCTAGCCCTTCTTCATTTTTCTCACCTGCTTTTGGGCAAGGATGTTGTCATTCAGACAGACAATACCACTGCCAAGTCCTATGTCAATCGGGGGGGGACAAGAGCCCTCTCATTGTCACAGATTATGGTACAGCTGTTTCTGTGGTTTTCTCTGGGCCATTTACATTCAGGGAATTCTGAATTCTCAGGCCGATCACATGAGCAGAGACTTTTTCCCTTTTCCCTGGGTGCTTGAAATGGTGTGTCAGCTGTGGGATACCCCTGTGGGATGCCCTTGGTTGGATCTGTTTGCTAGTCATCCGGCCTGATGTTTGCTTTCCCTCCATTTCCTTTAACCTAGAAGTTTCTGATTCAGGTTCGGATGGAGAGGGCTCAGGTCATTCTGATGGCTTCGGCATGGCCCTGTCTCTATCTGGTGTCCTCTTCTGATAGCGATGAGGGTGAGTCAGAAGTGGCGGCTTCCCTTGGTCCCTTCCCCTCCCCTCTGAGTTTTCTGGTTCTCCAGGACAGGTCTCTGGTGAAAATCAAGCATATTGTAAACACCACAAAACGTTTAGGAAAATAGAGAATATTTAACTGAGTAAAACAAGACCAAGTTGACACAAATCCAATCAGTAGACCTTGAGATATGATTTTTAAAGAATAAACTGCAATAAAGTGCTTAAAATTCAATAGCACTTAGGGGTTACTTGAGCTCACACTGGACCGGGGTAAGTCCAAAGTTCAGGCGGACCACAATGGAGGGCAGGGCAGCTACAGGACCCATGCAGGGCCTGGTGAAAAATTGTCTTGGATGGAGCAAGCCTCGGTGTCGAAGTCTCAATGCGTCAGTAATGATCCCCGCAGTTCGGTAGATGTGTCAATGTCGAACCTTGCAGTTGGGTCCTATGTCGTTGTTGACCCCCTCACGATGCAGCCAATGCGTCATCAAACCTCACAGTCGGGCCTCGCATCATTGTCAAACCACATACGATTCAGGCACTGCGTCGTAGTTGAGCCTCACATTTGGGTCCAGAGTTGTTGCTGGGCCATGCAGGGATGTCCACGAATCGGCACTGTGTCGGCATCGAAGGGCACTGTGTCAAGTCTGATAGGCGCAAAATCATCAATGTATCGATCTGTGTAGAAAAACAGCTGGTCCATGACTGGATTGGCTCTTCTTGGCAGGGCAGAACTCGCAGTTGTCCTAGTCCAGCAGCTGAAGCAGGGTGGAAGGAAGTCTTTGAAGGCCCAGACACTTCAAAACAGGAGTCAAGCCAGGAAGCCCATCGCCCTTGGAGAAACTTGGGTTCAAGGATGTAAAGTGCAGGTCTAGTCCTCGTTCCAAGACAAGAAGCAAAAGGCAGCAGGCCAATATAGCAAAGCAAGTAGCAAAGAGGCAGTCCCTCCTACGGTACAGCAATCAGCAGACAGCAGGCCAACACAGCAAAGTAGTTAACAAAGTGGCAGTTCCTCCTACAGCACAGCGACTCTTCTTCCTGGCAGAATGCCCTTAGTTCCAGCAATGTTCTGAATTCATGGTGTCGGAGGTCCAGTACTTATACCCAATTTGGCCTTTGAAGTAGGGAAAGTTAAAAGAGATGCTTTGAAGTGCACAAGTCCCTGTCTTTCCTGTATTGGCCCCAGACTCACCACAGGGGGGGGAACAGCCATTACAACGCGGTTTTTACCACGCAGTGCAGTTACATCGCATGCGTTACAACGCATGCGATGTTACAACGCTATGCCATTACAACGCAAGTCTTTACATCGACTTGCGCTAGATGGCGTGCTAACATTACAAATAGTGTAGTTTACTATCCCAACACCTTCCCTACTGTTAAGTGGACTGGAGTTGGAATAGTAAATTACACTTTTTTAATGTTAGCACGCCATCTAGCGCAAGTCGATGTAAAGACTTGCGTTGTAATGGCATAGCGTTGTAACATCGCATACGTTGTAACGCATGCGATGTAACTGCACGCGTTGTAAAAACCCGCGTTGTAATGTCATACATCCCCACAGGGGGGGTGCAATTCTTTGTGTTGGGACAGGCACAGCCCTATTCACGTGCTAGTGCCAGCTCCTCCCTCTCATCCTGCCTCAGGATTTTCTTTTTTTGCTTTTTTTTTTTGAAAATCCTGCCTCCGGATGACCTATCAACATACCTGTATGTGACTGAGTATGCAGGAAGCCAGCTGTCACCCACCCCATGCATGTATTCCAGGGACAGGCGGAGGCACCAAATGGTTTAAGTAAGAAAATTCTAATTTTCTAAAAGTGTCATTTTCATATCTACAATTTAAAAACCAACTCCAGCATAAGTTGTGTTTTTAAATTGTGAGTCCAGAGACCCCAAATTTGATATTCTTATCTTGTTTCAATGGGGAATTACACTTACACCATCTTATAAGATATTAACCTATGGAAAAGATAGGCCTTGCAGTAGCGAAAAACGAATTTAAGAGTATTTCACTACGAGGGCATGAAAACCTTAAAAGTACATTCCACACTTTTAAATTGGACTGCACCATGCTCTTAGGGCTGCCCAGGGTCTTCCTGAGGGGGGACTTATTTGCAATAAAAGTAGGTTACCTTACCTGGTTGCAATGGCAGTTTAAACTGCCTACACAGGCTCTGCAGTGGCAGGCCTGAGACATGTTTAAAGGGCTACTGAAGTGGGTGGCACAATCAGTGCTACTGGCCCACTAGTAGCATTTACTTTACAGGCCTTGGGCACATGTAGTGCACTTTACTAGGGCCTTATAAGTAAATTATATATGCCAATTGTGGATAAGGCAATGTTACCATGTTTAGAGTACAGAGCACATGTACTTTAGCACTGGCAAGCAGTGGTAAAGTGCCCAGAATCATAACCCCAGCAAAAATGAAGTCAGCAAAAACAGGAGGTCAGAAGGCAAAAAGTCAGGGGAAACCACGTTAAGGATGCCAAATCTAACAATAAGTGAAATAATCATCTTCTTGTTTCCCGTACAGAACAGCATTGCTGGTGCCTGCCAGAAGCATCACTGATGCCCAAGGATATCAAGGCAAACACACTACAGTAATGGTATATATAAGGAAATTGTATACACTAAAACACACATGGGTTTGTGACTTGATAGGAATCCAAACATGCCTGTTGATGACAATGGAGATATTAAATATATGTTCTTTGTTTTCCCCTATTTTCTCTTATCCTTTTTTGATGTTTAGCCTTTTCATTTTCCATTGAAGGCTATGCCTAGAGTACTACAACACACTGGCATGCGTCTCTTTCTCACTGAGTTGGTTGAAATTATCAGTGTTGGGTATGTTCATTAGGGCAAAACAAAGAGTGCATACACAGCTTTTAGAGACAGCCTCCACAAATCTGTGAATCAATGCCAAATTATTTTTGGATCCAGGATCTTGCAATATTTTCAAATCTCCTTTGTTTGTGATCTCCCATAATATATTTATTGTGACTAATTATTAATTTATCAAATGATTAGGGTGAGAATCTATATATGAAACTATATATTTTTATTTGTAAAAATACATAACATCTGGTGCAAGGCTTCAGATGATTCCAACAGACAGAGTGATACAAAAAACATAAAGAGTCAGTGTTGCACTACAAGCGAAGCAAGCACTATACAATTTCTTTAACAAAAGAGTAAACCAAGACATTCCAAGTTATAAAGATACCGGTTCCCATGATGGAAGTGCGTCTAGGTCAGGTTATTGATGCTGAACAGCCTAGATTCACAGCTGATTGACTCCTTAGAGGCTACTTTTATGTCTGTGGTGCTTTTCTTTGGACCTTCTTTGCGGAGCATTTCTTTAAACCAAGCAAGCATAAATAAAAAGTCCCTCCTGGCAATGGAAGAGAATTTCTTAGGCCTTGTTCTGAATCTCTTGTGCCATCTTTCTCAGATGAAAAATTATTGAATTTTTAGGTAAACACAAAACAACTTTCTGCTCGGAGACATGTAACCACTGACCCATGGAATCAGATATCGATCTGAAAAGGGCCAGTGGTCAGGCCCAGGGAAAAGATATTTCATTTTCTATCCTTTCTAAAGGTAGTGTAGTGAGAAACAAAGCCATGTTGTGTTATTATCTTTGACCTCTTGCTTTAAATCGGCAGTGGCCTCTAGTACAGAGGTAGACGTGTTGTGGTTCTTGTGTTTTAAAGGGAAATACCATCATTTATTAGCTTGCACCTTTAATACCTGCTCCATTCAGATTCGGTATACAGACACTCCCTCTTCTAACAAGACTCCAAAGGCAAAGAAGGAAGCAAAAATGTTTGCTCCTTTAATTATTTTAAGTGAAGGAATTTCCAATTCAGCCTTTAACATGACCACAATGTTACACATTATGATAGTGTATTCTTTTGTAGCGAAATGTTCCAGGAAGCTTCTACCCAATATAACAATCGAAGTCGTTATCCTGCCATTCCTCAAGATGTCGACCTAGAATGAGCGTCAACACCCAATGTCATATCTCTTGCTTTGTATTGCGTGCCATTCAAATCTTTTGTGGGGCATATTATCAAGGCGCGGCAATAATATTATCACCGCTTTAGAGTCTGTTTTCGGGCGAAAAGCAGCGATAATATTATCACATTATCAACAAGGACACGCTAGCCCGTGTTTCCTGGCCTTAGCACCCGTTGTCAGCATGCCTCGCATCACATCGTTAATGAGATGCAAAGGAGGCGTGCCTGACAAAACTCCATGGGAAAATATTCCGAACCCAGCTTTGCGATATTATCTACGAGGGGTAGCGATATTTGAAATCACGTTAAGTATGCCCTAACGCAGGAATTTAACGTCTGTTAAATTCCTGACTAAGGCATACCTAACATGGGAGGTGGACTGTGGGGCTAAGGCCACAGGGCCCTATCATTAAGTTATCGTCGTTTTACATGGAACATCGCTGGAAAACTAGCGATGTTCCATGGAAAACCCCGCTATCGCTGGAATATTTCCATAGCGCTATGCGTTGATAATACAGCACTAGCTTGGCGATATTTTCCAGCGATAGCCGGCGTTAATTTAAAGCGCGCTAAGCGCGCTGAGTGATATTTATCGCTCGGGCTTGCTAATATGCACCTGTGTCTTAATAAGAGAGACAACATCTTGTCATTCCAGTGGTCTTTCATAAATCATCTCTGTCAGGGTAAACTTCATATTAAAATTCCTGTTGCTTGTTTGCCTTTCTTGTCGGTTTCTCCAGCACCTTTCTTCTCTCTTCATACATCCTGACACTGGTGCTTCCAGTCTTCCTCGTGGAACTTCTTAGTTCCCCCACTCTTCAAACATAATAGCTTAACCTGTATTTTTCCCAATACATGTCTAGGCCATCTTTGAAACTCTCCCCCTCCTAGATTTAGGGCAAAAATTTACAAACCGGCTGTTTCCGAAATTATTGAGGGAAACCCAGTTTGTCAATTAAAGTTCAGTAAACCGCCTTCAAATTGTTATATTGGTTAGCGCTCACTCACTCATTCACTCATTCACTCACTCACATTTGCTCAGACATCACAGGTCCTTGAAGCGTTGAACTCTAAAACCAATGACATCAGTTGCATTCCTGAAAGGAAGGTGTTTTAGTCAATCAAACCCTATATGTTTATGCACTTGAGAGTATATAAAAGAGCAGCATGGCACAAAGTACTTTTATTGGGTATGTTTTAAAATGTGTCTACCTGTAATGTAAGATAGTCTGCTTGAGTGTTGTAATTTTATATGGTGAATAGGTCAGTGTCATTATTAAAGATGACAACTACGAGGCTAGAATGCCACTGGTTTAATATAGCATTGTAGCCACTACAGAATACATTTTTATGCAGTAAGAACATGCTTTTCCTGATATAAACATGGCACCAGACTGTTTTCCTCATTGTGAAGTCTGCAGTGTTAGGAACATGGCAGCCATTCGAAAAACAAATGAAATAATGCTGCAACTACCTATAAACAGAATAATGTGCAGGTGGTTGAATGCCTGAACCCCAATACAAGCTGGCATGACCAAAGTGTTTATAATGTTTTCAGAAGATAGGCACATTGTTCTCAAACGCATGGAGACCGTGGGAAAGAGCAAGAAATAAAACAACCATTGAATTTCATTTCAAGTTGCATTTTCCTTATGGACTAACTGCCAGATGTATCAAGCAATGCTTTTGCGATTCTAAAATAGTGAATTTTACCGATTTGCTATTTTGAAGTCTCAAAATGCAATGTTTGTAGCAATCGCAAAACATTTTGCGATTCCTTAACGTTCCCTCATAGTGAATCTCAAATTGCGATTCGGTATTAGGGAATGCTTTCCCATTCATTCCTATGGGCCTATAAGCCCATAGGAATGAATGGGAATGCATTCGCAATTTGCGATTACCAAATTGGTAATCTCAATTTGTGAATGCAAATCAAAGGGTGCTAGGGGGCCTAAAGGGGGCATAAGGCCCCCCTGATGCACCCCCAAAAAAGGTAAGTGTGCACATATGGCGCACACACATGGCATGTTTTTGCGCCACATGGCACTTTGAAAAATGCACTTTTGTGCATTTTTCAAAGGATTTGCAATTTACCATAAAGTTGAAGTTGATGGTAATGTGTGTTTCCTAAATGCAAAGTTGCATTTAGAGAATGCTACATACATTGCGTTTAGGGAATCGGAAATTACGATTCCCTAAATTCATGCGCAATTTAGGTAATCACAAAAAAATTGCGATTACCTATATTGCGAATGCAAAAAGTTAGATACATTGCAAAAGGCCTTTTTGCGTTTGCAACGGGCCGATTCCTTGATTCGGCCCATTTGCGAGCGCAAAAAGCCTTGATACATCTGACCCTAAGGCCCTTATTCAGAGATTGGCACACCAGACACTCCATCAAATCATGGCAGTGATCCTGTCCATTGGATTACAAGTTTCATAGGCAGTGCTTAATTTGTAAAGGGATAAGTGCCGATGTCCAAAGTTTTGCTTGGAAGCCAGCAGCTGGTTCTACTGAATGCTTGTGTGCCGAATACCCAGGTTACGTAGTCTTGGTTCCACTTCATGCTTCTTTAATCGGCCACCAACAAAATGTGCCCCTATATCTCCCTCTTTTAGGTTCATTCTCATCCCTGTTTTCTCTATTTGACGCAGTTTTTCCATATTTCTCTGCCTTCTTCTTTCCCCATTTTGTGCTTTTCTCTCTCTTACTTCTGGCCCGAAATTCGATAAAGAAAAATAATTGCTTGTCCCCAAGAATGCATGCAGGTGGGCCCCACCTGAAACCACGGGCTCAAATTAAGCACTAGCCATAGGTTAAAATGCACGTTTAATTTAGCAGACAGGAAAAATATCTCATTTGTGATAGAGCATCCTGTCCACCAAACTCTATATTAGGGCCTAAATCTACCTACTTCCTGAAGGGGGGTTCAGAATCAATTTAAGGAGGAAAAGAAAGGTGTGCACTTCAGATCGTTAAGGCTATTCAAAGGTTGAATTTCAATAGCACACTATAAATATCTGTTTACCTAAGTGAGGCAGATCAAGATTCTGGCAGTGTGGAATAAGGGCCTGATTCAAAAAGGTAAATTTACATTTCTATGTAAGTTTGCTATTTAGTTTGCATTTACAAACTCCGAGTTTCATTTCACTAATAGTAATTTTACGACTGTGGAAATTCTGCCTATCTGTTTTTGTACCGAGATGTCCAGCTGACTGCAGTCTTCACAGTAGTTAAATTACTATTAGTAAAATTGAGCTCAGAGTTTGTGAATACAAAAAAAAGGTAGACTTACATTTACGTTTTCAATTGTGAATCAGCCCCTAAACCTTTAATTTTCACTTTATTCCTGTTCGTTGTCTTAAGGAGTTACTAAATGTGGATGCAGAGGCAGGAGAAGGTAATTCATATCCTTTTTGTAAAATTCAAAACATTTTTGGGGCAGTTCGCTTGAAATTACTTTACTCTTATCTGACGCCGCATCCTCGTGAATGTCCTATTTGTCTTTCACATGGCATGACATTGGTCAGTTCCGATCGGCATTCGGAGAAACCGAGTCGCTCGGAAACATTGTAATCAGTCGGTCGGACTCCCCGAATCCGATTCAGGTGCCAATTCCGATCCGGTAAAAAAATTCCCCGTCCGACTCGTATCCGGATTTTTTTCCGTCCGAATCGTCAAAGTAGCGTACAAACTGCCAAGTACGATTCGAACGGAAAAAAGTCCATACGAATCGCATTGGGAAGATTTCCCCACACGTCCTCGGGTCGGGAAAAGTCACCGACACGTCCCCGGGCGAGAAACCCACCGTGCGGAAAAATAAAGTCCGACTGCGCAAGTACGATCCCTCCCGTCCTCCCCATTTCACAACCGTACGCAAAAAACACCGTCCGAACCGAACTCCCATAGCAACCATGGAGACATGTGCCCGCATACGCGCCGAACACCCCACCACCCCCCGCCCGCGTATGTACGCCCCGAACCCCCACCCGTGTATGTACGCACCGAACCACCAGCCGTGTATGTACGCACCAAACCCCCCCCCCAGCCCTGTATGTACGCACCGAACCACCAGCCGTGTATGTACGCCCCCGAACCCCCCCCAGCCGTGTATGTACGGACCGAACCACCAGCCGTGTATGTACGCACCAAACACCCACCCGTGTATGTACGCCCCCGAACCCCCCCCAGCCGTGTATGTACGCACCGAACCACCAGCCGTGTATGTACGCACCAAACACCCACCCGTGTATGTACGCCCCCGAACCCCCCCCCAGCCGTGTATGTACGCACCGAACCACCAGCCGTGTATGTACGCCCCCGAACCCCCCCCCAGCCGTGTATGTACGCACCGAACCACCAGCCGTGTATGTACGCACCAAACCCCCACCCCAGCCGTGTATGTACGCACCGAACCACCAGCCGTGTATGTACGCACCAAACACCCACCCATGTATGTACGCCCCCGAACCCCCCCCCCAGCCGTGTATGTACGCACCGAACCACCAGCCGTGTATGTACGCCCCCGAACCCCCCCCCAGCCGTGTATGTACGCACCGAACCACCAGCCGTGTATGTACGCACCAAACACCCACCCGTGTATGTACGCCCCCGAACCCCCCCCCAGCCGTGTATGTACGCACCGAACCACCAGCCGTGTATGTACGCACCAAACACCCACCCGTGTATGTACGCCCCCGAACCCCCCCCCAGCCGTGTATGTACGCACCGAACCACCAGCCGTGTATGTACGCACCGAACCACCAGCCGTGTATGTACGCCCCCGAACCCCCCCCCAGCCGTGTATGTACGCACCGAACCACCAGCCGTGTATGTACGCACCAAACCCCCACCCCAGCCGTGTATGTACGCACCGAACCACCAGCCGTGTATGTACGCACCAAACACCCACCCATGTATGTACGCCCCCGAACCCCCCCCCCAGCCGTGTATGTACGCACCGAACCACCAGCCGTGTATGTACGCCCCCGAACCCCCCCCCAGCCGTGTATGTACGCACCGAACCACCAGCCGTGTATGTACGCACCAAACACCCACCCGTGTATGTACGCCCCCGAACCCCCCCCCAGCCGTGTATGTACGCACCGAACCACCAGCCGTGTATGTACGCACCAAACACCCACCCGTGTATGTACGCCCCCGAACCCCCCCCCAGCCGTGTATGTACGCACCGAACCACCAGCCGTGTATGTACGCACCGAACCACCAGCCGTGTATGTAAGCCCCCGAACCCCCCCCAGCCGTGTATGTACGCACCGAACCACCAGCCGTGTATGTACGCACCAAACCCCCACCCCAGCCGTGTATGTACGCACCGAACCACCACCCCACCAGGGAATGTACGGACCGCACCCCCACCAGTGCATGTACGGACCGTACTGACGCCAAAAAAACACGTACTGAACCCGGACAAACCATATTTACACAAGGAGAGTCAAGTAGAGTTTCCCCACACCACCAAACAGGCCCAACAACCCCACAAACATCACATACACTCACCTGCAACTGCCAAACTGCCAAACAGAGGCCCAAAACTCAATCACTCCTCATAACACACCCACACAAATTTCAAACACAGCCACACCCACAAATGGACCAATAAAAATGGACCACACACACAAACCATGAGCCTTTGCAACAGACCCACTGCTGCCAGAGCCCACAGACGACCCACACCACCATACTTGAACCTCACACTTGCATACCTTCACACAACCACCTACACAAACACCCCCTCATCACATTCACACACACACCTCCACTACCACACCCACACACCCACAGCCATCCACACCCACACCCCCACAACCACACCCCACGCCATGTCCACCACCAAGAATCCAAAGTTCACAAAGGAGGAGCTGGAGATCCTTGTCGACGAAATCCTCAGAGTCGAGCCACAGCTCTTTGGGACATTGGTCAGACAGACCAGCATATCCGAAAAAACCGCCATGTGGCAGAGGATCGTCGATTCTGTGAATGCTGTTGGGACAACCAGAAGGACCAGGCACGAGTGCCAATCCAGGTGGTACGATCTGCGGAGGACGGTCAAGAGGAAGATGACTGACAATCACAACCAGGGGAACATCACTGGAGGAGGGCCGCCCCCCAGACCGGTACAATACCATCCCTGGGAGGAGAAGGTGATGTCCACGCTGGCGGTGGAGGGACTACACGGACTGCCAGGACTCCCAGACCCTGGTGAGTACACAAACAACTCACCTCACATGGGGGGGATGCCATACACAATCAATCATGCATGCCACCCCCCCCCAAGCCACCACCGGACACAACAACACTCCACAAACACACACATGCCACTGGCGCCTCCATGCCCCATGCATCAATCAGGGCCATGCCAAGTCACAGGCCACACAAAACACCAACACAACACAGGATGTGGTCGATGCTGGGAGTGGGGGCAGCAAAACTAACATTGAGCAACTCACAAGCACACAACAATGCCCTCAGCCCATATGGCCCAGGGCACAGCCATACAAACTGTGTGTACCCACACAGTACTGTCTTGCCTGCAAATGATGGCTGCCATGCAGGATGCCATGGGTCTGAAGGCACAATTTGCACATAACAGCAGACAATGAAGATGCATCGCTCTGATAGAGTCTCAGCACACACCGCCACAGCAGCAGCCTACACTCAGACACACTGCCCAATGGGTGCCCGGAGAACAGGGACTAACTCACATGAACAAGCCAATGGCCATTCAAAGACCGGCTAACTGTGTGTGCCCAGGAAGCTGGCCTGAGGTGACAGAGAGTGACAAAGAGAGGGAGGGAGAGGGGGAATGAGAGGGAAGGAGACAGAGGGGGGACACAGGGAGACAGACAGAGGGAGGGAGTAGGGTGACAGAGGGAGACCGACAGAGGGAGGGAGGAGGGTGACAGAGGGAGGGAGGAAGGGAGACACAGGGAGACTAAATCACCCTTGGGTGGTGTGGCCATGTCCACTCGTCAGCCGGTGGACTGTGTGCATGCAGACCAGGTCTGGCAGTGCCTCAACCCCCCCTTCCGTAGATGAAGACCGGTCCATGTGTCAATCTGTGCACGAGTCCATCCGTGCTGCAGGCACAGACCTAACCACACACCCAGTATACCCACCCACCGTGTCGGTAAGAACCCTGTCACAAATGCTTCAGTCCCCTACCTGCAACATCAAATTGCCTTGCCAAAACACCATTTGGCCACGTACAGTGCAACACGTAAGGCGCCTCTGCATGGCTCGCTACGCCCGCACACCACACTGCTGACTGTGTACCCAAATAGATGCATCAACTAAGATTGTGTCTCACACATGCGTAAAGCCCTGACAGCTGTGGCCAAGGGACATAGCCATGCACAAGTGCACTGTGAGAGGAATGCAGGACAGATCCAACTACCCAGAGGAAGAGTGCCAAATCAGAAATGCATGCAACATGGATGCCACATGTGACACTGTCAACATTGTCTCTCTCACACACAGGTCAACGTCAACGAACACCCCCCAACACTGGGGGGGAAGTCACACAGGACCAGGCTCCGCGGGATGATGACCCCACCGCCAGCGATGACTCTCACCACTCCGTGGATGACCCAGACCAACCTGGCCCCTCTGGTGTCCAACCACCTGCAGCACCTGCGTCAGGTACAACTGTGCCAACCACCACCCCCATTCCTGCCACATCCCAGGAGACGTCCAGGAGCCCTGCCCGCACACGACCACCCAGCCAGTCTGCCCAGGAGGGACACGGTCCTCCGGGCACCCAGGAGGAGGCAGGCGGCAACGCAGATGCCATCCCTCAGGGGTCCCGGAGACCCGATGCACCCACAACGGCAGGCCAGGTGCACGTGGGCAGGGGTGGCGGGAGTGGAGGACGGCGGAGGCGCGAACCTGACCAGGCAGCTCAGGACCCGGTAGTGTCCCAGGTCAGCAACATCCTGGATACATACCGGCGTGACACCAGGGGCATGGACCAGATTGCGTCCACCCTCAATGACATCAAGGGGACCCTCCAGGAGATGAAGACCCTGCAGTCCCAGCAACATGCCTGTCAACTGCAACACCAAGGAAGGATGGAGGATAGACAGGCTGAGCTCGTGGCGGTGCAAACCCAAATGACCGGTGTACTCCGTCGGATTGCCGACAACATGGGCAACCCTCCCTGTGGCACCAGGCGAAGGCCATTACCAGACACAGGGAGGGATCAGGAGGAGGAGGATTCATCCGACGGAGCGTCACAGACATCGTCACGGACTGCTTCCGAGGGTCCCCGCAGGAAGGTGGGTCGTCCACGAAAAAGACTGTGAGAGTCAGCAGAACATCACCATCTCCCAGGTCACCTGGCCTGGCACCTGGCCCTCTGGCCCAATAGCAGCACATGACATTGTCTGCCACATGGACTTGCTGGTCACTGTCTGACCTATGTTGACGAAGACTGTGGCATGGACTCTGACATTTTGCTACGACAAGGATACCAACTCCCCCAGTGAACTTTGGATTCTACACTCCCGCTGTGCACCTCTTGTCATCCCCACAAACCCGTACCCCACCACAAATAAATTAATCACACTTACAAGATGATGCCGTGATTCTACATTATTACAATACATGTGTGTGTCGTACAGTCAAAGCATGCCTGATCTCAGAATTAACTCCAACCATCCAAACCGTGGGGTCGCAGTCTTGCACAGGACACACATGGGTCCCAATGTCTCATCTGATACAGACATGGAGTACCAAACTCACCTGTGCTGGGCCCAACCAGCTGAGTGGTTCCCGCACAACTGTGGCTACAGACACATTCAGGGGAGCAACAGTCATGCGCAGAGGTCAGGGATCATGTGGAGTGACCTGGCTTGCCGCTCCCAGGTATGTCTAGACATGTGTCCCTACAATGTGCAGCATGCTTGCGTCAGGCGGATGTTGAGAATGGTGGCTAGGCCAAGGTTGGATGCATGGAGATGCCAGAATGCAGTTTAGGATCACTGTGCCACATGGTTGTGTTGGGGTTGTGGGCTGCATCATGAGTGTGGGCGTGGATCTAGAAGGTCATCCTGCAGCTGGCTGTGAAACATTCCCCCCATCCCGTTAGGACGTTGATGTGGCCTGGTTGCCCGACGCAGTAGCAGAGCTGTGCAGATGCACTCCGGATATGGACAAGTACCATGGGAGTCGTGAGGCACATGTCCGTAGACTGCAGGGTAGGATTCTACACAGATGTTGTAGTTTCCCTGGGGGATGGTCTCTCTTGCCTTGAGGTGGATGGAACTGTGCATCTTGTGCATAATACAGTTCCCACTCCCTGACAAACCCCTAGCATCTTGTCACTCTACACATAGACACATATGCACCACCTATGAAAACTATGCCAGACCTGCGGCACGCACAGTGGCAACAGGGCACCATTGACAGGGAAGAGGCACCTTGGAGACAGAGGGACAAATTTATTAGTCATGTGTGTTGGAATGACAATGATACTCTGTCAACACATACACAGGTCATGTGGATGTACATGTGGGAGCAACACTGGCACCCCCCATTGCAACACAGATGCTGGCATCCCATTGACCTGGCACACAAGTGACGGATAACAGCTAAACACCCCCTGCTGCCACGGAGAGGCCGCTATACACCATTGAGGCCCTGATGGGGCAATCACACACCATGTCAACCCGGTGCAACCTGTATGTTTCCGAGGCCAGTGTTACACACAATGATGGCCTCATCACAATCCCCAATCCCCTGGCACATGACAGTCACCAAGTCTGAGCATGGCTCCAGGTGAAGCCTGCCCCATGTCATGTTCCCCATGTAGGATCACCATGTATGCAAATGGAACACACATGAACCGGAGAAGTGCACACAGACTACAAACAATTCACACACCCAAAACGACGTGAGGCATCCCTTACCCTGAGGAGATTTCAACACTTGCCCGTGCATGTGACGCTGAATCAGCACATGTCGCTGTGTTCATGAGGAGTAGCAGGAGCACAACAATGCCACCAGCAGACAGCATGCACATGGACCTGTGGAAGAGAGACACACAAGGATTCAGCACAAAGGAGCACATCCGCAAGCATGTACTTAACACGTATCATGTTGTTAACATGACAGGTGACAATGATGACCCTCAGACAACATCCTTCCATTGCGCCATCACTTGAGTGACACTTCAATACACACCACTGACTCACTTGGCAGACATGCAGATGGACACACACATTGCAACACATGCCACACACGGCCCAATGCGTGCACACTCAGACACTGGAACTCACCACTAAGCAAAGAAGTTGCGTATGAGCCGACTCCGCATGTCCTCCACAGCCTCCTCCTCCTCCACATCACTTGCCCCGTCACCAAGCCCTTCATCCTCCACGGGTGGATGGTCCTGGTCATCTTGATCCAGTATGAGTGGAACAGCTTCCTCCACTGCCATGTTGTGCAGCATGCAGCAGACGATGATGATCTTGCACACCTTCACCGGGGCATATGGGAGTGCTCCGCCGGTCTTGTGGAGGCACCGGAATCGGCTCTTCAGAAGTCCAAACGTCCTCTCAATGACTCTCCTGGTCCGCCCATGTGCGTTGTTGTAGAGGTGCTCGGCAGCCGTGCTGGGGTTGCGGACAGGCGTCATCAGCCATGGCATGTTGGGATAGCCAGCGTCCCCTACAAGGAAACATCATGGACAGAAGTGTGTCAGCACAGGCAGTGAGATTGGAAGATGACGCCAAACACAGAACTGCCAGAGTCTACCCACCAACAATACATGCTCGCTCGTTCCGCAGCTGCAGCATCATTTCTGGCACCCTGCTACGCCTCATGATGAAGGCATCGTGTGCTGATCCGGGAAAGCGAACACAGACATGTGAAATCACCATGTTGGACAGACACACCACAAGGGCATTAATGGAGTGATAATGTTTGCGATTCCTATACACCACCTCCTGTGCCTGTGGTGGTACCAACGCAACATGTGTCCCATCTATGGACCCAATGACATGGGGCATCCCTCCCAGGGCATAGAACTCACGCTTGACATCTGTCAACTGCTCACGATTTGGGAATTTAATGTACTCATCCAGGTGAACCAACATGGCCTCTAAGAAATCATGCAGAACACGGCTGAACATCGTCTGGGACATGCCCCCGACATCAGCAATGGTATGTTGGAACGTACCCGTGGCAAGGAAATGTAGGGCTGCCATCACCTTCAACTTGGGTGTCAGTGCACTTGGATACCTGTGGCGCGGGAGGAGTTGTGCTTCCAGCCGGCCAGTCAACTCATCAATCAACCGTTGGCTGAATCTGTAGCGGCGTATACAGTCCCGTTCATGCAGGGCAGCAATGTCTGGCATACGTCGAGGGAGAGGCGGAGCCCTGCAGTGAAATGGAAGGAACACCTAAGAGTGAGCACTGTACAACAACATCGTCAATGCACTGAGCACATGTTACACAGCCAATACACATATGCCACGTTGTGAGTCAGGTCTGTGCCACAGTTCCTGGACACGAACGCCAGTCAGGTTACACTCCTACCAAGGGACAGCCACTAACGGAGGGGGGCAAGATCACGATGACATGGCATGAGACTAGCTGTGGGCCAGTGTAAGTGAACATGCACACGCATCACAGGATTCACAGACATCCACACATGTGCAGAGGTAGTATGCGTATGGTACAGACAGGTAGTTGGATGCGATATGCACTGGTCACATGTCATAGGAATAGGACAGGCCACACACATTGCCTTTGAGGAGTACATGTCGAGACAGAACATACATAGGGAGCATGTGGATATGTACTTGTGTTGATACTCCGTGTAGTTGGATACATACACACCTCATGGCAAATCACATATGTGGGCTGGTGTGCGGAACAGTGTGCCATGCCCATCGACACACAGACACATGTTGGCAGCAGCAACTGCTGACACATTGAATCACACACCTACAGCAAAATCATGGAAAGACATGCCACACACATGACATGGTTGCAGCATGCAACGCAGCCATACACGTGTCATATGTAATATTCCGTGTACCTGGCATCAGGGGACAGGTGCGGGTGTCCGTGACTGGGACATGCAAGTGACTCATGGCTCCACTAGTGTGTACGACATGCACACATGTCAAAGGAGTGCAGGGGATGTGTGGTACAATGCGCACCATCACACACGACATGTGTACACAGCTCATCGTACATGTGCTTTGCCCACACCTCAGGGGTAAAGTGCCACATCACATCCTGACACACCTGTGTCACACACAGGTGGTATTGCACAGACAATGCATTGGTGTCCACCCTTGGCAATACCTGTCCGCTCCATTCCTGTCTGTGTGCCGCCTGTCACCACTGACAGTTGTTATACGCACCGTACATACGCTCGGAGCGCGTGTATAGGGTCCCTGGGCCAATATTGCCGCTGGCGTATGCGTACGCCACAGTAGTACGGACTGTACACGCGCTTGTACGGTCCGGATCACAATATGTGCGCTGGCGTATGCGTACGCCACAGTAGTACGGACTGTACACGCGCTTGTACGGTCCGGATCACAATATGTGCGCTGGCGTATGCGTACGCCACAGTAGTACGGACTGTACACGCGCTTGTACGGTCCGGATCACAATATGGGCGCTGGCGTATGCGTACGCCACAGTAGTACGGACTGTACACGCGCTTGTACGGTCCGGATCACAATATGGGCGCTGGCGTATGCGTACGCCACAGTAGTACGGACTGTACACGCGCTTGTACGGTCCGTACTACTGTGGCGTACGCATACGCCAGCGCCCATATTGTGATCCGGACCGTACAAGCGCGTGTACAGTCCGTACTACTGTGGCGTACGCATACGCCAGCGCCCATATTGTGATCCGGACCGTACAAGCGCGTGTACAGTCCGTACTACTGTGGCGTACGCATACGCCAGCGCCCATATTGTGATCCGGACCGTACAAGCGCGTGTACAGTCCGTACTACTGTGGCGTACGCATACGCCAGCGCCCATATTGTGATCCGGACCGTACAAGCGCATGTACGGTCGGTATCACTGCTTGTGGGGTGCCCTAGGGCGTGGAACGCACCGTACCTGTGTGTAAATGTATGAAAACACATAGGGGACACATGAGGGACAAGTATAAGGGCCTAAATGCCTGATGGTTGCCATGGAGACTGAGTTAAATTTTTGAATTTGAGCACCAGGTGCACAGCAGAAGTCAGTTTGAAAGAATCTACATTGTTGCAATGTGGATGTTGACTTGACATCATTATCAAAACTGAAACCATGCAAAGCCACACACTGGGGTAGGTTTGAAGGGATTGGATGAAACGTAGGATGCTAATGTGACTGACCAATCAATCTGT
Source organism: Triturus cristatus (assembly GCF_964204655.1). NCBI lineage: Eukaryota > Metazoa > Chordata > Amphibia > Caudata > Salamandridae > Triturus > Triturus cristatus. Next base: position 690,805,643 of record NC_140580.1, read on the forward strand.
ACTCCTATACATGAACAGGCCAGCCAGGCATATATAAGGCAGCCAGGTCCCATGAGAGAGCACTTGCCTGCACATCCATTCATCCCTGACCACTGCTGCTGATAGTGATTCCTCTGGCACCATGTCCAGGACTGTGGAGAGGTCACAGCCATTCACCCAGGAGGAGAACCTTGCCCTGATAGATGTGATCCTCCCACAGTTCCAGAGCCTGTATGGTCGACCAGGGGTTCAGGTGAGTGCAGACTCCACTAGCTTAGACTGTGCCCCTTTTGTGTGACAGTGACTTCTGGCATTGTGTCCATGTGTGACAGACATGCACTGTTGTTTGGAGTGGGTCCCAGGGTGTGGAAGGCCTCATGTCACCCATGCAGAGCATGCTGTGTTTCCTGTGTGCACTCCTCACTTGCATAGTGCCTACTGTGACAATGAATGCAAGGTGCATGCCACATTCTGCCTGCATACTCCTCCTGGGGATGTTGTTTCCACAGTCCTGATGTGATCCTGTGTTCCCCCCAGTGTGACAGGTGTCAGTACCCATGGATGTGTGTTTGTTCAGTGTACCTGTGCTGTGAGTGTCCAAAGGCCGTGTTCGTCCCCTGCACATTGGTGTGTGTGTTAGTCCCCTGTCATGTGGGTGAGTGCATATGGGGAGTGTTGCACACAAGCAGCATGAGGGATGGATATGGCCTGGCCATCGGATGTGAGCAGGGAGCAGTGCTGTGTGCATGCCGTGCTGAGCCAGCCCCACACCTGTGACACCCACGTCTACTGGCACATGGGCAGAGTGAGGTGTGTACCCGCAGTTGGCAATGCCATGTGATTGTCCTGTACCTGTGTGTGTCTGTGTACTCTGCTGAGGTAGCATCAGTGTGCTGGGGCAGGTGACTGCTGTGAGGTGCTGTACATAATCCTGGTGTAGCCTGTGAGGCACAGTGTGATCCCTGGTCAGTGAGTGTGTGGTACCCCTCATGCCACCCGTGTGCTTCCACTGGCACGTAGTGCATTTGGCCTTCCACAGTGGATAATGTCCCTATGACAAAGGTGCAATTAGTTGCATGCATACCATGGCCTGTTCATAATGAGGATTGTTCTATATGTGTGTCTCTGTGTCTTTGCTCATGTGGATTAATGTATTCTCTCTTTTGCATCCTCACAGGTAGGCGCCATTGCCAAGGGGGAGATCTGGAGGGAAGCCGTCAGTGCCGTGAGGGGTACAGAGGGTCGGAGGCGGAGCCTGTCTCAGGTGAGGAAACGCTGGCAGGACATCCGGTGCTGGACGAGGAGGATTGCACGGCTCCTGCTGGGGGACTCACCTGAGAGCCGTAAGAACCGTGGCCGCCGTCGTCTGACCCACATCCAGAAGCGTGTGCTGGCGGTGGTCTTCCCCGATATGGACAGGCGCCTACAGGAGAGGCAGCAGCAGGAAGGGGGTAGGTACATGTGTGTCAGTTGTGTGTCCCCAGCCAATGTAAGTGTGCAGTTGCATGGATACACTGCCAGGGTTTGATTGTGCAGTGCGTCAACTTCTCCACAAAGTAGCACAGTGCTGTTCTCACTCCCTCCCTTCCCCTCCTTGCAATGTGTTCCCTGGTCTGTCGCCACTCTTGCACAAGGTTATTTATGCAGGCAGTTCATGCAGGTGCCCTATGCTATCAGCATCATGTGTGGGGGTGATGTGCCACAGGTATGGGGACCTTGCGTGTGCCATGGCCAATTTCAGTCATTGTGGTGTCCATGTCACTTGGCACTGATTGTGAATCACGACATAGGGGTGTGTCTCCAAAATGTACAGCCTTCCAGCATGCATGTCCAATTGTGTGCCCTCTGACATGATGTGCCTGAGTGGGAGGCCTGCTAAGTGCAGGGACGGTTGCTTAATTTGCAGTCATGTCCATCCTGGACCATGGAGGAGTGTGGGCACTACTGTGCCCTGGGGCACCTCTTCCTAGGTATCATGTGCGTCATCCAACAATATGGCCATTCACTGTGTCTTTGCCATGGGTTGCGTAGGGTGGCATTGTACCCTGGGCTCAACTGTTAGGACCTACAGGTTGCTACATGTGTCCACTGTACAGGGGGACCCATTTTGCTTGTGCATACTCACAGTGGGCATTACCTGTGTGTGTTGTTGAGACAATCTGATGATGTTTGCCTGTCAATGATGTGTGGACATGGCCACCAGGGGCTGTGTGTTTACAGTCATGAATTAGTGGAGGCCATGTGTTTCCATCCCAGAGTAAGAGGTGTACATACTTTCTCCGTCTCAATGAGATTGTCTCAGGTGTGGGTGGTTTGTGCGTACAAGGCCTACATGTCAGAAGCTTCATCCTCCTTGCTGGGTTTAGCCTGTGTGTGATGTTTGACTGGACATACGCTCAAGGTGCAGTGACCCTGTCATGTGTGGCCTGGTTTCATGTATTGCCTTTGCAGCATGCGGCAAGAGTAAATGGATATGATTCATGCTCATCCCTTTTTGACGACGCAGTGTGGTGCAGGTGCTGTGCACATTTGTCCCAAGAGGCTGACTCCTCTCTAAAATTTCAGGTGCAGTGATTTGCTGTTGTGTCATGATCTCCATTGTGTCTCAGTGGCATGGTGGGTAGAAAAACTGTGTGTTCCATGGCCTACATGTGTACATTGTTTTGTAGGTGTTACTCCTGTTGCTTTTCAGGCTATGCAATGTGACCTATGTATATTTGACTCATGTGACATAAGTGTACAGGTGTCTGATTTTCTCCTGTCTCTTCACCTTGCCCACAGCATCGCCGGGGGACACGGAAGGAGACACTAGCACGGACCGGGAGGAGAGATTGAGCACCAGTACCAGCAGTGCTGTCCTGTCTGGCACATGGAGTGGCACGGAGGCCGAAGGGAGTGAGGCGGAGGACCTGTTGACTGCCAACACAGACTATGACGCAGACGGGTCCGAGGCTGAGCTCCCAGAGGTGGCGGAGTCTGCCCCCCCAGCTGATGGCAGCCCTCCACATCCCCCCGCCACCTCAGGTTCCATCACCGGCCTCCCACATGCTCGTGGCCCTTCCCTCCGTGCTCGGTCCCCACATGTCTCCTTCCTGCCAGGCACCGCACCCCCTGCCCCTGTCACCACTGCTGCGGTGAGTGCGGAGTCTGTGGACATCCTGAGGCAGTTGCAGGTTGGTCAGACTGCGATGCTAAATGTCCTCCATGCCCACACCCAGGTGCTGACCCAGATGGAGGCATACATGGAGGGCATGTCGGCTGCGCAGTCTGACCAACGGCAGTTGCTGAGGTCCATAGACTCCACACTGACTGCAGCACTGGATCTCCTGCAGCGCTGCGTAACACCCCCTACCCCTGCCCCATCCACAATTCCCACTCCCGTGCCTGTCCCACGCACATCCAGACGTCAGCGTGCACGCACCCCAACAGACACAGGCACCACACCACCAGGGAAGTCGAAGCGCACACCTCCTGTCACGCACACACAGGGTGAGGAAGGCACACCCACTGGGTCGGGGGGGAAACGTAGAACACGCAGCCACAGTGGGAGTCCGCATTCCACACAACCCACTCCCTCCAAATCCACTCCCCTTAGCTCTCCTGGCCAACAGTCAGTGACAGCATCATCCACTGCGAGTGTGCCCCCCAGCCCCAGGATGACACCACCCCGCAAGCGGTGGAGGCGGGACCCGGCCAGGGGAGTTGAGTCCCCCACCCTGTCCACACCCTCCCCCAGTGGCGCTGCGACCCATCCCTTTGCCCCCCCCCCCTCCTTGGGGCCTGTGGTTGGATTGGGTACGGGGGAGTCGCTGGGGGAACTTGCCGACGTGTGCAGCGCCATTCTGTCCTCCACCTTTGGCGCTGGCACCCCCCCTGTGGCAGATTCATCCCTCCCTGCACCCACAACACCTACCCTTTCCCCTCCTGTCCCTGCGGTGCCTGTTTCCACCCTCCCCCCTGATGCCCCCTCTTCTGTGGATGAAATGGACTTGTGAACTGTGCAGGCAAGCTAGGGGACACACGTCCCGATGTGTACCCCCCCCCCGGACATTGCTGCTGGGCTGGCCCATGGCCCTTGTACATAGTGGACATTTTCTCTGATATATTTTCCTGCTGAATAAAGCCTTTTCTTTTTGTTTTGCACACTGATGCTTTCCTGGACTTGCTGTTGGTGCTGGTGCTCCCTGCGTTGGGGTGGTGATAATGTGTTAGGGGTCTGTGAAATGTTGGAGTGTGCTGCTCATGGGGTGTACCCTGCCATCTGCGTGCCATCACAAAGGTCTCTGCAAATGGTATTTGGTCATGTTTGCTCTCACTGTATGGTGACATTGTCCCAAGGTGTGTTCCATCCTCTGTGGCCCAGGCCATTTTTCCTGCAGGGTGTCTCCCAAATGCTGTGCTGTGCTGTGTCTACATTTCCTGGATGTGTGAGGGTTGCCTTTCAATATAGCCATGCTGGCTCAGCGATGGCTCCGCCTGCATCTGGGGTATCACCCTTGTAGGTCACTGAACTTGTTGATGGGGTATATTGTCCGATGTCTGGGCACTGCTGGGAGTGATAGGTACACACCCCTCCTGTGTCTGGGCACTGCTGGGAGTGATAGGCACACACCCCTCCTGTGTCTGGGCACTGCTGGGAGGACCCTGCACCCACCCCTCCTGTGTCTGGGCACTGCTGGGAGGACCCTGCACCCACCCCTCCTGTGTCTGGGCACTGCTGGGAGTGATAGGTACACACCCCTCCTGTGTCTGGGCACTGCTGGGAGGACCCTGCACCCACCCCTCCTGTGTCTGGGCACTGCTGGGAGGACCCTGCACCCACCCCTCCTGTGTCTGGGCACTGCTGGGGGTGTTTTGCACACCCCATTCTTATAGCAGGTTCGGTGCGTACATGCACGGGTGGGGGTTTGGTGCGTACATACACGGGTGGGGGTTCGGTCCGTACATACACGGGTGGGGGTTCGGGGCGTACATACTCTGCTGGGGTGGGGGTTCGGTGCGTACATACACGGGTGGTGGTTCGGTGCGTACATACACGGCTGGGGTGGGGGTTTGGTGCGTACATACACGGCTGGTGTGGTGGTTTGGTGCGTACATACACGGGTGGGCGTTTGGTGCGTACATACACGGGTGGTGGTTTGGTGCGTACATACACGGCTGGGGTGGTGGTTTGGTGCGTACATACACGGGTGGTGGTTTGGTGCGTACATACACGGCTGGGGTGGGGGTTCGGTCCGTACATACACGGGTGGGGGTTCGGGGCGTACATACTCTGCTGGGGTGGGGGTTAGGGGGCGTACATACACGGGTGGTGGTTCGGTGCGTACATACACGGGTGGTGGTTCGGTGCGTACATACACGGCTGGGGTGGTTCGGTGCGTACATACACGGCTGGGGGGGGGTTCGGGGGCGTACATACACGGGTGGTGGTTTGGTGCGTACATACACGGCTGGGGTGGGGGTTCGGTCCGTACATACACGGGTGGGGGTTCGGGGCGTACATACTCTGCTGGGGTGGGGGTTCGGTCCGTACATACACGGGTGGGGGTTCGGGGCGTACATACTCTGCTGGGGTGGGGGTTAGGGGGCGTACATACACGGGTGGTGGTTCGGTGCGTACATACACGGGTGGTGGTTCGGTGCGTACATACACGGGTGGTGGTTCGGTGCGTACATACACGGCTGGGGGGGGGTTCGGGGGCGTACATACACGGGTGGTGGTTTGGTGCGTACATACACGGCTGGGGTGGGGGTTCGGTCCGTACATACACGGGTGGGGGTTCGGGGCGTACATACTCTGCTGGGGTGGGGGTTCGGTCCGTACATACACGGGTGGGGGTTCGGGGCGTACATACTCTGCTGGGGTGTGTGTTAGGTGCGTACATACACGGGTGGGGGTTTGGTGCGTACATACACGGCTGGTGGTTCGGTGCGTACATACACGGCTGGGGGGGGTTCGGGGCGTACATACACGAGTGGGGTGGGGTTTCGGTCCGTACATACACGGGTGGGGGTTCGGGGCGTACATACTCTGCTGGGGTGGGGGTTCGGTCCGTACATACACGGGTGGTGGTTCGGTGCGTACATACACGGCTGGGGTGGGGGTTTGGTGCGTACATACACGGCTGGTGGTTCGGTGCGTACATACACGGCTGGGGTGGGGGTTTGGTGCGTACATACACGGCTGGTGGTTCGGTGCGTACATACACGGCTGGGGGGGGGTTCGGGGGCGTACATACACGGGTGGTGGTTTGGTGCGTACATACACGGCTGGGGTGGGGGTTCGGTCCGTACATACACGGGTGGGGGTTCGGGGCGTACATACTCTGCTGGGGTGGGGGTTCGGTCCGTACATACACGGGTGGGGGTTCGGGGCGTACATACTCTGCTGGGGTGTGTGTTAGGTGCGTACATACACGGGTGGGGGTTTGGTGCGTACATACACGGCTGGTGGTTCGGTGCGTACATACACGGCTGGGGGGGGTTAGGGGGCGTACATACACGGGTGGTGGTTTGGTGCGTACATACACGGCTGGGGTGGGGGTTCGGTCCGTACATACACGGGTGGGGGTTCGGGGCGTACATACTCTGCTGGGGTGGGGGTTCGGGGGCGTACATACACGGGTGGTGGTTCGGTGCGTACATACACGGGTGGTGGTTCGGTGCGTACATACACGGCTGGGGTGGGGGTTTGGTGCGTACATACACGGCTGGTGTGGTGGTTTGGTGCGTACATACACGGGTGGGGGTTTGGTGCGTACATACACGGGTGGGGGTTCGGGGCGTACATACCAGGGTGGGGTGGGGGTTCGGGGCGTACATGCACGGGTGGCGCTTGGGTGCGTACATACACGGGTGGGGGTTCGGGGCGTACATACCAGGGTGGGGTGGGGGTTCGGGGCGTACATACACGGGTGGCGCTTGGGTGCGTACATACACGGGTGGCGGTTCGGGGCGTACATACACGGGTGGGGGTTCGGGGCGTACATACACGAGTGGGGGTTCGGGGCGTACATGCACGGGTGGGGGTACGGGCCGTACTTCCACGGGTGGGGGTACGGTCCGTACATACCCCTGCCCACGCTCTGCGTGCCTGGGTACGGGCCGTACCCATGCCTTTGGTGTGTGGGTACGGTGCGTCCCACCATTGTTGCGGGCCGTGGGGTCCGCACCGTACACAGGCCTTGGGGGCGTGGCTACGGGTCGTACCACGCGTACCCCTACATGACCCCAGCAATGCTGGTACGAGCTGTACCAAGGCCTTTCTGACGTGGGTACGGGCCGTACCGCTATTGTTGGAGTGACGTAGGGGGACGCGTGGTACGTTCCGTACCCACGCTCTTGCGGCCTGGGTAGGGTACGTACCGGTTCGCGTGACCATCCACTTCCGTTGTGGCGGACGCTTGCGTTGCTGGCCTTGCCCCCACCCCCTGGAAGTGACCAGGCCCTGATGGTCAGGTATGTCCAGGCCATGTGTGATTTGGTACCATGTGTTGGTGTTGTGTGTCCTGCCCCTGCCCCCCCCTTTGCCCCTGGTTGTTGTGCTGACCTTCTGCGGCGTCTGCGTCGGTTCCTGTACGCCAGGTGGACTGCTAGGAGGGCAGGGATGGCACGTAGGTTCGGGTCCATGTCTGTTCGTCGCGTCCAGCTGCTCCTTGCGTGTGTCGTCCTGATTTCCCGGCAGTTTTTGGCAGCCGGTAAATATTTTCCGTGCGGGATGACGTCGGTTCGAATCGTACTTCCTGGTTCGTGAAACGTAGGCTGGATGCGTACCGACGTCACGTCGGCTCCTTTCAGGATCGGAATTGTGTTTAGTTTCTGTTCGGTCGGTGTTTTGTTCGAATCGTACGGAAATGGTGTTTCCGTATGAATCGTACTTGCATTTTCGGATGGATTTCGCACCGGGTACGAGTCGGACGGAGAAAAGGCTCCGTCCGACGGTTCGTACCCGGTTTTTACCGGATCGGAATTGGCACCTCAGTTGGAAACGATTCCGAGACCAAGTCGGTCGGAATGCTTTCTGACCGACATTGTAATGAGACCCTCTGCTTTTAGCTGACAGGGTGGCTCAGTGAGTTAGATGCTTGTAGTTGACATGTGCAGTGAACTGTTTCTCACAAGTTTGAATCCCTGCAAAGGAATCATCCTTCTGAGGTCGTTAATTTAGTATCATTTAACTGGATAGAAGTGGCACTATAACTACATTCGGCCCTTATTTGTCACTTCGGCAACATCGGCACTTTGAATTTTTGGGAAATTAACTTTTGGAAGGCTAGGTTGGCATTGTGTCTTTCAGAACACTACTGTTTGTCTATGTCTTGTGCTCTCACCTCACTTATTTATGCAGTTGTCATGCTTGGTTTGAAGACAGGGAGCAGACCATATGCCTTCAGATTCTAGCTCGTGAACTGTGCCCACGCTTTGTTTCTGTCTACCTCTCTTCTCAGTTCACCTTTTGGTTGTATCAATGGTTTTCAACTTTTCATAGCTTTGAGCCCCTTTCCAAGGTTTGCACAATGCATCTACCAAGGAGGGCCAGAGAAAGTGTTAAAATATATAGGATAATGGGTGGTATATATAAGGGGGTATGGTGAGCACATCCTGACCCGCAGGCCCATGTGGAGTGGGGTTTTAGGGCCAAAGACTCTGCACAGTGAGTGTTGGCCACCAACCATGGGGCAGACGCCACTACCAGGCCAGGATGCAGCCAACACCCACTGTGGTTGGCCACCACAGGGGGTGAGCAGAGGGCCTGGCCTTTACAGAACGTTAAAAGACATGGTAGTGTGTTGACCCCGGCAGGGCACCATTAGGGGGGTGCAAATTTGGCATAATTCTTTCACATAATATGTGAAATTTCAACAAAATTATGTATAATTATGTAAAATGGAAATTTGTCATTTTGCGCTACATTTTAGCGTGAAATGCAACAGTGCATGAATTTGTGATGTAAGGCTGCATTTAAACGAAAGCACCACTAACAACAATCCCTTGCGTTCTGTTGTTTGTGTGCATTTGCAGTAGATTTTTACACCAACAGCATCATTCACTGTAAATTTCTACTGCAAATGACATCATTTGTAGCAAAGGTTTCCTGCAAATGGCATTATTTGTGGTACATTTTTAACACAAATTGCGTACATGGAGTGGCATAATGGCATCATGTCAGGAACGAAACACAAAATTCCTGAAATGACGCAACATACCCTGGTACAATTTACATTTTGCCCATGCCTGATCATCATGTGTGCGATGGCAGCCAATCAAAGTAGATTGCAATTTTCAACCTATCACATGAATATTGAATAGCGTAACCTCCCTAGTGGTCAGCCGGAGATCAAAGCCAAGACAAGATGTTGCTAATTGAGACACACCTGCCCAGAATTCTGGAAAGGCATGGCAACTGACAAATATATGTATAATATCTGCTGCATGACAACCCCACTTAAGACATTGATCCTATCTAAATCTTAATTCCCACCCCATTTTAATATCCATTCCAGCGTATAATAGAGCTTACAAAAGGTCTTAAACTTCTGCAGTTTTATGCTAATGGAGTGAACAGAGCACTCAACTATCTCTAAAGGCTTATTTATGGGCCCTTGCGGAACTTTTGTGCCTCCAGTGCATCACTTTTTGAGACACACCAGCGGTGTAAAAAATGTGCCATGTTGCGCCATATTTGAAAAGTGATGCTTCTATGTAGATGCGTCACTTTGTAAACCCTTGCACCACATACCTGCGCCAGGTATAATGTATGCAGGGGGATGTTCCGACGCAAGAAAGGGTCGTAGAAGTGACGCAGTGAAATCTATAGGATTCCACTGTGTCACTTCTAGGATGCACATGCGTCAATATCTTACACCTGCATCATGGCAGGCGTAAGACTGACGCAGGCACATTTAACATGGGACTTGCCCATGTATGATGACCCATTGCTGGAGTTGCGTCACTTTTATGACACACTCCAGCAATGCGTTATTTTTGTGCCTACAGATATGTCAGAAATACTGACATATCTGTAACTCCTTGCGACATGATGCGTCATTCTGTAAATATGACGCATCATTTGTGTCGCAAGGAGAGCACAATGAAAAGTGAGGCATCGCTGTTTTCTCGCAGCAATGCGTCACTTTTCATAAATGAGGACCTCTGAATTTCTTCTGCTGAGATCTCAGAGGTGAGCATCCTGCTCCACTTAGAAGCAAGCATTGAGCTGTTGTCTGTGCTATGCTGGCAGAACCTCTAATATATTACACTAATCAAAGTTTTACAGGGTGCATTGTATAAGTAAGACAGGGCAACTTGCTTTGGGGCCTGACTGTAGTTTTTTTTATAGGCCAAAGGATCCTAATTACGACTAACATGTCAAATTAAAAATTATTTGGGATATTGTCCATATCTGGAGAGAAATTTGCTCTAGGTGCTCCATTGCAGTGATACATGGTGATACTCCATTATAGGATAATCCAGTATTCCCTGAAATACTTCATGATTCAACATACAAAGCCTGGGCAAGACTTGGAGTGAAGACTGTGGTCCAGTTGTATAATCTTAATGGATTCTGCTCTTTTGCCGGGCTTTAGGCCTCATATATCCTTCCACGTCATTTTCTTTCAATTACTTACAGCTGTTGGACTACTTCCTTCGGGGCTATAAGGATCCAATAGATCTGGAAATGTTGGATGAACTCTTAACACTAATTAAACAGAAACCCAAATAATTGCTATACCAAAAAAATCATTATTAATTTTGAACGAGCTCTGATTTCAACAATTCTAAAAATGTACCCAAACACCATAGTACAACTATTTTATTCAAAGTATATGAAGGCATCAGGCAACTATAAAAAATTTTACTCAGTATAAAATGAACCACATTTGCAAAATTTGCATATGAAGTAAAAACAATCACAGCATTAGCCCACGTCCAGTCTCAAAAGTAAGCAAACTGTGCATCATGTTAATACAGTCCCCATACCACCAGAGAAATGAAAACAAACTCCATTAATGGTCTATTTTGAAGACACTTCAGTAGGCTGCCTGCACTGATAAGAACCATACCATGAAGCAATAGCCAGATCACTACTGTAAAAATATCCCCTAGAAAATACTCAAACTAAAAACTGACATGAAAAATTAAATAATAACCTAAACAATTTTATAGATATTAAATTTTTCTCCAAACTATTTTTTATCATAATAAATAAATGTACAATAATACCCAGCACACATAGATCAAAAACAACATAGAATATAACAAAATAAAATTACATATATTTACAGAGTAGCAGAATATTAACAAAAATAATGTAATAAATGAATTCCACCCAACAAACAAATATTATTTAAAAAATGCACTTTCACACAATCTTTTAGCTGACATCCTCTGTACACAATAAGGCATCCAGTAAGAAACTTAGGGCCTCATGTAGGTAACATACTATTTACCGATTCATAAATACCGAATTTTACCGGTTCGGTATTTATGAATCGGTAAATAGTATGTAGGTAAATAATCGGTAATTATTACCGATTCGGTAAATATCGGTATTTATGAATCGGTATTTACCGAATCGGTAATAATGCATCCCTTCCCATTCATTCCTATGGGCCTGGAGGCCCATAGGAATGAATGGGAAGCCAGTTACTATTACCGATTCGGTAAATACTGAATCGGTAATAGGGGAGGCATTATCATGGTTGGCAGGGTGTCACATTGACACCCTGTTGCACCCCTGATTCGTGCATGTGTGCATATGTGGCGCACATACATGCCCTAAGGGCATGTATGTCTGCCACATGGCACTTTACAAATAGCACAAAAATGCTTTTTGTAAGGTATTCGTCATTTACCATCAACTTGTAGTTGGTGGTAAATAACGAATCCAGACACCAATAATGCACTCACTTGAGTGCCCCCTACATTGCATTTCTGGATTCGGTATTTACCGAATCGGTATTTTACCGATTTCTTAAAATTCCGATTTGGTAAATACCGAATCCAGAAATCAGCCACCTACATCTCAAGTGCCTCAATACCGGTCGGTAACGGGATATTTACCGATTTTCGGCCGTTACCGACCGGTATTGAGGTACCTACATGAGGCCCTAAATCCATTAAAATAATTTTCGATATATTACCTTCCAAAATGCAAAACTACAAATAAAAATTAAATCCATCCATTTTGATCATATAAAATCCATTAAAGACCTACGAAACCCAAAGAACATCAAAAATGCAAAATATACGCTCAGGGGAATACACAGGTACACAGGGAAAGAAAAAGTGTTGTTAATAAAACTACAATTTGTCCTTGCACAAAAAATAAAGACACCACCATCAAAAAATAGAAATTCAAATGTGACATAAACACCTTTAAAAAAAAATATACAAAAATCGACCCTAGAAACAAAAATGAATGCCCCACATACATATTACCACACAAATCAGAATTGCTAAAAATAGTTTTAAAAAACGAACATATATTTACTTACAATAAAAACTGCATTTATAAAATATAGCATTATTAGGCCAACCACACGCACCTCGAATAAGTACAACAAAGCACCGCACTAGCGTAATCTAAAAAAGCACATTAACATACAACTATTAATCTAAGTAACCATTTAGCATCTCTTGCACACGTGGTTACCTCATAAAATAGATAAAAAATATTTGTACTTTTACCAGATAATAGCAACGAGGAATCAGTAGCTTAGTGACCGGCAATCAAAATATGTCAAAATAAGACAACAAATTTAAGCAAGCTCCAAAATAAAAATAGCGGAATAACTGAGATGAAAATAATATGTCTTCAAACCATAGAAACCAATGAAAAAAATAAATGCAAGCTTTGCATAACTAAAGTAAATTTAGAAAATGTTTAGAAATTAAGAATGGATATATTTGTTTAAGTGACGCAAGGTGATGCGGTTCCTCAGGAGAAGGGACGGAAGGAACCTGACAGGTGGATCTATTGGTTCAGTCAGAGGGATCCCAGGAGGGGGATCTGAGTGATGAGATCAAAGTGCCCTCACACACCCAGTGGGGTGTCACGCTTCATCACGCTCCTCGTCGGGCTGGCGCTGCAATGCCCAACGGGCCCCCCAGTGGGGGCTCTTTGGTGGAGATCTTTTGATCTTAAATCTGTATGATGCATGCAGGTGAAGGGGCGAGGATGTCGGGTGGTGCAAAGGAGGTTATAAGAGTCTATGGGAACACTAAAGGAGTTTTAATAGGGTGGTGGTTCCCTTGACACAACAAAAACAAGGGAGCTATCATGGGTAATACTGTGCTGTGATAGCTTCAGTGCATGTTGAGTGCAGTTAACTTGTTTCATGCCTTGATGCTAAGAGGATCAGTGGCATTTCATCGGGACCAGGTAAGTACCCACCCTACTGAGGAGTGGGGCCCAGTGAAACAGTGCAGGGCCTCCACTTAATAGAATAATTCTGCAGCTGCTGCGGTGCAGGAGAGGTGATCCAACCTGTAAGAGACAAATGGGGAAGAGAACAGTTAAACACCTGCTGCCAGGGCAATCATATTTCAACTGGATTTCATGTAATGTACAGTGTTTGTGTTTCATTGCCATTGGTGCAGTAAGGACCTGGGGAGGGCAAGTTACACTCAGCAGTTGTGACAAATGAAACACCCATAGCCATGACAAACATAATCATAACAAATAAATATATTACAACTGTGTTAACCTGTCCATCAATATCAAGGTGTGCATGAAAGAGATAAAAAGGCAAGCCAATGTAGTCAGGTCTGATGGTATCATGCCTCTAGTGTGACACACAACCAACTGGTCCAGTGATGCAACTCAATGTTTTCTAAATAGAAAAGTAGTAAATACAGGGGTAAACTTACCCAAGAGTTGAGTGAGTAATTCCCCTTAGGGGAGGTAGAGGACTGCGCTTTGTTGTGGGAAAAGAGACTGGTACAAGAAATGTTTGCCAGTAAGTTAAAGCTCTAGGGTATAGACTTGCGAAAATCAGGTAAGTGCAGATGGAAATGAATCGTTATTTACTCACACCTACCCTCCTCTGCTGACCGTTAGGTAAGAAGTGAGGAGAAGGTCACGCTTAACAAAGGGCAAAGTGATAGGGTTAACATGGTGCCATTGTGGCCTGCCAGCACTGAGGGAGAAATGTTCAGCAGCTGTGAAGTTTTATTGTGGACCGATTAGATAAATTGCCAGTGTGTCCCATCATCCACATAATGTTTAGCAAACCTTGTGGTGGCCATGTGGAAATGGTGGCCGAAGTTGCATAACACAATGTGAACACTCCTCGTAGTGTGTGGCAAATGCACCTGACTCACTGCTGCCAGACGGCTGATAAACAGCAGGGGCTAATCTGGGAAGCGGGAGCGAGTGGAGAAGAAGTGGCTCACTGTGTACACTGCTACACAGGTGCGCCCTCATTGCAATTCCTCGTGATGGCCATCTTGGAGTGGTTGTCGCCACGGTGGAATGGTATGAGAGTCTGAGTCAGACATCCTAATGTGTATATTTGGTAGCCCCCCTTGCTATTCTATGGTGGTGGTGCTGAAAGTATAACAGCGAATAAAAATGCAGTACAAAAGGGAACCGTCTTGGCTTAAGACGTATGTGTAGCCCAGGGGTATTGACACTCCCTGTCATTAAGGAAAGTCAGGCTCACCTGATGGACCTGCATATTAGTGAGAGTCAAGGTAACCCCAAAATTGTAAGGCTGCGTAGGTAGAGCAAATACACAGAAGATATCCTTAGTTGGAAGATAAGCTTGGGACCACCTGAATGAATTAATGCTCACAAGATGAAATTGTATACTAGTTAGAGACAAAGTAACCCCTTGATTGTAAGGCTTGATTGTAGTGGGTGGTAATACCCAGGAGGTAGAACAAATATATAGAGGGTACCCACAACAGGAGGATTAATATAGGACTTAATGTAACGCTTGCCAGAATATGTGAGATGTAGCTAATGTTAATAACTGCCCATAAAGAGGTAGAGGTTTATTATACCAAGGGGTGGGCTTCATAGTCTAGGGTTGTCTAGCTCATTGCATGGTATGTCATTGTTTAGTCCTCTTATGTGGTTTGATAGACAAAAGACCCAACGTTGTTCTTTCTAGAAGTGTTTGTCTGTTCCATTGGGAATTTGCCTCCAAGATCATCCATCTCAGGTCATCTGGAGTATGTTTGACTTCAAAATAGTGAGAGCTCATCTTTGTCATACTACATTGGTAGCCGATTTTGCTACAATGTTCGGTGATCCTAGTTTTGATGGGTCTAATGGTCATGCAGATATAGCGAAGTGAACAGGGGCAGTGGATGACGTATCTGCAATTTTTCGTATTGCAATTCGTATGGCTTTTCTGGGTCCTGGTATGCGTATCATCAACCGCTTTCTTTGGATGTTTCCATGAGATGGCAAATGCCACAGGACCCACAGGGAAAGTGGCCGGTCACTGGAGGAAGTTTCCATAGTGTTCTCTTTTCAGAAGTAGGAGTGTCCAGAGCAATAGTATTTACCAGGACGTCCCCTAGGTTTTTGGTGTGCTTGAAGGCAAACCAGGTAGTAGAGATTTCTAGAGATCCTGATTGAAGTATGCGCCAGTGTTTCCATATGATTTTTTGCATCTGGTTGGAGTTAGATGTAAATGTAATGACTCATGTGATGACGTCATCATATTGTTTGATCCTTGGTTCCAGACGGGCATCTCAGTGGTTATTCCTGGCCCTCTTCCGAGCCATGTTTCCTATCTGGGCAGGCTAGTTACGAGCTTGCAGATTCTGTCCCAGTGTTGCTTGCTGTCGTAATCCCTAGTATTAATGCAATTTCAATGTAAATATCAAACCTGCCCATATGGAAGGTTGTCCCACAGTGCTTTAGAATGATGACTGTCATGGAGCACTACGCTGCTGCAATCTGTCTCCTTCTTGTAGGTAGTGGTGGACAGTAATCTGTTGTTGATTCCGATCGTGAGGTCTAAGATTGTTCATTGTCTGATACAGTCTTAGTGAATCTGAGGTAGGGATTCAGGGAGTTGATCTGTGTAAATAAGGCCTCGTATGTGTAAGGACCGCCATTCAAATAAATTATGATATCATCGATGTAGCGATGCCACAGTTTGATATTGGTGTGCTCTGGGTTGGTATCTATGTAAATGTGTAGGCGTTTAAAGTCAACCATGTTGAGGGAGGCAGTCTGGGAGCAAAGGTGCTTCCCATTGAGGTCCCCTGTGCTTGGTGGAACAGCTGATCCTGGAATTGAAAGAAGTTCTCTTTTAATGGTATGGTGACGCATTCAACAAGGAAGTTCACTGGTGTATTGGACGTCCTAGGTTCTGTCAGCAGGCACGCCTCGATGACTGCAATGGTCGCATCCTGCAGAATCTTATTGTACAATGCTTCCATGTCAAAGGGTCATTAAGTGGTTACTTTAATCAAGGCTGTTTGCTTCTCCAATGAGGTTAAGGACATCCCTCATATCCTTTAGAAGGAAGTGAATTTTCTTTACCAGGTGTTGTAAGAAGTAATCGCAGAATGTGCTGCAAGGTTCCAGCAGGGATCCTATGCCAGAGACAATTGGTCGGCCTGGAGGAAAACTGATCCCTTTATGGATCTTGAGTAGGATGCAGAAATAGGGTATCTTGAGAGTGGAGTTAATGAGGATCACTGCCTCATTTTTAGAGATCCATCCATGTGATTTAGCTGAAATCACCATGGTGTTAATTTTAGTCATGAGCCTTGCATTGTGGTCTCTGTCTATCTTGAGATAGTATCTCTCATCAGCCAATTGTCAAAGAAATTCAAGGTTGTAGTCATTCGTGTTGAGGATCATGATGGCGCCACCCTTATCTGATGTCATTATTGGGATCGAGGCATCATTGGAAAGTGTCCTTACCGCTTTCGATTCCAGGATAGTCATGTTATGGAAACATGTGTGGTCATCCAGCCTCTCCACTTCTTTGAGGACTGCTTGCTCGAACATGAGGATTTCATGGGGTGTCATCCCACTCTTAGGGGTAAATGTTGACGGAGCACGTAATCCTGTGTCCTTCATGTCAGGTGGGGGTTTGGTCTGAAAGAAGGCATGGAGCCTGATCTGCCAAAAGAAGCCATGCAATTCAATAGTTAGGCCAGATTTGCCCTCAGGTGGTGTGGTACGAAACCAAATCCTTTCTGCAGAATGTCATTCTCAAGGGGTATAGTAACTGGTGGAGAGGTTGACTACTAGCTTCGTGGGTTTGTCTTCCTCTGCAGTTGCATCTGTGGTTTGGGTTGTGGCTCTTGCCACAGCACTTGTTTTTTGGCCCCTCTTATTTTTCCTCTGCCCCAGCCCCTGCCTAAAAAATGGAGGTGGGAGAATTGTTAGGGGAAGAATGGGCATGGTGTCTGTGTGGGCATGTGGAAGAGGGAATTCCACAAGGGTTGCTGCCCTGAGTATGATCCGATGGGATACCCATGAATAGGTGGTGTTGGCATACCTCTATTGCTATGGTGACTACCCTAACTATCTCCACTGAAGGAACTGCTGAAGGAGTTCTGTTTATGATGATGGAGTGTGGACCCATCATCCAATTAAGTGTCCAGGCCGGGGGCCTGATAATCTTCTCTAATGTAGGTTTATACCTTTTCTTTCTCAAATCTTTTAACGTCTTTCTGTATTTTTTCAGTCGATTCAGGTTTTAATTTCTGCTAGTTGTGATTTGAAAGTGGAGATGCTTATTCCAGCTTTCAGGTTGTTCTCAGCGATGGTGATCCTGATAATAAGGACATCAAAGAGCCGTTTTGCCGTATTTATTATCAGAATCATCCACTCATGTGTGCACTTCCACTCGATTTGGGACCATTCCTTGTCTGAAACCTATACCATTCTCGTCTGAAACCTATTGCTTCCAGAAATATATGAGGAGCTGTAGTGACAATAAACATAATTTATGTGCAGTATTTTTAATATATAAAAATAATGAAAGCAAAAAAGAGACCACTGAAAAACATTTTGTTAAAAACTGAAAAATACAATGCATGTAAAAGTGTTTGAACAATGAACAAAAATATATATACATGTACATAACGACATTTATAACTTTGACAATCTTTAAAAACTATAGTTAAAAAAACCATGTATCTCTGTCAATAACAATTGTTAGCAATAACGGTTATTTTGTAATTTATAAATAACCGTGAAAAAATGTGAAACATGTTAATTTTCAAACTAGCCAATACTTTTAATTAAAATAAGCCAACTTAAACAATTAGGGTCAGATCTACAAGGAAGTACCACAGCGTGGCACTGCAAGCCCTTTGGCCGTGCCACGCTGCGACACTTCCGAAGCACAAGGATGTGACATATTTACAAGAATATGCCCCATCACTGTGCTTCCCCCTGTGCTGGTGCACAAACTGCAGCCATGCGCTGGCGCCGGCATCTTTGCACCATGGTGCAAGGAGGCCAGCGTCGTGGGGAGATTATTTTTGTGCAGGAAGGGGCTCCTTCCTGCACAAAAACACGCACTACAGGCATTTTCCTCTTTCAATGCGTGCTGTAGAATGCAGCACACATTGAAAGAGGAAAAAACGAGGAGAAATGAAAACATTTCTCCTCGTTGCGCCTCGCTACGCCACCTCTAGGGTGGCGTAGCATTCAGACGCATCCCCAGATTTACCATTTCTCGTAAATCTGGAGATGTGTCTTGTTCCATGCATGTTGTGTGGGAACACCCACAGCAACACACATGGAACGCCCCTTCAATGCAAAGTGCTGCGTGTGAAGGGGCCGTATTTACAAGGAGAGGAAAAGTCACACAGGGTGACTTTTCCTGTCCTTGTAAATATGGAGGAGCCACCTGCGCCACCAGTACGTCACGAAAAGTGACGTACTGGTGGTGCAGGGGGCTTGTAAATCTGCCCCCTAGAATTGAATTTTGGAAAGTTACATTTACAGTTCCCACTGCAAACTTAACAACTTTGAGGAAAGTTTTGGACTGGGGGGGTGTATTTACTAGTCCAACTCCAAACTTAGCCACATTGGGGAAAGTATTGCACATTGGTAGGTTATATTTACTATGGCCACTTTGACCTCAGCTACATTGGGAAATGTTGGACCTTGGTGTGGGGGTGGGTGGTCGTGGTATTTGATTTACTATTCCTATTCCAAACTTAGACACATTGCGGAAAGTGTGGGATTTTGGGGGAGGGCTGGACTTTCTTTTCCCACTACAAACTTTACCATATTGGGGAAAGTGTTGAAGTTTGACAGGTGTTAGAGTTACTATTCCAACCTTAACTGCATTGAGGAAAGTGTTGGGGGGATTACATTTACCCTTTCCACTCCAAACCTAGCCACCTTGGTAAAAGTGTTGGACTTAGAGTGGTACATATTTACTGATTTCAACTCCCAAAGTAGCCACATTGGGGAAAGAGTTGGACTTTAGTGAGGTGGATTACTGTACCCAATACAAGCGTAACCACATTGAGAAAGCATTGGACTTTAAAGGAGTCTGATTTATTATTCCAACTCTAAATGTAGTCTATTTGGAGAAAGTAATAAACTTTGTGGTGGTGGTAGAGTTACTATTCCCACTCCAAACTTAACCTCATTGGGGAAACAAAATGGACTTTGGCTGGAATCGATTTGCTATTCCCACTCCAAACATAGGCATATGGGGATAGTGTTGGCCTTTAAGGGGGTTATTTGCTATTCCTTCTCAAATCTGTACCACATTGTGTTGGACTTTGGGGGTGGAGTTTTCGATTTACTATTCCTATTCAAACTTAGCCGCACTGATCAAAGTGTTGGAAGCAGCCAGGAGCTTGTGGACAGTTTAGTATTCTCACTCAAAACTTAGCCACACTGGGAAAAGTACAGGGAATTTGTGCAGGTTACGTTTAGTATTCCCACTCTGAATTTAGCCACATTGTGAAAAATGTTGGGCTTTGAGAGGATATATTTACTATTCCCACTCCAAATTGAGGCACATTGGGAAAGTGTTGGACTTTGGGAGAGGGAGGGTTTTTTGTTCTGAAAGTTTTATTTTATTTTACCAAAAATCAAATGAGACAGGAAGCATAACAATACAAAGGCACTGTACGATCCAAGCATCCTAGAAGATAGGGATTGAGACATTGATCTCAATAATACGATATCGCTAGTAACAGTGTATACATACTAATTGTTATTGCAAAGCAGATATGGGGATAGTTACATCTAGTAAATGGTATATCAAATCAATCACAAGTGAGACAGTTGGAATAGAGTGTACCTCTGGCTCATCAGAAAGAAAGTTGGAGAAGGAGAGAAAGGAGGGGGAGGGGGTAGGAAGAGGAGAAAGGAGGGTACAGCTGCACTGAGAAGAAGTGGGCTGGGTCCAGAATGAATTCAGGCTATGGGGGGAGAGGGAGTTTAGAGTTACTTTGCCCACACTAGTCTGGTCACTTTCGAGAAACGTTTGGACTTTGGACTTTGGGAAGCTACATTTACTAGTCCCACTCAAAACTTACTGACATTGGGGAAAGTATTCGACATAAATATTTAAGTTAAATACAAACAAATCACAAAAGCAATTTAAAAAACAATAATATTGAATATGCAAAACATTTGTAAAGATGATGAATTACATTAAAAACAATTATAGCTAAAATATCAAACAGTGTAAACATTTGATTACATTTTAAAAAGTGAAATACAAAAAACTATAAAAAATAATATTTAAAACATATTTGCCATACATAGCATTCTCAAATATGTTTCAACATTAGCAAAAAAATAAAACACTTCCTCACCAATTCTCCTAAAAACCCTACAATCAATCATAAAACATTAACTAACAAAGTTACATACCTAAATGTATTAAAATTAGCAAATTATATAACAAATTACAAAACATATTAACAGAAACAATAGTACCTACAGTGATATTTAGAATTTTGATTTAAGTTACAACAATCTTACAAAAAATGAATAAAGATGATACTCATACCTTAGATATAACATCTTGTGATATGTTTCACATCATAATATTAGTACAACTATTTTAAAGACTGACAATATTTCTGACATAATATTAAGGTAGAACATTAATGTTGCTCGTTCCATATGCATTATAAACCAAATACTCTATGGAATACTTTAGTCAACTCACACTTTCATGTGAAATACAATGAATGAGATATGGATGGAAACACACAACACAGCCACGCAAGCTACCCATCAAATAGAACTTACCACCTTCACACATACACTAGGTAAACAGAGAGACAGTGAAATACTTCCTCCTTAGCTAGTCTGTCACAACTATTCCTACCTGAACACTAGACATTTCAGCATTCACTTCAGAATACTTTTCTATCACAGTCACTTACTCCTTTAAGTCTCATGTCGTGGCATATTACCGTCTGCCTGGAATTACGGGATCAATCCTTGATGACCTTGTCACCATTAAAGAAAGAACAATGATGATGCTGTATGTGACAGGCTGAATGGGCTTGTTCACATTTAATTTTAACAATCAAACACATTCAACTCTTTAAGCTCAATTTCTATCTGACCACTCGTTTACTCGTTGTTTTCCCGCCCACATCCAACCACCAAAACAAAATGACCGCGGCGGAACGAGGCAAAGAAAAAAAGCCCGTAGTGGGCGGAGAAGGCCAAAATCCGTCCGTGGCGGTCGGATTCATGGCGGAAAATCACCAAACCGCCGCCATGACAACGGAGACACAGCATGGAAAATTAGGATATCTCCGATGTCACCGCGGTACGTCCCGCTGTTTCTGACCGCCGCGGTCGCTAACAATGATGAATATGGCGGTCAACAGAAAAAACTCACAACAAGGCCACAAAGTGCACACAGCAAACTAGCCATGCCCCCAAAAACACAGAACACACCCCAATGACACAACCACATGGCAACAACAAAAATACAAATCCCAGGACAACTCACACAACACACCTGACAGCAATACCCCATTTGTACACACCCACATAGCTGAGTACAAAACCAGCCCCTTCCCTGACCCCAATCCTTTGCAAAATTCCACAACTGAAAGTCCCAACACCAAAGCACAAAGGAGAGGCAAATCAACACACCATCACTACTCACACCACACACACCACCCCCACCACTCACATCCCTGCACCTATAACCCCTTTGCACATCACACACCATGGCAACACAGAAAATGCCCAAATTCACAGAGAGTGAGTTGACCACAAGTATTTGGTATGCTGGTCCAACAGACACCATTAGCCACAAGAGCACAAATGTGGGCAAGGATAGTCGATGAGGTCAATGCAGTAGGGACCACCCCAAGAACAAAAAAGGAAATCATGAAGCGGTGGCATGACTTGAAGAGGTTTGTGAAAGAGAAGAGGAGCAAGAACCATGATCTAGCTCAGAGGACTGGCGGTGGCCCTCCTATTGCACCCAAAACTTTCACTGCATGGGAGAAGGTGCTTGCCATACTGCATCCAGAGAGTCCCACAGGAATAGCTAGGGGAGTCCAGGCTGGTAAGTGCAAACAAATGTAGACCATCACACAGCTATGTACTGTCCAGCCAAACTACAAAGCTACATCTCAGAGGCCCAACTATATCCATATGCACCACAATATCCAACACGTTCACAGATACAACATTCACTCTATCTGAATAACCCCAAAGGTAGACAACATTTACAGGGTTGTATGTGTCCAGGCAAACACCACTACAACTCCCACAATGCCCCCGTCACACCCCTGCGCAGGATGTAGCATTCCTCCCACCCAGGAGCAGTTGGAAGCCATTGTAAGGTTCACCCTCCCCCAACAGATAGGTAGCCATCTTCCCAGGGAGGGCTGTTTGGGGGTGGGAGGCCTGCACCACAACTCCCACCAGGCGCCCTGTCCCACACCTGAGGAGGATGGAGCACTCCCCCACCTAGAAGCAGTTGGAAGCCATTGTATCACTACAAAAAAACTAAAAGGTAGGTAGCCATCTTCCCTGGGAGGGCTGTTTGGGAGTGGAAGGCCTGCACAACAACTCACACCAGGCACCCTGACCCACCCCTGTGAAGGATGGAGCACACCCCCAGAAGCATTTGCCAGCCATTGAATGGTTCACACTCACCTAACAGATAGGTAGCTATTTTCCCAGTAAGCGCTGTTTGGGGGTGGGTGGCCTGTACCACAACTCCAACCAGGCACCCTGTCACACCCCTGAGCAGGATGGGGCACCCCCCCAGAAGCATGTGGCAGAGATTGCATTGCTCACATCAAACTAACAGGTAGGTAGCCATCTTAACAGGGAGGAGTGTTTGGGGGTGGGACAACTGCCCCACAACTCCCAACAGGCCCCCTGTCCCACACCTGAGCAGGATGGAGCACTCCCTCACCCAGAAGTAGTTGGAAGTCATTGTATCACTACAAACAAACTAACAGGTAGGTAGACCCCATCCTGGGAAGGCTGTTTGGGGTTGGGAGGCATGCACAACAACTCACACCAGGCCCCCTTGTTCCCCAGCTCATCAAGAAGGAGTTCTCCCTCCCGCCCAGATGCATGTGTCAGCCATGGCACTGTCCACTTCAAACTAATAGATAGGTAGACATATCATGCTTCCTTGTCCCACCCCTGAGCAGGATGGAAGCCTACACCACACACACACACACACACACACACACAGATGTGTCACAAACCCAACACAAATGAGAAAACATAACAAGTAAATAGCCAGTATGTGCACCTAGCCATTCCTCTAAAAAAGCATGGTTCATATGGCAACACCAGACCTCTCATCGCATAAATATACACACCAATACCATTGCCACTCACAGTGCGCAGACAGCTAAGCAAATTAAACTGTCACAGCAACCAAAGTGTGACACAACAATTAACATGCTGAAGAAAGTCTGTGCACAATTATGCACAGCACTGAATGTCATGTGTAAATGCCATGTGGCCAGAGCAGCAAGGACCACATGAAAACAAAGAAAGCATGGTTGTTGGATCCAAATTCAGATTTGCACATTACATGATAAAGGTTCGCATGAGATAACAACGGCCAGTTCATGCTCAGATGTTACGTCAGCCAGGGCAGACTAATCAACAAAGATGCGTCACAGAAAATCTTTGTTGCGCTAGTCCATAGATGGAAACATGTTGATGGAAACATGTCCCCGTAATCACAAAACATGCACGTGGCACATGGTAAGATTTGACACCTCACACCATGGACAAGAAATGCATTTGCCTCAACATGATCTCAGGAGGCACAGTAGTGCCACATACAAACAATATGATGATTAGACAACTGTGTGGTGTACAAACAGTGAATAATACACAGCTAACACAAAGCTTGCGGGGTGCACTACAAGGGCCATTTCCCATCTGTCCCAAGGGTGACCAAGAACTGACTGCAGAGGACAACACCAGCAACCTGCAGAGCCAGTCTCTCACCCTAGAACATGGACTCTCGTATGTTGACTCCCGGGATTCAGAGGACGAGGAGCTCCGAGCCAGCCCATTTGGCATGCCAGGGCGCAACCGGTCCCAGGACCACATCGTCCCCCACCACATCTGCAGCAACACCAACAGCTACACAGACCCCTAGTGTTAAGACCTGTGTGTCCTCCACCACCACCAGTGGTGCCTGCAACAGTCCCCCTGTCACAGAGGATGACTACCCCACACCACCAACTGAGGAGGGCAGGGAGAGGATGCGGGTGCCCACAGTGGTGAGGCAACAGGTCCATGGCAGCAGGGCAGGTGGGAGGGTCATGGTCACTCACAGACAACCAGAACCTGGGACCGAAGCACTGGACAACATAAACAGAGTCCTTGGGGCATATGAACGAGCTCAGGGATGAACGGGCCGGTCAGAAGAAGATTCCCGCGAGCTCCTCCTGCTGATGAGGTCCATGGACACCCACATGGGACAAATTGTGGACCTCTTGGGCCAGCTAGTGGCGGTACTGAGGGACAGGCCTGTACCACAAACAACACCTCCTCCCCCTGCTGGGCCATAGGATGACAGTTCAACATCCTCCCCTGTGGCCACAGAGAGGGGTGAGCCCTCTGACCCCACTGGCCCTATACCAAAGGCCCCCCGCCAAGCGACGAAGGGGTCGTGCCAAGAAATCCATGGAAGTATCCCGTGGCCAAGCACCTGCAAAATGTCAGACACAGAGCCAGCCATGATGGCAACCCTCTTCACTACTGCATTGACTTTTTGGACTGTCCTTCCCCACACTGCCTTGTAAATGGCATCTGTTTGTTGGACTGGGCCACCACATCAATGTGGTGACTACTCGATTCTCTCATTTACCATAACTGTCAACTCACTGCTTCACTAATCACCCCTATGTAAACCTTCCCCCTTCTCACAAGTCACCATTGAAAATAAATACTTCTTACACACGTGGTTGTTTCTGCTCCGTCTTCATTCCAGGATGTGCAGTTTCCACCATGAGCACAACAAACCAGAAGTATGGAATGTATGTAGGCAAGGGGAGGCTGAAGGGACCTAGGGAATCACAACAGAACAACATTCACTAGGCTGGGTGTGACATCACAGACATCACACAACACTTGTCATCAGGGTACTCCAATCTGCACGCATTACAATGAGCAACAGTACCGACAAACATCCTGTATCTGTGCCAAACTACCTTGTCCCAGAAACATTGGCAGCCAGCACTAAGCTGACAACAGGCTGCAGTAACAAAGCTCACATACACCTTCACAACAACAGCAACATCATCATACAATGGGTCCGTAGTACACTGTCACTCACATTGTCACTCACCTTCAAGTGAAGTAGATGTTGATGAGCTGTTGACGCAGTTCAACACCTTGCTCCTCTCCACTGTCCTCATCACTGGACACGGGGTTGGTTTGCAGGCAGGGGCCTTTGCTGCTCATCAGCATCAAGGAGCAGGGGGATCTCCTTGCGAATGGCTAGGTTGTGGAGCATGCAGCATGCCACTACAATCTGACACACCTTCCCAGGCGAGTACATCAGTGCACCTCCGGTCTTGTCCAGGCAGCGAAACCGTGACATCAGGAGACCAAACGTACGCTCCACCACATGACGTGTCCTCCCATGGGCATCATTGTAGCAGACTTCGGCTGATGTCCTGGGATTCTGCAGTGGGCTCAGCAACGAAGGACGGTTGGGATATGCAGAATCACTTAGGTGTGAGGAACACAGAGAAACCTTGTAATGACACTGTGCCAGAGGACTGCATGTCAGACACACAGCACGCTATTTGACTCTACATACTCACCCACAATCCATGAATGCTCAGGAAGCAGATTAGCCATCAGCTGTGGTACAATGCTGTTACGCATGATGTATGAGTCATGGGCTGAGCCGGGAAATTTGGCACACATGTGTGAGATGATCATATCCGCCTGGCACACCACTTGTACGTTGATGGAATGGAAATATTTCTGATTCCTGTAGATGTGCTCACATGCCTGTGGTGGAAGTAGCCCAACATGGGTGAAATAAATGGCACCAATAACATGGGGGATGTTTCCAAGGGATTAAAAATCTCCCTTCACAGCCGCCAATTCAGGCCCCCTGGGGAAATGGATATATCTGTCCTTGTAGTTGCGACATGCCAACTGCGCTGGCCACCTTGTTCTGGAATGATCCAGTGGCAAAAAAATGCAGGGCCCTCATCACCTTAGACGTTGGGGTGAAAGCTGTTGGATTTGTTCTGCGAGGCTGCAGGTGGGGCACCGACATAGCACAAAGGTTCTGTAGGGTGGCTCTATCCAATCGGTATTATTGGATGATCTCCTCATTCTTCATGCCAGGACTGTGAAGGGACGATGCAGATTTGGTCTCCTCCTAGACGAGATGAAAGTGGACACATGTCAATGCAATACACCATGAGATGTGCACAACCTCTTACGTTTTGACTGACACAACGCCAACAATGACTGTCATCACAATTGAGTTACAGATCAGCTTACATGTAGGGACACCTCCAGCTACACTACTCATACACTTGTCCCCTTTCACACAGCAAGTACCTCCGAAACAACATCTGACTATGAGAATGCACATAGGTATATGGCCACATCTAGCATGGTCACGCATGAGAGAATTTCATCCAGCATATGTGTAAAAAAGCAACACTACTCTCTCATACCTAGCTGCTGTACCTGCCACATCTTCAGGCGTAAGTTGAACATGGCACACATCAACAACACAATTACCACAGGCTGAGCCTAAATAACACGTGTGTGCATGATCCAATAAAAGTAGACATTCAAATATGCACATTGTTCATTGAGACATACATCACTGGGATTGTCACAGCACTATTCAACATTGACGTGTGTACACATTGGAGAGTCCATACCAACAGTATTCGGTGTACATGCCCATCAATATCACAAGTGACATGTGAGGGAGTACAATGTACTAAATCACATACACAAACATGCCATGTGTAGTCAACAGTGGGTTAAATGTGACATTGGCATTGTGTGCTGCCGACTGGCACCAGCGGTGTGTCACTGCCAATGCCCGAGACACAATTGCGGTAGCGATAGCCATATACACATGGTCAAATGGTGGTTGGCATGCTCCGCCACCCAAATCACGGTCATAGGCACCAATGTATGTCACCCAAATCGCGGTAGCTACCGCCTGGCACCAGGGGTGTGTCACCGCCAAAGCCCAAAACACAATCACGGTAGTGATAGGCATATAGACATGGTCAAATGGCAGTTGGCATGCTCTGCCACCCAAATCATGGTCATAGGCACCAATGTATGGCACCCAAATCGCGGTAGCTATGGCCAGGCACCAGCAGTGTGTCACCGCCATGGACCATGCCCTTACAGCCAATGGGAACCTCTATCTCGGTAGCCTAATGCAATTTTGAACATCACGGTAGGCGTGCTCCGCCACCTCAGAGCCGGTCATTGGATGCAATTGAAAGATGCACCACTGGGGTAGCGCCCGCCTGGCCCCTGCGGTGTGTCACTGCCATGGACCATACCTTACAGCCAATGAGAACCGCAATCGCGGTAGCCTAATGCAATTTTTAAAATTTTGGTAGGCATGCTCCGCCACTGCGGAGCCGGTCATTGGATGCAATTGGAAGATGCACCACCGAGGTAGCGCTCGCCTGGCCTCTGCGGTGTGGCACCAACATGAACCATGCCCTTACAGCCAATGGGATCAGCAATCACGGTAGCCTAATGCAATTTTGAACATCGAGGTAGGCGCACTCCACCACCGCAGATGCATTTGGAAAAGGCAGACCTGGAACACAAATTGAAGCAGCCTAGAACCACTGAAATGACCCCAGGGGGCTATATATGTGTGGAAGAGAGCCTCACATTTCCACTGCTCCCAGAACCTGCTGCCTGAGACCCCTCACCTGCTGCTGCCTCCAGGGACTGCTGCCTGAGACCCCTTACCACCAACTGCTACTGCTGCTGTCTCTAGGGACTGCTGCCTGAGACCCCTCACCACCAACTGCTGCTGCTGCTGTCACCTGGCTACAGTGATGACGAGGACTGAGAAGATCCGGGCCAGTCCCTTCACCAGCGAGGAGCTGGAGGTCCTGGTGGACGAGGTGCTCAGACAGTATCCAAGGGTATATGGCGCACCAAATGTCGTGGTAAGTCTTCAACAGTGTGAGTGAGAGTGAGGGGGGGCACACATGAAGTTGAGCTGCTGCAGTATGTGACTGAGAATGGGGCGTTATGTCATGGACTGCCTAGCATGCTTTCTCCAGGGGAAAGGGGTGTGTGGCCTATTTCACACGTCTCCCTGCCTGCACATCAAGATTTGAGGAACATGTATTGTCTTGTCAGCCATACAGTGATGCAGCAAGTTGGTAAAGCAGGATGCAGGCCAGTGGTTGCTTGTGATAATGACTGTGTGGGTCCCTGCTGTCCTTCTCTGTGTGAGCCCACCTGCCCTGCACAGTCACCGCCCGGTCTGACAGGGACACATCACTGAATGTATGGAGTATTACATGTGTCTTTTTTCATTACTCTCCATCAATGAGTCATCTCAGCCCTGTAGATTGCACACGACAGGCCTTGTGAGAAGGGTGTGGGTTTGTGAGATCATGTCCCACAATGTGACCTCCATGACACAGTGAAGCATTCATAGGGCAAGGGCATTGAGGGCTGCGCAGTGTTGGACACAATGAGTCTACACCCAAACATATGTTGATATGTAATGTATGTATTGATCTACAAAAAAATGGACAGTAGATGTGGGCAGATTACACATGACTTTATGTGCTGGCATACTGCATGTGCATAAGATGTGCAGGTACTGTGTCCAGCCTCACACCTACATGCATTTCCGTGTGGTTCTCCCATGCTGATGCACCATGTGAGATGCATTCTTGTCTCCAAAAGACATCTCTGTGGATTTGGTATGAGTCAGTATCATGATACTGTACTGAGAGAAATTGGTACATAACACTGTGTCACTGATGTTTTCCCCCTCTTGTCTCCCATGCCTGCAGCTCAAAGTACACCAGTGTAAGGCCGTGTGGAGGGACATTGCATGCAAGGTGTGGGCTCTGGGTGTCTCAAACCAGCGGCGCACCCACTGCAACAAGAGGTGGGATGACATCTGCCGGCTGAGCAAGAACGTTGCTGAGATGACACTAGGGCTGATCCCTCAGACTGGCAGGTTGGCTCGATGCAGCATGACACCACTAATGGCCCGCATCTTGGCCGTGACACAGCCTGAGCTGGATGCACGTTTGAAGGAGCATCAGCAGCAAGCTAGGGGTGAGTATTCTGGGAAGGGTGACTTTGGCTGTGAGTGGCTGCATGTGTACACAGCCTGGGCCAGCGCTGAGCTCTCTGATGTTGGTAGTGTGATGCAGTGGCTTGTAAGTGGCCTCAGTGCTGGGGGCAGCTGTCAAGCATTTGCCCTACCTGTACTTTCTAATGTGATTTTACTACTGGGCATTTACATTGCATTCTGAGTCGTGGGCTTCGGGTATCATCTGCATTCGGGTAGTCTGGTAAATCACATGTGTGCCTAATCTGATTGTGCTTTCATCAATGCGTGCATTGCCTGACCTTAGATTTGTGAGGCCAATGTGCAACAGTAGTTGTGAACCAAAGTACAACATGGTGTATGGTATGAGCTCATGGCCATGGTGGACTGTTATGTTGGAGTCTGTATCTGTGTTGTCCCCTTCTGCTCCATCCAAATCTGACAGTGGCAACATGTTGTGGGGTTCATCCTTGCCCCCATACGGGCCCTAGGTGTGCTTAGAGCTATTTGTGTGTCTGGTTGAATGGAGCCACCAGCAGGAGATTGTGCTGTGTGGGCATCACATGGCTCACTTATGCCTGGTTTGCTTGTTGACACCCTCTGTTCGAGTTAAAAATTGAGTTTGCACAATGTCATTTCACAGGGTGGTGTGCAACATGTAGATTTCGTCATCTTCAGTGATGCTTTTCTTGCATATGTTTGTTCTGTTGATGCCAATAACCTGACCCTACATCTCTCTCTCTCATGCAGCATCTCCCATGGGCACGGAAGGACAGGGGATTGACACCAGTGGTGAGGCATCAAGCACAACAGCCTCACACGAGCACAGTGACACAGATGTGACCAGCGCCTCGGAGGGGGGCAGGAGTCTGCTGGAGAAATCACAGCCAGAGACGCAAAGCTCAACATCATCTGACGACGGCGGTGATGCAGGCATGTTGGCAGGCACAGGGAATGGGGACTCTGCGTCCTCTTCTACCACACAGCATACGGTGCCCACCCTCCCAGCTACTTCCACTAGTGCTGCCCGTGTTCGCACCAGTAAGAAGGGAAGAGTGTCCTTCACCCCAGGCACCACTTCCCCTGCCCCTGTCCCCTCTGCTGCCATCAGTGCTGAGTCTGTGGACCTTTTGTGCCAGCTGTGTGTGGGCCAGAGAGCTCTCCTTAATGCCTTCATATACCACGACAAAACGTTGGCACAGGTGGTTGCTTTCATGGAGGGCATACATGCAGACCTGGGTAGGCTACACCGGACTGTCCAGTCTCTGTCCTCCGCAGTGATGGCAGTCCTTCAACTGGCACGATCTGGAAGTTCAGCTCCAGTCCCTTTGTCCATCCCCCTGCCAATGGCCACATCTGACTAGAGTGACCACCCACAACAGACCTCAAGGTCAAGGTACAGCACACGCAGCACACAGCAGCAGCAGCCCAAGCATTCCATGGCACAGACACCAGCTCCACAGAAAACAAAAGCCACCCCAGAACCCAAAGGCAAAAGCCCGTCAGGCGACAGCAAGGGCCACAAAGCCAAGAAGCAGGCCTCAGGGTCAAATGCCTCAGAGGCATCCCCAGCCAAGGACTCTCCTGTCCCAAAAGCATCTCGTGTAGACAAGTAGACAGTTTCTGTGCCCACTGAGAAGGTGGTGCCTGCTAAGAGTACACATAAGAAGAGCTCCAAGGCAGATGCACCCACAACCTCAACTCCCAACAAAAGCCCAGTAAAGCAGGGAAAGGAGGGCACTGTAGGGGGAATACCTGGTAAACAGGGGATGGAGGTACAAAGGCAAGGCCAGGCCAAGTGAACAGCTGGATCCAGCATGTTACCAGAGGGTAGGCCACCTGTTGTGTCCGCACCACTTGCCACTATTCCCAAGACAGGGAAGCCATTTAGAATCCCAAAGAGGTGGAAAGGCACCCCTCCACAATCTCCCACCCACACTGTGTCTCACGACAGCATGACTCCATCTCCACGTGCCACTACACCACCTGGTCCAAGCAGTCCTCCTGCTTCCCAAGCCACTGATGCCTCTACCTCAGCTGGGCCTCTCACTCCCCGGTCAAGTACTCCAACTGTCCCCGACACACAGCCAGCTCCCAGCCTGACTGACAGGCAAGTCTGAGTGGTTGTCCCCCTCACACACCTGTCTCTCCGAGTACTGCCCATTGTTACCCCCCTTACTGTGTTGCTGACCATGGCAGGGTACAGTCACACACATTCCCTATGCAGCTTCTCATGGACTCACTCTGCAGATTGGACTGGCCACTGTCCTTGTTGTTCACTGATGTTTGCCCCTTGCCTGTGAAGGATCTCATGTAACTACTCTGCACATTGGACTGGCCACTGGCCTTGTTGTTCACTGACGTTTGCCCCTTGCCTGTGCAGAATCTCATGGACTTACTCTGCACTTTGTGCTGGACACTGGCCTTGCTCTTCTCTTATATCGGTGCCTATCTGTGCAATATGTGAATAAAGACAGTTACTCTTGTCTGTTTTGTCAGTGTCCTTACTGATTCAAGTTTTTTCTGTTAGTGTATAGTTGACTGTACCACATGCTCTGTATGCCACTTCAACATTGCAATGGCTTGTCTCACTTTTTCTATGTTTTACAGGGGTGACAGGGACTTCAGTTCTTCCTGACTCTGATGCTTGTGGGTGCAATGATGGTGGTTTTAGATGAAATACTGTTGTCATTACTCTTTGTTCATGTTAGCTTTATTGTACACATGTCAGGTTTGGAGGCACTGCCAGCACGGAGTGGGATTCTATCCACAGGATTGCAGGCAAGCTGGCCAGGGTCATCATGTATGTTTGATCTTACTTTATGTGTGCCCAGCAGTGTAGGTGTATAGTCATCTTGTGATGGTCAGTCATCCTAGTCACATGGGTTACTTTCAATGTGTGCACTTTGGTGGTCAAGAAGTGTGCAGTGGGCAGGGGGTAAATTTGTCGGGAGTGTGGATGTGTGTGTGCCCCTGCAATGTCAACTAGACACATGTGTCACCCAGGAGTAGAGTGCCTGTTTGTGTGATTGTTCAGCCCTGTGATTGTGATTGTGTGCACATGTGTGTGTTGTATGTTGTGCACTGTGCAGTGTGTTGGTGTGTCCTTGCACTTCTGGCTGACTCCTACTTTTTGTTTTTGTCAATTGTGAGTATGCAGAGTATGTGGCTGGCAAGTCAGTGTTGTGTTTTGTTGATTATCCATGTGTCTTGATGCTGTTTGTGGTGACTGTGCAGACCTGCTCAGCCACACTGGCATTGTGGTTGTGTTTTCTCATGCATTGCTGTCACATGGGGCTTTGTTGCCTCCAGTATGGCATGTGGTGTGTGGTGTCATACCATCCCCTATCTGTGCTTCAGATGCCTACCCATTGTGAGTCTGCACTCCATCTATTTGTGTATGGTACACTCCTGCCATGTCCACTACTGGCGCACATACCACTTCACTTTCATGTCAGCTGTCCCCTTGGGTTGCCTGTGTGTGTGCCTCCCCATCACTTCATTTGTGACACTGTTCTTTGTGGTGCAGATCTTCGCACAGGGGCAATGTGCCACTCAGGACATTTTCCCAATTGGTTATATGTGATTTTCTTGTACTGTTTAGCAGTCATGGTTGCTCATATGCAGTTCAACTGTTTGTGCTGCACAGTCTTCCGGACATGTTGTTTCCACGTTGGTGTCCCAGACTTGTGCATCTGTGGGTGTTGGGTTAGGGGTTTGTGTGTTTGCTGAGGTACTGCTTCCCTTCCTGAGTGTGATGTTGTCAGTGTGCTGTTTGGATTGTTGTTGTGGGAGTTCATGCTATGTCACTCATATCTGTGTGGGGCTGGTATGTTCGGTGTACACACACTGCTTGGTGTGCATGCAGTGCTGTGGGTGTATGTTGCCTTGTCCTTGCATGGTGTGCATCCCCTGATGTCCGGCTGTGTTTGCAATGTGACTTATTGGCATGTGCATCTGTTGTGTGTTTGATGTGGCTGTGTGCAGTGTTTGGGCTGTGTTGTCTCTTGGTGCTGACAGATGCTCTGTGTGTGGTGTTCTATTTGCATGACAGTGTGTGTGTTTTGTTGGTGTGGTGGGTTTCATTCAGATGTGTCTAGCCAGTGTGGTGTGCCTTACTTGTGTGTCTGTCACAAGAATTCAGGTCTGTTCTAGTTCCCGTGCTTGTGTTAGGTGCGTCCTTGGTGTTTTCTCCTCTCATATATGAGCTGTCTCTTGTCATTCTTGTGCATGTGCAGTCATGTGGTACACTATGACAGCATGTTGACTCGATGGGTGGTGTGGTATGTCTGTCTGTGTGTCATTGGAGGCCCATTTCTCCCAGTTTGTGTCCATGATTGTTCTGTGATGGTGCACTTCTTGTCTGTGTTGTGGTATGTTGTCTGTGCATTGTTCCTGAATGCTGAGGTTGTGCACTCCTGTTCTGTCTGTGCTCCCATTGCCTTTCCACAGTTTGACTGCACAGGTCATGTCTGGTCTTGTTGTGGTTCTCTGTGTGTTTTTATTGAGTTATGTGTTTGTCTGTTGTTTTGGTGCAGACTGTCAGGATCTCGCCTCCGGTTGCACACTGACTGCTCGTGGCGCGTGAACCAGGAAGCGAGAACCGCACAAAAAACTACAACTCCAGGCGAGCTATGCGAGAGTCACGCCCCACGTGACTCGGGTGCAATGACGGATAGCGGATATAGAGCGGCTATGACTCTCAAACGCTGCAGATAATTCAGGTTGTTTCCCACAACAGAGTTTCCCTACGGACGTTAGGACATTAATTCGGTAAGAGTGCGTGGTGCACTATTTTATGACCGTCTGCTTTTGATTCCGAAGGCTGGGGTGGTCGTCACCTCCTCAAGCGCTTCATCACTCACTCTCTCACTCCTCTGTTGGCTGAGAGCCGCCATCCGGTGGTCTCATGCAGAGGAGTGTTTTGTAGTTTACGGAGGGCGCATTTACCCGACATCTCCCTGTTGGAGAGACCGGTCTCATGTGGGGAGGTGTGCAGCTCCAAGTGTGAGTAAGCAGCAGCTTCTCCTCCTTAACGCCTTGCCGTGAACTCCTTCCTTAACCTACATTTGGATATTTCTCATGCGAGTTGCAGGTACCATGTCTTTGTGATTATGTGGGATTTTGCTATACTTTGATGCACCGTACCAAGGAACCTCCTTGAAGGAATGTAGGAAAATCCCAGTGGCAGATATACACCGGAGTGTTGTGGATTGTATAAAGGCATAACACTTGTGTCAACGAACCATAGCACACTTGGAATTGATTAGAGAATTGTGTTACACATAACAATTCCTGAGCTCTTGGCATTTTGGGCTATTACAAGACATTATTGTATCCAGGCCCTTTGTTTCTTCTTTAAGTTGGTTGTTCTTAGTTTTCTCACCATTGTTTAGGAGAGAGAGAAAGAGAGAGGGTGTGCAGAACGCATTCTGCTTTGCATCTCAAGCATCCCCACATGTGACTTCTGGAATGTGATGAGGGGGGACTCTTCTCTCTTTAATGTAGGGCATCAGATGTTGTAATATGGTGTAATTGTATCCAATGTATGCTCTCTTTTTCCTATTAGTTCGTGTTGGGTCCTTGCAACCACCCTCAGCTCTCTACTGACCTTATGCACCCACATTCTTCTTTTACGGGTAGTGTGTTCTAGGTTTTAAGAGTACAGCAAAGTATTAGTGCTTTGTCTTACTGTGTCACCGGAATACAAAACTAGTACTTACATTGTGTCACTTTGTTATCCTCAGATCTCCCTCCACGCTGTTCCTACCCTTTCCTTCCCCCGCTTGACTATCCCACCAGTCTGCGCGTATTCATATTCCGGACTTGGGGCCGTCGAGAGGTGGACCCCCTTGAGCATCAACACAACTCTGGGGATTCTGGAAGGAGGAACCTGACACAGACAATGGTTCTGGCATCCCTGTGTGGGTGTGTGATGATTGTGGATACCCCCCAGGGAGTGTGATTGTTTGTCTGTGTAATGACTGGACATTATTGGCACCCTTCTGTGTGTCTGACTCTAGTGTTGTGTGCTGCAGGTGTGATGGGGATATGTGTGAATAATTCTACTTGTGTTTGACAGTCAGGGAGTGTGTCAATGGGCCCTGTGTGTTGTGCTGCTGACATACTCCTGTCAAGTAGTTGTATACATATGTGTGGCTGTTCACTGTTTGAGTTCAGGGCCTTCCTTTCATCCCTGTGCCTATACATGGGTTGCCTTGCTGTCTCCCTGAGTTGTTGCACTGAGGTGACTGTGGTTTGACTTCACTCACTGTGCCAGACATGTGTGATGTGATGGGCTGAGGGTGTTGTTATATGTTTCTTGTCTTGCATGTGATGTACACATGCTAGGTAGTTAGCTCCTTGGCCTTCCATTTGTGAGCACCTTACTTTAGGTTTCCAATATGTTGTACTCCATTGCTGCTGGCATGTGGTCTGTGTATGTGGCTGTGTGTCAGTGTGGGGTATGTCTGTGTGACTTGGCAGGCTGCGTATCCAGTGGAGTGATTGTTCATTATCTGTGTGTGTGTTCATTTTGTGCTTGGATGCAGTTTTTTTGCCATGTGTGTGTTGTTGATGCGGTGTGTGGGTTGCCCTGGCCTTGTGCTTCTGTGCTGTGTGTTCCTCTGCAGCCACTCCTGCTGTGGCTGTCTCCCTAGTTGTTTGGTGTGTGGTGCAGGGTGTGTGTTCACCTGGCTGGATATTGTGCAGGGGGGCACAGGAGGGGCACATGGCATGCCCCTTCATGCTGGGGGGGACCTAGTGTGTGGAGGGTGGAGGTGTGGCCCTATGATCTTTGTGCACTGCCCATGCCTGGCACTGGCCCTGCCTTCTGCATTTCACGCATGTTTTCCCGTGTCTTCACCGCTGCGGTGACATGACCGGGACATTACTTCATGATCGCGGATGATGGGTGACCTGGATGCAGAGGGGTGATTTGGTGACAGGTAGGACATGTGTGGGTACACTTGCAGCTGTGTTCCTGTCCCCACCAGGGTGTCTGGTGTGGACAGGAAACCTATATCAGCCCATGAGTTGTGTGTTGTGGTTGTGTGCGGAATTGTGTTATTGCGTAACTGCGGCGGCGTCCGCGACTGTCCATGAGTTACTGGTAATGTATCAGGTACAGCACCGGGAAGACGTATAGAGCTGGTTCCATTGCAGTCTGGACCGGGTGGAAGGGACCGGGACTTTGGTTTCGAGCTCCGCTGTCGAGCTTCCGCCGTCTCTGGTTGGGCGGTTTCTCCTCTGTGGCACGACTGGCTGTTTGGGGCATCCTGATATGTACAGCGGATGGCAAGTCATTCCGCACAGCGGTGAGTCTCCATTGGCTCCCACTGCCACGGTGGCGGGCGCACTTTGATGGCGGTTCGCATCGCACCGCGGCGGACGGGAAATGGGCTATGTTTGGCCATACTAACATGGCAGACGTGAGGACGGCTGCTGGCGTGAGGAAAAAAGCATTTTCCGCCACCCCCAGTGGTGCCTCCGCCCGACATACTAATAGACCCCATGGTGTTCATCTGGGCTTGGAGCATACCTGAGGTGGTGAGCCTGTGGGTTATGGCAGTATTCTTATTGAGCGGCCAGACAATGTGTATTCCATGCTCAATGCATAACTGTGCATCTTCATGGCTTAGACTATGATGGTGTTTTCACAGTCACCCAAAGTCATGCTCTGTGACTTTCAAAGAGCATCAGATGACAAGAGCAGCAGTGGAACTGCAGACTCAGCATTAAACATAAATATGTCAAATTTCGTCCTATTTTTTATGATCCTCACTGTCTCCATGAATTGAAGACAGGGGCATGTCTAGGTGTTATGAAATTCCCTTCCCAAGGCAGTGGTCTACCCAGGGATTACTGTGTGAAGTCGGATCTTTTTTTGTGATGTCAGCTTCTGTTTGAAGAGTATATAAAGGAGGCATTAACAAGTGATAAATGTGTCTCAACACATTTGTTCCCTTATTATTTTGTCACATTCATTACAAACCTGCTGCTATTTCTGTCTCAGATTTTTGCACCTCACAGCCAGAATTCCTTTTGTACTGTTGATTGGATATCCTGACTTAATTCTATTCTCTGATCTGAGGTCAGGGAGAGTTTGGTGCCTTGCATGTTTAGTTCTGCATCACTCTTTGACCCTATGGCTTTTTCCTCATACCTGAGAATTTCTTAAGAGGATACTTTACACCTCTCATGTGTACCATTATACTTTTAAGTGACACTTCTGAATAGCCAAAGTGCCACACTTTATTCAGTCAATCAAGAAGGAAACTAGCTAGGCCTTCACAGTGTCCAGTACTTGGCGATGCATTCATTTGTGCTTTCAGTGCACCTGACAGACTGATGGTGGCCTAATCTGGCCATGAGGCACAGAAATGACTGCTAGACAGACAGCGGGCCTGATGTAGAGTGTGGCATAATGTTACTCCATCACAAACATGACAGATTCCATAACAAAACACCGTGCCTCAGCACTCCTTATATCCCTGTTTAAATCTTAGCCAGTAAGCATACAATCCTCAAAGAAAGTCCTATGCCTGCTCACAAATACATGTTAATCCCAGTAAATCATACATTTCATTTAATTTTTGCTGTTCCTCATTTAGAATAGCGGGAGAACCTAAGATCTGAAGTCTTGAAGAAGATACAGTAAGTAACGAAACACGTGTTTGCTGCCATCATCTCTTTGACACCGAGGAAACTGGACTGATATATATATAATCACTGAAATATGATCTTAGACTGCCAAGTGAAGCATTGATTTCGGATTATTAAAACTTTTTTGTAATGATCAAAGAAATTTCTTGTATGATTTACTGGGATTAACATGTGTTTGTGAGCAGGCATAGGACTTTCTTTGAGTATTGTAAGCTCACTGGCTAAGACTTAAACAAGGATATAAGGAGTGCCTCGGCACAGTGTTTTGTTATATGAAGAACACGGAAGCTCTTGCGAACTCCCGTGTGGTGACATCCTTTGGCAGTGGGATGTTTTTGTGACCTTGAGAGGCACCAATACTGGGAATTTGTTATTTGTTATAATACATACTTTGTTTTTCTATAGAATTGATGTGCTGCTGTACATGCCACCACTGTCTTCTTGTTTTGTTTGCATGATAGATTCCATCTGCCTTATTAAAAGTGCAAAATAATGCAACTGTAATAAGATAGGCAGGATATCTGTCACGTTGGTGACGGAGTAAGCCACACACCAAATGGGAAGTCAGGCCTAGAGATTTCTCACAATGGCTTCTGCTGGTGTATAGAAATATATGTGCTAACATTCATGATTAGCATTTATGATTACTGGTAAGTCGGTCAGACAGTAAACTGTTATTCAGCAACTGTCATAAAAAGTACATTAAATCAATAAAAATATTCAAAATGCAAAAGTACAGAAAAACTACAAAATCAGGTCAAATGACTGCATAGATATTAGGAGTCAAGTATTCTGAGAACATATATATAAAAGGTTAGCTGTAATTCCAGCCACAAATGTAGCAATCTGTAAAAAGAAAAATAGAATTATTTCATATGGCAATTTACCCCATATTGATTAATTTTGTGCGCATGGTTTTTTGGGGCCACCAGTCAATATATAGTATTTCTGATGGTTCACTATTAAGTTGAGATTACCCATACATTCTTTAAAAGAATCAAGCAAAGGTTGAAGGTCGTTTGTGGTCTGTCCAATCAAAACTGTGTTGTCAGCGTAAAGGAGGTCAGGGACTGGGGTCTCCTAGCTTTGAGCATGTCCCATCCATTTTTTGTGAGCACTGAATCAAGGGCATTAATATGAAATAGGAATAAAAAGGGAGCTAAAATAAATCCCTTACTAACCCCATGTTTTGACCTCATAAATTGGATGCATTCTCATTTTGACTCTAGTGTACTTGAGTAGTTGTACCTCAGTACAAGTGCTTAAGGAGATCTATCAGGGAAGTCCCAATTCCTGACGTCTCCATCAGATCGCAGAGCTTCCCCCTGTCCACCAAGTCAACTTGTAAGTCTGAAGCTAGACCTACCTGCACATTGATTGCTAAGAGACACCATGCAGTTCCTTCTAGGATGGCATGCTGGCACATTCAACATTGATGTTCTTCACTTGAGGTATTTTTATAGATTGGTGTTAATGAGATCAATTGTATTGCCATTGAGAGATCTACAACAACTAACTGAGCCTAAGGGACAACGGGTTCTCAAGACCTTCTTGGCAGTTATGAAACTGAATCTTTTCCAGGCATGCCTGATGTCAATTAGGATACTTAGCATGTTAAACTCTTCCCGCCCCCACCTGGTGAATAAGAAACTCAGTGTGGAAGCAGTTCAAATAATGTGGCCATTGGTCAAAACTTTCTCTGATGTCATATTTTAAGGGTGCATGTAAAACTCTCTTCTGGCCTGCTTTCATTCATTCACCAACTTTAAGAACTATTATACAGAGAGTGGTCTCTCTCCAGCTATCAGAAGTGCTTGAACGATGATAATTCATTCTAAACGTAGAATTACTGGCACCATCAGATTGATTGTAAGCTCACCACCAACCATTCTGGGCTCAATCTACACCAGCACTGCTTCATACATCCCACTCCAATATAATTGGTGAAGAATGCTCACAACCTGTCAATTTGCATGCTTGATATGTATCTCCCTGTGAACTAAAGCACTTTCAACCTGTCAAGGGCCATGCCCATACCCTATAAAAGCCAATGCATTGATAAAATAATTAGACAGTATTACACTGCTTACACTTAAGAAGTGGCTCTCTAAAGCAAACGTGACTGCGTGTGTGACAGAAAATGCGCTAGAACTTATAGACTATGGGGCAGATTTATGTTTCCTGGCGCATCCCTGCAAATCAGCAAGGATGCGCCAGGAATGATGCGTCACGCAAGTTTACCCTTGCGCCGCACATGATGCGCCGCATTTACAATACGGCGCATCATGGCGCAGGAATAAACAGATGCATGATGCATCCGATGGCGTAAGGTTGGCGCAGTGCTTCAGTTGCGTCACAAGCGCGACGCAACTCCAGCACTGTTCCAACCTACCCTATCCCTAACATGGTGCGTCAAGCCTTACGCCTGCTTCAAGCAGGCGCAGGGTTTTGGCGCATCAGCGTTGGGAAAGTGACTCAGTCAAATCTTATAGATTTGACTGAGTCACTTTTCAGGGGCGTTCCTGCGACGGAACGCCCCCCCCTCTGTCGACACGCCCACGTGAAACCTGAAGCAGGTTTTACGTGGCGCAGGGCTTTACATCGTGACGCATCTCCATAGATGCGTCACGATGTAAATATGGCGCAACGTGGCGCTGGGTTTACACCGCCGCTGCGTCACAAAAGTGACGCAACGGCGGCGTAAAAGTGGCGCATCTCCAATATAGATCTGCCCCAAGGGTTGAGGCACAGCCTTTATTCTAAAATGCTTATCTTTAAATATTTATTACTATTGTTTTTGAGACACTGTGATGGCAGTAGGTGTATGTCTTTTCTTCTATATGCCCAGGACAGGTGCTTCATGACCAGGGCCGCGCAGGCCTTTTATTCCACCTAGCATTTTCCGGGTGGGCTGGAGTTCTTAGAGGTCGATTTTAAAAGCCTCTGTCACTTTCCTCAGCTCCCTGAGGTGAATTGCAGCAGTCACATGGTCGCTTTAAGAGAGTGAGAGGAAAACGTGGGAGGGAGAAGGAAAGTAGAGTGAAAAGAGTCAAAAGGGGAGAATAGAGAGCAGCAGGAGAGAGAATGGATGGATGGATGGATGGATGGATGGGTTGATGGATGGAAAGAGAGAGAATGGACGGGTGGATGAATGCATGAATGGATGGATGGATGGATGGAGGGGGTGAGAGTGATAGCACAAGGAGACAAATTGAGTGAACTGGTTTGAGCATTTTTGCAAGGGCTGCTTCTGGTTCCCCAGACCGGCCCTGATCAGGACTTACCTGGGTGATATTCAGAGCCTTCTACCACGATGAAACATCTTTAGAAAGCTGTAATATTGGGGCACATCAGAGGCTGTGAAAGGAAGAGCAGTCCACCCTATTTTACAGATCGGGGTTTTCTGTTTCCTCTGGGTAAACAGCACAAACTCAATGGGATGTTTGTCTGCAGTTGTGATGTGATGGTAGGTTTGATTAACAAATAAGACATGTCTGTTTGATATTCAGATTCTCCACTTGTGTCCCGATTTATCTCTAATCCTAATTTAAACATTTACCCGATCACGTCACGAAGTTCTTGTTGGCATGAGAGGCAACTTTGGCTAGTGCAGAATTGTAAGCATTGTATATATGCTCCATGTGATATTTCCAACTAAATAACTATACAGGCATGATTTCGAGTTTAGTGGATGTGTACTACAAGCATGACGGAGTTCCTGTCCACCTTATTATAAGTGCATTCTATTCTACGGAACTTGCAATAAGGAGGACTGGACATCCGTCTGGTTTGTTAACTCCTTCCCCATACAGCAAACTGTAAATCTTGCTCTAAACTTTGGATACAATTTAAGGTATAAATCCTGGCTTAGCAATGTCTGAATGTATTGTGTCCGGGGTTATTGCAGAATAGTTTTTCTCTTTATGATTTTATACACAAAACAATGAAAACAAAATAATTTATTGGTAGGTAAAGCGCTACTGGTCAATACCACATTCAGAGTCAATATTTACTCCGCACCCGCAGAACTTAAGTCCTGAGTTTGACACTTGCTTTCGCATTATTGTGGCCCTCCTCTGTCTGTTAGGTGGCACTTTTAATTAAGCTAGATAACCACACTCTTGCAAGTAAATGAGTATCAGAATCAAGAAACTTTGGGGCATATTTACAAGCCCCTATCGAAACAGGAACATCACTTTTAGTGACATTCCAGTGGCGATAGGGGCTTCGCCTTATTTACAAAGCGGCATTAAAGCCACTTAACGTGACTTAACGCTGTCTTGTAAATAAGCCACCCTTTCATGCTATACCTAGCGTGAAAGGGGTGGGCAATGGGTGTTGCGGCGGGTGTTCCACGCAACACCCTTTGATTTTGACGCCGCCCCCTATTTACAAGGGTGGCATAAATAGGAGGCAGCGGCAAAATTAAGACCAGGAAAAACCTGGGCTTAACCCTGGCGCAACGAGAAGAAATGCTTTATTTCTCCTCATTTTTGCTGTTTCTATGTGTGCTGCATTGTGCGGCACAAATAGAAACATCAAAACACCATGAATGACTGTTTATGTGAAGTTAGTTGTCCCTTCCTGCACATAAACAATAATAAAAAAAATGATGACTTGCAACCTCTTTGTGTACTGCACAATGCAGCACACATAGAAGTTACAAATCCCCATTCTATATTGTCTATCTGCAGAAAGGGACACCTTACTGCACATAAACAATCATTCCCTCAACGCAGGCACACTTGCACTATGGTGCAAGGGTGCCTGTGTTGGCGCTAGTCAGCTGAAGTTAGTGCCAGCGCAGGTAGAAACGCAGTGGTGCACTATATTTTTGTACATATGGCGCATCCCTACGTTTCTGAAGGGATGGACCACAGCACTAGCTATTTTGGAGCTAAATCATGCTCCACCACTTTATTGTAAGTATGCCTCTTTATTCAGTTGCGAAAGCAACCATAAAAGTGCATAAATGCCATAAATACTGACAAACAAACACGACCAGCTTCTCCATAACGTTTTGCATGCAGTATCAATATATCAAATAAAGTGCATTCTGCAGCACACGTAGAAAGAGGAACCATGATGCAAAGGTGCCTGCGTTGTCGCACGGCAGCCCATTGTGCACTGTCGCAGAGGAAAAGGACAGGAATGTGCCGTAGCTGATAGTTGTAACACATTCCTACC
Source organism: Triturus cristatus (assembly GCF_964204655.1). Lineage (NCBI taxonomy): Eukaryota > Metazoa > Chordata > Amphibia > Caudata > Salamandridae > Triturus > Triturus cristatus. The sequence goes on from NC_140580.1 coordinate 690,849,217, forward strand.
CTTTTCTTTTACCTTAAGGCAGCACTGCAGTAAGGCCTGCGCTGCTGCCCTACGCCCTATGGTAGAACCTCATAAATGAGGCCCTCAGAGTCATTATTTACTCTGCACCCCCAGAACATATGTCCTGAGTTTGCACTTGCTTTCGCACCATTGTGGTTCTCCTTTGTCTGCCTTTGCGAGTGTTTCCAAGTTACAATTAAGCATGGGCAAAGCACTACTCTACGCTCGCGTAGTTTGCGAAGTGTGCGCTACTTTGCACTACACAAATTGCACGTAGCACAGTGCAAACACACATAGCGTAGCGCAGCGGTCATTTTTTTGCTTGCTCGCGGTCCTCAACGTCAAGTTGCCGACCGCGACCAAGCAAAATGACATCCCGGCGAGACTTTTTCCTCGTTCGCGATCAGCAACATCAAGTTGCCGATCGCGAGCGTGGAAAATAAACCTCCCGGCGAGGTTCTCAACGCCGGGAGGTCGGGTATGCTCATGACCGCTCGCGATGAGAACCTACCAGTCCGCGTTGAGAAAGTTGCCGCTCGAGTAGAAATCTACTTGAGCGGCAGAAAATGACCGCTTGCACTGTGCACGATGCAGTTTGCATTGATTGCACAGTGCGGACAAGCATCCGGCACTGTGCAATCAGTGCGAACAGCATCTTGCACAGTGCACTACGCAGTCTGCGAAGCTATGCGTAGCTAGCGAAGTGCACTTCGCGTAGCTACACGTAGCGCTACTTTGCAAACTACATCCAGGGTTAGTTACAATGTTTCTAATGGTAACCTGGAATACGGCTTTGTGAATAAAAGACACTCTCTGGCCCGCGTGTAAGAATTATTTACTCCTGAAAATCCAAGTACGTCACAATTATTCAGGGAAAGTGCTTTGTGACTGATTATTAGGTTTTTAGTTATAAATAACTCCAGAAACTACAAAACTACTAACCCCCCCAAAAAAGCATTATATTAGGCATTAGGTCTTTCACTATAAAATCACATAATGCACCTTTATCCCAGGTTCCCAACAGAAGAGGTGATTAAGATGACCCCTCCTCAGTTCACAAATAGAGAAAGGATTTGTGAATATGTCCATATAGACCCCAGCAAACTCCAGACCCTGCATGCTCCTATGCAGATACTCAGCAGTATCCTGGAGAGATGTTTCTAATGGGAGAATCAAGTGGTCTTTCATCCCAAGCATCTAAGGTGACCCTGTCGTCACATGTTAAAGAAAATGTAAACACTCGGGATAGCGTATTGGAGTCTATCATGTATTTAAAGCAAAATAGCCACCGAGCATTCAAAAATAAGCAAAGCCATTGACTAATGAATGGACCACAGCTTCAACTCCGCTTAGATGGAGCATGTGATGCTAAAATCCATGGGGCTTATTTACAAGCGCCTTTCGCCACTTTTGCGTCATTTTTAAGATGGTCAAAGTGACGCAATATTGGCGCAAGGGTCTTGTAAATAAACCCCCATATACTTTGGTGCTACATCTATAAAAAAATTCTCTATGCAAGTGAATGTCAATTGGAACACATGATAAAGCTAAAACCTACAGACAAGTTCTAATGAGTACGTGCTGGGTTCCATTCTTGGGAAGCATACAAGAAGGCCTCGGAGAGATATTAAAATTGTCCATAGCAAAAGCTGTCTCTGTTACCTTCTGAAATCTTTGCTTCAGTGTGCAGACTTCAAAACGAGGCCACACTTACCACTCACCATGCAGGTGAAATGTGCTGTGTTCAACACATTATAATCAAATAGAACTCATTAAAAACGCTTGTAAGTGTGCAATAATGCAAAGGCTTTAGTATTATTCAAGTACTCACAAACACATATCAATTAATTAATAAAATATAGAGTGCAGGGGCATCACCATAATTTTCCTTTTCCCGTGTGAGAGGGTGGATCTATTTTTGATGATTTTCAGGAACCATCCTTTACTTTTGACTGCTTTTGTGCATGCTACAGTTGGTAGCTGATGCACTGAAGCCCTTCTTTGCGGAACCATTCAATTTTCCTTATTTATTTTGTACCATACTAATGTACTTGCCCTTAGTGGACTTTAAAGCTCAACTTTTCCCCTTTTTCTTTCGGACCATGAGATATTAGATTAAATAATTATCCTTCTGCCTTTGATGATAGGGAGAATCTGTAACTCTGTAAATTGATTTATGCGACAACCATTCTTTTAAGTTTGGCCTAAATGTTTGGCATTATATTGCAAGCTGTGATAATTGTAAATGGATTATTTAAAAAAGAGCTTATTGCCATACATTTTAAATCTCTAATACAATAGCCAAATTAATGTAATGACTGTTTGTGTCTATTATTGAGTTTTGTTAGTTCTTCCATTAAAACTTTGCTATTTTCCAATTGTTTAAATGTGTAGTATGGAGAATCAGCAAGCTTTTAGGAAATATCAAGTTCTGCTTCTTTTATTCAGTGTGGCCGTCGCAGAACTTTTAGTTTACATAATTCTAGTCCGACTTAACTGCTTTAGGAGATCCTATTGCAAATCCTGTATTTTTACAGCATGGTTTTGGGAGTGGTGTACTTAAAACTGATTTTAAATTTGTAAGTCAATTTATGGTCCTCATTAGACAGCTAAGGCGGTGTTTGGCCACCCTAATTTCCAACCCTACTATCGAAAGAGAAAGATTCATCAGTGGAAAACTGTGGAAAATGGAAATTCTGCAGATTGTCTAATCGTGAGGGGCCCAGTAGGGTTAGAGTAGTAAGGAGAGTGAGGGTACAGAACATTTTTACGGTGCATGCGCTGCAACAAGTTTTCTTTTAATTGAAGCCTTGGTTATTTATGATGATAGCGAAGACCATATATTGCTTTGGTATTCCTCAACAGTGATGATTGGACCGAGGATACAAGACGTAGAGGTAATCTCTAGGCCAGTCATTATAAGTTACCCATCCATCCCATTGCCCAGTCTTCTCTTAGCTTGGGAAGGACAGAAGGCTGCTTAGTAGACAAAAATTATATGGTGTCCGGGGCAGAATAGGTGGATTTTAAATTATACAGCATTTACAAGCTTTTTCATCCAATACGGAGTAGGCAGTAATCTCATGTGTGATGACTAGTACGAGGCTGCAAAACAAAGCATAACTGAAATATGACACAAAGCACTTCACTAAACCTCTAAATAATAAATAAAGAAATAAATGAGGGGGAGAGGGCTGTTTTTAGAGCCCGAAAGACACAGGAAAACAGAGCCTGAGAAAATGCAATTCAGATGGCAAAGTTAAGTTCACAACACCTCAAAGAGGCTAACGACTAAGTGAGGGAGCTGGAAAAGAGAAGAAGCGGGCATATGAGTCTGTGAGAGAAAGCGACTAACTTAAAAGAAAGTGCCAGTGTTTGGAAGTAGGAGAGAAAATCTGGTAGGGGAGAATATTTGAGAAAGCTTGTTTTAAACACAGGAAAATACGAGCAAGATCAGAAGTATTCAAAGTTGTGAAAAGGGGGAAAATTAGTCAAAATGAAATTGTCTTTTTGTTTCTGGAAAGAGCATGGACAAATCTGAATTGGCACCCTTTCTAATCTTGCTTCCTATTTTTTCATGTTAGAATTTTGCATAGCAGCCTAAGGGCCAGATGTACGACAGCCAAAATAGCGCCTCGCAAATTGCGAGTCTTTTGCAATTTGCAATTTGCGAGGCACTATTTAGGATATACAACAGTGTGTAACACACTGTTAGCGATTCCCAATGGGGTGGCAAATAGAGAGGCTCATGAATATTAATGAGCCTCTGGCAATTTGCAATCCCATTGGGAATAGCAGGCCCACCCATGTATGGTGACCTGCTGGGCTCAGCAGATCACCATGTCTGGGACTGCTTTTAAATAAAGCATTTTTTTTTTAAATGCAGCCCGTTTTCCTTAAAGGAAAACGGGATGCATTTAGAAAAGAAAAAAATTAAACGTTTTCATTTCATTTTTTAAGGGCCTCCATGGGACCACTGCAGGCCCTCAAAAAATATTTTCCCCTACGTTTGCAAAGGGGAAGGTGTCCTCTGTGGACCCCTTCTCCTTTGCGAGCCCATTACCACCCTCTTGAAGAGGGTGGTAATTTGCGATTGTTTTGCGCACACAAAACATTCTTACATTGGGTTGTGCTCGCTATTAGGAGGGGAACGCCCCTCCCCAATAGTGGGTCACAAAATCCTATTTTGCAAGTCGCAAAAAATAGGGTTTGTACATTCCCATGCTGTTTTTGCATGCGCAAACCCGTTTGCGCATGCACAAATGGTCGTACATCTGGCACTAAATTCCTTATTTCCTGCTGTGGCTCTAAACCACCCCTCTTTACTCCTATTTTGGTCTTTATCACGGTGAAATGAAAAAGTCAACATGATATTGTGGCTCCCATTTGGACACCTATGTTGTTCTTTGTCTAGAATCCTCAAGGCCTGCGGGTTACTTCCTGCCTTGCGAAGTTCAATAAGCAGCGAGTATAAACGATATCTTAATTTTGCATCATCCTCATTGTGCTCTCTTTTTATTTCCTGCGAGGAAGTCGCGTTGGAAAACAGAAATTCCTTTCTGTGGTGGTCTCACGTGGCTTTATGTACTAAGCTAATTAGCAGACTATGAAGCCAAAATGCGTTTTACTGAGAAAAACCGTCTAAGGTGTATGTGGATTAAGCGTGTAGAACATAAGACCTAATTACAGAATTTGAAGAATGGAAATTGTCAAGAAAATGGATAGTTTTGAGATTACTTAAGAAGGCAATATCCGACTTAATCCCCTGGTTAATAAAATGGTGCTGTGCAACGGATTCTGCAGCCACACCTCCCCCACACAGCGATATGTGCTGCAGAGGTCCACCTGACATACTCAGGTGATACAAAAGTACTGCTCATGTGCTTACACCTGCCTTCTTGCCTCTACTGAAACAAATTGAGTAACTTGTCTCATGCGAACATGCCTACTGGATTTTAAAGAGATGACCCCAGCCCCCCACGCTGTGTCTCAGACCACAGCCCTGGCCACGCTGCCTGTGAGTTTTACTAAGACTTTACGTTGTGTTTGCATCACAATAGTGACGCAGATCAGTGCAAAATCTTTTTCCCAATTTACTTTCCAGCTTGAAACTTGTTTAGAGCTGGAAATAACATGAAGGTAAAGCAAAGCAGCTCAAGCACTGCTTTGCATTACTTAGCGCCAAGGGATGTACCATGGGTGGAGCATGGGCATTCCCATGCAACACCCAAGGTTTCTGGCGCTTAACCCTATTTACTAAATAAAGTAGACAAGATTTAATGTCAGAAAACTGCGCTTTTTGAAGTAGGTGCAACGAGGAGAAATGTTTTTATTTCTCCTTCCTGTTCTGACTCTGTACGTGTGCTGTAAAGTTCAGCACACATACAAAGAGGGAAAAGGGTTAAAGTCTGTCTATACCTAGAATTTGGTACTGGAATGGTACCCTTGTACTATGTTGCAAAGGTGTCTGTGGAGTACCGCAGCTGATTTCATCGCCAGCGCTAGGAAAAGGGTAGAACAGTGCCATATTTCTGTTAGTATGTTGCTCACCTTCTCTCTCCTTCTTATGCAACGCAGCGCAGAATTTGAGTCGGCTGCACTGCGCTGTGTGATAAAGTAGTACATCTGGCCCTAGGTGTTTTCACACCAGGCAATCGAGGGTGTGGGTGCATGAGATATTCTCCTTATTCTGGCATACCACTCCACCAGATGTGTACTAAGGGCCCAAGTGGAACCGACACCCAAGAGTGCAGTAACTCTATGGCGGCAGAGTTGAGAAATGAGGATCGTAATTTGAGGAATTGTATATTTTGTATCTGATCCTAATAGTGATTCCTTTTTTCACCTGATTTTTCTAACGTAGATTTTGCTTGATTGGAATATGTGAAATCATGGGGAAAAACACCCAGCCTGTGGTAAATCCAGGTACCTCAACTTTCTGATGGAGCCAAGAACGGCAGTTACCAGCCCCATAGGAATTTAAACAGCACTTCCAATAACGTCCTTAGATTGGACCCTGCAAGCTCGGTGCAGGTCTTTCCCTGGCACTGCAGAAATGCCAATTTCAGTTTGTTCTGCCTCAGATTTTTGCAGGTTTATTCTTTTCTAGACAGAATCTTCCATGTGAAAAAGTACCTCCAGCGCTCCTTCTCAGCAGTCAGTCAGCTGATTTCCTCCAGGCAAATTCAAAACACAAGCTCCTTTTTCCGATCCTGGTGAAATGGAGTTGACAATCAGTGACTCCCACACTGGCACACAAAAGAGTTTATCCCGTGGCATAAGACCTGCATTCTAATGTAAAGACATCTTGGTACACGTTAGTTCTGCCACCTTCTTATTCCAAGATTGCAGACTGATGAGCTGACTTATGAGAGGCTTGTGCTGCCAGAGCGTCACTTTTTCTGTTGTTTCGGCAGCGCAAACCTTATAACCATATCTATGAGACCACGCAAAGCCACTTTGCGTGGCTTTGAATTACCTCAGATATATGGAGGAAGGCAAGGCAACGTAAGTTGCTACGTTGCCTTACTCTGTGCCAGGGAGGCATTCCACAGGCTTTGCAGGAGATTTTCCCATGCAACACCCATGAGTTGTGGACCACAAGGAGGATGGGAGCACACTGCTTAACCTCCCAGGACAGTTCACCCCTTAACATTATAGTAAAGGCAATTCACTTTAAACGCTTACTTGAGTTTTTGTTGAAAGTGTTTCACAAAAGTTGGTGAAGGTCTGTATCCTTCATCAGTCGAGATAAAAAAAAGAAATTCATTTGGGGTTGCTGAGAAAGCTGCCACAATGCTCATTGTAAACGCTTACTTGAGTTTTTGCTGAAGTGTTTCACCAAAGTTGTTGCAGGTTAGTGCTGTGAATCTCTAGACACATGTGTTTCTGGATATTATCCATCACCAGTAGAGATAAAAAACAAAATTCATCTGAATCAATGGGACTAGAATTGAAGCCCTGAGGGATACAGGTGCCAATGTCACTATGGTGAGAGATACACTGGTTTCACCAGAGCAAACCCTGATTGGGAAATCTTACCCAGTGTTACCACTAACCATGCCATGTCAACATTAGACTGGAGGGTTACTGGCCTGAAACAGGTAGTGGTCTCTACAAAGCTTTCAACTGCCTGTCTGTTTGGTAATGACCTGGAAACCTCAGCATGGGCTGAGGTAGAACTGAAAATCCATGCAGCAATGCTGGATATCCCTGAGATTGTGTGTGTCAAGACAAGAGCACAGAGCCGAAAGCAGGGTGAAAAAGAAGTGTTTGGAGCCTGAACGAATGGCCCAACCTTCCAAGAGGAAACGTAAGAATACTAGGAAACCAGCTTCCGAACAGCTCAAAACTCAGAAGCCCTCTCCTCAGGGAGAGGACTTGGAAGCCCCAGAGGGAACTGAGCCTATGGAACGTGAGCATTACCAGGTTGAGCTCTTAGGTCCGGGGGGACCTACTAGGGAAGAGCTGTGCCTTGAACAGCAGGCCTGTCCAACTCTTGAGAGCCTGGGGCAGCAAGCTGCTACACAGGAAAAGGGAGATGTCAGTGGTACCCACAGAGTCTATTGGGAGGAGAGACTACTATACTCTGAGGTCAGAAGCCCCACACCTGGAGCCACTAGGAGAGTGGTAGTGCCTCAGAAGTACAGGGAGTTCTTACTAACTTTAGCTCATGACATCCCCCTAGAAGGGCATCTAGGCCACAACCAAAACCTGAGAAAGGCTAGTTAGCCACCTTTACTGGCCCCAGATGTTTCAGAAGGTTAAGGAGTTTGTGAGCTCCTGTGTCACCTGTCAAGACAGTGGGAAAACAGGTGGACACTCAAAGGCTCCCTTAATTCCATTACCAGTGGTTGGGATTCCCTTTGAAAGGGTGGGTGTGAACATAGTAGGTAGACTTTTTTTTTTTAAACTATATTTTTATTTTTTTCACTGAAAAGCAAAATTTACAGATGGGAAAAGAAGTTGTCAACGCAAGAAGTGTGATCAATAGCAAGCGTACAGTTACATCAATGGACCATAAGTAATGTTACAGACTTTTCAATACTAAACACAGATTCACATCACCATGATCAACCTGCAGGTACATATGTCTAAACCCCCATATTCCTTGCTCCTGATATAGGGTAAGAAAGCGGTTATTAAGGGCCTGATCCTGACCCCCCCGGAGACAGAGCGAGGGCTTCCCCTTCTTCTGGTAGATCCAGCTTGTAGTACTTCACCCATGGGGACCAAATTCTCCGGAATTTACGTGGGCATCCCCTCGCTTTATAAACCACTTTCTCCGCAGCCATGTAGAGATCCATATTGGATTTCCACTCCGTAAGTGTAGGAAGGTGTTGTGCCCCCCAATACTTGGCTATGTCCCTTTTGGCCACCACTAACCCAAGATTGGCCAGTAAGAGCCCATAACGTGGCAGGTCAATATCCGTGGGAATACCTAGAAGTAAGAATTTCACATCCAGCCCTAGGCCCTTCCCTAGCATTTTGTTAGGTTCACCCATGATTGTGCGCCAATACGTTTGAATGTGACTGCATTGCCATAGTGTATGAATGTATGTGGCGTGCTCCGCCCGACATCTGAGACATGCAGGGTCTTCCACCCTCCCCATCATGTGTAGACGTTCCCTGTCAAAATAGACCCTATGGAGGATCTTGTACTGTATGAGTCGCAACCTGAGTTTGATCGCCACTTCAATTGGGTGCATGAGGACCGCTTCCCAGTCTATATCTTCCAGTGGCTCGGTGGTGAGCTCCCACTTTGCGCAAAGCGAACCAAGATTGTCAGGCATGTTATTAATTTGTGTTTTGTATGTCAGGGATATCGCTTGCGTCGGGATCTCTTCCTGCAGGAGCCTGCCCTCAAGGGGAGCATACTCTGGCAGCGTCATACTGTCTAGCCCTTCTGCTTACCAGGCATGTTTAAGTCTCAGATATGCATAGGCTTGGGAACTATGTAGTTGATATTTAGACTGAAGGAAGCTGAAGGAGGCCAGAGCACCTCTCTCCAAGAGGTCTCCTATCTTAGAAATGCCAATAGTATCCCATTTCCTGAAGCCCCTTAATTTCCTGATCTCAGTTAGACTAGCACCTTCCCATAGGGGGGTCTCCCGCATAGGTTTTCCCTCCCACCTCATCATTTTTCCCGCATTTCTCCATGCCTCTATTACCCGTTGAGTAGCAGGGAGGAGTCGTGTGGTCCCAGCACCTCCGTATAAGAAGTGGAGCTGGGAACGTTCCTGAAACTGAAGCCTTTCTAGCCTATATGTCGGGTGATCACCAGGTGCGTGGGTCCATTCATTAATGATTATGAGGTGGGCCTCCCTATCATAAGCTCTGATATCTGGCACAGCCAACCCTCCGTTGTAAGGGTGCCGTTGTAAGGTCTGCAACGCTATTCGTGGGTGAGCGCCGTCCGACAGGAGGAGGTGCAATTCCCTATTAATGGAAGTAAAAATGACATCCGGTATTTTGTGATACGTGTTCTGCAGAACGTAAAGAAGCTGGGGATGTGTCACCATTTTGTAAATGGCGACCCTTCCCATAATAGTCAGAGGAAGCTTCCTCCATCTCCTCACATCTGCCTGAAATTGTAGCAACACCCATCGTATATTACGCTCCATTCGGGCCTCAGGGTCAACAGTGATGTAGAGTCCCAGGTAAAGAAACCCCTCCGTGGACAGCCGCAGGCAACTGGGCAACGTGTAAGACTCTGGGTCTCCGCTCAATGGGTAAAGGGTGGATTTAGTCCAATTAATTTTATATCCAGCGTAGTTGCCATAATCCTCAAAGATGCGCAGCAGTCGGGGGAGCGTTTCCTCAGGTTGCGTGACATAAAGCAGAATATCATCTGCATATAACGATATGCGTTCTTCCTCTAGAGAACATGAACCAGTGAGGAAGCCACCTAGATCCGGCCGGGTGCGAACCATACAGGCCAGCGGCTCCAATATAAGGGCAAATAATAAAGGGGAGAGGGGGCACCCCTGCCTGGTGCCTCTGTGTATTGGCCAGTTGGTGGTGAGAGTGCCATTGACCCGGACCCGGGCTTCGGGAATGTTGTATAACAATGCCAGCCAATCGAGAAAGACCGGGCCGAAGCCCATTTTTCCCAGAGTACGCCACATGAAGGGCCAGTGAATCGTGTCAAATGCCTTTTCCGCGTCTAGCGAAAGAAGCAGGTGGGGACTGTCCCGGCCTTTTACCGTATCCATCCAGTTAGCTAGGAGGCGCAAATTAAAATGTGTCGCACGCTTAGGCATAAAGCCAGACTGATCCCTGTGCACCAGCGGAAGAATCACATTTAGGAGGCGCCTTGCAAGGATTGAGGCCAGGATCTTTGTTTCAAGATTAAGAAGGGAAATGGGGCGATAGGACCCACATTCCTCTGGGGGTTTCCCTTCTTTGTGGATAACTACTACCATGGCTAGGCGAAGATCCTGTGTCAGAGTCCCCTGCTCTTTCGATTCCTTAAACATCCTAAGGAGATGTGGAGCCAGCAATGCACTATTCATTTTGAAGAATTCACCTGGTAGGCCATTAGGGCCCGGGGTCTTACCCGCCTTTTGTCGACCAATGACCTCGGTCACTTCTGCCAGCGTCAAGTCTCCCTCTAGGCTATCTCTCTCATCGAGTATAAGCGAGGGTAAGTCAACAGTCTGCAGGTATTGGCCTATCTGTGGGTCTCCCACCTGAGTGCGGGCGGTATACAGGGTTGTGTAATATCGCGCAAAGGCTCCAGCAATATCTTCCGGATTGGTGTGAGTAATCTCTTGCTCCCTGATGGACAGCACCCATCTCGACTCTGCTTCCTTTAGTCCTAACCACGCCAACAACTTCCCCGCCCCGTCCCCAGTTTCGTAGAGCCTATGTTGAGTTGCCAATTGGTGCGTTCTCACCTCATTGGTGGCTAATGCTAAATACTGCCATCTGGTTATATCAAGTCGACGCAAAGCATGTCCAGTCAATGTGGCGGGGTCAGTCCCTTCTAGTTCTAATAGTGTCTGTTCCAATTTCTAAAGCACTTGTGTCTCGCGTTTTTTTTGTGAGATAGTATGTTTTGTGCTCTGTCACGTATTACCGTTTTGTAGGCCTCATGAACCCTCATTTTCGGTGAAGTACAGTTCGGAATAAATCCGGAGCTCTTTAGCGACAGTCTCATCCTGCAATTCCCATGCATTTAACCTCCACTGTGTCAGGAGATGACCACCTCCACTACCCACCTTCATTAGAAGGGGAGAATGATCCGATATGACCCTAGCCAAGTAATCTATAGTGTTCACCCTATGTATCTCTCCCGCTGGGGCCAAGAGATAATCCAAGCGGGAGAAAACCCTGTGGGCACCCGAAAAATATGAATACATCCTCTGATGGGGATGGTGGCGCCGCCACAAATCTGACAGTCCCAATGAATCTAAAAAGAGGGCCAAAGGTGTGGTGTCGGGGTTGTCTTTTCGAGAGAGGGAGCGATCCATCAGGGGGCTCAAGACATCGTTGAAGTCTCCCCCCAATATATGTATGGCTGGGCCAGAATGCAAAAGGAGCGAGGTCAAGCTATCAAGCGTGCGTTGTTGGAGCTGAGGGGGTGCATAAACGCTGACTAGAAGGAATGTCTTGCGCTTCCAAACACCCCGGACTGCCACATATGTCCCTTCAGAATCCACCCATTTGTGTGTGACATGAAAGGGAGGGGATTTCTTAATAAGATTCGCCACCCCCCTCGAGCCTTTGGTAAAACCTGCGTGGGCCAGAGTGGTGTAGCAACCCCGTCCCAGGAAAGAGCAGGTGGACCCTAGCAGGTGCGTTTCCTGCAGGAATACTATGTCGGGTTTATACCTCTTGAGGTAGCGGGTTACCAACCCCCTCTTCACGTTATCTCCTAAACCATTGACATTCCATGTCATTACTACGTATCCTTCATCTGACATAGTAACTTAGTCTTGGGATCTATTTCAGGGCTTGCTCTAGGTGGGAGCCCACCCCCCCACCACCCTCTCCATTTTTTTGCAGCGGTGTAATTACGGCCTTGAGTCAAACTAACTCCGTTCCCATGGAACACTTTCAAAACGTTACTCAAAACAAAACAGCAATCACCCCCCTCCCCACACTCTTCAGACATCCCCACCCCTCCCCCGCCAACATGACAACTGTGGAGCAGATAGTCCTCTAAGAGGTCTGTTACCCCCCTTCCCCTCCCCCCAATTACCTATACAATACTTATAACAAAAACTGCACACAAAATGCTTTCCCGGCTTAGCTCTAGTTCAGTGGACGTCCACCAGTTATCGGGAAAGTCTTACTGTCCGGTTGTGGCCAGTGGGCCCCGCCCCTCATTTCCCCTCGCCTTCATCAGGTGGCTGCCGGGCCTGCGTATCGGGAGCTGGAAGGTCTTGATCCGTCGCTTCTAGTCGCAGGATACTGTTGAGTAACGGGTGATCACTAGGTACCTCGTCAGAGTCCTCCCGTTCAGATAGATCTGTTTGTCCAGTGTCTTCTGGCCCGATCCTGGGATCTGCTGATCGCGAACGAATCATATCGTCTTCAGATTCCGACAGGAGTGTGTCTGTACCTCTAGATCTTAATGTTCTGCCCGGAGTATTTCCCTCTGAGGTCCTGGCCTCGCCTCCGACGTTTGTCGTTGGGTCTATCCCAAGATTGGCTTCCTCGCTTTAATGGAGAGGGAGTTGGATCTTTCAGTGCCGGCCGCCGTAAGTGCGGTCGCTCCTCCACCCAGGTCCATGCCTCCTCAGGGGTGTGAAAGAACAATGTGGATTCTTGAAAAATAACTTTCAGTTTGGCCAGAAATAACAACATGTATTGGAGCCCCATAGCACGTAGTTTGATCTTGACTTGACCAAAGGTCCGCCTCTGCTCTTGTACGTCGCAGGAATAGTCAGGAAAGACCATCACTTTAGTATTTTCATAACGGATCTCCCCTTTCTTCTGGATTTCCCTCAGTATTAAGTCTCTATCGTGAAAGTTCAGGAAACGTGCTATTAGGGGTCGAGGGGGGCCCCTGGTGGAGGAGCAAGGTTCGGCATTCTGTGCGCCCGTTCTATAACAAAACATGTCGAGAACGGCGCCTGTGGTAGTATATTTTTCAGAAATGTCAGAAGAAATTGTCCTGGGTCCACCCCTTCCACTTTTTCAGGAAAACCAACAAATCTAAGGTTGTTTCTCCTGGCCCTATTTTCGGCGTCATCCACTCTCCAGGCCATTTCCGCTACTGTTGACAAAAGACCTGCAATGTCTTTGCGTGTGACCTGGGAGGTGTCTTCCAGCTCCGAGATGCGGTGTTCAGTTTCGGTCACCTGCTCTGAGACCTTACGGAGATCCTGGCGCAACAGTGTCACCTCAGAACGTACCTCTGCTATTCTCCCCTCTAAACTTTCCCTGGACTCGCGAATGGCCTGCAGGATGGTCGCCGTATCCGGGGGTGGAACAAGGCTGCCCTCCACACCCAGCGCAGCTGGCATCACTTTGGCGAAGCGATCTAATTTACCCTGCCGGGACTGCTTGGATTCCTTGTCCTTGTCTTTGTCTTTCGCCATCATGAGGGGGTGCGGAGAAGGCGTCAACCCGGCCAGCATCAGTAGGATCCTCTATTCCTACCTCTATTCAGTAACTAAGCCAGCCGTCGAGACCCAGGTGGTGTTGTGGTGGCCAAGGTGTCGGGCAAAGTCTGAGCGGGGACCCGGGGTGGTGTAGAGCCTTGCAGACGTACCTTCAGGTTCAGCGCTCCAATGAGGGATTCCCCTAGTCACCGCTCCTCCTCGTACCACCGTCGGGATCTCCCCCTGACAGGCGAAATGGAAGTCATCAACAGCCAGGCAGACTCAGCACCAGGAAGTAGCTGTCTTCAGAAGAACCGCATGGGGAGAGGCGATCCAGAACCAGTATGATGAAGGGTGGGGGACAACAAGGTCAGCGCTCCTCGTAGATCTGCCAGCCAGCAATAAGATCCTGGCACATCAGCATCGCCAACTGATGTCCAGACACAGGTCCCAGCACGGCGCCCGGAGTCCGAACCCAACCTGCCTCTTCTGCTGATGGTAGGTCAGCTCGCAGGGAGAATGCACGCCGATCAGCGTGCCGCGGTGGCACTCTAGCAGGACACAGAGATTGCAGCTCGATACCCGGAGCAGGGCAGCGGCTATCCAGGACCAGCAGGCCTTCAAGGCACGGCCCAACTGAGGTGAACAGAGGGATAGCAACACCAGGGCAACAATCAGGGTGTTTGGGGTCAAAGCCTCCCCCAGTTCGTCGCCACTCACCCAAGCGAGGCGCTCTCACCGAAAGAGACGGCCACTGTGTCAATCAGGGGGGGAGGGTCCCAGTCCAGAGCTGGTCACACGGGTCAGGAGTCCGGTGCCTGGGGTCTCCATCGCACCAGCACCTCTCCACGCTATGCAGCCCTCCGTTCGGCCCAGCAGGAACCAGAGCCCGGGAGAGGGAAGCAGCACCAACGTTGTCTTGGGCCGGGCCGCCTCTGAGAAGCAGAGAACTTAGTGGGCATCCACAGCACCTGTGTTGTCACCAGCGCACTGCGAGGAATGAGCGGTAGCGCCTCCCTCGTCGTCTCTGCTGTGGGTGGGTACGTCCGCGCCGCAGGGGCACACACTGCCGGCGGCGCGTCGCGGTCTCGTCAAGCTCCTGGAGGGACCGCCGGCACAACTCCAAGCGGCCCCTTCACGATCGCAGGTCCAGATGTTATCACCGGGCTTCCCCTCCGGGCGGTCACAGTATCAGAACGGCTCTCTCCTAGGGGCTGGGCTCTGGTCCGCGAGGCAGCGCCGCCACTGTGAACGCGAGTGCGCCTCAGCCCCAGCACCAGACAGTTCCGCGATCACCGGTTCAGGATGGCACCGCAGGACCCAGAGGCGGCACCGCCGCGGACCGATAGGTTTACATTGGCAGGACAGCCATCAAATCAACAAAAAGAAGCAGGATTACAGCAGGATTACAAGCGGGGCCAGCGGAGCTCTCATTCAGCGCGTCTACTCCGCCATGTTGCTCCATAGTGGGTAGACTTGAACGTCCCAGAGCATCAGGAAACACATTCATACTAGTGGTAGTGTATCATGCCTCTAGATATCCTGAAGCAATTCCCCGTAGGACGGCTACAGCTCCTGCAGTAGCCAACGCCCTCATTGGTGTCTTCCCTAAGGAGGTGGTTTCAGACAAGGTGTCAAACTTCATGTCTGCTTACCTTAAATACATGTGGAAAGAGTGTGGAGTGTAGTACAAGTTTACTAGGCCCCATCACCTACAAACCAATGGTCTTGTTGAGAGGTTTAACAAGACATTGAAAGACATGATTATGGGGCTCCCTGATAAGCTCAAAAGAAGAAGGGATGTCCTCTTTCCATGCTTACTTTTCACCTACAGAGAGGTGCCCCAGAAGGGAGTAGGGATTTCTCACTTTGAATTTCTGTTTGGCCATCCTGTTAGGGGACCACTCTGTCTTGTCAAAGAGGGTTGGGAGATGCCTCTCCAAGAAACCAAACAAGACATAGTGGACTATGTTCTAGGCCTAATGTCCAGAATGGCAGAGTAAATGAAATGAAATACCAGCATTTGTAAAGCACACAGCTACCTCCGGAGAGGTGTCCCAGCTCTGGGGGCTATCAGGAAGATTAAGTGAGCTATTGTCCAGAGTCCCATGGTGCTGGGATAACCTGCCGCCGGGGATCGAACCGTGAACCCCGAGGTCCGAGTCAGGCACCCTGGCTGCTGCGCCACACCTCTTCCACAGAGTACATAGAAAAAGCTTCTAAAACCCATAAGGCCAGCCAAGCGCTCCAGAAGCACTGGTATGACCAAACTGCTGCACTGGTAGAATTTCAACCAGGACAAAAGGTGTGGGTTTTGGAGCCTGTGGCACCAAGGGCTCCTCAGGACACATGGAGTGGCCCTTACCCCATCTTAGAAAAGAAAAGTGAGGTCACCTACTTGGTTGACATGGGCACACGCAGGACTCCCAAAAGGGTGATCCATGTGAACCACCTTAAGCTTTTCCATGACAAGGCTGACATCATCATGCTGATGGTGACTGATGAGGATCAGGAGACAGAGAGTGAACCTTTCCCTGACCTCCTCTCTTACAGCCCCAAAGATGGGTCAGTAGATGGAGTTGCTATTCAGATGCCCTGTCTGCTCAACAGCAGGCTGATTGCAAGCAAGTCTTGCAACAGTATGCTAAGCTCTTTTCCTTGCCCCCTAGTCAGAGAAACTGGTGTACTCATGATGTGGACACTGGGGACAGTGTACCGGTCAAGAACAAAATCTATCGACAGAATGATCAAGTTAAGGAGAGCATAAGAGCTGAAATCAGCAAGATGCTGGAGCTAGGGGTTATTGAACCCTCTGAGAACCCCTGGGCCAGCCCAGTGGTTCTAGCCCCCAAAACTCATCCACAGGGTGAAACGAGAGAAATTAGATTCTGTGTAGACTATAGAGTGCTCAACTCTGTCACCAAGACAGATGTTCACCCTATCCCAAGAGCTGATGAATTGATAGATAAGTTAGGTGCAGCCAAATTTCTAAGTACCTTTGACTTAACTGCAGGGTGCTTTCAGATTGGCCTGGCACCAGGAACAAAAGAAAAGACAGCATTCTCCACACCTGATGGGCATTATCAGTTTACTGTTATGCACTTTGATTTAAAAAATGCCCCTGCCACCTTCCAAAGGTTGGTGAATCAAGTCCTTGCTGGATTGCTAGCCTTTGGTGCAGCATATCTATATGATATTGCTGTCTTTAGCTCCACCTGGCAGGATCACCTGATCCACCTGGGGAAGGTTTTAAAAATCCTGCAGACTGCAGACCTAACTATCAAGGCATGCAAATGCCAGATAGGGCAGGGAACATTTGTATACCTGGGCCATCTTGTTGGTGGAGGCCAAGTGGAACCCCTACAACCCAAGATCCAGGCCATCCTGGACTGGGTAGCTCCAACAACCCAGACACAAGTCAGGGAATTGCTTGACTGGGTACTATAGGAGGTTTGTGAAGGGACATGTGTCCATTGTGACTACCCTCACAGAAATCACCTCCAAGAAAATGACCAAAAATGTAAACTGGGCTGTTAGCTGCCACAAAGCTTTTGACACCCTGAAAGAGGAAATGTGCTCAGTACCAACTCGCAAAGCTCTAGACTGTACCAAGCAGTTCATAGTGCAGACTGAAGCCTCTGAGCTATGGATAGTAGCGGTCCTATCCCAGACCAATGATGAAGGCCAAGACCAACCTGTTGTTTTTATAAGCAGAAGGCTTCTCCCCATTGAGCAGCGTTGGAGCGCCTTTGAGAGGGAAGGCTTTGCTGTGGTTTGGTCCCTGAAGAAGCTGTGACCATACTTGTTTGGTACTCACTTCCTAGTTCAGATTGACCACAGACCTCTCAAATGGCTAATGCAGATGAAAGGTGAAAATCCTATACTTTTGAGGTGGTGCATCTCCCTACAGGGAATGGACTTTATAGTGGAACACAGACCTGTGACTGCCCATGCCAATGCAGATGGGATTTCCAGGTTATTTGATTAGACAATGAAGACTCTCTAGGGAAAGGCTAATCTCAACTTTCATTTGCGGGGGTTGGGTAAGAAAGTCTTTTTGCATGGTTGCCCCCACATTTTGCTGAACTGCTGATGTACTTTGACTGAGTGTTCCCTGGGTATCCAAGGCCTATGTTCTTTCCCTAAACTGCATTAAAAACAAAACCCGATTGGCACTTTTTGGCCACAGGTCAGTCCCTTGTAAATGGTACCACAGGTACCAAGGGCACTGTGGCCAGGGAAGACCTCTAAAGGCTGCAGCACTTTTTGTGCCACCCTTGGAGACCCTTTACCCTTACACACACACACTTCCATTGCAGGCTGCATGTTTTGGTGCAGAACAAAGTGAAGAGTCAACATGACACACATCCCTGTGTGCCATGCCTACAACCCACTGCCCTTGCATAGGTCAGCCACCCCTCTAGTTTGGTGCACTATACCAGTGGTGAGGGTACAGGTGCATGAGCCCTGTACCCCTACAGTGTCTAAGCCAATTCTTAGATATTGTAAGTGCAGTAATGCCATTTAGAGTATATGATGCTGGGAGTTTGTCATTACAAACTCCACCGTACCATAATGGCCTTACTGAAAACTGGGACGTTTGGTATCAAACTTTTCAGCACATTAAAGCCACACTGATACCAGTGTGGGATTTAGTGAAAAATGCACACAGAGGGCATCTTAGAGATGCCGCCTGAAACACTACTTAACACTAGTGTCCAGGCTAAGTGGCTGCTCACCAGCTGCCACCACCAGAAATGTTACTGGACCCCTGGGTTGAGAGCCTGTTCCTCTCGGGGTCTGAAACAAAGCACATCCTGGGACGAGGTGCCAAGCCTCCTCCCCCAGGATGGACAGGATCCACGAAGGGGAAGCTTCAAAGGCTTTGTGAGCTCCCCAGGCCTTTGCTGCTTCCAGCAACTGGTCCCCACCCGTTCTGACCCCCAGTTTGGGAGGGAGAATTGGCAGGAAAAGCAAGTGAATAAGGAAGGTGTGCCCACCTTTGCCCAAACCATCCCTCAGGTGGGAGAGGTGAGGTGAAGCCCACCTCTCAGTCCCTGCCATCTTGCAGATGGAGGGACACAGCCAACTAGATTGAGGCATATGCCCCCATTCCACTGTAGGGTGGCATAATAGGGGGTGTACCTTCCCCAAGGAAGGGACTCATTGGTCCCAACATTTGCTTAGCTATAGCTCCTCTAAGTCTAGTATTTAGGGGCCCCCTGAATATTACCTCTCTCAGACAAGAAACGACCATGAAAAAGAGAAGAAGAAGGACCGAAGAGCAATACTGAAATTAAGAAGAGGAGGACACCCACTGACTTGTCCCCAATCCTACCGGCCTGTCCCCACCTCGAACCTGCTCCAGCAGAATCCCGGTGTCTCCTGCAGCCAGCAACCTCAAGAACCCCGAGGACCTGCCCTGCCTTCCACAAGAAAGACTTTGTCTCCTGTAAGCACCGGATTTGCTCCCCTAAAGACTCTGGCCCCGGCCAAAATCGTGAGTCTGCACCACTCCGCACCCGACACCTACCGCCCGAGTTCGAGTGGACCAACACCACGAGGAGGTCTCCCCGGAAATCCTGACCTAACATCTGGTGATCTCTGACCTGCCTCGAATCTCCAAGCGAAGCCTCTTTCTGGAGGATCACCCCGACGCGACTGGAGCTGGTAAGGAATACCTGACGTTTAAAGACACCCCTGCACCCAAAGTGCAGGGCCTTGGGTGGCCCAACCAATGGTGTACCAGCATCCCCAGGCATCCCAACTTACCTCTCGAACCAGTGGTCCCCTCTATAAGATCTTCATCCCCGAGCCTGCACTCTTTCTTGCAACCAACGAATCCCCATTGAAATCAATAGGGGCACCTAACGCCATAACAGCACCCTGCAACCAGCCGACCCAGCGCCGCTGCGGGTGTACTTTGGGTGCTAACTCGGACCCCCCTTTGCCCTGAGTCTAACACCAGAAGCTTTGCTCCCACAACCCTGTGGCCTGCCCGTGAGCAGCCACCAACCGGAGGCCCCCTATCCCCTTTGGATAACATTGGGCCTCAGCACTCTGCACCCGACCGCCCTAGTGCCACTGTGGGTGTTTCAATGGTGCATACTTGACCCTGGGGGAACACTTGTGCTAACCCCAGAATACAAACTCCCACAAATATTTAATTACATGTAAACCAATAACTCTATTTTTCTCCATAGGATTGCTTTAACTGTTTTCCTTGAAAATTGTTGTGTGTGGATTAGGTTTGTATGGATCATTGACAAAACCGCAAATGTACTAAAAGTGATTTGCTTACCTTTTGTCTAGGAGATGTCTCAGTGTGATATTTAGGCATGTCACACTGATTAGCAAAAGTAATCTGAAAAGTAATTCAATAAGTAACGCACAAAGGGCCTCATGTAGGTAGCTAAATACCGGTCTGTAAATATCCCGTTACCGACCGGTATTTAGGCATTTGAGATGTAGGAGGCATGATTTAAGGATTCGGTAATTTACCGAATCCTTAAATCATATGTAGGGAGCACTCAAGTGAGGTTATTTCAGTAGTAAGGATTCGGAATTTAACACCAACTACAGGTTGATGTTAAACAACGAATACCTTTCAAAAAGCTAAATTTGGCTGCTTTAAAAGTGCCATGTGGCAGGCATACATGCCCTTAGGGCATGTATGTGCGCCACATGTGCACACATGCACGAATCAGGGGTGCAACAGGGTGTCAATGTGACACCCTGCCACCCATGATTATGCTTCCCCTATTACCGATTCGGTATTTACCGAATCGGTAATAGTAAATGGCTTCCCATTCATTCCTATGGGCCTCCAGGCCCATAGGAATGAATGGGAAGGGATGCATTATTACCGATTCGGTAAATACCGATTCATAAATACCGATATTTACCGAATCGGTAATAATTACCGATTGTTTACCTACATACTATTTACCGATTCATAAATACCGAATCAGTAAAATTCGGTATTTATAAATCGGTAAATAGTATGTTACCTACATATGGCCCAAAGTAACTTACAAAGTAACTGAAAAGTAATTTCAAAACAGTTATTTACCTGTAATTCATTCAACTGCAATTCAACCTGCATTAAATTGTACAATATTGCATAAGATTTTGCAAAGCATGTATTTCACTTACCTGCACCAGGCATAGCTTAGTTCTAGAAATAAAATAACTTAATAATATTTTTTTATACAAATCAAATTGGTCTGAGTTCAGTCTTTGAGTGTGTGACATCATTTGCTGATTGAGTTTGTAGAACAGATACTTAACACTACTCTCTGATAAGTCCTTACTGCTTTCCCATACTACCACAAATAGAGAGTAAGGTGCTATCTACTTTTACCTCTGCCTACCTTTGGGGTTCCACTGGACTCTGTGCACATTATACCTCATTTTGGTATGGTATAGTATAAACAGAGCCAGCTTCCTACATTGGTGGATCAGCTGTGGGATATACAAATTTGCATTTGTTCAACTGACTTGGTCACCACCTGATCACAAGACAGAACTCTTAAACTGTCTTTAGAATTCTAAATTTGACAAATTATTCCAAATTACTAAAAGTCTTGTTCGGGCCTTGGTTAAGTCCCTTTAGAATTTTAGAAAAATAAAAGCTCACTTTAGTTAGGGGTAAGAGGGGTTAAAACTTTTTGTTAGAATGTCTCTTAACAGCCGTTAGTGAAGATACCCATTGCATAGAGAACCAGGTTGAGGAGCTGCCTGCGACCCTGTGCGCCTGCTGCACCCCAGGACACTGATGCACAGACCAGGCCTGCCTGCCCCAGTGCACCAGGGCTGCACTGCTCACTTGCCGACACCGTTGTGTGTCAAAGAGGGCCCAACCTGTGGCGGTGCAAGCTCCAAGCCCCAGTCCTGCGACCTCTGCAGCCTCCGCAGACCATCGCTGCCCCCCTCCAATGCTGGCCCACATCACTCCTTACTTATTAACATGCTCCACCAGCATCGTCTTCGGCCCAGTAGGTTCCACATGTGGAACAGTGTCCTGAGTCCAGAATGGCAGTGACCTCAAGTCCGTGGCAGCGACACAGCACCAGACTTCCTTCGATCAGTGAGGCATAATTCCACATCGCAGGCCTGCGACACGTGGTGCCACTAACCCTGTTCAACGCAAGCCGCCGACACGTGGTGCCACTAACCCTGTTCAATGCAAGCCGGCGACACATGGTGCCACTAACCCTGTTCAGCGCAAGCCGGTGACACATGGTGCCACTAACCCTGTGCGCCAGGAGTGACCATCATCCTCCGGTGGAACATCGTTGATGTCTGAGCCTGTGGCCTGGGGGTTGTCATCAGCGACGGGCAGGTACGGACTTGGTGTCTAGCATGGTTCTGTGGCATTCATATCCGCCATGTTGCCGGACACAGCTTGCATGTGCCCTCTGCATCATGCCCTGTGCGTAGACCACCCAGGACGCTGATGCCCAGACCAGGCCCGCCTGGCCCAGTGCACCAGGGCTGCACTGCTCACCTGCCGACACCATTGTGTGTCAAAGAGGGCCCAACCTGTGGCGGTGCCAGCTCCAAGCCCCAGTCCCGCGACCTCTGCAGCCTCCGCAGACCATCGCTGGCCCCCCCAATGCTGGCCCACATCACTCGTTACTTATTAACATGATCCACCAGCGTCGTCTTTGGTCCCAGTAGGTTCCACATGTGGAACAGTGTCCTGAGTCCAGAATGGCAGTGACCTCAAGTCCATGGCAGTGACACAGCACCAGACTTCCTTCGATCAGTGAGGCATAATTCCACATCGCAGGCCTGCGACACATGGTGCCACTAACCCTGTTCAACGCAAGCCACCGACACGTGGTGCCACTAACCCTGTTCAATGCAAGCCGGCAACACATGGTGCCACTAACCCTGTTCAGCGCAAGCCGGCGACACATGGTGCCACTAACCCTGTGTGCCATGAGTGACCCTCATCCTCCAGTGGAACATCGTTGGTGTCTGAGCCTGTGGCCTGGGGGTTGTCATCAGCAATGGGCAGGTACGGACTTGGTGTCTGGCATGGTTCTTTGGCATTCATATCTGCCATGTAGCCGGACACAGCTTGCATGTGCCCTCTGCATCATGCCCTGTGGGTAGACCTCCCATTCTCCCCCGTGACACTCCACGGAAGGCACCTATGACACATGCAGAGCCCTGCTCTGCCCTCATGACCCTACCCCAGTCTCCCGCAGGTCAGCGTTCCATGGAGGTGGGCCCGTGTCGGACGCTGTGCATTCAGGGCCACTAGCCCTGTGCGACTCGAGTCATTCCCCCTTGTTGTTTTGACATTGCATTTCTGAGTGCCTGATGACTGTTGGAGTTGTTGCCAGCACCAGCTAATCCCTGAGGGCTGGCTTACACTCACCCCACACACAGCCAGCACAGGCGTCACTGGATTAGTGGGCCTGCCACCACATCCTGCCGAACCAAGTTTTGACTCTTTTCTCCCTGCACAGGTGATCGAGGATATGCACTCTGCCCTTGGATGATGACACCCCTACGAGACCCAGACACACCCACCCAGAGGCAGTACAATGCGGCCCACATACGCACCAGGGGCATCGTTGAACGCACAGTTGGCGTGTTGAAGTCACATTTCAGGTGCCAGGATGGCACAGGTGGAAAACTCCTGTACAGCCCGAACATCGTGTGCAAGATGATCGTTGCATGTTTTGTGTTGCACAACATCTGTGTTCGCACCAATGTCCCATGGATCCCAGTTCCAGAGGTACCGCACAATGATGGTGACGATGGGGCAGGTGACCCACATCCCACTGCAGCTGCGGCAGGAATGGCCCGTAGGAACACCATCATCGACACTTACTTCTCATGAGCACGTCACATTGTGGCCATCCATGTTAATCATGGGACAATACAAGATGTCCAATTGCATTGCATGTGTGATTAAAACATATTTGCAGGTTACAGGTTGTACTTGTGCATTATCATGTTACATTTTCCTGCGGTTTCAGATGTGATTTGCCATGTTGTGCACATTTGCGGAACGAGTTGTGTCCTGTGTTTTGTTGTGGAGGTGTTGCTGTTTGTACCGGGATGTTGTCAATGTCGAGGTGCACTTATGCTTATGTGCGTATGCTGCACGGTGGGCGAGTCACTCCTGCGGCTCTGATTCGTCTGCCACTGGTCTCTTTCCTGCGGTGTGCCTGTCGGTTCTGTTCTTCCACGGTGCTTGGATGTTGTGGGGTACATGTTGTCCTCTGCAGTCGGTCAGGGTGCATCCGTGGTACTCCGCAGTTGATGTATTTATTTCTGTTGCATTTTCTGTATGCTGTTCTTGTGCTTTTTCCCGCATTACACATGAGTATTGCTGCCCTCGCGCTGGTTTTCACTGTTTTCTTATCGTACTTTGGCCCACCGCAGGTTTTTTTGTGTTGTGGTTTGTGTTTTTATCTCCATCGAGGTGGTTGTATCGCGGACATTGTCCGTGGATTCGGCAGACTATCGCATGGTACCACCTTGTTGTGAATTCCACGTTGACACGGGGTTATTTTCCCACGATAGGCTGCGATGTGTAAAGTTGCGTTCATATTTTTTGGTGCTGTTTAGCAGACGTTCTTGTGAATATACCCCTAAGTGAGGGAAAGCGACTAACTTAAGAGAAAGTGCGAGTGTTTGGAAATAAGAGAGAAAGACTGTTAGGGGAGAATATTTGAGAAAGCTTATTTTAAACACAGGAAAATACGAGCAAGATCAGACGTATTCAAAGCTGTGAAAAGGGGGAAAGTTGGTCAAAATTAAATTGTCTTTTTGTTTCTGGAAAGAGCATGGGCGAATCTGAATTGGCAGCCTTTCTAATCTTGCTTGCTATTTTTTCATGTTAGAATTTTGCTTAACAGCATAAATTCCTTATTTCCTGCTGTGGCTCTAAAACGCCCCTCTTTACTCCTATTTTGGTCTTTATCATGGTAAAATTAAAAAGTCAGCATGATATTGTGGCTCTCACTTTGCCACTTATGTTGTTCTTTGTCTAGAATCCTCAAGGCCTGCGGTTACTTCCTGCCTTGCGAGGTTCAATAAGCAGCGAGGATAAACGATATCTTAATTTCTCACCATCCTCATTGTGCTCTCTTTTTATTTCCTGCTAGGAATTCGCGTTGGAAAACAGAAATTCCTTTCTGTGGTGGTCTCACGTGGCTTTGTGTACTAAGCTAATTAATAGACTTTGCAGACAAATTGCGTTTTACCGAACAAAACCGTCTGAGGTGTATGCGGATTAAGTCAATAGAACATAAGGCCTAATTACGTTATTTGAAGAATGGGAATTGTCAAGAAAACGGATAGTTTTGAGATTACTTAAGAAGACAATTTACGACTGAAGCTCCTCGTTAATAAAATGATGCTGTGCTATGGATTCTGCAGCCACACCTCCCCCACACAGCGATATGTGCCGCAGAGGTCCACCTGACAGATCCTTCAACTCAGGTGATAGAAAAGTACTGCTCATCCGCTAACACCTGCCTTCTTGCCTCGACTGAAACAAAACGAGTAACTTGTCTTCTTGGCTCATGCGAACAGGCCCCCACTCTATTTTAATGAGATGACCCCGGCCCCGCACGCTGTGTCTCAGTCCGCAGCCCTGGTCACCCTGCCTGTGGTTTTAACGGCTGCAGATTCATACCTGGTATGTCCAGACTTGGGGGAAGTTTTACTCAGACTTTACGCTGTGTTTGTATCACAGTAGTGACGCAGATCGGTGCAAAATCTTTTTTTCCGTTTACTTTCCAGCGCAAAACTTGTCTAGAGCTGGAAATAACATGAAAGTAACTTAAAGCAGCATAAGCATTGCTTTGCATTAATTAGTGCCAAGAGATGTACCATGGGTGGAGCATGGGCATTCCCATGCATCCACCCAAGGTTTCTGGCGCTAAATCCTATTTACTAAATAAAGTAGACAGTGTTTAACATCATAAAACTGTGACTTTTTGAAGTAGGCGCAATGAGGAGAAATGGTTTAATTTCTCCTTCCTGTTCCGACTCTGTACGTGTGCTGTAAAGTACAGCACACATACAAAGAGGGAAAAGGGTTAAAGTCATTTTATGCATAGAATTTTGTACTGGAATTGTACCCTTGTACTATGGTGCAAAGGTGTCTCTGTGGAGCACAGCAGCTGATTTCATCGCCAGCGTTAGGGAAAGGGGAGAAAAGTGGCATATTTCTATAAGTATGGGGCTCACCTTCTCTCTCCTTCTCAAGTGACGCCTCGCAGCATTTGCGGCTGCCACACCGCGCTGTGCGATAAAGTAGTAAATCTGTCCCTAGGTGTTTTCGTGAATATGACTCATTACATCACATACCAATAACACGCGTGCCATTACAATGCGGGTATTACTACGCGATGTCAATGACAACGACATACCATTACATTGCAAACTTTAACTACGACTATACCTTTAATATGCATACGATTACAATGCAAAGGCATGTGTGGTAAAGGTAAATTCATGGTAAAAGTTTGAAAGGTAAGTGTCTCTATCCTGCCCTACCTAAATCCCTAATTTAGTACCCCTGCAAGACCCTCCCCCAACCCCCAGACCTCTCCCTACATTTACACTACCCTGCATAACCACCGACACTACCCTGAACCCTAAAACACTACCCTACACTACACCAACACCACAACACTACCCTAAACCCTAAACCCTAAAACACTACCCCCAGAATGGCCCTCCCCGACCACCAGTCAATTCCCTACACTCAAACACTACCCTGCACGACACCCCAACACTACGCTAAACCTTAAAACACTACCCTACACTACACAAACACCACAACACTATCCTAAACCCTAAAACACTACCCCCAGCACGATCCTCTCCTGACCCCTAGTCCGGACCCTACACTCAAACAAAGCCTTGCACGACCCCCCGACACGACCCTAAATGCTAAAACACACCCCTACACTACACAAACACCACAACACTACCCTAAAGCCTAAAACACTACCTCAGCAAGACTCTCCCCCGACCCCAGTCCGGTCCCTACACTGAAACACTACCCCCAGCATGACCCTCCCCATTACCCCCAATCCCCCTTACCTCTCTCTCCTCGTGGTTCCTCTCTCCTGTTTCCAGTGTCGTCTGAGGGGCAGTGCACATCGTTGTGAGGAAACGGAAGACCCTCAGTTTCCTCACAACGATTTGGAAAGCCATTATATCGCATACATTGTAAAAGCGCATGCAATGTAATGGTATGGTAGTAATGGTACATGCTGTTACATAGCATGCATTGTAACGCATGCGATGTAATGACTTGCGGTGAAACAGCCGCGTTGTAATGCTTGTTCACCATTTTCGCACCAGGCAATCCTGGGTGTGGGTGCATCAGATATTCTCCCTATTCTAGAATGCCACTCCACCAGACGTGTACTAAGGGACCAAGGACCTAATTACATATGCCCTCTTAAATCCTTAATTGACTCCATCACTCAGTGTAACCCATACCCAAGGGACCAGTAACTCTATGGCGGCAGAGTTGATGATTGAGAGGAATACTAGTGGGATTCTTAGGCTCCACTGAGAAATGAGGATCGTAAATTGAGGATTTGTATATTTTGTCCCTGATCCTAATACTGATTTCTTTTTTTCTTTTCTAACATAGATTTTGCTTTCTTCAAATACGTGAACTCGTGGGGCAAAAAACACCCAGTCTGTGGTAAATCCATGGACCTCAACATTCTGATGGAGCCAAGAACAGCAGTTACCAGCCCCATAGGAATTAAAACAGCACTTCTAATAACGTCCTTAGATTGAACCCCGCACTTCGGTGCAGGTCTTTCCCTGGTACTGCAGAAATGCCAATTTCAGTTTGTTCTGCCTCAGATTTTTGCAGCTTTATTCTTTTCTAGACAGAATCTTCCATGTGCAAAGGTACCTCCAACACTCCTTCTCAGCAGTCAGTCAGCTCATTTCCTCCAGGCAAATTCAAAACACAATTTCTAGGCTCCTCATCCCGATCCTTGTGAAATGGAGGTGACAATCAGTGACTCCTACCCTGGCACACAGAAGAGTTTCTCCCATGGCATAAGACAAGCATTCTGATGTAAATACATCATGGTACACCAGCTGATAGTTCTGCCCAATTCTTATTCCAAGATTGCAGACTGATGGGCTTACTTATGAGAGGCTTGCGCTGGCGGAGCGTCACTTTTCTGATGCTTCGGCAGCGCAAGCCTATCAACCATATCTATGAGGCCACGCAAAGCCACTTTGTGTGGCTTTGAAATACCTCAGAGATATGGAGAAAGGCAAGGCAACGCAAGTTGCTGCGTTGCCTTACTCTGTGCCAGGGAGGCATTCCATTGGCTTTGCAGCAGTTTTTGCCATCCCACACTACCGTGTTAGGTATTACCTAGCATAAGCGACATTTAAAGCCATTTTACTTACCATCTGCATTCTTTTCCACAATATAATTGTACTACAAACGTAATTCATGCAATTTACGTCTATTTACTACACGAATCACAAACCTATGTTAATTTAATTTCATACATCTAAATAAATTAGATTTTTGCAAAAGCCAGTTAGTTTCCCGTGTGTAGTGTCTAATTAAAGGTGCATTTGTTGATTTATACATGCATTAAACAGTTAGTATTTTTAAAGTTATGAGGTTGTTAACTTCGAAGGGGGGTGCAAACAAATGTTGTATTTCCCCTTCTCCATCAATTCCCCCCTTTGGTGATTTTTAATATCACCACAAAACCATCTCTACCAATTCATCAGAAATCATGTTTCTTGTCCTTTTTCATTTGTTAGCTTAAACAATTGTATTCTTCACATTCTGTCTCTTAGACTTGTTGTACATATTCTCTTTAAATTCTTCTAATTCAATCTCACCCATTTCTCGTTCTCTTTGTTTATTATTCTCAATTTGTCTTCTTACTCTATTTTCTCTTTTTCTTTTTCTTATACGTACACATGCTAATCTCAACATCAATGTCATTAATATTAATATTGTCACTGGTATTAGTATTCTGCCTACTAATGAACTACCTTTTTCCTCAAACCATTTCTTTACAGAGGAAAAATTCTTACCAAGCTTCTCCCAAGCACCATCAACCTCCAGTGGGGTAACTTCTTCATGCAATTTAGTAATATTCTTTATATACTTTTGTATATTCTGACTTTTATCTGGAATGCAAGTGCAACAATGTTGTACCTTCAGCATTCCACAGACTCCTCCCTCTTGTCAAAAGAATATCAAGGGCAAGTCGATTTTGCATCACCATAGCTCTCATGAAAACCATCTCGGTATTTACCATTAAGAACACTCCAGCAGTATTCGTTGATAAACAATCTACTATTGTTGACAATTTCCGAATCGTATATGCATTAAAATATATACCCACTGCTGGTATCAATGCTCCAAAAATGTCACCTATTATCTCTGAAAAACTTTCTCTTCTTCGACGTGTTAGTGGTTCACCTATCTCTTGAGTTCCTCTAGTTCCCCTATCTACATGAATTATCTCTGGAAAGACCAAGCCTAGATAACATGTTCCATACCAATGGTCCGGCAACCTATAATAAGCTTTGTTCCCACAAATAAAAGAAATCCCTAGGAATACTGGATCTTTTCCTCCTTTGAATCCTCATCCCCTTATAATTCTGTATGTATCTCGGCATTCACTAGCACCCACAAAATAGTTGTCATACATAGTGTCATCTCTACGAATGCACAATTTCCCTTGTTGTGGCAAATCTAACCCTATTGCTACATTAGTTTCACTCTTATCATAACTTCCTTCCTCAAAACCCCAAGGTGGTCTTTTCATCTTTTCTCCTGTTACTTTTCTTTGAAGCGTAACCCTTCTATCCTCTACCATGTCTAAAAATACTTTTTCTTCTTTCCTTAACCTACAAGTAAGATTGTGTGTAAATGCATAGACTAATGTTAATTCTTTTGTTTCTAAGAAAAATTCTCCAAGAACTTTACCAGGCTTCACCTTGTTCAGTTCTGGAACTACAGAAACTTCAGCATAAACATCATCCATATCAGTATAGTAATATTCTAATTTGCCTGTCTTACAAAATAAACTAGCCAACACACTGCAAGTTATTCCATACGTCAAAAAGGAAGGTGATGATATATTACACTCTCTATCACAGACGCAGGTAACGGCATGCAGAAATAACAATCCCTAACATCCATTGTCTCTACATATTCATATAAAAGCTTTGTAAAAACATTCTTAGAAAAATCATTTATTGACCTGTCTCTATGAGTCTCAGTATTATCTATCAGTGTTGCAATATTCTTTGTGTCATGTGCCTTGTCAGTATTCGTTTTATTGTTCATCCCAGATGTATTTTCTGCAGTTAATCTAAGTGGAATAATTATTGCTAAAATGAACCAAATAAGCATCAGTAAACCTGTACAGTAAAAACACATTCTACACCATCTGTGTAGAAAACTACACCTAGATCTTCTTTTTTCATTCTCTGAAATGGTAAACTATAATCTAAGATATGTACAGAAAAATGTATCTCTCCACACTCAAAAATATGGCCTTGCGAACCAACTGCTCTTAGCGCACTGTTTGGTCCTTCAAAATTTCTGTGATTTCATCAGTTTGTCTTCATTCTGGTTTCTTCAGTCTCTTCAGGATGGGCACAGTTCACTTTCACCCACCTGCTTACAATTTACGTTTGAGTTCTCTTGACTGCTATCCACCTATTCGATGTCAGGCAGTGCTATGTAAGTCCTTTCAGGTGATTTGTATTTTAGATTAGGTCTTTTTACTCTTTTCGGTCTCTGCAATTGTCCTTTATTCAAATTTATTTGATTTCTTTGACTCGTTATTTCATTCACTTGTTCTTCCTTCAAATTTATTATGTTATATCTCAGTCTTTTACATTCGTTGGGAAAATTGTCTCCTTTTCTTGGACTTTTCAGTTCAGTCTCTGTTTCTCCTCGTTCCACTCTCCAAGCTCTCTTTCTTGGACCACTCCTTTGTCTTATTTCTTCTTCACTTTCTTCCGATTCTGTTTCAGATCTCACTTCACTTTCTTTAACTTTGAACTTTATGGTCTCTGATTCTCTGTCTGATTTTAGATTATCTTCTGTTGTTTCAATCACTTCTGATGGAATTTCTCCAAAACTTGGACTTGGTTGTTCAACATCACTGTGAATTATTTCTGTCTCTCCTGTTTCAATATCAATTGTCTGGCTTTGAAAGTCTTCTGTTTGCTTTTCAATGTCCTCAGTTTGTCTTTTACCATATTCGGATTGTTCTTTTTCAGATGCCGAACTGTTGTCTGATATTTCCAGATGTCGACTTACAGGTCGATCTTCAGGATCTGGAATCCTGTCTGCGTCAGTTACTGCTTCAGATGCCGAACTGGTGTCTGATATTTCCAGATGTCGACTTACAGGTCGATCTCCAGGATCTGGAACTTTGATTGTATGACTGCATGAATCCAATTTTTCCCACCTGTACACTTTACTGCTGTGGAAGTCACCAAGATCACTTGACGTGGTTTATCCCAGCGGGGTACCAGACAATTTCTTCTTCTCTGGACTTTTATACAAACCCAATCTCCCGGACTCAGATCATGAGCTTGGTTTCTCTCAAGAGTGATTGCATCCGGTCCAACCTGATGAAACACAGAATGCACCACATCAGCCAATCCTTTGCAATAGTCCAGAATAAGATCATCAGTTATAGTCAGTAGTTTGTTGACAGGTACGAATGCTTGTCTCATTACTCGTCCCATTATTACTTCATGAGGACTCAAACCTGTTTTTCTGTCTGGTACACTCCTCATGCTCATGAGCTCGAGTGGTAGGGCATCTGGCCATTTGAGTCCTGTGGTTAGACACATTTTACCTAGCCTATTCTTGATTGTGCCATTTACTTGTTCAACCACCCCAGAAGCCTCTGGTCAGCAGGCACAATGCAACTTTTTTTGAAATGTCTAATGCTTCACATATCAGCTGGATACCTTTATTTTGGAAATGACTTCCTTTATCTGTTTCTATCGTTACTGGAAAATCGTATCTAGGAATGAATTCTCTCAGCAGGAGTTTTGCTACAGTAACTACATCTTTCCTTCTTGTCTGATATACTTCCACACAATGAGAAAACAAACAAATAACCACCAGGACATACCTCAGTCTGTTACTCGGGGGCATTTCAATGAAATCTAGTTGCATTCTGGTAAAAGGACCTCCTTCACGTTGTATTGTTCCCAAACTCACCACTGTTTTGCTTCCAGGATTCAACTGTTGACATATAAGACATCTTTGGCAAAGGCTTTCAGCTTTAGCCCTAAATTTTGGGTTGTGCCAAGTCTGTTTAAAAGTCTGATCATTGCATCCCTACCTATGTGTGCCTTTCCATGGGACATCCGTGCCATGTTAGAGATCATGCTACCAGGCATAACTAGTCTTTCATCCCTGAAAACCCAAACTTCATCTTCCTCTCTTCGTCTACAGCCTGATTTTATCCATTTATCTTTTTCCTCATCACTTGCTTCTTCCTGCAATTGTCTCACTTCTTCCCACATTTCAACTGTGTTAGTAAATATCAGAGGACATGAAACATGTTCTTTTTCCCTCCTCCGATTCATTGAGGACATATGTCTGAAACAATATTTTGCTATTTCGTCAGCAAATGTATTGCCCTGTGTAATGTAGTCATCTCCATTCTTGTGTGCAGCATATTTCACTACCGCAATCTGTTTAGGCATCTGTATCGCCTCAAGCAACATTTTTACAAACTCACCATTCCTAATTGGAGATCCTGAAAAAGTTATGAATCCCCGCTGGGACCAGATCTATCCAAAATCATGTACCACTCTGAAGCCATACTGGCTATCTGTGATCACAGTGATTTGGAAATTTCTTCCCAGTTTGCAAGCTCGAATCAAAGCAATCAGCTCAGCAACTTGGGCTGAACGTATTCCTCTTAAGCAAGATGCTTCCATTATGTCTTCCACCTTACATACAGCATAGGCAGCACTTAAAATTCCTTCTTTCGTTTTCAAGTATGATCCATCCACAAACATCACATATTCTGACTCTTCTAGAGGTTCATCTCTGATGTCAGAGCGGGGCTTTGTGCAGAATTCAAGTACATCCAAGCAATTGTGATCAACGTCATCTTTGACCTCTGCATTTACTGCATCAGGCAATAAAGTGGAAGGATTCACACTTATGCATCTCACAATTGTTACATTATCTGCACCCAAAATCACCTTCTCATATCTGGTTAATCGGCTATGTGTCATGAATTGGGTTTTTGTTCTGGTCAGAAGGATTTCAACTGAATGTGGGACGTATACCTTTAAAGGATAACCCATCACAATGCCTTCACTCTGTTCCAAACTCATACAAGTGGCTGTTAGTGTTTTTAGACATCTAGGCAATGCTTTTGCTACTGGTTCCAAAACAGCTGAAAAATATGCTATTGGCCGTTTCATTCTTCCATGCCTTTGTACTAGTACCGAAAGTGCACATCCGTCTCTTTCACTACAGTACAACTCAAATTCTTTCTCATAATCTGGCATTCCCAATGCTGGGGCTTCACACAACCTGTTTATCATTTGCTTGAAAGCTTCATCTCTTCCTCATTCAACACAATTAGATCTTTTACATCACTTTTTGTTAATCGTTGTAAAGGTTTTGCAATCAATGAAAATACATTTATCCATTGTCGGCAATAACCAGCCATTCCGAGAAACATTCTCACCTCCCTCTGTGTCATTGGGGCTCTCATTCCTTTGATAATCCTGATTCTTTCTGTTGTTACTTTTCTCATCCCTTTTACAATCTTATGACCTAAATACTGTACTTCTTCTTGATAGAACTGAAGCTTAGATGGGGAAACCTTATGTCCTCCTTCTGCCAAATGATTCAACAACGCGATTGTGTCAGTAATACATGCCTCTTTGGTCCTTGATGCCACCAATAGGTCATCAATATACTGGACCATAACAGATTTCTCAGGCATTTTTGAACTTTCTAGTGATTTCTTCAGAATCTGATTAAAAATGGAAGGACTTTCAGTATACCCTTGAGGAATTCGGCACCATGCCAAAATACGCTTGCCGAACCGGAAGGCAAATAATGGCTGGCTATCAGGGTGTAATGGAATGGAAAAGAATGCATGGCACAAACCAATAACTGTGTACCATTATGCATCATGTGGAATTTGATACAATATTACAGCAGGGTTTGGTACAGTTGGAGAACAGGGGACAACAATTTTATTCACCTTTCTCAGATCCTGTTCTATCCTATAGGTTCCATTAGGCTTTTTCAATCCCATTATAGGTGAATTACATGGGCTACTCATTATTTCTCTCAGAATCCCTTGTTCAATCACTTTATCAATCACTGGTGTTATTCCTTCAATAATTTCTGGTGTTAATTTGTACTGTGGAGTATTCGGGTAAATTGCTTCTTCTTTTACAGTAATTTTTACAAGATCAATCCCTTTCATTAGGCCTATATCTTCACCCATAAAATCTCATACATCAGTCTTCACTGTTCCTTTCAATTCAGTAGAGATTTTCTCTGCATCAAACACAGGAAATGTATCACATGTTTCTGGTTCAAGTGCTGACATAGTCATTTTATATAGAACATCATCATCTCATGTCTGAAAAGCAATACCATCTGGGGTACAGTAGATGGTGCAATTCATTTTACAAAGTATATCGCGTCCAAGTAAATTTACGGGACTGGAATCGCACACTACAAACCGGTGCATATCTTTAAAGGGACCAATTTCCACCTCTACTGGTTTTGTAAGAAGGGCTTTAATTTGTCTATTGGAAACACCTACGACTTGGATGAATACTCCTGAGAGAGGAAGGTCTGTAATTTCAACTGATCTTAAAGTAGAAAGGGTAGCACCAGTGTCCACAAGGAAAGTAACATTTACACCATTCACCTTTCCATCCACATATGTACCTGACTGATCTACCTCTAGAGTTTTGCCAAGCACGCACTCCTCTTCCTCTCCTAGGCTCCATAATAAGCTTTCATCTGGTTCATTTCCATCCGGTCGTAGCCAATACTGTGAAACAGCAGCTGCGCGTGGACATTTTGTTACCTGCTCTCCACCGTAGAATCCTGCCTCTGCACTGTATCTTGAAGATTTACACTCTTTGGGAGAGGTGGCTGCGGCACCTGACTCTGTTGAGTAACTACCTGTTGCTGTGGTGGTGGTTGGTAACTCACCTCATTCTGCAGTTGTGGATTTAATGATTTATTCTTGGTATTAACTTTTGGAGGTAATTTACACTTGTTTTTCCAATGCCCTAATTTTCCGCAATTATGAAATGGCCATTTCTTTTTAGCTTCTTCTATATTTATCTGACCTTTTCCTTTACCAATGTTTGGTTTCATTTTTGATTGCCCTGCTTCATTAATCTGGTTAATTATCGGGGCTTCTTGCTGCTCTGCAACCTTCACTTGTGCCCACATTGCCTTTTCTTTGAGCTTACGTTATTTGGCTTAAATGTCATCACTACAATATTTTGCATATCTTAGTACCTCATCCACTGTACTAGACTGCCAACACAACATATGCTGTTTAATCATTTCACTTATTTCAGGTTTCAAACCACACACAAATCGATATACAAAGTGACTCATGTCTTTTTCACTCAAACTCTCATATCCGCTGTACTGTTTAAAAACTAGAAGCAACCTTTCATAATAAGCGTGCACAAACTCCTTAGGTTCTTGAGTTGTTCTATCGATCTTTACCCAATCTGTTTCTCTCGGAGGAATCTTATTCTTCAAATATGTGATTACCTGCTCATATTTTCCCATTACATCTGGACCTGGAGCTCCTGTGTTTGCATCTTTAGGATATTCTTCCTTTGGCCAATCAATTGTGATTTTACATTCTCTACACAAATCAGCAGGTACAACAATCTCAAACAATCCATCTAAATCTTCCCACAATACCTTTGAAACCTTTACAAATCTTTCCACTTGTCTATATCATTCTACAGGCTTTTCTCTCAATCTTGGAAAATCATTTGTAAATGACAGTATATCCTGTCTGGACCATGGAACATGTTCATAACCTCCTCCTGGAATTTCTCTCATCGGACATTCTACTAATACTGTTTCTTTTTCTTTTACTGGGAAAGCTAATGTTACTTTATTAGCCGTACCTTCTTTTCTCCTTATCCACCTACTTCTTCATTTGTCTACATCTCCTCATTTTCTCAGTAACACAATTAGTTCTTTTATCTGTGTTAACCGTCCTGAAATCTTCAAGTTTTCTATATATTTCTCAATAAAATCTACTCTGTAAGGTTTCTGTAATCCTCTAACTTTTGCAAAATCTACTCCCAATTCATCTGTTGTTTCTTCCAATTTTTCATGCAAATTCCTAGCTCTCCAAGTAATACTTTTACACATAAACATCAATTCATCATCCTGATATGTTTTTAACCGATCTGTACCAATAGTCCCTAGAATCAGTTATTCCATGTCTGTTTTTAATCTAACTACATCCAAAGGTTGTGGTTCTGTATCTCTCTTTTGCAAACTCTTGACCCACTCATTTAATTCTTCCGCAGTTGGACCCACAAGGGTTGTATTTAAATCTACTCTATTTACGCTTTTCTCTGGTGTTTCAGTTGTGGATTCAGCTCCCATAGGAAATTTATCTTTTGGACTCTGATTTATTGTTAAATCCATAGGTGGCATTAATCTAACAGAATCTTTTGTCTCCCTAATTTCAGGATACATTTTCTTCTCGTACTTTTTGCATACTGGAATTTAAGGGAATCATTAAGGAATGTATACTATCTTTTGATTTTCAAATACTGGTATTACTGGACCCATAGTTACTGGCACAGTTACTGCTTCTACATTCTTTGTCAGTTCTTTTATCTTTTCAGCCTACTCTTTTGTCGTTCACGCTAGTTCAGACGTATTATGATTATCAGGTTCTACAGTCTGTGGTACTTTCTGTCTATTAAATGGACTATTTATTTCAGAAAATCATTCTGGGTTTTGATTCATCACAGTTTTCATTGGCGGTGCATTTGGTGTCACCACCGCAGAAGCCTGTTGATATGGAGGGGGCTTTTATTTAATATGCCCTCCAGTAACTCATCATCTGTATCACTGGCTCCATAGCCACACCTTTCTGATACTTAATGCTTCTTTTTCTCTGTACACTTTTTCCCTGTTCCCTCCTCAATTGTTCTAGCATGAATCATACCATCCATCATATTAGCGTACCGCCATCGTCTCATCCTGTCTTCATGACTCAAAAACCATACACTTCCAGAAATAAAACAATAATCCTTTGTACCTCTGTGTCTCTCTCTTTCATACATCTCATCTTCCCATTCACCTAGGGCTTCAAACTGTGTCAGTCTAGGTCTCGGTTCAAGTCTCATCATTTTGCTTCTTAAATTTCGAAGTACAGCTGTGCTAAATGAACCAGTTTCTGGAAATGCCAATGCACCATCATTTTGAGTATATTTCGCCCAATTTTCCAACCAAATATAAGTATGAGAACCATATTTCAACATCATATAAGAAGCTGGTGTTTTCAATGGAGGAAACATTTCTCCCTCTCTCGTTTTTATCTTTCTTAAAAAGTTTCTTGAATTTTGTAAACCATGAAGGTTTCTCTATTTCTCGCCCATCGTAATAAGCCATATTTCACAATTATTTGACAAAACAAATTCACACAACTCTCCTTTAATCTGCTCGACTATTCTGTCCTATCCCAGCGCGAATCACACTAACGCACCAATCAGAAAGCTCTTCGTACCTCTGCAACTGACCAATCCCCGCGCGGTTCTTGTCAACGTCAGCACTACTCCTGCTTCTGCTGACCCCTCCTTTACAAAATTATCAGCACTGTTTTATAACTTGTTGATTTGACAAAATAGGTTAATTACGACATAAAACACATTTCCATTGTCCGTTTCTCTAAACAAAGAGATAGTTTATTCAAACATGCAAGAATACTGTTTTGTTCAATAAGCGTAGCACTTCCCTCTACCTTACCCTTCTCTCAAGCAAGAGGTAAACCCATTTCTCTGGGGATAAAACACATGTGGAGACTACATTGCTCCTGAGAATTAAGGCCAGAGTTTCACAAGAAAACCTGTTGCTATTCCACTCAACACAATTCACACATGAGTTTCCTAACATAACACAGTCCTGTGTTATCACCAAATTGAAATCAGACAATGCACAATTCCATGTGACTTCTCTTGTCACACAAATCCACTTCCTACTTCCTGGAAGCTTCAAAATTCCGACTACACATAACGTAACACAAACTCAACATAGAGTGTTAAACATAGAAATTAATAATCAATTATCCCCTAAACTGACCAATAGAAACCATAACTCTGCTACCAAGAAAACTGATGCAGCGCATCTATTATAAACCCTTTCCTTACAACACTAACCCAGAAAAACTCTTACACCATATGTTAATCGGTGGGCCCCATAACACCGAAACACACATTCACTCAGTTTTCTGGATCAGTGATATGTCGACGAGCTGCAAGACATACGGGGTACCTTGTTAAAATGTTTTACCTAAATAATAACTATACACATTATATACATCTGATTTTGGAATTGTCGGTTCTAAACATCAAGGTACACCACTATTTCAGTCGATGGACCAACTCGTAGGAATCAGTTGATGGCGATTAAGTACAGCTCAATCACAATTAAAACCTTTTAACATTTTATTGATAATAACTTTAATTCTAATAACCACAGACTCAGCTTTGAGTTAGCATGAAATTTTATCTAAATTCATTGAATACATTGAATAAGAAAAGTTTATTAGACAAATATTCTAGACATTATTTTCATAAGCATTGAAGTAAAGATTAAATAGAAATGGAAAATGCTCATTACCCTTGGCCTTAGGGCGATGACGAGAATGATTCAACAGAACATGAATCGAAGATCACAGGATAGGTTCCCAATACTGACTGACTGTCCCTCTAACCTCCTCTGACATATTCCCTCCCAGGATAGAATCCCGCGAAGGTCTCGTTCCTTTTCCCCATCAAACGTTCGAAGTCCAAAATGGACAAAGTCTTTTCAGCATCAGAAGGAAAATAGTCTCAACAGACGGCGTGTCGTGATGAATAGATCGATGTAGAATAAGTTAGTCGAACGAACCTTATCATTGTAAGCACAAGCTCTTTTATACCCTTTACACTAACTTGCTATACCCAAAATTGAAACTTTTTAGGGGCTACATTCATTCAGATTGGTCCATTGGAGGGGTGGTGATGGTCACCTCATTGTCCTCCTTGCTCGACCCAGTTCTGCAAACAATCCCTTCATACAGTAATTCTCGTGATTCATCAAGTCCAAATGTTATTTAACTTTGTTAATATTTTTGCAACATTATTCGACAATCATGAATTTGTTCATCTTCTGGAGTTCGAGTCTCCCATCCGTTCCCATGCATTCATGCTGAACTCTTGGCCCAACTCTTGTGTTAGGTCAGATTGGCCTAGACATCTCTCACTCCGGGCTTAGGCCACACACTTGTGACTGGAACTTCCACTCTGCTCATGCGCGGGGGCCATCTTTATTCTGCGCACGCAATCACGTCTCTCTGCAGCGGCCATTTTCCAAGCGAGGCCTAGCAGGCCCAAACAGAACTAATATGAAAACAACATAGCAGAAAGTAGACATAGAAAATAAGCCCTTCTGTTTACCACCCACAATTCTAATGACCCGTGTTAGGTATTACCTAGCATAAATGAGATTTAAAGCCATTTTACTTACCATCTGCATTCTTTGCCACAATATAATTCTACTACAAACGTAATTCATGCAATTTATGTCTATTTACTACACAAATCACAAACCTATGTTCATTTAATTTCACACAGGTAAATAAATTAGATTTTTGCAAAAGCCACTTAGTTTCCCACTGTTGTGTGTCGATTTAGATACCGTATATAGGTTTCGCGGTTTATGTCCTTATATAGGCACAATTCGCATTGCCCATATTTAGGCATAGACATCCTACCTTTATTTAGGCATTATCCATGCTAACCAAATACAGGCATGGCCACCTTCATCCGTTCATCTACGTCACAACGAGTTCTTGGAAAACCAGACTCTTAAGCCTTTAGGACTTCCCATTGATTGGATATTGATTTCTCCAAGAACTCATTTATTATGCATGAATATCTATTCCTTAGGGGTTCATTCATGACGTTCTTCTGCTTGACTTTTACGTCAATACTGGCATTCCTAAACACCTTCAAGGTATAAATATACCTTCACTTACCATGGCAAACCATGGTTCAGGTGCCTACTTGCACGACGCGGCTCGCCTCGGCAAGTTCGGAAGGAAGTCAAGTCCCCGCTTGACGCACTGACCAGACGCTGTCATCCTCCTCGCAGAGAATCCAGCTCCAGAGTTTTCTGACTCCCCTTACGGGATGTTAGAGATCGAGACTCGGAAAGAGACTCCAACCTCACTCTTTCTAAGGTATGGAGCGGACTAGAACCTAGAGGGACTTTTGTCAAATCTTGGCAACTATAGATAAACTAGACTATAGACAAACAGCACCTACTTCTTACCTCGTACTACACTTGGGTTAGGTACACTGGGGTAGAACTAGGTAGAAGCATCAGATGACTATTAACATTTTAGCCTGTGTTATTTATGTATGTATTTTTATGAATATCTGTCATAGCTACAAACCATGCTATTGCAGTATTATTTTATCTTACTGCTAACGCTGTACATATTATACTTCGCATTCTGTCTTACGATTGTAGCAGTACATATCTCTTGCACGAGAAGTAAGACTGTTCAATAAACCCTTGAAACTGCAGACACCAGGGTTAGTTCTCCACAAAGATTGTATGAAATAACAATCCGGATGGAGGGAGCCGTACCAAGAAAAGTGAAATCACTCTTTTGGGAGCGACTTTCAAAAGGTTATGATATACTTCTAGCAGAACGGGACTGGCCATCAGAATTTGTCAGAGAGTGCCCACATGGCAAAGACATCATTATGTCAGCCTTCTCTAACCATGTTCCAGTACATTTAAAATATACTTATGCCAGGAAATGGGCAGTGGCCCAAGCCCCAGCGTTATACAAAAATCATGTAGGATGGGATGAGGACTCACCTCACCATAAGATCCAGTTTAAAATCAACCAACTGCACAAAGGCAGTATCCAATTAAGCAAGAAGCTAAAAAACAGGTCAGGGAGATCTTAGATCAACTTGAATACCAAGGGGTGATTGAAACATGCACCTCATCAATGAATAATCCTTTGTTTCCTGTTTCCAAACCAGACAATACACATCGTCTAGTTTTGGATTACAGACACCTAAACTCTTGTTGTAAAACACTTGCAGTGCAAAATGCACATAGTACAGCATTAATGAATAACATTGTGCGTAAAAAATATAAAACCACGTTAGATAGTTCTAACGGTTTCTTTTGTCAAAACATAGCACCTGAAAATAGGTATTTGACAGCTTTCTCAATTATTGGGACCCAGCGTCAATTCTGTCGTCTCCCTCAGGGATTCAAGAATAGTTCAGGGTTATTCTCAGCAAGGGTAACAGAGTTACAACAAATTTATGATGACAATGCATTGTCATAAGTCGATGATATCTATCTGACAGACGATGACCTGAACAGACACTTGAACAGGGTGAATACCATTATACTGGGCTTCACCTCTGAAGGTTATAAATTCAATTTAAAAAAATCGAGAATTGCCAATCTCAATGTCCTTTTCCTAGAATCCGAACCATCAAGTAAAGGCAAAAGCCTGGCAGCCAACTTTTTAGAAAAGTGTGCGCTGCTCTAACCTCCAAAAACAATGAAAAACTTACAGTCAATTCTAGGTTTCCTAAATTTTGGAAGAACATACATTCTAAACTACGCAGAAAGGGTTACATTTCTCTACGAATTAATCACACCTGATGTTAGAATCACACATTGGACACAGGAAAAACACAGACATCCTGCGTTCACTTCAAGCTGACATGTTAGCAACAAAGCACTTACAAACACACGTAAACGTACGCAACTTCATGATCCAAATCATTCCTGGTCAATGCGGATTCACTTACTTAACTTTTAACGAAGGTGAAAAAGTACCAATTGCATACAAATCACATTTGTACACGCAAGCAGAAATGAAAATTAAATCGAGAGAAAAAAATCTGACAGCAGTTCAAACCGCTGTAGCAAAAGTAAGAGCCCTAGCACAGGGGAAACTCATTATGGTCGTAACACCTGTACCAGCCTTAGAGGCAGTTACAAAGGTGAGTATTCCAAATGCAAAAGCTTTACATCCAAGATGGATACAGTGGGTTAATTCTCTTGCTGCAACTGATGTTGAATATGTTTTTGATCCTTATTTAAAAACACAAGCATTCCTGCAATACGAACACAAATTTCCTCTGCCTACAGAAATTCTCCCTCTTGACCAGTACGAATTTATAATTTATACCGACGGATCTGCACAACCCGCTACGGGGACTAAGCAAGCTTATAGTGCAGCATGCGTGATCGTTAAAGGTCGTATGCTCGATGGCAAATTTAGACCAATGGTCACAAAAACGCAATCTCTAGGAGATTGTACAGCTCAGCGAGCTGAACTACAAGCATTTAAAATGGCACTTGAAAATACAGATTGCTTATTCCCCACACTCATAGTGTGCTATTCTTTTTATTGTGTTCAATCATACAATGAATATTTACAGAATTGGCGTCAAAATGGTTTCAAAGATGCAAAAGGTGGCACAATCAAGCATAAAACGCTTTGGGAACAAGTAGTTCAGTTGCGAAACGGACTACAAAACACTCATGTGATACACGCGCTGAGTCATCAACGTGATGGCATTCACGTTGAAGGGAATTCATTGGCTGATGAAGCCACGAAAGGAGCTGTGCAAACGGCTTCCGTAGCTGCAATCACTTGTTCAAAGACGAAAATAGACAGTGAAATAGTACTGGCTGTCAATGCTTCAAGCAAAGGCAGCGGTGCAGCATTACCTAAAAGGTTTCCATTCAAATACTCATATATAATTGATGCAAACAATGTTCCGTTTGCTCAAATCCCTGGAGTGGGGAATAGGGTAATACCAAACATGGAACATAGATTAGGACTAATCCAAGCAGCACATGAAGGGATCGCCTCTGCCCATGCAGGTGTTTCCGCCACAGTATCATTATTAAAACAGAGATACTGGTGGCCAGGCATTAGGAAACAGACCAGGAATTATGATTTGGACTGCGAAATATGCCAGAAGATGAAAGTATCTACCGTGAAACGTCCTGCGCAGACGACCCTGTTAATTTCAGATAAACCATTAGCATGTGTTTACCTGGACCACTGCGGTCCCTTACAAAGGGATGGGAACTATAAATATATCATGGTCACAGTGGATTCGTGTTGAAGGTTCCTTTGGATGTGGCCTCATCGCTCGGCTGATGCTCGAACTGTTATAAAAGATTTGCGAGTCTTTATCGGCACATACACAATTGGCACACTACACTCTGACCAGGGTCCGGCGTTTATCTCTCGAGCTTACAAAGAAGCCATGGCCAATTTGGGCGTAGCATTGCGGTCTTCTTCTCCATTCCATCCTGAGGAAAATTCTGTTGTGGAAAGAAAAAACCGGGACATAAAGCAGTCTATAACAGCTATGGTATTAGGTTTGGGTGATGGGTGGGTCAAACATCTTTATGGGGTCCAACGCTCATTAAACAATTTGCCAAGCAGTTCTCTAGGGGGTGTCACTCCATATGAAGTCCTATTTGGAACTAGAATGTTGATTCCGGACCTTGACATGAAAGGCACAGTGGTGGAAAATAAAAAGTTTGATATCAAAGATCATTTGGCTGTTTTACAGGACTTAAATGAACTAAGATCGAAACAAAGCAACGTGTTCCTGAAGTCAACCACCACTGGGGAAAAACCAACCGTCCCAGCAAGGCCTGTCTGGATCCCAAAGCTTGGTGATCTAGTCAGAGAAAAGATCACAGAAATGAAGGAATTTGGGCCTTCTTACAGACAACCAGTACCTGTCCTAGCAATCCACGGATCAAGAACAGTACTACTGCTGCCCCTTGCTGGTAAAAAGGAGAAAAGATTTGTGTCCATCGACCTGATCAAACCACACTATGTGGCCGATACTGAACAGTAGGCCAAGTGGACTCCGCCAATGTAGCAGGCGCACTCCGCTAGCTACAATTCAAGAGGTTCAAACCGAGAGACTACAGTGAGAAATGAAGGACTAAGGAACAAAGCTATGGAACTCGTCCCTCTTGAGACCCAAATAACAGTTCGTCCTGATACACCTGTCTACAACGAAGTAACAAGTGATCAACTGGTTCCAGCGATTTCAACGAATTCTGATGCAATTCCAACCATTGACAGAACGGCCTCGGGCTATTTCATTAACTTTGATACGTTTTCTGAGGATCCCAGCGAGCCTAAAACGACGCCAGCACAAAGAACTTTCAAAGAACAAGCAACAAACTTTTTTCATCTCCTGAAAAAAGACTTATCTGGTTTCACCATGGATTGAACTATGGATTGTGTTGGGAATATTCTTCTTTCTACTTTGGTAAGCTCTGGTAATAACTCTGGGTATGCTGATAAATGGAAGATATATTCAAATGGACACAGCAAGTAAAAGAGTGAACTTACTTCTCCAACCACACAAATCATCCCATCGTGAAGCAAGAGACTTGTCAGCAGTGAACATCACAGCCGTTCCTATACCAGAACTGAATATGACATTTTTGGCCCGTCGGAACATTTGAAGATTCCACACTTATTTAAAATTTCATCAAGTGACTTTATTACCTCTAGTACCTTTTCTAATTATTGGGACTTCGAGGCTGTAATAACATGATGTCTGATCTAGAGATGTCTGCAGTATTCACAAATCATGAATATTTAGAGGGTTCATCAGACTATGGACAAATGTATTGTTATAACCACTATGGTCATCATTTCTTGCATAAAACTGCATCACCTAGAAATGTATTTATGTATAACCAATGGGAACATTGTCCTACACCTCCAAAGGGTAGCTCAAAAACTTTTGCAATGATATTTCCATATTTTTCAGGGTTCAACTTATCAAATCCAGAATCGTTTTATTTTAAGAATGAATACGAAACAGATTTATTCTGCAGCCTTTATTGCCCAACTGTCTA
The DNA here is from genome assembly GCF_964204655.1 of Triturus cristatus. Lineage (NCBI taxonomy): Eukaryota > Metazoa > Chordata > Amphibia > Caudata > Salamandridae > Triturus > Triturus cristatus. The sequence goes on from NC_140580.1 coordinate 690,893,998, forward strand.
GATAGGGTTTCGACTTTTGGAAAGACAACATTGAGACAAAATCTGTCTGGGGTACAAAAGATTGGCAAGTGCAGGCGGTAGAAGCTTTGTTTAGAGCCTGTATCAATGTGAAAGAAAGAAATAATAACAACGTGTACAAAAGAGTATTAATTATTGTGCCCCTAATAAGAGCTCATCATAGCCTGATATAAAGTAATATAGGTCTAGAGGGATACGATTTACTGTGTGTTGCTTCTTTTTCCCCCTTTTCCCTGACCTCAAAATTATTTTGTTCTTTAGGGGGTCGCCTTATTTATCCTAGAGCCTGTATCATCCCTGAGCAAATTATGTTTTTGAATGACACCGACCAACAAACATCTTGCCTTGGATTAGCCAAGATCAAAGACATGAACATACCGACCATACCTATACCTGCAAGTAATAGCACACCACGGGGGGAGGTCGACATACATAATATTTTGCATCACAACAGATGAAAATGGTTGCTCTGACCCACAGACACAAACAACGCTTAAAGTTATGAGGTCATTAACTTCGAAGGGGGGTACAAAAAATGTTTGTATTTCCCCTGCTCCTTCACACCTAAATACACCCCTGCACCCAAAGTTCCAGGGCTTTGGGTGGCACAACCAACGGTGTCCCTGCATCCCCAGGCATCCCAACTTACCTCTCCAACCAGTGGTCCCCTCTAGAAGATCTTCGTCCCCGAGCCTGCATTCTTTGTTGCAACCAGAGAATCCCAATTGAAATCAACCGGGCACTCTATGCCAAGGCAGCACCCTGCACCCAGCCGGCCCTACGCAGCTGCGGTTGTACTTTAGGTGCTAACTCAGATCCCCCCTTGCCCTGAGCCTAACACCAGGAGCTTTGCTCTCGCAACCCTGTGGCCTGCCCGTGAGCAGCCACCAACCGGAAGCCCCCTATCCCCTATTGGATAACATTGGGCCTCAGCACCCAACTGCCCTAGGGGTCACTGAGGGTGTTTCAATGGTGCATCCTTGACCCTGGGGGAACCCTGGTGCTAACCTCAGAATACCAACTCTCACAAATATTTAATTACCTGTAAACCAATAACTCTATTTTCCTCCAGCGGATTGCATTGACTGTTTTCCTTGAAAATTGTTCTAAGTGTGGAGTCGGTTTGTATGGCTCATTGTCAAAACTGAAAATGTACTAAAGATATCTAGGGATATCACACTGATTGGCAAAAGTAATTTGAAAAGTAATCCAATAAGTAACGCAAAAAGGAATTTACAAAGTAACTGAAAAGTAGTTTCAAAACAGTCATTTACCTGTAATTCATTCAACTGCATTCAAACCTGAATTCAATTGTACAATATGGCATAAGATTTTGCAAAGCATTTATTTCACTTACCTGCACGAGGCATGGCTTGGTTCTAGAAATAAAATAACGTAATAAATTTTTTTTATACAAATCAAATTGGTCTGAGTTCAGTCTTTGGGTGTGTGGCATCATTTGCTGATTGAGTATGTAGAACAAATGTTTATCACTACCCTCTGATAAAGCCTTACTGCTCGCCCACACTACCACAAATAGAGAGTAAGGTGCTATCTACTTTTATCTGTGCCTACCTTTGGGGTTCCACTGGAATCTGTGCACACTATACCACATTTTGGTATAGTATACACAGAACCAGCTTCCTACATTGGTGGATCAGCGGCTGGATATACAACTTTGCATTTGTTCGACTGACTTGGTCACCACCTGATCACATGACAGAACTCTTAAACTGTCTTTAGAATTCTGAATTTTGAATTTGACACATTTTTTCAAATTAATAAAAGTCTTGTTAGGGCCTTGGTTAAGTCCCTTTAGAATTTTAGAAAAATAAAAGCTCACTTTAGTTAGGGGTAAGAGGGGTTAGAACATTTTGTTAGAATGTCTCTTAACAAAAACCCAGCTGTTAGTGAAGATAACCATTGCATAGAGAACGAGGTTAAGGAGCTCAACCTCACCCCTTATCTCCACTTAGAATTTAGGGAGTTAAGGTCTCAATGCAAGCTTAAAAGTACAGGAGACTGGGTCTTCCTATTGCAAATTCTTTATTTCTACAGCATGGTTTTGAGAGTGGTGTACTTAAACCTAATTTTAAATTTGTTAGTTAGATGTCAATTTATGGTCCTCATAGGACAGCTAATGTGGTGTTTGGTCACCCAAATTTCCAGTCCTCCTATCGACAGAGAAAGATTCATCAGAAGATCATTGCATTGCATTGAAAACGGAAATGCTGCAGATTGTCTAATCGTAAAGGGTTCCAGTAGGGTTAGAGTAGTAAGGAGAGTGAGTGTACAGAACGTTTTTACCATGCTTGTGCTGCAACAAGTTTCTTTTTATTGAGGCTAGGTTATTTCTGATGATAGCTGTTAGAAGGCGACCTCAGAGGGGCCCGGAGGGGGCCCTGAGTGTCCTGAGACCCACCCTCAAAGTATCGTAGCCGGGCACTGGCGGGAGACTCCGCAGGGGAGGAATCTCGTATCTAGGATCGTACACTCGGCACCACACGACAAAGAGACACCACACCGAGGGTTCTTAGGATTCAAGCTTTATCAAATCGAAGTGGTAGGATCTTTATGATCGGCAAGGCAGATATTTACAAGCAGAGCGTGGGCTCACAGAGTCTTGGCGGGGGTAGGAGGTAGCGGGACAGTCTTTGGGGGGATATGGATCAAAGGCAGGAGCGTACCCGGCGCACAGCTCACAATCCTCGAGCTGGGGGATACGCTTGTCGTCGTGGGGTCCGGCGGGACCAAGGAGAGTCTGAGGGAGCCGCGAGTCACTCAGCAGGCTCAAGCACAAGTTCGGAGGTCTTACGATCTTCAGGGAGCCGTGAGTCACTCAGCAGGGCTCAAGCACAAGGCCGGAGGTCTTACGATTTTCAGGGAGCCGCGAGTCACTCAGCAGGCTCAGGTACAAGTTCGGAGGTCTTACGATCTTCGGGGAGCCGCGAGTCACTCAGCAGGGCTCAAGCACAAGTTCGGAGGTCTTACGATATTCGGGGAGCCGCGAGTCACTCAGCAGGGCTCAAGCACAAGTTCGGAGGTCTTACGATCTTCGGGGAGCCGCGAGTCACTCAGCAGGGCTCAGATGTTCCAAGGCGAAATCTGCCGGCCAGTCCCAGAGCACCCCTTGTTATAGGTCGACCCCTCTTTGATGTCCGGAGTCTGTGCAGGCAGGGGTCTTGTCACCTGGGGGTCGCTTGTCGAGATTTCCTGCCATTGTCTTTTGATCCTTTCAGGGCCGGGTCGGGAGGAGTCCCAGACACCCAGCAGGCGTGGAGCCAGCCCTCAGGGAGGCCGGAGGGCCAATCGAAACCCATCGTCCCAGGGGAGTTCAGAGGTGCGATAGAAACTGCTCCTCCCTCTCTCATCCCCTGGAAGCGTGATGTCCTCCAGCCGGAGTGGCGCCTCTAGGCCCGGGTTGTGCTGGGGCCGGGCGGCCATCTTGGTGCATGAAGTGGGCACGCGTGCCTGGGGTGGCCGAAAGGAGAGAGGCCATGGACGGGGAGGCCCGGGTCGCGTGTGTGTGTTCTGGTGGGAAGGATCGGCTGGGCCGTGTGCTTGGGGTCCCAGGTACCAGGTTAGGTAGTGCGAGGACAGGAAGAGCCATGCTACGAGGCCGGGTCTAACACGCGTCCCCCCCAGCTTAAAGCCGGAGAGAACTACCCATCATCTTGGGGGGTTCTCTTCGCTGAGGCGGAAGAACCGGGAGAGGCCGTCAGCGTTGGCGTGGTCCATACCAGGGCGATGTTCTATGGTGAAATCCATCCCCTGGAGGGAGATTGACCACCGCAGTAGCTTGGGGTTTTCTCCTCGCATCTGCATGAGCCATCGCAAAGGCCGATGGTCGGTTTGGACTTTGAAATGGGTGCCAAACAGGTAAGGGCGCAGCTTCTTGAGGGCCCAGACTACGGCAAATGCTTCGCGCTCAATGGTGCTCCACCTTTGTTCTCTGGGCAACAGCCGCCGGCTGAGGAAGGCGATGGGCTGGTCTAGGCCTTGGTCATTCACCTGGGACAGGACGGCTCCATTGCCATGCTCGGAGGCATCGGTCTGGACTACAAACTCCTTGGAGTAGTCGGGAGCCTGGAGGACGGGGGCCGTGCACATGGCCTTCTTTAGGGCATCGAACGCTTCCTGGCAGGCAGTCGTCCACTGCACCCTCTTGGGCTGTTTTTTGGATGTGAGTTCAGTGAGGGGGCCAACCAGGCTGCCATACCCCCGGATGAACCTTCGGTAGTAGCCAGTGAGGCCCAGGAAGGCTCGGACCTCCGTTTGGGTGGTGGGTGGTTCCCAGGCTAGGATGGCGTCGATCTTTGGCTGTAGAGGGGCGACCTGACCGCTCCCGACCTGGTGCCCCAAGTAGACTACTGATCCTTGCCCAATCTGGCACTTGCTGGCTTTTACTGTGAGGCCTGCCTGGCGCAGGGCGGTTAGCACTCTCCGGAGGTGCTGGAGGTGCTCACCCCATCCGGAACTGAAAACGGCGATGTCGTCTAGATAGGCCGCACTGAACTGTTCCATCCCGGCCAGGACCCTATTCACCAGTCGCTGGAAGGTGGCCGGGGCATTTTTCATTCCGAAGGGCATTACGCGGAAGCGATAATGCCCATCTGGGGTGGAGAAGGCGGACCGCTCCTTGGCTTCCTCTGTGAGCGCAATCTGCCAGTATCCGCAGGTGAGGTCGAATGTGCTGAGGAACCGGGCCGCCCCGAGCCGGTCAATGAGCTCGTCGGCTCGGGGGATGGGGTGGGCATCGGCCCGGGTGACGTCATTGAGCCCCCGGTAGTCCACGAAGAATCGGAGCTCGGGGGCGACACCGGGGGCCGCTGCCTTCGGAACTAGGACCACGGGGCTGGCCCAGGGACTATCGGATGGCTCGATCACCCCCAGGGTCAACATCTTCGAGACTTCAGCTTGAATGCAGGACCGGACCCGGTCAGGGACTCGGTAGGCTCGGTGTCTTACTGGCGGGCTGTCCCCGGTGTCCACGTCATGGACACACCAGCCGGTGACTCGGGGGATCAGGGAGAAGAGGTCGGAGAATTGTCCTGGGAGCTGGCGACAGTCCGCTTGTTGCTGGTCAGTGAGGGATGGGGAGAGGTTCACTCCTTCCACGGAGCCATCCTTCTCCTTGACACACAGGAGGTCCGGGAGGGGATCGGACTCATCTTCGGCCCCGTCATCGGTGGCCAGCAGGAGGCTCAGTTCTGTCCGCACGAAGTGAGGCTTGAGGCGGTTCACGTGTAGGACCCGCAGGGGATCCCGGGGCGACTGGACGTCCACCAAGTACGTGACTGGACTCTTCCGCTCAATCACCTTGAAGGGCCCGGTCCACTTGTCCTGGAGGGCGCCAGGCTTCACGGGGGCCATGACCCATACCTGCTGGCCCGGCTGGAACTCGACCAGAGTGGCATTCTGGTCGTACCAGTGCTTCATCTCTTCTTGGCTTGCCTCCAGGTTGGCCTCGCCCAGCTCTCGGAACTTCCTGGTCTGATTCCGGAGGGCCAGAACGTATTGGAACACATCTCGTGGGGTGGTCTGGGGTGCTGCCTCCCACCCTTCCTTAACCAAGCTGAGGGGACCTCGGATGGGGTGTCCATATAGTAATTCAAACAGGCTGAACCCCAAGGACTTCTGTGGGACTTCCCGGTAAGCGAACAGGAGGCAGGGGAGCAGGACGTCCCACTTACGCCGGAGGGGTTCTTCTAGGCCGTTGATCATCCCTTTCAGAGTCCGGTTAAACCTTTCTACTAGGCCGTTCCCCTGGGGATGGTACGGGGTGGTGAACTTATAGGACACCCCACATTGTTGCCACAGGGACGTCATGTATTTTGAGATAAAATTAGTGCAGCGATCGCTCACGACTTCGCGGGGAAAACCCACCCGGGAAAAGATCCCCATCAGGGCTCGGCCCACCACGGGAGCCGTGACGGTGCGTAGGGGGATCGCCTCAGGGTATCGGGTGGTGTGATCCACTAGGACCAGGATGAAACGGTGACCTTGGGAGGTGGGGGGATCCAGGGGCCCCACGATGTCGATTCCGACTCGTTCGAATGGGGTACTGACGACCGGGAAGGGTTGGAGGGGAGCCTTGCGCTTCCCCCCACTCTTCCCACTAGCCTAGCACGTGGGACAGGACTTGCAGTGGGCTTCTACAGCTGCTCTCATCCTAGGCCAGTAAAAGTGAGTCACGAGACGGCTGTAGGTTTTGTCTTAACCCAGGTGGCCGGCAAGGGGGACGTCGTGGGCCAAGCCCAGGAGGAAGTCTCGGAAGCGTAGGGGTACCACCAGCACCCGGCCGGATCCTAGCTCCACCGACTTCTGTTCACTGTACAAGAGGTTATTCTCCCAATAAACTCGGTGCGTTCCGGTTTGGTCGCCTGCGGCTTGGCCCTCGGCCTGGTGCCGCAGTCCGACCAGGGAAGGACAGGTGGCTTGCTCCCGGCAGAACTCCTCCCGGGTGGGCCCGCCCTCGTGGCGCCACGGGGCCAATTCGGCCAGATCGTCTAACTCGGGGACCGGGGTGGTGTCGGACGGTGAGGGTTCGTCGCTGGCGACTGACCCTCCCGATGGGGGGACGGGAGGACCCTCGGCGGGGACTGCTCTGACTCCCTCGGTCGGGGGGTCCTCGAATTCCCCCAGGGGGGTGAGTCGGGCGGACATAGATCGGGTGGTGGCGCACACCCACTCGGGGAGTCCCATCATCCCTAGGTGGGCCTTGCGCTCGACGTACTTCCAGGGAGAACTCTCTAGGTCGTTCCCTAAGAGGCAGTCGACCGGCTGGGAGGTTCTTACGGCAACCCTCAGTTTACCTATCACCCCTCCCCACACAAACGGCACCAGGGCTACCTGACACATACTCTCTCTATTATCCGCGGAAATTACGGGGCAAAAGACGTTGGGTAGGATCTGCTCCTCGGGGACTAAGTGCCTGAGGACACCGGTGATGCTGGCCCCGGTGTCTCGCAGGGCTTCTATTTGGTGGCCATTGATCTTGACGAGCGGCCCGTACTTCTTCGTGTTGGAGGGCAGGAGGCTACCAGGGACCATCTCTCTATCTCCCAGGGATACTAGGGCCATAGCTGCGGGTTCCCACTCCCCGGTGTCCTCAACCTCCTCCCCCAGGGCTACGTTGGCTATCTGTCTAGCAGGGTTTGCAGCAGGGGGGACCTGGGGGGTCATGGGGCACTCCGGGTCATTGGCGTAGTGCCCGGGCCGCTGACAACGGAAACAAGTGATGGTTACCCGGTGCCCCCGTCTACCGGGGGGTCCGGAGACTGGTGGGGGGGCGCCGGGAAAGGTGGAGGTTGGGCCTTCGGGGGACTCGACTGGGACTCTCTCTGCCCTCCCTGGTTCCCTCCCCCTCTCTGGCGGGGTGGTCCCTGACTGGCTCGGGGGTATTCTCCTACAATGCTCCGGGGGACCCGGGTGTTGGTCCAGCGGTCTGCTTCCACAGCCAGCTTCCGGGGATCGGTGAGTTTGCTGTCGAGCAGATGCTGGCGTAGTTCCACAAAGCAGTTCGCCGTCAGGTGTTCCCACAACATGAGGTCGGTGAGTTCCTCGAGGGTGGGGACCTTGCTGCCCTTGATCCACCCATCGAAGGCCCGACTGAAAAAGTTTACATACTCCATCCAGGTGGTGCCCGGGATCTTCCTGCAGTCCCGGAATCGCTGACGGTACATCTCTGGGGTGAGGCCGTACCTAGTGAGGAGAGCCTCTTTCACGTGGCTGTAGGAGGTCTGCAGGGAGAGGGGTAGGTCGAGCAGGGTGTCCCTTCCTTCGCTCAGAAACCGTCCCCACAGCCCTGCCCCCCAGTCCTTCTGCGGGACCCGATGAGAGGTCATGGCGACCTCGTAGGCCCTGAACCATTGTTGAATGTCATCATTTTTATAATATTCTTTGACCACATCCTTGGGGATGTCGACCTTCTGTTCCGCCGGGGAGGCCGCCTCTCAGTTCCCCGGGGGCCTCCCTTCCTCATTTCTGGCTTTGAGCTCGATCTCCTTCAAGCTGCGTTCGTGCTCTAGCTGGAGCTTCGTGCTCCCGTTGGAGCTTCTTCTCTTCCAATTCGCCTTGTACGCGCATTTGTTCTACTGCTAGCTTTTTTTCCGCTAATTTCAATTCGCCTTCGATTTTGAGTTTGGCTAACTCGAGTTCGTGATTGCGACTTCTCTCTCTGTCTGCGAGTTCTTCCGGGGAAAGGCCCCCGTCTGGCACGAAGCCTCGCACCTGATTGCTGCTGCTTTCGCCCTGGGTGGGTTCTGCTTCGTCGTGTCGCTCCCCCATGCCTTCTGGGCGGGAGGCCCCGGCATCCACCCAAGCTTTCAGTGCTTTCTGCAAATCTTCTTTGGTGTTGAGACCGGTGGTAGCGATTTTAAATTCTTTGCAGAATTGCTTCAGTTCTTTGTGCGTGTATTCTTCTAGTTGTTCCACCTGGAACACCCTGTTGGTGTTGGTTTCTGCGGGGCTCATGGCGCTTCCTTCTGCCATCTTTGTCGGTAGTGCGTCAGTCGTTCACGGTGCGATCTCTAGGTTATGGGCCCGAATCCCGTCGCTTGCCACCAATGTTAGAAGGCGACCTCAGAGGGGCCCGGAGGGGGCCCTGACTGTCCTGAGACCCACCCTCAAAGTATCGTAGCCGGGCACTGGCGGGAGACTCCGCAGGGGAGGAATCTCGTATCTAGGATCGTACACTCGGCACCACACGACAAAGAGACACCACACCGAGGGTTCTTAGGATTCAAGCTTTATCAAATCGAAGTGGTAGGATCTTTATGATCGGCAAGGCAGATATTTACAAGCAGAGCGTGGGCTCACAGAGTCTTGGCGGGGGTAGGAGGTAGCGGGACAGTCTTTGGGGGGATATGGATCAAAGGCAGGAGCGTACCCGGCGCACAGCTCACAATCCTCGAGCTGGGGGATACGCTTGTCGTCGTGGGGTCCGGCGGGACCAAGGAGAGTCTGGGAGAGCCGCGAGTCACTCAGCAGGCTCAAGCACAAGTTCGGAGGTCTTACGATCTTCAGGGAGCCGCGAGTCACTCAGCAGGGCTCAAGCACAAGGCCGGAGGTCTTACGATTTTCAGGGAGCCGCGAGTCACTCAGCAGGCTCAGGTACAAGTTCGGAGGTCTTACGATCTTCGGGGAGCCGCGAGTCACTGAGCAGGGCTCAAGCACAAGTTCGGAGGTCTTACGATATTCGGGGAGCCGCGAGTCACTCAGCAGGGCTCAAGCACAAGTTCGGAGGTCTTACGATCTTTGGGGAGCCGCGAGTCACTCAGCAGGGCTCAGATGTTCCAAGGCGAAATCTGCCGGCCAGTCCCAGAGCACCCCTTGTTATAGGTCGACCCCTCTTTGATGTCCGGAGTCTGTGTAGGCAGGGGTCTTGTCACCTGGGGGTCGCTTGTCGAGATTTCCTGCCATTGTCTTTTGATCCTTTCAGGGCCGGGTCGGGAGGAGTCCCAGACACCCAGCAGGCGTGGAGCCAGCCCTCAGGGAGGCCGGAGGGCCGATCGAAACCCATCGTCCCAGGGGAGTTCAGAGGTGCGATAGAAACTGCTCCTCCCTCTCTCATCCCCTGGAAGCGTGATGTCCTCCAGCCGGAGTGGCGCCTCTAGGCCCGGGTTGTGCTGGGGCCGGGCGGCCATCTTGGTGCATGAAGTGGGCACGCGTGCCCGGGGTGGCCGAAAGGAGAGAGGCCATGGACGGGGAGGCCCGGGTCGCGTGTGTGTGTTCTGGTGGGAAGGATCGGCTGGGCCGTGTGCTTGGGGTCCCAGGTACCAGGTTAGGTAGTGCGAGGACAGGAAGAGCCACGCTACGAGGCCGGGTCTAACAATAGCGAAGATCATACATTGTTTTGGTATTCCTCAAGAGTGATGACTGGACTGAGGACACAAACAGTAGAGGTAATGTCTAGGCCAGTTTTTATGACTTACCCATCCCTCCCATTCTCCTGTCTTCTCTAATTTTGGGAAGGAGAGGAGAATGCTTAGTAGACAACACATTATATGGTGTCCAGGTCAGAATAGGTGGATCTTAAATTATACAGTATTTCCAAATTTTTCATCAAAGTTGGAGTAGGTAGTAATCTAATTAAGGAGGACTGGTGTGAGGCTGCCAAGACAAAGCATAACTGAAATATGACACAAAACACTCCATTAAATAGTTAAATAATAAATAAATGAATACATTTAAATAAATATTCAAAAGAGTCTTAATGTTAAGGATCAGAGACAAAGTTATTATGAGAGAAAGAGAGGGAGAGGGCTGTTTGTTGAGCCTGAAAGACATAGGAAAACAGAGCCTGAAAAACATGCAATTCAGACTGCAAAGTTAAGTTAACAACACCTTACAAAGAGGCTAACAACTAAGGGGCATATTACCAAGAAACGGCGTTAAAATTATCACCGCTTTAGCGGCAGAAAACTGCCGCTAAATCGTCGATAATGGGCTTGATGATATGCCCTTAACGAATTCCCATAGAAGCCCATGTTCTGGTGTCAACATGGGCTCCTATTGAAATTCTCTGCGGCATATTATCAAGCCCATTATCGCCGCTTTAGCAACAGTTTTCTGCCGCTAAAGCAGCGATAATGTTAACGCTGTGCTTGATAATATGCCCCTAAGTGAGGGAGCTGGGAAAAAGAAGTGGGCATATGAGCTGTGAGGGAAAGCGACTAACTTAAGAAAAAGTGGCAGTGTTTGGAAGTAGGAGAGAAAGACTGGTTGGGGAGAATATTTGAGAAAGCTTGTTTTAAACACAGGAAAATACGAGCAAGATCAGACGTATTCAAAGTTGTGAAAAGGGGGGAAATCAGTCAAAATTTAATTTTCTTTTTGTTTCTAGAAAGAGCATGGGCGAATCTGAATTGGCAGCCTTTCTAATATTGCTTCCTATTTTTTCATGTGAGAATTTTGCTTAGCAGCATAAATTCCTTATTTCCTGCTGTGGCTCTAAAACACCCCTTTTTACTCCTATTTTGGTCTTTATCACAGTGAAATGAAAAAGTCAGCATGATATTGTGGCTCTCACGTGGCCACCTATGTTGTTCTTTGTCTAGAATCCTCAAGGCCTACGGGTTACTTCCTGCCTTGCGAAGTTCAATAAGCAGCGAGGATAAACGATATCTTAATTTCTCACCGTCCTCGTTTGTGTTCTCTTTTTATTTCCTGCCATCAATTCGCGGTAGAAAACAGAAATTCCTTTCTGTGGTGGTCTCACGTGGCTTTTTGTACTAAGCTAATTAGCAGACTTTGCAGCCAAAATGCGTTTTACCGAACAAAACCGTCTGAGGTGTATGCGGATTAAGCATATAGAACATAAGACCTAATTACGTTATTTGAATAATGGGAATTGTCAATAAAACGGATAGTTTTGAGATTATTTAAGAAGACAATTTCCGTTTTAAGCTCCTGGTTAATACAATGGCACTGTGCAACGGATTCTGCAGCCACGCCTCTGCCAAACAGTGATTTGTGCTGCAGAGGTCCACCTACCTGACACATCCTTCACCTCAGGTGATACAAAAGTACTACTCATGTGCTTACACCTGCCTTCTTGCCTTGACTGAAAGAAAACGAGTAACTTGTCTTCTTGGCTCATGCAAACATGCCCACTGTATTTTAATGAGATGACCCCGGCCCCCCACGCTGTGTCTCAGACCGCAGCCCTGCCTACGCTGCCTGCCGATTTAATGGGTGCGGATTCATACTTTGTATGTCCAGACTTGTGGGGAGGTTTACTAAGATTTTATGCCATGATTGCATCACAATAGTGATGCAGATCGGTGCAAAATCTTTTTTTCCGATTGACTTTCCAGCGTGAAACTTGTTTAGAGCGGGAAACAACGTGAAAGTAAAGCGAAGCAGCGTAAGCACTGCTTTGCTTTACTTAGCGCCAAGGGGTGTACCATGGGTGGAGCATGGGCATTCCCCTGCATCCACCCAAGGTTTCTGGTGCTAAACCCTATTTACTAAATAAAGTAGACATGGTTTAAGGTCAGAAAACTGCGCCTTTTTGAAGTAGGCGCAACAAGGAAAAATGCTCTAATTTCTCCTTCCTGTTCCGACTCTGTACGTGTGCTGTAAAGTACAGCACACATGCAAAGAGGGAAAAGGACTAAAGTCAGTTTATGCATAGAATTTTGTACTGGAATGGTACCCTTGTACTATGGTGAAAAGGTGTCTCTGTGGAGCACGGCAGCTGGGAAAGGGTAGAAGAGTGCCATATTTCTGTAAGTATGGTGCTCACCTTCTCTCTCCTTCTAATGCAACACAGCGCAGCATTTGCGGCTGCTGCACTGCGCTGTGCGATAAAGTAGTAAATCTGGCCCAGGTGTTTTAGCGAATTTGACTCATTACATCGCATACCAATACCACGCGTGCCATTAGAACGCGGGTATTACTACGCGATGTCATTGACAACGACAAACCATTACATCGCAAACCTTTACCAAAACTATACCTTTACCACGCATACCATTACAATGAAAAGGCATTCATGGTAAAGGTATTCTCATGGAAAAAGTTTGAAAGGTAAGTGACTCTACCCTCCCCTACCCTAAACCCTAATTTAGTACCCCTGCACGACCCTCCTACGACCCCCAGTCCTCTCCCTACATTTACACTACCCTGCATGACCCATCAACACTACCCTAATCCCTAAAACACTACCCTACACTACACGAACACCACAACACTACCCTAAACCCTAAAAACACCACACCCAGCACGACCCTGCCCTGACCGCCAGTCCGGTCCCTACACTAAAACACTACCCTGCACGACCCCCGACACTACCCTAAACCCTAAAATACTACCCTACACTTCGAAAACACCACAACAGTACCCTAAACCTTAAAACACTACCCCCCGCATGACCCACAGACCGTCCCCTACACTCAAAGACTACCCTGCACAACCCCCGAAACTACCCTAAACCCTGAAACACTAGCCTACACTACACAAATACCACAACACTACCCTAAACTCTAATACACTACCCCCCACATGACCCCCAGTCCAGCCCCTACACTCAAACAGTACTCTGCACGACCCCCGACACTACCCTCAACCCTAAAACACTACACTACAATACACAAACACCACAACACTACCCTAAACCCTAAAACACTACCCCAGCACGACTCTCCCCCGACCCCCAGTCCGGTCCTTACACTGAAACACTACCCCCAACACAACCCTCCCCCTACCCCCAATCCCCCTTACCTCTCTCTCCTCGTGGTTCCTCTCTCCTGGTTCCAGCATTGTCTGAGGGGCGATGTGCATAGTTGTGAGGAAACGGAAGAGCCTCAGTTTCCTCAGAACGATGTGGATAGCCATTACATCGCATGCGTTGTAATGCATGCGATCTAATGACTTGCGGTGAAACAGCCGCATTGTAATGGCTATTCACCGTTTTTGCACCAGGCAATTCAGGGTGTGGGTGCATCAGATATTCCCCTTATTCTGGAATGCCACTCCACCAGACGTGTGCTAAGGGACCAAGGACCTCATTACATTTGCCCTCTTAAATTCTTAATTGACTCCATCACTCAGTGTAACTGATACCCAAGGGACCAGTAACTCTATGGCGGCAGAGTTGATGATTGATAGGAATACTAGTGGGATTCTTAGGCTCCACTGAGAAATGAGGATCGTAAATTGAGGATTTGTATATTTTGTACCAGATCCTAATACTGATTCCTTTTTTTCTTCTCTAACATAGATATTGCTTGCTTCGAATACGTGAACTCGTGGGGAGAAAAACACCCAGTCTGTGGTAAATCCATGGACCTCAACATTCTGTTGGAGCCAAGAACAGCAGTTTCCAGACCCATAGGAACTAAAACAGCACTTCTAATAACGTCCTTAGATTGGACTCCGCACTTCGGTCTTTCCCTGGTACTGCAAAAATGCCAATTTCAGTTTGTTCTGCCTCAGATTTTTGCAGCTTTATTCTTTTCTAGACAGAATCTTCCATGTGCAAAGGTACCTCCAGCGCTCATTCTCAGCAGTCAGTATTCTCATTTCCTCCTGGCAAATACAGAACACAACTTCTAGTGCTCCTCTTCCCGATCCTGTTGAAATGGAGTAGACAATCAGTGACTCCTATCCTGGCACACAGAAGTTTCTCCTGTGGCATAAGACCTGCATTCTGATGTAAATACATCTAGGTACACTAGCTGATAGTTCTGCCCATTCTAATTCCAAGATTGCAGACTGATGGGCTTACTTATGAGGGGCTTGCGCTGCCGGAGCATCACTTTTCTGATGCTTCTGCACCGCAAAACCCTCAACCAATCTATGAGGCCACGCAATGCCAATTTTCGTGGCTTTGAATTACCTCAGAGATATGGAGTAAGGCGAGGCAACGCAAGTTGCTGCGTTGCCTTTCTCTGTCCCAGGGAGGCATTCCATGGGCTTTGCAGTAGATTTTCCCATGCAACACCCATGGGTTTTGAACACAAGGGGTATGAGAGCACACTGCTTAACTTCCAAGCACATTTCACCCCTTAGCATTATAGTAAATGCAATTCACTTAAGACGCTTACTTGAGTTTTTGTTGAAGTATTTCAGAACAGTTGGTGCAGGTTAGTGCTGTGAACCTCTAGACACATGTGTTTCTGAGTATTATCCTTCATCAGTAGAGATAAAAAAAGAAATTCATCTGGGGCCACAATCCACTCAGGTCTCAGTACCTCTCTCTGGCACACAGGTGCATCTCCAAAAGCTCATCAGCTCAATGGCTCAAGGGAGTCTTTTCAAACACAAGGGGGATGGGAGCACACTGCTTAACCTTCCAGCACAGTTCACCTGTTAGCATTATGGTAAATGCAGTTCACTTTAGACGCTTACTTGAGTTTTTGCTGAAGTGTTTCACCAAAGTTGTTGCAGGTTAGTGCTGTGAATCTCTAGACACATGTGTTTCTGGATATTATCCTTCATCAGTAGAGATAAAAAATGAAATTCATCTGGGTTTGTTGAGAAACTTGTCACAATCATCTCAGGTCTCAGTACCTCTCTCTGGTGCACAGGTGCATCTCCAAAAGCTTGTCAGCTCAATGGCTTAAGGGAGCCTTTTCAAACAAAGAGATACAAGGGAAAGAACTGTATCACCTAAAGGCCTGGTGTCCCAACTGTAAGAAGTTGGGACACTTAACTGGAGATGTTTCTTGTCCTAACAAGAACCCCCTAGTCCTCCTAAAGCTCCCCCTGGTGTAGTTAGTCTCCAGATGGGATCAACAGTGTGCCCAGAGCAAATCAGGGTTCACTCTGATGCATTTCTAGTCACTGAGGGTGAAGTTGAGTTTGCCACTTTAGCTGTGTGACCACCCAAATTAAAGAATTATTTTCAATACCCCTGGATCAATGGGACTAGAATAGAAGCCCTGATGGATACAGGTGCCAGTGTCACTATGGTGAGAGATACACTGGTTTCCCCAGAGCAACACCTGATTGGGAAATCATACCCAGTCACTAATGCTGACAGTGTTACCACTAACCATGCTATGGCTATGGTAACATTAGCCTGAGGGGGTTACGGCCTGAAACAGGTAGTGGTCTCTCCAAAGCTTCCAGCTGCTTGTCTGCTTGGTAATGACATGGAAACCTCAGTATGGTCAGAGGTAGAACTGAAAACCCATGCAGCAATTCCGGATATCGCTGAGATTGTGTGTGTTAAGACAAGAGCACAGAGCTGAAAGCATGGTGAAAAGGAAGTGTTGGAGCCTTAAAGAATGGTCCAACGTTCCAAGAGGAAAGGTACGAAGACTAGGAAACAAGCTTCTGAACAGCTCAAAACTCTGAAGCACTGTCCTCAGAGCGAGGACTTGGAAGCCCCAGAGGGACCTGAGCCTATGGAATGTGACCATTACCAGGGGGACCTACTAGGGAAGAGCTGTGCCTTTGACAGCAGGCCTGTCCAACTGCTGACACCCTAAGGCAGCAAGCTGCTACACAGGAAAAGGGAGATGTCACTGGTACCCACAGAGTCTATTGGGAGGAGGGACCACTGTACACTGAGGTCAGAAACTCCAACCCTGAAGCCACTAGGAGAGTGGTAGTGCGTCAGAAGTACAGGGAGTTCCTACTAACTTTAGCTCATGATATCCTCCTAGCTGGACATCAAGGCCAAACCAAACCCTGGGAAAGGTTAGTTAGCTACTTTTAATGGCCCCAGATGCCTCAGAAGGTAAAGAAGTTTGTCAGCTCCTGTGTCACCTGTCAAGCCAGTGGAAAAACAGGTGGACACCCAAAGGCCCCCTTAATTCCACTAGCGGTGGTTGGGGTTCTCTTTGAAAGGGTGGGTGTGGACACAGTGGGTAGACTTGAACCCTCCCAGAGTATCAGGAAACAAATTCATAGTAGTGGTAGTGGATCATGCCACTAGGTATCCTGAACAATTCCCCTTAGGACTACTACAGCTCCTGCAGGAGCCAAGGCCCTCATTGGTGTCTTCATGAGGGTAGGGTTACCGAAGGAGGTGGTTTCAGACAAGGTGTCAAACTTCATGTCTGCTTCCCTAAAACACATGTGGAAAGAGTGTGGAGTACAGTACAAGTTTACTACACCCTATCACCTACAAACCAATGGTCTTGTTGAGAGGTTTAACAAGACATTGAAAGGCATGATTATTGGCATGATTACTGGGCTCCCTGAAAAGATCAAAAGGAGATGGGATGTCCTCTTACCATGCTTACTTTTCGCCTACAGAGAGGTGCCCAAGAAGGGAGTAGGGTTAACTTCCTTAGAACTTCTGTTTGGCCATCCTGTAAGGGGACCACTCTGTCATGTCAAAGAGGGTTGGGAGATGTCTCTCAAAGAACCCAAACAAGGCATTGTGGCTTATCTACTAGGCCTAAGGTCCAGATTGGCAGAGTACATGGAAAAAGCTTCCAAAAATCTTATAGCCAGCCAGGAGCTCCAGAAGCACTGGTATGACCAAAATGCTGCACTGGTAGAATTTCAACCAGGACAAAAGGTGTGGGTTTTGGAGCCTGTGGCACCAAGGGCTCTTCAGGACAAATGGAGTAGCCCTTTCCCCATCTTAATAAAGAAAAGTGCGGTCACCTACTTGGTTGACCTGGGCACACTCAGGATGACCAAAAGAGTGATCCACGTGAACCGCCTTAAGCTTTTCCATGACAAGGCTGACATCACCATGCTGATGGTGACTGATGAGGTTCAGGAGACATAAAGTGAACCTCTCCCTGACATCCTCTCTTACAGCCCAAAAGATGGGCCAGTAGATGGAGTTGTCTATTCAGACACCCTCTCTGCCCAACAGCAGGCTGATTGCAAGCAAGTCTTGGAACAGTCTGCTAAGCTCTTTTCCTTGTCCCCTGGTCAGAGAAACTGGTGTACTCATGATGTGGACACTGGGGACAGTGTACCTGTCAAGAACAAAATCTATCGACAGTCTGATCAAGATAAGGCGAGCATCAGAGCTGAAGTCAGCAAGATGCTGGATCTAGAGGTTATTGAACCCTCTGAGAGCCCCTGGGCCAGTCCAGTGGTTTTAGTCCCCAAACTTCATCCACAGGGTGGAACGAGAGAAATGAGGTTCTGTGTGGACTGTAGAGCGCTTAACTCTGTCACCAAGACATATGTTCACCCTATCCCAAGAGCTGATGAATTGATAGATAAGTTAGGTGCATCCAAATTTCTAAGTACCTTCAACTTAAATGTAGGGTACTGTCAGATTGACATGGCACCAGGAGCAAAAGAAAAGACAGCATTCTCCACACCTGATGGGCATTATCATCTTACTTTTATGCATTTTGGTTTAAAGAATGCCCCTGCCACCTTCCAAAGGTTGGCGAATCACGTCCTTGCCGGATTGCTAGCCTTGGTGCAGCATATCTAGATGATGTTGCTGTCTTTAGCTCCACCTTACAGGATCACCTGATCCACCTGGGGAAGGTATTAAAATCCCTGCAGACTGCAGACCTAACTATCAAGGCATCCATTTGCCAGATTGAGCAGGGAATCGTTGTACACTTGGGCCATCTTGTTGGTGGAGGTCAAGGGCAACCCCTACAATCCAAGATCCAGGCCCTACCAGCCTGTCCCCACCTCGAACCTGCTCCAGCCAAATCCCGGTGTGTCCTGCTGCCAGCAACCTCAAGAACCCTGAGGAACTGCCCTGCCTTCCACAAGAAAAATGTTATCTCCCATGAGCACCGAATTTGATCCCCTACAGACTCCGGCAAAATCTGTGAGTCTGCACCACTCCGCACCCGACGCCTACGGCCCGAGTTTGAGTGGCCCAAAACCACGAGGAGGACTCCTTGAAGAGCCTGACCTGAGATCTGGTGATCTCTGACCTGTCTAGAATCTCCAAGTGAAGCCTGCAGCCTCTTTTTGGAGGATCCCCCCGGCCGTGGCTGGAGCTGGTAAGGAAAACCTGACGCCTAAAAACACCACTGCACCAACAGTGCCAGGGCTTTGGGTGGCCCAACCAACGGTGCCTCAGCATCCCCAGGCATCCCAACTTACCTCTCTAACCGGTGGTCCCCTCTAGAAGATCTTCGTCCCTGAGCCTGCATTCTTTGTTGCAACAGAAAATCCCCTTTGAAATCAACATGGCACTCGACGCCAAAGCAGCACCCTGCACCCTGCTCTACTGTGGGTGTACTTTGGGTGCTAACTCGGATCAACCTTTGCCCTGAGCCTAACAACAGGAGCTTTTCTCCCACAACCTTGTGGCCTGCCCGTGAGCAGCCACCAACCATAAGCCCCCTATCCCCTATTGGATAACATTGGCCTCAACACTGCACCGAACCGCCCTAGTGCCACTGAGGGTGTTTCAATGTTGCATCCTTGACTCTGTGGGACTAGTTCGTAAATCCTTAGCCCTTTATAAACTTCAAAGACCAAATGAGGGTTATAGGGACACATATGTGTTTTAAAAGGTTTTTATTTTTTTCTTGTGTCTGTTTTTATAATTACTTGGAATAATAATGTAAATTTATGAATGTCTTTTTTTAGTATGCTTTTATGGTGAGATTTGTTGCACCGAATAAAGCTGACTTTGACTTTGACTCTGTGGGAACCCTGTAGCTAACCCCAGAATACCAACTCCCACAAATATTTAATTACCTGTAAACCAATAACTCTATTTTCCTCCATAGGATTGCATTGACTGTTTTCCTTGAAAATTGTTCCAAGTGTGGAGTTGGTTTGTATGGATCATTGACAAAACTGCAAATGTACTAAAAGTGATTTACTTACCTTTTGTCTAGGAGATGTCTCTGTGTGGTAGCTAGGCATATCACACTGATTAGCAAAAGTAATCTGAAAAGTAATCCAATAAGTAACGCACAAAGTAATTTACAATGTAACTGAAAAGTAATTTCAAAACAGTAATTTACCTGTAATTCATTCAACTGCATTTGAACCTGAATTCAATTGTACAATATGGCATAAGATTTTGCAAAGCATTTATTTCACTTACCTGCACCAAGCATGGCTTGATTCTAGAAATAAAATAGGTTAATAATATTTTTTATACAAATCAAATTGGTCTAAGTTCAGTCTTTGAGTGTGTGGCATCATTTGCTGATTGGGTGTGTAAAACAAATGCTTAACACTACCCTTTGATAAAGCCTTACTGCTCGCCAACACTACCACAAATAGAGAGTAAGGTGCTATCTACTTTTACCTCTGCCTACCTTTGGGGTTCCACTGGCCTCTGTGCACACTATACCACATTTTGGCATAGTATATACAGAGCCTGCTTCCTACATTGGTGGATCAGCGGCTGGATATACAAATTTGCATTTGTTCGACTGACTTGGTCACCGCCTGATCACACGACAGAACTCTTAAACTGTCTTTAGAATTCTGAATTTTGAATTTGACCAATTTTTCTAAACTACTAAAAGTCTTGTTAGGGCCTTGGTTAAATTCCTTTAGAATTTTAGAAAAATAAAAGCTCACTTTAGTTCGGGGTAAGAGGGGTTAGAACATTTTGTTAGAATGTCTCTTAACAAAAACACAGCTGTTAGTGAAGATAACCATTGCATAGAGAACCAGGAGGAGGAGCTCGACCTCACCTCTTATCTCCACTTAGAATTTAGGGAGTTACGGTCTCTATGCAAGCTTAAAAGTATAGGAGACTGGGTCTTCCTATTGCAAATTCTTTAATTCTAAAGCATGGTTTTGAGAGTGGTGTACTTAAACCTAATTTTAAATCTGTAAGTTAGATGTAAATTTATGGTCCACATTGGACAGTTAACGTGGTGTTTGGTCATCCTAATTTCCACCCCTTCTATCGACAGAGAAAGGTTCATCAGAGGATCATTGCATCTGTGGAAAACGGAAACGCTGCAGATTGCCTAATGGTAAAGGGCCCAGTAGGGTAAATTTAGTAAGGAGAGTAAGTGTACAGAACGTTTTTACCATGCTTGTGCTGCAACAAGTTTCTTTATATTGAGGTTAGGTTATTTCTGAGGATGGCGAAGACCATACATTGTTTTGGTATTCCTCAAGAGTGATGACTGGACTGAGGACACAAACAGTAGAGGTAATGTCTAGGCCAGTTTTTATGACTTACCCATCCCTCCCATTCTCCTGTCTTCTCTAAGTTTGGGAAGGAGAGGAGAATGCTTAGTAGACAAAACATTATATGGTGTCCAGGTCAGAATAGGTGGATCTTAAATTATACAGTATTTCTGAATTTTTCATCAAAGTTAGAGTAGGTAGTAATCTAATTAGTGATGACTGGTATGAGGCTGCCAAGACAAAGCATAACCGAAATATGACACAAAGCACTCCATTAAACCGCTAAATAATAAAGAAATACATAAATAAATAATCAAAATAGTCTTTCATGTTAAGAATCAGAGACAAAGTTATTATGAGAGAAAGAGAGGGAGAGGGCTGTTTGTAGAGCCTGAAAGACATAGGAAAACAGAGCCTGAAAAAATGCAATTCAGACTGCAAAGTTAAGTTCACCACACCTTACAAAGAGGCTAACAACTAAGTGAGGGAGCTGGGAAAAAGAAGAAGTGGGCATATGAGTCTGTGAGGGAAAGCGACTAACTTAAGAGAAAGTGCGAGTGTTTGGAAGTAGGAGAGAAAGACTGGTAGGGTGAGAATATTTGAAAAAGCTTGTTTTAAACACAGGAAAATATGAGCAAGATCCGACGTACTCAAAGTTGTGAAAAGGGGGAAAATTAGTCAAAGTAAAATGGTCTTTTTGTTTCTGTTAAGAGCATGGACGAATCTGAATTGGCAGCCTTTCTAATCTTGCTTCCTATTTTTTCATGTTAGAATTCTGCTCAGCAGCATAAATTCCTTATTTCCTGCTGTGGCTCTAAAACGCCCCTCTTTACTCCTCTTTTGGTCTTTATCATGGTAAAATGAAAAAGTCAGCATGATATTGTGGCTCTCGTTTGGCCACCGATGTTGTTCTTTGTCTAGAATCCTCAAGGCATGCGGGTTACTTCCTGCCTTGCGAAGTTCAATAAGCAGCGAGGATAAACGATATCTTAATTTCTCACCATCCTCATTGTGCTCTCTTTTTATTTCCTGCGAGGAAGTCGCGTTGGAAAACAGAAATTCCTTTCTGTGGTGGTCTCACGTGGCTTTGTGTACTAAGTTAATTAGCAGACTTTGCAGACAAAATGCGTTTTACCGAACAAAACCGTCTGAGGTGTATGCGGATTAAGCGTGTAGAACATAAGACCTAATTACAGAATTTGAAGAATGGAAATTGTCAAGAAAACAGATAGTTTTGAGATTACTTAAGAAGGCAATTTCCGATTTATGCTCCTGGTTAATACAATGGCACTGTGCAATGGATTCTGCAGCCACGCCTCCCCCACACAGCGATATGTGCCGCAGAGGTCCACCTGACAGATCCTTCACCTCAGGTGATAGAAAAGTACTGCTCATCCGCTAACACCTGCCTTCTTGCCTCGACGGAAACAAAACGAGTAACTTGTCTTCTTGGCTCATGCGAACAGGCCCCCACTGTATTTTAATGAGATAACCCCGGCCCCCCACGCTGTGTCTCAGACCGCAGCCCTGCCCGCGCGGCCTGCCGATTTAGTGGGTGTGGATTCATACCTTGTATGTCCAGACTTGTGGGGAGTTTTACTAAGATTTTATGCCATGTTTGCATCACAATAGTGATGCAGATCGGTGCAAAGTCTTTTTTTCAGATTTACTGCATCGCGCTGGAAATAATGCGAAAGAAACGCAAAGCAGTGTATGCGCTGCTTTGCATTATTTAGTGCCAAGGGGCGTACTATATGTGGAGCACGGGCATTTCTATGCATCCACCCAAGGTTTCTGATGCTAAACCTTATTTACTAAGTAAAGTAGACAGGGTTCAACATGAGAAAACTGCCCCGTTTTGAAGTAGGCGGAACGTAGAAATGCTTTCATTTCTCCTTCCTGTTCTAACTTTGTACATGTGCTGCACTTTCAGCACACATACAAAGAGGGAAAAGAGTTAAAGTCAGTCTCTGCATAGAATTTTGTACTGGAAGGGTACCCTTGTGCTATGGCACAAAGGTGTCTCGGTGGAGCACGTCAGCTGAGGGAAAGGGTAGGAGAGTGCCATATTTCTGTAAATATGGCGTTCACCTTCTCTCTCCTTCTTATGCAATGTAGCATAGCGTATAATTTGCAGCTACTGCACTGCGCTGTGCGATAAAGTAGTATATGTGGCCATAGGTCTTTACGCACCAGGTAATCCAGGGCATCAAATATTCCCCTGCTTCTGGAATACCACTCCACCAGAGGTGTACTAAGGGCCGAAGGTCCTCATTACATTTGCCTTCTTAAATCCTCAATTGGCTCCACCATTCAGGGTAACTGATACCCAAGGCATCCGAAACTCTAGGGCGGCGAAGTTGATGACCGACAGGAATATGAGTAGGATTCTTAGGCCCCACTGAGAAATGAGGATCATATTTTGAGGATTTGTATATTTTTGTATCTGATCCTAATAGTGATTCTTTTTTTTCACCTGATATTTCTAACGTAGATTTTGCTTGCTTGGAATACGTGAAATCGTGGGGAGAAAAAACTCTGGTAAATTTGTGGACCTCGAGGGAGCGAAGAACAGCAGTTACCAGCCCCATAAGAGTTAAAGTGGCATCCTTAGAGTGGACCCCGCACTTCGGTGCAGGTCTTTCCCTGATAAAGCAGAAATGCAAAATGTTGTTTGTTTGCCTCAGATTTTTGCAGTTTTATTCTTTTCTAGACAGAATCTTCCATGTGCTAGGGTACATCCAGAGGCCTCCTCAGCAGCCAGTGAGCTCATTTCCTAGAGGCAAATTCAAAGCACAACTACTAGGCTCCTCTTCCCGATCCCGGTGAAATGGAGTTGACAATCAGTGACTCCCACCCTGGCACACAAAAGAGTTTCTCCCATGGCATAAGACCTGCATTCTGATGTAAAGATATCTTGGTACAGTAGCTGGTAGTTCTGCCCCATTCTTATTCCAAGATTGCAGACTGATAGGCTTATTTATGAGAGGCCTGTGCTTCTAGAGCATCACTTTTTCTGATGCTCCGGCAGCGCAAATCTCTCAACCATTTCTATGAGGCCACGCAAAGCCACTTTGCATGGCTTTGAATGACCTCATAGATATGGAGTGAGGCAAGGCAACGCAAGCTTCTGCATTGCCTTACTCTGTACCAGGGAGGCATTCCATGGGCTTTGCGGTGAATTTTCCCATACAACACCCATGGGTTTTAATGATCCCCCATTATGTTCATCACATAAACCTGGGGAAGCCTCAAACCCTTACGCCTCCCTATGGGTGGTGTAATGAGGATAAATATTTGTATTTCTCCTCGTTTTTTCCTCTTTCCATATGTGCTGCTTTCTGCGCACACATAGAAAGAGGAAAAGGCCCGCTGGATTGTTTTTATGGTGTAAGGTGCATTGCCCTGCACAAAAACAATCTTGCCTGCAATGGAGGTATTCTTGCACCATGGTGCTAGGGTGCCTATGTTGGCACTAGGCTGCCAAAATCGCACCAGCGCAAGCAGAAAGGACAGGAATGCACCATACTGCTGAAATACGATGAACTCCTGTCCTTTCACTTTGGCGTAGGGCAGAGCAGCAAGGTGGCTTACTGCGCTGCGCTACAGCAAAATGCCATAAGTGAGACCCCAATAGAAAAGGTACTGGCAAGTGTTCTCTCTGCATTTCAAAAAGAACGCTCTGTCTCCAATACTCCACAACGTAGAGTCTGATGTACTACAAAAGACTTAGGAATGCTTCGCTGAGGTCATGCAATTCACATCTGCTGTTTGACAGGCTCTGTCCAATCCTCCATCGTATCTACCGCTTGCATACCGGAAATAAAATGGATTCCAAGATGCTGAAAGTTAATCACTGCATCATACATACATCACACTCATCTTATTACATGCGTATCATGAATGGATACATGCGACATTCACATACCTCACCTGGTTGCAGGTGATTGACAGATCACATTGAACTAGAGAGGCCAGTTAGCACACTCCATGCACTGACATGGGAACAAAGGCATGCATTGCCATTATCTTATTCCTGCTGCCACAATTGTCAGTCCTCCGCAGCTCAGTGAGCTCATGGTAGTTACACTCGTAAAAAGGGAATGTACATGGTGTGACCCTCCAGACTAGATAGACCCACTCTGGGGTTGCATTCAATGTTAGAGATGTGCACTCAGCACACATGCACTATTATTGTGTGTGCTAAAGCAAAAATTAAAATAAACCAAAATTCCCTACAGGGAACTCACGGCAGTGGCTCACACTCTCCAGAGCAATGTCAGTGATATAAAAACTTGGCAATCAATTCCAAGCACTGGAGGGTGGATTTGATGGAAGAGGGCCAGTCACTTGGACCTCTCTCTCTGACTGGTATGTTGGTCTTAAGCAAAGAGTTGAAAAGAGACTTTGGGGGGGGTCAAAAAACCTCAGAAAGGTTTAAATGCAGCATTGGGCTTCTACTCTTCCAGAGGTTGCGCCTGCATGAGAATTAGCGGGAAGGTTAGCCGTAGGGTTCACTGATCGCCTCTGATGTCTGTCATGCTAGAGGGTGGGTGGAAGGAGGGAATAGCTTTCAAGACAAAACTAACATTGAAAGCTAGTAACGATCTGATCAGCTAATTATTCCGTGAGTGATGCATAGGCATACCATATTTAAACAGTAGCAATAGGGTGTTCTGAAATACTTTTGGAATACTTTAGAATCTAAACAGATTCGCTTGATCTGACTTCTCTGAGCCAATTCCTCCATTTACAAGTCCTTGTATTGTGCATTATTTCTATCAAAGAGCGAGGACTTTTGAAAGCACACATGTCGCTTCCTCACGTCTATCAGAGTTCACACAATAACTCTGTGCAGTATTTATAAAAAGAACACTGGCCTTGTGACAAGCTAAGAACTATTAAGAGGATCAGCTCAACTACCCTTATTCTGAACCTTTTGCAACATCTTTGTGGGGGAGATTTCAAGATGTGCTCTTAACTATGTCAACACTTAAATTAGATGGGGAAGTCCAGTTTTTTTAAACTGAAAAATTAAGTGTTTTTAAAATCTTTTTGAGCGTATTTAAAGCCCTGTATGCAAAACATATGAGATATTGCTTAAGATTCTTTGCAGGTGTTGTTACGTTACATATCTTTGTGAGGATGTATTTGTCAAAGAAACACCGTTTTGACCCCTGGCCTCTGTCTGTGCACTAATCTCTGTGCTGTAAAATTGGCAGAATGCAGCCTGGTGTCGGCTATGTCACAGCCCAGGAAAACAGCAAAGCATAGTGTCCCTTCCAAGTGGGTGAAGAAGGGAGGCTGGTGGGTCAGTGGATGCGAGACCAGCCAGGACAAGTGTCACCTGGCAAACATGGGCGAGTTGAGAGGGATGCCGTTCTTTAAATAAAGTAAGGTATGTAGTAAAAAAATAGAAAGACATGCCTGCAGACATAGAGCTCTTTGCTTGGGACCAGAGGCTATCTTTTGTGGCATCGAGTTGTGTTAGTAATCATGGATCATACTGAGATATGGTGGTAATGACCTGGGTCACAGTCCTCTCCTCTCTACAACAAGCTCCCAAGATGTCAGATTTTGTCCTGCGTTGGGGGCCTGTATGCTGGCAACCCTTGAATAGAAGTTAACGCACACCATATAATTGGTCACCATGTTAGGTCTGATATGTGCTCAATGACATATTCGGCACATCCTTCTTCACCATCCATTATGTAGGTTTTTAATCTCTAAGCACGGAGCACGCGCATGATAAGTCTAAGAAGGAGATGAGCACCTACCTGTATGTGAAGGCACAAAAACTAGGTCCTGCAGAATTCAAATCCAACCTGTTTGCCAATTAGTACCCCTCCATGATTTAAGCTCGACCTCAAGAATTGTGTGGGAGACTGGCCTCCTTTTTTACTAATATTATTCGTCTTTTGGGTGACAGCATCAAAGGCGGACGATGTCACCAAGAATATTCAGAGGAGATGGCACTATCACACTAGGAAGTACACCAGTGGAGACCATTCCCCCTTTTCAAGATACATAAACCCAACAGCTGTTAATGTCAATTAAATCAGTGTTTCAAGAAGACATTTGTCCAGCTCGGGTTTTACAACAATAATCTTCCTCCGTCACTCCTGCCCTTTCATCTGTTATAAATACCTCCCTCATTTCCGGTTAGGTTTCCCAGTTGTTGGAAGAAAAGAATAGTCAAACCCTTGTTTGAGAAATCTAGTCTAAACTCCTTGCTGTGAAGAATTTACAGGCCAATATCCCAGTTCTTCAGTTGTTATGTCGGGAGAGAAATACCTAGAAAAACAGCCTTCCAACCAGTTAGAAAGCCAAAAACGATTAGATGCATGTCAGACTTGGATAAGCACGAATATGTTGAAACTAAATGCAGACATATCAGAGGTGCTGATCGGAGGCACTATTTATGCAATACCAGCTTTTGGTCTAACCAGCTGGGCACCCTCTTTTTTCTATTGGCTTGGGGAATAACCTTACCTTTCTTTTTTACAAGGAGCTCTTTTTGGAAAAGTAAGTAAATGCTGTACTCTTGGGAGTTTCAGTCGAGGGTCCAGAGAAAGATTCTTAGACACTCGCCAGATTGCAACTCTTCCAGAGAATGGAATTTGGATTGCACAAGTCTGAACATATAACAAAGGCCTTTAGTAAACAGCATTGGCTTACAGTGAAACAGAGAACTGAGGGGTATATTCTCAAGAACGTGTGATAACTACCGCAAGAGTAGCTTATTGCGACTCACCACATCGCAGTCCTCGCGGGAAAATAACTCTGTGTCAACGTGGTATTCCAAAGCTGGTGGCAACATGCGATAGTCCCACGATAACGTATCAAACCAGCGAATTAAAACCAACGCGATGCCGCAAAAATGTGAAACACCAACACCAAAAATCCGCAATGACACAAATCGTGAAATAAAAATCAGCGAAAACCAGCCACAGGCCTGCAATCCCCACGCGGCATGCAGGAAAATGCACTACAAAAGTTGAAAGAAAACACATACAAAAGCCAAACAGCGAACCACAAAGGAGTCAGCTGGAGGAAGTGCAGAGGACAACCAGAACCCCACAAGCCCCCCGGAGGACCAGCCTGGGACTTCGGGGTCAGGGAAGGCCAAGGAAAAGAAGAGTAGGAAGAAAAGGTTCAGTGCGCAGGAAAACAGGATCCTGATAACGGAGGTGATAGAACACCATCAGCTACTGTTCGTCACCTCCACTGTGTCACTGGGAACCAGAAATGGAATATGGCAGACCATCGTGGACAAGGTGAACGCAGTCGGAGTACTGAAGAGGACAATGGACGAGGTCAAGAGGCGCTGGAATGATGTCAAGCGAAAAACAAAGCAGTAGCTCGCAAACAACCGGAAGGCAGCAATGCAGACTGGAGGTGGCAGTCCAGCGCCACAGGAGGAGCTGGACAAGATGGAGGAAATGAGTCCACAGTCATCAGTAGGGAGACAGTGGCAGGAGTTGGGGGACCGGACACTGCTTAACAGGACTGGACACAACAGCAACAGGGTGAGTAACAACCAGGGACTGGGGGATGGGGGAGATGGGCACAATGGCACACATACACAAGTAAGCACAGAACAGTATCAGACAAACCATGCACCAGACCCCCAACTCCCACCAAGATACCAATGCACCCACGAATGCCACATACCAGCACTGTAAAAGCACAGAAGGCAGATGCACACCACATGTAAGGGATGAGGGACAGCCACCTCAGAGCTGCAGGGGCGACTCCTCCAAAATGCGGCCCACATCACATGCAGAGCACCACAACATTGACAACGACGTGGCAAAATCTGCAACACGTCCACAACAGAACAGGGGACACAACTGGTCCCGCTTGTGTGCAGTACCTGGCCAATCACATATGGCACTGCTGGGAAATGTGAGTTGACAATGTACAAGTACAAACACACATCCGTGAAGTGGTCGAAATGTCCACTGTACCACATCATATAGACCGCTCCCCACAAACAGTCACAATGTACACTGTCATCCAGTCTGCATGTAAACATGTTCAATGCGTCAACATATATGTGAACACAATGTTAAACTGCATCTCACCTTCACATTGCAGAGGGAAATACAACACCTCCTGCAGAGCAGTCCCAACCTCTCTTCTCTGATGACGAAGAGGACAACCAGACCTTCGACCCCGACGCCCTCCAACAGCTCGTGGACAGCCCTGCACCCCACCTCCAGGAGCAGGGCAGCCCAGCTCCTATGAGGAGAACCCACCCCCTGCACAGTACACAGACCAGGCTGCACCCACCCCCACGGCTGACTCCCAGGACCCCCACGACCAAAACATGGCCTTCCAACTCCGTGTGTTGGGGTACCAAGAGAAGCTGTCCGAACAGGTGCAGGTGGGGTTCGACTGCATGGCAGACAAACTAGACACAATACGTGGTTGTCTAAGTGCCATCAGGGACCACTCACAGTCCTTAATGGACACCGACAGTCCGCTCCAATGCTCTCCAACAAACCATGTCCAACCCCCAGGGTCCTGACTCAGAGGCAAGAACGACTGCCAAGTCATAGTGGCTCCAGCAAGCTCGCCCGGGAGTTGGGACTCATGCAGAGGCTCATGGAGGACAGGGAGCTTCAGCGTGTGGAAACAGCAGCTGATACAGCTGCACACCAGCGAGAGTCTGGCACCGATGCATGCTGCTGCTACCACTCCATCCACATCTACGGCCACTGATGTGTCAGTGCCACACAGTGCGGCACACATTCCACCTCCGGCCCCTGCGATGTCACTGCCACACAGTGCTGAAGAAAAAACACCACCACCCACATGTGAGGCACCTGAAACAGCAGAGGACGAAGATGTGGATGAATCTGGCCTCGTGGTCATAAGGAAGCAGAGGCATCCATGTCCGCCATATGGCCTGTTAATGCTTGGTTCTGCCCTCAGCATCATCCCCTTCCAGTGTCCCCCGATGCATTCTGCGACACTCACCTTGGACCTCAACATGGACTGCCATATTCTGTCTGGTCACCCATGACACAGATATCAGACTGAGGACTGAACTCCTCCACTACTGAGAAACATGTCATTCTCAGAAGGACTCTGGATGGGGCCGACGCTGCAAGGTGGGCTTTGCATGGCCCTGTACTGATCCGCATACAACACTTCATTGAATGTACATTTTCACAACGATGTGTCATGTCTATGATCTTGCAAGTGTGGAGGCATGAATGCATGTAGGGTCATTGATTGCACCTTACGTCCATGTTGCTTATGTTGTGGGACTTGGGTCACAGGGTGAAACATTGCCGATTGCGTTCTGGGTGGCACAGACAATAGAATGGGGAAACACGCATTCTTTACTTCCTTGTCCAGGCCAGAATGGAAGCACGCACAAAGCCCCGGGGCCATTATTCACACTGCCATATGCCAAGCCAGTCCACTCCGCTCACACTCACAGGGGGGGACGACAACGCTATATGTCCCAGGTCTTCCCTGTAGGGATCTGCTGCTCACAGTTCTAGTTGTCCACATGCCACGGCCACTCCCTCACAGCTGGTTCACACCCACAACACACCCATTCGGCACCGGCATCACAGGACATGTGACCGTGCCAATAAAAAGGGCCTGGCACACGTGCTGGATACCATTTCCACTCTACAAATGGGTCTCCGTGTGGGTATCCTTCATGCAAAGGGGCCTAGGGCCCTGGGCCCTGCCACGTCACATTGCTCAGTGCCGGTGGTAACATGATGGTGTCCGCACAACGGGACTCAATCATAAATGGTCCATGGCTAGCGGTGCACAGACTTGTTGGCACCGGATGCACTGCGGCAGGCACAGGCACACCGCCAAGGGACGGTGTCCCTCGGTGCACTGAGGTAGGGCACCTAAAGTGCTCAGCGGGGATGCAGCCTGCAAAGATGCACCGTCCGGGCGTTCTGGAATGGTGGCATTGGTGTGAGCCCTGCTGGACCACAGTGTAGGCCTGTGCCAGTGGGCAGTGCGTGCCTCCCGCCACGTGGCGTTGCCTCACAGTTCACAGAGTTAGTGGCACCTATTGGGCTGAGCGGGTGTGCAGCCTGCGATGATGCCCTGTGCACTGATGTGTTCTCTGCCATTGCGAAATCAAGACCCAGAATAATGTGTGTGACCTGGTGGCCCACTGTGCGTGGCCGCATGATGTGGAGGGTGCCATGCTTGCGGCCCAAGGGCTTGGAGATCCCACAGGCATGTGGTGTGCCCTCTTGGAGACACGCCAGTGGCGGAAGGTGAACAGTGAGGCCTGGTCGCGCAGGGGCGGGCAGTCTCCGCTGGGCGGCAGGAGAGGCTGGGGTGCAATAGCATGTGTGTGCAGGGGCAGTTAAGCGGTGATGGCGTGTGCTACTGTATGGACTCTGCCATTCATGTCTCTGTCAACTGTTTCAGATGAGTGACCTGGGGGACTGCAGTGTGTGCCGGCACGTGGTTGGAGACACACTGGTGGCTGCAGGTGAGCAGTGGGGCCTGGGTCCTCAGTGTCGGCACTCTCTCTCCCTCTCTCTTTCTCTCTCTCTCCCTCTTTCTTTCTCTCTCCCTCTTTCTTTCTCCCTCTCTCCCTCTCTCTTTCTCTCTCCCTCTCTCCCTCTCTCTTTATCTCTCCCTCTCTCCCTGTCTCTTTCTCTCTCCCTCTCTTTCTCTCTCCCTGTCTCTTTCTCTCTCCCTCTCTCTCTCTCCCTCTCTCTTTCTCTCTCCCCCCTCCCTCTCTCTTTCTCTCTCTCTCCCTTTCTCTTTCTATCTCCCTCTCTCTCTCCCTTTCTCTCTCTCTCTGTCGCTCTCCCTCTCTGTCCTTTGATGGGCGCATGACACACCTTCTTATCTGTCTTTCTGTCTTGCAGGATGTGACTTACGGAATGCTCGGTGAAGACACACAGTGCCTCTTCATGATTGTTTTTATTTGTTTCATCTGTAATAAAGGTTTTGTTTTGGTTATATGATGTGGATGTGTGTTTCAATTTTTGTGGCCACACCTGTCTGTTAGGTGTTGTGCGACTTCAAGCGATTTGTTTGGGTCATGGTCTCGTGGGGTTGATGTGCATTCTCCTTGTCAGGAGGGAAGGGGGGTGGTGGGGGTATGTGTTGTTGCCCTCTTGGTGCTTCGGGCTGCTTGTTCAGTTGCTCGGGCGTCTGTTGTTCTTCATGCTTGGCTATGGGCTGTGCTCCCTTGTCTGGTTGTCGTCCGACTTTGCATCAGGTCACAGCTGGTGTTAATTTCCTGCTGCTAACGCGCCTTATCGCCTGTTTTGTGTTCTTATCGCTGATCTGTCTGGTCGTTGAGAATGTTGTGGAGTGGTGTTGTCGCGGCTTTTTGCTCAGGAACGCCTACTCTGCATCTCATTAGAGATAGTTGCCGAGGTCATCCGTGGCGATGTTTTTTGAGGATGCTATCATGGAAAAACTGGTGGTCTTGCTAGTTTGCACTGGCTTGTGAATGGGGCGATGGATTTATCGCGACTTTGGCTGTGCTAAAGTGCTGTTAACTCGGCGATAGCTCCTTGAGAAAATGCCCCTAAGTTTCAGCCCCTGTGCTTCGTTTATCAGGCTCTAAATGTTACTTGGGCCCATGCCATTAAAGCCCAAATCTCATGGTACCTTCCTTCTCCCCACCTTTGTTCAGCTTCCTACTTCAAACCCGCATTGGAGGCAATTTCATCTGGGTCACAGTATTCTCTGTCTCAGCCGAGGACCTATGGAACTGACTACTGCTTGGCCTTTGTTACATCTCATATCATAGCTCATTCCATAAAGAAGGCCCACCAGCCCAATATTTCAATTAGTTTAACCTAGTTTGGTTTTCATCTGTCACCTACTCAATCTTAGCATCAAGATGCCAAGGGGTGACTAATAACATGTCCATTCATAGATTAAATCAACATAGAAACATTAACTCCCATCGGCAAGATCCCCATGCTGATTGCGCTTAAAAATGAATTGGTTATTCAATGTCAGATTAATTCCTCGTTGAAATATTAAACCCAATAACTGTTTAATAATCTGAAATGTAGGATTTGAATTCAATATTAAGTGGCACAATTTTGTGAAAGACCAGTGCAAATGAGTTTGCTAGGAAATTTGTCATAGTTATTCTTCACCCGGGCCAATGAACTATTGGATGGTCATTTGCACCAAATGTGCAATTCGAAAATAAAGATTGTATTAAGTACTAGTGAAACATTTTTATTGGTTGGGACGGATGTCATTTTTGCACCAGCATAAATTGATGCAAATAATGGTGCAGATTTCTATCAGTGCTACAACAAAATTGCATGGCACTGCAACAGAATATGTAATACAGTCACTGAGTAGACAAAGGGCCACCATGCTGCTGGTAAAAGCACCCATTGTGCTATTGTATTGCCAGAATCTCACTTTAATTGATAGAACCCTTTGGAGACAATCCAGTCAAATCATTACCATGGGTACTGCGTGTGTTAATCGGCCCTGCTCATCCCGCCCCTCTCCCCTTCCTCTTCTTTAGGGTCTGTTAGACCTGGTTTCTTATGGACTGTTTCCCCTGTCTTTTTGCTGCTGACCTCCTGGATTTGGTGGTACTCTGGATATTGTTTTAGCTGGTTTTGTGTTTCTGCGCACTTTAAGGCTGTTGATCAGGACTAAAGTGCAGGTGCTCCAACTGTAAATTGTGTTTATGGATTTATGTTTCTATGATTGGCTTATTTGATTTATTCCTAAGTTCCTAGTACAGTGCATTGTGTGTTTCCACAGCCAGTAAATCAAATGCTGCTAGTGAGCCTGCAGCACTGATTGTGCCACCCACACAAGCAGCCTTTCAAATGGTTCTCAGACCTGCCATTGCAGTGTATGCAGACAGTTTCTACTGCCATGTCGACCTGGCAAGTGCACCCACTTGCCAAGCCCCAACCTTCCCTTCTCTCACATATGAGACACCCCTAAGGTAGGCCCAATGTACCCCTGTGGGTAGGGTGCAGTGTGGGGGAAATGTAGGGCAGGCACTGGTGTTTGTTTCATGTCCTGATAGTGAAACACTGTGCATTTTGTTTTCACTGTTGGGAGGCTATCTCTCCCATAGGTTCACATGGGAGCTGCTTTGTAACACTTTTACTAATGTAGCTGGCCAGGGGGAGCTGATAGAAAAGTGGCGTTTAGTATGCCTGAACTCAGGATTTAAAAATACATCTTTTAGGAAAGATGATTTTTATACTGTGTGTTTAGAAATCCCACTTTTAGAAAGTGAATATTTCCTTGTCTAACCATCTATGTGCCTTTGCCAGTTTGTGTATTATCTGTCTGGGTTTTAGAATGACAGGGGATGGTTTGTGCATTCACCCTAGACAGGGACACAAAAGGGGATGAGGTGTGCCCTGTCTTTCCTGGGTTACTCATAGCTTGGCTGATGGGTCTGTGTAGTGATAGAGAGTAGCAACTTTAAATGGGACAGAAACCCATGCAATGATGCCCTGTGTAAGGGTGAAAACCGAATGTAGCCCGTGTAGGCACGTGTATGAGCAAATGGGGCTAGAACCCCTTGCCATCCTTGTGTAGGGAATAACAAAGTGTAAAATTGTAAAAATATGAAATGAAGACTGAAACCCTGCAGGTGTGTTCCCAGAGTCCATAAACGCAAAATGTAGCCCAAGTAGGCAAGTGTCTTTTGAGCAAATGGGGCTGGTACCCATTGCCACCCCTTTGTGTATGCATATGGAGAGCCAATGGTCACAAAAGGCCTATATTCCGAAAAACTATAACATCACATATGCTGACAGTTAGAGTTAAGGGTGTGCGTGTCACCGAAGTCCTGTGAAACACACTGGAGTTCAC
The DNA here is from genome assembly GCF_964204655.1 of Triturus cristatus. Taxonomy (NCBI): domain Eukaryota; kingdom Metazoa; phylum Chordata; class Amphibia; order Caudata; family Salamandridae; genus Triturus; species Triturus cristatus. Next base: position 690,928,351 of record NC_140580.1, read on the forward strand.
AGGCTGACAAGCATAAAAGAAATGGCACTTAGATGACAGCGCCTCGAACACCAGAGAGCCCAGATAGATCATACGTGCATATAATCCCGTGGTTTTCTCACACATAGAATAAGTTGATGCAGTAAAAGGAGAACTTGAGGTGGATCACTGAAATGGCACTTACACGTTGTATAGAATAACGGCTCAACACGTCTGTAAAAGAACATTACAAAATCCTCAGGTGTGCCAGCATTCCGAAAAAACAATGACGTATGTAGCATGATGGTGGACATCCATGGATCCTTGATGACCACAATGGACAGGAGAGCAACCAGCTCAAGACATAGTGCTGTTGTAACGTAATACTGCTACGGAGGAATGCCAGCGAACCGAAATGGAGAAGGTAAAGACCCCCATTTGTCAAAGTCCAACACTGAATGACGACAGGTTGCAGCTAGAAAAAAGCGCAGCACCGGATGGCAAAATCAACAAGTGAATTGGATATCTAGAAGTTGTGTGCAAACGCCAACCACAAGATGGCGGTATGCACGATGCGCAATGCTGGAAGGCTCCAAGCTCGCTCCTGCACCATACGATGACACGCAGCAAAACTGATGAGAAGATTTGTTCCGCTTGAAGGCTGAAGGAAGAAGCTCGCGCAGTAACTGCCACATAACGTTTTAAACTGCCACAAAACTGGCTGAACGTAAAAGCCGTTGAAGGAAACAAACTCACCACAGACACAGGAAGGCTTCAGACTGCTGTGAAACAGACATGGCACGAATGGTGCAGCCAGTCAAAAATGCACACAGAGTCACATCCATCCGAACACACACAAATGGGTCCAGAGTAGCCACCCTGGCGTCCACAGGGAGCTAGGGTTAGTCTGTCTAGAATAATTTTTTTTACCGCTTGTGATAAAGAAAAATACGTCCGAACACTGCTATTGTGAAGCTTCACCATACCATCAGCCTCGAAGCACTGTACTGGCGAATTGTAGGATGAAACTGACATTTTACATTTTACTTTTTGTAGAGAGAAATTTACCAGCATAGTCGTTAGCCTGGAAAGATAGTGGGCAGAAATCACTATAGGGAGTAGGTCATGGGTTTCAGTTCCATTTTCTCTTACACTGATACCCTCACACAGGGTGTGTCTTATTGGGATCTTTCCCAATTACATTTGCTTACGCCCTGTTGCCAGGGGTAGGTCGTGGGTCTAGTCCCATTTATAGTATCTACCCTCCCTTATGTCTCGTGGTAGGTCATGGGTTTCTGTTCCATTTGCTGTTATTTCCTTGCATGGTTATTCTTATATTATGTTACATTGTCTATTTGAAATCTCAAAGTTTTGCTTATTCCTTTTGAATAGTCAATTTGAAAATGGGGGAGGATGTATTATACTCATTGTATTTTATTCTCTCTTTCTCTGTTTTCTCGCTTGATCAGTTGTCCTTGTGATGTTTCACATTCTTTGCATCCTTGGTTTCTGGACTGTCATTAGTTGTTTGTCTTCCCTTGTCTTCAGCATTTTCCTCCTTGTAGTTTCTTCCTATTTCTTCCTTGTTTTGGAGGAGATCCTTCCTTGTCCATTTCGTGGTCTTGGTGTAGTCTGGTGCGTCTATGTCTTTCTGTTTACTTGTTGTTTATTTCTCCTTATCACTGTTCTCTTCTCCATTGTAATTCTTTGTTGGTGAGTATGCGTAATTTCCATCCGTGTATTTTTACCATTTGCTTTGTTTATGCTTTCTTTCACCTATCTCTTTGCTCTCTCCTGTTCGGTCACCTATTTGCATCCATTTTGTTGTTGGAGAGAATGGGTCATTTCCCTTTGTGTTTATTACCCATTGCTCCCTCATCGTTTTCTTCCACCTGTCTCTTCGCTCTGCCTTTCTAGTTCTCTGACATATATTCTGTTCCATTGTTGTTCCTACTTGCAGTTCTTCCTTGGTTCACTCTCGTTCCACCTTTGTTTGCCAGGTTCCTGAGATCCACTTGTTCCATGTAGGTACGTCACCAACTCGTCGCCAAGTAAATGTAGTAAGGAAATCCACGCAGATAGGATGAAAATTCAAGAAGCTTTATTGAAGATACTTAAAAGTGAAACAAGTAGTTATGTTCTCAAGAGCAGCCCCACCAGGAGTAGCCTGCCTGCTACTCAGCCCATGCTCAACTGTCACTACACCTCACAGTCACCCAACTTTCCGAGGCACATCATGACTCCAATATTCTATTGAGCACACAGCACAAACACTGACTGAGCAGGAGGTGAAATCACATAACATTAACAAGAGCAGGATACTACAGTCTGGCCAGCATCTAGAGTGGTGGGAGGAGTCGGCATATGCACTTGAATGGTCAGTGTCTATCTTCTACAATGCTTTCTTCACCTCCTGTAGTAAACCTGGCCTGAGCAGGACAGAACTGGATTATGTATGCCAGGAGAACTTTGTTTGTGCCAACACCACTGAACCTCAAAGGAAAATGTGGTATATATGTTGGGGCTCAACCCCAGGACTTTAGAACTCTTTTGGATCAAGAAACCTGCCAAGAAGAAGAGCTGGAGAAACTGTGAGGAGATCTATCATTTTACTGTATGCTGTGCTGTGTTGGCCTACAGTGGCTGTTTCTGTCTTGGGCAGTGAAAGGACTTGACTGGACTCTCTGCATCTTAATTTCTAGAGTTTCCTCAAGGGTTTGAGGCAGAGCTTTGCTCTTGTTCAAGAAGTCTCAGAAACAGCAAAGACTTCAAGTTCATCTGCTACCAGCCCCAGGAACTGTGTGTTTTGGGCATCAACGGAAGAAAAAGCAACCTGATGCTTCCAATGACACCGCTGACAGCTCTGTGGTCACCATACAACGCCGCCACTGAGATGCTGCTTGCAACGTGACCTGTGGCCACCGCACTCCGCACCCCCTCACTTCACTCCACCGCCCTGGTATTCCCTACTATGCTGCTCCATGCCGACATCGATGCCGCTGCCTGCACTGTGGTTTGAGGGTACCACTCGTAGGTTACACGATGCACCACCTCATCCCAAACTGCAGCCTTGCCCTACTCAAGTTTGTCAGCCGACGACAGCGCCTCAACGGCGACAATGTTGCTGCTTGCACCATGACATGACAGCACCGCGACAAGCACCGTTCCACTTTGCACCGGAGCCCTGGTCTCACCAATGCCACTGGAAGTCTGTCACCAAGCTGCTGCCTGCACCGCAGTGAGGGTACCGCACCACTGCACTTCACATCAAAGCCCTGACTCCAGCCAGCACCCCTGATTTCAAGCTCACAGAGCTCGATCTGCAATGCGTGTGACTTCAAGGGCCCGACAACTGCTGCATCGACCTCTGGAAACAACACCTGCCAACGCCAGCTCTTTGGAGCTTCTTGCAAGGTCCTCCACACCCTGCATTTCTAAAGGTACTGTTTTGCGGGTCTTCCCGACACCAAAGCTGGTCCGCAATGCTGCGGTCAGCCAGAACTGTTGGATTTGTGTGTTAACAATGCCATGCTAGCCCTGGAAGGAGCTATTGACTTCAAGGAACTGTTTTTAAAGTCTTTTTTTTCTGTGTGATTATTATTATTATGTTGGATACTTATCGTTTTGGTCTTGTTCTACACAGATATAAAATGCCTAATTTTCTAAAACTGGTGTGATGTCCTTTTTGTACTGGTTTCACTTTATTAGTGTATGTTATGTGCAAATGCGTTACACACTGCCTCTGAGATAAGTCTTACTGCTCGTGCCAAACTACCAAGGGGGTGATCAGGGGGTATTTTAAAAGTGTAACTCCACTATCCTGACTAGGAAAAAGGGCTACTACATGGACAGGGTAACAACCCGCCAACTAGAGACCCCCATTTCTTACAGGGACTAGAATAAACCTAGAGAGAAATTTACAGTTCATTAGAGTAGGAGCTCTGCCATAAATTAGTAGAACTCCAGCTCTCTTGACTTTGTGGTCGGGGCCCTCTTTTAGATGTGGCAAAATCATCAGGTTTCTGAGGGTGGAGCGTCAGCTGGTACGTTCATTGGAATCATTGGTATTTTACTGTATTTATGGTCATTTGGATTGCAATGGTTTTAATTAACTACATGTTGTAAATAAATTCAGGTAGACAGCAGGACACTTCCTTAGTAGTTACAAGTTAGGTTTATTAAGTTACAGCAGAGCAACACACCTCGCCAGCTGACCAGACCCCAACTGACAAGTGTGGAACCTCCACGTACAACATAGAATGTACACAGGCATACTGGGAGGCTTAGTAGGTGGAAACATAGAGACAGGTGTAGTGGCCATGTTGGGAGAAGAACTAGTTTACTACACTACACAAATAAACTAAATTTGAATTTGCTGGAATCCCTTGACCTGGTGGCCCATCACCTGAGAAATTGCTGAGTCATAGTGGCGATAGTAGTTGTATCCTATTTATGATGGGACCTCTGCAACTGAGATTCCTGTGCCTAGGCCACCCATATATACATGGAAACCAAACACTCGCCATAATGTGCAGGGCAAAACTTTGAGTGTATCGGGCCATTCTTTTTTGTTTTTCAGAAACAAACTATTGCTTCTGGGATTTGTTTCAAAAAGCAAAATAAAATACTATGCATGCTAAAAAACATGGCAGCCTACTCGTCATGGAGATGTGATACCAATGCAGTGGATGAGCTTTCAGCACGGAGATCACTGCCAGGAAGGAGGGCATCTCTCAATTTGGTGAGTGGCCCTCCACAATAAGTGGAAAGCCCCTTAATCTTATGAAAAAAAACTTGGAAGGAAAAATTAGGACTTGGGCTGCCATTGTGAATTGTGAAGTTTGGGCTCCGAGGGTTACATTTTGTGTATTCATCTGAACAGATACTTTCACAAACAGTTTCATGTCCCACCCATTTGTAATGGCTATTTCATTATCATAAACGTGCTGGTGCAATGTCCATGCACACAGGCCCTGCTTTAAAAATGGGCTTTTACTTGCAGAAGGAGGGATAGGTTTCCAGGGTTACTGCTGTGCACCCCTTCTTGAATATTAAAGCAGGACTCATGCATGTGCTGCTTTCTTACATTCCTTGTGGATCGCAGCTTGAGGTTTGCTAATGTAAGAAGTAACACAGGCATCTATATGTAAGCTTCAAGATGGGAATTTTCCCCAAAGTGCTTTAAAGTGTGCATCTATAAAACTGAGAAGTATTTCATTTAAAATCCTGCATAAGCATCAGTGCATAGGGGTTCAAAATGCAGACAAAATATTACATTGTCGCCAGGCTGCCTTGTGCCTTACCCATGCAGAAACAGTGCTCAGGCAGAGTGCAGAGATAGATGTATTCCTTTGTGAATAACATATGCACAAGCCACGTTCATGGTTCTGCCAAAGACATTTTGCACCTGGCTTATCTGCATGTGTACAATTTACTCTGTGCACGTGTGGACCTCATGTACATTTTATGAATTCAGTAGTTGCAAAAATGCACTTTTTCTAATCTGTGCTACCAGCTGACTGGCAATTGGGATTTGAGGATTTTCCACAGGATTCAAAGGTTCTTCAATTTTAGGATCTACTACAGGATTCGAGGATCGGTGAGTGTATATATATGACACCTGAGGCATGGTTTTCCTCCCTGCTGTTGAGAGGAAGCATGTGCTTGGGCTCTTCTCTTTGCCTGTGTTCCTTTGCTTGGGACAAGCTCTTCACCTGTGTTCCTGGCTCTCCAGTCAAGATTGTTTTCAAGCTAGTTGGCAAAACCATCATCCATGAAGTGTTTTGTTGCCATGCTGCTTGAAATTTCTCCTGCAGTGTCATCTCTAATGATTTCCTTGCATCTTTTAAATTATTCAACCTTCCCCAGAGCTATCTTCAGAGTTAGATATTATCTGTTTGGATTGTAGGAATCCTGGTGGACCCCTGTACGGTCCCCTGCAGCAATGTGCTCCGATTCTGCCACAAAGATGTGCAGTAACAACTGTCTGTTGGGCCTCCAGAGTGTTCTATCCAGATGCTGCATGATTCTTTATTTCTGATCAGTGTCTCAAGTTGTGGAGCATTAACAACTTGTACAGGATATTGGCACAAGACAATTCTTATGGTGATTCTTTTAGCTCTAACAAGATAAAGGTAGTCCACCACTGATAATATGAATCCCTTTCATAGTGCATCAGATACTAGAGTAAATCGTAGGTATGTCTCATTTCCTGTAGAATGGTACCATTCATGTAAAATCCATGTAACTGAAAAGGTGCATGTTGGAAGCCGGAGACCCAGTCACACACCACTATCACAAATGCGAGACCCGGGACTCCTCACTCAATGTTAGGCCATGTAAGGACACCGTTTGAGATAGCCCTGCTCACCCCCTTAGTAGCTTGGCACAAGCAGCCAGGTCTATCTCCAAGGCACGAGTGTACAGTTTGTGCAACCACGCCCACAGCAACTCCCTGGTGACACCACAAGTGGACTCCACACGAGTTTGATAAAAACGAGTATAAACTTAATATAAAAAGATTTACGATCAGATGAAACGATACAAAAGCCAACATATAATAAAGGGTAATATTCGTTCCGGCTGGCTGGTAGGTTCAAATCCCAACCGCCGCTTTCCAAAATGCTATGCTGGTTGTAATGCTAGAATCAAACACGTTGCAATGGGCAAACAATAGTGTGCTGCGTAACGATACAATCCTGTGATGGACAAAGGAGAATTAATACAATGCATAACGATACACCCTGATACCTTGCAATGGGAGAAAAAATGCAATGTGTACTGCTACAACCATGTACTGCGCAATGAAGGGATAATGCAATGTGTCACACCCCAATCACGTACTTTGCAATGAAGGAATAATGCAAAGCGCACCGCTACAATCATGTACTTTGCAATTAAGGAATAATGCAATGCGTAGATACAATCCTGTACTTTGCAAGGGAGAAATAATGCAATGCGTAGCGCTACAATCATGTACTTCGTTATGCAGAAATAATGTCAGGCGTCATAAGACAGTCCGGCAGTTCGTTAGCAGCAATATTGGCAATGTGTATTACGACATTCAGCCTCTTTGATAACAGTTGCCCCCCACACGTATCAACGATGACAGAAAGTACAGCTTCTCACTCGGGCCACAGTACTGCCACTCCTTTGGTCAGTACGGGCCCCAATCTGAGCCAAAGCAAATTCTCATGTTGCCCAAAGGAATGAGAGGCCGTGAGAGTGTCCCTCGAGTCCGCACCCCGCCCAGGCAGTGTTCCACTTTACCTGGGGGCGCGACTCCACTCTCCTCTCCTCCTTTAATGAACTGGGCCTACCGTGCCGAACTTTCTCAATGGGCCTGAGCGGTTCGGCCTGGCAGCTCAGCTCCTCCGGGGCTGCCGGTCCAGGCCGCGTCTGTTAGGAAGGTCTCAGGCAGCCGCAGGGCACACGTACCCCACGCCTCTGAGATTAGGTTACTCTGGGTGCACATTCACCACAGCACCCTCCGGGTCTCCTCTGGCAAGAAGCCACACACACAACGCTGATGGTACTTCATGGTGACTCTGAGTGCACCTTCACCAGGCACTCCTTCCTGCGGTCTCAGTTGGCACCAAGACATGCACACCGCACTGCAGAGACTCACTTTCTTCCGGTGCACATGATGATCAGCCGATCACCTCCACAGTCCTAGGTTGCACCAAAGCACTTACACTGCTTCACTGAGACTTACTCCAACTCTGGTGCCCTGATATCCAGGCGCTCTTCACCAACGCCGTCAGCTGCACCCCGACACGTCACCGTGTCCGAGCCTCACTTCTCCTCCGGTGCACCCGATGACCAGGAACTCTTCACCAGTGCCTCCGGTGCACCCTGACAAGTACCCTGTGCATCCAAGACTCCCTTCACCTCTGATGCACCCACTGACCAGGCGCTCTTCACCAGCGCCGGCGGTACAACACGACACGCACCCTGCGCGTCCGAGTCTCACCTCACCTCCAATGCACACGCTGACCAGCCGCTCTTCACCAATGCCTGTGGTGCACTACTACACACACCCAGTGCGTCCAAGACTCAATTTACCTTCGATGCACACATTGACCAGGCGCTCTTCACCAACACCTCCTGTGCACCACGACACGCACCCAGCGCATCCGAGTCTCACTTCTCCCTCGTGTGTCCAAGATCACAGGGCACACCTTCCGAGGGTCTCAAGCTGCCACAACACACGCCCACCACGTCACTTGAAACTTCTTCGGAAACTTTTATGTTCCTGTGTTTCCAAACAGGGAGCCAGCTCACCTCGGGCCCTTGGGGTAACAAGACAGCACAAAGCACAGTCTTCTTCACGCAGGGGGTCCCAGCGCATGAAGCACAGTCCCAACAGCCTCTTCCTTGGTTAAAACAGCAAACTGCAGACCAGCCCCAGATCACGAAGCAAGGGTTGATCCTTCCCAGCAGTTCCTTCCTTAGCAGAGGTTCCTCTTGACCACAAAATGGGTCCAAGCCTTTTCAGTCTCAATCCATTTCTATTCCAACGTTCAGGGGTTTCAGCTCTCATAGATATATCCCTAAATGTCTTTGAAATTCGTTGTGCTCAGGGGTCCCTGACCCATGCCTAAATCAGTTCTGGGTGTCTACCTCCCCGTGCCACCTTTCTTCCGTTGATACTGGGGGTCTGGATCCTTAATCACTCAGCAGGAGATGGGTCAATTGTTTTATAGCCGCAACCCAGGTCTCTTCACCTCCCGGGGTTTCTCCTCGCATACTCTCCAGATGCAGGTCAGCTTGGTGCCACTCAACCCCTCCCTTCTCAGATCCAGACAGTCAAACCCCATTCTGCAGAGACACACAGAAATGCTTAAAGCACAAAACTCAGCCACTTTCTAAAAGAGTGGTTTCTGAACACACAGTGACAAAACCACTTTCATAGAAAGATGTGTTTTGATACTGTGAGTTCATACATACTAAACTTCTCCTCTCCATTTTAAACTTATGAGAAAGTAGACTAACAAACACAATACCCAGCCTCCCCCATTCTCTCCTATGGGCAGGATGGCCTTTCGACAGTGAAAAACGAAATGGAGTGTTTTTCACTGTCAGAACACACACCTCAGTATATGTCCTGCCTTTTACTTACACTGCACCCTGCCTAGGGGTTACCAGGGACCTACCGCAGGGGTGCCCATGGTGTACACAAAAGGGAAAGTAAGGCCTGACAAGTGGTTTCACATGTTAGGACAATATGCTAACTTAGCAAACTGCGCACAGGCCCTATACTGCAGGCCTGATTTCCCTTCTTCGCGCACCTTTGCATTACTGGCCCTGGCACACAAAGTGCACATCACTAGGGACTTTACTAGTAAGGAAAACATACCAATCATGGCCAACCAATTACCATTACACTTTACACAGGGAACATTTGTACTTTGACACTGATTAGCAGTGGCAAAATACCCAAAGCATCTTCATTGGCAACTCTATGTCACGAAAACGGTCTAGGGGGAAAGCAAAATGTTTAGGGAACTTTAGCCAAAAAGGCCAAGTCCTACAGTGCATGTATTTTTGGTTGATCTAAGAGCAGAGAGTAACAGTGATGTTGTTTTTTGTTTAGTATAAAAAAGCCATCACTCATGAAAAACTGCGGAAAATCAGAGAGAACCTCTATCTGACGAAACCTGCGTGTGGTGTCTTTTGTGTCCAGGCTCTCATTTCTCAATCTCCCTTTGCCCTTCTTCATCAACAGTGCTGAGCACAGTCTTGGAAATGTTAAGCAACGCCAAAGAGATTAGTGCATTCCACCGTGTTCACGCAGCAACATTCAGATCTGCAGGTTAGTGGTGAGTCTGAAAGTGACACTGTCCACACATATCCTGAGACACCACTGTAGCACCACCATAATGCCACAACCATGCTTGCAATTCTTAAGTGTAAAGTGCATCTGCTCAAATATTTCTCTCTTGTTCATCAACACATGTGATCTCATGTTCACATACATCAACCACACCTAACATTTAGGAGCACATCTACATTCTGCACCATATGCATTTCAAAAATCTTTTGGTTTCAAACTTCTCAGCACATTAAACCCACACTGATGTCAGCATGGGATTTAATGAAAAATGCACACAGAGGGCATCTTAGAGATGCCCCCTTAAAAACGATCTAACACTAATGTCCAGCCTGAGTGCCTGCTCGCCAGCTGCCACCACCAGACATGTTTCTGGACCCCTTGGTTGAGAGTCTGTTGCTCTCGCGGATCTGAACCAATGCACATCCTGGGTCGAGGTGCCAAGCCTCCTCCCCCAAGATGTGCAGGGTCCACCTTTGTGAGCTTCCCCAGGCCTTTTCTGCTTCCAGCAACTGTCTCACACCGGTTCTGACCCCCACTTTGGGTGGGAGAATTGACGGGAACACCAAGTGAGGAAGGGAGGTGTGCCCACCTTTGCCAACTCCACTCCTCAAGTGGGGGAGGCGAGGTGAAGCACAACTATCAGTCCCTGCCATCTTGCAGATGGGGGACACAGCCAACCAGAGTGAGGCATATGCACCTCCCACTGGAGGGTGGCATAATGGGGCGTGTACCCACCCCAAGAAGGGACCCATTGGTCCCAACCTCTACTTACCTATAACACTCCTAAATCTAGTATTTAGGGGCGCCCCTGAACCTTGCCTCCTCAGGCAAGGACTGACCAAGAAGAAGAAGGACCTAAGGACTGTGCTGAAACTAATAAGAGGATGCCCACAGACTTGGCCCCAGCCCTACCGGCCTGTCCCCACCTCGAACCTGCTCCAGTGGAATCCTGATGTGTCCTGCAGCCAGCAACCTCAAGAACCCCGAGGACCTACCCTGCCTACCACAAGAAAGACTTTGTCTCCCGTTAGCACGGGATTTGCTCCCCTACAGACTCTGGCTCCGGGTAAATCTGCGAGTCTGCTCCACTCTGCACCAGATGCCTACGGCCCGAGTTCGAGTGGCCCACACCACAAGGAGGTCTTCCCGGCTATCCTGACCTGAGATCTGGGGATCTCTGACCTGGCTTAAATCCCCAAGTGAAGCCTGCAGCCTCTTTTTGAAGGATCCCCCTGACCCCGACCGGAGCCGGTAAGGAAAACCAGACATCTAAAAACACCCCTGCACCCAAAGCCCCATGGCCTTGGGTGGCCCAACCCACAGTGTCCCAGTATCCCCAGGCATCCCAACTTACCTTTCCAACCTGTGGTCCCCTCCAGAAGAACTTCGTCCCCGAGCCTGCAGTCTGTTGGAACCGGAGAATCCCTATTGAAATCAATAGGTCACCCGATGCCAAAACAGGACCCTGCTCCCAGCTACCCCTGTGCTGATGAAGGTGTACTTTGGGTCTTAACTCTGAGCCCCCTTTGCCCTGAGCCTAACACCAAGAGCTTTGCTCCCACAACCCTGTGGCCTGGCCGTGAGCAGCCACCAACTGGAGGCCCCTTATCCCCAATTGGATAACATTGGGCCTCAGCAATCTGCACCCAACCACCCTAGTGCCGCTGAGGGTGTTTCAAGGTTGCATCCTTGACACTGTGGGAACCTTGGTTCTAACCCCAGAATACCAACTCCCACAAACATTTACTTACCTGTAAACCGATAACTCTCTTTTCCTCCTTAGGATTGCATAGACTGTTTTCCTTTGAAAAAAGAGTGAAGTTGGTTTGTATGGAACATTGACAAAACCGCAAATGTACTAAAAGTGATTTACTTACCTTTTGTCTAGGAGATGTCTCAGTGTCATATCTAGGCATATCACACTGATTAGCTAAAGTAATCTGAAAAGTAATTAAATAAGTAACACACAAAGCAATTTTCAAAGTAACTGAAAAGTAATTTCAAAATAGTGACTTGCCTGTAATGCATTCAACGGCATTTGAACCTGAATTCAATTGTACAATATTGCATAAGATTTTGCAAAGCATTTTGTGGCTTGGTTCTAGAAATAAATTAACTTAATAATTGTTTTTATACAAATCAAATTGGTCTGTGTTCAGTCTTTGAGTGTGTGACATCATTTGCTGATTAAGTGTTTACAACAAATGCTTGACACTACCCTCTGATAAAGCCGTACTACTTGCCCACAATACCACAAATAGAGAGTAATATGCTATCTACTTTTACCTCTGCTACCTTTGGGGTTCCACTGGACTCTGTGCACACTGTACCTCATTTTGGTATTTATATACAGAGCCAGCTTCTACACATTTTGTGTTGTGCATATTCCCTCCCTTACATGTAAGAGGGCGGGAACAAGTAACCTATATAGTAGGCAACAAACCTCCAATCAGATGCAGTAAATCGCACTTAAGCATCTATACACTCTTATCCAATAAAAAGAGGGTTAATCTTCAAACCAAAGGGACAAGGTTGACAGCAAATATATGAATGCTCCCCTCAGAATATATTAAAAAAGTATGATCACCTATGCTACACAAACACTCTTGTAATACACATTAGAACAGTAAAATGTTGAGTACTCCATTGCAGACAATGGAGTGCTCTGGGCTTCTACGGGCCAGTGGAAGCCCGCAGAACCACATTCTATTGTTGTGTTTGTTCACAGCTGCTGCTTTAAACAAAGGTCTATCGGGCCTGAGGGGATTTAAATCACCTCGGGTTCTGTGATGCCTTTGTTTTTACCAACTAAAACATTCTGCACTCTGGGGTGGAATGTTCTAATAGTCTTAGAGCCCTCATAATGGGCTCTACCAGCCATTAAAGGACCGCTCCCTTGTCAAAGGCCCGAGTCGACGGCTCGGGCCTTTATAACTGAAACAGGCCTTTAATGGCTGGTTGAGCCCACTAGGTCTGGCTATAAAGCTATAATATTCCTATTGAAGGGAACATTTATAGATTTGGTAGATTTACTCCTAGGCATAGGCCTACATCATCTTGTGGTACCATTTTTATCCATACAAATAACTTTCTCAGTTTGGCCCATTGTGTTTAGAATCATCTCTGATGAGCAACTGATTAAATATTCAAATAAATTAGGGCTTGCACAAAGCCAACTGTCTTTATACCTCTGCTGAACCAGACACCTGCAGTCAACAGAGAATGGTACCGCCAACAGAAATAAAACAATGCACGCACACAAATTAATTAAAAATTGTGTTTTTTAGGAAATATTTCATTGTTGCCAAAAACATATTCACTAAAATCCCAAAAAGAGATCACAGAACACTCCACTAGTTCGACATTCTTCAATTTATTAAAGGCAGACGCGTTTCAACATTCTAGCAGGAACCATCATTTAATCTTTGCACATATTATAATCATTCTTATGTTTATTATGCATTATTCAGTCTTGAATTCTGTTGAAAGTTTCCTGGGAATGTTGGAATACAACAAAATCATAATTATGTCATGTTTTCCTATTCTTCACTTATATCAATATTATGAACCATTCAATTAACCGCACCAGAGATACGAAGGCTTGAGTAAAGTAAATAAATTTGAATTGTGAACAAAAAAACTTATTTTACCAGAAAATATTTAAGCAGATTTAGAAAAATAAAATTTTAGAAATATATTTGAACTATATGATAGTTTAATTGGTGATCTGTCATAAAGAAACTAGCAAGCTGGACACATCATTCCCCAGCGTGGTTTAAGTCAACTTTCTTTAATCTCAAGAGACAGTGTTGCAAACTTGAAACAAAATGAGATATAGCAAGTCCCCATCTGATTGGGTGACATCAAAGCACTTGCTCCATAAAGACAAAATAGCTATTTGTGCTGAAAAAGTTCTTAGAAGAATGTTTGCGCAAGCTAGTAATCAGGCAAAGGATCTGAGGAGTGTACAGTTCCTAACCAACCTAATGTTCTTATAACCATGCCCTGTTCTTTCAATTGATAGAGCTGTGGAGATTAATAACATTTTTTTATTAATACGAACAGTTCAAGCCATCCAGTGCTTCATAGCCCTATCTGTAACATTATTTCGTACTGTCAGTTGTTTTGCACAGGAAATTCCCTCAAATGTAATGCTCTTAGTTCAACTTTGAAAAAGTGGAAATTAAAGAAATTACTAAGCTGTTAAAAACAATTAAATCCACAATTATAGGCTACGATGCTCTTCAGCTTTGTTGACCAGTGATTTTTCACCATGTAAAACAAACTGTATTAATCATTCCTTGAATGCTGACATTGTTCTTGTTAGAATCCAGGTTCTCTGGTTGGCACAGGTAGGTACTTGTGACAAGCAGGGAACCTTTCCTCTAGTCAGGGTAAGGGGTTACACTCCTAAAACAACCCTTTGCTCACCCTCTAGGTAACTTGGCGCGAGCAGACAAGGCTTATCTCAGAGCGTTATAGGTTAAGCATTTGTGAACACATACAGTAACCAAGTGACAACACTACAAATGCACACCACACAGGTATTTATATTATAAATAAGGAATCTTTATATAGGATTATCACAAGACCATTAAACGATTAAAAATACACAATACGGTTGCTTAGTTGGTAGAAGATTGCTTAGTTTCTCTTAAGTTCTTAAATGCGACACTTTAAGTCAATGTACCTTAGATGCGACACGCAGGGCAACGAAAGTGTTGCAGCGATGCAGATGCGTTGAAGTTCTTGGTGCAAAAGAAATAAAGACGGGATCTTCCAGATGCGTTACGCTTCTCCGATGTTGCGAGAAGGCTCGACTTGATGCGTCAGCTACAGCGGCGTCACCTTTGGCAAGATGCGACGGCAGCGGCCTTGGCAGCGGCACTCTTCTCCGACGTTGCGAGACGCTTCCGCTCGATGCGATGCTACAGCGGCGACACCCCTTCTGCGAGATGCGACGGCAGCGGCTCCGACGGCAGCATGCTTCTCCGTGGATGCGAGGCGCTTTTCTGGATGCGGTGCAATGCGACAACTACGATGGCTGCGATGGCGACACGCGTCCTCCTCAATGCGAGACTCTTCTCTCGATGCAGTGCAATGCGACAGCTGTGATGGCTGCGATGGCGACACGCTTCTTCGGCGTTGCGAGACACTTCCGGAATGATGCGAGATGCTTCCGCTCAATGCGATGCTGCAGCGGCAACACTCTCTGCGAGATGCGACGGCAACAGCTCCGACGGCGGCACGCTTCTCTTCCTTGCGTCACGCTTCCAGCTCCTTGCGACACGCAGTCCCTCAGAAGGCCCAGCAACAGCAGCAGGCACTTCCAAAAGACTCTGGGGAGCTGGGGGTGAAGTCCACTGGTCCTGGGACTTCGTTCAGGGGGAAAGCTCAGTTCGAACCCTTGGAGATCTCTTCAAAGCACAAGTTGAAGCAAAGTATTCGTAGTCTTTTCTCCTCTCCTTCAGCAGCAAGGCAACCACTGCAGGCCAATCCCCAGGTCAGGGACAGTTACTCCTCCTACAGCTTTCCCAGTTCCTTCTCTTCTGGCAGAGGTTCTTCTTGTTTCAGCAGGATCTGATCTAATTTCTTGGGAGCAGGGCTCCTTCTTTTATACAGCAATTCTTTTGTTCTTTGTCGCCAGGGGGCCTGGGCCTGGCTCAGTCCGGTTTTGGAGCACTTTGTTGTGGTGACTCTGCTCTTTCCTTTCAGCAGCAGGGCAGAGACATCAGCCGCTCCACAGGGGGTGGAGCCAGCATTGTGGTGGCAGAGCACAGGTCTATTCAGAGTCAAGGTGTACTCCTCCCACCCATCCTGGTGTAATCTCTCTACCCACCACATGGCAGCCAGCCTGTCTCCTGGAATTCCCCAGCCCTGCTCCCCACTGAAACTAGGCAGCACACACACACACACAGCAGAGGCGGACTGAAATGGCCAGGTCAGTAAATACTAACTTTCTAAAAGTAGTATTTACAAACACAGGATATTAAAATAAACTTTACTAAAATAAGTATTTTATTATTCTGAGTTCAGGCATACTAAACTTGACTTTCTACCATGCTCTCTGAGTTCACTGGGATTACAGCGTGTAGTAATTCCAGCAGCCCATGCTGGCCTATGTAGAGCAGGTAGCCTTCAATAGTGAAAAACGAAAATGGCTGTAATTCACTATAAGGACATGCCACACACATCAGGGCATGTCCTACCTTATACCTACAATGCACCCTGCCCTTGGGCCTAGCAGAGGGGTGACTAATATGTAGTTAAGTGAAGGTTTGGGGACTGGCAAGTAGGTGCACTTGCGCAATCAGCGTGACAGTACCAGACTGCACGCAGGTTCTGCAGTGGCAGTCCCTAGACACATTTTACTAGGCCGCTTCTGTGGGTGGCACAACCAGTGCTGCAAGCCCACCAGCAGCATTTGTATTTACAAGCCCTGGCACTCCTGGTGCACTTTACTAGGGGCTGATAGTAAACCAAATAGGCCAATCATGGAAACCAATCAATGTATACATTTTACAAAAGGGAGAGCATATGCACCTTAGCACTGATCAGCAGTGGTAAGGTGCCCAGAGTCATAAAACATCCAATCTGAACCAATTGGACTCCCTCTGTCCATACTCTCAGGGCCCACCAAGCCAATCCATGGGGAACCCTTCTCCTCACCTGTGGACACCACCTGTGCAGCACCTAACCTTAACTGGCCCACAGGTGTGTCCCAACAGACAGACAGCAAAATGCTACAGTGGCCACCGACAGTAGTCAGGGTTGAGACTCAGGCCGTATGCCTCTCAGGACTCTCAAACCTCTGTGGCGCCAGGGAGCGGGGGGCAGTAGCACTAGGTGCTTGGCAATCTTTGTCCATTCTCCCTCCTGTCAGGTCAGGTATGACATCCTGGCACTGACCCACCAGCCCCAGGTCTGTACCCGGCGGCTGGAACAAAGACTGGGGTGGCCTCTCCCACACCCGGTCCTCCTCCTTGGGGCTCTGTACCTTCCCGCTTGGAGTGGTACCCCCTTCCAGAATTGCCAGGGCACCTGTGGCAGCTGTCCTGCGCAATTCGCCCACCAGTTCAGGGGTTCTATCCTGCAACTGGGCGTCCAGGTCAGGGAGGACACCCTGAACCTGGCCCTCCAACCTAGGGTCTAAACCCTTCAGTTGAGCGGGGGTCAGAGGCGAGGACTCCCTCCCTCTGCATCCCCTTCCAGATGGCTGTACCCTCCCACCTGGAGTGGTACACCGAGAAGACAGGCTGGTAGGGACACTGGTTACAGATGTCCCTCCCTCCAGGTGAGACAACACCTGACCCTGGTTCTCCAGCCTAGGGTCCAAACCCTGAGGCTGCACCGGGGTCAGAGGCGAGGACTCCCTCCCTCTGCACCCCCTTCCAGAGTACTGCACACTCCCAACTGGCGTGTATCCCTAGAAGCAACATGGGTCAGGACACTGATTACAGTTGTCCCACCCTCCAGGTCAGACAAAACCTGAACCTGGCTTCTCAACCCTGGGACCAACCCATGCAGTTGAACGCTCGCCTGGTGCACCAGGACTTCCCGGGGAGCATGCCTGCCCCCCCGAGGGTGACACATAACTCATGTGTCGTGTGACAGTCTGCCTGGCGCTGATCTCCCGACCCCTGTCCATCTGACAGTGCAAGAAGATCCCCCAGGACAGAAGTGGTGTCACCATGGTCATTCACTGGGGACGCAGCCCTTCTGGCTGGCTCCTGACCCACTGGTTTTTCCACTGGGGACTCTTTCCCCCTCTCACCCCTCAATCTGGACTTTTGTACCCTCCCAACTGGAGCGGTACTGGCAGACACCAGAACTGAGGGAGGCCTGCTTACAGACACTCCCGTTCACCAGACACTAGGGGATCCCGCACAACGGGCAGCCCCTCAGGACAGACTAGGCTCCCCACCTGGTGTTCCCTTAAAGAACTATTCAAGCTCGGAGACTGAGGTTGGGCACTACGGGACATAACCCATTCTCACTCCTTTCCCTTAGAGACAGGACGTGAGGCCCTACACCCCTCTCCCTACTACAGGACCTAGCTGGGCTATGCTGAGCCACTTCCACCACACTGGGTTTGAAGATACCTGGACCACTCCTCTTGGGATCACTCCCCAATGCCTTTCCAGACCCTCTGGACTCCACCAAAAGGTCTGCCTCCAATGTGAGCTCCCTGCGGTCAGAGAACTCACTCTCCAACAGGTGTTGGCATAGCTCTGGAAAACAGGGACTTACAATATGCTCTCCCACAATTGGATCACACAGCCCCCTAGCAGGGTTAACCAAACTATCCTTCACCTTACCATCCAGTGCCTCACACACGTACTCCACACCACTCTCCTGAGACTGGCAAGACAGTATCTGACTGTCTCTGTCACACAACCCACACTCTTCTGGGCGGTCTTCACACTCACCCACCAGGACTTCAATTTTGGGGGAACCCCTCTCCCTGCACCTCTCAGTTAGAGTCAGTAGAGTGTCCCTCCCACTACTAGGACCATGAACCCCTGCGCCAGTTACCCTATTCCCTTCAGGGATACTGCACACTACTGGAGCTACCTCATGCCTTTCAACCTCCTGGTGTATGTTAACCCCCTCCTTCAAGTCAGGCGCCATATCTCTGGTTGTGCGTACTACTCTCTCAGCACTAAAAAATTCAATCTTGCTGCCACCATCTGAGCTGGATTCCTCCTCCCACTCAGTAAAGCTCAATCTCTGAGCTACACATATTTCTTGTTGCTGGGCTGAGACACTCCTGGCCTCAAGCCTCTCGAGCTCCATATCATATTTCTTCATTATGAAGTCATGCTCCATCTGAATCTTTCTTTCTTCAAGAGCTATTTTCTTTTCTTCCAGAGCCAGCTTCTTGCTTTCTAGCTCCAATTGGCTTTTTAATTCCAGCTTTGCCAATGTTATCTCATGATTCCCGGTGGCCTGTCTGTCAGCCAGCTCCTCTGGAGATATACTTCTCCTAGAAACACTGCTACCAGCAGAGGAAGGGCTTCTCCTTCCTTCTGAGCCCACTGGCCCAACCAGTTGTTCATCTGCATTCTCATCCTCAGTGGCTTTCCTTGCTTCTACCCAGGCCCTCAGCGCCTTGTAGAGCTGTGCCTTGTGTTTACATCCTGTTGTAGACGCATAAAATGTTTTGCAAAAGAACTTTAGCTGCTTGGCAGTGTAATTATCCATTTCCTCTTCTTCCCATTCAAGTTCGGTATCAACAGAGACTATGGATGCTGCTTTTTCCACCATGGTAAAGCTTGGCAGTGCTCAAAAATAGACAGTCCCAAAAGAAATCTACCAACAAGTATTGGTTGCGTTTAAGGTCTGCACTCACTAAGTAGTGTTCACCAATTACTGTACATGAGTCACAAATGCAAGTCCAGAATCCCACCGCTGACCACCAATGTTAGAATCCGGGTTCTCTGGTTGGCACAGGTAGGTACTTGTGACAAGCAGGGAACCTTTCCTCTAGTCAGGGTAAGGGGTTACACTCCTAAAACAACCCCTTGCTCACCCTCTAGGTAGCTTGGCGTGAGCAGACAAGGCTTATCTCAGAGCGTTATAGGTTAAGCATTTGTGAACACATACGGTAACCAAGTGACAACACTACAAATGGACACCACACAGGTATTTATATTAAAAATAAGGAATCTTTATATAGGATTATCACAAGACCATTAAACGATTAAAAATACACAATACGGTTGCTTAGTTGGTAGAAGATTGCTTAGTTTCTCTTAAGTTCTTAAATGCGACACTTTAAGTCAATGTACCTTAGATGCGACACGCAGGGCAACAAAAGTGTTGCAACAATGCAGATGCGTTGAAGTTCTTGGTGCAAAAGAAATAAAGACGGGATCTTCCAGATGCGTTACGCTTCTCCGATGTTGCGAGAAGGCTCGACTCGATGCGTCAGCTACAGCGGCGTCACCTTTGGCAAGATGCGACGGCAGCGGCCTTGGCAGCGGCACTCTTCTCCGATGTTGCGAGATGCTTCCGCTCGATGCGATGCTACAGCGGCGACACCCCTTCTGCGAGATGCGACGGCAGCGGCTCCGACGGCGGCGCGCTTCTCCATGGATGCGAGGCGCTTTTCTGGATGCGGTGCAATGCGACAACTACGATGGCTGCGATGGCGACACGCGTCCTCCTCGCTGCGAGACTCTTCTCTCGATGCGGTGCAATGCGATGGCTGCGATGGCGACACGCTTCTTCGGCGTTGCGAGACACTTCCGGAATGATGCGAGATGCTTCCGCTCGATGCGATGCTGCAGCGGCGACACTCTCTGCGAGATGCGACGGCAACAGCTCTGACGGCAGCACGCTTCTCTTCCTTGCGTCGCGCTTCCAGCTCCTTGCGACACGCAGTCCCTCAGAAGGCCCAGCAACAGCAGCAGGCACTTCCAAAAGACTCTGGGGAGCTGGGGGTGAAGTCCACTGGTCCTGGGACTTCATTCAGGGGGCAAGCTCAGTTCAAGCCCTTGGAGATCTTTTCAAAGCGCAAGTGGAAGCAAAGTCTTTGTAGTCTTTTCTCCTCTCCTTCAGCAGCAAGGCAACCACTGCAGGCCAATCCCCCAGGTCAGGGACAGTTACTCCTCCTACAGCTTTCCCAGTTCCTTCTCTTCTGGCAGAGGTTCTTCTTGTTTCAGCAGGATCTGATCTAGTTTCTTGGGAGCAGGGCTCCTTCTTTTATACAGCAATTCTTTTGTTCGTTGTCGCCAGGGGGCCTGGGCCTGGCTCAGTCCGGTTTTGGAGCACTTTGTTATGGTGACTCTGCTCTTTCCTTTCAGCAGCAGGGCAGAGACATCAGCTGCTCCACAGGGGACGGAGCCGGCATTGTGGTGGCAGAGCACAGGTCTATTCAGAGTCAAGGTGTACTCCTCCCACCCATCCTGGTGTAATCTCTCTACCCACCACTTGCAGCCAGCCTGTCTCCTGGAATTCCCCAGCCCTGCTCCCCACTGAAACTAGGCAGCACACACACACACACAGCAGAGGCGGACTGAAATGGCCAGGTCAGTAAATACTAACTTTCTAAAAGTAGTATTTACAAACACAGGATATTAAAATAAACTTTACTAAAAGAAGTATTTTATTATTCTGAGTTCAGGCATACTAAACTTGACATTCTACCATGCTCTCTGAGTCCACTGAGATTACAGCGTGTAATGATTCCAGCAGCCCATTCTGGCCTATGGAGAGCAGGTGCCTTCAATAGTGAAAAACGAAAATGGCTGTAATTCACTATAAGGACATGCCACACACATCAGGGCATGTCCTACCTTATACCTACAATGCACCCTGCCCTTGGGCCTACCGGAGGGGTGACTAATTGTAGTTAAGTGAAGGTTTGGAGACTGACAAGTAGGTGCACTTGCGCAATCAGCGTGACAGTACCAGACTGCACGCAGGTTCTGCAGTGGCAGACCCTAGACACATTTTACTAGGCCGCTTCTGTGGGTGGCACAACCAGTGCTGCAAGCCCACCAGCAGCATTTGTATTTACAAGCCCTGGCACTCCTGGTGCACTTTACTAGGGGCTGATAGTAAACCAAATAGGTCAATCATGGAAACCAATCAATGTATACATTTTACAAAAGGGAGAGCATATGCACCTTAGCACTGATCAGCAGTGGTATGGTGCCCAGAGTCATAAAACAGCCAACAACAGGTCAGATGAAATACGGGAGGAAGGCAAAAAGTTTAGGGATGACCCTGCAAAAAGGGCCAAGTCCAACAGTTCTGGATTGCTTAAAGAAGTCAGTCTTGACCCCATTGATTGAAAAATCTTTTTTAGACCGAAAAGTCCTTCATTTGGGTGTGTGATTGTATAAGTAAGGTGTACATACAAAATTATTGAATATTTGGTCATCCCAAAACTGTCAGGCCATTTAGAATCAAGTTAACTCTGGGACAAATATCAGCCAAGCTTTCCACCATGGGATAAAAACAGTACTTTTGACTCTACAATATGATATTGTGGTGACAGCAAATGAGGGAGATTTGTCATGCCTGATTCAACTCACATTAAATTAAATAAATATGTTGATTACTGAGTGGGGAACAGTTTTCTGAAGCAGCTATTGAACAGACAGTGGTGCGGAAAACTTGGCCAGTTTCAGTCCACAATTAGAGGGATTGAGTGTCGGATCCCACAGAGATCCATTGATAGTTCTACTATTCAATATATTCTTCAATACTCTATTGATAATCCTTCAGAAGAGTGTCCAATACCTTTCAAATGTCATTGACACACTAATTTATCTGTGAGTCAAAGGACCTGAGAATGATTTTTCTAATTTGAAATAAGGGATAATTAAAGGGGCTAGTTGAACGGAGCTCAGTTAGTTAAAACTAAATAGGACAATAGAGGAACCTTTGAGACAAGAGCCTCCAAAACTGTTTCCATTGTCATCTACATTCACCAAACAGGCAATAAATCTTGAAGTTATCTGTAGTTATGAGTTAATGGGATAAGGAGTTAATTTCAAAGTCCACATCCGATCCATGGTCATGTAAGGATTTTATAGTGCAAAATAATTGAAGCAAATCATCCATACATTGAGGGCATTCAACATGAGACAATAGTTAGGACTCGCTCATGTCACCAAATAGAACTACTCCAGGAAGCGCAAAATATTTAGTGCTGAAAGCCTAACGAAACAGATTGCATTAGAACAATTCTTAAACCCTTCATTGGTTGCCAGTTCAAAATCGGTATAGTTTATAAATGCCTACACAATATGGTCCCTTGTTATCTTCAATGTAAACTGATCAAATATATCCTTGGTAGATTTCATAGACAAACTAAAATATGTTTTTGAGTCATGCCTAAAATAAAAAACACTGATTTTCCATAATTCGACCATACCCTTGGAAAACAAACTAACAAAACTTTTTTCCCCCAATTTAGGATGTCATTCGCAAACTACTTACCACCAATAGTGTGTCATTTTGAGCCAACTATGAAGTAACTTTTGGTTTGCCTTAACACCTAGAGACCAACTGTTTTGTTGGAAATGTCCTATAAAATAAACACATTTAAAATAAATAAATGCATCCAATGAGAAGATACTGAGGTTTTGCCTGTCAACTCCTGCAAACAGTGGTGGCCCAAAGAATATAGGGACATATTAGCAAGGGCAGTATTGCCGCTTTAGCTGCACTTTTTGCCGATAAAGCGGTGATATTTATATCGCCCTATTAGCAAGCTGTCGCTAACAACTGTTAGCGAGAGCTTAATGGCGATAGCGGCCGTTTATTTACCGCTTTGCATGTCAGCGATATTTATCACTAATGACATGCAAAGTGGGCGTTCCACACTAAAAGTAATAGGAAGAAGTCGCTAACACAACTTCTCCTTATTAGCAATGCCAGCGAAGCGATAAAAAAACTTGCGCTAACCGTGATTATCGCTGGATTTTTACACCTGCTAAAATCCTGACTTTGCCATTGTTTTCTATGGGAGGTGGATTCTACGGCTGAATCCTCACCTGCCTATTAACAAGCTTTTCCTTAGCGATGGGAATTCATTGCTGGCATTCCCGCGTTATTGATGGAGAATCGCCGCTATCGCTGGTTTATTATCACCTTGGAGATAAACGTTGATAATAACGCGTTATCTCCGCGATCTAAACCAGCGATAGCTGGCGATAAAAATGCAGCGCTAAGTGCGCTTTGCGATGGTTATCGCAAGTCCTTGCTAATATGGCCCATAGTTCAGAATCGTAGTGTCGAGGCAAATGTTTTAAAAGCTGAACAAAGTGGTGAACAAAGAGTGAGAAATAGCAATAAATTCTAAGGTTAAAAAATTTAGCCAGGACCCCACATAGGAAGTAGCCGAGAACTAGTGAATCATGTTCCAGTACAAATTGATGGGCACAAAAATGTAACTGGCAAAGATGTTCATCTATGAAGTAGTATAGTCTCTTCACATATGATGTGCAACCACACAAGTACTGAAACTAAGGAAGAAGTGTTTAATCTTGCCTCAATGTAGTGTGCTCCACGCAGGTTGAGTCTGGGAAAAAACCTGAGTTAAAAGCAGTAAGTCAACTAAAGAGCGACTTTATCCAGTCGCAAAGCCACAGGAGTAGCAATATTTAGGTCATCAATAGACTGGGCTGTTCTCAGCAGGGCCTCAATAACGAGCTGTTGGCTATCCTCATAGGGATTGTTTTACCAGCTGTCTTTTTAACTAGACCTGACCAATACAACACGTTTACACTGTGTCTCCTGATGGAACTGGGGGCCAAATTATAGATAGGTCGCACTGTCCCTATCTGCGTTGCTGCACCAGGTGTAAGGAGGGACAGCCCATGCTGTTATTGATAATGTGATGGCCCCAGCAAACTCGTGACTGCCCTGGGAGGCAGAACATTATTGAAAGTCAGACCATCTGTCTGAAGAAACCGTTCTAGCTTTGACAGTGCAGGCAGCACCCAGTCTACAATGTAAAGGAGAACAGAGATCCCTCTTCAAGCGGGTGCAAGAGGGTGCAAGCGGGTGCAGTGAGTGGCTGCAGCTGCATGCATGGGGATGTCTAGAGAGTCCGTAGATTCATAAGCTTTAGATCCAGTCCTCCCTAAAGTATGGTGTCTCATTGAGGGCATCCGTTATGCTTATGTTGAATCACAGTGAGGTTTGTTGAATGTGACTAATTTGCAAGAAAGATGTGTGATCTTCATAATTCCTATTCTTAACCTTTAACAAGTTTTGGCTGGAGAGCACATAAGAACTTCTGAGTTTTTTTGTAATGTTTTTTGCCACTAATTCATCCTGCTTAACTTTGCAGGGATGATGACCTTGTGAAAGATTTCTGATTCGTAGAAATGTTTTTCAAAATTAACAATAAACCAATCAGATGCTGCAAAGACGGGAAACAATTAATAGAGGCAACATGATCCAATATCGTGCTCCTGGTTCCTCAGTCACAGAAGTGATGCAAATCTGGGGCCAAGTGTTGGACTTGGGGTTTACATTCCAGCGCAATTACTGAATTGTGTTAGAAAGTAGCTCTAATGCAGAGCTTAATTCGAGCTGGTGCTTTCCGGTGCAGAGAACCGGTATTTAATTGGTTTCCGGTGCTGGGCACCGGCACCTAATTGTCAACACCACACTTAGGGCAGTCTGCCACAAGGTGGCACTGTTCATGTAATTTAGAGATGAGCAGTATAACAGTTGTTTAGGAAAACAATATACATTCAAAACTTGCTAATACCTGCCTCCCCAGCCATTCCTTTAGCTTTGGGGACCTGGAATAAAATGAACTGTTGCATTTACATGCAAGAGAGATGGTTAGTAGTTGTTTTGGCAGCAATGACAAGGGCGATGGGTGGTGCAAGCTGCAGTGGCCTCGTGGTCAGATTCCTGGCACTTAAAATTTGACAAATTAAGCACTGCTCTAATGTAAAACAAAGAAGCACTATGTGCTACTTTGCGTCAAGGAAGCATGCCATGTCTAGTACATGGACATTCTCGTGCACCAACCAATGAATTTTTATGCAAATCCTTATCTACTAACTTTGGTAGAAGGGATTTGCATTAAAAAATTATGGCTCATGAAGCAGGCATAAAGTTCGAGAAAATATTTATTTTCTCCGAACCTTTCAAACTTTTTATGCGTTCTGTTCAGTGCAACACACTTGTAAAGTGGTTAACTGTTAAACCTTGTCACAGCATATAATTTGTGCTGGATAGATTCCCTACCAGTATAAAACCTATGCTTGACATCATGCACACACCCTTGCAGTATGGTGCATGAGAGTGTGAATTAGTGCAAAGCAACCTAAGGTAATCCAGTACTAGAAGAAACAGTACTGGACATTACCAGCACCATTTCCCAGTAGATATAGTACATTTGTGCATGCCTCTTTTCACGCAATCCAGCACAGAATCTTTGGTTACTTCACTGTTTAAAAACTTAGCAAAGCTTCCCCTTGCTTTCTCCAGACCAAACAGTCTTAATATATAACGCCTACTAGTACAGATGAAATATGATTCCTATACCTTGTAGTCCTCGTTGTCTTCAGTAACCTTTCTTATACATTGATTTATAAACTTCCATGACGTATTGTATGATGTGTGTGTGTGTGTGTGATGTAAAGCACTCTGACACTCCACATTTAGATGAGTTGCTCTATAAAGTAAATACATGTGAGTGAGGGGCTAAAGAGAGATGAGTGGAACATTTGGAGGTTGGTAGTGAGGGAATCCATAAAGAAGGTCATGAAGAGTGGGGCTGCCAACAAAGATTGCCACACTGGGTGCCAACAATGCTAAAGCCTGCCCTGTAGCAACATATGGGCATATCTTTAACTTATAAGCATGTCCCCTTCTATCTAGTTTTGTAAACAAATCAAATATGTTTAAAATGAAACTGTCATGGCCTCATAGCTCAGCCATATTTTTGGATGCTGCAGAGGTCTCTACTTACCCTGCATTTCCAAAACCCTGAGGCGCCACTATCATTTCATCCTTCCATGAGAGAACAATAGCAGTGGGTTATAAACAAAAACATTAAGGTAAATTCTGTTTTTGTGGGAATTATATAAATGATCATTGTTACTATTAACATTTGAATATTAATTATGAGTCGATTATAATACTATGTTGTGTGATGGTTAATGGTGGGTATGTACCAAACCTTCAGGCAACTGTAAGGATTTTGGGCACTAAGCAAATGATCAAATATTTGCAAATTAGTTGACATTTTGACCGAAGGACAGCCAAACAGGTTTCTCATAAATAAGTTGTCGTCTACAATTGGTGTCAGACCTTAACATGTGATAACATATGAAGAAGGAAAGGTTTTTCTTAAAAACCCAATGCTGCTGGATGTCAGGATTGATAAATAGCAAAGCTGTCTAGTTTTGATTCCACGTCATGCATCTTTCTTCCCCCACCCTACACTACTATCTCTATGTTCAGTCTTGTAGGCTCTTTTCCTTCTCTGTATGCTCCCTTGACACTGTTGTCCTACTTTTTACTTGCCTTTCTTTCTCCCTTTTTAAATTTCCCTTCCTTTCTCCAGGTCAAAGTCTTATGATTAAAAGTAAGTCCTGGTCCTCAAAAATGAGTGCGATGTCCAGTACTTGTGATCACCAGCCCACATTAAGCCCTCTACTGCAGATATTTCGAAACAGAGAACTTACTTTGGGAAGGCTGAGGGCAAGAAGAACGTCCAAGTGCTGGACCATTCAAGCGCAGATAACTTTACTGCCATTACTGGGCTGTAAGCCAGTCACTAACAATGATCTTGGTCATCTCTATGATAAACATAGCTAAATTAAAAGGCCTCAAATATCTAAACATTTCTACACTCTAAAATCATGTCATGCCTGAGTCTAGCATTTCCAGTTACATACTTCATAAAAATAATTTATCTGAGTTAAACTCAAGCCTGGGAAATATTCGTGGGACATCATTGTAGGACGGTGGAATCTGACTGCATAGTTGCCCCCACTTTTGTCCTGGTGTTTTGCTGGTTTTTGACTTAGTTTGGCTGGGATCCTGCTATTCAGGACCCCAGCCTATCTGCTTTTCCCATTAAATTGATGATCAGTACATTAGGTACACTCCAGATTGGATTCTGGGTACACTTATAAATCCCTAGTATATGGTATACTATGTACCCAGGGCATAGGTACCCCAGAGTCCTACCAGGGGCTGCAGCATGTATTATGCCACCCCTGGGAAGCCTTCCAAAATGACACCACAAGACTGCTACTGCAGCCTGGGTAAGGTGGTGCATTCACCCCTTACTGAGATATAGGTTCACTATATCTCTCCATATCACTGCACATATAAACCCATCGGTCACCCCTATGGCAGGCCTTAATAATCCTGAAGGCAGGGTGCTTGGTTTTATGTGAGAGGGTGCCCATACATGAGCAGAGCCCCTCTGCAGCCTTCGGAATCTATTCTCTGGGGTTGTCTGTGATGCAGCCTGACCATATACTCTTAAGTGCATTATAACCTCGCGGTAAATGCTAACTTTGGGATGGCTGCACGGGAAAATGTTGTGTTTAGTGTCAAACACCTTGGAATCATACCCCCACACCAGTAACTGGTGTGGGAGTATGATCCCACCCTTCTAGAGGGAGAGACATGACAGCACCGGTATAACAGAGCCCTGGCATCACAAAATGGATGCTGCCAGCTACACAAGTCTGGCCTCCTGCTGCTGACCAAAACTCCGGCAGGGGAGGCCTGCACAATAGGTTTCCTGTCACAGGAAGGTTTTACCACCTCCCAGACAGGCTTTAGTGGATTGGGGCTGGGTGGGTGCACTCCAAGAGTGCTTTGAAGTCTGCACTGGGGGCACATTTGGTGTCCCTGTGCATAGTCCAGCTCAAACCAGTTGCAGGGGCTACCATCCCCTGCTCTGGCACGAAAATGGGCAAAGGAAATGGGTGTAGCCACCCCTCTTTCCAAACCCTCCCAAAGGTGGGTCCCCTGAGTTAGTCCAACCCCTTCCTTGGGTATAAAGAAGGAACCCCTGACTACAGAACTTTAGATATCCCTGGATGAAACTCTGAAATTGAATCCTGGAACTTCGACGAGCTACACGATGCTAGATGACTGAAAAATCTCCATTGGAGTAAAGGAGTTACTCCCCTGCTTGGCAGGTACCAAAGACACAACAGTCCGGTTTGCATCTTTGAAGCTCCTGAGGACTCCGAAGAATTTTGCAACACAGGAGGTGGGTTCCCGTGGTCTCTGAGGTCGATCTGTGTCCTCAGCAACTCTGAGGCCTGTATCCCTCGTGGCGACTGTGCAACCTGAACCCCTGGACACCGCGATGATTTGCAGAAGCATCAGCTTTGAGGAGACCTCTGCAGCTGAGCTTTGGGTTACTTGTAGCCTTGACCCAGAGCAGCATTTGCACTGAAGATTGCCCGCCTACACTCCACGAGTGTTCGGTGAGCTGGCTCTTTGTTTTTTCTCTTGAGGTCCCTTTGCTATCCTTGGTCCATTGACTGGTGGGTCCCTGTGAAGGCAACTCTAACTTTAATTGGGCTTCCCTGGTTGCTCCAGACGTGCCCTGACTCTCCATTGCTTGGGGAGTCCCCAGGTCCTTGCTGGTCCGCACCGAAGCATCTTTCCTCTTCCTACGAGGGTTGCTGTTGCCAAGGCTTATTCTGTCCAATCCAGACATCGAGGCTGCAGCACTCGACATACTTTATGGTACAGTTCGAATCCAGCTCCTGGTCATTGTCGACGGCTCCTGGTCCTCGTGGCTGAAGAGTCAAGCTTCCCCTATTCGCACCTGAAGCACCCGACATCGGTGGGCATTCGTCTATCCTGCCCCTGGTCACTGGCTATTGACCCAGACTCTGTCCCCTCTGCTTTCAGGTTCTTCACATCTTCGATCCAGGCTTGGATCTCTTCGGACACTTCTCCTCTTCCCGGCAGCAGCACTTTTCAGCATCTTGCCATTGAAATCGACAAAGACACCCGACACCATTTGACACCTATGCACCCGGCTTCCCTGGCTGAGGTAACACGAGTACTCCAGTGCTCCCATGGGTGTTGGCCCTAGAACCATCTAAGTCCAAAAGGGCTTGTTCCTAGTCCACCTCTAAGTGTCCTTAACCTTTAAAATTCCAACCGTGACTTTCCCTATAGAAGCTAATGGAGCTCGCAGCTGTGTTTTCACACTGCACACGTCCCCCGTGGGTCCCCTGTGTCACTACCTTGGGTGGTTCCTTGGGGTCCCAGCGATTCTACAGACTCTAGGCCTTGTGTCTAGTCAAGTCGTGGTTCTTATACCACTTTCTTAATATATGGTTTGGTTCGCCCCTAGGGCCTATCGTATATTGTGCTAAATTACTGTGATATTTTAAGTGAAACATGTGCTTTGACCTCTAGCCTCATACAGAGACTAGCAGGGTGTGTTTAGTAATAAATACATATATTTTATATATATACCTGTTGTGGTTCTCCTTTCATTTGGTCATTCAAGAGATTATAGACTGGTAAAACAAGCTGCTTTACATTCCTCCAAGACTTAACCTGAAGGCAGCTCTCCATAGCTACCACTAGGATAGCTTTCAATAAAGGTTGTCTTTAACCTATCGTCTTTAAGGGGTTGTTTGGACTGGTGCAAGGTGCCCACTATCATTAGTGGACAGCATATACCAGGCCAACTTCTCACAATCATCATGAATAGTTTTGCTCATTGCCTGTTTAGGTCTCACATACAAGGCAGCTTTTAGCAGTCTTGTAGATAAAAGTTTCTTGCGGACAGCCCATACTAAAAACTTACAGTGCGCTTAAGGCCTGTCCATTGCTTACCATTGATCATCTTTACTATCACTCTCATTTGCTTGGGTCTTATGTGATAGTTTGCCTTTTGCTTCCTATATTTGTACCTCCCCTATGTATTACCTTTCTTTTGATTAACTGAATAGTATCCTTCCACTACTCACATTTAAGGGGGTATTTTTGTCTTTTCATTATTCACTTCAGTAGAGGGCATGTGTTTTCTAGTACTCCCTCATAAATACACAAACACCCTATTGTTTCTTCTGCCCCCCCAAACACACCCACAAGCTCTTCCAGTGGAAAACAGCGTTTACAACGCTGTCGGAACAATGCAGTGCCACGCATACCATTACAACGCAAGTCATTACAAAAAGTTGCTGTAGGGGGCTTTAGGTCTTGGATTTTCAATCCAACACTTTCCCTACTGTTGCACATACTGGAGTTGGAATAGTAAATTAACTATTCCAAACGCCATCGCCCCCTAAAGCAAGAGGTTGTAATGACTAGCGTTGTAATGGTACCCATGGTATCAACGGGGTTGTTGTACCGACCACGTTGTAAACACATGCGTTGTAAACGCATGCGTTGTAACGTCATATATTCCTTCCCGCTGCTGCTCTACCCTTCATGGTCCTTGAAATATGTTTTCCATTAATTGTATTCTTTTTCAGACGGGCAGGCTAGAAACAGCGAATAGGGCTTTCTTCTTTCTGTTCCCTGAGCTAAGGCCTCATCGCACACCATTAATTGTATGCATTGTTGCTAAATCGCAACAGCTACTATTGTATTGAATCATTGTTCCCGTCACCATTTTAAATAGCGAGAGCATCATTTTCGATTTACCTACGACTGAGCACACTGGAATCGGCCTGGCTTCCATGGTCTGGTATGAACTGTGCCACAGCGACATCTGCTGGAAAGAAGTTCTA
The DNA here is from genome assembly GCF_964204655.1 of Triturus cristatus. Taxonomy (NCBI): domain Eukaryota; kingdom Metazoa; phylum Chordata; class Amphibia; order Caudata; family Salamandridae; genus Triturus; species Triturus cristatus. The sequence goes on from NC_140580.1 coordinate 690,959,359, forward strand.
ATAACAACCTGGATTCTGCTCACAAATACAGATAGATACAAAGTTAAATCCTCTCACTTTCTTTCCAAATAGTCGGCATTGCGTTACAAGGTAACGAAGAAATCTTTGGAATTTGTTGACATTTGAATATTAGAATGTGCACAAAAAGGTCAGCGAGAAGGAAAATGTTAGCCTGCCTGTAAAAGGGAGAAATAAAACAGTGAAAAGTCAGTCATTTTAATTTTTCGATCACACGTCCTTGGTGTTAAGTAAGATGGCACTTGAAGAGAACAGCTTTTTCCAATATATTATAAACACGCAGAGCGTAATTTGATGAATTGCATTTTATTGTGGCAGGGACATTTTATGTTGTTTGTTTTGTGCTGTCTTTTTGAATTGTGTTGTGTTGTACTGGGGGGGTTGTTACGTTCTGTTTTTACTGGTTCTTTATGCTGTGCCTTTTATGTTATCATTGCATCGTTTTGTTTTTTTATGTTACTTTGTAACTTTGTGTTGTTTACTTTAGAGACGTCATCAAATTCTGCTACATTTTCAACTTAAAAAGCGTATTCCTTTTAAAATGGAAAATACCACTGTCCACAGCTCTTCTTCTGTTTAAGACGTTAGTCAGCCCAAAACTGTGGCGGATACCTGTCTTAAAGTACCTCTGCCAGTGTTCATTTTATGATGAGGATTTTGACAAAGCAATATCCATAGTTGATCAATATTCAGAATTGATGGATCTGAGGAAGGGCATTTGTAAGTAGCAGCAGATCAAAACATTGCAAAATGTGTGTATATGTAGACTGGTTTTTCACTGATTGGACCATTTCACTCTTACTGTGTTAGTAAATACATATTTGCACAGCTATTACTATAGTACATCGAGAATAACAGATTGTATTTTACAACTTTAGACATAGAAAGAACCCTCTTAATAGAAAGGAGGACCCTCTAATGTGATTTAACCTTACTACAAAATTAACCTCTTGCGTCCTGGTTTTAGTTGAATACCTCCTTTTAGTGGTTGGTATAAGTAAGCCATGTATGCAGATACTCAGAGGGCCAGATGTATGACCAAGGTATTTGCGACTCGCTAATTGTGTTGCAATAGCGACTCGCAATTTGCGAGTCACAATTAGTATCTACTACAGTGTCTGAGACACTGATTGTGATTCCTAATGGGGTCGCAAATTGCATGCCTCATGCATATTCATGAGGCACTTGCAATTTGCGACCCCATTGGGTATAGCTGTCCCTCCCAGGTACGGTGGCCTACTGGGCTCAGCAGACCTCCATTTTCGGGACTGCTTTTATATAAAGTCGTTTTTTTCTTAATGCAGCCCGTTTTCCTTATAGAAAAATGGGATGCATTTAAAAAAAGAAAAATCAAATGGACCACTGCCTGCCCTTAAAAAATATTTTTAGAGCCAGTCACAAAGGGAAAGTGGTCCCCTGAGGACCCCTTCCCGTTTGCGAGTGGTTTACCACCCTTCTGTGAAGGGTGATAAACTGCAACTGTTTTGCGACCTCAATTGCGGTCGCAAAACAGTGATGCATTGCATTTGGGGGTCGCTATTAGGAAGGGAACGCCCCTTCCCAATAGCTAGTGGCAAATCGTATATCTAGGGTTTGTACATGGCCCTGTAGGTTTTTACATGCACAAAATGGTCCCAAACCCGTTTGTGCATGCAAAAACGGGTCGTACATCTGGTCCAGAATGTGTTATGCTATTTATTACCATTGTTGATGGAGCAGAGGCGTGGTGTGTCCCACTCAAGACTACGCCTCTCAAAACAATTATTAAAAGAGTATAAAATATAACATTTCAGTTACTACGAATGAACTCCATAAAATATATTTTGACAGAAGCCCACTGGTAAGCAAAATATTTAATAGGCAAATTATGCATTTCTGTATTCTTTCATTAGTGCCTAAATGTGTCTGTCGTTTACAGACTTTGAACTGAAATCACAGATTCATCACAAACCAAAATGCTGAAACTCTGAACAGGTAGGTACCCAACAAGATTTCACAAGTTTCACAGTTTGCAAACTCTGTATAGTATCCACCAACTACAGTAGGGGATCCAACATGGGTCACAGGTTTCATTATCCTTAAACTTTGTTTAGAGTCTGCAAACGTCAAGGTTAGTTTGTGGGAGTCATCGCCTGAATCTCATCTAGAGACTGCAAACGATGAACTGAGCTCATAATAACCCTCATCTGATGAACATTTTTTTAAACTTATAAAATCTGGGAGCCATGGTCCCTCACACAGGGTGTACGGTGTGTCCTCACTGCCCCATTATGTGATGTTTCAATGTTTTTCAGGACATGGGGACCATGCCTCGTCCTCTAATGATGACCACAACAGAAATGTGTACAGTTGCTGCTAGCCAATTACAGCCTTTGAGACCATTGACTTGGCCAATGGATAGCAAAAGAAAAACTTGTTTGACCCAATTTGGGCCCACAGAAAGTCCTCGAACCTGGGTTGGCAACTTGTTTGCAGAATAAGTCCACAGTTCTGTTATTTAACCATTTGAAGCTTACAATTCAATTCAGTTCATGTACTGTATTGAAAGCATTCCAGTCACGTAGATGACACACCAAATAGCCAACAAATTTAAGTGAGAGATTTTTACTGCTCTAAAGCCCATCGCATATATATTTTCAGAAAAAGAGTGCCAACAGCTCTATAAGATGACTGTATTGCCACGTCATAGCTAAGAAAGTGAGCAGCATATACCTGTAGAACCATAGGCTGTTTGAAGGGGACCTGAGTGTAGGCAGCACAAGCGTACAGTAGGACAAGCTGTTACTAGGTAGCAAGGGGGTTAAAAAATAGCAGGTGCAATTAATCACAATGGAACTGAAAACAATTAGGGCCTGATTCACAAAGTTACATTTAGACCAAAAGTCTTACTTAGATCAAAAGTCTAACTTTACTACTTTTTGTTATTCACAAAAGACTTACCAGTAGTATCTTTACTTCTGAGGAGGTTCTGCACTCGGGCATAATTGACAAACGGGCACCTCAGTCACGGCGGACACCGCACAGTCACAGCGGGGGCCCCGCACATGTGGCGTGGCCTCCGTACAGCAGTTTTCCATTGCAGAGGTCCCGCCCCAAATGCAGGACCCCTGTCACGACTGTGAGGCTTCTGCCCAGACTGTGGAGGTCATTTGTAAATTAGACCCTTGGGCTGAGGTTTTGCACTCGAGGTGGAATCTCCGCACACGAGCTGGAAACTCCACTCTCAGGCCGGACCACAACACAGTGAAATAAGAGGGCAATCATTGGTGTATACTGCAACACATATGCCTAGATTAACACATGATGAGATCTACAAGATCTAGTTGTACAACCAACATAGTACAAAAATCCTCATTTAAAGTTGAAAGCAGCTATATGTAGACACTGGGCTGTTACATATGTGTCAGTCAGTCAAATTCTGAGTAATAAATTCTTACAGACATATAACATCGTTTTCAAATTCATTGATACATATCATGTAGAAATATCATAACATCTCTAATAAATAACACTAAATCACATTAGTGCAACCAGAAATAACACAGACCTAAAAACAAATATAAATCTGTGTTTAAAATACCTTTAAAAAAAAAAAATTACATCTTAGAGGAGTCTGGTGTAAAACCCTTCTATAACATACATATCATAGTCAAGATGTGCAACAGTTTAAATCTATTGAAATACATTAAACAATTTCAGTTACTTATGTAGATACCAAAGTGCAGTGCACAGAACCTGCATGACATAGATCGACAAGCAACCAATAATCCATATTTAGAATACCTTTTAGCATGTATGCCTTTGGTGAATCTACAAAAGAGCCCATTCATTAACATGCATAACATATTCACAGTAAACAGCAATTAGCCTTAGTGAAAAATAAACAACACATTTTTTCAATTACTTCCATAAACAATAAAGTGCATTGTGCAAAGCCAAGTTTAAGGAAGGCCTCAATCAGACTGGTCGTACTAGAGGGCCCTATCTAATCAGATTTATAAAACAATTTCAAACCTAGGACATCCTCCTTTTGTGGGCTGCATGTTCTCAATTAATTTAAAAATCAGTTCTATATCTGATGACAGGACTTAAAAACGCTATTCTATGTCAGCTCGGGAAGGGAAATCCTGGCATAAGATTACACAATTCTATGCAAATATTGGCCTATAGCAATGGCTACATTCTGATGTATCATACCACACACCCGATTTGAACCCATTTCTCTCAATCGAATCAAATTTTTTAAAAATGTTGGTTGCAGGATCTTCTTCTTTTTCTCTAGAAGAAATACACAAAGAGGCTCATAAAATAGCTGGAACAACCTTGCATGGACACTGTCCATGGTTCTCTGTTACCTGCTCTTTCAGACCTGGTTTCTGCCAGACCCGGACCAATTACCACCCTCAGAGGCAGAATTTCATTTCACAGAATCCTGTCAGTTTTCTATATAAATATGGGAAGAGGTTAGAGCCTCCCTGGGTTAGTAAAAGAAAGGCATAACAGGTCCCCTATTTGCAAGTACTGTAGGTCATCACTCCAGGTAGTTTCCTTGGCACATCATCTGAGAGTGCTCTTTATTTGAGAATGTTTTTTCAATTTGCCTCCTTCAAAGCACATATTTGGAGCACCTAAGCAATCCATAATGACTTTCTTTGGGCTCCTCTTACCAGGGAAGATTGCCATTAGCTCATGGAGGATTTGCATGAATAGTTTATCACAGGAGGAGGTCCATTTTTAAGTGAAAAGTAGTATTACAGGGCCCTTGCATCCGCCAAAGCACCCCAGGCTAAAGAATTCAACTCCTGCCTTACGGATTGTATCATTGCAATTATTGGTTGATCAAGCACTGATATCAGGATAATACCTCCTAACGCCCCCAATGTAACCCATCTATTCATAGCCAGTACATCGGCTCCATACAAAACTAGCAGCTAGATGGTTTTATTGGGTCTAGGCAAATAGTTTAGAAGGGATAACCCATTAGAGATATCAAGTGGAAATTAGCTGTTTGATCTTTTTTCCCTTTTTGTGGATAGGTTTCACGATGGCTCCCCAGCATGAATCTGGAAAGATACCTTCAAACGTTAGCCACTTACAAAACCCAAAGAGGATTAGGCCCCGCTTCCTGGGTTCTTTCTTAAAAGTAACAGACAGAAGACTATCTAGGCCACCAGCCCTGAAAGATTTGATATGGCAGATAATTTCTGACAATATCACAGCTGTTTGGGGATTTGCCATAGCCTCCTTGCCAGATTGCAGAACATCTGGTGCCACCAACACATTTTCTGTATTTCCTCCACTATTGAGGGAGTATATGGATCTATACAAGCCTTCCTCGGTTATCTGTGCTCAAGGGAGGATCATGAAACAGAAGTAACCAAATTCCCCAGCCTCCGGAAATGCTTACTGTTATTCTTGACAATGGTTGCTAGCATTAGTTCCCAATTTGATTTGCAAAATTCCCTTTTTTTTATAGGCACAGACGTTGCGATAGGCTTTTTTGCCAAACCAGCAATTTCCCATTTCTCTACAGCCACAAACTGACTTTAGTCCAACCTTTGCCAATTTAAAATGGGCTAACAATTGCTTCATCAATCTGCCATACCAACCAATCCCATCATCTCCTGCTTCCATACCTAGGAGCTCTAATTTTTATTAAAGACAGAGCCTGGAGTAAGTTTTCTGTGAACACTACCCAAACACTTTGATGGTAAACTGCCGCAGGGATCAAAATGCATTTACCTGAGACCCAAAGGGATCTATAAGCTCTATACTAATTGTTTGACGTCCAATGTCCAAAATGTAACTGGCATCAGAAAGGTAAATGTGTCCAGAAAATAGTCCTTAGAGTAAACGGTAGTCACACACTGGAGGAAATTAGGTTTGGTGTCTCTTGGTGGTGGTAGTCTTGCCATCCTCTCCTGGTGGCCTGGAAGAATGAAAGCTCCTGCGGGGACTGGTGGATCCACAGTTGCAGGGACTGAGGTGACTACAGGTGTTGCCTCTTCTGGCAGGGCCTCCCTTTCTGTGGCTGAGGCAGAAGCAGTTCGACCATAGAAAGAGAAGATGGTGCTGAAAAAGCCCTGCACATATGGGTGTAAATGTCCTGCATCACCCTAGTCAGGGAGCCCAAATTGGAGTTCAGATTCTCTATCTGTACATTGTGCTCCCTCTGCAACTGCTTTATGTCCTGGAAAACAGTGAGGACCTCGCCCATCGTGTCTTGGGACTGATGGTGAGATCCCAAGACTTGGTTGAGGGTTCCCTGGGTGGCAATCAACCCAGTGGCCTCACAATGCTGGCTCAGAGTTTCTCTCTCATGGCCCATACCCACTTTACCCTGTGGCCTTGACCCAGTGTGCCCCAACACACTCCTTCCTGGCTGAACTGGAAGTGGTGCTAGTGTCTCAACAGCAGCCAGGACTGGGGGGCGCAAGATCGGTGTGGTGTTGATTTGGACACTGGAAGTGCAGGTATCAGTGAGCTGAGGTGTTGTAACAGCTTGGGTGGGAGATGTAGGTGTGGGCCTCATGAGACTCACTGGAGCAATCTGTCTGGGCAGACCAGATGGACCAGACCACTCCTCTTCATCCGGACTTTCAGAAGTGGAGTCATCCCTGGAGTACTCTGGCTGTAGGACCTATTATGAATGTAAAAAAGGGCATACATTGTAAAAGTGTGGATTACACATACAAAGAGTTTTAAGCAAAAACTTTAGCAAACTAAAAGGAAGAAATATCATTATTATGCCTTTCAACGGTATTGTAATTAGTTAAACAAACAGTTTAAATTTCATACAAAACAACTTCACATGAACAGGTAATACGTCCTGAAATTTAAAATGTTTTTTAGTAACTAAACATGTTATATACCAACTATTCAACAGAACACAACACAGTAGAGAGAACAAATGTGAAATTAACCAATCCTAGGAGGCAAAAAAACTGACATTTACACAACTTAGAAGGATGTTTACCATTAGTTATCATATTAACAGTGCAAAGTACATTTTTCACATATACCACTTATATTTACCATACAAATTTGCATACCTTAAACTTTTTCTAATGACATCAATTCAATTATATGGCAAGAAAAGGACAACATACAAACTTTAAAACATACAATTTTAAAAAGAGAGCTTTCAACAGATATTGATCTATAAATAAAAATTTACCATAGGTGAAACGAAGTTTGAAAAAAGAGAATGAGCAAAATTAGATTGCAATTAGATTTTCTCAAAAACAGAAACGAGGCATCATGGCTGTTGAAGTTATTTTAATGATACTTCCCGAACACTTGTAAAATTGTAATTTGAAAATACCTAGTGAAAATCTGCAGTACAAAGAGAACAGACATTTACAATTTGAAACACATATATGTTGTTTGGTGAACAAACACTTACAAGCACTATAACATCATGTGAAATGTAATGGAGATTGAAACCTGTTATTTTACATACAACACAATACATTCAAACAAATAAGCCATACAAGATGTTACTGATATATTTTGGTTTGTATTGTTAATATGAAAAAAATAGATGCTAATATGAAAATGACGAAATTGCATCTTTATTAACAAATTTGCCCATTGTGAACTCCACATCAACACCGACTCCCAAATATGTAGTCAGGCAGGCTCTGAGACCTAGGCCCAAGGTCACTGATTGATAGGTCACATGTGGGGCGGCATGTAGTCGGCAGTCAAACACATGAACAGGAAACCCTGGATAAATCCCACAGACAGGTGCAGTGGCACTACAATGGTGCTGCGAGATTGGACTCAATAAAGCACACATGGCCGGAGGGTTATGCATGATACTAAAACACCCTAAAGTCAGATGCCACATGAGTTGGGAGCATATAGGCAATCAGGATACAGTACACACAGTGATCACACAATCCCTATGCCGGACATCTTGTCACTTTACTCACTGGCCAAATTGTGTCCCTGCAAGGTTGAGGCCCATTTGTATTTTCCATTAGATAATTAATTCATAACTCCAAAGGCACCAGCTGACATTCCTTACCATACATGGACTACTAGAAATCCTTTTTTGTCCATGATGAACTGTATAAAAAGAGGCCACAGATCTGTTGTAAATGGAAACAGTCCACAGACCTGTTCTCCCGGCCGCTCTGTTTGAATAAACAAAACTGTTACCGTTTTGCTGAATGCCTCCTGTCTCTTAGTTTTTACAAGGTATTTCATGTTCAAGTAACAGTATGCCAAAGAAAATTTGCAAAACAAATTAGCAACAGCTAACTTCAAAACAAATAGAACATTTAGGGTTAGTGGCACCTTGAAAAGTGTAATTTACTAGTCCCCACTAATCCCGGGAGTAGTACTCCGCTCCGCCCACGGAGTGTACGTAGCGCTGCCTGCTTCGCAATTTACGAAGTAGGCGTAGCAGGCAGCGCTACGCACACACCGCGGCAAAGCAGAGCTGCCCGCCACCCACCGCCCACCCGCCCTAATTTTAAAATAAATTAAAGAATTTAAAAGTAAATTAAATACCTTACCTGCGGCATCCCAGGGCTCCCTCTTCCTGCTTGACCGGCAACTTCTTCTCACAAATGCGCATGCGCAGACGCCCGGGCATGCGCATTTCTTGGGAGAAATGTGCATGCACGGGCGTCCCCGCATGCGCATTTGTGAGAAGAAGTTGTCGTCAAGCAGGAAGAGGGAGCCCCGGAACGCCGCACCACAGGTAAGGTATTTAATTTACTTTTATAATACTTTAACTTATTTTAAAATAAGGGCGGGAGGGAGGCGGGCGACGCGTAGTGGGGCTACGCGGAGCGCGCAAGTGTGCATAGATTTGGCCACACTACGCGATGCTCCACGTAGCCCCACTACGCCCACTACGCCCAGGATTAGTCCCCACTCCATCAGGGAATCCTGTCAAGCCTTCGGGATGTAGGATCTGCAAGACCTTCTTCCAGGGAGAGAGTTGTTTAGGGGTGCCTGGAAGAACCACCACCAGTCCCCTGGGCCTCCAGGTGACACTTGGAGGCCAGGTTATGCACTATCCCCTGTGGGTCATTCCAGCTCTCGTTGTTTGCTACAGCATTCACTCTGGCAACTATTCTGGCACACATTTGCCTTTCCTATGCTATAGTTGTAATTTGTACTTGGGCTCCAAACAATTGTGCCTGTACACTAATGATTGTCAACTCACAAATTTCTCCCTTAGAGATGTCCCTTAGGAATGTCAATCCACCTCACTAGTTCACCTGCTGTTCATTCATACACGCAACATACCAAGTATCATGTGACATATGCTCATAACCCCAATCCTAAATATGGTAAGTGCCACAAATGATTCCCAAAATTTTTCTCAAGGCTTTAATAACAAGTCATTCTGTGTATAAATCCATGAGGTTGGTATACCAAAGAAGCTTTCAGAGATAAACATACATCACATACAAAGCATCATTTACATCCACTTTAAGTTAAAAACTACTAAGCACATTAAATAACAAATAAAATCAGCACTATAATGGTGAAGAAAAAGAGAGAACACATGAGACAATTATATCTGTCGTCAGATCTTGCTAATTTGTTTAATTCCTTAAGAAAGGCACATGATTGTGACAAAATCCTTGTCTAGTGTGCCCATCTGTTCCTAAAATTTAGCACAACATATGCGTCGATGCCTTTTGGTGTTTTAGTGCAGTTATTACCCACCTTTTTTGAAGAAAACAAAATGTCTCTCACAAGAAGGCCTATTCTTAAAAGTCCTGCATAAAAGCATATGTATAAAAAATTGCCATAAATGTACCATCGATTGCAACAGCTTTATTATTTTTGATTATTGAAACAACAATAAAATAACTCATGGAAACCAACACTGTCTGCAATTAAATGCCTTTAAAATAACTCATATATTGACAATCTCATCAATTAAGGACAGGGGGTTCTTGGAATCACACAGTACTGTCATCACATTGGACACAGTATGAAACCTCTAAAGCAGTTCACATCTCAAAAATGATCATCAAGAGGTAACATAATACCACTCTGGGGTCAACCATTTCCAATTATTTACATTGTACCTTTATCACTTAACACACCTCTATCACAATTTATATCTTACAAATCTACCTCAAGTGGTAACACAATCCCACTCTAGGGTTAAACAGTCCAAATTTTTCTCAATGTGGAATAAATATTATTCATAGACCGTATGAACCTTACGTCACGTCTTCACACACAATTCTGACCATGGTCAGAAATGGAGTGTGTTTATGTTGTGTTATGCAAGTGGGAACAATTACGCAAGTGACATCAGGTGTGTGATGCTAGCATCCATCCTCCTGCAAGAGGACTAGTCCAATGTTGACAGCGTCCCACAAGGGAATCACTCCATCAGCAAACAGACACTAGAACACTGCCAGCACAACTGTGAAATCTAAATAGACTTGGTGCAACCCCCCCCCCCCACCCTGACAATGATGGAGTACTATTTGCCAGCAGAGGAGTCCGCCTCGTTGGGAGTGGTGAGCCACGTATGTGACACAAAAACACTCAGTCAACATGGATGGAGAGTCAGCCAAAATACATCTATATAGGGAGGGTCGAGATTCCGTCAGCTTGACAGAGTACTTGGATACTCCACTGTGGAGTGACGACAGTAGTCCCACGGATATTTGAATCAGGCCAATGGTCTCAACATTCGGATGTATGTCATTTCCAATTTATAGGTAGCTGTACTGAGTAAGCACATATGATTTCCAGTGTACAGCACAAACGAAGCAGTCAGATCATGCAAAATGTGTCTCTTGCCATGTATAGTGTCTTATGTTGCCAAGGAATATACCGAAAATTGGAAATACATCTTTACCAGGGTTATAGCCAATGCCTTGTTTGCATAGAGACAACAAACTTAGCATGTATGATGTGTTTCTCAATGCTACACAACAGATGACAGTTGATAGTAAGTGTAAGACTGTTGAGACTGCGTATTTGGGCGCATAAAAGGATAACCCTGGATCCACTTTAAGGTGTGAAGATATCCATCCAGACTATGTACTATCTTCAATTGTTAAATTACATTGGAAAATAATGCTGAAGGAGAGGTTAATAAATGCTGAATATTATACTGATCAAAATTGAGAAATGTGTTATTGTGTCATTAATTTCCTGACATTACATTGACAGTACGCCTACTTTTGATTTCAAATCACATAATATTGGTTAGTGGGATCAAGCAATTATAATGTCAGCACTTGCTGTATGATGTCTCTAACTTTATTAGAAATTGTACACCAACTAATTCATTGTTTGTCTTCATTTTCAGTGGACCGGGCTGGCCAAGGACCATCTGGAAAGGACCAGGGGCTGACCGACACATCCTTGGTACATCAGTGGGCATGTCTTCTGAATACAACCAGCGAGGAAGAGGAGGAGGGAAACCAAACAACAGGCAGGAGTAGTGCACCCAGCTGGACAGAGACTTTCTCATTGACATCAACAGCCCGGATAGAGGCTGAGGGAATTGAAAGGGGAAAATTGAGAGGGACACCGTCATCCGGGGTATGATGAATGTTGCTCTACCCATAGCCCACAGGAACAAGAAATCGAGATTGTGTCCCTTGAGCAGGCTCCATTACCATCTAATCCTGCCACTGCCCCCTCCCTAACACTTTGGGCCCCATTCCATCATGGCCTCCAGTTGCCCCCCTTCCACTACTCCCCATCCAAGTACCTGCCAAGAAGAGCTGAGGGAGACATCTACCCTTGACACCCCACATCCCTCATGTTCAACCTAAACCCCTCCATGTGTAGTTGCTTCTGTGGCTGTACCCCAGGGACTGATGGCGACAGATGATGATGTCCAGACAGTGTTGTCTCAGGGCTTACATGAGGTCAGAGATGAGATCTGTATATTCCGAGAGTCACAGTCAAGACTTTTGGAAACCATCAGTGCTGCCACCACTTCCTTGGGTGCAGCCATATTGTCTACATTGTATCAAAGACCCACCTAGAGCACTGTTTCCAAATGCGTATACCCTCTCTGTTTCCCGCTGACCCCTCTTGTTTGGCGCTCCCGTGGGGTATCTGGTCCTGCATCGGGCAGTCAAAGTTAGTCTACAGGTGTGGAGGACCTGGACAGTCATCAAGAAGGACAGTGCGGATGGCCAGTGACTGTGTCCCCTCAAGCCTGAACACTCATAGGGAAATTTGATATGGTTTGGCAGGGCGGAAATTATTTTTTACTTTCACCATGGACTCTACTGTTAGGACAATGTTTTAACTGTGGACTTCATTTTATTTCAGCCTTGTACATAGACTGGTTCCCCTGATGCTTCCTGACATGTTTTATTCTGTTGCTCTTCTGCATGAAGATTTTATTTTTTTCCTTTCTCCCCTTCCAATTGAAAGCATTAATTTGAAATTCATTTTAAGGGCTCATTTTTCATATAAGATTTTCTTCACTAAATTAAATATTGTTACAAAGCATCTCTCTGTCTTGTATATTCCATTACATATGCTGGATTCAAAGTAGGGAAGTCTACATCTGTAGGGGTTTGCTATGCTTTCAGCATGATACATTGTGACACGGATGGTCCTACAGTTCAACATGTCTTTATTACTCACATTTATAGTCACATATATGTCCTACAAAAGAGTAATCAATTTGAACACCATCAACTTTTAATCAACTCAGGATAGAAGTATTGATTTGTGAATTATTATTTTTATTTACATTTCTTTGGAGTAGTTACATATTAACGGAAGTCAAGGGGGTTCTCTCTTGCGACTTCGCAAATGTAGTCATGAGGACCTATGTAAGTTAGTGTGCTTTCTGAGTTGGTGCCAATGTGTGGGGCATCTACCTGTGCAGGTGGTTTAGTTGAGTGCCTGTACTGGTGGCGGGATGCCTGTGCATGTGGAAAGGTGCCTGCACAGGGGGAGGGTGCCTGTACATGAGAGGAGGTGCCAGCCAGTGCATACATGGGGGTGCCTGTAAAGGGGGAGGATGCCTCTACAGGTGGGGGATGTGCCTGTGCAGGGGGGGCCTGAGCATGTGGAAAGTGAAACCTTCCAGTACGAAACCTATGCTAGACTCATGCACACACCCTTCTATGATAGTGCAAAGGTATGTGGTTGGCGCACAGGAGCAGAATTATGCACCAGTGATAGGGAGAGAGGAGGAGAGTGCCATATCTCTGTAGATATAGTGCTCTCCTGCTCCCTCTCTGCCACGCAACATTGCGCAGAACTTTTGCGCTGCAATCCATGTTATGATGGGAAATCTGGCACCTGATTTCATGTCTTTTGCATTTTACAGGCTTTGTGAGACAGACAGAGAGACTTGTTCAAACTTGCACAGATTCCAGATGATGCACACCACAAGGTTCAGAATGTTTTACAATTTCAAAAAATGCCTTGACATGCTTACATTAAGACTGCTACAATAGGGGCGTGGCCACGACGCCGAGCAAGATGGCCGCCTGACGCGGGACCTCCGGCGCACCGGAGCTTTTCTTTTATGCCGGTTCTCCTCCGGAGAGGATTTAAACATCACGGACATCGTTTTTCGAGGTGGGAATGCAGCGCGCTTCTAGTGAGCGCTTTTTGACTCATTTTTAGGACCGGGCTGCCTCTTTTTTCGCCGCGTTCGTTCTCTCCTCAGAGAGCGGCCGCCATTTTGTTTGAGGCACGATGCTCGTGCTTACTGCTGGCTTGCCTGCATTTACTCCACACTGCCCTTTTTTAGGGTCCTGCACCTCCTGAATGCTGATTCATCCTCTTTTTGGGACACTGCCTTGCCACATGAATATCTTATTACTTGTGCTGCTTCATGCTACTGGAATGAGGTAACTTCTGATGATGGCTTCCATACTATGTTTCTGCCTCCTCTTTGATTACATTCACCATCGCCTCTGACGAGAGCGTCCATGACCTGGTTGGTCACTGACCCTGCGCTCTTCATTTTTGCATAGTCCGGCACTTGCTTGTCTCTATGTAATTATTCTGGACTCTCTTCGGGAACATTTCTTTATTCACTCCACAAGCTCTCCTATGGTTACTGCTTCACCTTATATGTGACTGAATGCCTTCATTGTTTGGTCTTACTTTATAGCCGTCCTCTTGCTTGCTGCTTGTCATTTCTGATTGGCTTCTATGGGCAAGTTACGTAACCCAAAATTTGTCTTTACTCCTTCGGGGAACTCTCCTGTGGTAACTTCTTTACCTCATTCAACAGCGGACTCTCCTCCCAAGGCAGCGCCAATGGCGGGAGTAGCTCTCCCTCGCTCCTCCTCAGCACAGCCGCCTTTAAACAAATCTTCGCCTCCGTTAGCAACATCTTCTAAGCGTCTCAAACAAGATTCCTCTTCATCAGAGAAGTCACCATCCCCTATTTCCATGGAGATGCTTTTTGAGGAAATTCGCGCCCTTCGGCCATTTGTGGAGGAGACCAACAGTAAGATGCAGTTTCTTGAGGAGAAATGGTCGTCCATGGACAACAGAGTTACTTCTGTTGAGCAACAGATTTCGGATCTTCAATCTACTTCCCAGAGGGTCTCCTCCTTGGAAAAATCTGTTTTGGCGCTTCAACAGCATACGGAGGAATTGGAAAACAGAAATAGGAGGAACAACCTTCGTATTTATGGTTTGCCGGAATCTTTAGAAGGGGACGACCCTGTGCTCTTTTTCTCCTCCTTTCTCCCGAAGCTTTTGGATATGCCGTCCACTACTTCCCTCAATATGCAGAGAGCACATAGACTTGGTCCTCGCTCGTCCACATCAACCAAGCCAAGGGGAGTCATTATTCTTTTTTTGAAGTTCACAGATCTTCTCTCTGTTCTCTCAGCGTCCAGGGCCAAGCGTCAAGTCTCCTGGTTGGGTCAGAGAGTGTATCTTTCCCAAGATGTTTCAAATGCTACTGCCTCTCGTCGGAAGGAATTTTTGTCTCTACGAGCTCCTTTGAGATCTCTTGGTGCTAGATATGGTTTATTCCACCCATGCACTTTCAAAGTTACGCACCAGAATCAGACTTGGACCTTCCAGGATCCTGCTGAACTCAAAAATTTCATTCATATCCGTTCTAATTCTGCTATGGAGACCTCTTCCTCTTCTTGTGGCTGATTGTTTAATTGTTTTACACTTCCAGATTACTTGAAAATGTCTAACTTTTGCTTCCCTTACAGGTCATCCATTTTTGTCCCTGTCTTTGTTTCCGTTTATTAGTCTTTTCGTATTAGATTATAAATATACTTTCTTACTCCCTTGTATCTAACCTTCATCTCCCTCTATCCTTTGTTTCATAATTGTATCTTGTTTTTGTCCTTCAACAATCCTTTTTGACTTCTCTGCTCCTTGATTCCTCAGTTCTTTCCTCTATGTGTCGCTCTCAGATTTTCACCCTTTGATCGTCATAGTGTCTTTTCCTAGTCTCAAGTGTTACCCATTCTTTATTCATTTATCTAGATGGACCGACTTCCTCTCCACCTGGCTCTTCGGTTTTGTTCTTTGTTCCGGTGCGATCCGGCCTGGTCTCCCGTCTTGGGGGATCTGTCTCGTTGAGTGTCGCCATTTCCCCGTTGTCCTATTTCGTACTCCCCTCAGGTATGTTTTCTTCAGTCATCCCTTTGGGATATGTGCTGTCTCTCCTTGTATTCGCTTTCTTTTCCCGCTTCCTTTCTCCTTTTCTCTCCCTTTTACTGGTTGATCAATTCCGATTCTCCTTTATTTCTCTTTACCCCTCACCTTCCTTTTTCAACTTACTTTATCGATATTTCTCAAAGTTTTCTCTTTTTCGGCTTGTCTTTTGCGCATGCCCCCTCTTTTTCACTTTTTCTGTCCTATTTGATTCTATGTTATTTGTTAATTCAAAGTTGTTACCTGGAATGTAAAAGGTTTCATTAACCCTATTAAGCGGCAGAGAGTTCTGTCCCATTTGGCTTCCTATAACCCAGATATAGCTCTCTTGCAAGAAACCCACCTTAATGATGTTGAATCCCTGAAGTTAAAAAGAAGTTGGGTGGGTACAGTTTTATTTTCACCCTCTGACAACAAAAAGAATGGAGTCGCTATCCTCTGTCACAAAAGGCTTAAATGTACGGTTCTATCCCAGGAGACGGACTCTGAAGGTCGTTGGATACTAGCCAAATTACTGCTGAACTCTATTCTTTTGACTGTTTTCAATGTCTATGGGCCTGTACAAGCAGATTGTTCTTTTTGGCCTTTAATTACAAAGAAATGTATTCAATATAAGGATGTATCATTTATTT
The DNA here is from genome assembly GCF_964204655.1 of Triturus cristatus. Classification (NCBI taxonomy): domain Eukaryota; kingdom Metazoa; phylum Chordata; class Amphibia; order Caudata; family Salamandridae; genus Triturus; species Triturus cristatus. The sequence continues at coordinate 690,975,624 of NC_140580.1, forward strand.
TTGGTGGTGATTGCAACCAGATTGTTGACCCGTTCCTTGACCGTAAATCCACAGTCCGTTTCACACCGCACAAACCCCACGAACAATTTCTTAATTCTATTTTACAATCACACCTTATTGACTCTTGGCGTCTTGCACACCCTGACACGTTGGACTATTCCTTTTTCTCTCCTCCTCACTCATCTTTTTCTCGCCTTGACTATATTTTCCTCTCTAAATCTTTATCTCAGAATGTTCTGTCCTCTTCCATTGAACCTATTGTCATCTCGGACCACGCTCCCATCGTGACAGATTTTGACCTACTCCCACCACATCCTAAACCCTCCCGGTGGCGCTTTAATAGTGCACTTCTTACTGATCCCAACTTTTCTTCCTCTTTTCGCTCTTTTGTTGAAGAATTCTTTTCTCTTAATTCGGATCCTAATATTTCTTCCCACACTCTTTGGGATTCCTTTAAAGCTTCTGCGAGGGGATTCATCATTGACTTTGTTTCTCAGAAGAAGAAACAGTTTGCTCAACAGCGGAAATCCTCCCTGGCCCATATAAAATTTTTGGAGCATCAGTTTTACACATCTTCTGATAAATTTATGTCACCGGATCTCCTGCGAGCTAAGCTGGAATTCAACAAATTAACTACGGACAATGCTTCTTCGGTTCTTCTTCGCAGTAGTGCAAGGTATTACGGAGGTCGCAATAAATCTGGTAAGCTCTTGGCCAACTATCTTAAATCCCGTAAGGAGCGCACTCTTATAGACTCTATATATTCTTCTGCTGGCACTCTTCTTCACAAAGACAAAGAAATCCTTGAGCAGTTTCAATTGTTTTACCAGAATCTTTACACCCCAGAATGTCCTCCCACTCCTTCTCTTATTCAGAGCTATTTTGAGAATCTCCCTAAACCGTCTAATTCTCACCTTAATTTTCCGGTTCTTGACCTCGATCTCTCACTACATGAACTCTCTGCAGCCTTGACATCCCTTACTAAAGGCAAAACCCCTGGCCCTGACGGCTTTCCTGTGGAATTTTATTTGCACTTTTCAGACATTTTACTGCCTAAACTTTTAACCCTCTTTCATTCATTTTCCTCCTCCGGCAAGACAGAAGGCACTTTTCAAGATGCTACCATTTGTCTGATCCCCAAAGAAGGTCGCGATCATCAATTTTGTAAAAATTATCGGCCGATTTCGTTAGTCAATGTAGACTACAAAATTTTTGCCAAATTACTTGCAATGCGCCTAAACCCCCTTATGCCTCATCTCATTGGCAAAGAGCAATGTGGCTTTGTTAAGGGTAGACTTACTTCGGACAACTCTCGCCTTTTTCTTAACGTCCTAAATAAAGCTCCCTCACTCTCAACCCCTCTTGCCGCTATCTCTGTTGACGCAGAGAAGGCCTTTGATAGGGTTGACTGGTCTTTTTTGTTTGCTTCATTGCGGTGGCATGGCTTTGGTCCCAAATTTATATCCCTTATCTCTCTCCTATATTCTGCTCCCAAGGCCTCGGTACTTGTGAATGGACAACTTTCTCCATCTTTAAATCTTCAGAGGGGTGTTCGCCAAGGTTGTCCTCTCTCCCCACTTCTTTTTGTCTTATCTCTTGAACCCTTTTTAGTTTCCATCCGCAATAACACTTCCATTTCTGGTTTCCCATATGGTTCTAATCAATTGAAACTTTCTGCCTATGCGGACGATATCTTATTGTTTATTTCTGATCCTGAATCCTCCATACCCCCCTTGTTATCCGAGTTTAACTCCTTCTCTTTGGTTTCAGGTTATTAGATCAACTCGGACAAAACCGAAATTCTCCCTCTCACCTCATCCTGTCTCCCCCACCTTTTCTCTGCTACTGGTTTTGCCTGGAGTAGCTCCAAGATTAAATACCTTGGCATTTTGTTTTCCAACTCCATCTCATCCTCGGTTAAATTAAATATGTCGGCAGTTATTTCCAGGATTGATCAGACGCTCTCAGCCTGGAATCCTCTCTTTCTTTCCTGGTGGGGTCGATTGGATTCAATTAGAATGATGATTGCTCCTATTCTAATTTATACCTTCTCTATGTTGCCGGTTCATATTCCTACATTTTACTTTAAAAAAATCGATTCTCTTCTTTCTCGATTTCTTTGGAAAGATAAGAAATCCAGAATTTCTCTTGCCACCCTTCGTAAGCCCAAATCTAATGGTGGGGTTAACTTCCCTGATTTCCGTCTTTATCATATTCCTTTTCTTTACGTCAGGCCTCGAGATGGATCTCATCAACTCTTTCTCCTTTCACGCCCCTTTGGCTTCTCATTGAACACTCTTTGCTATTACCCTTCTCCTTTGCTGAGGTGGTACGATTCTCTGCCAGGAATCCCTATTCTCTCTGTCCCCTATTCAAATATACCTCTTCTCTTTTAAATCCTTTGGTTCTTCCCTCCATGGTCACACGTACGTCCTTTTTAAATTCCCCTATCTGGTATAATTCTCTTATTCTTCTAAAAAATAGACCCATTTTTTGGAGATCGTGGAGGGTGAAGGGCGTAATGTGGGTCAACCAACTTTTTGACGGCATATCCCCTTGCTCTTTTCCCCAATTTCAACTTTTATTTCGATGCCCTCGTTCCTTTCTGCGGAAATTCACAACCCTCATGGCAATTATCCTTGATCGTTATTATTCTCTCCCCTCTACAACATCATCGTCACCTCCTCCTCCTCTTCTCAGTATTCTTGCTACACTCCCCAAAGCATCTCTCATCTATAAATCTGTTCTATCTCCTAATCCTAATCGTGTCAAAACTAAAGTGGAGCTTTCTTGGGAAACAGATTTTTGTTGTACTTGGCCGATTGCTCTTTGGGATAAGCTGTGGTCCAGATCTTTAAAAATTTCTCGCTCTGCCTCTCTTACTCAATCCTTATTTTATCTGTATCACAGACTCTACCTCTCTCCCCTTTCTTTATCTCGTTTTACCCCCTCCTCTGACTCTAAATGCTGGACTTGTGGCTCTTCTGATGCTGACCTTTTTCACATGTTTTTTCTGTGCCCGGTTGTTTCTACCTTCTGGGGGAAAGTGTGGTCATGCCTCTCTCGTATCTTCCCTCTCCCTCCCTCTTTCACAAACTCCTTTTTCTTTTTGGGTAGTCTTTCTGAACCTTTGAACCTACCCGTTCATCTACACGGTCTCTTTGACCTGACGCTTGCTCTTGCCTTCCAACACATTTCTTCCAACTGGAAATCTCTAGCTTCTATTTCCTTACAAGGCTGGTGGAATTCTTTATGCCATTTTCACAGACTGGACGTCTCCTGTGCCTCCACTTGTAAACCTGCTCGTAATGTTGATCTTTTCTGGTTGCCTCTCACCACGTATCTGGACTGCTTGGCCCTGAAGAAACCTATATGTCTCAATGCAGAAAATTTTAAACCACCTTGAATGTCTTGAACTCTCTCCTTTTGTTATCCCGTATAGGTTTATTTAGTACTATTGCTTGTTTATGATGGTAATTTTGCATCGCTGATTTATATAGTTTGAATATATGCCGTAATTATTAGATAATGCATGGTCTGTATTATTATCCTTATATCTTCCCCTCCCCTTCCCCCTCTTTTCCTCCCTTATCCTATCCGTTCTCTTGTTTCCTTCAATGTTAAAATTCTCTTAAAAAATGCTTTGTGGGTTTCTAACATTGATATTAGCAGTGTTAAGTTTTTTCACTGGATTCTGTATTATTGCAATGTATGCTGATATCTTCCTTTTGTTATCAATTCTTTAATAAAGCTTTCAAACATAAAAAAAGACTGCTACAATAATCCAATCAAGATAGAATGTAGAATATCATAACAGGTGAGTATTATTCTTCAGGGACAAATGGCAGGACTGTTGTGACAGTTCACAAGAAATAGAAGCAGGAGGACACTACTTCACTGACCTGTGATTTCGGAGTAATTTCTGGTCAGCTACCACACCTAGGGGCATATTTACAAGAATATCATGCAGCGCAGCAAGTCACATTGCTGTGCTGCGTGACAGGGAATGGGCAGTAATGTGGTGTATTTAAAAGAAAACAGTGCATGCCTCTCCTTGTCCCCGTGCCTGTGACATTTCGGCTGCCTAGCGCCAATTTAGGCACCCTTGCACCTTTGTGCAGAGGGGCCTGTGTTGCATGCAGGAATGTTTTTGTGCAGGAACGGGCACCTTCCTGCATCAAAACACACCTGAGATCCATATTCCTTTATCTATGTGTGCTGCAGAATGAGGAAGTAATGAGGAGAAATATAGATATTTCTTCTTGTTACGCCTACCCTGGAAAGGTGCATATTTTTGGCACATTCCCTGGTTTTCCACTTTTCGTAAATCTGGGACTGCGTTAAAAACCATGGGAGTTGCATGGGAACACCCACGAAATGTCAATGGAATGCCTTCCCAAGGTAGATTAACGCAACACAGCGATTTGAAGCTGCATTGCGTAAGTCCAAATTTATGAAGCCACTCAGGGCCACACAAAGTGTCTTATCATAACTCACATTTTTTAATTGTATTGCTCAAGCAGCACTTTGTGTGGTGCAAGTCCGATGCAATTGGGCTAATAAATATGGCTCCTAGAACTTTAGGTTTTGGGGAAGCAGATGGAAAAAGACCCATTTCCAAGGACAACAGCCTGCTGCCTCAATGGAATTGTTTGCGGCCTAGCAGAGTGGTTTAGTGCTTCAAGTGTTAAGCTTTAAAAAGTTGCAGTTCACCACTGCTGCCAAACAGTACCTTAAAATATTGTGGGTATCATAAGTGTAAGATAAAGTTCTAAGACCAGAAGATCTGATAGGCTTCAACAAATGGCACTTGTAGATGCTGAAAAGCGCATAAAAACCACTGGGGATAGCAATAACTCCAAATAGGAACTTTGGCGCATATTAGGATCACGAGCGGCTCGCCACTGCCGGCCCGGCGGTGGTGATCCAGCCGCCATATGTCCCTGTGTCACCCCGCCATGTTAGTATGGCGAGGACCCCACGGTGGACGGAAAGACCGTCCGCCGCTTTTCCGCCGGTCGGATTGCCGGCCGGGCGGAAAAGGCAGACAATATGGTGGCAGTGCCTGCCAGGCACCGCCATCCATATTATCATTTGGATTTGTAAAGGCCTTTCCTTGGTGGCGATGCCGCCATGGAAAGGCCGACGGATAATGCTTTGGGGGCCTGTTACGGGTCCCCCGGAGGGAGTGGGGGGCTGCACCTGGGGGTACCTATGGTACCCCCCTTCACTGGCATGCACAAGGTAGCAGGCACCGTGCCGTGCCTGTCACATTGTGCATGCCAATGCACAACATGCATATTTCACATTGCGGCGGGTGCTGCTTACAGCACCGCCTGCCGCAATGTAAAATATGTGGGATGCGACCACCAGGGTGGCGGTCGCATCCTAATGGGCCTAGCGGGACCTCCACACCTCTGTCAGTCAGTCCCGTTTACCGTTAAGGTGGCGGGCGGACAAAGTCCGCCCAACATCATAATGGGGCCCTTTGTCTGGAACCTTGGTCTCGGGGTCCTATGGCAGACAGGGAGTACTTGGTTCCAATTGCAACAACTGGGGTATTTTGCCAGTGGTGTCAGAGGGCCCTGTACAGTTACACCCCTAACTGAGAACCAAATTCCCCTTTTTCCTGATGCTGCTGCACAGATGGACTTAAATACGCTTTCAACTGGCACCCAGGCACTGGAAGTGTTTCTCCCTCGCCAGTGGTGCTGACCCCTCCCTTAATCTCTCTGAGGGACAGCAGAGGGAGGAAACTGCTTGGGGTGACAATGGAAGATTCCCCTGGATCTTCTTTAGACTGGGTCTGCAGAGGAATGACCCCCATCAGGAGGTGAAAACATGGACTCTGCTGCTGACACACAGGTGCCCTGCAAGATGACCTAATCAATTGGGCCTGGGATGTGTATATGCATCATGGAATGTACTCCTCCGGTGGGCTGAAATGTAGAAGCAGAAGAGGTGTAGATTCCACTGCCACTTAATACCCATTAAAGCATTTGATCGGTCATGTGTTATTTTAAGATGCGTAGGTAATATGACCTATAAAAGTTTGTCGTTTTGAGTTTAATATGAAGAAAGATGACACGGCTGCAAATTTTGGGTTTTATAGTGATGTGTTATGATCAATTACGATATAGGTGTATTATTGTTCTAGTCTCTCCTGATGTGATGTGGGAAGTAGTTTATTAAAGGTCCCATCTGCGACAGACTGCTTGTGTGCTGACACTAGATTGTGTTAGACAGTAATCCCATTAGCTCAACCAGCACACAGTTGCACACACAAGTGCACATGTGATCACTTATAGACAGTACTGTGCCACTTACCCGAGGCACTACTGCAGAGATTATTTTAAAAGCAGGCATTGACTATTCGCACTCCAGTCTGTTTTACCAGAGCTTACAGTGAGTGAGACCCACTCGCAGCAGAGATCTAAAAACTGAGGGGGTACAAAAGCAAAAAAAATCCATTGGGGTAAAATTGGGTCAGGACCTAATTCATCACAAACTCTATCAGATCTGAAGGGTGGGGAAAGGCTGAAGGGGAGAGTGGCGAGACAGAAATGACTGGAGCCAGGCTAATGCTATGCCCTCAGTCCAGATATCTACCAATCAATAGTTAAAAATTCCATGATCCATGGGTCAAAAGCGTCAGAGAGACCCAACCCGAAATCTTGACTAAATAAAACTTCATCCAAGGCAAGGAGCAATGAGGTTTTAGTCCTTGGGCAAAGGCAAAAACCAATGGAGGGGATCACAAGCATTCAATGAAGACTTATACCTGTATAGCCACACATTTCTCTTAATTACTTAATTTTGAGATTATACCCTAAGCAAGTATTTGCTTATCATTCAGAACAAGTTGTTTTTTATAAGGGAAGCTGTGTTTTTAAAATGACATCTACATGCCTCAAATAGTTTCTTACATGTGTTGAAGGCAAAATCAAAGGATTTCATGAAATGCAATGAAAACACTACATAGAGGGCAGAAAGATACAGCAAACAGTCAATAGAATGTGGTAAAAATGTTTACCTGGTCAAAAAAGGTTTACTCCCCTGAAAAACACTTGAAGTATATTTTTTAGAGAAGCACACGTACTTAGCAAAAACAATTACCTCCATTCTACCAAAAATAGCATTTAGTCTTTGGTACCGCCATATACCATGGGTGACCACTTATGCTAAAATGTTGCTTGCAATACGTTAGTGCCGGAATGTTGCTATTTATGCCATTCATATGCCATGGCGGATCTTTGTGTCAACAAGTACCTCTGGTATGTCATGGCTAGCATTTACTCATGATTGCCTTCTGGCAAGGTGTAATAGTTGTCCTCCTGTGTGCCTACCTATAATATGACAGCACCAGCATTTTGCCACAGGGTGCCCATATGCTAAGAATTACCTCCAGTATGCCAGTGTAAATATTTTGCTACAGGTGTCTGTTATGTCAAGAATTGCTTTCAATTAACAGGTACCAGCATTTGCAATAAATGTTCCATATGCCAAGTATTACCTCTTTTATGTCAGTACCAAGAATTACTCTAGGATGTTAGTGCAAAGTATTACCTCTAGAATACCAGTACTAAGTATTAGATCTAGCATGCCAGTGTTGAGGATTTCTTCTAGTGTGCCTGTGTGAGTATTTTTCACATGTGCTGTTATGCTAAGAATTACTTCCTATATGCCAGTGCCAGCATTCTGCAAAGGGTGTGTCTGTAAGCCAAGAATTACCTTAAGTATGGCAGGCAAAGCTTCAGATTCCCAAGCACAATACCACATTCTTGCTCACTTACATTCACTCACTCATACTTAATATCACTTACTTATTCTCATTTAGACTGTCTCATTTGCACATATTCTCACTCTCATTCATTCCCACTGACTCGCACACACCTCACTTGTACTTAATCTCGCTCGCTTACTTTCACTCATTCTCATTCATTCACATTTGCTTACTTTCATTTATTTTATTTATTATTTCTCATTCAAGTTCAAGTTCGTTTTATTGCTTGATTACTTAAAATCATTACAAACCCCCCCCTATAATAAATAAAATATTACAGTAGACTAAAACCTTGTTGTTCTGAGTAAGATCCACAGCACGTTCGGTAAGATTTAAGTTTAAAAACGCTTACATTAGCAACGCCGTAAGAGTCTACTGACTAAGTTCATATATTTAGTTCCATGGCATGCCAGTATAATCGATGTACCCTCCAGCCAGCAAATCTCCGCTTGCCTGCTGGAGCGAATGTTCAGCTCATTGAAGATAGATTTCAAATGCTATCTCCTTTGGTCTAAAACGGCTGTACAGGCACATATCGGGTGTATTAAAGTTTCCTTTTTAAAACCACATAGTCTGCAGGACTCTGTTTCAAATGGTGTTTTCCACTGGGGGTATAGGTCCTTTGCCTCGTGCACACCCATTCGATACTTTAAAAAGGTCATTTTTAGCCGTGAGCTAAAGTGGGCGGATAAATAAGGTTGTGGCCTCAAAGATCTATAAGAGTTTATAACTGTCCACCCGTGCCGCCGTTTAGAGAGCGCTTGTTTGTCTGCCCACAAGGATTTCTTTTTAGCTGCTCCGTTTACTATTTTGCCAAAGCTTCTTCTGTCCAACCTGTTGGCCCATGCTGCTTGTAGGTCCATCTCGGCCAGGGTCTCTCTCAGAAAGCTTCCCCAGGAGTTAGGTGTTGCTAAATCCCCCTGGAGCTTAATTTCTTCCCAGCATAAGCTATTTAGGGTGTCCGGGTCAGAAGAGCGGAGCATGTGGCAGAGTTTAATGAAGCAGCTCATTCCTCGGAATTTCTGGTGCTGGAGGCCGAATTCCAGTCTGACCTGGGAAGGCGAAGCAGAGTTGAGCAAGTCGAAGACTGCTTTGTAGATCTTTGTTTGCAGTGTATTCAGTAGGTGCGCTTCTTTGCCGCACCAAGGGGCCAAGCCGTAGGACAAGCTGGGTTGTATTTGGGCGGCCATTACTTTAAGCAAGTGAGAGAAGTTTGGGCTGTCCAACTTTTTGCGTAGTAGTTTATATGCATAAATTAATGAATGGGCCTTTGCTTTTAGTGCCAGTTTGTGCTCTTAATGGGTTGCACCCTGCCCAATTATTACGCCCAGATATTTATACGAACTAACTTCTTCAACAGTTGCCCCCTTGGCCGTCCATTTGAACTTGAGTTTCTTGCGGTCCACTAGGCACACTATTTTTGTTTTCTCTTTATTTAACTCAAGTTGTTCCTTGTCCAGGTAGGCTACTAAGTTGTTTATTGATCTCTGTAGGCCAATAGGGGTTTGGCTCAACAGAACTATATCATTCGCGTATTGTATTGTACCTCTAGAATACCAGTACTAAGTATTAGATCTAGCATGCCAGCGTTGATGATTTCTTCTAGTGTGCCTGTGTGAGTATTTTTCACATGTGCTGTTATACTAAGAATTACTTCCTATATGCCAGTGCCTGCATTCTGCAATGGGTGTGTCTGTAAGCCAAGCATTACCTTAAGTATGGCAGGCAAAGCTTCAGATTCCCAAGCACAATACCACATTCTTGCTCACTTACATTCACTCACTCATACTCAATATCACTTACGTATTCTCATTTAGACTGTCTCATTTGCACATATTCTCACTCTCATTCATTCCCACTGACTCGCACACACCTCACTTGTACTTAATCTCGCTCGCTTACTTTCACTCATTCTCATTCAGTCACATTTACTTACTTTCATTTATTGTATTTAATATTTCTCATTCACTCACATTCACTTCAACTAACTCTTACTCATTCTCACTGAGCCTCATCTATTCTCACTCACTCTGACTCACTCATTCTCACTTATTTGTACTCACTTATTCTTACTCACAGTTACATTCCCTGTCATTCACTCTCATTAATGCTTAATCACATTTATTCTAAATCACAATCACACACACTCATTTTTATTCATTCTCACTTGCTATCTTACTCACACTTACTCTCACTCACTCACTTTCACTTATTCTCATTCATTCACAGTTACTTATTTTCTATTTTTTCATTTATACTTTCTCACTCCCTCACATTCACTTGAAATAACTCTTACTCATTCTCACTGAGCCTCGTCTAGTCTCACTCACTCTGACTCACTCATTTTCACTTATTTGTACTCACTCATTCTTACTCACAGTTACATTTCCTGCCATTCACTCCCATTATTGTTTAATCACATTTATTCTCAATCACAATCCCTCACACTAATTCTCATTCATTCTCACTCTCTATTTTATTCACACTCATTCTTATTCTCACTCATTTGCTTTCACTCTTATTCACTCATTCACACTTAGTTAGACGTGGCATCCTTGGCATGGTTCCCCAGATATATTGCCTGTACCTCCTGTATTTCTGATGCTGTGCTGGGTATCGATTTCGCTGGCTTAGATGCTTTGGGCACTTTGCCACTGCAGATCAGTGTCAAAGTGCAAGTGCTCCCTGTGTACATTGTTCTCATGATTGGTTTTCCATGATTGGCATATTTGATTTACTGGTAAGCCCCTAGTAAAGTGCACTCAGTGTGCCAGGGCCTGTAACATTAAATGCTACTAGTGGGCTTGCAGCACTGATTGTGCCACCCACCCAAGTAGCCTTTTCAAATATGACTCAGACCTGTCCCTGCAGTGTCTGCACGTGTAGTTTTTAACTGCCATATCGACTTGACGAGTGCACCCACTTGCCAGGCCCAAACCTACCCTTTCCTTACATGTAAGGCACTCCAATGTAGCCCCCATGGGCAGGGTGCAGTATATGTAAAAGGTAGGACATGTACTGGTGTGTTTTACATGTCCTGTTAGTAAAAGACTGCCAATTTAGTGTTTTCTCTATTGAAAGGCTATCTGCCCTATTGGCTAACATGGGAGTTACTTTGTAACATCTTACAAGTATAACTTTCCAGGGTTGCATTTAAAGTGGTGAGAGGAGTTTCCCTTGCACCTGAATAGTCCCTGTCTCCTTTGCACAATGCTGTCTCTACCAGAGAGGACAGAGCTGGTTTGGACTTGGCTCAGAGACCCTTGCCAGAAAGAGAACATAGACAAATGGGGTATAAGTACTGGAGCTCAGACCCCAGAGAATTAGATCACTTCTAGAATAAAAAGGAACTTTTGCCAAGGAGGAGAAGTACCGCCCCTTTGCTGTGTGCTGTGGGACAAAGGACAAAGACTGGAACTTTGCTGGAAAACCTGCTTGAAGAAATATCTCCAAGGGCTTGTGTCTGTTGACCTCCTGCTCTGAAGTCTCAGGGACACAAATAATTCAACCCCAGCTCCCCTGAACTCCATTGTTGGGAGTTTTGACCTGCCAGGAGGTGCCTATTCTAGTTTGGGCCTCTGAAGGTTGTCCCTGCTGTTGAATGCTGCAAGAAATCTAAAAAAAAGCTAGGAAGACAATCTCTGATGCAGTCAGCGATGATGCAGCGACCTACACTGAGGCCTGGGGCACTGCGTGTGAAGTGCACGATGCACCGCCCTGTCTGCACGGCAGTTCCAACACCATTCGATGCCTGCCAGCACCTGCAGTTATCTGCATTCCTGACACCAGCGCTCACACCAATGCCATCAAGCCAGCACCTGCATCCCCTTCTCACGGAGCTGATAACCGCTGTGGGAGACTTTGCATTGCCTCACCGGAACCGACGCCTCACCGCCGATGCAATCGACTTCCTCTGCCCTTGACTCGACACATTGCCTCCTCACAGACACAACGCCTCGCCTCCCCTGTGGCAGCCAGGGAGCCGGTCTTGACCTCGGCACTGAAGCCTCATCTCCACAACGCGGTGTATTGTCCAAAGACTTTGTTCCAAGGTACTGTTGTTTGGGGGTCCAGGTTATTCCATGCCTGACACCGTGCACCTCAAGTCGTGCTGTACTTTGGATTATTGACGGTCACAACGTCGTAATTGCCCCAGGTGGGGCTATTTGTTTGCTACAAGTTCTATTTTTGAAATAACTGTTCTAAAGTAGTACCTGTATGTTGGATTTTTGTCATTTTGGTGTTGTTTGTTTTAGAAGAAGTTACCTTACTGTCTAAACTGGTGTGGTGTTCATTTGTGGTATTTTCACTTTATTACTGTGTGTTTTGAGTACAAATACTTTACACAGTGCCTTTGGGATAAGCCTGTCTGCTCGCGCCAAGCTACCCAGGGGGTATACAGGGTTTATCTAAAGTGTGTATCTTTCTTACCCTGTCTAGAAGCAAGTGTACTTACCTCTGCCAATTTAGAGACCCCCATTTCTAACACACTTGCACTCAATCTCTCATTAACCCTTCATTCTTACTTTCTCTCACTTACTGCACCCACTCTTCAGCTCACTCACTCATTCTCTCTCACTCTGACTCGCTCTTATGCTTACTTTTTCTCATTCACTCCTCCTCACTCTCAGTCACTTGCGCTTTCTCTGGGTCATTCTCATTCATTTGTTTGCACTCGCTCTTATTTGCTGTCACTCTCACTCACTCTTACTCACTCATATTCATTATCACCCACTCGAACTCAAACACACAAACATTAATGGAAGGAATGATTGCAATAAGTCTAACCACTGGCAATCCCTTGGGGTAGCATTCCAACTCATCGTTCTTTTGTCCACCATGCTACCTCAGAGTAGACCAAGTAGTATGCAAATCAGCCTTGGTCCTACTCAAATAGAAACAGTACACCCTGACATGCCTTGCTAAGTCCTCGCTAAATTGGAACACAAGCAAACCATGATCAGTTTCGACAAAGTTGATCATCTTCAGTTGGGTGCAGCTTAATTCCAGTGGCAAAGTGAGCAAGGGACTCACATACGGGCATACTGTTCACCGCTTAGGGTGCTACATCAAACAAACAAAAATGTCTAGAGATTAACAGCACTAACCTGCACCAACTTTGGCGAAACACTTCAACTAAAATTCAAGGAAGCATTTCAACTGAAGTGCATTTACCAGGATGCTAAGGGGCAAATGGTGCTGTGAGGTGAAGAAGTGTGCTCCCATCCCCCATCTGTTTAAAAAGGCTCCCTTAAGCCACTGAGCTGACGAGCTCTTGGAGATGCACCTGTGTGCCAGGGAGTGGTACAGAGACATGAGAGGATTGTGGCAGCTTTCTCAGCAACCCCAGATGAATTTCATTTTTATCTTTACTGATGAAGGATAATATCCAGAAACACATGTATCTAGAGATGAACAGCACTAACCTGAACCAACTTTGGTGAAACACTTCAACAAAAATTCAAGTAAGCATTTAAACTGAACTGCATTTACCAAGATGCTAAGGGGCAAACTGTGCTGGGTGATGAAGCAGTGTGCTCCCATCCCCCTTCTGCACAAAAGTAATAGGATAAATGATTGCAAATAATCTTACACAGCCTAAAAAGATTGGTTGGAATGCTATCACAAGACAATTGCCGGTGGTTGCACTATTTCCAAGCATTCTTCCTATCTCTTTTTGTGTGTTTGACCTACTCTAAACTATGGGCCCCATGTGGTGAAGAGAGGGCCAGCAGACTATGTAACTATAGGTCTGAATCATGGATCCACCCCCTGTGCTGCTGTCCTTCCTCTGACGCCCCCAGGAGATCTCTTCTTAAGCCATTACACCTAAAAAAAAAGGGCATCCACACATGCTTGGAGGCATCAGCACTTTGTTTTACCCGAACAAACACTCAAACGCACGCAAGGTGCAGAAAATATGTGAGACTACTGGAAGACTTACTTTTCCCTCGTCCCCTCCCCTCCAAACCGGTTTCTGTTCTTCAAAAACGTATAATTGACTACTTTATGGTTTGCCCTAGAGTTTTATTAGCATACTAAGCTACTTTATATGTCTTAACTTCGATTTTAATGTTTGTATTCTTCACAGGGCTATCGTATAAGAATGCCTTTTATGAATAATGATTTTACCTCTATTGTGATTGGTAGTTTGACTACTGTTCCCAAGGGTGTATCGAGGGTGCTTTTACTGCAATGGTTTAATAACTGTGCAAACATTTTAATAAAATACAATAAAATACTGTCACTCACTCAATGTCACTCACAGTCACATTTACATAGAAATACTCTCGCGCATACACAACGCATACACATGCTCGATGTCACTCAGAAACACTCTCACCCACATGCACATGCAAAATATTTAAAAGCGTATTTTACTTATCTTGCTGCCAGCGCAGGTCCTGTTTGGGCTCCTGCTGCTCCATTTGCCATTGCGGCAACAACATGGTTCCTTCCCCCTTCACCCAGTACTGGAGCATGAAACTGAAACCTTGAACCTGGGCAGTTGCTGGTATCAGGTTTCCATATCCTTTTCCTCCTCATTTTCTTTTCCAACTCTATGATGAGTTGGGAAAGGATGGAATGATAGACTGATTGGCATGTAGCCTTTGGCACTGCTGGATTGAAACCTACAGCTCGGGGGGGGGGGGGCTTTAGCAGTGACGCTTCTAAACGCCATAGAAGGAGCTGTACTGCAGTGTTCTAGGACCCTGAGGCCAGGGCTGGGCCTTCTCCAGCCCTGGACAATCTCTCTGATGTTTGGTACAGGTACCCTATGCACCTTCAGCAGCCATCAAACAGTGTCACTGGCTGACTTAGGTGCCAATTCCGATCCGGTAAAAACCGGGTACGAACCGTCGGACGGAGCCTTTTCTCCGTCCGACTCGTACCCGGTGCGAAATCCATCCGAAAATGCAAGTACGAATCATACGGAAACACCATTTCCGTACGATTCGAACAAAACACCGACCGAACAGAAACTAAACACAATTCCGATCCTGAAAGGAGCCGACGTGACGTCGGTACGCATCCAGCCTACGTTTCACGAACCAGGAAGTACGATTCGAACCGACGTCATCCCGCACGGAAAATATTTACCGGCTGCCAAAAACTGCCGGGAAATCAGGACGACACACGCAAGGAGCAGCTGGACGCGACGAACAGACATGGACCCGAACCTACGTGCCATCCCTGCCCTCCTAGCAGTCCACCTGGCGTACAGGAACCGACGCAGACGCCGCAGAAGGTCAGCACAACAACCAGGGGCAAAGGGGGGGGCAGGGGCAGGACACACAACACCAACACATGGTACCAAATCACACATGGCCTGGACATACCTGACCATCAGGGCCTGGTCACTTCCAGGGGGTGGGGGCAAGGCCAGCAACGCAAGCGTCCGCCACAACGGAAGTGGATGGTCACGCGAACCGGTACGTACCCTACCCAGGCCGCAAGAGCGTGGGTACGGAACGTACCACGCGTCCCCCTACGTCACTCCAACAATAGCGGTACGGCCCGTACCCACGTCAGAAAGGCCTTGGTACAGCTCGTACCAGCATTGCTGGGGTCATGTAGGGGTACGCGTGGTACGACCCGTAGCCACGCCCCCAAGGCCTGTGTACGGTGCGGACCCCACGGCCCGCAACAATGGTGGGACGCACCGTACCCACACACCAAAGGCATGGGTACGGCCCGTACCCAGGCACGCAGAGCGTGGGCAGGGGTATGTACGGACCGTACCCCCACCCGTGGAAGTACGGCCCGTACCCCCACCCGTGCATGTACGCCCCGAACCCCCACTCGTGTATGTACGCCCCGAACCCCCACCCGTGTATGTACGCCCCGAACCGCCACCCGTGTATGTACGCACCCAAGCGCCACCCGTGTATGTACGCCCCGAACCCCCACCCCACCCTGGTATGTACGCCCCGAACCCCCACCCGTGTATGTACGCACCCAAGCGCCACCCGTGCATGTACGCCCCGAACCCCCACCCCACCCTGGTATGTACGCCCCGAACCCCCAGCCGTGTATGTACGCACCAAACCCCCACCCGTGTATGTACGCACCAAACCACCACACCAGCCGTGTATGTACGCACCAAACCCCCACCCCAGCCGTGTATGTACGCACCGAACCACCACCCGTGTATGTACGCCCCCTAACCCCCCCCAGCCGTGTATGTACGCACCGAACCACCAGCCGTGTATGTACGCCCCCGAACCCCCCCCCAGCCGTGTATGTACGCACCAAACCCCCACCCGTGTATGTACGCACCTAACACCCACCCCAGCCGTGTATGTACGCACCGAACCACCACCCGTGTATGTACGCACCAAACGCCCACCCGTGTATGTACGCCCCCGAACCCCCCCCCAGCCGTGTATGTACGCACCGAACCACCAGCCGTGTATGTACGCACCAAACCCCCACCCCAGCCGTGTATGTACGCACCGAACCACCACCCGTGTATGTACGCACCGAACCACCACCCGTGTATGTACGCCCCCGAACCCCCCCCAGCCGTGTATGTACGCACCAAACCACCACCCGTGTATGTACGCACCAAACGCCCACCCGTGTATGTACGCACCAAACCCCCACCCCAGCCGTGTATGTACGCACCGAACCACCACCCGTGTATGTACGCACCGAACCACCACCCGTGTATGTACGCCCCCGAACCCCCCCCAGCCGTGTATGTACGCACCAAACCCCCACCCGTGTATGTACGCACCTAACACCCACCCCAGCCGTGTATGTACGCACCGAACCACCACCCGTGTATGTACGCCCCCGAACCCCCCCCAGCCGTGTATGTACGCCCCGAACCCCCACCCGTGTATGTACGCACCTAACACCCACCCCAGCCGTGTATGTACGCACCGAACCACCACCCGTGTATGTACGCACCAAACGCCCACCCGTGTATGTACGCACCAAACCACCACACCAGCAGAGTATGTACGCCCCGAACCCCCACCCGTGTATGTACGGACCGAACCCCCACCCCAGCCGTGTATGTACGCACCAAACCACCACCCGTGTATGTACGCACCAAACCACCACCCCAGCCGTGTATGTACGCACCAAACCACCACCCGTGTATGTACGCACCAAACGCCCACCCGTGTATGTACGCACCAAACCCCCACCCCAGCCGTGTATGTACGCACCGAACCACCACCCGTGTATGTACGCACCGAACCACCACCCGTGTATGTACGCCCCCGAACCCCCCCCAGCCGTGTATGTACGCACCAAACCCCCACCCGTGTATGTACGCACCTAACACCCACCCCAGCCGTGTATGTACGCACCGAACCACCACCCGTGTATGTACGCCCCCGAACCCCCCCCAGCCGTGTATGTACGCCCCGAACCCCCACCCGTGTATGTACGCACCTAACACCCACCCCAGCCGTGTATGTACGCACCGAACCACCACCCGTGTATGTACGCCCCCTAACCCCCCCCAGCCGTGTATGTACGCACCGAACCACCAGCCGTGTATGTACGCCCCCGAACCCCCCCCCAGCCGTGTATGTACGCACCAAACCCCCACCCGTGTATGTACGCACCTAACACCCACCCCAGCCGTGTATGTACGCACCGAACCACCACCCGTGTATGTACGCACCAAACGCCCACCCGTGTATGTACGCCCCCGAACCCCCCCCCAGCCGTGTATGTACGCACCGAACCACCAGCCGTGTATGTACGCACCAAACCCCCACCCCAGCCGTGTATGTACGCACCGAACCACCACCCGTGTATGTACGCACCGAACCACCACCCGTGTATGTACGCCCCCGAACCCCCCCCAGCCGTGTATGTACGCACCAAACCACCACCCGTGTATGTACGCACCAAACGCCCACCCGTGTATGTACGCACCAAACCCCCACCCCAGCCGTGTATGTACGCACCGAACCACCACCCGTGTATGTACGCACCGAACCACCACCCGTGTATGTACGCCCCCGAACCCCCCCCAGCCGTGTATGTACGCACCAAACCCCCACCCGTGTATGTACGCACCTAACACCCACCCCAGCCGTGTATGTACGCACCGAACCACCACCCGTGTATGTACGCCCCCGAACCCCCCCCAGCCGTGTATGTACGCCCCGAACCCCCACCCGTGTATGTACGCACCTAACACCCACCCCAGCCGTGTATGTACGCACCGAACCACCACCCGTGTATGTACGCACCAAACGCCCACCCGTGTATGTACGCACCAAACCACCACACCAGCAGAGTATGTACGCCCCGAACCCCCACCCGTGTATGTACGGACCGAACCCCCACCCCAGCCGTGTATGTACGCACCAAACCACCACCCGTGTATGTACGCACCAAACCACCACCCCAGCCGTGTATGTACGCACCAAACCACCACCCGTGTATGTACGCACCAAACGCCCACCCGTGTATGTACGCACCAAACCCCCACCCCAGCCGTGTATGTACGCACCGAACCACCACCCGTGTATGTACGCACCGAACCACCACCCGTGTATGTACGCCCCCGAACCCCCCCCAGCCGTGTATGTACGCACCAAACCCCCACCCGTGTATGTACGCACCTAACACCCACCCCAGCCGTGTATGTACGCACCGAACCACCACCCGTGTATGTACGCCCCCGAACCCCCCCCAGCCGTGTATGTACGCCCCGAACCCCCACCCGTGTATGTACGCACCTAACACCCACCCCAGCCGTGTATGTACGCACCGAACCACCACCCGTGTATGTACGCACCAAACGCCCACCCGTGTATGTACGCACCAAACCACCACACCAGCAGAGTATGTACGCCCCGAACCCCCACCCGTGTATGTACGGACCGAACCCCCACCCCAGCCGTGTATGTACGCACCAAACCACCACCCGTGTATGTACGCACCAAACCACCACACCAGCCGTGTATGTACGCACCAAACCCCCACCCCAGCCGTGTATGTACGCACCGAACCACCACCCGTGTATGTACGCACCGAACCCCCCCCCAGCCGTGTATGTACGCACCGAACCACCACACGTGTATGTACGCACCAAACCACCACCCCAGCCGTGTATGTACGCACCAAACCACCACCCGTGTATGTACGCACCAAACCCCCCCCCAGCCGTGTATGTACGCACCGAACCACCACCCGTGTATGTACGCACCAAACCACCACCCCAGCCGTGTATGTACGCACCAAACCACCACCCGTGTATGTACGCACCAAACGCCCACCCGTGTATGTACGCACCAAACCCCCACCCCAGCCGTGTATGTACGCACCGAACCACCACCCGTGTATGTACGCACCGAACCACCACCCGTGTATGTACGCCCCCGAACCCCCCCCAGCCGTGTATGTACGCACCAAACCCCCACCCGTGTATGTACGCACCTAACACCCACCCCAGCCGTGTATGTACGCACCGAACCACCACCCGTGTATGTACGCACCGAACCACCACCCGTGTATGTACGCCCCCGAACCCCCCCCAGCCGTGTATGTACGCACCAAACCCCCACCCGTGTATGTACGCACCTAACACCCACCCCAGCCGTGTATGTACGCACCGAACCACCAGCCGTGTATGTACGCCCCCGAACCCCCCCCCAGCCGTGTATGTACGCACCGAACCACCAGCCGTGTATGTACGCACCAAACACCCACCCGTGTATGTACGCCCCCGAACCCCCCCCCAGCCGTGTATGTACGCACCGAACCACCACCCGTGTATGTACGCACCAAACCACCACCCCAGCCGTGTATGTACGCACCAAACCACCACCCGTGTATGTACGCACCAAACGCCCACCCGTGTATGTACGCACCAAACCACCACACCAGCCGTGTATGTACGCACCAAACCCCCACCCCACCCGTGCATGTACGCACCGAACCTGCTATAAGAATGGGGTGTGCAAAACACCCCCAGCAGTGCCCAGACACAGGAGGGGTGGGTGCAGGGTCCTCCCAGCAGTGCCCAGACACAGGAGGGGTGTGTGCCTATCACTCCCAGCAGTGCCCAGACACAGGAGGGGTGTGTACCTATCACTCCCAGCAGTGCCCAGACATCGGACAATATACCCCATCAACAAGTTCAGTGACCTACAAGGGTGATACCCCAGATGCAGGCGGAGACATCGCTGAGCCAGCATGGCTATATTGAAAGGCAACCCTCACACATCCAGGAAATGTAGACACAGCACAGCACAGCATTTGGGAGACACCCTGCAGGAAAAATGGGCTGGGCCACAGAGGACGGAACACACCTTGGGACAATGTCACCATACAGTGAGAGCAAACATGACCAAATACCATTTGCAGAGACCTTTGTGATGGCACGCAGATGGCAGGGTACACCCCATGAGCAGCACACTCCAACATTTCACAGACCCCTAACACATTATCACCACCCCAACGCAGGGAGCACCAGCACCAACAGCAAGTCCAGGAAAGCATCAGTGTGCAAAACAAAAAGAAAAGGCTTTATTCAGCAGGAAAATATATCAGAGAAAATGTCCACTATGTACAAGGGCCATGGGCCAGCCCAGCAGCAATGTCCGGGGGGGGGGTACACATCGGGACGTGTGTCCCCTAGCTTGGCTGCACAGTTCACAAGTCCATTTCATCCACAGAAGAGGGGGCATCAGGGGGGAGGGTGGAAACAGGCACCGCAGGGACAGGAGGGGAAAGGGTAGGTGTTGTGGGTGCAGGGAGGGATGAATCTGCCACAGGGGGGGTGCCAGCGCCAAAGGTGGAGGACAGAATGGCGCTGCACACGTCGGCAAGTTCCCCCAGCGACTCCCCCGTACCCAATCCAACCACAGGCCCCAAGGAGGGGGGGGGGGCAAAGGGATGGGTCGCAGCGCCACTGGGGGAGGGTGTGGACAGGGTGGGGGACTCAACTCCCCTGGCCGGGTCCCGCCTCCACCGCTTGCGGGGTGGTGTCATCCTGGGGCTGGGGGGCACACTCGCAGTGGATGATGCTGTCACTGACTGTTGGCCAGGAGAGCTAAGGGGAGTGGATTTGGAGGGAGTGGGTTGTGTGGAATGCGGACTCCCACTGTGGCTGCGTGTTCTACGTTTCCCCCCCGACCCAGTGGGTGTGCCTTCCTCACCCTGTGTGTGCGTGACAGGAGGTGTGCGCTTCGACTTCCCTGGTGGTGTGGTGCCTGTGTCTGTTGGGGTGCGTGCACGCTGACGTCTGGATGTGCGTGGGACAGGCACGGGAGTGGGAATTGGGGATGGGGCAGGGGTAGGGGGTGTTACGCAGCGCTGCAGGAGATCCAGTGCTGCAGTCAGTGTGGAGTCTATGGACCTCAGCAACTGCCGTTGGTCAGACTGCGCAGCCGACATGCCCTCCATGTATGCCTCCATCTGGGTCAGCACCTGGGTGTGGGCATGGAGGACATTTAGCATCGCAGTCTGACCAACCTGCAACTGCCTCAGGATGTCCACAGACTCCGCACTCACCGCAGCAGTGGTGACAGGGGCAGGGGGTGCGGTGCCTGGCAGGAAGGAGACATGTGGGGACCGAGCACGGAGGGAAGGGCCACGAGCATGTGGGAGGCCGGTGATGGAACCTGAGGTGGCGGGGGGATGTGGAGGGCTGCCATCAGCTGGGGGGGCAGACTCCGCCACCTCTGGGAGCTCAGCCTCGGACCCGTCTGCGTCATAGTCTGTGTTGGCAGTCAACAGGTCCTCCGCCTCACTCCCTTCGGCCTCCGTGCCACTCCATGTGCCAGACAGGACAGCACTGCTGGTACTGGTGCTCAATCTCTCCTCCCGGTCCGTGCTAGTGTCTCCTTCCGTGTCCCCCGGCGATGCTGTGGGCAAGGTGAAGAGACAGGAGAAAATCAGACACCTGTACACATATGTCACATGAGTCAAATATACATAGGTCACATTGCATAGCCTGAAAAGCAACAGGAGTAACACCTACAAAACAATGTACACATGTAGGCCATGGAACACACAGTTTTTCTACCCACCATGCCACTGAGACACAATGGAGATCATGACACAACAGCAAATCACTGCACCTGAAATTTTAGAGAGGAGTCAGCCTCTGGGGACAAATGTGCACAGCACCTGCACCACACTGCGTCGTCAAAAAGGGATGAGCATGAATCATATCCATTTACTCTTGCCGCATGCTGCAAAGGCAATACATGAAACCAGGCCACACATGACAGGGTCACTGCACCTTGAGCGTATGTCCAGTCAAACATCACACACAGGCTAAACCCAGCAAGGAGGATGAAGCTTCTGACATGTAGGCCTTGTACGCACAAACCACCCACACCTGAGACAATCTCATTGAGACGGAGAAAGTATGTACACCTCTTACTCTGGGATGGAAACACATGGCCTCCACTAATTCATGACTGTAAACACACAGCCCCTGGTGGCCATGTCCACACATCATTGACAGGCAAACATCATCAGATTGTCTCAACAACACACACAGGTAATGCCCACTGTGAGTATGCACAAGCAAAATGGGTCCCCCTGTACAGTGGACACATGTAGCAACCTGTAGGTCCTAACAGTTGAGCCCAGGGTACAATGCCACCCTACGCAACCCATGGCAAAGACACAGTGAATGGCCATATTGTTGGATGACGCACATGATACCTAGGAAGAGGTGCCCCAGGGCACAGTAGTGCCCACACTCCTCCATGGTCCAGGATGGACATGACTGCAAATTAAGCAACCGTCCCTGCACTTAGCAGGCCTCCCACTCAGGCACATCATGTCAGAGGGCACACAATTGGACATGCATGCTGGAAGGCTGTACATTTTGGAGACACACCCCTATGTCGTGATTCACAATCAGTGCCAAGTGACATGGACACCACAATGACTGAAATTGGCCATGGCACACGCAAGGTCCCCATACCTGTGGCACATCACCCCCACACATGATGCTGATAGCATAGGGCACCTGCATGAACTGCCTGCATAAATAACCTTGTGCAAGAGTGGCGACAGACCAGGGAACACATTGCAAGGAGGGGAAGGGAGGGAGTGAGAACAGCACTGTGCTACTTTGTGGAGAAGTTGACGCACTGCACAATCAAACCCTGGCAGTGTATCCATGCAACTGCACACTTACATTGGCTGGGGACACACAACTGACACACATGTACCTACCCCCTTCCTGCTGCTGCCTCTCCTGTAGGCGCCTGTCCATATCGGGGAAGACCACCGCCAGCACACGCTTCTGGATGTGGGTCAGACGACGGCGGCCACGGTTCTTACGGCTCTCAGGTGAGTCCCCCAGCAGGAGCCGTGCAATCCTCCTCGTCCAGCACCGGATGTCCTGCCAGCGTTTCCTCACCTGAGACAGGCTCCGCCTCCGACCCTCTGTACCCCTCACGGCACTGACGGCTTCCCTCCAGATCTCCCCCTTGGCAATGGCGCCTACCTGTGAGGATGCAAAAGAGAGAATACATTAATCCACATGAGCAAAGACACAGAGACACACATATAGAACAATCCTCATTATGAACAGGCCATGGTATGCATGCAACTAATTGCACCTTTGTCATAGGGACATTATCCACTGTGGAAGGCCAAATGCACTACGTGCCAGTGGAAGCACACGGGTGGCATGAGGGGTACCACACACTCACTGACCAGGGATCACACTGTGCCTCACAGGCTACACCAGGATTATGTACAGCACCTCACAGCAGTCACCTGCCCCAGCACACTGATGCTACCTCAGCAGAGTACACAGACACACACAGGTACAGGACAATCACATGGCATTGCCAACTGCGGGTACACACCTCACTCTGCCCATGTGCCAGTAGACGGGGGTGTCACAGGTGTGGGGCTGGCTCAGCACGGCATGCACACAGCACTGCTCCCTGCTCACATCCGATGGCCAGGCCATATCCATCCCTCATGCTGCTTGTGTGCAACACTCCCCATATGCACTCACCCACATGACAGGGGACTAACACACACACCAATGTGCAGGGGACGAACACGGCCTTTGGACACTCACAGCACAGGTACACTGAACAAACACACATCCATGGGTACTGACACCTGTCACACTGGGGGGAACACAGGATCACATCAGGACTGTGGAAACAACATCCCCAGGAGGAGTATGCAGGCAGAATGTGGCATGCACCTTGCATTCATTGTCACAGTAGGCACTATGCAAGTGAGGAGTGCACACAGGAAACACAGCATGCTCTGCATGGGTGACATGAGGCCTTCCACACCCTGGGACCCACTCCAAACAACAGTGCATGTCTGTCACACATGGACACAATGCCAGAAGTCACTGTCACACAAAAGGGGCACAGTCTAAGCTAGTGGAGTCTGCACTCACCTGAACCCCTGGTCGACCATACAGGCTCTGGAACTGTGGGAGGATCACATCTATCAGGGCAAGGTTCTCCTCCTGGGTGAATGGCTGTGACCTCTCCACAGTCCTGGACATGGTGCCAGAGGAATCACTATCAGCAGCAGTGGTAATGGATGAATGGATGTGCAGGCAAGTGCTCTCTCATGGGACCTGGCTGCCTTATATATGCCTGGCTGGCCTGTTCATGTATAGGAGTACAGATTGATTGGTCAGTCACATTAGCATCCTACGTTTCATCCAATCCCTTCAAACCTACCCCAGTGTGTGGCTTTGCATGGTTTCAGTTTTGATAATGATGTCAAGTCAACATCCACATTGCAACAATGTAGATTCTTTCAAACTGACTTCTGCTGTGCACCTGGTGCTCAAAATCAAAAATTTAACTCAGTCTCCATGGCAACCATCAGGCATTTAGGCCCTTATACTTGTCCCTCATGTGTCCCCTATGTGTTTTCATACATTTACACACAGGTACGGTGCGTTCCACGCCCTAGGGCACCCCACCAGCAGTGATACCGACCGTACATGCGCTTGTACGGTCCGGATCACAATATGGGCGCTGGCGTATGCGTACGCCACAGTAGTACGGACTGTACACGCGCTTGTACGGTCCGGATCACAATATGGGCGCTGGCGTATGCGTACGCCACAGTAGTACGGACTGTACACGCGCTTGTACGGTCCGGATCACAATATGGGCGCTGGCGTATGCGTACGCCACAGTAGTACGGACTGTACACGCGCTTGTACGGTCCGGATCACAATAAGGGCGCTGGCGTATGCGTACGCCACAGTAGTACGGACCGTACAAGCGCGTGTACAGTCCGTACTACTGTGGCGTACGCATACGCCAGCGCCCATATTGTGATCCGGACCGTACAAGCGCGTGTACAGTCCGTACTACTGTGGCGTACGCATACGCCAGCGCCCATATTGTGATCCGGACCGTACAAGCGCGTGTACAGTCCGTACTACTGTGGCGTACGCATACGCCAGCGCCCATATTGTGATCCGGACCGCACAAGCGCGTGTACAGTCCGTACTACTGTGGCGTACGCATACGCCAGCGGCAATATTGGCCCAGGGACCCTATACACGCGCTCCGAGCGTATGTACGGTGCGTATTACAACTGTCAGTGGTGACAGGCGGCACACAGACAGGAATGGAGCGGACAGGTATTGCCAAGGGTGGACACCAATGCATTGTCTGTGCAATACCACCTGTGTGTGACACAGGTGTGTCAGGATGTGATGTGGCACTTTACCCCTGAGGTGTGGGCAAAGCACATGTACGATGAGCTGTGTACACATGTCGTGTGTGATGGTGCGCATTGTACCACACATCCCCTGCACTCCTTTGACATGTGTGCATGTCGTACACACTAGTGGAGCCATGAGTCACTTGCATGTCCCAGTCACGGACACCCGCACCTGTCCCCTGATGCCAGGTACACGGAATATTACATATGACACGTGTATGGCTGCGTTGCATGCTGCAACCATGTCATGTGTGTGGCATGTCTTTCCATGATTTTGCTGTAGGTGTGTGATTCAATGTGTCAGCAGTTGCTGCTGCCAACATGTGTCTGTGTGTCGATGGGCATGGCACACTGTTCCGCACACCAGCCCACATATGTGATTTGCCATGAGGTGTGTATGTATCCAACTACACGGAGTATCAACACAAGTACATATCCACATGCTCCCTATGTATGTTCTGTCTCGACATGTACTCCTCAAAGGCAATGTGTGTGGCCTGTCCTATTCCTATGACATGTGACCAGTGCATATCGCATCCAACTACCTGTCTGTACCATACGCATACTACTTCTGCACATGTGTGGATGTCTGTGAATCCTGTGATGCGTGTGCATGTTCACTTACACTGGCCCACAGCTAGTCTCATGCCATGTCATCGTGATCTTGCCCCCCTCCGTTAGTGGCTGTCCCTTGGTAGGAGTGTAACCTGACTGGCGTTCGTGTCCAGGAACTGTGGCACAGACCTGACTCACAACGTGGCATATGTGTATTGGCTGTGTAACATGTGCTCAGTGCATTGACGATGTTGTTGTACAGTGCTCACTCTTAGGTGTTCCTTCCATTTCACTGCAGGGCTCCGCCTCTCCCTCGACGTATGCCAGACATTGCTGCCCTGCATGAACGGGACTGTATACGCCGCTACAGATTCAGCCAACGGTTGATTGATGAGTTGACTGGCCGGCTGGAAGCACAACTCCTCCCGCGCCACAGGTATCCAAGTGCACTGACACCCAAGTTGAAGGTGATGGCAGCCCTACATTTCCTTGCCACGGGTACGTTCCAACATACCATTGCTGATGTCGGGGGCATGTCCCAGACGATGTTCAGCCGTGTTCTGCATGATTTCTTAGAGGCCATGTTGTTTCACCTGGATGAGTACATTAAATTCCCAAATCGTGAGCAGTTGACAGATGTCAAGCGTGAGTTCTATGCCCTGGGAGGGATGCCCCATGTCATTGGGTCCATAGATGGGACACATGTTGCGTTGGTACCACCACAGGCACAGGAGGTGGTGTATAGGAATCGCAAACATTATCACTCCATTAATGCCCTTGTGGTGTGTCTGTCCAACATGGTGATTTCACATGTCTGTGTTCGCTTTCCAGGATCAGCACACGATGCCTTCATCATGAGGCGTAGCAGGGTGCCAGAAATGATGCTGCAGCTGCGGAACGAGCGAGCATGTATTGTTGGTGGGTAGACTCTGGCAGTTCAGTGTTTGGCGTCATCTTCCAATCTCACTGCCTGTGCTGACACACTTCTGTCCATGATGTTTCCTTGTAGGGGACGCTGGCTATCCCAACATGCCATGGCTGATGACGCCTGTCCGCAACCCCAGCACGGCTGCCGAGCACCTCTACAACAACGCACATGGGCGGACCAGGAGAGTCATTGAGAGGACGTTTGGACTTCTGAAGAGCCGATTCCGGTGCCTCCACAAGACCGGCGGAGCACTCCCATATGCCCCGGTGAAGGTGTGCAAGATCATCATCGTCTGCTGCATGCTGCACAACATGGCAGTGGAGGAAGCTGTTCCACTCATACTGGATCAAGATGACCAGGACCATCCACCCGTGGAGGATGAAGGGCTTGGTGACGGGGCAAGTGATGTGGAGGAGGAGGAGGCTGTGGAGGACATGCGGAGTCGGCTCATACGCAACTTCTTTGCTTAGTGGTGAGTTCCAGTGTCTGAGTGTGCACGCATTGGGCCGTGTGTGGCATGTGTTGCAATGTGTGTGTCCATCTGCATGTCTGCCAAGTGAGTCAGTGGTGTGTATTGAAGTGTCACTCAAGTGATGGCGCAATGGAAGGATGTTGTCTGAGGGTCATCATTGTCACCTGTCATGTTAACAACATGATACGTGTTAAGTACATGCTTGCGGATGTGCTCCTTTGTGCTGAATCCTTGTGTGTCTCTCTTCCACAGGTCCATGTGCATGCTGTCTGCTGGTGGCATTGTTGTGCTCCTGCTACTCCTCATGAACACAGCGACATGTGCTGATTCAGCGTCACATGCACGGGCAAGTGTTGAAATCTCCTCAGGGTAAGGGATGCCTCACGTCGTTTTGGGTGTGTGAATTGTTTGTAGTCTGTGTGCACTTCTCCGGTTCATGTGTGTTCCATTTGCATACATGGTGATCCTACATGGGGAACATGACATGGGGCAGGCTTCACCTGGAGCCATGGTCAGACTTGGTGACTGTCATGTGGCAGGGGATTGGGGATTGTGATGAGGCCATCATTGTGTGTAACACTGGCCTCGGAAACATACAGGTTGCACCGGGTTGACATGGTGTGTGATTGCCCCATCAGGGCCTCAATGGTGTATAGCGGCCTCTCCGTGGCAGCAGGGGGTGTTTAGCTGTTATCCGTCACTTGTGTGCCAGGTCAATGGGATGCCAGCATCTGTGTTGCAATGGGGGGTGCCAGTGTTGCTCCCACATGTACATCCACATGACCTGTGTATGTGTTGACAGAGTATCATTGTCATTCCAACACACATGACTAATAAATTTGTCCCTCTGTCTCCAAGGTGCCTCTTCCCTGTCAATGGTGCCCTGTTGCCACTGTGCGTGCCGCAGGTCTGGCATAGTTTTCATAGGTGGTGCATATGTGTCTATGTGTAGAGTGACAAGATGCTAGGGGTTTGTCAGGGAGTGGGAACTGTATTATGCACAAGATGCACAGTTCCATCCACCTCAAGGCAAGAGAGACCATCCCCCAGGGAAACTACAACATCTGTGTAGAATCCTACCCTGCAGTCTACGGACATGTGCCTCACGACTCCCATGGTACTTGTCCATATCCGGAGTGCATCTGCACAGCTCTGCTACTGCGTCGGGCAACCAGGCCACATCAACGTCCTAACGGGATGGGGGGAATGTTTCACAGCCAGCTGCAGGATGACCTTCTAGATCCACGCCCACACTCATGATGCAGCCCACAACCCCAACACAACCATGTGGCACAGTGATCCTAAACTGCATTCTGGCATCTCCATGCATCCAACCTTGGCCTAGCCACCATTCTCAACATCCGCCTGACGCAAGCATGCTGCACATTGTAGGGACACATGTCTAGACATACCTGGGAGCGGCAAGCCAGGTCACTCCACATGATCCCTGACCTCTGCGCATGACTGTTGCTCCCCTGAATGTGTCTGTTGCCACAGTTGTGCGGGAACCACTCAGCTGGTTGGGCCCAGCACAGGTGAGTTTGGTACTCCATGTCTGTATCAGATGAGACATTGGGACCCATGTGTGTCCTGGGCAAGACTGCGACCCCACGGTTTGGATGGTTGGAGTTAATTCTGAGATCAGGCATGCTTTGACTGTACGACACACACATGTATTGTAATAATGTAGAATCACGGCATCATCTTGTAAGTGTGATTCATTTATTTGTGGTGGGGTACGGGTTTGTGGGGATGACAAGAGGTGCACAGCGGGAGTGTAGAATCCAGAGTTCACTGGGGGAGTTGGTATCCTTGTCGTAGCAAAATGTCAGAGTCCATGCCACAGTCTTCGTCAACATAGGTCAGACAGTGACCAGCAAGTCCATGTGGCAGAGAATGTCATGTGCTGCTATTGGGCCAGAGGGCCAGGTGCCAGGCCAGGTGACCTGGGAGATGGTGATGTTCTGCTGACTCTCACAGTCTTTTTCGTGGACGACCCACCTTCCTGCGGGGACCCTCGGAAGCAGTCCGTGACGATGTCTGTGACGCTCCGTCGGATGAATCCTCCTCCTCCTGATCCCTCCCTGTGTCTGGTAATGGCCTTCGCCTGGTGCCACAGGGAGGGTTGCCCATGTTGTCGGCAATCCGACGGAGTACACCGGTCATTTGGGTTTGCACCGCCACGAGCTCAGCCTGTCTATCCTCCATCCTTCCTTGGTGTTGCAGTTGACAGGCATGTTGCTGGGACTGCAGGGTCTTCATCTCCTGGAGGGTCCCCTTGATGTCATTGAGGGTGGACGCAATCTGGTCCATGCCCCTGGTGTCACGCCGGTATGTATCCAGGATGTTGCTGACCTGGGACACTACCGGGTCCTGAGCTGCCTGGTCAGGTTCGCGCCTCCGCCGTCCTCCACTCCCGCCACCCCTGCCCACGTGCACCTGGCCTGCCGTTGTGGGTGCATCGGGTCTCCGGGACCCCTGAGGGATGGCATCTGCGTTGCCGCCTGCCTCCTCCTGGGTGCCCGGAGGACCGTGTCCCTCCTGGGCAGACTGGCTGGGTGGTCGTGTGCGGGCAGGGCTCCTGGACGTCTCCTGGGATGTGGCAGGAATGGGGGTGGTGGTTGGCACAGTTGTACCTGACGCAGGTGCTGCAGGTGGTTGGACACCAGAGGGGCCAGGTTGGTCTGGGTCATCCACGGAGTGGTGAGAGTCATCGCTGGCGGTGGGGTCATCATCCCGCGGAGCCTGGTCCTGTGTGACTTCCCCCCCAGTGTTGGGGGGTGTTCGTCGACGTTGACCTGTGTGTGAGAGAGACAATGTTAACAGTGTCACATGTGGCATCCATGTTGCATGCATTTCTGATTTGGCACTCTTCCTCTGGGTAGTTGGATCTGTCCTGCATTCCTCTCACAGTGCACTTGTGCATGGCTATGTCCCTTGGCCACAGCTGTCAGGGCTTTACGCATGTGTGAGACACAATCTTAGTTGATGCATCTATTTGGGTACACAGTCAGCAGTGTGGTGTGCGGGCGTAGCGAGCCATGCAGAGGCGCCTTACGTGTTGCACTGTACGTGGCCAAATGGTGTTTTGGCAAGGCAATTTGATGTTGCAGGTAGGGGACTGAAGCATTTGTGACAGGGTTCTTACCGACACGGTGGGTGGGTATACTGGGTGTGTGGTTAGGTCTGTGCCTGCAGCACGGATGGACTCGTGCACAGATTGACACATGGACCGGTCTTCATCTACGGAAGGGGGGGTTGAGGCACTGCCAGACCTGGTCTGCATGCACACAGTCCACCGGCTGACGAGTGGACATGGCCACACCACCCAAGGGTGATTTAGTCTCCCTGTGTCTCCCTTCCTCCCTCCCTCTGTCACCCTCCTCCCTCCCTCTGTCGGTCTCCCTCTGTCACCCTACTCCCTCCCTCTGTCTGTCTCCCTGTGTCCCCCCTCTGTCTCCTTCCCTCTCATTCCCCCTCTCCCTCCCTCTCTTTGTCACTCTCTGTCACCTCAGGCCAGCTTCCTGGGCACACACAGTTAGCCGGTCTTTGAATGGCCATTGGCTTGTTCATGTGAGTTAGTCCCTGTTCTCCGGGCACCCATTGGGCAGTGTGTCTGAGTGTAGGCTGCTGCTGTGGCGGTGTGTGCTGAGACTCTATCAGAGCGATGCATCTTCATTGTCTGCTGTTATGTGCAAATTGTGCCTTCAGACCCATGGCATCCTGCATGGCAGCCATCATTTGCAGGCAAGACAGTACTGTGTGGGTACACACAGTTTGTATGGCTGTGCCCTGGGCCATATGGGCTGAGGGCATTGTTGTGTGCTTGTGAGTTGCTCAATGTTAGTTTTGCTGCCCCCACTCCCAGCATCGACCACATCCTGTGTTGTGTTGGTGTTTTGTGTGGCCTGTGACTTGGCATGGCCCTGATTGATGCATGGGGCATGGAGGTGCCAGTGGCATGTGTGTGTTTGTGGAGTGTTGTTGTGTCCGGTGGTGGCTTGGGGGGGGTGGCATGCATGATTGATTGTGTATGGCATCCCCCCCATGTGAGGTGAGTTGTTTGTGTACTCACCAGGGTCTGGGAGTCCTGGCAGTCCGTGTAGTCCCTCCACCGCCAGCGTGGACATCACCTTCTCCTCCCAGGGATGGTATAGTACCGGTCTGGGGGGCGGCCCTCCTCCAGTGATGTTCCCCTGGTTGTGATTGTCAGTCATCTTCCTCTTGACCGTCCTCCGCAGATCGTACCACCTGGATTGGCACTCGTGCCTGGTCCTTCTGGTTGTCCCAACAGCATTCACAGAATCGACGATCCTCTGCCACATGGCGGTTTTTTCGGATATGCTGGTCTGTCTGACCAATGTCCCAAAGAGCTGTGGCTCGACTCTGAGGATTTCGTCGACAAGGATCTCCAGCTCCTCCTTTGTGAACTTTGGATTCTTGGTGGTGGACATGGCGTGGGGTGTGGTTGTGGGGGTGTGGGTGTGGATGGCTGTGGGTGTGTGGGTGTGGTAGTGGAGGTGTGTGTGTGAATGTGATGAGGGGGTGTTTGTGTAGGTGGTTGTGTGAAGGTATGCAAGTGTGAGGTTCAAGTATGGTGGTGTGGGTCGTCTGTGGGCTCTGGCAGCAGTGGGTCTGTTGCAAAGGCTCATGGTTTGTGTGTGTGGTCCATTTTTATTGGTCCATTTGTGGGTGTGGCTGTGTTTGAAATTTGTGTGGGTGTGTTATGAGGAGTGATTGAGTTTTGGGCCTCTGTTTGGCAGTTTGGCAGTTGCAGGTGAGTGTATGTGATGTTTGTGGGGTTGTTGGGCCTGTTTGGTGGTGTGGGGAAACTCTACTTGACTCTCCTTGTGTAAATATGGTTTGTCCGGGTTCAGTACGTGTTTTTTTGGCGTCAGTACGGTCCGTACATGCACTGGTGGGGGTGCGGTCCGTACATTCCCTGGTGGGGTGGTGGTTAGGTGCGTAAATACACGGCTGGGGTGGGGGTTTGGTGCGTACATACACGGCTGGTGGTTCGGTGCGTACATACACGGCTGGGGGGGGTTCGGGGGCGTACATACACGGCTGGTGGTTCGGTGCGTACATACACGGCTGGTGGTTCGGTGCGTACATACACGGCTGGGGGGGGGTTCGGGGGCGTACATACACGGGTGGGTGTTTGGTGCGTACATACACGGCTGGTGGTTCGGTGCGTACATACACGGCTGGGGTGGGGGTTTGGTGCGTACATACACGGCTGGTGGTTCGGTGCGTACATACACGGCTGGGGGGGGTTCGGGGGCGTACATACACGGGTGGGTGTTTGGTGCGTACATACACGGCTGGTGGTTCGGTGCGTACATACACGGCTGGGGTGGGGGTTTGGTGCGTACATACACGGCTGGTGGTTCGGTGCGTACATACACGGCTGGGGGGGGGTTCGGGGGCGTACATACACGGCTGGTGGTTCGGTGCGTACATACACGGCTGGGGGGGGGATTCGGGGGCGTACATACACGGGTGGGTGTTTGGTGCGTACATACACGGCTGGTGGTTCGGTGCGTACATACACGGCTGGGGTGGGGGTTTGGTGCGTACATACACGGCTGGTGGTTCGGTGCGTACATACACGGCTGGGGGGGGGTTCGGGGGCGTACATACACGGCTGGTGGTTCGGTGCGTACATACACGGCTGGGGGGGGTTCGGGGGCGTACATACACGGGTGGGTGTTTGGTGCGTACATACACGGCTGGTGGTTCGGTGCGTACATACACGGCTGGGGGGGGGATTCGGGGGCGTACATACACGGGTGGGTGTTTGGTGCGTACATACACGGCTGGTGGTTCGGTGCGTACATACACGGCTGGGGTGGGGGTTTGGTGCGTACATACACGGCTGGTGGTTCGGTGCGTACATACACGGCTGGGGGGGGGTTCGGGGGCGTACATACACGGCTGGTGGTTCGGTGCGTACATACACGGCTGGGGGGGGGTTCGGGGGCGTACATACACGGGTGGGTGTTTGGTGCGTACATACACGGCTGGTGGTTCGGTGCGTACATACACGGCTGGGGGGGGTTCGGGGGCGTACATACACGGGTGGGTGTTTGGTGCGTACATACACGGCTGGTGGTTCGGTCCGTACATACACGGCTGGGGGGGGTTCGGGGGCGTACATACACGGCTGGTGGTTCGGTGCGTACATACACGGCTGGGGGGGGGTTCGGGGGCGTACATACACGGGTGGGTGTTTGGTGCGTACATACACGGCTGGTGGTTCGGTGCGTACATACACGGCTGGGGTGGGTGTTAGGTGCGTACATACACGGCTGGTGGTTCGGTGCGTACATACACGGCTGGGGGGGGTTCGGGGGCGTACATACACGGCTGGTGGTTCGGTGCGTACATACACGGCTGGGGGGGGTTCGGGGGCGTACATACACGGGTGGGTGTTTGGTGCGTACATACACGGGTGGGGGTTCGGGGCGTACATACGCGGGCGGGGGGTGGTGGGGTGTTCGGCGCGTATGCGGGCACATGTCTCCATGGTTGCTATGGGAGTTCGGTTCGGACGGTGTTTTTTGCGTACGGTTGTGAAATGGGGAGGACGGGAGGGATCGTACTTGCGCAGTCGGACTTTATTTTTCCGCACGGTGGGTTTCTCGCCCGGGGACGTGTCGGTGACTTTTCCCGACCCGAGGACGTGTGGGGAAATCTTCCCAATGCGATTCGTATGGACTTTTTTCCGTTCGAATCGTACTTGGCAGTTTGTACGCTACTTTGACGATTCGGACGGAAAAAAATCCGGATACGAGTCGGACGGGGAATTTTTTTACCGGATCGGAATTGGCACCTTAGTCTTCTCCTAAATCTGAATTTCGACTTTTTTGTGATTATACCAGTGGTGAATATTAGTTTTTTTGTTACTGTTTGTATATATAAAACGGCCAGAAAACAAGGGCGGTGTGCAAGATGAAGATAAAGGCAAGCCACTACTGTACTACAGACAGGGAGGTGCAAATGACACTTGGACCTTCTCGGGATTGAACTGCTAATAATCCACATTCTCTGTGTGATTAGGAATACAAGGAAATCCACTGAGCTATGTGTCCCAAAAATTACCTTTTGGGCTTTCATTGAGAAGCAGAAAAAAGTGATAAGTAGAAAAAAGTGATAGATGGAATGCTTGAATACATTTCATCCGCTGCTAATTATACTAGGCTCCATTCCAGTTTATCAATCTTTTTGTTCACTTTGCCAAAATAGACAGGGACCAACCATTTGCAAAATGGTTTGCTCGTACTCCAGTAGGACTTATCCATCCAGGGGCCATATTACAGAAGGTGCCCCCGGGGCCCCAACAGGCATTTGCACCCTCGATTCACTGCCCTGGGAACACCTTGGTATTTTAGAATGGGGCGCAGACGCTTGTGCGTCCCCGTCTATAATACCGATAGCACTGGAGCACTTAATGGGACAACGCTACCTTCAGATGATGTTCCCTCATTTGCATAGGGGTGTGCCTTATGCAAATGAGGGAATTCCTTTGACTCTGCGCCTGCGCTATATTACAGACGCAGGCATAGAGTCAATGCTGCCCTTAGGAGGCGCACTGACAGTGAGCCATTTAAAAGGTGTCACACTCTCAGCGAGCCTCCTGAGAGCAGCCCTCTGCAGGGGGAAAGGGGGTCCCATGGAACCCCCAGACATCCCCTTTGAAAACACTGAGCGGCTGCTCCCTGTTTTCACATGAATGCGCTGCCCCCAAGAAAGCGCAAGTACGCGGCTACCAGCGCACGTCCCCTCCCAACCCCAAATTGATTTTGACCTTCGTGGGCATCATCAGTGAGATGAAGTTTGGCAAATATTTCCACGTGACCGCCAGGAGTCACATCTTGGTACAAGCATCGCGCTAATTGTGTCTTACTGACAAAAACAAAACGTTTATGGAAGGAATGATTGAGT
This sequence comes from Triturus cristatus, assembly GCF_964204655.1. NCBI lineage: Eukaryota > Metazoa > Chordata > Amphibia > Caudata > Salamandridae > Triturus > Triturus cristatus. The sequence continues at coordinate 691,010,976 of NC_140580.1, forward strand.
TCAGAATGGATAAAGTATACCAGTGTCCAGAATGTCATATTCATATGTCCTCTTGCCTCCGCCTACCATGTCCTGCATGGCTTCCAGTATTAGGGGCTACAATGTGAGACTTCCAAAAAATGAGACAAATAATACATAATTATACATTTAGACTGCTTGTAAAGAGTTTGAAAAAGGCTAATTGTAATTTGGACTCGTTTATAGCATGTAATATATTCCTAATAAGCACGCTGTTTTATTTGTGTTTATAATTCGACAGGAAACGTATATCTCCACCCACTGCACTCATTTTCTGAACATGAATGTTTCGATGGTCCTTCTACTGTAGTTCGTTTTTTGACAGTCTGTTCGAGCAGTGCTTCCAGGACTGAAGTTTAATGTGAACGGGAAGCCAGTCCAAAAATGTTGAACGTTCTGTTCCAGCATTTAGAGTTCAGACTAATATACTTGAAGGCATATGTCGCAATATTTTTCGAATACCGCTATTCCCTCTGGGAGGAAAGTCATGTTTCCACGGCGACAGGTTCTCTCCGAGAGAGGCTCCCCTTCTATGGCCACGGCTGAGACAGGTCTGCATATGATTACTGCCTCCCGCCTGACAAGCCTGCGTAGGAATGATGCTTCATTTGTATCCAGAAATTAATTAGACGGGGCTTTACGTGTTTTACATGCACAGCCAACATAGTCAGAGCCTTCGTTTCACCACCTCATGTCAGCATTTTGAAATTCACACAGATTTTCTGCCCTTCAAAAAACCACGCGCTGCATGAAAAAGTGCAGCTCTGCATTGCATGAAGGGCAGGAAAGAGCTAACACCGTGTTTAGCAATAGCTCCCTGTCAACGACGTCATCCTTGTACTAATTATGGATGTTCTGAATAATGCTCAGCATGCTCGTTGAGTGGCGCAAAGGAGACCCAGGTACACCTTCCATAGGTCTAGGGGGCATATTTACAAGCTGGCGATGAAAAATTATCGCCGCTTTTGCGGCCGTTTTCGGCCGAAAAGCGGCGATAATTTTATCACCTAATTAGCAAGGTCACGCTAACGCGTGAAACCTTGCTTTAGCGTGGGGATTCCTAACGCCCAGCTTTGCATCTCTAATGAGATGCAAAGTGGGCATTCCTGACCTAACATAACAGGAGAAATAACGATATTTCTCCTATCATCAAGCCCCACGCTATGAAGCATAGCATCAGGAAAAGTAGCGATAACCCCTGTTATCGCTACTTTCCTTACGCCTGCTTCAGGACTGACTTAGCCATGATATCCTATGGAAGGTGGATATCATGGCTAAGTTTGTGAGTCCCTATCAACAAGCTAACGCCACACTACGTGAGATTATCGCTGGGTTGCCAGTGATAATCTCACGTTAGGCAGTTAGCGTTAGGATTATTATCGCTGAGGAGATAAGCGTTGCTAATAGCACGCTATCTCAGCGATAAAAATTCACGCTAGCCGGCGATAATTATCCTCACGCTAAGAGCACTGAGCAATAATTATCGCCGGTTGTTGCTGATATGCCCCCAAATTCCTATGGGTGAGCTACTTGCACAGAGGTCTGACATTGGGGGTCATATTTTCTAAAGTTTCACGCAAAGTAACTCAGAGATGGAACTTGCTACCCTGAGTGAAATGGAGAGAGCAGAAATGTGCCATAGTTAGTAAGATACCTGCACTTCCGCTCCCTCCTTGAGCTAGTGCACAGGGTAAACAACCTTTACAACGCAACCTTTACAACGCACTACCATTACAATGGAACTTTTACAACGCAACTGGATTTACAACGCATGCTTTTTACAACGCCTGCTTTTACAACGCAAGTACATTTACAACGCAAATACTTTTACAACATAAGTATTATGTTTTCTATTTAATTTTTATTAAAAATATTATATATATTATTAAATTATATTTCTGATTTATTATATTTATTGTATTTTTAAAAAAAATAATATTATTAAATTCTATTTCTGAAATATTATATTAATTGTATTGACAAATATTTTAATTTACTGAAGTTGTTTTATAAATATTTAAAATTATTAAATGGTAAAATTACTTCAGTATTGAGAAATAATACTTTAGTATAAATAATTTTAAAAATAGTATTAATATTTTTAATATTAATATTGACAAGTCAATTTAAAGTGTTATCAATTGAAAAAAATAGTATTAAAAGTGAGGAAATATATGCAAAAAAATGTTTTAAAAAAGTAAAAATATATAATTACATAGCTTTGTAAAAAAATAATTTCTTGAACAAACTACAAAATTTGGGAATTAATACTCTAGTATTTTTTTGAAAAAATATATAGAGTACATTAGGAAATTGATTTTAAATGTGAGAATAATTATTTATTATATTTTAAGAGAAAAAAAGTAGTGTAAATGTAATATTTAAATACTTAGGAATTAAAATTAATATTTAAAAAAAAATTAACAAAAAAATGTAAAATTATTGTTGACATGTATTAAAAGATAAATGTTAAATATATATATTTTTTTCATGAAATAATTAGTTGTAAAATTATTTGAAACTATGAATCATAAAAAAGGTCCCATGCTTTTGCATTGTTTTCAATGGGAAAAATTGTCCTTCATTTATTTCCATATATGAAGCTGTTTCTATCGCGGAACTGAAAAAGAAGGTGTGAAAAACGAAGAAAGGGTATCTTTGGAAAGGAAATGGAATAAGCATCCAGGTAAGGATAAAGTTGCTATATTTTACAAGTAATAACATATAAATAAGATGTATAGATTAAATAAATAGATTAATAAAAATAATGTTCACATAATTTCGTAACTTTTTTTTTTATTTAAAAAACAGAAAAAAAGCATTTTTTGTATTTTAATTTTCACATATTTTCACATATTTTTAAAAGTAATATATTATTTTATTAAATTAAATAAGTAATTCCAAAATTATATAAATAAATAGTCCGTTAACAATCTTTGCAGCTTCAGATTACGTAAGCACGTAAACGTGAACGTAAGCGGCCATTTTGAAGAGCATCGATGGAGGAAGCAGCAGGAAGCTGATCTACGTCCAGGTAGGAAACAATTTAAACTTTATTTATACATGTAAAGTTAAAAAAGGATACATATATTGAAAAGAAAGGATAAGGAGAGGTTGCGGTTTAAGAATGTAATGTTAAACTGTTAAAAAAGCATGTCGCCGATCGTGTTAATAGAGTATGCCTATGTCGGGTCTCAAAAAGTTAAAGTGAAAGGTTATTTGTGTATCGAATTTGTTGCAAACAAAAAAAAATAGTTGTAATATAAATGTTTTCAACAACATATTTCTTTATGAAAAGCTGAGTTTAAAAATGTTTAACATTTTTAGCGTTGTTTTGTAATAGTATTATGGTAGACATAGTGAGAGTATGGTTTGGTAGGAGGAAGTAATTGTTTAATTTGGAATTGGTTGGTCAGAAGAAATACTAAAGTTTGTCATGTGTAAAAAGGAAAATAGCAGGGGTAGACATAGGGAGAATATGCTTTATTAGGAGGTAGATTTTGATCTAGTGTTAAATAATGGAAGCACATTTATGCATGAAATTGGTAAATAGCAAGGGTGACATAGTGAGAAAATGTATTGCTAGGAGTTAGTAATTTTAAAAGGATGTTATTATAGTACTGTCATATTTTTGCAATATGTTTTAAAAAAAAGAAGAAGATGGATCTATATATTCAATCAACAAGGAGTGGAAAAGATTTACATTTTTTGTTATCGTGGACTTCACCTGGATGCTTATGGAGAAGCATTTTTTGGGATTTGACAAAAAAGAAGATTTATGGAATGTTTGGATTTCTTTGTTTTCGAACTATGGTTTTTTAGAAAAATAATATTTTTGGGAAATAAAATATTAATTAGGAATATATTTCCTATTACAAAACTTATTTAACAACTCCGTAAGGAGAAGAAAACGTTTAAGGACTGAGTCAAAAAAGGATAGAAAAAAGATATGGTATATTTGATTGTAACAAATATACAAATATTTTTTTTAGGAAATATATGTTTAGATATTTTAGCAATTTAAAGAAGTTTACCTTTAGAACAAAATTTGGACATAATAACCAAAAATCGGAAGAAATATACATGGTTATTTCAAGAAGTTTATTTAAGATTAATTTTAATAACAAAGACTAGAAGATAATATTGTAAAAATAAAAATGAATGTAAAGGAAAAAAAATATGCTTTCTCATGGTAGCAAGATTGGAATGGATATTCACTTTTAGAAACATAGAAACAATTTTTATCTCCTTTATACTTTGGCATGCTTGGGGTTTTTGCATGTTGCAAAAATTGGATTTATTATGGTGGAAAAAGGAGAAGAAAAAGAAAGATGGCAACAAAAGGTAGGCAGACCCGACGTATATTTTGGAAAAATGTTTTGGAAAAATGTTATTGCCAATTGTAATTAGTGTTTGATTAAATTTAGGGAAAAGCAGAAAAGTAAGGTGAAAAAGTTATTTAGAAGTTTAGAATGTTAGCAAGATTTTCAACGTAGTCTAGAGCCACACACAGCGAAAACTGTTGTATAATACCCAATAGTCTCTCAGACATTTCTTTGGTTTTTTGTGTAACTCGTGGGTTTAGACTACCAGTTAACGTTTGTGAAAGTCTCGTTTCCTGAAAACTTTGCTCCTTCTTCAAAGTATCCAAAAAAGAGTAGAAATTAGGGTGTGGTTTGCCAATTGTATGGTTGAAGGAGTTATGCCATCCCTCAATGGCATTATTTGTTTTTGCTTCTCCCTCTAAACAGCTCGTGTAACAGTTCCACCACTCCACATGGAAACGTGGCTTCCTCCTGCGACCCGATCTACTTAGATGCCCAATCCATGTGTCTTCGAAATAATTTAGGATGGGTGCCAATTTGTCTTCATTAGCATTGTAATAATCTGATTCTGTAATGGCAGTGTAGTACTCGTCTACATTTACGGGAGGAACAAAACAACGAGATGTTAATTTTTTTAATTCAAATTGTAGTTTGCTATCTGTTGAGTGTTCTGCAACCAGGGATGTTTTTTGTAACTTACGCCAGAATGCCTGGAAAAAATGGAAAAAACAGCCCTGAATTTGGGTATCCGTGTACGTTTTACTGATAACATTGATCATGCTCAATTCAAAATCGACAATTATTTTCCTAGGACTTTTGGATGTTTTACTTTTAATAACTGATAAAAGTTCAGTGTAGGTTGCAGTAGTTTTATCAGGCAGCAAACTATATACTAAGGGGATCACATTATGGTTAATTTTAGCATGTATAGTGTCAATTTGAGTGCAAGGATGGGGTGTACTTTTAAACGTACCATCCATCATCCAAATTTCACTATTTTCTAATTTAACAAGGTTGCGGGGTGTACTAAAAATTAGAATACGTTTTTGAGGGTTTTTGTTGTCAAGGAGAAGGAAGGGTTCATTAGCAAAAGAAATAGTAAGTTCTTGTGGAATAACAATGTCAGAAAAGGTATGAGGTGTTGTGGTTTGTGTGTTACTTGCCTGCTTTTGTCTTTGTATAATTCGCCTCAAATTAGGAATTATAGGCATATTACTAGCAACATGACTGGGGAGATGCTGTGCAACCTCTCTTAAAATGGATCCAGTAGAATCATTGGAGGTGCTTGCGAGTTGTTTCATTTCATTTAAGATTTCCCTTACATCAATCTCCATTGCAGAGGCAGAGTGGTTATGATATGTTGTTTTAATAATGATATCATCATGTGTAACCGCTCTTCCGCTGCAATGGGATGAGTAGTATTGCACACACCTCCAATGATTTCTTGGAAAACTTATCCTTTCTTTACAATATATGTATCCAGCATGCTTAAGTAATCGGTTTCCTTTTCTGGATTTTATGTAGGAAGCTGTTTGTTGAGTAGACATTATCTGTGAAGAAAAAATGTTTAATTTTACTATGTTGAATAAAAAGACAAATAAGAGAGAACAATATCATACATTCTCCCTAATGCTACACTTTCCTGGAGTTAGAATAGTAAATAATGCCCTTACACTATACTCCATTTTCCATATTGTTCCATATCCTTTGAGCTAGAATAGTAAATCCTGCACATACACTATCCCACACTTTCTCAATTGCTTTACCTTCCTAGAGTTTGAATAATAATTGTTACCCCTCCACTATCCCACACTTTTCTTACTGCTGCACCTTACTGGAGTTACAATAGTAATTGGTTCCCTCTACACCATCTCACACTTTCCCTGCTGTTGCACCTTTCTGGAGTTAGAATAGTAATTGATACCTCTTTACCATCCTACACTTTTCCTACTGCTGCACCTACCTGGAGTTAGAAGAATAATTGTAACCCCTACACTATCCCACACTTTCTGTATTGTTTCTGCTTTCTTGAATATGTATTTTCCAGTTTTGACAATTGAATGGTTTTCTAGTTTGGAGTGTTCATTTAAAATACCTTTTGACTTAGGTGTTTTCTTTTTGATCGGTTTTCTGGTTTTGTTTCTCGTTTCTTGCTGGGTTTTTTTGTTGTCTGGTCTTGTGGGATTCAACTCTTGATTTGGTGTTGAGAAGATTTATGTGACTATCTGAGAAAATGAGAAAGCAATGGAAATGTATTTTTTTCATGCAATGTTTGTGATACAGTCAAAAATGTAAACTTTTCTGTGCATAAGTGACATTTTACTTTATTGTACCTACATACTATACTACACTTTTCCTACTGTGGCACTAATCTGGAGTTGGAATAGTAATTGTTACCCCAACACTATCCCACACTTTAATTACTGCTGCACCTTGCAGGAGTTAGAATACTAATTGTTACCCCTACAGTATCCCACACATTCCCTACTGCTGCACCTTCCTGGAGTTAGAATAGTATTTAGTGCCCTTACACTATACAATACTTTCCCTACTGCTACACTTTCCTGGAGTTAGAATAGTATTTGGTACCCCTACACTATCCCATACTTTTCCTACTGCTACATCTTACTGGAGTTAGAATAGTAATTTTTTACCTCTACACCATCCCACACTTTCCCTGCTGTTGCACCTTTCTGGAGTTAGATTAGTAATTGATACCTCTTTACCATCCTACACTTTTTATACTGCTGCACCTACCTGGAGTTAGAATAATAATTGTAACCCCTATAGTATCCCACACTTTTTGTATTGTTGCAGCTTTATTGAACATGTTTTTTCCAGTTTTGCCAATTGAATGGTTTTCTAGTTTGGAGTGTTAATTTAAAATACCTTTTGATTTAGGTGTTTTCTTTTTGATCTGGTTTCTGGTTTGGTTTCTCGTTTCTTGCTGGGTTTTTTTGTTGTCTCGTCTTGTGGGATTCAACTTTTGATCTGGTGTTCAGAAGATTTATGTGAGTATCTGAGAAAATGAGAAAGCAATGGAAATGTATTTTTTTCATGCAATGTTTGTGATACAGTCAAAAATGTAAACTTTTCTGTGCATAAGTGACATTTTACTTTATTGTATTTACATACTATACTACACTTTTCCTACTGCTGCACCAATCTGGAGTTAGAATAGTAATTTTTACCCCAACACTATCCCACACTTTACTTACTGCTGCACCTTCCAGGAGTTAGAATAGGAATTGTTACCCCTATAGTATCCCACACATTCCTTACTGCTGCACCTTCCTGGAGTTACAATAGTATTTAGTACCCCTACACTATCCAATACTTTCCCTACTGCTACACCTTCCTGGAGTTAGAATAGTATTTGGTATCCCTACACTATCCCATACTTTCACTACTGCTACATCTTACTGGAGTTAGAATAGTAATTTTTTACCTCAACACCATCCCACACTTTCCCTGCTGTTGCACCTTTCTGGAGTTAGATTAGTAATTGATACATCTTTACCATCCTACACTTTTTATACTGCTGCACCTACCTGGAGTTAGAATTATAATAGTAACCCCTACACTATCCCACAGTTTAAGTATTGTTGCAGCTTTATTGAACATGTTTTTTTAATTTTGCCAATTGAATGGTTTTCTAGTTTGGAGTGTTCATTTAAAATACCTTTTGATTTAGGTGTTTTCTTCTTGTTCGGGTTTCTGGTTTGGTTTTTCGCTTTTTTCTGGGTTTTTTTGTTGTCTCGTCTTGTGGGATTCAACTTTTGATCTGGTCTTGAGAAGATTTATGTGAGTATCTGAGAAAATGTGAAAGCAATGGAAATGTATCTTTTTCATGCAATGTTTGTGATACAGTCAAAAATGTAAACATTTCTGTGCATAAGTGACATTTTACTTTATTCTATCTACATACTATACTAGACTTTTCCTACAGCTGCACCAATCTGGAGTTAGTATAGTAATTGTTACCCCAACACTATCTCACACTTTACTTACTGCTGTACCTTCCAGGAGTTAGAATAGAAATTGTTACCCCTATAGTATCCCACACATTCCCTACTGCTGCACCTTCCTGGAGTTAGAATAGTATTAGGTACCCCTACACTATCCAATACTTTCCCTACTGCTACACCTTCCTGGATTTAGAATAGTAATTGTTACCTCTACAGTATGCCACACTTCCCTGCTGCTGCATTTTCCTGGAGTTAGAATAGTAATTGATACCCCTACACCATCCCACACTTTCCCTACTGCTGCAACTTTCTGGAGTTAGAATAGTAATTGTTACCCCTAGAGTATTCTACACTTTCTATGCTGCTGCAACTTCCTGGAGTAAGACTAGTAATTGTTACCCTTACATCATGTTACAATTTCTCTACTGCTGCACCTTCCTGGAGTTACCTCAATTATCTTAACCTATACACTCTCTTACAGTTTCACAAGTTTTTTTATATTAATGAAGACAGAAAAAAATGCAGTTATTTTATGTTTAAAAAATATTTACCTTATTTGAAACTCGACGGTTGAAATTTCAAAGTTGAAAGTATTTAATTATTTTTCGTTATTGAATTTCTGTGTGAAAAATAGATTAAATATGTGTGGATTAGAAAATGTTTTGTCGTGTTACTAATTTAGAATTGTGTTTACAAAAATTTAGAAAAATCTCTTTTAATTATTCTTGATGAGGAGTGTGGCTGGTTTTGCAAAACGTAATTTTTTACAACTTGTATTTTTCGTCACACTTTATAGAAGTTTTATATTATAAAAAAATGACTCATTTAGTGATGTTTGAAAAATAATATATATTTTAATTTATTTGAGAATCGGTTTCTTAAATAAACAATTTACTTTAGATTTTAGTCAGCTTAAAATATTTTGTGGTATTTTGTAATGATATATGTTTCCATCACTATAGTAATAGCTTGGTGTTATTTTTTTAATTAAAAATGCAACCACAAATTTATTAGGTGCAGCGTTTTAAAAAGTTTAAAGTAAACATTTCTGTGATTCCTTTTACAAATTTACTTGTATTTCGACAAATAATGCTTCTTTCATGGATTCGGGTCTTATCTCGGTGAAGAGGTCAGAGGCTTTTGGCGTCTGGTCACTCTGGGAGTTGATATTCAACTGAGTTTAAAATGGTGTGTTGCTCCTATTTATAAGTTTTAGGTAGTGTAATTGTTAAATTTAAGAAATATATCGTTGGTTATATTTTTTACAAATCTTTTAATTACTGTGGAAACTTATCATTTTAAAAAGTGTGTTAAGATGTGTTATTTTCACTTTTTAGTTCCGTTTTGGCATCCATTTTGAAAGGAGTGTTGTGGTATTACTTTCATGGAAAGTGTTGTAGGACAATTTTTGGAACTACAATGTTAAAAATGGCGACTATGTGTATGTTAAATGTTTCTTTTTACGAATACTTATTTAGTGAAATAGTATTATATTGTAAGTTTATTATATTTAATAATTCGTTGGCTTTGTAAAATTTTCAAAAACAAAAACAAAGTGAGTATTTTTTAATACTCGAGTATTAATTTTAATACTCGAGTATTAATTTTAATAAATGTTTTGCATTTAATTAAATAAATGTTCTGTTTATCACGACATTTTAAAACACTTCCCCACCCTAAAACCCCTAATTTCCCTGCATCCCGTGCCAGGTTTTATTTTACAAAAAAAAAATATATTTGTGCATTGTAAAGGTATGCGTTATATTTGAAGTCGTTGTAAGAGCACTTTTCAACTAATAACACTATATCGCGATGTAAAAGTATTCGTTGGAAAAACATGCGTTGTAACGGTATTTGCGTTGTTAAAAATGCGTTGTAAAGGCATGCGTTGTAATAGTATGCGTTGTAATGTCATACATCCAGTGCACAGTGTTCTGCCTGGAACCAATGCAGGTTCCCTTGTGCTATGATGCAAGTGTGCCTGCGTTACAGACAGTATTATTTTTGTGGAGGAAGTGATACCTTCCTGCAAAAATTGTTTTCTAAAAGGCAATTCCCTCTTTCTATTTGTGATGCGGATTGCATCCCGCATGGAAAGAGGAAGTAACGAGGGGAAAATAAAATATTTTTACACGTTTTGCCAGCCTTGGATGGGCGTAGCTTTTTAGCGCTATCCCTGGTTTACTCATTGTAGTAAATTGGGATCGACTCAGATTCCACGGGTGGATGGAGGGGAATGCCCATGCTCAACTCATGAAACACCTATCACTACGAAATGTAACACAACACAATGCAAGCCTCTGGGGGCATCACATTTTCTTACAAAGTCGTACAAGGCGCGCAAATCACCCCTCAAATGGCTTAGTAACGCTTACTTAAGGACTTTCATTGCCTTGCGTCCACTTGCGTGGCACATGCATAATGGATGTCCTTAGTAAATCTAGTCCGTAGAAGTCATGCTTTAGTGTAAAGCATACATACTAAACGTTGCTATATCATGCAATATATCATTTAACCACTTGCTTGCACCCGCTTCCACTAGATATTAGGATTTGAGGTATAGTCAGATCACATAAATTCAGTAGATCTGGCTTTGCTCAAGGTCCTGTGTTTTTTGTGCTGTCACCTTCTCCATATAAGCCTCCACGAATAGATTAACAAATAGTTTGTTCAAAGAGACTTGCGTGCTGTGTGAGGATCAGCTTACAGTGCAAATTATATTTTGCATTTGATAGCTGGTCTACCACTGTTGTTTACACCACTCTGCAAAGGTTTGTAGATCTTTGTGTAACACAGGTGCCACAAATCTTTAGCTGATCTGGATGACAGTACGTATAGGAAAGTAGCTCAATTCTAATTGGAAAGGTTAAAGCAGGTTCTCATTAAGAGTGCCACAGAGTTCCCGATTGGGCAGAAACATAGTTATTGAGCCCATCATGATTTAATTGGTCCATGGAATCACCAAAGGACTTTCATGCTTCAACACGAAGTTTGGGTTTCTGAATGCAACCAATCTTTGGTGGAACTGCTAAAAGAATGAGGAATAACTGGTGGAATCAGACCTGGCACTACTGATTCCCTTGTTAATTCCTCATTACTCTAGGGACTCTTGGGTTTAATCCTTGGTAACTGCACAACCCCAGAGTTCATGAAAAAATCTCCAGCCCTTCACCCATATAGCTTAATGTTTACTGCCTGTTATTTGTAGCTGAATTCTGCCTTTAATTAGCATCCTTTGGACTAATTTTGAGGTGAGGATAGACAGTGGTATAACACAAAATAATGCCCTTCCCCAAGCAGACTGTGGCATGGATCCCCTTAGTCCCCACTATCTTGTAAATATTCAAAGGGTCGTACCCCCCGTGTATGTACACCCGTGTATGTGTCGTAGCCCCGTGCATGTACACCCGTGTACGTGTCGTACCCCCCTGTGTATGTACACCCGTGTACGTGTCCTACCCCCCCTCTACGTTCGTGTCGTACCCCCGTGTATCTACACCCGTGTACGTTAGAGTCGTACCACCCGCCTATGCATGGAGCGTACCCCACCACAACATTCTAAGTACGGAGCGCACCCCAGGCCCCAACATCACAACCGCATGTACGAGTCGTACCAAGCCACACACAAGGACAGCACTGTACAACAAAATGGCCCATGTACACACCGTACACACGCAAAAAACGCACGTACACAACCAGGACAAACCAAAACGACACAAGCATACACCATTCGAATGGCACTAAGCCACAAAACATGTCCAACAACCACTAAAACAACACATTCACTGACCTGCAACTGCCAAAAACAAACAGAGGCCCAAAACACAACCACTCCTTATAACACACCCACCCAAAGTTCAAACACAGCCACACCCACCAATGGACCAATAAAAAGGGCCCACACACACAAACCATGAGCCTTTGCAACAGACTCACTGCTGCCAGACCCCACAGACAACCAACAGCACCATACTAGAAGCTTTACCACACCTTACACTTGCACACCTTCACACACACACCTTCACAAACACCCCCTCATCACATTCACACACACACCTGCACACCACACCCACACACCCACAACCATCCACACACACCCCCCCACCATCCACACCCACACCCCTCACCATGCCCACTAACAAGAATCCAAAGTTCACTAGCCGAGAGTTGGAGGTCCTTGTCGATGAAATCCTCAGAGTCGAGCCACACCTCTTTGGAACATTGGTCAGACAGACCAGCCCTTCAGCAAAAACAGCCATGTGGCAGACCATCGTCGATGCTGTGAATGCTGTTGCGGACACCAGAAGGAACAAGCAGGAATGCCAAGCCAGGTGGTATGATCTGCGGAGGAGGGTCCGAGCCAAGATGACGGATGAACACAACCAGGCCAACGTCACTGGAGGAGGGCCGTCCCGCAGACCTGTACACTACCATCCCTGGGAGGAGAGGGTGATGGCCATACTGCCGGTGGAGGCAGTGGACGGATTAGGAGGACTCCGAGACCCGGGAGAGTACACAAACAACGCACCTCACATGGGGGGAACGTCATCCACAACCAAACTCACAAACAGGCACGCAACCACCCCAAGCTATCGCATGACTCAACCACACTCCATGAACACGCACATGCCACTGGCGCCACCAAGCCCCATGCACCCAGCTGGACAATGTCAAGTCACAGGCCACAGAAGACACCAACACATGACACGGTAAGCCGGATGGCGGGAGGGTGGGCCCCAAAAATCACATAGTGCAACTCAGAAGCAGACAACAATGCCCCCTGCCCATATGGCCTAGGTCACAGCCAGACAAATAGTGTGTCCCAACACAGGAATGACTTGCCAGCAAATGGCGGACGCCTTGCATCAACACATGGGGGTGACGGCACGTTCTTGCACATGACAGCAGCTAATGAACAGCCAACACTGTGAAAGAGTGGCAGCACACACCACCACAGCAGCAGTGCAGACACAGACACAACACCCAATGGGTGCCTGGAGATCAGAAACAAACTCACATCAACAATCCAAGGGCCATTCAAAGATCTGCTAACAGTGTGTGCACAGTAAGCTGGGCTGAGGTGACAGAGGGTGACACACAGAGGGAGGGAGAGGGGGACAGAGAGGGAGGGAGACACAGGGAGACGGACAGAGGGAGGAGGCCGACACACAGAGGGAGGGAGAGGGGGACAGAGAGGGAGGGAGACACAGGGAGACGGACAGAGGGAGGAGGCCGACACACAGAGGGAGGGAGAGGGGGACAGAGAGGGAGGGAGACACAGGGAGAGCAAATCAGCCTTGTGGTGTGTGAGAATGTCTGCTCGTCAGCAGGTGGACTGCGTGCATGTAGACAAGGGTGGCCAGTGCCAGCACCCCCCCTCTCCTCCATGGCAAAACACAGGGCCATGTCTAGGCCTGGGCAAAAATTTCGTTCCGTTCGCGGAAATTGCGATAATTTGACATTTTTGCGTTCCGCGGAGAGCGCGAAAATGTCAAAAATTCCGGTTTCCGCAGCTTGGCGATAATTTGTTTCTTGCTCGCGCTGTAAAATGATACATTCTCGCGCGCGCGCGATCGCCTTACCTGAATCCCTGCGTTCGCCGACAAGTTTTCTTGATCCGGTCGCGTTCTCCATGAGATGTTGTATTGTTTTTAGCCATTTGCGCTGTCTCGCGACAGTTCGCGCCCGCAGTGACGTCATGCGTCGCGCGATCACGTCTTTCTTCTCGCGATCATGCACCGCAAGAACAACTCAAAACAAGATGGCCGCGCCCGCAAGCAACCACATGGGTAAGTTGGCGACCCGCAACCATGCAGAAAATCTCGCGAACATGCCGGAAAAAAACTTCCGCATCTTTGCGATATTTCTGCTTGTTTGCGATAATTTTAAACATTCTCGCGATAATTTGCGAAGGTTAATTCCGCAAATTCCGCCCACCCCTAGCCATGTCACAACCTGTGCACGAGCACAACGACAGCTACCTGCATCATATAAGTGTGTGGAACAACTTCATGTGCCCACGTACAGTGCTACACGGAAGGCGCCAATGCACGGCTCGCCACACCTTCCCACTCCACTGCTGACTGCAGTCGCACTTGACGCAGCAAGTAAGACTGTGCCACACATAGGTAAAGTCGCCAAAGCTGTGCCCAAGGGACATACCCATGCACAAGTGCACTGTGAGTGGAATGCAAGACATATCCAAATTCCCAGAGGAAAATTTCCAACTTTGAAACTAATGAAACATGGATGTTGCATGGAACAAAATTAACATTGTCTCTCTCACACACAGGTCAACGTCGTGGATCACCCCCCAACACTGGGGGGGAAGACTCACAGGACCCGGCTCGGCGGGATGAAGGAGCCACCGGCAGCGACGACTCTCACCACTCTGTGGACCAACCCTACCCCGACCAACCTGTCCCCTCTGGTATCCAACGACCTGCAGCACCTGCGTCAGGTACAACGGGGCCAACCACCACCCCCACTCCTGCCACATCCCAGGAGACACCCAGGATCCCTGCCCCACCACCACAAAGCAGCCAGGCGTGCCAGGAGGGATACGGTGTCCCGGGCACCCAGGAGGAGGCAGGCGACAACGCCAATGCCACCCCTCAGGGGTCCCGGAGACCCGATGTGCCCACAAGTGCAGGCCAGGTGCAAGTGGGCAGGGGTGGTGGGAGTGGAGGACGGCGGAGGCGCCAGCCTGACCAGTTGGCTGGGGAACCGATATATTCCCATGTCCGAAACATCCTGGACACATACTGGCAGGACACCATGGGCATGGCCCAGGTTGTGTCCAGCCTCGAGGGGATCAAGACCCAGCAGGCCCAGCAACATGCGGAGCAACATGCCTGTCTACTGCAACACCATCGGAGGATGGAGGACAGACAGGCTGAGCTCGTGACGGTGTTCACGGGAATTCACAATACACTCCGTCGGATTGCCGACAACATGGGCAACCCTCCCTGTGCCAGAAGGCGTAGAACATCACCACCCACAGGGAGCGATCAGGAGGAGGAGGAGGAAACATCCGATGGAGCATCCCAAACATCGTCACGGCCTATTTCTGAGGGTCCCCGCAGGAGGGCGGGTCATCCACGTAAAATACCGTGAGGGTCGGCGCTACAGCACCATCTCCCAGGACACCTGGCCTGGCACCTGGCCCACTGGAGCAACAGCAGCACAGCATCAAAAGACATTCTCTGCCACATGGCCTTGCTGGTCACTGTCTGACCAATGTTGACAAAGACTGTGGCATGGACTCTGAGGATTTCTAATGGCAAGGACACCAACTCCCCTAGTGAACTTTGGATTCCACACACCCGGAAAGCCCCTCATGTCAAACCCCCCCCCCCCCTACTAAAATAAAAAGTCACACCATGAAGAGAAGATGCCTGCTGGTTGCAATATTACCTTACATGTGTCTTGTAAAGTCTAAACATGCCTGAGTTCTCATTTGACTTCAACCATCCACACCCTGGGGCCTGAGTCTGGCACAGGACACACGGGTCACAGTGTATTAGGCAAGACAGACATGGAGCACCATACACACCCATGATGGGCCCAACCAGCTGAGGGGGTGGCCGCACAACCGTGCTGACAGACATATTGAGTACAGCAACAGTCATGCGCAGAGGTCAGGGATCATGTCGAGTGTCCTGGGGGGCACCCAGGTATGTGTAGACAGGTGGCAGAACCATGTCCTGCAAGCTTGAGTCAGGTGGATGCAGAGAATGGTGGCCTGGCCAACGTTGGATGCATGGGGATGGCACATGTCACAATACCCACACAGTCATGGACATCATGCACAATACACTGTCTAATCCCACACAAACAGCTTGCATCTTGCTACTCTACACATAGACACATAGCCACTATCACGGAAAACCATGCCAGACATGCCGGATGCACCGTGGCAACACACCAGCATTGACAGAGAAGAGGCACCTTGGAGGCATAGGGACACCTTTATTAGTCATGTATTTGGGATTGCAGAGGCAAGTCGGAGTACACATGAACGGGTCATGTGGACTAACATGTGGGTCCAACACTGGCACCCCCCTTCTGCACCACAAATGCGTGATATCCATGGAACTGGCACACAAGTGTCGGCTAACAGCTAAACACCCCCTGCTGCTCATGGAGAGCCTGCCATACACCATTGATCCGCTGATGTGGAAGTCCCACACCATGTCAAGCCAATGCAAACCGTATGTGTCCGAGGGCAGTGTTACACACATTGATGCCATCATCACATTCCACAATCCCATCACTGATGACTGTCAACAAGTCTGACCATCTATTCAGGTGTACCCATCTGCATGTCATGTGTACCATGGTGATGCAACATGTCTGCAGAGGAACCAAACATCGACAGGGGCAGTGTGCATACATCGTGAACTACTGCCACACCCAATACACCCCTGATGCATCCCTTACCCTAAGGAGACTTCCAAACTTGTCTGTGCGTGTAACGCTGAGTCAGCACACGATGACGTGTCCATGAGGAATAGCAGTGCCACAACAATGCAAGCAGCAGACGGCATGCGCAAGTACCTGGGGAAGAGAGACACACAAGAAGTCAGCCACAAAAAGCACAGCCACTTGCATGTGCATGTACTCGACACATGTATGGATGACCAACATGCTAGGTCACAATTATGACTGGGGAAATACACTCATCACTGGCACCATCACTCCAGTGACACATCCACACACACCTCTGACTCACGTGCCATACATGCATATGGAGACAAACATCGCAACACATGCCACACGGGGACCAATGCGTGCACACTCAGACACTGGTACTCACCACTAAGCAAAGAAGTCACATATGAGCCGAGTCCGGATGTCCTCTTGCGGCTCCACATCCTCCACATCACTAGCCCCATTGCCAAGCCCTTCGTCCTCCACGGGTGGATGGTCCTGGTCATCTTGATCCAGGATGAGTGGCACAGCTTTCTCAACTGCCATGTTGTGCAGCATGCAGCAGACCATGAAGATTTTGCAGACCTTCGCCGGGGCATATGGGAGGGCGCCGCCGGTCTTGTGGAGGCATCGGAATCGGCTCTTCAGGAGGCCAAACGTCCTCTCTATCACTCGCCTTGTCCGGCCATGGGCGGTGTTGTAGCGGAGCTGGGCCGGCGTGATGGGGTTGCGGAGAGGTGTGATCAGCCATGGCATGTTGGGATAGCCAGCGTCCCCTACATGGAAAGCACATGGACATAAGTAGGACAGGAGAAGCGGTCATGCTGGAAGTCTACGCAAAATACAGGACAGACAGACTGTACCCACCAACAACACATGCTCGTTCGTTGCGCAGCTACGTCATCATTTCAGGCACCCTGCTACGCCTCATGATGTAGGCATCGTGTGCTGATCCTGGAAAACGAGCACAGACATGTGAAATCACCATGTTAGACAGACACACCACAAGGGCATTGATGGAGTGGCAGTGCTTGCGATTCCTGTACGCTGCCTCCTGTGCCTGTGGTGGTACCAAAGCCACATGTGTCCCATCTATGGACCCAATGACATGGGGCATCCCTCCCAGGGCATAGAATCCACGCTTGACCCCAGTCAACATTTCAGGGGTTGGGAAATGGACGAAGTCATCCAGGTGAATCAACATGGCCTCTAAGAAATCATGCAGCACACGGCAGAACATGCTCTGGGACATGCCACCAACATGAGCTATGGTATTTTGAAAGGTACCCGTGGCTAGAAAATGTAGGGCTGCCATTACCTTCAGCTTGGGTGTCAGTGCCGTAGGATACCTGTGCAGCGGTTGCAGGTGTGGTGCCAGTCTCGCCGTCAACTCCAGAATCAACCGTTGGGGGAAGGGGTAGCACCGGATACAGTAATTCTCCCGCATGGCAGCCAAGTCCGGAATTGGTCGGGGAACAGACGGCGCTCTGCAGTAATTTGGAAGTGACAAGGAAGAGTGAGTGCACCACAACAACAATTTATTTGTACTGAGCACATGTTAATCTGTCTATACACATATGGTACATACGGAGTCAGGTATGTGCCACATGCCCTGGATACGTATGGCTGCCAGGTGACACTCCTACCAAGACCCAGCTACACACGGAGATTGTGAACCTCCACATGCCATGGCATGGGATTAGCTGTGTCCCAGTGTAAGTGAACAGCCAGACGCAACACAGGAGTGACATACATCCACACATCAGCAGAAGTAGGATGTCGATTGCAGAGACTGGTAGCGGAACACTAGAGCCACAGGTCACATGACATTACACTAGGACAGCCCACACACCTTGCCATTAAGGTGTACATGTGATGACTCACCACACATTCATAGAGAGGATGCAGACATGTCCTTGTTACGCTACTCCATGTCCCATGCATACATACGCACCTGACATCCGATACCACATGTGGCATGGTGTGCGGAACAGTGTGCCATGTCCATCTACACACAGACACATGTTGGTTGCTGCAACAGCTGCAGCTTTTGAGGGAGCTCCAACATCAAGCTAATGGAAATCCCCCACACATACATGACATAGTCACATCGTGCACCGTGGGTAGTGACATGTCAGGTGTAGTAACCCCTGTACCGGGCCTCAGGGGACACTTCCGTGTGTTGTTGTCCGTGCCATGCCAGTGACGCTCATCCCAAGTGTGCAGTACGACATGCACACATGTCAAAGGAGTCAAGGGCATGCCTGGCACACATTGCACCGTCACACATTACATGTGTACACATCTCATCATACATCTGGTGCCTTCTCGACTCTGGAGTAATGTGCCACATCACAGCCTTTCACACCTGTGCCCCACACATGTAGTACTGCCCAGACAATGCCTTGGACAAGTTTGTCAGCCCTATTCCTTCCTGTGTGCTGCCTGTCACCACTGTGATGTGTGAAAACCACCGTACTTTCGCTAAGAGGGCCTGTGTACATTCCCGTATCACTATGGGAGTGCTGCCGTATGCGTACCCATAGTGATAGTGAGCGTACAGGCGTGTGTACGGTCCGTACCACTATGAGTACACATACGCGAGAACACCCATAGTGGTACGGCCCGTACACGCGTGCGTACGTTCACTATCACTATGGGTGTCCTCGCGTATGCGTACTCGTAGTGGTACGGCCCGTACACACGCCTGTACGTTCACTATCACTATGGTTGTCCTCGCGTATGCGTACTCGTAGTGGTACGGCCCGTACACACGCCTGTACGTTCACTATCACTATGGGTGTCCTCGCGTATGCGTACTCGTAGTGGTACGGCCCGTACACACGCATGTACGTTCACTATCACTATGGGTGTCCTCGCGTATGCGTACTCATAGTGGTACGGCCCGTACACATGCCTGTACGTTCATTATCACTATGGGTGTCCTCGCGTATGCGTACTCGTAGTGGTACGGCCCGTACACACGCCTGTACGTGCCATTGAAAGGACACAGGTGAGGGTACGGGTCTACACGAGACTAGGGCACAAAGCACACAATATTAAATCAATAGAACATTCGTAAATAGCGAGATACACAGCTGGCTCCAGGGGGAGACCGAACCATATCCTAAACACATGGTATAACAACAACGACTTCAATAGACACAGTGCCTTGAGCACATAGAATCGCTGGGAACCACGTAGGGGAGTTACACAGGGAGCCCATGGAGGACGGGTGCAGTGAGGAAACACAGAAGTATGCTCCGTGCAACTCTATGGGAAAGTCGTGGTTGGAAAATTACAAGTTAAGGACACTTCTAAGAGGACTTCAAGCAAACCCTTTGGAGCATAGGAGGTTCTACGGCCAACCCACCAGTGAGTACCGAAGTACCCATGTTACCTATCTCAGAGGAGCCGGGTGCATAGGGGTCAAGTGGTGTCAGAAACCTTTGTCATTTTCAATGGAGAGCTGCAAAGAAATACTGCTGCCAGAAAAGTGCAGAGTGTCCGGAGGAATCCACGCCTGGATTCAAGATGAGAGGAACCTGAAAGCAGAGGGGACATCGTCTGGGTCACTTCTGGTGACCAGGGGCTCGGTAGTCGAATGCCCACCGATGTCGGGTGCTTCAGGTACAAAGAAGGGTTGCTTGACTCTGCAGCCATGGGGACCAGGAGACGTTGAGGATGACAAAAGTCCGGAGGTGAGCTGTCCCACAAAGGATGTCGAGAGCTGAGGGGTCGATGTCTGGCTGGAGCACCAAAAAGCCTTGACAACTGCAACCCATGCGGTCAGAGGAAACAGGTTACGATGTGGACCAGCAAGGTCCAGGGGACTCTCCAAGCAATGGATGGAGCAACCATGTAAGCCCAAGAATTAGCAAGGTGACCCTCGCCAGGACCCACAGGCCAACAGACCAGGGATCGCGAGGAGACCTCAAGCAAGTCTGAAAAGCACCAGCCCACAAGACATTCAGAGAGTGGAGGCTGGAAATCTTCGGTGAAAATACTGCTCAGGGTCGGGACTACACGGAGTCCAAAGCACAGGCTCAGGAATCATCACTAAACACATGCACTTGCAAAAGTACATGGTGCACAGGGGTTCGGGTTGCACGGTCCCCACGAGGGATACTGGTCTCAGAAAGGGCAGATCGACCTAAGGGACCTTTGAGAACCCACCTCCTGTGTTGCTGAAATCCCCGGAGTCCTCAGGAGCTTGGGAGAAGCAAACTGGTCAGATGCGTTTTGGTGCCTGCTTTTGCACTGGAGTAACTCCTTTACTCCAAGGAAGATTCTTCAGTCATCCAGCGTTGTGTAGGCAGTCGAAGTACCCTGGTTTCTTCTTAGCAGAATCTTGTCCAGGTAAAATCTGTAGACAGATATCCCACTTTATAACCATAGGAAGGGGTCGGAAAGATTCTGTGGACCCTCCTAGGGAAGGGGCAGGACAGAGGGGCGGCTACACCCATGTCCTTTGTCCAGTTTCACACCAGAGCAGGAGCAAATGGCTCCTGGAACCGGTTTGAGCTGGACTATGCACAAGGACACTAAATGTGCCCCCAGTGCAGACTTTCTGGCACTCTATGGGTGCCCCCACCCAGCCCCAATACACTACATCCTGTCTGGGAGATGGTTACACTCCCTGTGACAGGATGCCTATTGCCATGCCTTTCTCTGTGCGAGCTTAGCTCAGTAGCAGGAGAGCAGAATCGTGTCTATGGCTGGCAGCATCCATTTTGTGCTGCCAAGGTCGAGAAAGTTGGTACCGGGTATACCGGTGACCCACATATGTCACTTCAGAATGGTGGAATCATACCTCCCACGCCAGTTACTGGCATGGAGGTATGATTCCAAGGTGTTTGACACCAAACACAACAGGTTTCTAAGCAGCCGTTTTAAAGTTAGCATTTACGGCGGGGTTATAGTGCACTTAAACATATATGTCTGGCTGCATCACAGACAACCCCGCAGAATGGTCTCCGAAGGCTGTAGAGGTGCTCTGCTCATGTAAAACCCAGCACCCTGCCTTCAGGATTTTTAAGGTCTGCCATAGGGGTGACTGATAGGTATTTAAGTGTAGTGATTTAAATAGATATAGTGAACCTATATCTTAAGTAAGTGGTGCAAGCACTAGCTTACCCACTCTGTTGTAGCAGGCTGGTCATGTCAATTTGGCTGGCCTCTTAGGGGTGACATTATACATGCTTCAGCCCATGGGAGGCCTCTGGGGTACCCATGCCCTGGGTACCTGGTGTACCATATACTAGGGACTGATAAGGGTACTCCAGAATCCAATCTGGAGTGTTCCTAAAGAACATTTATAACAATTTACAGGATAAAGCAGATAGACTGGTGTCCTGGGTAGCAGGATCCCAGTCAGACTAGGCCAAAAACAGTGTGACATCAGCAAAAAAGCGGGGATAATCATAACAAGCAGATACTACTTTCCTACACTTGTGACTTAACTTTGTTAGACGATTTGGTCCGCCTGGAGAGTACCAGTATTTCTACGATGTATTTTTGAGAATAGTTGTTGATTCTAGAGCGAGAATTGTGAGCAAAGTATTATTTCCTGCTCTGAAACTAAATTCCACTTGTGAATATTGACATTCTTACCTGAGAATGAACTGTTTTATAGTCATACGAGATGTGATTAGGGTAGGTGTGACGATAGCCATTAGAAAAGGAGAAGAGGCACGGCCCGAGGATACAATGGGTCCTTATATGGAGATAAACGTAGGTCTCCACACTTTTATTTGGCTCAAACAATGTCATAGGATCACTGAGAAAGAAGGTTCACTGGCATTTCCACGCTATGTTACATTCAATGTGAGGATTATTGAAAATTTGAGAAAACAGTAGATGAAACCACAGCCTAGACCTTCACAGTTTGAAGTGCTCAATGCTTGGAAGCATGCAGCCCATGCCCAAGAGAAGGAGAGGTAACAGTGAAGATCTAGAAGGGCAGTGTGTATTTATGCTGATGCGAGTCGAGATGCATAACTGAGGAAGTGGAGAACGGATATGATAGAGGGAGCTAAGATATATCCTGCATTAACAGGTGATGAATTTGAGAAGGGAAAGAGATAGAAAAAGAAGAGAGGAAGAGGGGATGAGTTAAAGGAACACGATGAGAGAGATGAGAATAGTGATAGTTACTCTAGTTACAGTATTCTGAACGTGTTGTTGTCAGAACGCCCCACTAAGTATAATGAGACCTAAACAATGGGAGGGGGAAGCGCTAATGTAAACGGAGATTTGAGAGTGGCTACTGCACCCATAAGTGTGAACACTAGTACAACGTGGGCCAACCCTATGAATAATGATCAAACTCAGGTAGGAGGGAACGCAGGGATTTTTGTCCCTGGTACCTCTTAACGTCCCAGATGCCCTCACGGTTCCGGTTACCATTGGTCCTTTGGTCCCTATATTGAATCCTAGTTCCGCATGGAGTGTAGAACATAATTTGTCTTTTCTAGCCAAGTCATTCCTGGGACTGCCAGATTGAGGTACCCTTACATGGGGGCCGCCTTATAAATGCACACTGTAGCACCACTTGAGTGGGGACAGTGCTTAAAGCCCCTTGAGTGCTAGCAAATTTTAGTGCTCAGAGATTAGATGATTGGTTGAAGGTTGTTGATGACACTTCACATAAGAGTGAAAGCAAAGAATTTAGTAAAGGAACGCCATTGAGGGTAAATCTGGTGTATATAGGTAAGTTTAAAACATGAATTGGACAATATGATAAGTGGAAGTCTTGAATTGGCCCAATTGGGCAATTATCAGAAAAGTGAACTTATGTATATGAGTAAGGGTTTTACCAGACGAGCCTGGCAAGCCCACAATCAATTGTCTGGAGTAGCTCAGAAATATGAAGTAGACTTGAATCGGACTAAAGCTTTACAGGAAAGTCATCAACTCTGTTTTAGTGATAAGGACATAGAATGTATGAGAATATCAGGAATGAATTTCCAAATTCAGAAATTGATTTAAAGCATTCGAACTTGGAGTTGCTCTAGATAAGTGGGAAGGTAAATGGGCAAATAAGAAGGGTCCCAAGAGATTTATGGGAGACACGCCTCTTCCCAGGGAAGGGGAAGAAGGGGCTACAAGTTTAATTTTATGGGAAGTACGCAGTGGAGGTTATGTTCATGTACCTTGAAGCAGTAGTGATCTTGCATCATTCACCAATGAGTTCCCCAGGTTAAGAGAGAAGCATGTAGAATGGTACAAACAAGTTGAGAGGTTTGTGAAAACCTCAAACATTTTATGGACTGATTTGAATACTTTATTTGATATTGTGGTCCCAAGTGACTTGTGGACGGCATTTAAGATAATGACAGAGTGTTCCAAGAGAGAGCTGGTAAGGGGCCCATTGACAAACGGTCCGTCACTCACAGTAATGAGGAAGTGTAACCAGATGATGACATGGTTGAAGTCTAAAGTGTTGCATCAAGGTATTGACTGGGTCAAGTTTGACCGGATGACCCAGGAACCAAAGAGATGATTTTTGCATTTTATGAGAGATTGCTGCAGGCATTTAAACAGTATAGTGGAATGCAAACATTGGAGCCCAAGGATACGGGGCATGTTGTGTCCCGATTTGTGACAGGATTGAGCCCTAAAAGTAGCATGATGATTCAACAGCATTTGATTTATTTGCAGAATAAGTCAGTTGATGAGATTTTGAGATGTGGCAAGTACTGTAATGGTGAAACAGACATGAGGCAGAAGAAATTGAAGGAGAAAGTAATGGTGGCACAAATCAAGGCTGCTTAGAGGGGAGGTCAAAGTCAGCCTTTTGTAGGGAATGTCCCTCATGCAGGGAGCTTCTGTGATGCAAGGTGGATTTCAGGAACCATGTAGAGGTTGTGGTGTTCCCATAGACCAGAATACAGGCATTGATGTAGCCACATTGACTAAGCCCAATTTGTGCCATTATTGTAATAGGTTGTGGCACTGGAACCGGGAATGTCATCCTAATCCTGCAAATCAAGGTTAAAATTCAAGGTTTGCACAGCCTCAGAATAATAACACTGTGCAGTAGCAAAATGTGCCGAGGTCAAGATCTAAACAATGTAATGTGCCCCAAACCACAGTGATGCAAGTTCCACAGCCCCTTATGCCACAGCAAACTGCTAATGGTCCTAGATGTATTTTGAATCAGGTCCTAAATGGGAACCAGGATGCTTTTCAGAATAATATTCCTTTCCAACAGTATCCCATGTTTGACACGGATGACAAATATGAATCCCATAAGTGTTCCTGCCAGTGCCTGAGAGGGGAGAAAGATTGCGTGCTCGGCGCAGTCTTGGAGATAGACCTTAATGGTCCATTTATAGATTGGTTGATACTATTACTACTCGTTCTATTGTGAGAAGAGTGGAAGTTCCAAAACTACCCTTCTTGGATGCAGTTATATTTCATTGAGATGCCTGTGTGTAATGGATTGAGTTATGTTCAGGTCAAGGCATACCCGATTAGGAGGAATGACAGCCTTAAAGTAGCAAAACTATTTTTGAGGGAGTTAATACCTTGGTTTGGCTTCCCAACTTCTCTGGAATCGGACCAAGGTACGCACTTCAACAATTAAATCTTGAGGATTCTGTTTGCAGCTTTACAAGTTGTACAGAGACTGCATTGTAGCTATAGACCTGAGGCTTCAGGTGCATTATGTGCCTCATCAAGCTGAGGCCGCTGCATCCTCGCCACATTAGGAGCAATGCCTTGGCATTAGTAAAGGGGACTGAGTCTTTGTGAAAAAGCTTGTGCGAAATAGTTATTCCTCTCCCTTTCCAGGTGATTCTAGTCACTGCAACTGCTGTAAAGTGTGGATGTCTCCCTAAATGGGTGCATGCTGCCCACACTGGCCAAGTTCAGTGTCCCCTTAATGACATATCAGCACCTCTCCCAGAAGTACCAGTGGTGGTCAAGAGACCACAGGAGCAGGTTAGTCAAGCTGTAGGGAACCAGCAAGAATTTTAAACAGCACTTGTTCAGCCTGAGGGGGGTCTTAGAGAATCAGTGACTGAAGATGAGGTCAGAGAGTCTAGTCCTGTGGTTGGTACCAAACCAGATTCAACCCTGACGAAGGGCCTAGAGCTGTAGAACTGCGAGTGGCAGCAGGAGAATGTTGGTAGCGGAGACAGGAGAGAGGGAGACTGGTTCCGCGAGGAGTAGGTAGACTCCAGGCTATTCCGAAATTTATTGGGGATTCTGATCTGAGTGATGAAGGAAGTGAGGGGACTGTACTCATAAGATCAAAGCAAGCTAGAAGGTCCTGTTGGATGTATTCTTCTCAATATAAAAGAGAGAGGTCTAGCTACTCCAAGAGGCAGGGTTCCATAAACGATGTTAACCTCAACAAACAAACTCATGGAGTAGTCTATTCATTCACCTCTTACACACTGCACATTTTACAATTCGTACATCCCTTCACATCCGACTTGAGAGGGACCAGCAAGACAATTCTTAACAATTGATATTTATTATTTCACACCATATAAAAAGTGCACAATTATATAGATCATCAATTTTAAACCCAATCTAAAATCAAAAATCAATAAAAAATGTGGCACAATATATCACGAATACACTGTAACAAGAGAGACAACAAAGAAGACATACACATTTGTCATTGACATTTTTGTTCATTTGAAGGAATCAATGAAATTATTAAGTTATCTAAGCCTTTTTTCATGTAGATCACATTGTTCCTCAAATTTAACAGAAATGGGTGTCAACGCGTTTCGGTGGCTTGACAAAATAGAACCACCTTCTTCAGGAGAATAACAAATAGATTTTTCCTCCTAATAAATATACAGTGTTCATCTGCACATAAAACAAAACATATATCAAATAAAATATCATGACCTTAAGGCACTACTAACATTTTTTTATATGCAAAGAGAGAATTTACTCAAAATTACACCATCACTCTATTCAAATTGACCAACTGGTTCATATCTTGCACAAATCCATTTCAAACCATGCTTTTTCCTGACAGAATCTGAGCCCCAGAAAGTCCCTACTTACAAAAGGATAATTGTCCCAAGGGCCGACTCAAACTAAGGTACAGAAGTTCACA
This sequence comes from Triturus cristatus, assembly GCF_964204655.1. Classification (NCBI taxonomy): domain Eukaryota; kingdom Metazoa; phylum Chordata; class Amphibia; order Caudata; family Salamandridae; genus Triturus; species Triturus cristatus. Next base: position 691,037,804 of record NC_140580.1, read on the forward strand.
GCAGTCTTCACTTCACTATATTCCCACTCATTCAAACTTAAATTTAAAAAAATGATATATATTTTTGCCTTTCCACTGATGTGAGACACATTCGAGACTGACAAGGCTGGTCTTAAAAGCTTTAGTTTGGGCTTATTGTCCTAATAGGAAGCTGGGGATAAAGAATGGGTACATTGTTAGCCTAAAACAAATAACCCTTAAGGCTTAAGACTATGCTGAGATCAGAAAAGAGGTATAGCTAAAAAATAAAAAGTGAAACCATAACTTTTAGGTTTCTAGCTACCTCATCTATTCAAGCACAGTTGTTGTAGCTACAGATATATATAGGTCACACGATGGTGTCTTGTGGATGTACTTCTATTCAGTCAAATCCTGTCTCAAAAACAAACGGAAAACCACCATCAGGGTATGAGTAGCATAAATATAGGGGGCAAAGGGGCCTTAAACCGCAACTCAATTAATAACACGCTAATTCAGCAGATTGGTGGTTTTCATAGCGGTGATAAATACAAGAGAGTTTTCTTATAATTCAAATATCACAAGGACCCTAAGAGTAATAAAAGAGTAATATAAAAGAAACCTATAAATTAAATGTCTTAGATATGTATATGTAGACACCAGCCTCAACAGTTCACCAAGCCTATAATATTGAATTTAACACACCTATTTATTAGGAATCAGGGTCCAGGTTCCAAAACGTGGTCACGGAGGCTAAAAAGCCCTCCAATTGCCTCTGATTGCCACCACCAGCATCTCCAACACGTCTATCAATGTAGGTGTATCCAATAGACTAAAATAATAAAATCTTTATATTGGTCAATCGGTGTCGCTAACACATCTGTATTGCCATGATTAGCTGCTCCCCTTAGATTATAGTGGGCCTATTTTTAGTAAACCCACATGGGTCTTACTACATGTAATAGCCCCACCCACAATCCACCAAGACTCGCAAAGAGCAAACCACATATTATACCCGCTCTTATTGAATATTTCTATGGTACCTGATGGAAACGGCGCATTGATTCAGAGAGTGACCAAAAAGAATTAAACTGACTATCAAATCACTTCACAAGTTTCCCCACCATTCTTTAGCGATTCTATAGCCAATAGTCCCATATACGGTCAAATAAATGCCAAAAGAGGGCTAGACTAACTCACAAACCCTTTGTGGGTGTCCCCGCCATTATGTACTTACTTTAGTGTCTTATGGTGGCTTGTCTCACATTCCGGACCAACTCCGTATATATAGAAGTGGAAATGACTTGTTTCCTCCCTAAATAGGAGGCGATAATGTCTACACGGATTCTGATCACATGACCACCGTCAGAATATTAGATGGTCACGTGATTCACTTCAGGGACTTTTGATAATATAGTCCTACATCCTGGCAAAAGCTCTACTCCATTTTGTAATGGAGTAGAGCCTCCCATTAGTCTCCACAATATCAGAACTGTCCTAAAAATGCCAAAGTGTTGTAATATGGAATTTCAATCCCCAATGACAGGAACAATAATCTTATTCCATAAATTTCACTACTAATACTAAGCACCCATGTATATAATCATTCTCGTGCCAAGTCTAGCCCTAGTTATGACAGTTGTATTCTTCCCCTGAATGGATTTACTTTGCTGCAAATGACAGGGAGAGAAATAATTCTGGGAATTCTGGGATGACTTTAGAGATTTAACTGAAACTTGGAGAACTTGAGCTTCAGTTCGATCTTACTTTTGAACTTCCTTTGTGGGTAAGATTGAGTGCTTTGAGACATCTTATCCTGGATGGGATCCAATTTCCTTAACTGGGTGTGAGTGAATTCCTTGTTAGTAGATGAACTGAGATATTGCAGTTTGGAACTGATTGTCAATGAACTTGAACAGTTTGTTATCAGAGACATCTAAATAGACTTTGTAGGTGAAGTAAGAAGAGTACAGAGGCCCGAGTCTGCCGAAAGAGTGTAAGATGTCATTTAGAAGAACATAAAATAGGGTTAGAGAAGTCTCACGAAGATGTGTAGATATGCAAGTAGCTGCATATTTCTCAAACTCTGGTTTTGCCATTTGCACAGGTGGAAATCGACAGAGAGGACTCTGCTGCTGCTAAATTCCACCTAATGTTCACTTGCAGAGAAGTAATGGAAGCCAATCTACTATTAGTAGACGGCGATACAAAATAGCAGGCACGCTACTGATCGTTTTGCTTGTAGGACTATATCCATCTACATCTAATCCATTGGAGACTAAGCCTGCAAGTAATCCCAAATCCTCACGCCCTAGAAGTAATAGCTTGTATTCATTAGATGAGTTAGAATTGCACTTAGATACATCTAAAGGCAATTATTCTGCAAATGCTTATTTGAAACTCCGTTGTGAGTATATTGACAAAATGGATGACAGGGATTGCTGCGTTTGCATGCAATTGCCTGCATCAGCTGCATCAGGTATCACTTACCACCATATTCCTTTAACTTATGGTGTTACCTGTAGTATTTTGATGAGCCTTCTGTATGAAATGGAACATTTTGAATATAATGTTTTCAATCAGGATTCATTTTTTTTACCGCATTGACCCCAATGCTAAGTTCCCTGGAATCAATAAACGGTTCTTAAAACTTATCATGACCATAGACACTGCTTATGCTAATAATAAATAATAATTAAAAAAATTATAAAGCGCATGGCTACACTAGCTAGTGTGTCCCCGCGCTGCGACAAGAGCCTGTTCCAGGCCAAAAGAGTGAGGCAGAAAAAGCCACGTCTTGAGCTTTCTCCGGAAGATAGTCTCCGATGATTCCAGCCGGAGCCCTATCGGAAGTTTGTTCCAATATGTGGCCGCTAAAAAGCGGAAGCAGCGCCCGCCCATCCTGGCTCTTCTGGTGGTCGGAATGCTGACCTGACCCGTCCCACTAGATCTTAAACAACGCATGGGGACATGTGGGTTAAGGAGGCTATGCAGATAGGAGGGGCCCTTCTTCTGCAGAATGCGGTGACTAATGCACATAGCTTTAAAAAGAACACGTCCCCTCACTGGTAGCCAATGCAGGGAAGCCAGGGCCTTGCTAGATGAGGCTCTCCTCGGAAGCATTAGAACGAGACGTGCTGCCGCATTCTGGATGCGCTGGAGTCTCTGAACACATTTAGTATTTGCTCCCAAGTAAAGAACGTTCCCGTAGTCCAAACGAGATGTCACAAGGGGGTGAACCATCGTTTTCCTCGCTGACACAGGGAGTACATCTAAGGTCTTCCAGAGACTGCGCAGGACAATTTCCTGTCACTCCCCTAATATGAGTTTCAAAGGAGAGTTTGGTATCTAGCCACATCCCCAGATTCTTTATCTGATCCCTGGGTGATGGGGTAGGACCCAGCGTCTGAGGCCACCATGCAGAGGACCAAATTGAGGGAGCCTTACCTATCACTAAAACCTCTGTTTTGTTGCTATTAAGTTTAAGGCAGTTAGAGGCCATCCATGATGCCAGTTCTAGAAGACACATTGAAAAATGAATGGCTTCCTCCTCAGAGTCTTGAGTAAGAGTCACCACGAGTTGTGTGTCGTCAGCGTATGACACCACACTGACTCCAAACTTCCCTACAATCTCTGCCAGGGGGGTAATGTAGAGATTAAAGAGAGTCGGGCTGAGTATGGAGCCCTGAGGCACCCCTTTATCCAGCTTGACACTTTTGGAGAGGAAAGGTTTCTGCGACACCTGAAAACTGCGGTCAAGAAGAAAAGACCTTAAATTCCATCACCCTACCAGCCAAGCCTCCTTCTCTAAGGCGCTGAAGTAGCGTGTGATGGGCAACAGTGTTGAATGCGGCACTGAGATCTAAAAGGACTAGAGCAGCCGTCTGTCCTACATCTACATGTCCACGGATGGTTATAATAGATAAGAGCAGAGCCGATTCAGTAGAGTAAGTGGCACGGAAACCTGATTGCGTAGGATGGAGAAGGTTATGGTGATTGATGTGAGCAGTCAGTTAGATGTTTACCACCTTCTCTGCTAAGTTAGCAAACTAAGGCAGGAGAGAGATGGGGCGAAGGTTATCCAGCTGACTCATACTCATGTTCAATTTCTTTGTTAGGGGAATGACGATAGCCTCTTTTCATCTTTTAGGGACAACTCCAGATGAAAACGAGAGCTCAAGAAGATGTCTAATACAGGGCTCTAGAACATCTAAACTCCCTCTTAGGATCTTTGGGGAGGCTGGATCACTAGGAGAGCCAGACTTGATACTTAGGGCTACTCCTTTAAGTATGTCCCCACTGGGGGCTACAAAATTACAGAGGCAGTCCACCTCTGATATCCTGGATATTCCCTCACCATCCGCACATCCGTGTTGTGCTGAAACAGGGAAAGTGGAATAGATTTTCTCCACCTTCTCCACGAAGAAGTCCGCTATCCTATTACAGGAATCGGCTGAGCTCGTGTTAGGGGCTGTCACTCTTGCTAGCGACGAGATCTCTTTAAAGATGGTAAAGAGTTCCTTCGAAGAGTTTTCAGCTGTCTCAATCCTATCACTGTAGTATATAGCCTGCACTTTCCTGATCATAGCATGATATTTGTTTTGACTAGATTTGTATTCAGTTTTCGTAGGCTCATCAAATTTCCTCCTCCATGCTCTCTCTCGAGTCGCTTACAGGCTGAATTAGTAATTCTAAGTTCATTGCTGAACCAAGGAGCGGTTTTAAGCTGCCTAGCCGGCGCTCTCGAGGACCAGGGAGCTGTACTATCCAGTGCTTCCAGGATACGCTTATCAAGTGCATCACATGCAGACTTGATATCGGTACCCCCAGGCTGCCCGCCCTTTTATAGGGCCATATTAAAACTAGGTATAGAAAACTTAGCCCATTTCCTCAGCGGTTTTGTGGTACCCATTTTAGTAGACACAACAGACTGTGGCAACATAATTCTAAAAGGGGCCACAAAATGATCGTAAAACGGGACCGGAGGTATAATTTGTAAAGCATTCCAGTTGGCAAAGATCGGATCTAATAAATTGAGTTGGTGAGTAGGAAGTGCTGATTTGAGTGTCAAATGAAGGTCAGCCAGAGCCTGGCAAACCTTCTGTGCACCCTTATTTGACGGATCGTCAAAGTGTAAATTCAAATCCCTCAACAGCAGTAATTTGGCATAATGTAAAGCGGGTTGTATTATTTACTCAATCAGGCTGGGCGCAAAACGCGTCTTGGGCCCTGGAGGACGATAAATCAGGAACCCCTTTATACAGCAGTTTGAAGGCGCCATGATGGAAAAAAAGCCTGCTTCACAATCCTCAATCTCCGTAGGTTCTAAATTGCATTGAATGGATAGCCTATGTACGTTGGCAATTCCTCCTCCCCTGTTAGTAGTTCGGTCGACTGTGGTGATACCATAGTTGTGAGGAAGGGCTTCAAGAATATCAGGAGCCGATTCCTCATTTAACCATGTCTCCGTGAGGAATAACACATCCGGTTGGACATCCCACAGATAATCATAGATTTCAAGTTTATGTTTCCGCAGGGATCTACAATTGATCAGATAGCAGTTAAGTAGCTGATTGTCTTCCCTAGTTTTCAGGCATATATTAGACATTAAAGGGCAGTGGCTGCACTTATGCCACCTATTCTCTGCCAGAATGCTGTGTTTACACTGCCCCATGATGGGGGGACGTAAAGCAGTAAGCTGCTTGGCGGTATACCTGCATGCTACTCCTATCCGAGCAGGGGTTCTGGCCCAGGGTCCCGGCTGGTCGCAGACGGCACAAACGGGCTTTCCTTTGGCGCGCCGATGGCTCGCCAGCTGTGCACATCCGCTCAGGCATGCGCAATTTGTAGCCCCACTCCTCCCCAGACTAGACCGCTGACCTGGCTCCCAAGAGAAGAGGAGGTGCTAGGCTCAGACCTTCCTCACTCTCCGCTCAACAACACTAGCTGCCGTGTCGGACCGGGGCGGGAAGGAGGAAACAGCAGAGCCCCAGCACCCCCAAGCAGAATGCACAAGTAAGAAGTTAAAAGAAATTAAAAAGAATCACCGTACTGGATGGAAAACGGGAGTGACAGCCTCTCTCACAGACTCCCCTAGCCGCTGCTCGTCCGCTAAGGCATTCACAATTTGTAGCCCCACTCCTCCCCAGATTAGACCGCTGACCTGGCTCCCGAGAGAAGCGGAAGTGCTATGCTCAGACCTTCCACGCCCTCCACTCAACAGCACTAGCTGCCGTGTCAGACCGGGGCGGTAAGGAGGAAACAGCAAAGCACCAGCACCCGCAAGCAGAATGCACAAGTAAGAAGTTAAAAGAAATTAAAAAGATTCACCGTACTGGTCGGAAAACAGGAGTGACAGCCTCTCTCACAGACTGCCCTTGGCGCTGCGCGTCCTCTCAGGCATGCGCAATTTGTAGCCCCACTCCTCCCCAGACTAAACCGCTGACCTGGCTCCCGAGAGAAGCGGAAGTGCTAGGCTCAGACCTTCCACACCCTCCGCTCAACGGCACTAGCTGCCGTGTCGGACCGGGGCGGGAAGGAGGAAACAGCAGAGCACCAGCACCCGCAAGCAGAATGCACAAGAAGAAATTAAAAAGAATCACCGTACTGGAGGGAAAACGGGAGTGACAGCCTCTCTCACAGACTGCCCTAGCCGTTGCTCGTCCGCTAAGGCATTCACAATTTGTAGCCCCACTCCTCCCCAGACTAGACCGCTGACCTGGCTCCCGAGAGAAGCGGAAGTGCTAGGCTCAGACCTTCCTCGCCCTCCGCTCAACGACACTAGCTGCCGTGTCGGACCGGGGCGGGAAGGAGGAAACAGCAGAGCACCAGCACCCGCAAGCAGAATGCACAAGTAAGAAGTTAAAAGAAATTAAAAAGAATCACCGTACTGGATGGAAAACGGGAGTGACAGCCTCTCTCACAGACTGCCCTAGCCGTTGCTCGTCCGCTAAGGCATTCACAATTTGTAGCCCCACTCCTCCCCAGACTAGAACGCTCACCTGGCTCCCGAGAGAAGCGGAAGTGCTAGGCTCAGACTTTCCGCGTCCTCCACTCAACGGCACTAGCTGCCGTGTCGGACCGGGGCGGCAAGGAGGAAACAGCAGAGCACCAGCACCCGCAAGCAGAATGCACAAGTAAGAAGTTAAAAGAAATTAAAAAGAATCACCATGCTGGACGGAAAACGGGAGTGACAACCTCTCTCACAGACTCCCTTATGCTCACATACACAATTTGACTTGTCTTCTAGTGGAGGCTGAGAAGACATTTTACATTTGATTGAGGACAGGAGGAAAAAATTGGAATCTAGGTCAAAAACAGACAAAAATATTAAGAATGAACACAAGTGGACAACGGTGGAAATAGAGCATTTAGTGGCAGGAAATCAAGCAACAATGACCCGAAAATGGAAGCATAAAGGGAAACTATCTATATTTGTTGTAAAGTCTTTATTTTATAATCAATTTGTGGGAAAGAGTGAATGTGACAATATTTGAAGTTAGGGAAAATTGGAAATTATTTTTGATGGGTGATGATCCTGCTTTTCCTTGAATCTGTTATATTTTTGGAGGACATGCCTATTTCACTCTGGCCGGAGACTGTTATGGTACTTGTTACCTAGGTGTAGTTTTCCCAAAGATTTATCATATGGAACATCTCAATGACTCTGTGTGGGAACAGAATTCTAGGCCTACACGAGGTGGTAGTGAGGGAGAAGTAGAGAGAGAGATTTTTGGTGTGATGATTCCATCTGTGCGTGTGATTTTAAGCAATATAAAAATTTGAAAGTTATCCACCATACTGGATTAGCTGGTAACTAGCACACCTAGAGCTTTATTGGTTGTAAATATGAAAATGTTGACTATTAGGTCCATGTTTTTGTAAAATGGTCTTGCGTTAGACATGCTGCTCGCAAAGGAGGGCGGATTATTTTGGATGTTAAAGGTCCACGATGCTGCACCTACATTCCTGACAAGAGTAAGGATTTGAAGATGTTTATCAGGAAAATTTCCGACTTGCACAAGGATTTGCAGGAGTTGGAAGCAACAGGTGATTGGGAAGCGATTGGAAATTGATTTTCTGATGTAGGGAAATGGTTTGGAAACCTGGGAAGTGGAATTCTGGGCACTATCTTGAAACCCAATGTGATAATTGCCCTTTGTATAATATTCCTAGTTGGGGTCCTTAAGGGATATAAGTGTATGAAGGTCAGATGGGGAGTGAAGAGCAAGAGATCAGATGTAGAGTTAAAGGAAAGTCAGAGTTAATACTATGATGACATGAAACATTTGGTTTGGAAGAGTCTAGAAGGAAAATGTTAAACCCACAAGGTTTTAGCAGGTCTGCCTGGTAACATCAGATTGTAATATGTGATGGCTTGATTCGCCATCAGAGATGGGACTGAAGCAGCATAATTTTAGCTCCACCCTTTATTTTCGACCATGCCATAGACACGTACACATGGTCTCATGTATGTTTGTAATCTAATATCATTAACTTAATATAGTGCACTTGAACAGATACAGAAAGTGCATTTACGGTGTAATCCTGACATTTATATGAGTGTGCATTCTAATATTTTCCTTATACTGTCATCAGATAGCAGTTCTCATGTATATCTTGATTTGTGTGGTTTGAATAATATTGTTAATTCTTATATATTCACATACTCATTTGAATAGTATTGTACATTTATTTTATAACCGAATATGCATTTATAAACATGCATTTAAATGTGTACTGAGATGCTTGCCATGTTAACTTGATCAATGGCGTTAGCATTTGAATTTTATTTTCAACCTTCAAAGTAAAGGTTTTCTCAACTGCAATTTGTTTTTCTCTTCTGCAGGTGCAGACTTAAGATCTCATGAATAGAGAAAGGAACATTGTTTGTGGGAGATAGTGAGGCTCTGGAGGAGTACTTTTGGCAAGGAGAAGAAGCCTTAATGATAAAAGGGAGTACTACTATCCGTGCAGAATTGGGGAGACGGGAGGAATCCAAGGACGCTCTGATATGTGGACCAAAGTAAGGGAGTTTCAAGCAAGTTTTACCATGTGAATGTAGAAAGTAATGAGACACGTGATATTGGATTCTTGAATATTTCTTTGTGGATGTAATTGGTGATCACACTTTAGCTTTAGTCAGATTTCTTTTATACTTTTAGGCTTTATGCCATGCAATACTGTTGATTTAGGAGTGCTTATACAGAGGTCTCTGTAATGCTGACACCTTCCTGCTTTACTGGATCTACTTAGTATTTCCCTAATTAGTGCTACATAGAGTAGGCTCAGTTTAGGTAATTTAGATTTATTCATGACTAGGCAAGAGGAACGCAGATCATATTCTGATCGTCAAATCCGGTTTCTCCTTTTCTGTATTGCTATTACTGAGTTTCTTGCATGTTTTCTGTTTGCTGTGACTTAACTTTGTTAGATGATTTGGTTTGCCAGTAGTGATAATGTATTTCTACAATGTATTCTTGAGATTAGTGTACATGGGTTTGGCTTTGAATTTGTAATAAATTCATACTTTATCTTATCTACTGACTTTGGGTCCTCACTGTGTGTCCAAATTAGTTACACTGTATATGGAATTATTGGAAGGTGTTAACTCTCATTCATTCCTAAGGCTCCTAAAAATGGTCAAGTGTAGGGAAATTATAACAGATAGTTCAGTGCTCTAGCACGTTGAAATTAAGACTTTTGAAATGTGTTTCAAGCGGAAGAATTGCACAGTTATGCAAAAAAGATTTAAAAGAAATATATCACTTTTATTGGTATAACAGTGTTCAAGCATTTGTAACAAGCTCAATTACACTTAAGACAAAGATTTAGAAGCTATAAATTCTACTATTGATGTCCCAATAGTCCTTAATGACTGGGCTAGTAAATCCGTCTACTCACTCTGCACAATGACTGAATACTGCTATTTGGGTTCTGCTTACAAAGCTTCCATGTGATTATGGGTGATTTTTTGTTCTCCCTCGAGGGCACAGTAGCCAACTGCTAGGAGAATCTGCATTTATAAAACGTGTTCTGTACCCACAGATAAAAAAAAACATAACATATCTGGCACTGGATCCCAAATTGATGCAAGATTACCGTCCAACCCATCCTGGACAGCATATGGCAGGATATAAAGAAAGGTCCATGGTCAATGGCTGGCCATCAGCCAACCAGAGCAGTCTAACCCCAGAGAACATCTCTGATTGGTTATGGTTAGCCAGTCTGAATTGCTGACCCATCTTACTTTTCAGCAATTTTTATTAGATATTTTCAACCTATTATGAGCTGAAGTGTTCTCCCTTACCCCTTCTCCCAAGCCTGACAGATTCTCATTCCATTTAGAGAACCCTGTTCTTTGGTTCTATACCCACGGTTCTATTGGGGCAGATGGAGCCCACATGGCCTTTGGCCACTGTAGGGAGTGATCGATTGATCCAGTTGACGTCTTGAGGTGATGGGCATTGACAGTTTCATGCTGGTTGAAGTTACAAAAGTAAGGGATCAATAGGGAGAAAGTCATCCCCAATAAAGGTGGATCAGGCTGTCTGCAGCAACTACTGAGGCAGTCAGCAGGATAGACATCCTTATGTGAGATGCCTAGGCCTAGTTAAGTTTGCATTACCCTGTCGAGCTCAAAAGGCAATGGACTTCAGTGACGTTGGGTCGGTGGCACTGGCCTCTGCTGTTGCCTGAGGCATGCAATGAAGCCGACGATGTTACACTTCATGGTACGCAGGCGCAAAATGATCTTGGGTTGCTCATATGATGTAGGGAAGCATCACAGGAAAGGAAAGCCTCACTTCTGTAGAGTCACGCAGATCTTTTAACACATCCACCGGTGATGGGTACAGGCTGCCAGTGTGTGTTTTGTGCCACAAAGTACACCCAGAATATTTTAAATGTAAATCGCAAATTTTCAATAAAGATTCTATCTTGGATCTGAGCTTGCTTTTGTGCTTTCTTGGCCTGTTGCTGATTTATCTACGGTGACAGACACACACTAAGCACAGACTTAGAGCGCTTACAGGCACACCAAAATGTTTTTTTTTCTTTTCCAATAACCTTTTCGGACATTTTGGTTATTTGCTTTACTGGCTTGTGTGTGAAGTTGTACTCACTCTTCGGTTTTGGGGTTCTATCCCTACCGGTATTAATGTAATGTATAAGTAAAGTTGTACTGTCGCACCACTTTCACAACTCCTTGAAATTTAGCAAGGTTGGGGTGGTGTCCTTTCTTCCAGTTTCTAATTTTGATTGGATTTCGGAGTACCATAAGCAGTTGATGGTTGTGTTTGCAGACTTGCTCAGATTTGCCTCTTTGTTATGCCATATTTATGAACCAGCATGCAGAATGTAACAACACAATCATTTTTCTTATCCCATTCTGGCGAACTAACTTTGAAGTGAAACACGTGGAAAGGTGTTTCCCTTAACTATGCACGGATGTGTGGAACAAATTGAGTTCTGCAAGGAAATAGATTCTATTGGTGCACTGTTTGAGAGTGGAGGGACAGGATAATCTGAAGCATCTTGGCTCCTGCATCAACATTATAACTGAACAGATTAAAGAAAGGCACTTTAAGAGTAAAGATAAGCTGAGGAGGCAGGCCATATTTCCTGGCATACGATGGACAGAATAATAAGATGCTAAGCTTTTTTAAGTTGAAAAAAAAAAATTCTTTGGAAGTTAATGGTGAGCAATTTCTATGTGCCTGCCAAAAGGGATAACATTATTGGTTGGTCCCACCAGAGGGCGCTGAGGATGTTTTAGATCCAAATACTGTACCACAAGTTCAGGTGAAAAAAAGGACTGTGCTTTTGGTGGGGCAAAAAGAGTGTGCATATTTCGAGGTGTTATTTTCAAAAGTGTTTGAAACTAAATTGGGGTGTCGAAAGAACTATGGGGCATATCAGCAAAAACCAGCGATAATTATCGCTAAGCGCACTTAGCGCTAGGATAATTATCACCGGCTAGCATGGATTTTTATCGCTGAGATAGCGTGCTATTAGCAACGCTTATCTCAAAAGCGATAAAATCCTAGCGCTAACTGCCAAACGTGAGATTATCGCTTGAAACCCAGCGATAATCCCACAAAGTTTGGCGATAGCTTGCTGATAGGGCCTCACATACTTAGCTATGATATCCACCTTACATAGGATATCATGGCTAAGTCAGTTTCAAAGCAGGCGTAAGGAAAGTAGCGATAACAGAGGTTATCGCTACTTTTCTTGTTGCTATGCTGCTTTGCCTGAGGCTTGATAATAGGAGAAATGTCGCTTAGCGACATTTCTCCCGTTATCCTGGGGAGGAACGCCCACTTTGCATGATGGGCGTTAGGAATTCAGGTGTTAAGGCAAGGTTTCACGCGATAGCGTGACCTTGCTAATATAGCGATAAAATTATTGCCGCTTTTCGTCCGAAAAAGGCCGCAAAAGCGGCGATAATTTTATATCGCCACCTTGTAGATATGCCCCTATGTGCACTATATTCAGATGAAGGATGGTGCCAGGCTTGGGACTTGTTACATGAGGAGATTGCCACTTAACGTTCATGATGCAGTCATAATTGACCTTCAGAAGTTATGTGCTGCTGCCATCATAGAGCTAGTAGGGGCATCAGAGTGGGGGTGAAGGTTGTCACTCATGAGATGATTGTGCATACGCTTCTATTGCTCAGTATTTTTATTTGTTGGCACTGATGAATGGTGCCAGATTTTTCACACCCTTAGATCTGATGTCAGCTTATCACCAAGTAAATTCGAGGAAGGTTGTCACAAGTTGACATCCTTCATTATACTTGTGATGTCTGTCAAATTTTAATGCATGCCTTTTGGCCAACTTTTGTCTTTCAGTGTGCCATGTCAAGGTTGTTATAGGATCTGGAGGGAATGTGTTTCTACCAAGATGATGTGTTGATTTTCGGTAGGCCATAGAACAAATATAATACCCACTTTGAGAAGGTGCTCGGAAAGCTTAAGCAACAAGGTTTGTCTTTTAGGACTGAAAAATGTTGTTTTAGGCAGGATAAGATTACCTACCTTGGTCATACCATAAACGTGACAGGAATTACTCCTTGAAAGGATCTCATCGAGAACATTGAGTAGATTGCCTTAACCAAATCAAACGAAGAGGTGACGTAATTTCTGAGTATCATTGAATTCTATTTTCGGTTTACGAAAGGGATGAAACTCATGGGATGCGAACTCTGTTAAAAAAGATATGTGTGGGGCGAGAGATGAGAGGAAACATTTAGATTGTCAAAGAGGATCTCAGGAATGCCACTTCATTGAAGGCTTTTGCCCCAGGCAGGGCATGTGCCATCACCACTGTTGCGAGTTCTGAGGGGCTTAAATTTGAAATAGCATTTATATAGTGCTTAATACTGACTAGGCTTTGATCCACTTTACGACACGTCGATCGCTACTTAGGAGCCCCAGAGTTAGTGATAAGTTCATTTGTTATTGAGAATAGTTTTGCATGCAAAAGGAAACCATTCCATGCATTAACTCTAGTTTCTTTGTGGTACATTAATGACTGAGGTGTGATCTTTAAGTAGAGCTATGAGAGGAGCAAAAACATGCTGTAATTTATAGATATTGTTATGTTAGAGGGGTCTGGTTAAAAAAAACAGATTAAGACAGTTAAGCGCGTGATCTAGAGTACCGTATATACACAGAGAGGCATGCATATGGTAAAAAGGAAGGTGCATTCACAATAAATAAAAGAGAGGAAAAAGTACATTTAAGTCAATGTCAATTTTTCATTATGGATTTTTTAAGGGAATTTGCAAGGTGGACTGATTCATATGGGACGCCAGTGACCAGACATTCTCTATTCTAAATACCCACTTTTTCGCAGCGCCTGTTAAAGGACTACATCCCGCTACTAATTTATAATCACACCCTGAGGATGCCCCAAATGGCCGCATTAAGGGGGCGAAACACGTGTTGGCTGAAACTTTACGTTTCTTGATTTATGGATCCTTGATCCTTTATTGTTGTACATGACTCTGAATTCTGGAAATACATTTTTTTTTTGTTTTAGTCCTCATTTGCCTCTTAAAACACCATTTCGCTTTTACTCTTTTTATCCAGCTGAAATGCTCATAACCTCATAATGCTGACTTGAGTAATCCGGGTAAGAATAGAGCCACATATAAACGGACCCTGGATTGGTGGCTCTCACACCCCAAAAAACACCCAATATACACCGATTCTTTGTCGGAGGGAAAAGAGAAAACCCACCACATCGAAACAGGTGCTTTCAGCCGAGGGCAAGAGAGGCTTAATCATAGGACTCCCAATCCAATTATTTAGTTGGTTGATTCCACCAACATAATAGGGGTACCCAGAACCCATGCCTACGTCCTCCCTCGACTGACATATCCAAATTGGCCACTCTCTTCACGGATGATCTCCAGTTCTCATACCTTGGTGGAGATTATGATACCCAGAGTTTACAAATTTCTCTACGGGCTAGCAAAATTGTATAAAAAATCAAATCTACATTGTTTTTACTTGTTACTACCTGAACATCTAAAAGCCCAAAAATAATTAGTAAAGCGCTTACCTCGATTTGGATCTTCAAAGAATCAGATTGCGCTTTACGTACGGCACCTCAAAAAGCTTGGATCTTTGGGCAGAGTAGAAACATATGCAGATCATCTTCCTTCATGCTGCCACACTTCGGACATGCCACCTCTCCTCCTTTCCCAAACTTGGATAACTTTTGAGGGGACCAGTATGCTCTGTGGATGGTGAAAAGATGATTCCTTCTCAGGTGTGCAGGTCTTACTATTTTGTATAAAGTAGACATAGATACTTGCCATTGTTCTTCCAACGTAGCAGACGGCAAGCATCTTCCCCACAGCTCAACTGGTAAAAGGAAATTTCCGTCCTCCATGTCCACCATCAGCCAGTACCAAAGTGCAATTTCCTTTTTTGGGCTCTGATTGGAAATTAATTTCTCCTCAAATTCATTATACTTCCCAATCTCTGTAGTTGAAGCTTGGAACCAGCTCCGAATCTGAAGGTACTTAAACCTAGACAATCTTTGATCAGCTTCCTGATTACAGTAATCCCAAGATATCAACTGACCTTCCTGTAAAAGATGATTCCAAGCAGCTTTGCCGACTTCCCTCAGGGGAATAGCTAACACATCCTTAGACCATTCAGGAGAGCCCGGAGAGTCCCAGATAGGGGAAAAATAGCTAAAGTATGGCAGTTTAACAGCTTTCCTCTCCCTATACCATGTTTCAGACATACCTCATAAGATCTTCAATCTAACTTTCTTAAAAAATTTTGGGTTGGCATATTTGAACATGAAACCATCTTCCGTCAAATTTTGACTCCTCAGCTGGACCTCAAATAATGCACCTAAGTCAGACTTAGGGAGGAGTATAGTCATAAGCATCCTTCCATTTTTCAGAGTAAAAGAGCAGATCTGGTAGCGCCAAGCCCCCCTTTTCCAGTCTCCTTCTCAATTTCTTCCAAGAAATCCTCGGCCCCTTGGAAGCCCAAATAAAAGAACCAATCTGACTCTGGAGTTTTAAAAACGAAGATTTGCAAAAAGGAAGAGGGATAGCCTCAAAGAGAAAAGTAAACTTTGGAAGAATTACCATCTTTATTAGATGGACCCGGCCAAACACCGACAGAGGAAGGTGAGCCCAATTTTTCAACAAGGTAAGAACTTCTTTTTTAACCGAATCAAAATTAACTTTCGTGAGATTCATAATATCATGTGTAATTTTTATACCCTAGGATCTCATCTCATTAGTGCACCTTACTGCACTAGCTCCCAAATTCCAGGCCATAATCTCAGTTTTCTGTTCGTTAATTTTATAACCTGAGACTTTGCCAAAGTCGGTAGTAATTACTGAAATCGACTCAAGAGCTTTCTGTGTGTCCCTAGTAAAAATCACAATATCGTCTGCGTACAGGCCAATCTTTTTAGTCCATCCTTTGTATTCAAAAGGTAACATTTCTGGAGAGCCTCGTAATCTTCTAGCCAATGGCTCAATATATAAATCGAATAAAATGGGGGACAGGGGACAACCTTGTCTAGTTCCCCTTGAGATCAGGATCAGGTCTGTCAGGGCCCCATTGACTAAGACTCTAGCAGTCGGAGCAGCATAGATACCTTCCAAGGTTCTGCTAATATTAGGGCCGAGATTTAGCGATTTAGATACTGCTTTTAAAAAGACCCAGTTAACGCAATCAAAAGCTTTAGCACCATCGAGTGCTATGACCGCCAGAGGGAGCTCATAGGTGGTGGCCAAATCTATTGCGCCTATAAGGTTGAACGTTAGATCTTTGAGCGTTCGACCACGAATAAATCCCTTTTGATCCTCATGTACAACCAATGGAATAACCCCGTTCAGCCTTTCTGCGATAATTTTCGCAAACAGCTTATAATCGCAGTTTAAAAGAGATATTGGCCTATATGAATCACAATTTTTAGGTGATTTACCCGGCTTCAGGATTAGGGCAATAGTGGCCTCTTTCCATGAATCTGGAAAGCCCACTCCGGATAAAAATATTCAATTAAACATACGTAACAGTATTGGTGTTAACACTTCCGCCAAGACCTTATAAACTTCATGCGGCAGACCATCTGGCCCAGGAGCTTTCCCTTTCTTACCCTCTTTTAAAATCTTTTGGATTTCCAATATACTTATACCACTATTCAGAACCTCACTTTTGTCCATAGGTAGTTGGTCGCTCAAATCTTGAGCCAACCAGCTAGCTGCTTCTTCTTGAGTGACCACTAAGTCTTCCTGGTAAACTTCCCCATAATACTTTTGGAAGGCCCGTTCTATAGCCTGATTTTCAGAGAATAGAATCCCAGATTGTTCACACCTGATCTCCTTAATTGTGTTCCTAACTTGATCGTTCTTGACTTTCCAAGCCAATAGTTTACCGGATCCCTCTCCATATTCAAAATGTGCCAAACGACTAGTATCCCACCTTTCTTTTAACCTCCCCTGGATAATTGTTGAGAGAGTTACCTTTAGGGTCTCAATTTCAGTCAATCTGAGATCTTGTTGTCCCAGATTACTTACTGAAATCAGGTCATTTTCAAGGTAACGAATCTGCTGTTCCAAATTTGAGATCTCCTGATGGCATGATCTTCTCCTGGCTGCTGCAAGGGTACCTAGTCTGCCTCTTAAAAATGCCTTATATGCATCCCAAACCATGCCTATCGAAGAGGAGCCCAGGTTAATATAAAAAAACTCTGCTGTCTCAGAAGTTAACATTTCAAGATATTGTGGGTCTAGCAGGATGGAACGATCTAATGCCCATCTAGATTGAGAACACGGTTGACCCAACTTAATTCGAAGTAGTATAGCTGAGTGGTCTGAAAGATGTACCCCTATATGGTGAATATCTAGTACTGCATCCCTTAGTTTATTATCGACTAGGAAATAATCAATCCTAGAGTGGTGCCTGTATTTTTTATTTTGGAATGTAAAACTTCTATATAGGCCCGCTTTCTCTCGCCAAACATCCGAAAGACCTAGTTGTTTTTTCAAATGGTGCACCATTGCCGACATTTTAGGATTAACTGCCGCCTTACTGGTCGATGATCTATCCAACTTGTGATCAATTACAGTATTAAAATCTCCCGCCATTATAATCGGGTCAGAAAAGTTTAATAACTCAGCTTCCAGAGGGCCTGTGTCATCTTGATTGGGGCCATAATAGCCCACCAACGTATAATTATGGCCAAAAATCTTCACCCTTACTATGAACCACCTGCCTGAAACCGCAGATATCTTGCCTTCTATCGTGATGTTTGTTCCCTTTTTAATCAGAATGGCGACACCCTTTGTTACCGCTGTTTGCTTTGATACAACTGCCCGAGAAATCCATTTTTTAGCTACAAAAAATCTAGTAGCTTCTGCCTCTGTAAAGTGGGTCTCCTGCAGAATAAGAATTTGTGCTTGGCAATCTCTCAAGTATTGAAGAATTTTTTCTCGTCTGGCACTACCCCTTAACCCGTTGACATTCCAAGAGAGTATTTTTATCTCATTCATTGCTTTCTTGACCACCATCTATGAGCTCAATTCTAATTGCACAGTAAATAGAGGTTAAAATTCTGGTACGGCAAATGAGGATACATTTTTTTTTTCTCCCAACTCTGCTCCCCACCCTGTGCCCTCTGCCCCCAAGGAAAACCCTTCCCTGATTTATCAAATTAGGGAAACCCTATGGGTGCCCTTTGTCCGGAGTAACCTAGTATTATACATGTATATAATTTGTATTTAAAAAATTATTATTATTTTTTTTTTTTTATATATATAGGAGGACAAGAAGAGAAAAAAGAAGTTTTTCAAGAGGAAAAGACAGTAGGAAAGGTACCTTTCGTATCAGGGCCCTGACTGCAGAGATTCAATAAAGTTGTCTACTTCTTCCACACAGCGGAAGGAATGCATTTTATTGTTTAGCATTACCTTCAGCATTGCTGGAAATTTCAATTGCACAGATGCCCCAAGCTTCTTTAAAGGGTCAATTATTTTGCCTAACTCCCATTGCCTATTGGAAGTCTCACTCGAGACGTCTGATCTGACCTCAAAACTTACTCCATCAATATGCAATGTTTTTTTTGTCAATGAATGAGAAAGAATTTTCTCCTTTAGGGAAAAAGTCCAAAAATTAACCAAAATTCTTCTTGGCTTAGGCCTGTTCGAGTTAAGTCTGTAAGGGTCTCTATGGATCCTCTGGATATCTCTACTAATCTCTTCCTCTGTCTCTTCCAAAAGTAACTCCCTTTTAATTAAATGCACTAGAAATAGTTTAATATCGTCTCCTTCCTTGCCCGCTGGAATTTTCAAAAACTTCAGGTTGTTTCTCCTTTGAAAGTTTTCCAATCTCTCAAGCCTCTCCTGTTGTTCCTTATCTCTTCTTTCCAATGCCTCTATCTCTGCTGAGTTGGCCACCAGTGTTTCCTTAAGGACCTCATAAAGACTTCTTGAGAAAGCATTACATTGGACTTTTTTACTGAAAAAGAGTGACGATTTTGACTTGGTCTGGCACATCTTCAAGCATAGTATGAATAATGGGGAAGGAGTCTCCCATTGTCAAGGACAAGTGAATCACAACTATTTTGCTCTAATATCCAAGGATTGCAAAGGATCGGGAACCATTACCCCCTAGTTCTTGATCAGAATCTGTGGATGTAAAACTGTAGAAAGATACAGTTTTAAATTCTGCTGTAAAGGGATGTGGTTTTCAGCAGACTTTCTAGAGTCACTTACATTTAAAAAAAGGGACAGATACTTAACTCACTGCAAAAACCAAGCCCACTGCCTATTGAGACTGGACTTGGTGTGACTGTCAATCAATAGGCTCCACCCCATATGACTTGACAGCTGTCTAGAGTAGGTCACCAGTTGATTGGCAACCAGCTGCCTAAAACGAAATGGTGATAAAACAGAGGTTATGATAGTTGGCAACAATCCATCATTCTGGAACCAAATGAGCTTTCCCCCTTTGCTGGGAGAACGTCCGTCTCCTGGGTCGGATGTTAAGAGTCTAGGGATTAGACGGGATAAGCATCTCTCCATGTCATCCCAAGTAGAGAAGATAGCTGGTAGCTTTTTTGTCCTCTTGAGAGCCTTAAGGAAGACTCTGAAATGCTTGCCATTGGAAGCTCGAAGAACAGTGATTCAAGGCCTAATTCTTCCTCGCCTCGATTATGGCAGCTCACTGTACTTGGGCAGTTCACTGACAGTTATTACGAGACTACAAATCATTCGGAACGCTGCCGCACAAACAATGCTGGGTGTTCCAAAATGCAATCAGCACAGCCAGTATTCAAAACTCCGCATTGGTTACCCATAAATAGCAGAATACAATTCAAGGCTCTCTGTATTAGATAGCAGGCAAAACGCAATGGGGGCCCACACATTCTTCACCAGCTGATTACTCCTTACCATACAAATAGAGACCTTAGGTCTAACATTCTTGATCTTCTATTTGTCTCCTGAGTCAAGAGAACCAGAAGTGGCGGTCATTCCTTCACATATCTTGGCCCCAAACTCTGGAATGCTTTACCTATTGGTCTGAGAAGGGACACTGACTATCTGAGTTTTAGAAAATAATCTGAAAACCTATCTCTTTCCTATTACAAAATGTGCTGCATAATGCCACATAATATACCTTTTCTTGCCGCACAATTTACTCAACCCTGCCACATAATTTGGCCCTCCATTGCAGCATAATTCTAGTGGCCCTAAATAAAGTATTATAACAGATTATGCAAATAATTTCACATGATACATAAACTACACATATAATATAAACATGTTATGTAAACATCTGCCACGTAGAAATATAACAAGGCATGTGATAAACATACTGCAGCTATCATCAATAGCAAAGTCTGATTCAGAAGGTACTGTCCCCAGAGACCACTTACAAAGCACTGGAGCCCACAGAACAGACACCATGTTCTGCAGAATGAAAATGTCCTTCTGTCACTACGACGCTCCAGGATTCACATTGCCTCGTTGAGGTGGCGTGACCCAGGTGGAGGATCACAAAGACACGACAATTGCATTTGCTCCCTATGCATTGATGGGGAGGAATTGAACTACTCCGGAATTGAAAAGGAGGTATTGGTAGTTTACTATGCCATATCCAAGTCTAGGCACTTTGTTTGGGGGTAGTGTTTTCACCTTAAGAATGGATAACAAGCCTTCGAAAGCAGATTGTGAGAAAAGTGGAATAAGCACCTATCCTCTCGCATACTCCGTGGGGTGGTCCAATGTGTTCCAGGGATACAAAATGGAGCAGCTTCAATGTTTATGTGCTTAAACGAAACACCAATTTTTCCTTGAATTGTTCCTACCTTATCCTTCACGCCGCAGGGTCATAGTGTTCGGATTTTTTGTACTACTAAGTTACTATTTACTCTGTAGCAACATCTTTTATATTGATCAACCAGACACTGCCATGACAAAACTCAAATTGATTTGCTGTTGCCTAAAATCCATTAGGATATATGCTGGAGATGTTGACTTAGTAGAGTTACTGAGCTCCCTCTTCACTCATAAGCTGGAGGGAAATCTTGCTTCTATCTGTTAGCGGCACGCTAGGAGCAGGGCCCTGTTTTTTGACAGGTTTTTATGGCTGTTTTCTAAAGGGGATTGAAACAACGCCCACAATGAGATAAAAAGTACTTAGGTGATTTCTGGCATAATGCTGGGACTGGTTTGGGCTATGTTCAAATGGCATTATCATTATTCACATAGAGACACCTTTTGATACTGCATGTCTATTCTTTTTGTTTTCTTTTCTCTATGTTTTTTCCTTTCTAATTGGATTCTTAGAATACCCAAGGAAGGGGATATAAGGTTAAATCTGTATATTTCCCTCTGTACACTAAACCTATATCCATCTTATTGGATTGATTTTCATATTTTGTCGGAGTCTAAGTATAAACAGCCACGGTCTGTGCAAGTAACAGCGGAGGGGCGGTGGGGCGGGGTAAAGGGGGATTTTGAGGGATGATGCTGAGGGAAAATTAAATAAATGATTCATTTTCCCTCTGCATCGTCCCTCAAAATGCCCCCTAACCCGGCCCCACCGCCCCATTGCTGTTACCTGCACAGACCGCTGCTGAGTGTAAATATATCTATATAATAATATAAATACATAGATTTATGATTCCATCCTGTAATTCTAGATCCTGCAGTGGATGCACCCCTCCTTTTTCACTCTGTGTTTGATTGTGTTAGCGCCCTGAAGAAGGTGTGGCCATATCTGTAGGACTTCACCGAAACGAGCAATGGCGCATCTCCAAGTAAAAAGGCTTGACCATTAGAATGTATGACATGCCAAGCAATTATGTCTCTGAAGAAATGATTTATTACATACATGTACGCAAAATAATTGAATCTTGTAATTTTTCTGTTTGTTATTTTTTGTCATATCTGTTTGTCCACCAGTACATGTTGTTGAGTTCTTGGTTTCTGTTTTATTCTTATCTTGTTTATCTGCAGGTGGTTGATGTGAGAGAGTATCTGTTGAATGAGGTGAATGAGCGTTTGAATCCCGGTATTAGTAGGGGTAGCTGTATGGTGCTTAAATGCATGTTATACTGTTTCTTTGTCACTGGATCATCTTTTTATGTTTTGCACTTTGATATGTATAGATACATGTATTTTCATAAGATGCTGTTTTTAATAAAAACCTCATATTTTTGATTTAAAACTTCTGGATGAAGGTATTGATGATTCCTTATATGTTTGATCAAAAAAATAGTTTTTGTGTGGTAGATATATACACACACTCTTAGACTCCGCCGATGACTTGGTAAGCATACTCCAAGTATAGCAAGATATTCCGCCAACTAATCCTTTACAGGCAGTCTGTTTGTTTTCTTTGGTATATGCATTTACTTCCCTGATTTGTCCGCCTGTCTATTCTTTGTTCAGAGGTCCCCTTTTTTGTGTTTTTTATTCCAGGCATACAAAGACACATGGTTTGTGGTCAGTTTGACGTGGATAGATGCAGGGGAGACACTGACATTTGGGCTGGTGGACATAGTATGGTCACATTCATAGGGACAGGATGATCGAGACATGTGGCAGAGGACAGTGACAAGGTGGTAGAAAGTCAGATACACCAGGATAGGCATGTCACGGAGAAGGGGATGTCAATGTAAAAAAAAACCTGAGGCAACTGCATTATTTACAATCTATAATTGATCAAGAAAAAAGATACAAGAGAACAAAAAGAAATATATATTTTTACAGGGTGTGTAACAAAAATAGTGGTATTATTATTTAACATTTAGTTTCTCATTATTCTATATCACCAAAAACATTAACAATAAAACTTTTAGGACACTATATATCATGGAACCAGAAAAAAAGCTTGCCATACACATATGCTGCTTTCGCAGTTGCATTCATTCAAAATCACCCACACATAAGAAGCAGAGTACATAAAAGAGATACATATAGCAGTGGAATGTGGTAGAGAAATACTATTTAATTGATGAGACAGTCAGTATTTCACTCTGTTGGATGGATTTCTTTTTAGCAATTCTTCCTGTGGCTTGTATTTAATTATCAAAAGAGAAGAGGATGTACAGAGACAAGTCTACTGGCATGGGAGACACAGTCACAAGGACTACTTGGCAAATGATTGCAGGAAGACGATAAACAAGGCAGTTTGTTGACATTGACAACACATCAAAAGACTCCTACATGACCCCACCATTCCACTTCGTTTTTACCCCCGGCATTGTACTGAAACAGCCTTTTTTAATGTCTGTGAGGATAAGTTAATGATGGTTCTTTTCTTTCACTGATCCTAATTAACATCACAGTGTGCTCACTGGTTCTTACTCACTTGACTGCATTATTTGATAGTATGGATAGTCTTTTATTGTCGACCATTTAGTGACCTGTAAGATAGGGAGAGGTCTTGAATGGGGCCACTTTCTTTTATGGGACAGGAACTGTGGTGAAACTGAAGACTATGGGCTTGATTACGATGTCAGTGAGTCCAACACTGAGAGTCACCGACATCGGCCCCTGCAGTCCGCCCGCTGCATTACAATGCGACGTGCAGAGGTATCTGGCGGAGGGTCCATCCACTGCGCTTCCGACCGTCTGTGTGTCAGTAATCCCTACAATGAGGGTGGTGCCTGCGCAGGCAACGCCGTAGGGATTACAATATCCCTTTCCACCTGTTCTTTCATGGCGGTTCACCCGCAGTGAAAAGGCAGGCGGAAAGTGAATTTGGGGGCCCCTAGCAGGGCTCCCTTCCCTCCTGGCCTTCCGCTATGGGACCTGGGGGGCACCTATAGTGCCCCCTAAACATCCCTGCACAAAGTGGCAGGCCACTCGTGGTACCTACCACATAGTGCAGGGATATTTTAAATGTGTTTATTTGCTATTGGGGTGTGTGCTGCAGCCTGCAGCACAAGCCGCAAAAGGAAATATACACATTGTGACTGCTTTGAAGGTGGTCACATCCTAATCCCTCACGGGACGGGTCAAGTCCGGCTCTAGGGCGGATCCATGCCCACCTGAAGTCTTCAAACTCGCACTCCCGGGCATTGAGGATGACGTGCTGAGTCTCCTGAACCTCTCTCTACAAACTGGTCAAGTGCCATCTGCCTTCAAGGAAGCCCGTCTGATTCCCTTGCTAAAAAAACCGGGGGCAGACGCAAAATGTCTGAAGAACTTCAGACCAATTTCCCAGTTACCATTCTTGGCGAAGGTCCTGGAGCAGCATGTCCTTATCACCCTTTCAGAACATCTGGAAAGCAACACGCTGCTAGAGCCGAATCAAGCAGGCTTCCGTGCGAATCACAGCACGGAGCTGGTTATGTTGTCAATCGTAGACGAACTTAGGAACAGAGCAGACAAGAAAATCCCGGGGGCCCTGGGGCTGTTGGACCTCTCCGCGGCATTTGATACCGTGTGTCATGCACAACTACTGTCGCGGATGAGGGACTTCGGCATTCAGGGCATAGCACTGGCATGGTTCACATCCTTCCTTCAAGGGAGGACGCAGAAAGTGCAATTAGGTGACATGCTCTCTACCGCAACCTCGATCACTTGCGGAGTCCCACAAGGGTCTGCTCTGTCACCCCTATTGTTCAACATATACCTACAGCCTTTGATTCGAATGCTTAATCAAATGGACTGTCAGGTATATAACTACGCAGACGACACCCAGATCATTATCCAGCTGGAGGATAGCCAGAATGCCTTTACCAGACTGCAAAACATTTTGAGAAGTACAGCTAACTGGATGTCCGGCAACTCCCTAAAAATCAACCCGGACAAAACCGAGGTGTTGACGATTACCATCGCTGGCAACCCTTGGTGTGACCGTTTCTGGCCTGGGGAGTTGGGCACGCCTCCAGAACCGGCTGAGGTGGTTAAAAGCCTGGGCATCCAGGTGGACAGCAAGCTGTCCATGAAAAAGCAAGTCACAGCTGTGGTGGGCTGCTGCGTCGGTCTCCTTCGCCAACTCAGGAAAGTTTCCCCGCTGCTCTCTTTTTCCACCCTAAGGAGCGCGGTTTCTGCAATGATTTTGGCTAGGCTGGACTATGGCAATTCATTGTATATAGGACTCCCACAGGGCCTCTTAAACAGAATGCAGACGGTCATGAATGATGCTGCCAGGCTCATTTTCAAGAAACCAAGGAGTACCCAGGCATCCCCCCTCCTGTGGGAACTCCATTGGTTGCCAGTTAGGCAGAGGCTAATGTTCAAGGGGCTCTGCATTGTACACAAAGCGCTTCATGGCAGAGCACCCACCTATCTGAAATCTCGCCTGTCCCTTTACAAACCAGGGAGGGTGCTTAGATCTGCTGATTCCATATGTCTGGTTCAGCCACGCTGTAGACTGACCACTGTGGGTGGGCGTGCTTTCTCACATACTTTGCCAGCTATGTGGAATAAACTACCGCTGAAACTCCGCAATGAAAAGAAACTAATGCCCTTCCGCAAGCAATTAAAAACTGTGCTTTTCCAGCAAGCGTGGGGTGGCCGCTAAATTTTAATCTGATGCATCTTTTTATTGTATAGCTGATCCTAACAAAGCGCTTAGAGACCCCTGGGTTATAGTGCGCTATACAAGTCACAAGAAATAAATAAATAAATAAATAAATAAATCCAGGCAGTGGGACCGACAACTTCTAATCGGGCGGTCCTTCTGTTGCCATGGCGCCTCCAACCAGCACCGTAATCAGGCCCTATGTGCAGAGCTCTTTTAGAGACCGATTGCAGTGGCAAGTTTTATCCCTTGCTCTTCTATTCCTGCTGTCATTTAATATCTACCTTCAAACACTCAAAAGCCTTCTTGCTGATATGGGACTGACCAACTATTTTTATTCAAACAGTGTAAACATTTATTTGCATTTCACTGGCCCTCGATACAGCCTTTCTATGAGTTTTGGGTATTTAGAAAAGGTGATACGATGGTTTGGTGCTGGTGGTTTAAAGTTGAATGATTTAAAGACAGAGGGGTACTTTTGGAGGTCTTGGTGCTTGTGGAACAATTCAGTAGCCTTATGAACCCCCCCCCACACCGACAATACTGAACATTGTTTTAGGTCTGGGAGGCCGGTTGTCTCCACTACCCACATGCCATATAACGTACCACATTAAGAAAAGGGTTTTGGTTAGTCCTGTTCAGCCATTAGCTTCTTTAAGTTAAGAGCTCTTTATCAGTGCTTGGTTGGGCTCTTTGCCAAGTGCTGGATCAAACCCGGTCATATTTCTGATGACTACCGAATGCTGTTGCAGTTTCAATCGATTAGTGATGACATATTACTTTTGCAGCTTTTATTGCCTTTGCTAATGCTTGTTACTTTGCTTCCAAAGGCCATAATTTAAGCTTGTGCTGGGAATCAGAAATGTAACTGAAAGCTCAACTAGAAATGGTGGTCATGACTTTATTCGTCAACCAAAAAAAACTTAAACCGAGGCTCGGGTTATCCCCACTGCTTATCATCATCATCTGATATGACGCTTGTTAATTCCCGCCTGAATTATGGGGAAGCACTCACAGGCTTCCTTAAGTATGGCTCTGTGTCTGCCACAGCCGGCGTAGATCTACTAGAAAATCAAATTGAAGGTTTTGTATGTAACATTAAATTCGTGTTTCTTTCTTGAAAGTGGGCATGTTATCTTTCATGCAATTCAAGGGGTGTCAGAGATTTTCTGCTGGCGCCCTGTTTCTACGGAGCCAGCTTCCGTACAGCTTATGGTCCTGCTCATCTCTATTTGCTTTCAGAAACGCTGGACAATATTTTTTTACAAATGCAGAGTCCCTTGCAGTTTGATTTGCGTATTTGCTATTTCCTTCCGATCAGTGTGCTTACTTTCACGAAGATTGGCGATTAGACTGCCTCTGCTCTGTACAAGTAATCAAAAAATGAAAGACCACTTTTCATTAATGCCCTTTGCCCTTCACATCATAATACAAATCCCACCTTCAAAGTACGCTAAACCACAACACACGATCTTGGGCCACATTTCTTCTCCATTTACTCACTACACCACTCTACAACTCCCTGCCACTCTATATATAACCTCACATAACCACACCATGCACCTTCACTACTTCCCACACTATTCAACCCACACTAAGCAACGCCATACTCAATTTCATTTCAAAATAAATGATAGGATATCATATTAGCCATCTCAGAGCACCCTTTCTCATAAGACACAAATTATACCACAGTACACCATATCACACCACATCAAATACCACTAAGGCACATTACATCACACTACAGCACCTCACTCAAGGCCACACATGACAGAACCACATAGCACCCTGCAAAACATACCGCAGCAAATTGAGCCCTGCTTATAACACCCCAAACACAACACCTCACTCCATACTCAACAGATTAGCAAATCACCATCCCGCACAGACAACATTTGTCATCACTTAACAGATCATACCATACAGTAGCACGTAAAATAAGAATAAAATGTATACCAATTACAAGCAAATAACTCCCACCAACGCTACTGTGTTGCACTATGGTCTTACCCTATGACGTAGTAATTCAAACACACAGACGTCAGTCTTGGTCAGAGCTGCTGTCAGCACCTTGCGAAAAAGGAGCTGGTGAAGTGGTGCTATTTAATTGTAAACTAGTAATCACAACATATTGTCATGCAACAATCATATGTCATATATCACCCCACTACCTACCACGTCACCACTACAAAAACATTCCATATGACACAATCTCATTGTACACATCACCACAACAGATCAGAGCACTCCCCCACCTTCCACACTACTAAGGCTGCACTGTGCCATTCATGGAACACTGCTCATTATATTACACTTACACACCATGCTACTCCACAACGGGCAAAACAATATTCCAAAAATTGTCAACAAATCAGACTGCATCAGTGGTCGTGGCATAATCAAAGGTTAATTTGTTTTATTTGGCACTTCGCTTTTTGAGAATTCACTGCAAGGTAAATAAAGAAGAAAAATATACATGTTTATACAAATTGTATCCTAACCTAATGTGGATTAAACACCACACAAATTAGGAATCAAGCAAATAGTGAAGAAATTGGAAAGAGAGTAACTATCGGAGATCAATTTTGATCTTTAAACAATCGGTAACAGAAATACACAGTACGTAACCATTGAGCAAACACTTCAAGAGTTAGACGGCACATTTGTACTAGTTCCATGCACATGCATGCATGCACACAGACATCATAACACACGTACTCAGACACACAGGTTGAGGCTTTGGATCTCAAGACCAAGCTCGAAAGACCACCCTCTTCTGCAGCTTAACCCATCACCAAGTCTTACCTCTGCTTGCTTACAAAAGTGCCAAGATACCACTGCTGGAAACAGTAGGTGCAGGGCTATATAAACGCTCTTTAAAATAACACAATATTAATATATATCAGTCTTCATATTGAACGTGAAGACTGATACATCTCGTTTTTCAGGTAGAATAGTAAATTCCAAATTCATGTTCATAAATATATATTTCTAATGTCAACTATAGCTATATTTTTATATGATGAGGTATGCGCTAGCTTATCATAATATCAGATCGACTGAATTAAAAGTTTCACATAATACAATCATGTTCATACTTCTTTCTGTAGCACTCAGGTTTCTGAGTTGGCATAAGCATCACTGAGAGGATCTTTTGTTTCACTAGACCAAATTTTATATTTTGATCTTCACTACACCATTCACAGTACAGGCAACATCTTATCTATTGCTCAAGGGCTTGATTCTGTCTAACAACCTCTGTGTTAATTGGTTTATCACAGGATGCCCAAGCCCTTCGAAATGCAGCAGCTAAACTTCTGCTTTGTTGCTGCATTCAGAATCTGATATTCCTCTATTACTGTGATGACCTTCTCCATAGGCACACTACCCTGATCTCACTTAGATACAGATGATTCTGTTTGTGTGTTTGGTCATTGTTCCTGGAGAGGACGACCTACTGATCTTACCTATCCTCAAGTGTGCTGCTGTTCTTCTCTTTGGAAAAACCAAACTCCTGATCGTCCCTAGTTCTAAGGTTCAAATGCTCCTATTTATGATGCATGGTATTGTTTTCAAAGGAACTTAGACTCCTACACATGTTTTCTGTTAACAAAGTCCTCCCTTTCTATGCAGGCAAAATAACATAATGGCCTTGATCAAGACAGCTCTTTCTGAGGGAAGCAGAAATTTCCATTGGCCTGTAGAAATCTTGTTGGGTCATAATACGTTATGTTTATATAGCCAAGAACTACAACATGCACTACTTTGTGCATAAGGATCAGCAAGTTAACTTTAGTCTGGTCTGCACAGAAAGTCACTGTGATCTTCAGAGGGTAGGCATTTTATCCTATTCTCTCAGTGTACTATAGACCAGACATACCACTTAGTTTTGCAGTGCTAAATTACATTTGAGGTGCCCTTGATTTCTGATTGTATACCTTTTGAGTCAGGGGTCACTGTTTGTGGCCGAGCACTCTCTTTGTAATTATAGTCCACTTGGCATAAGATGGCGGTTCAGATGCTGTTCCTTGGGCTGGAAGGCTTGCCATTTGTTGCAAACTCTTGAGCCTGAAATAGTCTTCCATGAGATCCATAGCGCCGATAACGGCAACCCTCCCCAGCAAACACGGTAAATAGCTTCTTTGCACACAAGAAATGAAATAAATCAGATAACACATGGTTTGGTGGAAAACAGTTTGCTGCAGGTTTATTTCATAAATTAAATATGCCAACGTAGTGGGTTAACTTACGGATGATACAAGGGCAGGCAGTGGTGAGTGACCTATGCTGCCCACCAGCCTGATGAACAAACTGCACCGTGGGCCAACCCATTTTGGGCTGCCAATTTTTATTTAGGGAGTTTTCTCCCTTAAATCCGTCATCACCTGTCCTGGATTTTTACTCATACCTTTAGAGGGGCGGAGCGGAGAAAGGAAAGCTTCCAATTGCTCAGGCTTGCAACCGCCCGGAGGACTAATGGGGCACCGTCGCTTAATCCTAGGGTCCTGCCGGTTAGACTACTAGTGTTTGACATCGAGCACCCCTGCTGTGGTCCCTCGGATGATACCTCTATGTACCAAACTGATTCTGGGTCACCCTGTAAACCTACCAATGCCCTGGATTTGGCCTTCTGGGCCATCGCCTTATACATAATACACAGTGCCTTAAACTGGATCTATTTTTCAATGGGCAACCAGTGAAGCTCTCACAAGTGGACACATATGAGACATGCCGAGGGATGTGAGAGAGAAGTCTAGAAGCCGCGTTCTGCACTATGTGTCGTCTATTCAGAAGGGCCTTCCAGATTCCCAAGTACAACATGTTGCCATAGTCCAAACATGAAGTTATTAGGGCACAACAGTTATGTCAGCAGAGATCAGAAGAAGTCACAACCTTTTCTACAAGCTTTTCAGAAGCCCAAATAGGAGGCAGACACCTTGTTGATCTAAGAGTCCATCCTGAGATTGCTGTCTAGGCAGAAATGGAAGCCCTTCACAATCTGCTAGAGGGAAGGGATAGCACCTAAAAGCTTCCGGCCCATCCGACAGGCCCCAAAGCTAAGGTTGCTTACCCACCACCAAAACCTCCATTTTATTTCCATTCAGCTTTAAACAATTATCTTTCATCCAGTGGGCCACTGCTGCTAGATAGGGCTTCAACGCAGGACAACTTTCATCCTTAGTAGAGGATAAAGAAAGACTTATTTCGGTATTGCCGGCGTAAGCAAATAGATGATGACAGAAGCTTATACAATGTACACCGGGGTCAAACATGTACATTGAAGAGCATAGGACTCAGAGAAGAACCTTGAGGGACACCATAAGGCAGCTTGTGAACTGAGAAGGAGGAGGTACTCACGATCACTTGAAAATATCAATCCTGCAAAAAGGAGCAAACCAAAGAAGGGCACGGCCCTTGATGCTACTAGCAGTCAACTGCTGGAGAAAAATTATATGGCACACAGTATTGAATGCTGCACTGAGATCAAGATGAAGCAGCATAGCTGTGTCTCCAGAGTCAAGTGTTGCTCTTAGATGTTCAGTAACCCCTAGTAAAGTTAACTCCATGCTATGGCCCAGACGAAGGACAAAATGCAAGCCATAAAAAAGAAAACTGGATTCCAAGTGCATTGAATCCTGATGATTGACTTTTTTTCTTATATTTTAATTATTAGAACCAGAAGAAGTGAAATGGGCTGCAAATTTTCTGGCTTGGATGGATCAAGGTTGCTTTTTATTAATAATGGTACAACCATGGCATTTTTCCAAGAAGCGGGGACTAAGGCTTCTGTCATAGAAGTATTATCCATGGCCCAATTTGAGTATCCACAAGGGAGCAGGGTTAGATGGTGATTCTGATCTGATGGAGTCA
The DNA here is from genome assembly GCF_964204655.1 of Triturus cristatus. Taxonomy (NCBI): domain Eukaryota; kingdom Metazoa; phylum Chordata; class Amphibia; order Caudata; family Salamandridae; genus Triturus; species Triturus cristatus. The sequence goes on from NC_140580.1 coordinate 691,069,165, forward strand.
AGCAGTGACTCAAGTCTATGGGATTCAAAACAAGCAAACACAAAGGTAGTACTAACACCTGTTTCTGTAATTGCATCCATTGTTATGGCCACAGAAGGGAGGCCCTCATCTCATTGGGCATCAAAAGAGGTGTAGATATTGGCTACTTTATCAAAGAAGAAGTCAGCCAATTCATTACATCTTTCTGTGGATAGCGGCACCTCCAGAGCCATGGCAGCTGGGTATGATAGATGACAATATAGAAGACAATATATCAAAAATAAAATGTTGACATGTGTTGGACTTGACATTTTTGTTATGTTTATACCCTGACTTTTTGCTTATTGGCCTCCTGTCTTTTACTTCATTTTTGCTGGCTTAGTGTCTCTGTGCACTTTTTTACTGCTATTCAGTGCTAAACTGCAAGTGCTGCTACTGTAAATTGTGTAATGATTGTTTTTTTGATGATTGGCATATTGGATTTACTAGTAAGTCCCTACTACTGTGCGTGTCCAGGGCCTGTGAATCAAATGCTACTAATGGGCATACAGCACAGGTTGTGACATCAAAACAAGTAGAGTTTCAAAGGTGTCTCAGACCTTACAATGTGTGGAAGATGGGACATGTAGTTGTGTGGTTTACATGTTCTGATAGTGAAATAAGCCAATGTTGTTTGTTATAATGGAAAGGCTGTCTTTCCCATAGATGATCATTGGCGCTTCCTTGTAACATTTTACAACTTTCAATTGGGAAACGATAGAGAGATGGAGTGAGGCTCCCTGATTGCTCAGAATTGAATAACACATATTTTAGTGAATGTGGTTTTTAAATTATGTGCTAGAAAATGCTACTTATAGAAATTGAGCATTTTCTTGTTTAGCCATCCTGTGTGCCACTACCTGTTTGTGTGTTTACCGTATGGTTTTGGAGTGACAGGAGCTGGGGATGTGCATTAACTCTAGACAGTCACAAGGGGGTTTGAGGTGTGTCCTGTCTTTCCTGCGTGACTCATAGCCAGGCTGACCAGACCTTTCTGTATTTAGAATAGTGGGGGGAGTTTTCGCTAGCACCTGAATAGGCTGGGTCTGCTCTGCAAAATGCTGTCTGCACCTACTGTGGTGAAGCTGGGCTAAAGAGGAAGTAGAACGTGCCTCCTGTTGGAAGTCTTAGGCACACTAATGACTCTGGGTACCCGCATCTGGAACTGCGTATTTCAGCTGCCACAGAGAAAAAAGCAAGCAGAGGCCATAAACGATGCCGCTGTCGGCTATGTCACCTGTTGGCACCACGGAGAGCACTACCCAGCTTCACACCACAACCCTGACCTCATCGATGCCTGACGCTGCCACCAAGCCACTTCCTGCACCATGACCTGAGGGCACCGCACTTCGCACTGCCTTGCTTCACATTGCTGCCCTCGTATCCCTGACAACGATGCTCCACCCCAACATCGACAATGCTGCCTGCACCGTGGCTTGGGGGCACCGTTTGAAAGTTACACGATGCACCACCCAGTCTCACACTGCATCCTTGGGCCACCGATGCCAGCAACATTGACTCCAGATCGTCTATCAACGACGGCTTCCGCAACGATGACACCGCTGTTTGAACCGTGACCTGTCAGCACCGCAACGGACTTCGCCCCACTTTGCACCACAACCCTGGTCTCACTGATGCCACTGGACACCGTCACCGAGCCACTGCCTGCTCTGCTTCACACCTCAGCCCTGATGCCGCCCTACGCCAGCGCTCCTGACTTCATCCTCACATAGTTTGATCTGCAAATGCATGTAACTTCAAGGGCTCGACGACTCCTTCACTGACTTCTGGAACCGACACCGATGTCACCACCTCTTCGAAGCTCATCACCAGGCCCACTATGCCCTGCTATTCCATGGTACTGTTTGTGGATCTTCCTGACACTGTAGCTGGTCTGCAATGCCTCGGTTGGCCTGAACGCTTGGATTTGTTTGTTCATGACACCACGATAGCCCAGAAGGAGTTATCGACTTCAAGGAACTGTCTTTTAACTTTATTCTTGCAGAATTTACATCTTTGTGACTGTGTGTTGGATTTTTATTGTTTTGGTCCTGTCCTACACATATAAATATTGGCTGTTTTTCTAAAACCGGTGTGGTATCTGTTTGTAGTGTTTTCACTGTATTACTGTGTGTTATGTGCAAATGCTTTACATATTGCCTTTGAGATAAGCCTGACTGCTCATGCAAATCTACCAAGGGGGGGAGCAGAGGTTATTTTGGAAGTGTATTCCCCCTTACCCTAACCAGAAGGGGCCCTACTTGGACAGGGTACAGACATGCCAACCAGAGAAACCTATTTCTAACAACATATAAGTAAGCCTCAATTTTCTATATCGAACTTCATAGACATGGACCTTGGCGATATCTATATCAACAAGGTACTTAGATGTGGACTTTGGAAGAGCAAATCTATACTTCCCTATAAGGACTTACCTTTCAATATTATATCCCATGATATTCTGCCCTCGAGATTCTTGAGTATTAATATTCTGGGGGGTGAAATTCAGTAGTACAACACTTTGCAGCCAGTACAGTTTTAGTTAGCCAAAGTCACCTTTATTTTGTAATACCAAATGAAATATGCCTTATGGTGGGCTACTGCATAAATAAATTACATAGGCCGGTACTTCACCAATATGACCATTTCATACAAAATGTTACAGCCATGTTGGGAAGGCATACAATTACTGAGACAGCACATTCTTTAAAGTTGACATTACACCAACACAGTAATTATTTTTTTGCTTGCAGAAGTCACTTTTAACAGCTGAATTTGGTGGCTGCTTGGATGAATGAAGCAGCAGGTGCCTTTAATTGTGGTTTTCGACCTGCTGAGGAGGAGGTACTTGAGCTCACTTGAAAAGTTTGACCCTGCCAAAAGGAACAAAACCAAAGAAGCACACTGCGCTAATGCCACTATGAGCTGAGCTCAGTGGAAGAACAACATGGAGCATGGTATTGAACGCTTCACAGAGATCAAGTAGGATCAGCGCAGCTGTGCCTCCACAGTCAAGCATTGCTCTTAGATTTTTAGTGACCCCTATAAAAGCCAACTATATGCCATGGTTAGGAAATAAGCCAAACAGTCTGTCATGAAGAAGAAAACTAGATTCCAAGTGAGATGAAACCTGCTGATAGACATGGTATTCTAATACTTTAGCTAGCGCCAAAAGAGGTGAGATGGGACAAATACTTTTTGGCTTGGCTGCATCAACTGTGTTTTTTTTAAACAAAGGTGCAACAATGGCATGTTTCCAAGAAGCGGGACCAAGGTTTATGTCAATGACCTATTTAGTAAATCAATACAGCTAAACTAGAGAGCCATGGCTCAAAATGAGTATCCGCAAGGGAGCAGAGTCCGATGGTGATCCTGTTATGATGGAGTCGAGAATCTTATCTACTGTGGCTTTAAAAGAGGTGTAGATATTGGCAACTTTATCAAAAATAGAAGTTGGTGAATTCATTACATCTTTCTGACGATAGCAGCACATCTGGAGGTATGCTGGTTAGGTCTGATAGATGACAATATAGAGGACAATATATTGAAAATAAAATATTGACAGGTAAATAAGTCTCGATTTTCTATACCGAACTTCAACACATGTACCTTGGCAATATCTATATATTCAAGATACCTAGATGGGGATTTTGGAATAGTAAATCTACACTCCACTATTTGCAATTACCTTTTGATACTTTGTCCCATGATATTCAGCCCTGCATATTCCTGAACCATAATATTCTAGGGGGTCGATATTCAGTGGTGCAACCCTTTGCATCCAGTAGAGGTTTAGGAAGATCAAGCCAAAGACACCCTTATTTTGTAATACCTAACGAAAGATGCCTTATCTTGGGCTACTACGTAAATCAGCTATATAATATGCTACTTTAACAATATGACCAGGTCTTTAAAAAAATCAAATCCATGTTGGTAAGGCATACAATTACTCAAACAGCACATTCAGGAAAGTTAACATTACAGCAAAACAGTAATTACTTGTTTATTTATATTAGTTATATTCAACAGCTGAATGCCGTGGCTGCTTGGGCGAATGAAGCAGTAGGTGCCTTTTACTATGGTCTTCACCTGTTTTAGAAGATGCCATGGCTATTGTAGTTACCAGACCATCTAGTACTGTATATCGTATTGTTAAAGTTTTCAAAATGAGGCAGTCAAAAAGTAACCCCATATTGAGAAATTATGTGTCTCTATTATAGTTTATAAACTGTCATCCTACAGATGGTAAAAACTGATTTGGAGATGCCTGGGCCCTTGCAAAATGGGAACCTGCCTCACTCTCATCCTAGCGAAGAGAGGAAGAGAAGACACAAGGATGGTCTTTGTATCTACAGGACAAGGCATGGCATTTTTTTTAATGCTTGCCAGCAGTTGTCTTGAAATTGAAAACTCAGCCTTGAAGGACAAACCGGGATAGGACACAGATAAAAAATATAACTTTGCTAAAATAAGCATTTCTGTTGCACAGCTAACACCACTACTATCATGAACACCTTAAAAATCAGAGCAAAAAATCAAAGCACAGTGGAGCTAAATGTATCTTTATGGATAACACATTTAAAAAAAATCCCAGAGATCCCTGAACTGACGAAAGAGCCAATGGAGGTAATTCTAAGGACTGATGGTACGTCTTTAAGTTCTGGTGATCTCACTTTTGAGACGTTTATTTTTTTATTTTACAGAGTTTTAAATAGAGCAAACTTGACCCGAATCGGGTATCAGAGCACTTTACATAGCACCAGTTGCATTACATGAGGACACATTCATTTTTGTTAGGCACGGGGAGATTAATTGATTTGCCCAGAATCACAGGAACTTCAGCGTCATTGTCGAGACTCGAACCCAGCTCCTCAGATTCAAGGTTGACCGCCCTAGGTGTTAGGCCAACTCCTCTCCCCAACGTATTCCTTGGTAGTTGCTACTTCCTAGTATTCCACAGAATTACTTACATTCAACTTAATTTATTTGCCCTCATTTGCTTCAGCAATAGATACAGAATAGGTTTGATGGCACAATCCTGATATAGACTGGCAGTGTGCAATACTTAATTTCTCTTTTCTTTTTAATCATTGTTTTATTGATCAGCCATGTCATTTCTAGCTGTAACTTAAGCAAAGCAGAAAGCTCAAATTCCTTTGTTCTATGCCCAGTTTGCGAAGTATTCATTAAGTGAGAAGCTATGGAATTACCACCCCAACTGGTCTATGGCAGCCAGATTGATTTAGTACTAGAGTCTAATGTTCCCGATGAGAAGATAGATCCCTTGACTTTGAAAGAGAAAGGTGTTCCTAGGGAATCTGTTGTGGACAATTTAAAAAAAGGATTTATTCACTACTTTGCTGTCAAGGGGTCCAAACCTTTGATTCCCCAACAAATTTGACATTGAGATCAAGTGTTGACTATAGAAAGTGGAATTCTATTACAGTCCAATACAGGTACTCTCTTTCAATCCTTTCCATTTCACTGGATCAGATTAAAACAGATTTTCTGCAAATTAGATCTTCAGGGTTTCTGTAACTTGGTTTGAATTCATTAAGTAGATTTGTGGAAGATAGTGTTCAACACTCAATACAGTAATTTTGAGTACTTCTTGATGCACTTTCGCTTGTGAAACACTGCTGCAGCTTTCCAATATTTCATCAATGATATATTTAGAGATATTCTTGACTCCTTTGTCATAATTTATTTAGATGTCCTTTTAGTATTTTGGGATTTACACATTTGTGAAATCTTGCAACTCATTAATGGTCATCCATCCTGAGTAAAACTGGAAAAATGCAGTTTTGAAACATCCTCGGTCTCTTTCCTTAATTTCATCAACTCTGAATTTGGCATAAATAGAGGATAAAAAGGTTAAAGCCATTAGAGGTTGGAATGGATGTAAGCATATAAAAGATCTACAGATTTTCCTAGGCCTACCCAAAAATGCTATAACATTTTGTTAATGATTTATCCTCAATAGAATTTCTGGTAATGAACTTACCAAAGAACTAAACGTTTGTTTATTGGAATAATGAACAAGAAGAAGCCTTGGATACTTTGAAGTTGACCTTTATATAAGCATCTGGATTATTCTTTAACCTTTATTATTTGCCTTCACTATTGGGGCCATCTAATGCCAGCAAAATATTCAAACTAAAGAGATGCATCCAATCGCATTTTTCCAAACCTCTAACAGAACTCTGATATCCTTGGAAAAGAACTAATACACATATGACGGAAAGTGGTTGAATGCAAAAGAAGCATTCAATCACTGGTGACATTATGTATTATGTATAAACAGTAATGCATACAATTACATTCTAGAATGACTAAAAAAGCTTGGGGCATCTTCAAACTATGAAGTGTTTCAATTCTGGACAGGGTAGAAGAACTCCTTTTTTCAAGATTGTCTGGTGACATAACATTCAGGCTAAAAGTCAGCACTGACAGGCAGATGCTCTATCCTGGCAAGAAGAACCAGAATTCATGGAACCTGTAACGTCTTACATTCTGGCAACACGAGCGCACATCAATGAAAGAAAAGTTAGTTCTACAAAAAGTCCAAATGAAATGAAAACATGTTTCAAATGCAAGGCTGGGTTCAAGAATTCCATGGAATCTCGACCATCCCATCAGCAATAATCTCATGTTCCATCACAATAACCTTTTTATTCAAACTCAAGATTTGCAAGAAAAAAGTATTGAAATACCTAAGGCTGGGCATTAAGGAAGTCAAAAGAATACAGAGGTTTGGTAACCAAATTTAAATCAAATTATTGTCCAGTACAAAAACGTTTGTAGTTGTGCACAGGCTAAGGCCTATCATAGATCTCCTCCAGGAATACTGTTATCATTGCCCACTCCTCAGCAGCCTTGTCCCCAAATATTGATGAATTGAGTTGTGGAGTTGCCACATTCTAAAGGCCAAACTACTTTATTAATGGAATCGGGTTATCCCACTAAACTAGCACACCTTGTACCTTTAAGCAAGATGCTGAAAGCACACAACTGTGATCAAACCTTCCTGAAAGAAATAGTTTGCTCTCTTGAAATAACTGAGTACTACTGACTGTAAGTCCATTTGCTACCATTCTAAGGTAGATTTTCAAATTGATAGATTGTATAAAATTTTGGAGCAGGATTTAGGATGATTTATGATCACGGGCAAGATGAGTGGACTAGTTGAGCGGGCATGGCAGAGTCTGCATAACATAATTTGTTACATACTTCCACAGGTTTCTCCCAATTCTTTTGCATGTATGGTTTTCATACTAAACTCTTGCCTTCTACCTTCTAGGCATCACAAGTACCCTAAATGTTGATTCTCCTGGCTTAATTAGTATCAATTCACTAAACAGCTGTCATGTATTTGGTCCTGGCGAAATTACATTTCAAAATGTTTGTGACTTCTTAGAGGTCCTACATCTCCCTTAAGTGTAGTAAAGACTGTATCGCTTTTTTAAGAATTCTTTTCCTTTTCAGGTTTTCATCTTAAGTTTAGTGCTTTGCAGGTCCTTTCAGGATAATTCAATCAGTAGAAAGACGGTTAAACTTACCTATGACTTGAAACAATCCCCCTCTCACATATGTGTCCAGGGTTAAATCTGCTGTTGCTGTTTGGAATGCTCTCTCTCCTCCATTGCTATAAGATGGTTGTCCAGAGCTGGAAGTAGAATGAATTCTAGATTCCACGATTAGACAAGGACAGTTACTGTATCTGGGCTGCTGTTTTGAAATAAATAAGTAAAATTAATTTACAATAATAATTACTAAAAAAAATATATCTACTTATGTGTTTCAAGTTTAATAAAGTGATTAGTTTCCCCCATACTTTACCATAAGGAAACTCTGCAATCGTGATGGAGTTCACTGTATGCTGAAGGATAGGGACATATTAAAGAATTTATTAAACTTTGAAAAAGTTAGTAAAAATATGTTTACGTTAAATAAGAATGCGTATTCATTTTATATATTTATTTTATATTAGAACAAAAGAAAATATGCAATAGCACTTTTAACATAATTTTGAATTAAATCTATAAGTAACTTTAAAATACTACATGAAATTCAAACTGTTTTCATGAAGTTAAAAATACATTCTCACTTCGGTTAACAAAAAATAATATGCGTCAATTATTATTGAAAGTGATGTGTTGAATTAATTATAAGTAATTTAATTGTTTTATTAAAATGTTCTTTTCTTTATTTTTGAATTGGAAAAGTTGTTTAAACATTTTATAATTATATAATAAATGTTTATATTTTATTTTTTTTACATTCAATTATATTTATTCATATTTTGACTACTTTAAATAATTGAATTTAACATTTTTCACCTCTATTATTTGTTATGGGAGGATATTGCATTATCAGTGGTTGGCCATGTGTGGTGCTGGACTTAATAATGCTTGTTTTTTGCAGTAATAACCCACAGTCATAAATCTGTCTCCTCCCCCTTTTTAGAGGGTCGAAATATGTAACTCTACACATTTGAATAGCTTTGCACTCTTTGCGAATATCTCAAAGTAGTAATGTTACTCAAAAGTAAGCTGAGCTGATGTTCTTGGGTAAAGCCTTCCCCCTGGATACTAGCTCACTTTAGCCTGGGTGTTTGGGCGTAATGCCTCCCCACAAAGATCAGATCAAAAGCCTTGGTGTTTGGCTGGATCAGAATTTGACCTTCAAGGAGCAAGCACGAAAGGTGGCAGGTACCTGCTATGGGATTCTGGAGATGATAAGAAATATCCTCCCCCTACTGCCTTTCAATGCTAGGAAATTGCTGGTTCAAGTGCTGATTCTCTTGTGGCTTGATTACACCAACGTCTACTTAGGAGCCCGGTGCTCAACATTGAAAAGACTGCTGACGGTACAAAACTGTGCAGCACACCTCCTTATGCAGGCCCCCAATCGGGAATCTGCAAGACGGAGTATCGTCACCCTCCACTGGCTTCCGGTCGCGAAAAGAGTTTAGTTTAAATCATTGTGTATCGTCCATAAGACCTTGCTTTCCAAGTGTCCACCGATTCTCCGTCCATTATCCCGTCTTATCATCCCAATAGATCCTTGCGCTCGGGAAATAAGCACCTGGCAGGTGTGCCCAGGATTAAAAGGTCCCAGTGTGGGGGACGCATGTTCTCCTACAATGCAGCTAAATTGTGGAACCAGTTACCTTATCACATCCGTCTTGAGGATAACCACTTGTCCTTCCGAAAGCTTCTTAAAACCTTCCTGTTTCCCTGAAGACCAGTCGTAGTTCTTAATATGACTCTTCTCCTAGCGCTGGGAGGCCTTCTGGTAGCCATGCGCTATATAAATGCATATAAAAAAAAAAGTGTAAATGTCACATTACAGGTGAAATGTACTCACAAGTGTAAATCACCTTTGTGAATTTACCCCATTATCCACAGTTAGGAAAGAAAATAGAAGAGAAACAGAAATCCTAATGACCTCACAATACTGAATCTGACCAACCCGCAGAGACAATCCAACATATCAGCCAAAGCAAAGTACTGTACCAACACATCAAAAGATCAATTTATTAGACATTGTGTGTTCTTTAAAGGCTTCAGTGACCTTCGAAGTTCCACTTTGGTGCAGTATAATAAGACAGTGTTGTCCACGTACTGCAGTACAGATATATGCCTGTTTCCTAGTTTTAATGGGATGAAGCTGCCCCAAGACTGGCATAAAGAGACTAAAAAGCAGGGATGTGACAATGCACCGCTGTTTGAAGCCCGTGGTTTGAGGGATATTTGCTCACACCACAGAATGCGAGTCCAATTTTACACATACCCGTATATCAATGTTTAAACATTGAGCAATGCATACCAGAAATGTTGACACTACGTCAGGGCAAAATTTAGTTTCAGCAGATGAAATGAATTGTATTAAATTTTTCAAGAATTTATACCTGTAAAATGTTTTGCAACCACAACCAAGGTACATTTTCATCTCAAACTAGTCTTCTTCCAGTATACTCCATGGCGTTTGAGCACGAGCCATACCCTCACATACAGTTGTTACATGGGATATTAGAAAGTATGATTTGCACAATTTTTGCATAATTTTCACCCATTAAAAGTGAACTGACACATTGGTATTTGATGACTGGGTTTTAGGTTGGAACATCTGCCCCAGTTCTAAAAATCTGACAGGTTACAGGAGGAAGTGTAGAATTGGACTTTATTTTATATCTATCTCAGAATGTTGGTTCAGTTGATCTAAAATCATGTCAATTTCAGGAATATGTGTGTGATGCCTAGTTGCTTGTATCTGTGGACCAATCCTCACTAGCCGTTCACTGACAGAATATCAATGAAAAAAATATAGAAGAAAAAAATATTGAGGAAAAAATATAGAATACAAAGATATCGACTGCCTATAATTAAAAAGGTAAGTAAAAAAGTATTGAATCAAATATACCGATTACAATAATATAGTTGTGTTAAATATCGATTTTTAAATATAATTTCGAATGTTAAAATAAACATATATTAAATAAACATATATTAAATATTAACATTAATATAAAAATAAAATATATTTAAATGTATGTTTTAACAAATATAACAAATAAACTTACTTTTAAAAATGTAAACACACACACACATATATATGCTGAAACGCGTAAGGAGAAATGAGTGTTTCCCCTGTCTGCCACGCATTGACGAAATAAAGTCAGCTGTATTTCAGTCGGAGTTGGGCTCTACTTGTTCTTCGTAGCGTCCCTACATCAGCAGGATTCTCCATTCCTGTCCACTGAGCCCGCCCTGCAGGGTCGGGGGCCCCCGGTAAAGTGGAGCCTCTGTGTAAACATTTAATCGAAGGGGGCATGACCCGCTCTTCTGACGAACCAGCCACTGGATTTCCAAGGCAATTTGGGGAATAAAACGTCAGTGAGAAAGGGAGATGAGAGAGTTAATTCTCTTTCTGGCAACTCTGCATTCCAGCAATTACAAGAGCGTGGTAACAGAACTATCTGCACTTTGCAAATTTTATTTTTCACAGTCTGCACTTTTGAAATATGGCATTTACTTTTTGTGACATTTGGTGTTTAAATTACGCTATTGAAGCAAGATGAAATATTGCGCCATGCCACTTGCTGTAAGACTTATTGTAGTGCACCCTGGGGCCTGTAGTCGAGTACTATGCGCCATGTGACCACTTGGAATATAAAGGACACTCACCTGTGACCAAGGCAATATGCTGCTGAAACGCGTAAGGAGAAATGAGTGTTTTCCCTGTCTGCCACGCATTGACAAAATAAAATCAGCTGTATTTCAGCCGGAGTTGGGCTCTACTTGTTCTTCGTAGCGTCCCTACATCAGCAGGATTCTCCATTCCTGTCCACTGAGCCCGCCCTGCAGGGTCGGGAGCCCCCGGTAAAGTGAAGCCTCTGTGTAAACATTTAATCGAAGGGGGCATGACCCGCTCTTCTGACGAACCAGCCACTGGATTTCCGAGGCAACTTGGGGAATAAAATGTCAGTGAGAAAGGGAGATGAGAGAGTTAATTCTCTTTCTGGCAACTCTGCATTCCAGCAATTACAAGAGCGTGGTAACAGAACTATCTGCACTTTGCAAATTTTATTTTTCACAGTCTGCACTTTTGAAATATGGCATTTACTTTTTGTGACATTTGGTGTTTAAATTACGCTATTGAAGCAAGATAAAATATTGCGCCATGCCACTTGCTATAAGACTTATTGGAGTGCACCCTGGGGCCTGTAGTCGAGTACTATGGGCCATGTGACCACTTGGAATATAAAGGACACTCACCTGTGACCAAGGCAATATGCTGCTGAAACGCGTAAGGAGAAATGAGTGCTTTCCCTGTCTGCCACGCATTGACGAAATAAAGTCAGCTGTATTTCAGTCGGAGTTGGGCTCTACTTGTTCTTCGTAGCGTCCCTACATCAGCAGGATTCTCCATTCCTGTCCACTGAGCCCGCCCTGCAGGGTCGGGGGCCCCCGGTAAAGTGGAGCCTCTGTGTAAACATTTAATCGAAGGGAGCATGACCCGCTCTTCTGACGAACCAGCCACTGGATTTCCGAGGCAATTTGGGGAATAAAACGTCAGTGAGAAAGGGAGATGGGAGAGTTAATTCTCTTTCTGGCAACTCTGCATTCCAGCAATTACAAGAGCGTGGTAACAGAACTATCTGCACTTTGCAAATTTTATTTTTCACAGTCTGCACTTTTGAAATATGGCATTTGCTTTTTGTGACATTGAGGTGCCGATCACGATCCTGTAAAAACCGGGTACGAACCGTCGGACGGAGCAAATTCCTCGTCCGACGCGTACCCGGTCGTCAAAATGTACAAACATGGAATTACGATTCGCACGGAAACACCATTTCCGTACGAATCGTACAAAACACCGACCGACGAAAATATACATACAAATGCGATCCGGGAAAGCGACGACGTGACATCGGGACGCACGCAGCCTGCCATTCACGAACCAGGAATTACGATTCGCACCGACGTCATCCCGCACGGTGAATATTTTCCGGCTGCCAAAAACTGCCGGGAAATCAGGACGACGCGAACAAGGAGTACCTGGACGCGACGGACAGACATGGACCCGAACCTAGGTGTCATCCCGGCCCTCATAGCAGTCGACCTCCTCTACAGGTTCCGACGCAGACGCCGCAGAAGGTCAGAACAACTAAGGGAGGGGGGGAAAGTGGGGGAAAGGGGGGGGGCAGGACCAGGGGCAGGCCACAAAACCACCACCAATGTCACACAGCACACATGCCCTGGACATACCTGACCCCCATGCCCTGGTCACCACGAGGGGGTGGGGGCGTGTCCAGCAAAGCCAGCGTTCGCCACAACGGAAGTGCCTGACGACGCGAACCGGCAACACAACTATACAGGTACGTCCCGTACCCACGCCTTAAGAGCCTGGGTACGAGTCGTACCACGCCCACACCTACGTCACCCCAACAATGGTGGGACGGCTGTACCCACGTGGCAAAGGCCTGGGTACGGGTCGCACAAGCATCACATAGCGTGGGTACGGATATTTACGGACCGTACCCCCACCACCGTATGCATGGAGCGTACCCCCAACCCCAACAGTGTAAGTACGACCCGTACCCTCACCCGCGTATGTATGGAGCGTACCCCCACCCCAACAGTGTAAGTATGACCCGTAGCCTCACCCGCGTACATATGGAGCGTACCCCCACCCCAACAGTGTAAGTACTACCCGTACCCTCACCCGTGGACGTATACGTCCCACCCCAACAGTGTAAGTACGACCCGTACCCCCACCCGCGTACGTATGGAGCATACCTCCACCCCAACGGTGTAAGTACCACCCGTACCCTCACCCGCGTACGTATGGAGCGTAACCCCCACCCCAACAGTGTAAGTACAACCCGTACCCTCACCCGCGGACGTATACGTCCCACCCCAACAGTGTAAGTACGACCCGTACCCCCACCCGCGTACGTATGGAGCGTACCTTCACCCCAACAGTGTAAGTACGACCCGTACCCTCACCCGCGTACGTATGGAGCGTAACCCCCACCCCAACAGTGTAAGTACGACCCGTACCCTCACCCGCGGACGTATGGAGCGTACCCCCCACCCCAACAGTGTAAGTACGACCCATACCCCTACCCGCGTACGTATGGAGCGTACCTCCACCCCAACCGTGTAAGTACAACCCGTACCCTCACCCGCGTACACATGGAGCGTACCTCCACCCCAACAGTGTAAGTACGACCCGTACCCTCACCAGCGGACGTATGGAGCGTAACCCCCACCCCAACAGTGTAAGTACGACCCGTACCCCCACCCGCGTATGTATGGAGCGTACCTCCACCCCAACAGTGTAAGTACGACCCGTACCCTTACCCGCGTACGTATGGAGCGTACCCCCACCCCAACAGTGTAAGTACGACCTGTACCCTCACCCGCGTACGTATGGAGCGTACCTCCCACCCCAACAGTCTAAGTACGACCCGTACCCCCATGGAGCGAACCCACACACGTGTATGGACTAAGCGTACATATTGTTAAATAGGAGGGGTGTGTGCCATTCACTCCCAGCAGTGCCCAGACACAGGAGGGGTGTGTGCAGAGTCCTCCCAGCAGTGCCCAGAGACAGGAGGGGTGTGTGCAGAGTCCTCCCAGCAGTGCCCAGAGTCAGGAGGGGTGGGTGCCTATCACTCCCAGCAGTGCCCAGAGACAGGAGGGGTGGGTGCCTATCACTCCCAGCAGTGCCCAGAGACAGGAGGGGTGTGTGCAGAGTCCTCCCAGCAGTGCCCAGACACAGGAGGGGTGTGTGCAGAGTCCTCCCAGCAGTGCCCAGAGACAGGAGGGGTGTGTGCAGATTCCTCCCAGCAGTGCCCAGAGACAGGAGGGGTGTGTGCAGAGTGCTCCCAGCAGTGCCCAGAGACAGGAGGGGTGTGTGCAGAGTCCTCCCAGCAGTGCCCAGACACAGGAGGGGTGGGTGCAGAGTCCTCCCAGCAGTGCCCAGAGACAGGAGGGGTGGGTGCCTATCACTCCCAGCAGTGCCCAGACACAGGAGGGGTGTGTGCAGAGTCCTCCCAGCAGTGCCCAGAGACAGGAGGGGTGTGTGCAGAGTCCTCCCAGCAGTGCCCAGAGTCAGGAGGGGTGGGTGCCTATCACTCCCAGCAGTGCCCAGAGACAGGAGGGGTGTGTGCAGAGGCCTCCCAGCAGTGCCCAGAGTCAGGAGGGGTGTGTGCAGAGTCCTCCCAGCAGTGCCCAGAGACAGGAGGGGTGTGTGCAGAGTGCTCCCAGAGGTGCCCAGAGACAGGAGGGTGTGTGCAGATTCCTCCCATCAGTGCCCAGACACAGGAGGGGTGGGTGCAGAGTCCTCCCAGCAGTGCCCAGAGTCAGGAGGGGTGGGAGCCTATCACTCCCAGCAGTGCCCAGAGACAGGAGGGGTGGGTGCCTATCACTCCCAGCAGTGCCCAGAGACAAGAGGGGTGTGTGCAGAGTCCTCCCAACAGTGCCCAGACACAGGAGGGGTGGGTGCAGAGTCCTCCCAGCAGTGCCCAGAGTCAGGAGGGGTGGGTGCCTAACACTCACAGCAGTGCCCATGAAACGCAAAGGGTGGAGTAGCCACAGATACCATGCCCACAAATTTCAGTCAGGTGCACAAAGACCCTGCAGTACATGTACCACATGTGTGCGCGGCTGGGAGTATACACATGCATAGCGCAGAAAAGAAAACATGTACACATGAAGTCATGTCAATAGTCCACATACACAAGTACAATGACTACCAAGAATGCCACGAATGATGCAGGTGGAGACATCGCTCAGCATGCATGTGCAAAGTAGAAGGAGTCCGTCACACACCCAGCTAATGTACACACAGCTCTGCGCAAAATATTGGGAACACCCTGCAGGGAAGATGTCAGGGTACACAGAGGAAGGAATACACCTTTGGACAATTTCACGATGCAGCAACTGCTTACATGAACACAGAAACCTAGCTAACACCGTGTGATGGCACACAGATCCCAGGGTCCCCCCTATGACCAGCACACTACTACATTTCCCACACAACCAACACATGATCACCACCCAAAATCATGTAGCAGCCCCACCAACAGCAATATCAGAAAAGCAGTAGTGTTCAAAGGAAACAAAAATGGCTTTAATCAGCATGATCCAAAATTGTATGTTCGTAGAAAGTTCAATATTTACAAAGCCCATAGGGCAGTCCAGAAGTCACAGCTGGATGGGGGACACAGTGGGATGCGTGTCCCCTAGCTTGCCTGCACAGTTACATTCCGTCGTCTTCCACGGGGGTGAGGGCATCATGTGGGGGGGAAGAAACAGGCACCGCAGGGACAGGAGGGTGAAGGGTAGGCGTCGTGGGTGCAGGGATGGAGGACTCCACCACAGGGGGTGGGGCAGGGCCAAAGGTGGAGGCCAGAAGCTCGCTGCACACCTTAGCAAGGTCCTCCAGGGAATCCCCTGCACCCAAAGGAACCACAGGCCCCAAGGAGGGGGGGGGTCAGAGGGATGGGTCGCAGCGCCACTGGGGGAGGGTGTAGACGGGGGAGGGGAATCAACCACCCTGACCGAGGACTTCCTTGACCGCTTGCGTGGTGGCCTCACTGTGGGGATCAGGGACAGAGCGGCCATGAAGGAGTCTTTGGGGGAGATGTGGCCAGGAGAGCTGAGGGGAGGGGATTTGGAGGGAGTGGATTGGGTGGAATGCGGACTCCCACTCTGGCTGCGTGTCACACGTTTGCCCCCCGACCCAGTGGGTGTGCCTACTTCACCCTGTGTGTGCGTGTCAGGAGGTGTGCGGTGGACCTTCCCTGCTGGTGTGGTGCCTGTGTGTGTTGTGGTGGGTGCATGCTGACGTCTGGGTGTACGTGGGACAGGCATGGGAGTGGGAAGTGTGGATGGGGCAGGGGTAGGGGGTGGGACGTAGCGCTGCAGGAGACCCACTGCTGCAGTCAGTATCGAGTCTATCGACCTCAGCAAGCTGCGTTGGTCAGCCTGCGATGAATGAATGCCCTCCAAGTATGCCTCCATGTTGTGCACCACTTGGCTGTGGCCATGGAGGACATTAAGGATCGCAGCCTGACCAACCTGCAACTGCCGCTGGATGTCCACAGACTCGGCATTGGCGGCAGCAGTGGAGACAGGGGCAGGGGGTGCGGTGCCTGGCAGGAAGGAGACATGTGGTGACCGGGCACGTTGGGAAGGGACACGAGCAAGTGGGAGGCGGCTGATGGCAATGGAGGGGGCGGGGCGAGATGTAGTGCCACTGTCAGCTGCTGGTGCAGCCGCCGCCCACTCGGAGAGATCATCCTCGGACCCGTCAGCTTCATACTCTGTTGTGCCAGTCGACAGGTCCCCGGCTTCACTCTCCTCCGCCTCAGTCCCACTTGATGTGCCAGCCCCGATGTCACCGCTGGAACTGGTGCTCGGTCCCTCTGCTCCGTCTGTGCCCATGTCTCCCTCCGTGTCCCCCGACGATGCTGTGGGCATGGTGAAGAGACAGAAATTAATCATACACCTGTATACATATGTCACATGAGTCCAATCTACATAGGTCACAGTGCATAGCCTGAAACAAAAGAAGAGTTACATCTACAAAACAAGGTACATATGTAGGGCATGCAAGACACAGTTGTTTGACCCACCATGCCACCGAAAAACTATGGAGAGCATGACACAATAGCAAATGAGATGGAATGGAATTTTGACTGAGGAGCAAGGCCCTGGGGACAATCCAGCACTGCATCTGCACCACACAGCGTGGCAGGAAATAGGGATGAGCAGGGACCATATCCAGGAACAAGAGGCACATGCAGCATAGGTTATACTGAAAACATGCCCACCATGACTGGCCCACTGCACCTTGAGTGCATGTCCAGACAAACATCACACACTGGCCAGTCCTAGCAAGGAGATATCAGGTTGTGACATGAAGGCCATGCCTGCACCACCCACCCCCTACATGAGACTATTATTTGGAGACACAGGAAGCACTTACATCCCTTAGTCTGGGTGAAATACACATGGGATGCAACAAATCAAGGTTGCACACAAAATACCCAAGGTGCGCCTGTCCAAAAATTCATGTACAAATGGGCATCATCAGATGATTGTAACAAGACACACAGTCAATGTCCACCGTGAGTATGAACAAGGAAAATCAGGTCGGTCTGTACAGTGGACACTTGTACTACATTTCACGTCAAAATACATTTGGCCAGGGGACAATGGCACAGAGCACAACCTATGCTGTAGACACAGAGATTGTCAACATATTCGGATTACACACATGATACCTAGGAAAATATGCCCCTGGGGACAGTAGTGGCCACACAACTCCATGCTCCTGAATGGGAATGACTGCAACACACGCTACCATCCCCGCACTATGCGTACCGCACACTCATGCACATCATGTCACAGGCCACCACATAGGACATGCGTGCTGTAAGGCCTCACACTTGAGAGACTAACTCCCATGTCTGGACTCAGCATTAGTGCCAACTGACATGGAACCCACAACACCAGAACTGGACAGGGCACAGGCAAGGTCCCAAAACCTGTTACACACCACCCCCACACATGATGCTGCAGGCATTGTACACGTGGAGAAGGTGCCAGGCTACATAACCTTGTGACGGAGTGACTCCACACAGACCAGGGAACACATTGCAAGGAGGGGAAGGGAGGCAGGAGAGCACTGCAATACTGTGGGTAACAGGATCTGCACAGCACCATTAAACCCTGGCAGTGCATCCATGAAACAGTGCACTTACAAATGCTGGTGAAACACAACAAACACACATGTACCTACCCCCTTCCTGCTGCTGCATCTCCTGTAAGCGCCTGTCCAAGTCTGGAAAGACCACCGCCAGCACACGCTTGTGGATGTGGGAGAGACGGCGGCGCCCGCGGTTCTTATGGCTCTCAGGTGAGTCCCCCAGCAGGACCCGTGCGATCCTCCACGTCCAGCACCGGATATCCTGCCAGCGTTTCCTCACCTGGGACAGGCGCCGCTTCAGACCATCCGCACTCCGGCGGTCAGCCAGATCTGCTCCTTGGCAGAGGCGCCTACCTGTGAGGATGAACAAGTGACACTACATCAATACACCTGCAACATGTCACAGAGACACATATGAGAACAAATTAGCTGGTTACAACAAGGCATGTCATGCAGCCAACGCATTGCACCTTTGCCATAGGGTCATACTCCTCTGGGGAAGGGCAAAAGCAGTACGTGCCAGTGAAAGTACACAGGTGGAATGAGGGCAAAGACACAATCAATTATCAAGGCTCACACTTTGCATCACACCCACCCCTCCTGTCTCTGGGCACTGCTGGGAGTGATAGGCACCCACCCCTCCTGTCTCTGGGCACTGCTGGGAGGACTCTGCACACACCCCTCCTGTCTCTGGGCACTGCTGGGAGGACTCTGCACACACCCCTCCTGTCTCTGGGCACTGCTGGGAGTGATAGGCACCCATCCCTCCTGTCTCTGGGCACTGCTGGGAGGACTCTGCACACACCCCTCCTGTCTCTGGGCACTGCTGGGAGTGATAGGCACCCACCCCTCCTGTCTCTGGGCACTGCTGGGAGGACTCTGCACACACCCCTCCTGTCTCTGGGCACTGCTGAGAGTGATAGGCACCCGCCCCTCCTGTCTCTGGGGACTGCTGGGAGGACTCTGCACACACCCCTCCTGCCTCTGGGCACTGCTGGGAGACATCAGGCATTCCCCCCCTGGGACCCCCCCTACAGTACATAGCATGTGTGTCACACCTGGACACAATGGCAGAAGTCACAGTCACAAAAAAAGAGACACAGTCTGTGCTAGTAGCTCTGCACTCACCTGATACCCTGGTCGCCCATACAGCAGGGGGTACTGTGGGAGGATCACATTCAGCAATGCCAGGTTCTCCTCCAGGGTGAATGGCTGTGACCTCTCCACAGACCTTGACATGGTTCCAGGGAATCAGGAGCAGCAGCAGTGTGGTAGAATCTAAATATGTGCAGGCAAGTGCTCCCTCATGGGACCTGGCTGCCTTATATCTGCCTTGCTGGCCTGTTTCATGCACAGGAGTACAGAGTGATTGGTCACTCACCTTTGCATCCTATGTTTCCTCCAATCCCTTCAAACCTAGCACAGTCAGTGGGTTCTTATTGTGTTTTTTTCTTCAGCATGATGTCAACCCCACAAACACATTGCAACAAAGTAGATTCATTCCAACTGACTTCTGCTGTGCCCCTTCCAGAACAAATTCAAACTTAAAACTTGGTCTCCATGACAACCAGCATGCATGTAGGCCTTAATACTTGTCCCTCATGTGTCCCCTAAGTAAAATTGAGCTTCACCCACAGGTATGGTGCGTTCCGGGCCCCTAGGGCACCCCAAATGCATAGCAATGGCCCTTACACGCGTGCGTACGTTCACTATCACTATGGGTGTCCTCGTGTACTCGTACTGGTACGGCCCATACACACGCCTGTACGTTCACTATCACTACGAGTACGCATACGCGAGAACACCCATAGTGGTACGGCCCGTACACACGCCTGTACGTTCACTATCACTACGAGTACGCATACGCGAGAACACCCATAGTGGTACGGACCGTACACACACCTGTACGTCCACTATCACTATGGGTGTCCTCGCGTATGCGTACTCGTAGTGATAGTGAGCGTACAGGCGTGTGTACGGGCCGTACCACTGTGAGTACGCATACGCGAGGACACCCATGGTGATAGTGAATGTACAGGCGTGTGTACGGTCCGTACCACTATGGGTGTTCTCGCGTATGCGTACTCGTAGTGATAGTGAACGTACAGGCGTGTGTACGGGCCGTACCACTGCGAGTACGCATACGCGAGGACACCCATGGTGATAGTGAACGTACAGGCGTGTGTACGGTCCGTACCACTATGGGTGTTCTCGCGTATGCGTACTCGTAGTGATAGTGAACGTACAGGCGTGTGTACGGGCCATACCACTGCGAGTACGCATACGCGAGGACACCCATGGTGATAGTGAACGTACAGGCGTGTGTACGGTCCGTACCACTATGGGTGTTCTCGCGTATGCGTACTCGTAGTGATTGTGAACGTACAGGCATCTGTACGGGCCGTACCACTGCGAGTACGCATACGCGAGGACACCCATGGTGATAGTGAACGTACAGGCGTGTGTACGGTCCGTACCACTATGGGTGTTCTTGCGTATGCGTACTTACTGACCGTACACATGCCTGTACGCTCACCATCACTATGGGTACACATACGGCAGCACTCCCATAGTGATATGGGAACGTACACAGGCCCTCTTAGCAGCAGTACGGTGGTTTTCACACATCACAGTGGTGACAGGCTGCACACAGGAAGGAATAGGGCTGACATACTTGTCCATGGATGGACATCAAGGCATTGTCTGGGCAGTACTACATGTGTGGGGCACAGGTGTGACAGGCTGTGAAGTGGCACATTACTCCTGAGTCGAGAAGGAACCAGATGTATGATGAGATGTGTACAGATGTAATGTGTGACGGTGCAATGTATGCCAGGCATGCCCTTGACTCCTTTGACATGTGTGCATGTCGTACTGCACACTTGGGATGAGCGTCACTGGCATGGCACGGACACCAACACACGGAAGTGTCCCCTGATGCCCGGTACAGGGGTTACCACACCTGACATTTCACTACCCACGGTGCACGATGTGACTATGTCATGTATGTGTGGGGGGTTCCCATTAGGTTGATGTTGGAGCACCCTCAAAAGCTGCAGCTGTTGCAGCAACCAACATGTGTCTGTGTGTAGATTGACATTGCACACTGTTCTGCACACCATGCCACATGTAGTATCGGATGTGAGGTGCGTATGTATGTATGGGACACGGAGTAGCGTAACAAGGACATGTCTGCATCCTCTCTTTGAATGTGTGGTGAGTCATCACATGTACACCTTCATGGCAAGGTGTGTGGGCTGTCCTAGTGTAATGTCATGTGACCTGTGGCTCTAGTGTTCCGCTATCAGTCTCTGCAATCGACATCCTACTTCTGCTGATGTGTGGATGTATGTCACTCCTGTCTTGCGTCTGGCTGTTCACTTGCACTGGGACACAGCTAATCCCATGCCATGGCATGTGGAGGTTCACAATCTCCGTGTGTAGCTGGGTCTTGGTAGGAGTGTCACCTGCCAGCCATACGTGTCCAGGGCATGTGGCACATACCTGACTCCGTATGTAGCATATGTGTATAGACAGATTAACATGTGCTCAGTACAAAATAATTGTTGTTGTGGTGCACTCACTCTTCCTTGTCACTTCCAAATTACTGCAGAGCGCCGCCTCTTCCCCGAGCAATTCTGGACTTGGCTGCCATGCGGGAGAATGACTGCATCCGGTGCTACCTCTTCCCCCAACGGTTGATTCTGGATTTGACGGCGAGACTGGCACCACACCTGCAACCGCTGCACAGGTATCCTACGGCACTGACACCCAAGCTGAAGGTAATGGCAGCCCTACATTTTCTAGCCACGGGTACCTTTCAAAATACCATAGCTCATGTTGGTGGCATGTTCCAGAGCATGTTCTGCCGTGTGCTGCATGATTTCTTAGAGGCCATGTTTATTCACCTGGATGACTTCATCCATTTTCCTACCCCTGAAATGTTGACTGGGGTCAAGTGTGGATTCTATGCCCTGGGAGGGATGCCCCATGTCATTGGGTCCATAGATGGGACACATGTTGCTTTGGTACCACCACAGGCACAGGAGGTAGCGTACCATAATCGCAAGCAGTACCACTCCATCAATGCCCTTGTGGTGTGTCTGTCCAACATGGTGATTTCACATGTCTGTGCTCGTTTTCCAGGATCAGCACACGATGCCTACATCATGAGGCGTAGCAGGGTGCCTGAAATGATGACGCAGCTGCGCAACGAACGAGCATGTGTTGTTGGTGGGTACAGTCTGTCTGTCCTGTATTTTGCGTAGACTTCCAGCACGACCGCTTCTCCTGTCCTGCTTATGTCCATGTGCTTTCCATGTAGGGGACGCTGGCTATCCCAACATGCCATGGCTGATCACACCTCTCCGCAACCCCATCACGCCGGCCCAGCTCCGCTACAACACCGCCCATGGCCGGACAAGGCGAGTGATAGAGAGGACGTTTGGCCTCCTGAAGAGCCGATTCAGGTGCCTACACAAGACCGGCGGCGCCCTCCCATATGCCCCGGCGAAGGTCTGCAAAATCTTCATGGTCTGCTGCATGCTGCACAACATGGCAGTTGAGAAAGCTGTGCCAGTCATCCTGGATCAAGATGACGAGGACCATCCACCCGTGGAGGACGAAGGTCTTGGCAATGGGGCTAGTGATGTGGAGGATGTGGAGCCGCAAGAGGACATCTGGACTCAGCTCATACGCGACTTCTTTGCTTAGTGGTGAGTACCAGTGTCTGAGTGTGCACGCATTGGTCCCCGTGTGGCATGTGTTGTGATGTGTGTCTCCACATGCATGTATGGCACGTGAGTCAGAGGTGTGTGTGGGTGTGTCACTGGAGTGATGGTGCCAGTGATGGTTGTATTTCCCCAGTCATAATTGTGACCTAGCATGTTGTCATCCCTACATGTGTCGAGTAAATGCACATGCAAGTGGCTGTGCTTTTTGTGGCTGACTTCTTGTGTGTCTCTCTTCCCCAGGTACTTAAGCATGCCGTCTGCTGCTTGCATTGTTGTGGCACTGCTATTCCTCATGGACACGTCATCGTGTGCTGACTCAGCGTTACAGGCACGGACACGTTTGGAAGTCTCCTTAGGGTAAGGGATGCATCAGGGGTGTATTGGGTGTGGCAGTTGTTCACGATGTATGCACACTGCCCCTGTCGATGTTTGTTTCCTCTGCAGACATGTTGCATCACCATGGTACACATGACATGCAGCTGGGTACACATGAATAGATGGTCAGACTAGTTTACAGTCATCTGTGATGGGATAGTGGATTGTGATGATGGCATCAATGTGTGTAACACTGCCCTCGGACACATACGGTTTGCATTGGCTTGACATGGTGTGGGACTTCCACATCAGAGGATCAATGGTGTATGGCAGCCTCTCCGTGAGCAGCAGGGGGTGTTTAGCTGTTAGCCGACACTTGTGTGCCAGTTCCATGGCTATCACGCATTTGTGCTGCAGAAGGGGGGTGCCAGTGTTGGACCCACATGTTACTCCACATGACCTGTGTATGTGTACTCCGAGTTGCCTCTGCATTCCCGAATACATGACTAATAAAGGTGTCCCTATGCCTCCAAGGTGCCTCTTCTCAGTCAATGCTGGTGTGTTGCCACGGTGCATCCGGCATGGCCGGCATGGTTTTCCCTGATAGTGGCTATGTGTCTATGTGTAGAGTAGCAAGATGCAAGCTGTGTGTGTGGGATGAGACTGTGTATTGTGCATGATGTCCATGACTGTGTGGGTATTGTGACATGTGCCATCCCCATGCATCCAACGTTGGCCAGGCCCCCATTATCTGCATCTACCGGACTCAAGCTTGCAGGACATGGTTCTGCCACCTGTCTACACATACCTGGGTGCCCCCCAGGACACTGGACATGATCCCTGACCTCTGCGCATGACTGTTGCTGTACTCAATATGTCTGTCGGCACGGTTGTGCGGCCACCCCCTCAGCTGGTTGGGCCCATCACGGGTGTGTATGGTGCTCCATGTCTGTCTTGCCTCATACACTGTGACCCGTGTGTCCTGTGCCAGACTCAGGCCCCAGGGTGTGGATGGTTGAAGTCAAAAGAGAACTCAGGCATGTTTAGACTTTACAAGACACATGTAAGGTAATAATGCAACCAGCAGGCATCTTCTCTTCATGGTGTGACTTTTTATTTTAGTGGGGGGGGGAGATGACATGAGGGGCTTTCCGGGTGTTTTGAATCCAAAGTTCAGTAGGGGAGTTGGTGTCCTTGCCATTG
The DNA here is from genome assembly GCF_964204655.1 of Triturus cristatus. Taxonomy (NCBI): domain Eukaryota; kingdom Metazoa; phylum Chordata; class Amphibia; order Caudata; family Salamandridae; genus Triturus; species Triturus cristatus. The sequence goes on from NC_140580.1 coordinate 691,093,662, forward strand.
CAAATCCTCAGAGTCCATGCCACAGTCTTTGTCAACATTGGTCAGACAGTGACCAGCAAGGCCATGTGGCAGAGAATGTCTTTTGATGCTGTGCTGCTGTTGCTCCAGTGGGCCAGGTGCCAGGCCAGGTGTCCTAGGAGATGGTTCTGTAGCGCCGACCCTCACGGTCTTTTCCGTGGACGACCCGCCCTCCTGCGGGGACCCTCAGAAGCAGGCCGTGACGATGTTTGGGATGCTCCATCGGATGTTTCCTCCTCCTCCTCCTGATCCCTCCCTGTGGGTGGTGATGTTCTACGCCTTCTGGCACAGGGAGGGTTGCCCATGTTGTCGGCCATCCGACGGAGTGTACTGTGAATTCCCGTGAACACCGTCACGAGCTCAGCCTGTCTGTCCTCCATCCTTCGTTGGTGTTGCAGTAGACAGGCATGTTGCTCCGCATGTTGCTGGGCCTGCTGGGTCTTGATCTCATCGAGGGTCCCCTTCATATCGTTGAGGGTGGACACAACCTGGGCCATGCCCGTGGTGTCCTGCCGGTATGTGTCCAGGATGTTTCGGACATGGGAATATACCGGATCCCCAGCCAACTGGTCAGGCTGGCGCCTCCGCCGTCCTCCACTCCCACCACCCCTGCCCACTTGCACCTGGCCTGCCCTTGTGGGCACATCGGGTCTCCGGGACCCCTGAGGGGTGGCATTGGCATTGTCGCCTGCCTCCTCCTGGGTGCCCGGGACACCGTGTCCCTCCTGGCCAGCCTAGCTGCTTTGTGGTGGTGGGGCAGGGATCCTGGGTGTCTCCTGGGATGTGGCAGGAGTGGGGGTGGTGGTTGGCCCCGTTGTACCTGACGCAGGTGCTGCAGGTCGTTGGACACCAGAGGGGCCAGGTTGGTCGGGGTCGTCCACAGAGTGGTGAGAGTCGTCGCTGCCGGTGGGATCGGCCTCCCGCAGAGCCGGGTCCTGTGAGTCTTCCCCCCCAGTGTTGGGGGGTGAACCACGAGGTTGACCTGTGTGTGAGAGAGACAATGTTAATTTTGTTCCATGCAACATCCATGTTTCATTAGTTTAAAAGTTGGAACATTTCCTCTGGGAATTTGGATCTGTCTTGCATTCCACTCACAGTGCACTTGTGCATGGGTGTGTCCCTTGGGCACAGCTTTGGCGACTTTAACTATGTGTGGCACAGTCTTACTTGCTGCGTCAAGTGTGACTGCAGTCAGCAGTGGAGTGGGCAGGTGTGGCGAGCCGTGCATTGGCGCCTTCCGTGTTGCACTGTACGTGGGCACATGAAGTTGTTCCACACACTTCAATGATGCAGGTAGCTGTCGTTGTGCTCATGCACAGGTTGTGACATGGCCCTGTGTTTTGCCATGGAGGAGAGGGGGGGTGCTGGCACTGGCCACCCTTGTCTACATGCAGGCATTCCCACACACCACAAGGCTGATTTGCTCTCTCCTGTCCCCCTCTCCCTCCCTCTCTGTCCCCCTCTCCCTCCCTCTGTGTGTCAGCCTCCTCCCTCTGTCCGTCTCCCTGTGTCTCCCTCCCTCTCTGTCACCCTCTCCCTCCCTCTCTGTCCCCCTCTCCCTCCCTCTGTGTGTCAGCCTCCTCCCTCTGTCCGTCTCCCTGTGTCTCCCTCCCTCTCTGTCCCCCTCTCCCTCCCTCTCTGTACCCCTCTCCCTCCCTCTGTGTGTCACCCTCTGTCACCTCAGCCCAGCTTCCTGGGCACACACTGTTAGCAGTTCTTTGAATGGCCCTTGGATTGTTGCTGTGAGTTTGTTTCTGATCTCCAGGCACCCATTGGGTGTAGTGTGTGTGTCTGCGCTGCTGCTGTGGTGGTGTGTGCTGCCACTCTTTCACAGTGTTGGCTGTTCATTAGCTGCTGTCATGTGCAAAACAGTGCCCTCACCCCATGTGGTAATGCAAGGCGTCCGCCATTTGCTGGCGAGTCTTTCCTGTGTGGGGACACACTGTTTGTCTGGCTGTGACCTAGGCCATATGGGCAGAGGGCATTGTTGTCTGCTTCTGAGTTGCACTATGTGATTTTTGGGGCCCACCCTCCCGCCATCCGGGTTACCGTGTCATGTGTTGGTGTCTTCTGTGGCCTGTGACTTGACATTGTCCAGCTGGGTGCATGGGGCATGGTGGCGCCAGTGGCATGTGCGTGTTCATGGAGTGTGGTTGAGTCATGCGATAGCTTGGGGTGGTTGCGTGCCTGTTTGTGAGTTTGGTTGTGGATGACGTTCCCCCCATGTGAGGTGCGTTGTTTGTGTACTCACCCGGGTCCCGAAGTCCTCCTAATCCTTCGACTGCCTCCACCGGCAGTATGGCCATCACCCTCTCCTCCCAGGGATGGTAGTGTACGGGTCTGCGGGACGGCCCTCCTCCAGTGATGTTGGCCTGGTTGTGTTCATCCGTCATCTTGGCTCGGACCCTCCTCCGCAGATCGAACCACCTGGCTTGGCATTCCTGCTTGTTCCTTCTGGTGTCCGCAACAGCATTCACAGCATCGACGATGGTCTGCCACATGGCTGTTTTTTCTGAAATGCTGGTCTGTCTGACCAATGTTCCAAAGAGGTGTGGCTCGACTCTGAGGATTTCATCGACAAGGACCTCCAACTTTCGGTTACTGAACTTTGGATTCTTGTTAGTGGGCATGGTGAGGGGTGTGGGTGTGGATGGGGGTGTGTGTGTGTGGATGGTTGTGGGTGTGTGGGTGTGGTTGTGCAGGTGTGTGTGTGAATGTGATGAGGGGGTGTTTGTGAAGGTGGTTGTGTGAAGGTGTGCAAGTGTAAGGTGTGGTAAAGCTTCTAGTATGGTGCTGTAGGTTGTCTGTGGGGTCTGGCAGCAGTGAGTCTGTTGCAAAGGCTCATGGTTTGTGTGTGTGGGCCCTTTTTATTGGTCCATTGGTGGGTGTGGCTGTGTTTGAAGTTTGGGTGGGTGTGTTATAAGGAGTGGTGGTGTTTTGGGCCTCTGTTTGTTTTTGGCAGTTGCAGGTCAGTGAATGTGTTGTTTTAGTGGTTGTTGGACATGTTTAGTGGCTTTGTGCCATTCGAATGGTGTATTCTTGTGTTGTTTTGGTTTGTCCTGGTTGTGTACGTGCGTTTTTAGCGTGTGTACGGGGTGTACATGGGCCATTTTGTTGTACAGTGCTGTCCTTGTGTGTGACTTGGTACGACTCGTACATGCGGTTGTGATGTTGGGGCCTGGGGTGCGCTCCGTACTTAGGATGTTGTGGTGGGGGTACGACTCTGACGTACACGGGTGTACATACACGGGTGGGGGTACGACTATAATGTACACGGGTGTACATACACGGGGGGTACGACACGTACAGGGGTGTACATACACGGAGGGGTACGACACGTACAGGGGTGTACATACACGGGGGTACGACACGTACACGGGTGTACATACACGGGTGGTGGTACGACTCTAATGTACACGGGTGTACATACACGGGGGGTAGGACACGTACACGGGTGTACATACACGGGGGGTTCGACACGTACACGGGTGTACATACACGGAGGGGTACGACACGTACAGGGGTGTACATACACGGGGGGTACGACACGTACAGGGGTGTACATACACGGAGGGGTACGACACGTACACGGGTGTACATACACGGGGGTACGACACGTACAGGGGTGTACATACACGGAGGGGTACGACACGTACAGGGGTGTACATACACGGGGGCTACGACACGTACACGGGTGTACATACATGGGGGTACGACACGTACAGGGGTGTACATACAAGGGGGGTACGACACGTACACGGGTGTACATACACGGGTGGGGGTACGACAAGTACAGGGGTGTAAATACACAGGGGGTATGACACGTACAGGGGTGTACATACACGGGGGGTATGACACGTACAGGGGTGTACATACACGGAGGGGTACGACACGTACACGGGTGTACATACACGGGTGGGGATACGACACGTACAGGGGTGTACATACACGGGGGTACGACACGTACACGGGTGTACATACACGGGGGGTACGACACGTACAGGGGTGTACATACACGGGGGTACGACACGTACTGGGGTGTACATACACGGGGGGTACGACACGTACACGGGTGTACATACACGGGTGGGGGTACGAAACGTACAGGGGTGTACATACACAGGGGTACGACACGTACACGGGTGTACATACACGGGGGGGGTAGGACACGTACGTACGGGGGCTGGGGGGGGTCGGCGCGTACGTACGGGGGCTGGGGGGGGTCAGCGTGTATGCGGGCACATGTCTCCATGGTTGCTATGGGTGTTCGGTGCGGACGGTGTTTTTTCCATACGATTGTAACTTCTGACGCACGGGATGGATCGTGATTCCGCGGTCGGACTTCACTTTTCACATTTGTACGGTGATTCGTCCGAGGACGTGTCGGACACTTTTTCCGACCCGAGGACGTGTGGGGAATGATTCCCAATGCGATTCGTATGGTCTTTTTCCCATGCGAATCGTAATTGGCAGTTTGTACGGCACTTGTACGATTCGTACGGTAAAAAGACCGGATACGAGTCGTACGGGGAAATTTTTTACCGGATCGTAATTAGCACCTTGGTGTTTAAATTACGCTATTGAAGCAAGATGAAATATTGCACCATGCCACTTGCTGTAAGACTTATTGTAGTGCACCCTGGGGCCTGTAGTTGAGTACTATGGGCCATGTGACCACTTGGAATATAAAGGACACTCACCTGTGACCAAGGCAATATGCTGCTGAAACGCGTAAGGAGAAATGAGTGTTTTCCCTGTCTGCCACGCATTGACGAAATAAAGTCAGCTGTATTTCAGTCGGAGTTGGGCTCTACTTGTTCTTCGTAGCGTCCCTACATCAGCAGGATTCTCCATTCCTGTCCACTGAGCCCGCCCTGCAGGGTCGGGGGCCCCCGGTAAAGTGGAGCCTCTGTGTAAACACATATATATATATGAATATACATAAATAAATAAACTAATAGTTTAAATCTTAATATAATTTAGAAAAATGTAAATAATGAATTATCAAATATATATATTTTTATATATACCAAAAACATAAAATATTAAAAAAGAAAACCAATTTAATTTAAAATAATAACTAAACACATATTTTCCTTAATGTGATTATAAATAATTTGCAAACAATACATATTGACATTTTTAAATATTATTATAATAAATCAAACACGTAGGGAGTCATTAAAATGAGTCCGTCTGCCATCCTATCGTATTTGGGACCGCCCGCCTACAAGTTGCGGTCCCACAGGGCAAAATTATGATGCGACCGCCACTGTCGCAGTCGCATTGCCCATGTTTTGTATTTCGCTGGGTGCTGCGCTCTGCATCACCTGCCGCAAGACAAAACAGACACCCCACACATATCCCTGCACTACATGGCAGGCACCATGTGGTGCCTACCACATGGTGTAGGAATATGTAGGGGGGCACCATTGGCACCCCCAGTGCCTTTGTCCCTGGCCCATGGGGTTAGAGGGGTCTGCTACAGACCAAAAAATCAATATCCGCCTCCCGTTTTGCAGTGATTTGACTGCCGCATAACGACCAACAGAAAGGGATATTGTAATCCCTACAGTGGTGCCTAACAGGCACCGCCACCATTCTGAGATTATAGGAAGGTCCGACAGGCGGTCGGATATAGACCACCTGTCGGGACTGTGGCAGTCCCACCCTTCCAGAAGACATTATAATATGGCAAACGGAGATCCCCCTTCCGGTAGCGAGATGACAGCCACCGACAGCCTGTCGGTGGCAGTCTCCATGCCATCATAATCAGGCCCATAATTATCCAAATCACAACATAAACTTAATATTGAATATTAAAATAAATACATATATCTTTCCCACTACATTAAAAAAGAAAAAAGTTTATACTAAATAAATATAAAAATAAGTACTCCCACCTAACACAACACAACAATAAAAAAATTCTTTACATCACACAAAAATAAGATTTACTACACTAAGAAAAATAAATATAAAATATAATATTGGAAAATACTACAATTTACTATTCCCAGTACAATTAACACAACAATACATATTATAATTAGCAAAAAATAATAATTTTCCCACACAGTCAGTGAAACAGTAGGGAAAGTGATGGATTGCGGAGGGGTAAAATTTACTATTCCCACTCCAGTCAGTGCAACAGTAGGGAAAGTGTGTGGATTGCGAAGAGGAAATATGTAATATTCCCACTCCAGCCAGTGCAAATGTAGGGAAAGTGTTGTATTGTGGAGGGGTAAAATTTACTATTCCCACTCCAGTCAGTGCAATAGTAGGGAAAGTTTTGGATTGCAGAGGGGTAGAATTTACTATTCCCTCTCCACTCAGTGCAAAAGTAGGGAAAGTGTTGCATTGCAGAGGGAAAAATGTATTATTGCCATTCCAGTCAGTGCAACAGTAGGGAAAGTGTAGGATTGTGGCGGGGTAACATTTGTTATTCCCATTCCAGTCAGTGCAACATCAAAAATAAGTAAAATATCTTAAACAAAATGAAAATAATGTAAAAACAGTAAATACATTTAAAAATGTGTTGAATACAAAATAGAAATATATTTAATAAGAAACATGTAAAAATAATTCACTTACCACCCCATACCCCTACAAAACCCTCAACCCACATCTAAATTAAAAAAAAATGTACTTGCCCAATTAACACAATTATTTATCAATAAATCAAATATTATTGATGGAAATCTAAATTTAAATTCATTCAAATTAATTAACTTCCCACCCTTTACCTGTATAAATTCCACAAACCCAACCTAAAACTAAACCAAAAAACAAATGAATAACACAATTAAATAAATTAATTTACAATAAATAACTGTTAGTATTTCTCAAATAATTAACAAATAAATTAAAATAGTTTACTCCCCACCCTATACCAATATAAACCCCACAACCCAAACCTAAAAAACATTTGATTAAACTTTAATGAATTAATATTAACAATGAATTATTACAAAATAATTTACTTCCCTGCTTTTACCCCTATAACTCCACAACCCACAGCTAAAAAAAGTAATTACACAATTAACATAATTAATTAACAATTAATTAATTAATATTAATTAACAACCAATTTTTAATTAATTAAAAATAATTTACTTCCCACCCTTTACCCCTATAACCCCACAACCCACCCCTATAAAAATAATTACACAATTAACATAATTAATTATAAGTTAATGATTTATTTTTATTTAACAACTCATTATTAATAAATTAAAAATGAATTACTTCCCACCCTTTACCCCATAACAAGCCACAATCTGCAAAAAACATTTCCATAAAAATAATTATAATACGAATAAACAAAATTAATATCAATTAAATAAATAATGTTAATTAAAGATAAGTGTTGGTTTATTATTACTAAATTACTTCCCACCCTATTCCCCTATAAACCCACAACCAACTACAGAACTAAAAAACACAAAATGTAATTAAATTTAATTTCATAACTACTAAAAATGTAACTATAGTTAGAAACATAAACAATAATTAAACAAAAAAAATAATGTCATATACATTTAAAATAAATACTAAAAAACATAACAATAAGTAAAAAACAATTTTAAAGAACTATGGGGGTCATTACGATGGCGGCAGACTTCAGTCCATCCACCATCGTGGAGTGGGACCTGCCGCCTACAGGGCGACGGTCCCACAGGGGTTATTACAATGCTACATTTAACATTGTGGCAGTTGCTGCTAGCTGCAGCACCCGCCACAATGTTAAAAATGCACTGCTGACATTTCCCTGCATTACATGGCAGGCACCACGAGGCGCCTGCCACATGGTGCAGGGAAATGCTCCCCAAGTGCACACACCAACTGCCCCTGCAAAAGGGGGGCCCACAACAGGCCACCACATTACATCCCCGCCAGCCTTTTCATGGCGGGAGACTCACCATTGAAAGGCTGGCGGGGATCCAGCATCCAAATCTGGCAGGGGGTGCCTGCTAGGCACCGCCACCATTCTGTGGGTGCGGGCGGGTCCGACAGGCACTCATAATGAGTCGGGCCCGTGGCAGACGGGCTTTTCGCCCGCCATCACAATCTGGCGGGTGGAGAATGGCCTTACGATGGCGGTGAACCAGCCACTGGCAGCCTGCCGGTGGCAGGCTCACCCCCATCGTAATCAGGCCCTATATCTTTACAAATGATATTAATCACTTCTATATTTTAAAATCGATAATACTTACCTTCAAATCAATATTCTTGACAATGATATTCTTGTACTCGATGTTTCCATTCCATGATATTTGTCACTCAACATTATGGTAGTTCGAATTTTTTCCCTCGATATTTTGTATCATTGCCCTCACTGGCAATGTTTGAGATCTTCCACAACTGTATATGTATATGTAAGATCACTTTTTGGCTTATTCATAATTCTCTTAAATTTAATAGTGATAAAACAGTGATGCTGTTTCTTGCTCTACTGGCAAGATGCCCCACCCATTACCCATTTTTTTTGGCCCTTACCTGGTAAGACAAGTTCTAACCCCTCAGCTTGTGTGAAAAATCAAGGGTTTCCTTTTGTTGAGGAGCTCTCTCTTTCTGCCTCTTCTCTTTGCAAAATCCATCAACAATTTCCCACCCCTGTACCCTCTGATGTTTCGGGATGCGATTCTGAGCAGGCTGGATTATGGGAACACACTAATTCTGGGATCCCCAGACCACCTTCTCAAATGTCTGTACTGGATTCAGATGGCTGAAGCCAATCTGACTCTGGCTCTCCCTAACCACTCCCCGGCCTCAGAAACCCTAAATACACTACATTGATGCCTGCAGCCCAAAAGGATCTAAGTCAAGTCCCTCAGTAATGTCCATAACACAATCCATGGAATTTGTCACTTCTACCTTCAGAACAAATTCCATCAGTATCCCCCCAAACCCTTGCTATGTTCTGCTGACGCAACCTGCTTACTCTGCGTACGTTCATCAACATATTTTGTGGGGGGGCAGATCGTTTTCTTTTCAAGCACCTCTAATCTAGAGCAATCTGTCCTTGTGCCCTTCTCTCTATTAAGGAACTCCTCCCACTTAAAATATCTCTAAAAACGTGGCTATACTCTTTTAATCTGCATTTGGGATGGTTGAGAGTAGTATGTTTGCTGTTTTTCAATTGTCTTGCCTGAACATGGGAGCCCTTGCTACATCACCAATTGCCAGATACATGTACAATCAACCAGAAGATACAAAATAGGATTCAAAGAATAAATATTTTTTCATGGTTTGCCACATTTGGCTAGGGGGGGAGGGGGTGACCACTGCATTGTTAGGCATTTTATAATTTCAGAAGGGGGTGTCACTTTACATTTAATACCCATTTAATACCCAGTTTAGAGTATCGAGTGCTTTTATCTACACATGCAACAAATACAAAATTAATAGGCATGTATTATTCTGAACCACTGATTTGGCCATTCATGGGGAAGAGGAGATGTTTGTGTATTATAATTTGACAAAATTCACTCCTCGACCACTATCAGTTTTTTAATTTTTGGTTGTGTTTAGATTGTGAGGCCTGACCTGAACCATCTCCATGATCATTAATGGACTAAAGGTGACGTGTATAAGAACACACCATATTACCAAACTCATTTGTGAAAGGAAAGGGCAGTGCAATGGCTGGCCAGTGGAGCAGTGGATATGGCTGCTTACTGGGATTGGTAACTTTGTAGGTTTGTGATGTCATGACGGGAACATCATGTCATGAATAGGAATCCTTAGCAATGCACTCCAATGCACACGATTGCAAAGGGCCTTATAATATGGTGAGAGGACTTGACATTAAATGTTTGTCAAAAATGGTTCAGCTCTGTCTCCAGGAGCACTTTCAGTGAAAATTTCTCCATCAACATAACAAGGAACGCTATATATGTCAGGCCACATGCCAAGTTACTGGGGCAGCAGTGGTCCTACCTCTGCCCATCCATCAGTGGATGTTACTCAATCCATTCAAGCAAGGAACTTCAACTTTGAGTAGTAGGTGCAGAGCAAGAATTTGGTAAAGGTAGTTTCTTTAGTGGTTTTAAAAGGTGAGGTGGTGGGTCTCAGTGCTGAGGCTCAGTGGGAACGTGCACTATAACTTGGGTCTTTGGACTTCAAATATTGATCATTTTTCAAGTTTTGTGTGTCTTTGTACTGGTTGTTTGTAATTTGTATTACATGAGTATTGTGTGGACTTGTTAAGGAGACCCTCAGGATCAAGGGTTACTGAAGGCAGCTTGTATCAACTACAGATCTGTTTACCACTGATGTCCAAGGGCTTAACTCTACCATTATACGCTGAATTGATCAACAAGTACACTCCTTTAACATTTGATCATTGGGGCAGCAGTCCAATGCTTCCCAGGGAGATAGTGTGGGTTTAAGACTCACAACTAAATAATATGAAGGAACAATCAATACAATGCTGCGCAGTCAGTACATACGGTTAGAAAACAAGATGTACTCTAATATTAGACACATTGGAAAAATATAATGCATGTATAGCACAGAGGAAATTAATTATGGAGTACTAATGTGAAAACAATACCTATGGTTATTTGTAGATAGTCGCAGTAGACAATGCCATTGGTCTTTGACCCAATGACATAAAATCACACTGAGGCATACTAAAGTGAATCTTCCAGGCTTGGTCTTTCTCTTAGTCACAATTTCAGATTCCCACCCAATATGATAAATGTTCTTACCCATTCAGAGACTCAGTGTCACAGCACATCAATAACTGATGTGAATTAACTTGTGAGGTCATCTTGTGCAGGCGGATCCTGCTTGTGTTGCTGTCAGCATGATCAGACCCATTTGAGGCAGTATGAGGCGCAGAGTCCACCTTGTGCAGTCAATGCAGCACTGGCTCCGGCTCAGTCAATGGGATCATTACCAATTATCAAAGAGCATTGGTGCTAACAGTCTCAGGTAAGTTATGGCAATGCCTTCACCAGTCAGTTGAAGCAGCGATGGGATCGTAGAGCTTGAGGTCTTGGAGATCTTGCTACTTGGGTCGTCCTCTAGCCCAGACTCAAAATGCCCAGTCAAGCAAGTATGTACCCACCCCTGTGGATCTTAACTTTTATCATCAATCGAAGTCTTGCAACTCCAATCCTATCTGATGGTTGAGTTCACCTTGGTGCTTTGGAGCTTGACAGCGGTATAACCCAAGTAGGAATTCTCCTCCTGGCGGACTCCTGGACATCCTCAGTACATGTATTGAGTTGACTCTAGTTGGTAGACATTTGTGGGCCTCCAAATATTTGTGTATCTTCTCTATGCTGGTCCCACCCTGCTTTGCAGTGGAGGAGTCCCTTCACCAAGCCCCTTCAGAGCTTTGGCTTCTTCTGAGCAGGGCCTTCTTCATGCACCTTCAGTGCCCCTGTTGTGCAGTCAGTCATCTCCTTCCTTCAAAGTCAAATGCAGGCAGTCTCCTCGTCGATTAATCAACTCTTACCGTGGTTACTGGCACCTGAATCTGGCATGGCAAGTAGGTGGTCCGCACCCCAAACTTGATGCTAAAACGAATCTCCTGGTTTCCACTGGTGTGGGAACACAGGCACCTGCTAAGGAAATTTTGGCGTACAGGCTGGAAGTGTCTGCCCCACCTTTGTACTCAAGCAGCAGGCAGTTCTTATGTATTACAGTTAAGTTCTGTGACCAGTTCCGGGCAGTTCTGCACATTTGTGATTTCCACGCAGACCGTTCCAGCCATGGTCTTCGTCAAAAGAATGAGCAGGAAGGCAGAGGGGAGATGGGAGTCTCATCCAAGGAGCACCACAAAACAAGAGCACAAAGGTAGGTGAGGCTGCCCCACGTAACAACCTGTTAACCTCTGTGGAGTAGCTTCTCCAAGAAAACAATGTGCCAGAAAGGGACAGGTGACACTCTCAAGGTGCACGTGTCCACTATCTCTTTTCTTAATTTCAGCACCTCTCACGTGCTTGAAAGATCTCCTTGGAATATTCTGGAGGGTTGTGGGGTCCAGCAATATACATCTTCTGTATGAGCCTATAGTGAACATACATACAACATCCATAAACCTCATTAATGGGCTGAGAACACGTCTTAGGGGGCTGGCAGTTCAATTTTAAAATGCAGGAATCTGGTAGGCTGCTCTCTAAGGCAGATAATAGGAAAAACACCTGCCCTACACCATAATCATGGCCACTAGAATTATGCAGCAGGAAAGGAACAAATAATTTAACAGGGTTGTCTAAATTATGTGACAAGAACATGCCAATTATGCTGCATAATGAGGCACATTTTGTGATAGTATTACTTCATTATTTTAACACTTTCGCAGATGTAAACACTTTCTGGGCACACCATTAGTACCTGTTTAACACCCAAATACAGAAAAAAGCAAATGAAAGGTCACCGGTCAGCCTTTGTGAAGGAGCTTCCACTCCACAACAACAGGTCACTTCGTTTTCAGTAACCTTTGATCCGTTTGAGATAAAACCAATACTTTTCATTGTTAAAATCGGCATATTATACAGCCGATTATATAACATGTGGAAAATGCACAATTTCTCGGAAATCGTAGCAGCCACAGAATTTCGTAAATCCAGTGGCCGTGGCTGTAATCACTGTGGTGCCATCACTGCCAGTAGTATAGAGCCAGGGGAGGTCAGAGGTCACTCTAATAGGAAATGAGATGCACTTGCTGTGCCCTCTTAACTACAAAGCCCCGCTCCGGATCTCACTCCAGATCATGGATAGCCCTTAGTGCACATGCATGATCATTGTGTGCTGAGGCGAGGGACAAAAACATTAAAGCTTCCTAACAGGGATGTGCGTTCTCCAGAGCCATGCAGAGGATTTTCTCCAGCCCAGCAAGCAAAAACTCACCTTTTTGTGCAAAGCCTGGTTTTTTAGATACAATTGTACGAGTACGTTTTTTTTTTTACATTACTGCGACTGTGTAACTTCGATTCTTCTGTCAAATTAAATGTGAGCCATGGCTACACGTGCTGCGAGGTTCATTGGACAACATATAGAAACTGGTTGCACGCAAAGTACCTGGAAAGCGGATGGTGGAACCGAGGCCCTTGCAATAAAAATGCAGCGAAAAAGTCCCGATTTTCAGGTATATGACCTTCCGCACCTCACATGACGCACAAGACTCGTCAATTTCACAAGCATTACACAAATTACTTTAAGAAAAATGGACAAGATTACGCCACCCCTCTTCTTTGTCACCATATCACACTTTTCTAAACTGGCGCGAAACTGGCCATGTGTAGCAATCAAATCCCCAAAAGTATGCTTTCACCTCGCTTTACATCTATGCTTACCCCATTGTTCACAGACTTTCGCTAAAACCCTCTTTCCAAGAGCAACGCTTTAATCTTCTGCTCGGCACACATTTTTTCACACATTAAATCGAATGCACAGATGTACATTTTCCAAAGGGTCGCGGTCCTTTTATGCTAGCCTGCCAGTGTTTCGCCTTCCAGATCCGAGCACAGCCGGCGCAGCTCCATTTATTAGACCAAACCCTTTTGCAAGCTTTCTTTTTTACCCCTAATTGCACTCAAATGCCTTCAAGGCAATTTTCAAAGCACCTACTTGACACAATGAGTGGGTTTTGTCAGACTTGACCGCTCTCTGGCAAGAAGCGAGAGTCAGCACACAGCAAAAGTGTTTCAGCTTTTAACAAACAAAATAAGTTCAATTGAATAGCTGGCATACAAAGTGCACTGACCCACCTTCCCTCCTTTCTTCCCCATATAGAAACGCCTGAGTCATTCTTGGTCTTCACAGTGTAACTTTATTAATACAGATCCGGCCATGTACTCATTGGCCATTTTAATTACTCGTGAACATCTTATAATAAATTTTTCAACACACCACAGCACTCCAACTGACTGTAAGATTGTACATATTTAGGTTTTGTCTTTGGGCTGTGCCAGTAGGCCCCAACCAAGATAGCCTGCTCTCCTTAAGCTGACCGCCCCCCGGTCAACAGAGCCGCAGGTAAATAGTCTGCCACCTCTTGTGACAACCACTGGCTTCCTGGGGTAGAGCCAGAGAGTACGGAGCCACCAGCAGGTCAGCCCTCTCTCTCTCGCCAGCCCGGAGCCCTGATAGACTTCAAGACCTGTTCTGGTACTAAAAAGTCACCGCAAAACGGAGTCCATGTCATTTCTCTTGGCCAGGACCCCGCTGAACCCGCCTAACTAACACCACGCTTTCAGGGATGGGTGGGTGGGCAACTCCGACGCGACCTCCGGCCACCTAACAGGATCGCGGACAAAGAGGGCGAAGATCACGCCCCTTCCACTTTTAAACCCCCCACCATAAACGAATTGCTTCCTGGGTCGAACGAAGACTCTTCGTGCCTGCGCACATCCGGTCACTTTGCTTGTGTCCTTCCCCTTCCGGGTCACGCGACCCGGAAGGGGTTCCTACGCTTTCTAGGGCTCTTTGATGCCACTAAAGGCGCCACGCCCCTTACATGGGGTGGCGCCCCTCATAGCTGGCATACAAAGTGCACTGACCCACCTTCCCTCCTTTCTTCCCCATATAGAAACGCCTGAGTCATTCTTGGTCTTCACAGTGTAACTTTATTAATACAGATCCGGCCATGTACTCATTGGCCATTTTAATTACTCGTGAACATCTTATAATAAATTTTTCAACACACCACAGCACTCCAACTGACTGTAAGATTGTACATATTTAGGTTTTGTCTTTGGGCTGTGCCAGTAGGCCCCAACCAAGATAGCCTGCTCTCCTTAAGCTGACCGCCCCCCGGTCAACAGAGCCGCAGGTAAATAGTCTGCCACCTCTTGTGACAACCACTGGCTTCCTGGGGTAGAGCCAGAGAGTACGGAGCCACCAGCAGGTCAGCCCTCTCTCTCTCGCCAGCCCGGAGCCCTGATAGACTTCAAGACCTGTTCTGGTACTAAAAAGTCACCGCAAAACGGAGTCCATGTCATTTCTCTTGGCCAGGACCCCGCCACAGGGCGAGACGTTTACTGGCGGGCTCGCCCTCCCCCCTGCTAAATCCAGTACCTCCTCGATAGCTCCTAAGATAGTCTGTATGAATAACACGTTACCAGCCTTGGAAAGGTGTACTCCATCTTCTGCGTATAGGTCTAACCTTGCAGGTTGTATCAACTTGTGTCTGATGTTACGTATGCTGGATCCCTTTAAAATTCCCGCTACAGACTGATTCAGCCTCCTCACCGATTTATTTATCGCCTTCGGTGGCGCTCTTTCCGCCCAAAGTTGTCGTGGTATGATCTCGGACCAAAATAAAATTGTTTTGGGAAACATGTTCTTAACTTCTGCCAGGACTGAGAACAAAGTCTCCTTGACTCCCCTCCTCCCTGCCGGGATCATATCATTGCCCCCTGAGTGTATTACTAAAATATCTGGGACCGGCATGCCTCTAGCCATGGCTCCCTGCAGGTCTTTGGGGACGCCCCTTAAACGTTGTCCGCCTACCCCCACCCAATGGAGGTCAATTCTTTTCGACTTCTGATCTCTCTCTTCTTGTGAATCGTTGAACATGAGCCCTGCCCTGCGTATAAAGGAATGACCACACCAGCATATTTGCGACCTCTGAGTAGGTGTACCTAGAGCAAATTGAAGATGGACATAATCAACGTGAAGTGCCGTAACAGGGGGGGAACAAATCAGCCTACCTATATTAGCTGAGGGCGTATATATCGTTCAAAGCATGTCGACTTCCATCGGCCCAACCTCTTAATGATCTCCTCTGGAAGGCCTAATGCCGCTGCTGTTGTGGCTGCGCCGATGCGGAATGAATGAGAGGTATAATGCACCGTGTCTACCCCTAGTCCTACCAGCGCTAACTTGCACACTCTAGTAAACTGAAATCTTGTGAGGGGTAACCCATCGGCATGTATTAGCAATCTGCTGTCGCCCCCATTTTGCCTGATGCGCAGGAAGGTCCTTGTAAGGTTCACTGGGCAACATGTCGCCCCTGCCATAGGCCTTAACTGGATCCAACACCCTTTCCCTAGTGGGTCTGTTTTTGATCTCCGCACCCTGACTTGCAAAGAATCGTCTGTCAGAATAACATCCTCAACTCGTATGCCCCCTTCCTTGTCTGTTTTTGAGGCCGCCAGTAACTCGGATACCCTGAACGCCCCAAAAAAGGCCAGCGAATATGCCACACTAAATAATTGTGTCTCATATGGTGTAAAGCAAATTCTGGGTAACATTCCCAGCAAGCTGGTTAATCTGCTTGCATCTATCGGTCTCCTAGCATCTTTTGCCCCTGGTGTCAATCGCTCCCAACCCTTTATCGCTCTCCTCACCCTTGGGTCTTTCGTCGGGTCTGCCACACCGCTCAACCAATCAAGCTATCCTGGCTGACGAGGGCTGAAAGCCCGAAACCGGTCCTAGGATGCTTGTTTCCAGTCCAGGGAGGACCTGGCTTGGCAGTTCGGGCTGGACTGTTCCCATGGGGCACAGGGTCAAGACTGATTTGCATATGGCTGGGTTCAAACTGGAATGGCATGGTGAGCAAAAAAACGATGGATTTAGGCCCAGATCTCTGTACTGGGGTGAATGTATGACATTGTTCTGCATTCTGTCCATCAATTGTTGATTTTGCATTTGTCACCCCGAGTGGGAAGGGTATGCTCAGACGTGAGTCCCTTGCTCTCCATGCCACTGGAATCAAGCTATCCTGGCTGACGAGGGCTGAAAGCCCGAAACCGGTCCTAAGATGCTTGTTTCCAGTCCAGGGAGGACCTGGCTTGGCAGTTCGGGCTGGACTGTTCCCATGGGGCACAGGGTCAAGACTGATTTGCATATGGCTGGGTTCAAACTGGAATGGCATGGTGAGCAAAAAAACGATGGATTTAGGCCCAGATCTCTGTACTGGGGTGAATGTATGACATTGTTCTGCATTCTGTCCATCAATTGTTGATTTTGCACCGCTCAACCCAGCATAAAATGCTATTGCTGACAATTGTCTTCTCATCATTGCTGGAGATTTCCCACTCTCTTTCTGGTGCACTATGAATTCTAAGACACTTAACGGTGCAAAATCATCTAATCTTTCTGCTCTTTTGACAAAAACCTGATATTCCTGCCATGACCTCTCATACATACTCTTTGTCTTGGGAGCCAGAGAAGCTGTTATCAAATCGGGGGCTGTGGGACACCAAGCTTCCATAGACCGGCCGGGAATTCCGTCATCTCTATGTCTGCTTGCGGCCATCGGGTGCGAAACTCTGTCAACTTAAAACGGGACAAGGCATCAGCGACTGAATTGTCTATCCCTGGCACGTGTCTGGCAGTAAAGTGTACATTCAGGCGCAAACATTGCATCACCAGCTCCTTCAGCAAGCGCAGAACCCAGGTGCACTTTGCTCTCTGATTGTTAATTGCCATCACTACTGACATGCTGTCTGACCAAAACACAATATGTTTGTTCACCAAACTGCCCCCCCACAGATGCAAAGCCACAATGATTGGGAACAATTCCAGAAAGGTAATATTCCTTGTGAGACCTGACAATGCCCATTCTTCCGGCCAGTGTTGCATGCACCATTTGCGGCCTAAGATAGCTCCGAAACCCACACTCCCGGCTGCATCTGTGAACAATTCCAATTCCCCATTGGGGCGACTCGGCGCTTGCCAGAACACTGTGCCATTGAAATTTTCTAGGAAGTCTTTCCAAATAGCTAAGTCCTTCTTCACCTCAGTTGATAATCTTGTATGATGGTGTTTTGCGCGCAGCCCTGACATTGCCCTTGCTATGCTCCTCAAAAAGGTCCTGCCCATTGGTATGACTCGCAGCGCAAAGTTCAACTGTCCCACTAGTACCTGCAATTGATGTAACGTCACTTTCCGTGCCAACAAGCAAGTTTCAATAGCTGCCTTGAAAGCTACCACTTTCTCTTGCGGGAGCCTGCATACCCCTTCTCGAGTGTCTATCTCTATGCCTAGGAATGTTAGGCGTGTAGTTGGCCCTTCTGTCTTCTCTGCCGCCAATGGTACTCCCAAAGCTTTTGCCAAATGCTGGAAGCCCAGCAGGGCCTTCCTGCATGCTAGCGAGCCCTGTGGTCCCATGAATAAAAAATCGTCCAAATAGTGCACCACCTCGTAAGAATTAACTGAGGTTAAGAATTGCTGTACAGCCCATTCCAGGAACCTGCTAAACGTCTCAAATACAGCGCACGCGATCGAACACCCCATTGGCATGCACAGGTCAAAGAAATACTCCTCACTGAAAGTGAAACCTAAGAACTTGGTGTCTTCTGGATGTACCGGCAGTAGCCGAAAGGCTGCCTCAATGTCTGCTTTAGCCATCAGTGCTCCCTCACCTAGCCTCTGCAATTTCTGAATTGCGGTGTCAAAAGTGGTGTAACGCACTGTGCAGAGGTCTGGGTCAAGTTTGTCATTGACGGATAACCCTGGGGGGCTTGATAAGTTGTGAATTAGACGGAATTTCCCTACCTCCTTCTTTGGAATCAACCCCAATGGCGAACATACCAGGTCTGGCTTAGGTAATTGCTTGAATGGTCCCGCCACCCTCCCCAACGCCACCTCATTTGCGATTTTTTGCTTAGTCACCTCTATGTTTTGAAGCACGGAGCGTTGGTTGCGTGGGGGATTGGCGGTTGGTGTGGCCGTAGATGGGATGCGAAATCCTAGACGAAATCCATCATGTAAAAACTGTGCATCTTGTAATTTGTCATATTTGCTAAGGAGGTAGGATAGCACGTGCAATTTGATAGGTGTCGGCAAGCCCTTAGGGGGCCTGTGGGGGCCGACCTTTAGGTTGTGCGGGGGCAGGTTGTTCTTTTGGCTTTCCCAATTTCTTATAACATTTAATTTCTGCGTGTCCTGGCACTCCACAGAAGGCGCAACAGTGTTTGAATCTGCATGATGTGCCCCGATTGCATTCATTCTTGTTAAACTGCCAGCAGGCCTGTTTTTTGTCTCCCGCACCCTTGTCCCCACGAAAGGACTGGTTGGGAAAGGTTTGATTGGACTTAGTCCCTGCTAATGTTGAATAAAATACTGTGTGCCATACATTAATTTCCCGTTGATCCCATGCCAACCCTGGGTGCACTGCCTTCATCTGCCTGAACTTGGTATCGTATTGGAGCCATCCTGTCCCTGGGAATTCGGACGCCGCTCCATGTATTAAGGATATGTAGCTAATTAATTGTGGAGCTACTGCTGGGCATTTCTCAGCAATAATAGCCGCGTAAATTGCAAAGCCCGTAATCCAATTTTTTATAGACCAATCTACCCATACCTTCTTCTGCCTATAGTCGCCTTCCTTTCCTGCTCTGCTTTTTCCTGGCACCACCCCAGCATTTATGAGATCAAAAACGTCTATATATTCACCTTTCAAAATCTTTTCTTTGGTCTCTATCGGCACATGCCATGTGATCCCGGCCGAAGGCGATAACCCATGGACGCCGATCCATACATTAGAGGGCTGTATGCTAACGCTGGTTGCCCAGTCACGCCTGTCCCCAATGTGCCTGGGAAGGGTCCTGCTGTGGCTCCTGCGCCATTGCTGAGCATTTGTCCTTGTGCGGGCGTTGTTACTACCATTGGGGATTGCCCCATAGCTACTAGCCCTGACCCCCCCGGATAAGACATTGCGGGAATCATTGAACCTACTGCGCAATTACTCAGTGCTTGTCCCTGCGACGTTGCTGCTATTACGCCTGGGGATTGCGCTACGCCCCCTGAGTGAACCCATACCTGCGCTATTCCACTGCCTGGCTGTGCAATCACTGATGGTGTATTTTGAGGGATCAATTGCTCTTTGGGCGCTTCCACCATTAATGCCGGTATCTTCGCCCCCTGTGCCACATTGTTTGTACTGTCGTCTCCCCCTTTCGCAGTCCCTACTTGTGCAGCATTCGATCCCAAACTTGTTGTTTCGACAACTTCTACCTCACCTGAGGATGTGTCTTGAGCGTCTTTTGTTCTATTGCGTTTGTCCATTGGCGCATCTTTGAACCTCTCCGGTGTACGCCTCGTTCGCTTGCCTCGTACTGCTTGTTCTTGTGTACCTGTACTGGCCCCTTCTTTCAGAGTCTTTAGCGCCCAATCGACTCCCCTCTCTTTGGTAAACTCCAACAGCTCAGTCAACGCCAGGTACTCGTCCTTTGCCGCTTTAGCTCCTTTCCCTTTCTGCGCCCGTCGTGGAGGCATTCTGCACTTAAGAGACAAAATTTTGTTACCATATGTTCTTACTATTCATTCCCCCGTGTATTGGGTTCCAAGGAATTCCTCACTTTCTGTTCGCACCCTTTCTTTCGCTGACATGCATTTATCACCCTTCGTTGCGTCCCTTTATTTGCCCCACCTACTACTGACTAGGTTGTGTTCTGCCGGCTAACCCTGTGACCTCCCATCGTTAATGTTTATCCTTCGTGCTGAAGCATGTCCAGCCGTTAGCTGCTCACATCATTACATGGCTCACCCCTGTGCCTTTGCTTCCAATGCCTGCTTTCATTTAGTTGAAATGTTATTCCCCATTTCTTATTTTTCCACCTCTGAAGGACAAATGGATCCGTCGGGATATGAACCCGTGACCAAGATGTTGCATACATGACCCTACAGTGGGCGCATTAGTGCACTAAGCCACCAGAACTGGTCTCTCAACCTCCGCAGCGCGCTACTCTAATCTCCCCTTAATTGCCGCCACCCGGGACCCTTATCTCCGCTATGGGTAAAGAAGCATTTTTCGCTCTTTTAAACCTTGCGGTACTTGCATATTCATCGAGCGCTGCCCCCGACTTACGATGGGTTCTCTGAAATCTATCTCTATTCATTTGCTTTCGCTCGCTCTTGCTAGCGCATCTGGCACGCTTCCTCATGCCCATTAACTATCGCCACCCGTTTGCCCCAAGTCGTGCCCCGCGTGTCCCTTACTCGCACACGATATCACCCGCATTATGCTGCACACTGTGAGGCCCGCTTACCTGCCGATCGGGCTCCGGCCGCCTTTCTCATTGCCTATGTCGCCGTACACCTCGTAACTCCGACGCGACCTCCGCAACTCCGACGCGACCTCCGGCCACCTAACAGGATCGCGGACAAAGAGGGCGAAGATCACGCCCCTTCCACTTTTAAACCCCCCACCATAAACGAATTGCTTCCTGGGTCGAACGAAGACTCTTCGTGCCTGCGCAAATCCGGTCACTTTGCTTGTGTCCTTCCCCTTCCGGGTCACGCGACCCGGAAGGGGTTCCTACGCTTTCTAGGGCTCTTTGATGCCACTAAAGGCGCCACGCCCCTTACATGGGGTGGCGCCCCTCAATGGACATGCCTTAGCACAGCCAGTGCAGAGCTCTATTTTTCGCTACTTGCATTGGGTTCCATTCCAAGTTTGGAAGAAATCTTGATTCGGTCAGAAACAAGGGGGGCTTATTTATAAGCCCCTCCCCTTGCGACACTTTTGCGCCGCTGCTGCGTCACTTTTTGTGACGCAGCGTCGGCGTAAACAATGCGTCACGTAGCGCCATATTTACAAGGTGATGCTTTTAGGCAGATACGTTACTTTGTAAACCCCTGTGCCACATTATACCTACGCCAGGTAAAAAGTATGCAGGGTGGGCATTCCCCCTCATCAAAGCCTCGTAGAAGTGGCGCATTGAAATCTATAAGATTTTAGTGCGCCACTTCTAGGATGCTATTGCGCCAGAACCTTATGCCTGCCTCATGGCAGGCGTAAGGGTGATTGATGCAGTGCATTGAAGATAGGCCTCCCCCACGCATAGCTGGACTTGCATCATGCTTGCGACACAACTCCAGCAATGTGCGACTTTTGCGCCGGAAGATGCGTCAGGATTCCTGACGTATCGTATCTGTCTTTCCTTGCATCATGGAGCGCCATACAATAAATTCAGCGCATCAATCATCGTAAGGAGGGCACAGTGAAAACTGTTACATCACTGTTTTGGCGCAGCAATGCATCAGTTTCATAACTAAGTCCCCAGATATTTTACCAGGTAAAGCCATGTGAAATGCCCATTTTGGAAATGGCCCCAATTGAAGGGGGGCAAATTTGGAATACCACAGTATTCCAGTTTCCTGAAATGACTGATGCCAAGTTGTAGAAGTCAGACACAGGAACACAGATCCCGGTTGAAGGTAGAAGTAAGCTTTGTTGTTCAACCCTTTTTAGCTACCCAGCAGCAACTGCCACCGAGAGAAGATTACGGACTTCCTCTCACTGCATTCAACATTCCAAGGTCGGATAACCTGGAATGCGTCATATCACAACATATTTCCATCCTTTCACAAACATATTAAATAAACTTAAAAGAAACAAATGTTGCCAATTAACAGACTAGGAAAATAAAGATAACAAATAAGAGAATACAAAACAGCAACAGAAACAAAGAATGAAAACCCTTGACATCACGAAATCTAATTGACTTTGTAACAGACCTCTTGCTTCTGCGGAGTCCCGCAGGAAAAACATCTTTATCAACATTGTTTTACATGTGAACATCAGACGTGCACAAACCGTTCAGGTCATCACTTGATAACCTTGAGCATACCTCTTTGTCAGACATTTTGCTTTGGCAATCATGAACACACTCCTTATCCATTACCACAACTTTGTGCACTCTGCTTTTATTCCACCATTCATGTCCTAACAGCACTCTTGGACACAGCATCCACTCATACAGGATCCTTGAATTTTGAATTCTCTTTCACAATATGAGAAGGAACCTTGATCCGTACCCAATCTCCCACACTAATGCATGTAAACTCTTTTGCAACTCTGTGTCGGTTGTCATAGTACTCTTTCATCCTGCACTGGTACGTCTCTACTTTTAGCCGTAAAATTTTGTCGACAGTGCTCCCTTTCTCTGTTTTAGGCTGATAAAACCTCAACCATGCTGGACACTACTTGGACGTGGGTATCCGTCCCCTCATCAATTCAAATGGACTTTTTCCAGTCACACCATTGGGAGTCGTTCGATGGGACCTCAACATGCTCTCGACAGCTTCGTGCACAGCAACTGCATTCTGAACAGACCATTGAATGCAATTAACCAAAGTGTGATTCATTTTCTCCACCAAACCATTGGCTTGTGGATGGTAATGGATTATTTTGAAATAGTGAACACACAACACAGTGTTACACAGTGTTAGCTGATTAAAAGCATGTGACCGAGAATGAAAATGTGTGCGTATCACAGTGTTGGTAATACACTGCTGAGCGCACTTGTAATCTTGGTAGAGTGAAACCATATAAAGTAAAATTTTCTGCACACAGCTCTAAAAATGACTGAACATGATTGACACGCAGAGAAGAAATGTGTGCGTGTCATAGTGTTTGTAGATTCTACAACATCAAACAACGCTGTGAGCGATTCACAGACATGTGGGATAGCATTGATGAACATGTAAACTGATCCGTCTTAATAAACATGTATATTGCTGCACAAATCTGTCACGTGTTAAATGACGTGGGTGGTTGCATTACTGTGGTTCCCTTCAAATTTGAAGACTGGCTCGTACAGCGGTCCCTGGCAGCATAAAAGAAAATGCCTGTCAAGCAATGTTTCAATGTAGTGCAATGCATGCACGCTTACTTAATGTCGTTCTTTTAGATGCCTGATCTGTGATGCGAAGCAGACCTGTGACGTTCTCTCTTTGAAACGCCCTAATCAGCTTGCCGGTGCGCTTGGGGTGCCCAGCCCGTTAGACAGCATGGGAAGCTGTATTTTAACTCGTTCCCGCCGATCTCAAGAGCAAGGCAATATGCGGGCAGAAAACAGGCAGCGCTCAGAGAAAGTTTGCAGCGCGGCGTACTTACAGTTTTACAGTTTTCGTCTTTCTTTGTTTTTAATACTTGACACGCATAGAATCCTTTCCGCTTCCTCTGAGGGGTGGTACACGTAGTAAAATCATTGCCAAATATTTAGAAGTTAGACACAGGAACACAGATCCGGTTGTAGGTAGAAGTAAGCTTTATTGCTCAACCCTCTTCAGCCTCCCAGCAGCAACTGCCACCACAACATTACGGACTTTATCTCACTGCATTCCATATTCCTAGGTTGGTTAACCTGGAATGTCGAATGCCTCATATCACAACACAAGTGTAGCTGTAAAACACGGTGGTACTCTGCCTTTACACCTGATTGATAATTAAGGTAAACAAAGACAGAATGCCATGTTAAAAATAAATAAGATGATTTTCTATAAAGTTTGTTCTTGGAACATAGTGAGGGTGTTGAGTCTAACCATTGTATGTCATCTTGGAATGACAACGTGTAAAGAATTCTAGAGGAGACAGTTGGAGTGGGAGAGCCGAAGGGTGAGGCTGCTTTCAATGGTTGGTGCCATTTACAGAATAAAGTTCTTCAACCATACTGGATGTGACTCTGTCATTATTGGAGATCTTAATACTGCCGATGAGCCCCTTAGAGGAGACAGACATCTGAAGGCACCAATCTCTCCTGAACCCATTGTGTCACGCAGGGTAAGACAGGTTTTCGTGTATTTTAGTGACGATCCACCACAGCATTTTTATTTAAACGGTTGTGAGCATATTTGGAAGTCACCAGGCGCATTGCAATAACTTTCTTAGTCAATGAAAATGATGCCCATGATTTGAAACCTTAGACTTACAAGTTGTTAGAGTGGCTCATGCTGGGTTGTCATGGTATTTGTGAGCAAGCGCGGCCAGTCAGCTTGAGATTCTACTCGTGTGACATCAAGAGCACGTGTTGAACTGAAGGATCAGTGGCAATTGCCAGGATGAGCGATGCATGCCGCATTGTGGAAACAAGCCCAATTTCCTGTCAAAAATAACATTATACCATGTATCGGTGGCCATGTTAAAGAAATGGGCATCTTTCTACTTGTGGCTATGGGAAATACATTGCATCTATGAAGCTTTGACTGAGAATTTATTTGATGTGACGAAGTAGTTCTTTCTATTTTTGAGCTTCAGTTCTTTGTGTGTTTAGGTGGTGGCAGCAATTATCAGCAGCATCCGCATGGTCACAATTTTTGATGAAAAGAAATCACGGTGATTGGCACACCCATGTTCATGTGCCTGTCTTATCAAAAGCAGCTGATGGATGCAAAGTGATAGGAACACCCGACTCAGTGCCTTATATGCCACATATTTACTGTTCTTGGCAAGGTGTTAGGCACATCTTTGTATTGTTTGTCTAGTAATGAATAAGGGACATTTTCAACATGGTGGTAGGTACACCTGGAAACCTAGTGACTTACACTGCATAGCCGACGTTCTCCACATGGTGATAGGCACACCTTGGAGCAGTGCCTTATGCTGTGCAGCTTTTGTACCCCGCATGGTGGTAGGCACAGCTTGTTCATTTTCTTCAGACACAACTGACAATGTGATTCTTGGAATTTAATCGAGAGAACTATCACCATGACTACGACATATATGCCGTCTCCTCTCTTTACCTGGCAGATAAGGGGGAACCAATTATCTTGTGGAAGAGGTGGAAAAATGTTTTCGATTCATATTCGGTTGCCATTGAGGCAGAGAAATTCTCTGCGGATAGGAAACAAACAGTGTAGGTCCATAATTTGAGTGTGAAGGCAGTAATATTTATGATAGCTTGGAAAACATTTCTTTTGGTAATGCGGAAGGACATGCAAAGAACATATTTGACATGTCAGTCGTTATGTTAGAAAAGCATTTTGAAGCAAGAATCAATGTAGTGCTGGAGTGGCACAAATTGATGTCCAGAACACAAGGGAAGAGTGAAAATGTAGGAAATTATATAGCTTGTTTACAGAAATTAGCGTGTACTTGCAAATTTGATCTCTTGGCTGACTCTCTCATTACAAATTTATTGATAAGATGTACAGACAATTTATGGGTCCAAGTGAAATTGTTGGCCAAGAATCCAGATCTAAGGGAAGCTATTGCTATTGTGGAAGGGGTAGAGAGTACTAGCACGTGGGTACTGGAGATGCCAGCGGTACCATCTACACCACACAGTGATTTGAAAAACACTGGGGTGTGTGAGATTGTCGGAGAAGTTGGAGAGAAAATTAAACATGAGGGAGAGAAAACTAAGGTTGAGGGAAAACAGAGTGGTGACAGCAAAGCTGGCAGGCTTACTAAAATGAGATGTTATCATTGTGGTAACCCTGGTCATACAGCGAACTGTACACAATGTTATGGCAGAATTTTGGTATGCAGAAAGTGCAGTACAAAGGGCCTTTATGCCCAAGTGTGTGAAGGTGAGGCAAGCCAATATCAAATTGTTAAGTCAGGTTATGAAGATTTGGGTAAAATGGTGTTAAATATAAAACCCTATCCGAGTAAAGGGGATGTTGGTCCTATAAAGATGCCAGAGTGCCATATCAGATTAGATGATAAAGATGTGGCTGCGCTGGCTGATGTGTGTTCCCCATATACAATGGTAGGTGACAATAATTGGGAAAGGGAATTTGGTGTAAAAGATATAACCTTGATTCTTCTTGATATAAATCCTGTAAGTTCTGGGGGGTTCAAAATATATGTTCTTGAATATGCTGTCATGAGGACCACTTTTGAAGTCAAAAAAGCTGTTGGAAAGGTGTGCACGCAAAACATGTGTATAACTTGTTGGGGATCACACTGAATTGCAGTGCTGGGCATTCAGTTATGTCTGTGTCATTGGAAGAAAGTCATTAAGACCTAGAGGTTTCCTAATGTGTTCAACGACTAATTGGGTCTTCTTACGATCTTCAAACACAAGATCATTCTGAGGAAGAATGCAGGTGAGGAAGGTCTCTAATCTTATGCCAGAACCATTGAGACTTGAAATCTACAGGTTGGTGGGAGAAGGGATAATTGAGGAGGCTGCATCTTCTGACGTGCTTGCTTAGATTGAGGTAGCACCTAAGGATGAGGTAAGCAAATTTATGTTGACCTACACGAAGTAAACAAGCATATTTTGGTTGATCATCAGCGGCTTTTCAATATTTCAGAGGATTTGAGAATGTTAGGTGATGCAACAATTTTAAGTGTAGTAGACCTATAATCGGTTTACTATCATGTGATTGCATTATGAATCAAGGCACTTAACTTCATTTGTAATACCTCTGAGAGCTTACCATTTCATGAGGAGGCCTTTTGGACTGACATCTGCAGCTGCATGCTTCCAGAGAGCTATGAAGGAGGTGCTTGACAGGGTCAGTAATGCACTTTTATTTCAGGATGATACATTGATTACTGGGTGAAATTGGTAAGAACATGATGAAACCTTGATGGAAGTGTTGGGAAGGTTGACTGAAGCTGGATTGATTCTAAAAAAAAGTGGAAGTTCAGAGTAACTCCAGTTTTTTATTTGGGTCACACAATATCTGCAGAAGGAATCTAACCCAGGATAGAGTTGGTGGATTCCATCATTAAAACACCAGCACCTGCACACAATGATCAAGTGAGGTCTTTCATTGGACTAGCCGAGTTTTATTCTAAATGTATACCTAATTTCTCTGAACTGGCTCAGCCCATGAGAGTGCTACTGAAAAAAATGCAAGGTTTGATTGGTCGGATGACTATGGAAGGGCTTTCAAATGTATTAAAAACACATTGGTGTCGTGGGGGAGTGGCCAAGCCAGGTAAGATGACGGACGTGAAATGCTAGAGCTCTGTCTGCCAGCCCGTATATCAAAGTCATCCTGGCATGGGGGTGCCCATAGTGACTGCCAGGAGGAGAACACACCAGCCAGCTGCCCCCAGGACCTCACAGCTGCTCTCACTGGAGATCCATTGTGGCCCATGCATGCCATACGGCTAGGTCTAGTGACAATGGAGCTTCCCTGGCCACAGAACCAGGTGTCCTGGTCCAGAGGCCATAGGCGAGGTGACTGCTGAGTGGGGGCTTCCTGCTCCCTGTGCGGGGTGGCTGCTGTGACTAACCGGGGGACACACCCATACCCCCAACAATCGCACCTCTGGAGCTTGTGACTCAGCTCCATGACACTGTGACCCTGTGGGACTTGGAGGAACCTCATGACTGCCATGTAAGCTGCAGCAGCCTCAGAGGCCCTGCGCCCGATCTGCACTGGCCCCCCACCTCCCGCACACATCTCCTAGGCCTGATCTGTCTTTGCGAGCCCTCCTGCCCCCGCATCGGTGTCCGGACTGGGATGTACCAGGTGGGCCCTTTACCCCTGCATCGGATGGAACCAGTGGCCATAGGGCTCGCCAGATACCTGCCGCGAATGGCGGGGCCTATCTGTGGCCTGATTGACTCTACCCGGCATTGCCCGGCTGCCTCCTAACCTTCTCCTCTTCCTGGGCTCCAGCTAGCAAGGCCCCCCTTACCTCTGACCTCAGCACTTGGACCAGAGCATGTGTAGGAGGGGGGCTCCCCACCATCAACTCGGGCCCGCAGTGGATAGGACAACTTCTCATTGGCACTACTACCGGAGCACTCAGTGGGGACCAGAGACCCTCATTAATTCACCAAGCTCAATGACAGGAAGGCCCAGGGGGTCCTGCAGCCCCCGCATTGGCATCTGTACTGGGGCATGCTGGGTTGGGTGTCCTTCATCTCCCACATAGGAGGAGCAACTGACTGTGAGGGGCCTGGCCATAACAGCCACCTCGGCTCAGGCACCTGGCCCACCCTTCAAGGCAGCCCCTCTCAATCAGCACCTCACAACGACAAACTGGACCAAGAGTTAGCTGCTAAAGAACATTGCCGCATCAAAATGGAAGTGTGCTTCTATGCTCTGACCACCGACCTCAGCTTTGTATGCGAGGATCACTGCAAGCTCTCCAACAACCTGACTGACTGAGAGATACAAATGGCCACCCTTCATCCTGTAGTGACGGATAACCAGTGGACCATCCATGAACTGTAAGACCAGATGCATCAACTACAGGACAGGGCTGAAGATATAGAGGGCAGGTCACATAGGAGAAACTTGCATATCCTGGGCCTGTCAGAGGGTGTTGAGGGACATGGCACCATCCAATACTTCTAGACTTGGTTCAAGTCCTTCACCCTGGCATCATAACTCACCCCTTTTTTCAGCCTGGAAAGAGCACACCATGTGCTGGCACGCCGCCCTCTCCCAGGATCCATACTGGCAATACTCCTTCACTTCAGGGACCAGGATGCCATCCTTAGGGCAGCTTGCCAAGAGGGTCCGCTCAAAGTTGAAGACAAGGTGACCATGCTCTTCTCTGGCTACACCGAGTGGTCCAACAACAACTATCATCCTTCCTTGGCATCAAGCGCTGACCACACCTGCAAGGGGTCCACTATTCACTTCTCTTTCCAACTGCCTTAAATCTTTGCAAATGACACCACCCTCTTTTTCACCAATCCGAAGGAGGCCTGGGACTGGACAGAACACTACAATCCTGCACCGCTAGACCACTCTAGGCCCTCCTCCTCCTTGCCCAGGTCGAGATATCAGAAACAAAATCGACCCCGTACTCAAGGAACCCAACGTTAATCCACAGCGGTGCTCCCGGACCTGCAGCAGACCATCACAAATAGACAGTGGGTCCTGCAGGCGGCTGCAGATGTTGCACCCAACAACATTACCACTGAAGATGAAAGGGCCCCCCATCTCTTTACCACAGATGATGACATGCTCTTCTCTGATGACTCTAGCTCCCCACGTCGTTCCAACACCCCACCACCGACATGGGACACCTTGATCTGGACCAGTTGTGAACTTGTTCGCTGCTATGTCCTGTTTTGATTGTTGAGACACATTGGGTCATATTTACTAGGAAACTGATGGACGCGGCATTAAGCCAAGAAGGCCAACGCAGGTCTCTGACAGTTTCCAAATGCAGGAATGTGACGTATTTATAAGAATACAGTGCACCCCTGCCTTTCCCTTAGTGATGGCAGTAAATGTAGGCACCTAGTTCTAACACAGGTACTCTTGCCCCATTGCACATAAACAATCTTTCTCTGCAACGCAGGCACTCTTGCTAAGTTTAGCGTGAAAGGAGGCCTTATTCACAAGTCAGTGTTAAGCAGCGTTATGAATAAGGTGAATCCCCTATCACCACAGGAACATCGAAAAAAGTGACATTCCTGTGGCGATAGGGGCATGTAAATATGTCCCATTGTATGTACATCAACAGTACTCTATCCAGCGTGCCGT
Organism: Triturus cristatus; assembly: GCF_964204655.1. NCBI lineage: Eukaryota > Metazoa > Chordata > Amphibia > Caudata > Salamandridae > Triturus > Triturus cristatus. Next base: position 691,123,785 of record NC_140580.1, read on the forward strand.
GCGCCACCTGTGTACACTCGCTCTGATTTCCTTCTGTTATTCCTCCACCTGGCAGCTGCTGAGCCTCCCAAAGGCCCACACTCTTCTCATCAGGACACCCTTCTTCTTGGGCACTGTACCCCCCTAACTGCTTGTCAGCCCCAACCTCTCCCGAATTTTACTTGATGACTCTGTTTGGGCATACTGTTGTTGCAGTAGGCCCCACCTGTTACACTTTCCCAGTTTTAGCTGATCCTCTCTTTTGTAGTACCCATGGGCCCCACGCCTAACACGGCAGATCCCCAGCACTTACCCCAACTACATGGATTTGGCAGAGGCACGACACATAGTGGAGATCTCTCCCACGATCCCTATATTACTCATTCATCATGCAGAGTACCCAAAACTTGATTCCCTTCTAACACTAAATGTGTGGGGCATGCACACAGCTCGCAAAAATGTATTCGGCATATCCTTATGTCAAGAGGCAACATGCACACAAGAGTCTCATATCACACACGCTGAGGCTGAAAGTTTGCGCAAACGCTGAAGAGAACAATTCTATGCAACTACATACTCAGAGTGGGCACGCAATGCCCTGATCTGGGTCAGGCCGGGTGTCCCTTACCAGGTTCTAGGCACCACCATACACATTGAGGACTGATATGTGCTTCTGGAGGGTGCCTCTACAGCTGCCCCCTGCTCCTCTGTAGCTCTATGCTCCCAATTCTTGTCAGGGAACTTCTGGTACGCACGCTCCTCTGTCCTCACCCATAAAATGGCAACTCCCACAAGCCTCACTGAGATTACAACTGCGCTTTACACTTACACCTAGACAGATTGCATCCACCCCTTCCATTTCACTCCAACATGCACAAATGGTGTGACTATACCACTGGGCCAACACTGGCCTCTGTCGGACTCTTGGCAGACACTCAAATACATGCATAAAGTCCAATTGGTTTATTCTGTACCCCACAGGCATCATGTGCACCAAGTTTGCTTTCTATATTCGGCCTAACTAGCTTCCCTATTGCATGTCTCAGATTATTTAGGCCGCATGATTTCAGATCATTAAGCACACTATATTGATCTTCGTTGAGCAACCCCTTAGCCACGAATACCTACCTGGTGACTCCAGCACAACTACCTTAAAGGCTAAGTCTTCCGGGAAAAACTGGGTAACAATATCCACCATTACTTTGTTGAGAACCATGGCACTGCATCTATGAGAATGGTGGAATGGGACGTATTCAAAGTGGTGACACAGAGTTACTGCAAACAACAGATAGTGGGTGTACACAGGACCCTGGACAGCGAAATCAGGAACACCGAGACCTGCCTGCAGTAGCTGATTAAGGCAGCTGACCATGATCCTGAAAAGACCCAACAGCTAGCCACTGAAAAGACCTCACATATACAACTCCTAGAGTGCCTCTGCTGCTTAAATTTCACAGCTCACGCAGCTAATGTCCATAAAGAAGGGGACAAATCCAGCTGGCTGTTATCCTGACTAGTGCAACAAGATACTAATTTGCATCCCATAAGTGAGTTGATCACACCCATGGGCACATCCATCTATATCCAAGAGGACATAGAACAACTCTTTTACACTTTTCACTCTAAAGTTGTACCAGGCCCCATCTAGCATATCTGAGGACTACTTGTGCTCATCATCATATCGGCCCATGCAATCCTAGGGGCCAAATATAAAATACTGGAGGATCGCTATGCTCAGGTGCTCCCTGGTCTCATCCAAGCAGACCGGAATGGGATCATCCTTGGACGCTAAACCTCCCAGAACATTTGTTGGTTGTTCCATATAAAACACTGCGTTATGGGGTACTACCCACATGGGGAATGCCTAATAATTAGACCCGGAGAAGGTCTTTGATTCACTGGCATGGGCTTATCTTTTCCAGGTCTTGATCCAGCTTGGAGTCGGCCCACGACTCCTCGCAAACACTCAGCTCTTCTACACTAACCCAACGTTATGAGTCTGCCTAGGGCTCCTTATCTCTGCCCCATTTTTATGTGAGCAGAGGCACTAGACAGTGGTGTCCCCTTTCACCATTGCTCTTCGCCTTAGCAATGGAGACTCTTATGGTGTGAGGGAGATTGTTGGGGAGTACCCCTAGATGACAGGACACACGCAGTGTCCCTGTACGCCAACAACATCCCGATTTATTTGAAGGGCATTACATCCTATCCTTCCCCACTTCAACATACACTAGACAAGTTGGCTTCAGCTTCGGGTTTGCAAGTAAACTGGGATACATCCACTGCACCCTAACCAGCCACTGCAATCCATATATCTAATACTACTCACAGTAGATTAGCTTATATTTCGGTAATAAACCATAAAAAACACACAACCAACAATCATACTATACAGCATAATACAATAAATAGCATCTAAATACATTTCTAATTCATCATATATACATTTAAGCCAATATAAAGATAAAAGTAGTAATAAAACTGATCATCTATCAATTAAAATTTCAAACCCTTTCCCTTACATACTAGGTTTACAGTTAAAAGATATCTACTAAGACTGAAAACGATAGGCTGAGATGTATCTGTTTTCAAGATACTTAATGCTTCTTCTTTTTGGATGCCATCTCATTGCATCCTTGTGTGCTTCCTGTTTCCATCAAGCGTCCGCCCTACAAGAGTAGTGAGTTCAGCAAAAATCAGCAACTTATTTAATTAATCATCCTCCGAGACCATCGAGGAATGACTGGGCTTCATGCAAGGCCGAGAATATAAAAAATTTCCCTTTAGCCAAGACTTTGAGTTTCGATTGCTGCACTATCATAGCTTGGGCTCCCTTGCTCTTGAAGGGGTCAATGAGCCTCACAAAGTCCCTGCGCCTGTGGGCAGATGCTGCCGACATATCGCCAAAAATTCGAAAATTATTCACCCCTTCCACATTGAAAGTTCTTTTAGAAAATGCGGTGTTTAGGATTTTTTCTTTTACCCTGAAATCTGAAAAATTAAGCAAAATTGTTCGGGGGTATTTCAAATTATCTGGTTTATGTGCGGGGACTCTGTGCGCCCTTGTGATAGTCAGGTCGCCTTGTAGCTCAGGGATAGCTTTTTTCAATAAAGAGTCTGTCCACCTGACTACGTCCTTATCTTCAAGGCCCTCTGGTATGCCTACAAGGCGAAGATTAGATCTCCTATTGTAATTCTCGAGGTCCTGGAGCTTTTCCTCTAAGTGGGATTTCTCTCTATTAGCCTCCACAAGATTTTGCTGAATTGTAGATAAAGAGTCCTCAAGAGAAGATATCCGAGCTTCGGCTTCTGAGACCCTCAGAGGGATGTTGCCGAGGCACTCCTCCATCTTCGTAAGCCTACTATGTAAGAGTGAAATTTCCTGAGCCTGAGAAGATTTGAAATCTCTTAGTTCCTGGAGGATAGTAACTAGGATATCTTCCATCGTGTTTGATTTTGTAGCACTCTGAAGAGCAAGCAAACCATCATCTTGGAAGATCGGAGAGGCTTCTAGACTTAATGCTTGGCTCGGGACTATCGTTGTTTGCTTGCTGCTTAAGCCTGAGCTTGGGCTTATAGCTGGTGGCAGCAGAGGATGGAGGGAAAGCGAAATATTAGAAGAGATCGCAGTTGGAACCGTTGGTGAGGGTAATGGAACATCTTCTCGCCTTGTCGGTGTCTTCTGTGCTGTGGTGCTGCTTACTTGACCTCCAGTATTGAGGACATCATGCTCTAAGGGGGCACTTGTACTCTCCTGGTTTGACCCTCTGCGTGAAGAAGTACTTGAAGACTGTCCCTGCTGAAGAGGATTTTTTGAAAAGAGAGGGTATTGTTTCGGGGTAGAGCAGCTCTCATGGCAAGTAGAAGGGGACATATTAGCAGCCATGGCCAATTTGTCCGTTCTTACCATACTTTTACCTCCCTGGTCCATTCTTATTCCCTTGTCTTTCACACCTCCCTCTTCTTTGTCACCGACGGCAAGCAAGCTCAACTCTGCGGATAGTTCAGACAGGGTCAGACTCTCTACCTCTTCATCTTCTTCGCCCTCCTCTTGATCATTTTCCTCATTGTCGTCGTCCTCGGCCTGCTTCTTTAACACATTATACTTATTTTTTCTAAATAAGTCAGTGGACTCCAGCGGCCTCTGTTTAAGGGCTTCTTTTTGTTGATTTTTCCTTTTATTTTTTCTCTCCCCTTTAGGGGTCGATGGAGATCTGACCAGAATTGGGAGCTTAACCCCTTCAGTGCCACGCCCTTTCCCCCTCCTGTGCCGGGCGTTGCACTAGTGGGTGGGGTTCATGACGAGATAGTCTCGTCATGGGCACAGCGCAACCGTGCTCCATGACGAGACTATCTCGTCATGGGCACTGAAGAGGTTAAACTCCTTTCCCTGCTCTAGCTTAGACTGTTTGCCCCTCGCTCTTGCCGCCATCTGGATCGTAGCTTTTAAATACACCTTTTCAATTGTCAATGAAATTACAAAGAATGCGTCAGTGGAGAATTGCAAAGGGTGTAATATGACAGAGCGAGCGTGAACTGGATAGCAACCCAGTGCGCCTTACCTCGCAGTGGACCAGTGTCTGGCAGGAATGTCTCTCGGCCCCCTCGGATATTCAGTCGCTCCAGGTAAGGAGACAGAATTGGAGCGGAATAGCAGCGTGCTGTATCGCAGGCACTTTACGATACTTTTTCCCGGCACGTCGGGCCCGCTGCCAACACCGCCCGTCAGCAAGACACAAGACAGGGCAGGGCAGAGCGAGATTCCCACAGCCCCAAGAGAGGAGAAAATCAGCAAAAAGAGGCTCCGTTCAATCACGCAGAGTAAAGCCCCCGGCAGGATCCTGCGTCTGATTTTGAAGTGCCTCTAGGCGCTATCTGCTGACGCTGTTAGTGGGCACCAGTGAAGCAGAGCAGTGTAGCTCCTGTGGTCCTCCTTGTACCAATGGCGGCAGGTGGTAGCACAGAAGCAGGCAAGCGGGACCCGCACTGCGGGGTCCTGCGTCCGATTTTAAAGGTCTGCTGACGCTGTTTAGTGGATGCCAGTGGAACAGGGCAGAGTGGCCCCTGTGGTCCTCCTTGGACCAATGACGGCAGGTGGTGGCAGAGAAGCAGGCAAAGCGTTCGAATTTAAAGTGAGACTCCCTCAGCGCTCATCACAGGGCCCCTAGCTCCGAGAGAGGAGAAAACCAGCAGAAGAGGCCCCAATCAATCACGCAGAGTAAAGCCCCCAACAGAGCCTCAGCGGAGCCTCTGCAGCCGGCAAAGGAATGGGAGCGACCGCAGCATTCCGCTCACGTGGGCGTAGCCTCAGAGATTAGAGGAGCAGGAAGCACAGCGGCAGCGTGGGTGGGTCACGTCAGCCGCTCATCCTCGACTCTCATGAGATGGCATCCAAAAAGAAGAAACAACAGAGAAGGACGGAAGTGGGACACCGGGGTCTCCGTCCACTCAAGGGGGAAGGGGAGGGGGGTGAAGGGGGGTGTCGCAAGGGGGAAAAAAAGAGAGTTCAAAGGCAATATGTTTCTCTACACTTTAATGATTATGGTATGAGTAAGGCTATTTTTTCTAAAAATGATTTTTTTTTTTTTTTTTGCATCTTGCACAAATAATATCTCGCACTCGTCACTTTTCTCCAGATCGATCATGCTAAGATGACAAAACCCTATAAGTATATCTGCCTATTTTGCACTAGGGTAGGCTCAAAAGCTTCAAACCTGCGCTGCTATTTGTACTATCTTTTTGCTTATCTGCATATTTGCACATTCTTCGGTATTTTATTTTTTCGATGACATTATATATTTTTATATGGTTTTTTTTTCTTGCATAATGAGTGGTATGTTTTTTCACATAACAGCATTTTATACTCTTTTTACTCATCTGTAAATTTGCACATCGAAAATTTAGATTCTATATGTATTGTTTTTTTTACTGTTTTATACATATCTTTTATATGCTGTTGCCGCTGCCTGTATATTTGCACACTTGCTCATTTGCACACTTGCATACTAGCTGAGGGTTATGTCCGAAATCTTAAACATCAAAAAATATGGTGAAAGTTATTTCCCTAAATGTTAATGGCCTGAACAACGTTCGTAAAAGGAACGCTATTGAGTGCTGGTTGAAAAACCTTGCACCAGACGTCATCTATTTTCAAGAAACCCATCACAAAGATCAGGCAGAGTCAGCTAAACTTTTCAAAAGCTGGGTGGGCTATAACATATCTGCTCCTGCCGGGATGGCCCAGAGAGGGGTTTCTATATTAATAGGGAAACATGTAGGTTTTAACCTCGAAGGGACGCGTACAGACCCCAGAGGTAGATGGGCAGTTGCACACGGTAAATTAAATAATGTTAATGTTATCCTTGCCACAATCTACGCACCAATTTTAGACGACCCCCAAGCTATTCTACAGGTCAAGCAGGCATTAACCGGTCTCTCTGGGCCAATAATTTGGGGGGGGGGGTGATTTTAATTTATTACAAAATCCTCGCTTGGATTCATCTAAGAAAGACTGCCAACAGAATAAACCCCAAGTTGCCTTAGCTGTTCAAAGTTGCAAAATTGACTTAGATGTCACTGATCATTGGCGTAACTTAAATCCTACCAAGCGCGAGTATACATGCCATTCAGCAAAATATAATTCTGCGTCAAGACTAGATTTCTTTATATCATCCCATGGTCTAGAAGTATATAATCATGTTTATTTACCTAACGCTTTTTCAGATCATTCAGCTCTCACCATGGAGATTAACTTGGGGAATTATGAAATAAGACCTACAAGTAGATGGTTTTTTAATAAACTTAACCTTCTCGACCAACAATGGTGCACGGATATCAACGAAAAGATAGAGCAATTTTTTAGACAGAATAGAGGTACAGTCCCATTAAACATTATCTGGGATGCATTTAAAGCCACTTTACGTGGAATAATTACATCTAAAGAAATTCCCAAGCTCAAGGCAAGAAGGGAGGAGAAAACCAAACTCCAAATTGAACTCTCACAGGCAACCCAAGAGCATTATAGGGTCAGATCTATGATCTCCCGACACAAACTCCATGAGGCGAAGTGCAGGATGAAGGATTTTTATTATGATTTAGGTGAGATAAACAGTAATTTACAAGCACAAAAGATCTATGACGAGAGTGAATACACAGGAAAGCTGTTGGCCTGGCAATCTAAAGAAAAGCAGGTGCGTAATAGAATAGATCAGCTAACAGATCCTTCCACTAAAGTACAAGCTAAGACCACCATTTCCATCGGCGAGTTGTTTTTAAAACACTATGGGGGGATATATCAAGAGACTGAGGGGACTACATCCGACTCTATCACGGAATTTCTACAGTCACTTGAGATACCAAAAATGGATGCTGAGGGTAAGAATTACCTCACACAGTATTTTACATTATTAGACTTAGATCAAGTGATAGAGTCCTTCCCCAATGGCAAGGCCAATGGTGAGGATGGCCTTCCCATTGAATTTTTTAAAAAATTTGGGGGAACATTACGTAAGGAACTTTTGAAATTAATTAATAATTTACTCCAAGGAAGTCCCCCACCAGATTCCTTCCATACAGCGGTGGTGGTCAGCATTTTAAAAAAAGGAAAGGACAAGGAAAATATAAATTCATATAGACCGATTAGCCTTTTGAATACAGATTATAACATTTTCACAAAACATTTAGCAAATCGATTAAATAAAATAGCAGGTTCTCTGGTAGCTCATGATCAGTGTGGTTTTATTGCAGGCAGGCATCTCCATTCCAACACCACATTTTTATTGGAGGCACTAGATTATTTTACAACTAATAAGGTGAAGGCGCAAATTTGGTTTTTTGATGCGGAGAAAGCCTTCGATTTAGTGTCTTGGGGTTGCCTGTTTGCAATTTTACGTAGTTTTAATTTTCCGAATGTTTTTATTTCTCTTTTACAACAATTGTATTTGAATTCTAGGGCACAAATTATCGTCAATAACACTAATATTGGGTCGTGTGAGGTTACTAGAGGCACGCGACAAGGATGCCCACTGTCGCCAATTTTATTTGCATTATTTATTGAACCTCTAGCAATCGCCATCAGGAATATTAAGGCTGACACTGCCCCAATATTAGGAATGACAAACATAAAATTATACGCGGACGATATTGCCCTTTTCATAGACTCCAAACCCTCAAGTCAATTGAAGATTTTAAAAATCTTCTCTGACTTCCAAAAGCTAGGGGGCTATAAAATTAATGTAAGCAAAACGGAAATTATTTTACTCAACTGCACTACAGACACTTTAGTTCCAGAATTTAGGAGGATATACAATATGGATCCAAAGAGATATCTTGGAATATTTATATCGGATAGCCCAGACGATCTCTTCTCACTTAATTTTTTACCTTTATTAAAAAAGGTGGGCCCTCTTTTAGACCGCTGGAACCTACTACCCCTGTCCCTTATGGGGCGGGTATCGCTAATTCGAATGTCGGTCTTACCTCTTTTTAATTTCCTTTTCAGCGCAATTCCCTGCGCAATCCAAGCCTCCTACTTCAAAAAAATAGAAGTTTTGATCTCCTCTTTCTTATGGGCAAAAAAATCTCCTAGATTAGCACTGAGCACTTTATATTTACCATTTACACAAGGAGGGCTGTCCCTTCCAAATATCAAAGAATATTATTTTGCATCTTTTGCACATTATAGCCACAGGTTTTTTTTTTTAGATTCATATGAGAGAGATAATTTTTTTATGAAAAGGATGTTGTTGGAATTGAAAATTTATGATCCGGTCAGAACTACGAAAGATCCAAAAAAAGTACGTTATAAATCCCTTCAGTGGATTTGTAAGGTAAAAAGTCAGTTTTTCAAATTTTATGACTTTTCTACGCTAAGTAGTAAGACGAATTTAATAAATTTTAGCTTGGGAGATGCTTGCTGTATGGACAAAAATATATTAACTCTTTGGAAGGAGAATGGATTTGAGAAAATTGAAGATTTCCTCCTGGGTAACAGGTGGAAATCTTGGGATGAAATTCATACCCAGCTAATTCACTCCCATCTAATCCTGAACTGGTCATTTATTAGGATAAATCCAAAACTCAGAGAACTCAATATAGGAAATGTATTTAATAAAGAAAATATCACCACTATTTTTAATAATAAAATACAAAAGAAAATGAGTATTTGGATTAAAATATTAAAAGAAAGTAAGGACCAGGACCCCTATAGCAAGATTTTTGAAAGATGGAAAAAGAGAGAAGACATTATAGTTAATCAACAGGTTTGGGATAAAATAAATAAATTCAATAAAACCATTTTTCGAGGAGCAAACTTTAAACGCATGCAATTTTACACCAAATGGTTAATATCTACAACTCCGTCCTTTTTACACAATATCTTCCCCCAAGTAGCCGATAAATGCTTCCGATGTGATGAAAAAGGTACTTGGAAACACATTGTTTGGGAGTGTCCAAAAATCCAGGTTTTCTGGAAGGAAATAGAAAAATATCTTTCAATTGTTCTCAAAACTAATATTGTATTTGATGGACTAATTTCCCCCTTAGGCTGCTCTCCTATTCACACCCAACACGATGAGTCCCTTTTTATAGCTTCTTTATTAGCTAAATCCCTCATATTACAGTCATGGAAAACAGATCTTGTTCCATCTCTCCAGACATGGAAGACAAAACTACTTCGAACCCAGGGTAGGGAAAGAAAATACGCCCTTAGAGCAGGGGCTCTCCAAAAATATGATAAATATTGGAGCGTATTTGATTTTTAAATTTACCCTGTTATTACCTAACTGGATCTTCATTTTTGCGAGAACATCTATTAGTCTATTAGTCTATCTCGACTCTGCATGCTGTATCTCATAATTCAGTTCTGCAATATTAACTGATAAGATGCTCACTACATTTAATTGCTACGTACTGTTCTCATTCTAACAAAATCCTTTGAGTATTAACGAAAGTCGTTTGATTGTTTGTATAACTTTGCACTTTATAACTTAAATGTTAAATTGATAATTTTGTATGAATGTTTTTTAGTATTTTCCTTCTCATACCACATTAATTAATTGGACTCTAACTGTATCCCGTTTATATATTGTATTGCTATTTTTGCACTCTCAATAAAAAAATAAAAATAAAAAAAAAGATACTTAATGCTTCCAGATATTTTCTAGTCCCCATATTATGACAGATAGGTTTAATCAATTTTTTCCTTGAGGTAGCATAGGCTGGCAAGCAACAGCTACTCGCTACCTAGTTATCCGCCTCTACCACACCCCAATGGATATGTTTGAGGGGAACCTACGGGTGGCACTGTTGGGCATTAAGCTGCAAATGCATTTCTGGCACTCTTTGCCTCTGGCCCCAATAGGTAAGATAAAGCTAGCAAAAATTATCATCCTGCCTCATCTGCTTTACCACTTCACTAATCTTCTCCTAATTCCACCTCGCTCCTTCTTCAGAGAGCTCGACTCATTGTTGGAAGTAGCGGAGTAGTGCCGAGGAGCACTTAGCCAAAAACAGGTCCTGATAGACTTGGGAGGGTTGGGCACCCCATCATTTAAAGTATATTTTCTGGCAGCACAGCTATAATGGCTAACGCACTGGAAAGGCGGGAGATATGTTGGAGAGACCTGTGGTGAAGACGTGTCTTGCTCTCTCCGACGATACACCGCCTCCTTCTTCCAAAAACAATGCCCCCCTCACTTCCCCTACAGGGGGTAGTGGCTTGAGCCTGCATGGTCAGAATACATTACATACCCCAGACAAAGCCAGTATATGCTCCTGCATTGCTCCTCGTCAGACTTCCTAAATGTCCTGAGGCCTTCACACAATGCGCCTTAGCCCCCTGGATGGAACATTCAGATCTCACAAGGGGGGACCTTTTTCCCAATGGTCAACTCCTTGCATTTGACCAGCTAGTAGCAGACTAATATCTACCCCCAGGGCAATTCCTTCTCCATTGGCATCTCACTCACTCATGCCAAACAATTAGGAATGCTGCGTAATCAGAACCGACAACATATCCTGCCTTGGCCATCACCTTATCACTTTGTTTTATAAAGCCGTTTGCACACTGAAGGTACTTCCCCTGAACACCGTACGGCAAAAATGGGAAGAGGAGTTTGGGAGAGCAGTGTATGGTGAAGAGTGACAGCCTGCCTTAGCATTTCCGTAAAAAGTATCCGGTAACTCACGCTTCAAAAACGTACAACTCTTCATGCTGCATTGCGCCTACTTCACCCCAGCTCAAATTAATTGTTTCTTTCCACTAGCAGATGCACAATGCCAGTACTGTCAGGTCTCAGGTGCAGACCTACAACACACGATATGGTCCTTCCCAGTTTTACACCACTACTGGGAAAGAGTACACAACACACTACACCAGGTCATGGAGCCTACTGACATCCACACATGGGTGGCGTGTTTGCTTGGCATTTTCAAGTGGCATAAATCTCACAAAGTGTGCACTCACTTAACCTCCCTGTTTCTCCTCCTTGCCAAATGTATGTTCACCTTGCACTGACAATCCTCGATGACCCCTGCTCGGACTGCCTGGGACAGTGTGGTACATAAATGGGGCACAGCGGAAAAAGACGCTTTCCGCTATGAGGAGGTCTGGGGTCTCCACAAGCAACCCATCTCCTCTCACCGGGCCATCCTTCTTTCAGAGTTTTTGCTTCACACTAGTAACAATGAGCTTCTGCTACACTACTCAATCTACACTGTCTGCCCCTGCCCACAAGGCAAAGGTATCTATGTCTTAGGTTGCGCTACATACAGCCCTACTTCTCCCTCCCTTCCCCCCACTATTCGAGATTATGTACTTTCCCTTCTGTTGTGTATACTCAACAATTTCTCTGACATATACACTAATGCATATTCTAAACTGTTTGACTCTCACTGCACTTACCTGCTGGACCAACATGCTTTGCTCCTATTTGCATATATGCTAAGCTCTTATTGAACACCTTTTATTTATATCTTGTTTAAAAACCCAATAACGATTGTTAAAAAAAGAAACGATTGGTGTGCTACCAACATTGGGACATTTTGATGTATCGAGGGAAACCGTATTGACCACTAATGCTATCCTCAAAGGATTGGGAGTGGTACTTTCACAGAGAGAAGGTGGTGAAAAGAGGGTAGTGGCATTTGAGTTACTTGCACTGATGGGTGGAGAAAAGAGATACTTAATGATAGAAAGGGAGGCTCTGGCATTTGCATGGGAAATCAGGCATTTTAAGTTTTATCTGTAGGGGATACCGTTTGGTGTTTAGTCTGAACACAAAGTGTTGGTCCATGTGTTTTCTACCAGAAAAGACAACAAATTTACTTCTCGAATCAAAAGGTGGATGGAGGGATTAAGCAATTTTTATTTCCAAGGAGAGTACTTTGTTGGTTCATAAAATGTGATTGCAAATTTTTTGTCCCGTCTTCCAGTAGGTAGGAAATTAGGGAGTAAGTTGATTGCAACAGAGGCTGATCAAACAAATTTCATCAGTTGGATTAGTGAGAGTGCTTTGAAGGAGAGTTAGTGGAAATCTGCAAGAGAGGCAGATGAAGAGGCGAAAGAGCTCAAGGCTCTCGTTGTCAAGGGTTAGCCAGTTATAAAAAGCTCTCTGAAGGAATTAAACGTTTTTGGAATGTGAAGCATGAACTCAGTTGGAGTTGGGGTGATTTGTACAGGGTACCAGAATAATTGTGCCCAAGGCAATAAGAGCACATGAGTGTCTTTTGAGGAGAAACCTTACCAAGTCTAGGGTGAGGGAGGGGTATGGTGGCTTGGATTGAATGGTCAAGTAGAAAGTGTTGTCAAGGATTGTGATTTGTGTACTAAGAGTGACAAGAGCAAAACTATCTCGAAGGTTCCGTTGTCTCTGGTTGAGATTCCCACTGAAGCGTGAAAGAAGTTGGGACAAAATTTTGCTGGTCAGTTCAATCTTTTACCCCATAATGAGCATTATGTAATTGCTTCTTAAGGTAATTATATGTCTAAATGGATGATGACGAGGCATGTAGGTTCAATTGACACCACGGTTGTGATCAACTTTTTGAAAGAGGACATTTTCATGAAGGAGTTCCTCAGGAAATTATAACTGATAATGGTGTCCAGTTAACTTCTCATGAAATGCAGGAATGTTGTGGGGATTTGTCCATTGCACATCTTAAGACTGCCCTGTATTCTCAACAGGCCATTGGTCTCATCGACCGAATTAACAGAGTGGTCAAATTGTATGTACAGAGAGCAGTTGTGCCAAGAAGACCTTTGTCTGAAATGTTTTATGAGGTATGGTGGGCCCATTGGAATGCACCTAGTTTGATAGCCTTGAAGTCACCTTTCTTCTGAATGAGGGGACAGGTTGGCACCACTAAGTTTAACCTGGCAATTAATGTGTGGAAAGGAGCGTAGGAGAGATGAGCGAGATGAGAGAACTCAAAAGAGAAGGAAGGTGGCTCATGAGAGAATATCAGGAAAATTCCATGCGTTTTTAGGAACTCAAAAATTGCACAAGTATAATGGAGGAATGTGGGGGAATCATTTCTGGTTAAAAACCCAGGATTTGTGAGAAAAGGTGAATCAAGCTACATGGGTCCTTTCTTAATTAGAAAGTAATGGAAAAGTTGTCAATGGGGATGTGTGGAGTGTATTTCTATTGGTGAGATCTCATACTTCTGTGTCAGTGGAAGAGTCAAAAACCAGTGAGAGTTTCACTGGGCAGGGCGGTCACAATGACAGGACGGCTGCAGATGTGACACATAGACACACTGGAAGATGCTATGTGAAACCCAAGTGGTGGAGTGATTATGGGGTACCATTAGCGGGCAAGTGTTAGTGTGCTACAATTGTATCCAACCCAATGAGTGGAAAGCGAATTTTAGTGAGCTTTAATCAAACAAGAGTGACACAGCCCAGGGCGAGGATATGACCTAAGGGAATATTGTTCTACCTACTGCTATTAGTTTGATCTTTTCACTAAATGACACACTTAAAGCCATTAACTCTTGTATCCCTGGTTGAGCCACAGGTCCGGGTAGATTGCCTAATGGTCTGTACAGGGAAAATCCAGAGGTCTGGGGGCCATATATCAATTTGATTTCTAATACCATTCTAGCTGGGATGGATAGTCCCCTTCTCTGCAAAGTATTGTTACCATCTTCAAGAAGGGAGATCTGGCAAATCTGGCAAATTATAGGCCCATCATTCTGATTGGTTTGCTTCAAAGTTTTTTTTACAAATAGGTCCTGGCCCATCTTCAAGCTTGGATTAGGAAGGAAGGTGTATTGTCAGTTTGGAGGTGGGTTTCAGATCAAGTGTGAGTACTATAGATCAGTTTTTCTGTTTATATGTATTAACTGGAAGGAGATGGTTATCGGCAGAGGTAAACTCTATATTGCCTTTGTCGACCTTTGCTCAGCATTCGATCTGGTTCCCTGTGACAAGCTATGGTGGGTGCTTGAAGAAATGAGTGTACCTGCCCCCTTTTACATATTTTGGTCAGACTGCTGCCAGCACTCTTGCTCAGGTGAGGTGGGGGAGGATGGAGCATTGAATGATCATATTCATGTTGATCAGGGGGTTAGGCAGGGGTGCATTTTCCCACCTACCCTGTTTAAACTACATAACAATGGTGTAATTGATTTCTTGGCTATGGATGGATGGGATGCACCCAAAATTAGAGAACAAAGGGTTCCTGCTCTTCTTTTTGCTTATGATAACTTGTACATTTCTAAGTCACATCAGGTTTTACAATTGCTCCTGAACTCCTCCCAATTGTTTTGTGCTAAGCGTGGTCTGCAAATTAATAGTTCCAAGACAAAATGTATGATTTTTTTCTACCCAGAGGCAACGCATTGTAGAAGGAGGATGCTGATCAGTGACACTCTACTGGATGTAGTGACAGAGTTTGCCTATTCAGGCGTAACATTTATGAATAACTTAAGCTGGTCACTGCAGGTGGAAAAAGTGCAGTTGTCTCTGATTCATCACACAGCTAACATAGGGAAAATTTACAGAAAAACCATATCTAGAAGGCCGTCTCCAGCATTTGAAATGTATTATGTTAATGCTTGGTGGTGCAAGCAACGGTTTTGGCACGGTTGGACTATGCCAGCTCCCTTTTTATAGGATTAAACCAGGCTGAGTTAACCCGACTTCAAAGAGTGCAGAACGCTGCGGCCAGAGCGATCATAGGTCTTCCTAGGTTTTGCTCGGCCGGTCAATCTTTGCGAGCCTTGCATTGGTTACCCGTTAGGCAGCGGATCCACTTTAAAGTTTTGTGCCTCTCCTTCAAAATTCTGAAGGGCCTATCACCTCCCTTACTGCACCAACTCTTGTGCCCTTACATCCCGGGCCGCACTCTGCGCTCGCTAGACCAAGAATTAGCGGTAGCCCCTCGGTTCAAACTCAGTCGGGTGGGGGGTCGCTCTTTTAAGGTGCGGGCAGCCGCACTCTGGAACGCTCTCCCTTTGAAACTCCGGACCTTTGGTGACCTGCTCTCCTTCCGCAAGGCCGCTAAAACTCATTTATTTTCTGAGCTTTGTTAAATCCTTCACTCCCCAATTTCTTAATAATTATTTCTGTTCCCCAGTTGTGTTGTGTTCGCCACCTTGTCGGTGCGCCGGGACGCTCCTTCGCTGGAGCAGCCGTGCGCAATACAAATAGCACTAACATAACATAACATAACATAACATAACATAACCAAAGCAGGTTTGGAATCTTATCGGATGAGCTTAAAAGATTTGCTGGTTCTGCAGTATACAAGGAAAATACCATGGTTCTGTGCTGTAAATGCTATAAACGGTCTACTCTACAGACTGAACCTAGGAACTTACTGGGTTTCTCCTGAATCCATATACATAGGACCTGTGCGATTGTGGACAACATAAACTTTGGGTGTGGTGCTTAGATTGATTCCATGCACCCCATAGTATATTTTGTCCTAGAGACCAGCTAGGTCAGAGTGTCACCATAAGGCTCCCTAACCTGAACGGGGAACGAATGGTTTTTGGCAACCACTGAACATGACCACCCTGACCCCTCAGGATTGTGGTAACAGATCTAGAACCCTTTCACTCAGTCACTTGTGCACTCTTGACCTCAGAGAAAAACACAAAGAATACACAATGGGACGTTCTTCAATATATTTATTGAACCAACGTCATTCTTGCATAGAGTACATGTGCTGTGATAATTAATAGACTGAAGTATTTGAAAGTGATTACAAGGACCAAAATAGTAAATAGCAGGTATAGTTCCACCATGCTGCTAAGAACTGTGTATATATACAGACATGTAAAACAATATAGAAATTAGGTGTACTCCTGTTATGCAATCCCTATCCTATGTGTGTCTAGGGCGTATGTGCGTGTGTATAGAAAAACTCTTTAAAAAAGGCCATCGTGAAGCTTGAAAGACCAAGCGCACAGAAAGCAAGGTGCCTAGAGGCAAAATGAAGTGAGAGAGACAAAAGCATTATTTTATTAATCCTTTTTTTTGTTTTGCTTTGAAAACAGGATAAATAAATAGTTCCCACCAAACGAAATTGCCAATTGTTTATGTGGTCCGAGTGGTAGTCGCAACATTGCCGTTGCCCGCAACCACAGTCGATGTTCCTAGAGGCACACCTAGAAGCAGGTTTATAGAGCAAAGGTGATTCCATCCAGTCCCCACAGGAACCGCCGAGGGAGGGACTACATCCTGTAAGAGTTCCGCAGAACTGATATCCAGTTCACTAGGAGCCAAAGTTTCCCAGGGTGGCTCGAAGAATGCGTTCAGTAGCAATAGAATACGCTGGGGACAACTATCCACATGGGCTTTTAAAGGGTCCATCAGTACCTCAATGTTCAATGGCGTAACCAAGTGCAATTCGAAGCAGAAATCCAGTACACATTCATGAGTGCACAGCAGACAGCAAAATACAGGTTGTACGCAGTGATGCCAAACAGGCCTGAATAATAAGAACCAATGCACATTCAGTTCTTGAAGCCAAGGTGTGCCAAGCAGTGTATCATGTGCTCATGGCTTTGCAGCACAGGCAGCACTGTCTCCATTCTGTTTTGAATTGAGACTTACATTGAGAAGCAGAAAAATGTAAATAAGAATCTCAGCCAAAAGCAGCAGGACAAGCAAAAGACCAAAAAAAATGCTTCCAAGTACAGAGTAAATAAATGATGGATTAACTCCGAAAACTGTCTGAAAGGTACAAACCAATCCAGAGCCAATATATATACAAAAAGTGTGCTACTACCTTTGTATCAAAAGACACCCAATTGATGGACGGAATTCAGAACAAATCAAAACATTCACCACCAGTCAAGAGATCTGGGTTAAATCCATCGTTCTTTTGCTCACCATGCCACCCCAGTTTAGACCTGGCCATATACAAATCAGTCCTGACCCTGTGCCTCATGGGAACAGTCCAGCCCGAGCTGGCAAGCCAGGACCTCCCTGGACCAGAAACAAGCATCCTAGGACCAGTTTCAGGGTATCACCCCTCTTCAGCCAGGATAACTTGATTCTAGTGGCATGGAGAGCACAGGACCCAAGTCTGGGCATACCCGTCCACTCGGGGTGACAAATACATAAACAACAGTTGATGGACAGAATGCAGAACAATGTCATACATTCACCCCGGTACAGAGATCTGGGCATAAATCCATCGTTCTTTTGCTCACCATGCCACCCCAGTTTAGACCTGGCCATATGCAAATCAGTCTTGACCCTGTGCCTCGTGGAAACAGTCCAAAAAACAAACATCCTAGGACTGGTTTCGGGGTTTCAACCCTCTTCAGCCAGGATAGCTTGATTCCAGTGGCACAATGAGCCCAGAACCTACGTCTGGGCATACCAGGCGCATTTAGGGCGAGAAAGCAAAAGACACACAATTGATGGACGGAATGCAGAACAATCAAAACATTCACACTCAGTCAAGAGATCTCGGTTAAATCCATCGTTCTTTTGCTCACCATGGCACCCCAGTTTAGACCTGGCCATATGCAAATCAGTCTTGACCCTGTGCCTCATGGGAACAGTCCAGCCCGAATTGCCAAGCCAGGTCCTCCCTGGACCGGAAACAAGCATCCTAGGACCGGTTTTAGGGTTTCACCAATCTTCAGCCAGGATAGCTTGATTCCAGTGGCACAATGAGCCCAGGACCCACGTCTTGGCATACCAGGCACATTTAGTACGGGAAAGCAAAAGACACACAATTGATGGACGGAATACAGAACAGATCAAAACATTCACTCCCAGTCAAGAGATCTGGGTTAAATCCATCATTCTTTTGCTCACCATGCCACCCCAGTTTAAGACCTAGCGATATGCAAATCAGTCTTGACCCTGTGCCTCATGGGAACAGTCCAGCCCGAACTGCAAAGCCAGGTCCTCCCTGGACCAGAAACAAGCATCCTAGGACCGGTTTCGGGGTTTCACCCCTCTTCAGCCAGGATAACTTGATTCCAGTGGCATGAACAGCACGGGACCAACGTCTGGGCATACCCGTCCACTCGGAGTGACAAATGCAAAAACAACAGTTGATGGACAGAATGCAGAACAATGTCATACATTCATCCCAGTACCGAGATCTGGGCCTAAATCCATGGTTCTTTTGCTCACCATCCCACCCCAGTTCAGACCTGGCCATATGCAAATCTGTCTTGATCCTGTGTCTCATGGGAACAGTCCAGCCCGAACTGCTAAGCCAGGTCCTCCCTGGACCGGAAACAAGCATCCTAGGACCGGTTTTGGGGTTTCACCCCTCTTCAGCCAGAATAGCTTGATTCCAGTACCACAATGAGTCCAGGACCCACGTCTGGGCATACCAGGTGCACTTAGGGCGAGAAAGCAAAAGACACACAATTGATGGATGGAATGCAGAAAAAGTCAAAACATTCACCCCCAGCGAAGAGATCTGGGTTAAATCCATCGTTCTTTTGCTCACCATGCAACTCCAGTTTAGACCTGGCCATACGCAAATCAGTCTTGACCCTGTGCCTCATGGGAACAGTCCAGCATGAACTGCCAAGCCAGGTCCTTCCTGGACCGGAAACAAGCATCCAAGGACCAGTTTCAGGGTTTCAACTCTCTTCAGCCAAGATAGCTTGATTCCAGTGGCACAATGAGCCCAGGACCCACGTCTGGGCATACCTGGCGCACTTAGGGCGAGAAAGCAAAAGACAAACAATTGATGGACGGAATGCACAACAAATCAAAATATTCACCCCCAGTCCAGACATCTGGGTTAAATCCATTGTTCTTTTGCTCACCATGCCACCCAAATTTAGACCTTGTCATCTGCAAATCAGTCTTGACCCTGTGCCTTATGGGAACAGTCCAGCCCAAACTGCCAAGCCAGGTCCTATCTGGACTGGAAACAAGCATCCTAGGACCGGTGTCAGGGTTTCACTCCTCTTCAGCCAGGATAGCTTGATTCCAGTGGAAAAATTAGCCAGGACCCACGTCTCAGCATACCTGTGGCACTTAGCGCAAGAAAGCAAAAGACACACAATTGATGGACTGAATGCAGAACAAATCAAAACATTAACCCCCAATCATGGGATCTGGGTTAAATCCATCGTTCTTTTGCTCACCATGCCACCCCAGTTTAGACCTGGCCATATGCAAATCAGTCTCTTGACCCTGTGCCTCATGGGAACAGTCCAGCCCAAACTGCCAAGCCAGGTCCTCCCTGGACCAGAAACAAGCATCCTAGGACCGGTTTCGGGGTTTCACCCCTCTTCAGCCAGGATAGCTTGATTCCAATGGCACAATGAGCCCAGGACCCAGGACTTGTTTCCGGTCCAGGGAGGACCTGGCCTGGCAGTTCGGTCTGAACTGTTCCCATGGGGAACAGGGTCAAGACTGATTTGCATATGGCTGGGTCCAAACTGGGGTGGCGTAGTGGGCAAAAGAACGATTGATTTAACCCAGATCTTTT
Source organism: Triturus cristatus (assembly GCF_964204655.1). NCBI lineage: Eukaryota > Metazoa > Chordata > Amphibia > Caudata > Salamandridae > Triturus > Triturus cristatus. The sequence continues at coordinate 691,143,692 of NC_140580.1, forward strand.
GACTTGGGGAGAATGTTTGCATTGTCAGGATTCCGTCCATCATTTGTTTGCTGTAACACTTTTCACCCTAAGTGGGATGGGTATGCCCAGACTTGGGTCCCTTGCTCACTGTGCCACTGGATTCAAGCTAGCCTGGCTGAAGAAGGGTGACATACTCTGAAACCGGTCCCAGAATGCTTGTTTGCGGTCCATGGAGGAACTGCCCTGGCAGTTCTGTCTGGACTATTCCCATGGGGCACAGGGTCAAGACTGATTTGCATGTGGCTGGTTCCAAACTGGGGTGGCGTAGTGGGTAAAAGAACAATGGATTTAAACCAGATCTTTTTACTGGGTAAAATGTTTGCATTGTCAGCATCCCGTCCATCATTTGTTTTCTGTAACACTTTTCGCCCTAAGTGGGATGGGTATGCCCAGACATGGGTCCCTTGCTCACTGTGCCACTTGATTCAAGCTAGTCTGGCTGAAGAAGTGTGACATACTCTGAAACCGGTCCCAGGATGCTTGTTTCCGGTCCAGGGAGGACCTGGCCTGGCAGTTCGGTCTGGACTGTTCCCATGGGGCACAGGGTCAAGACTGATTTGCATATGGCTGGTTCCAAACTGGGGTGGCGTAGTGGGCAAAAGAATGATGGATTTAACCCAGATCTTTTGACTTGGGGAGAATGTTTGCATTGTCAGCATTCCGTCCATCATTTGTTTGCTGTAACAGTTTTCGCTCTAAGTGGGATGGGTATGCCCAGACGTGGGTCCCTTGCTCACTGTGCTACTGGATTCTAGCTAGCCTGTCTGAAGAAGGGTGACACCCTGTAACCGGTCCCAGGATGCTTGTTTTCAGGCCAGGGAGGACCTGGCCTGGCAGTTCGGTCTGGACTGTTCCCATGATGCACAGGGGCAAGACTGATTTGCATATGGCTGGGTCCAAACTGGGGAGGCATAGTGGGCAAAAGGACGATGGATTTAACCCAGATCTTTTGACTGGGGGAGAAAGTTTGCATTGTCAGCATTCCGTCCATCATTTGTTTGCTCTAACACTTTTCACCCTAAGTAAGATGGGTATGCCCAGACGTGGGTCCCTTGCTCACTGTGCCACTGGATTCAATCTAGCCTTGCTGAAGAAGGGTGACATACCCTGAAACCGGTCGCAGAATGCTTGTTTCCGGTCCAGGGAGGACCTGGCCAGGCAGTTCTGTCCAGACTGTTCCCATGGGGCACAGGGTCAAGACTGATTTGTATATGGCTGGGGTGGCTTAGTGGGCAAAAGAACAATTGATGTAACTAAGACCTTTTGACTGGAGGAGAATGTTTGCATTGTCAGCATTCCGTCCTTCATTTGTTTGCTGTAACACTCCCTTTGTATCAGGCATATTAAAGATACGGTGGACCAGCTCCCCAAAATGCAGTAGGAAGATAGTATGTAGTAGTGTCTGTATTTCAGACGCGGACCTTCCAACCTGGAAATCAAACTCCTCTTTGGCTGATGTAGAATAAGAACCCAACCAACGTTAGCGGCAACATGTTGTGTAGTTCCCACTAATCCACAGGTCCTGCGCATTTGTGAACAACATAAACTTTGGGTGCGGTGCTTAGACTGATTCCATGCCCCCATAGTACATGTTGACCTAGAGTACATGTCCTTTGATGATCAATAGACAGAAGCAAATGAAAGTGATTACAAGCATCAAAATAGTAAATAGCACTGTGTATATATGAAGGTATATGAAATAATATAGGAATTTGGTGTACTCCTGTTATACAAGCCCTATCGTATGTATGTCTAGGGTGTATGTGCACATGTTTAGCCAAGAATCCACCCATGGTATGATTCAACCACATTACCTGGCGAGACAGAATGTAGGACCCCGTCTTGGTCATAAACTGGACACCCCTCACGGAGGTGTTAGACAGCTGCTTGGCAAAGCCTAAGCATGCAGGGACCTCTCGATGTCAGCAGAAGGTTCTCCCCGAAAATGCTTATTTATTTATAATAAAAAGCATCTTTGTGATGTATATACAAAATAGCATAGTTATGGGTTTGCTGATCATCCTGTCACCCCATTGATGAAGATAAAATGGTGTTGTACAGCGTGCAAGGCCTTGCACGCTGTGTTTCCGGGCATCATGATAATGTTTTGTGAAGCAAAATGTGTAAGCAAAGCAGTTTCAGAGAAAATAATCAAATATTATCATGCATGCAAATATGTGCAAAAGATTGATTATCATAAAATGTTATTGTGCAGAAAGACGGCAATTTAAGGAAATTTGCAACATTGCTACATGGACCTAACTCAGGCACATAATAGAGCCTGTGTAGTGCACAAGACCCTGCCTTTGCCTACCAGAACTCCAAACACACTACAGGAGGTGGAGACTTATTTGTGTGAGGACAGATAAAACCCTATTCAGGTGTCAGTGATAACTCCTCCCATCACTCTAGCTCAGGAAAGTCCATCAGCCTGGTGATGGCCCTTCAGGATATGGAAGGCACACCTCTGCTCCCTTTGTGTGGCTGTCTAGAGTGAATGCACAAGAGCCCAACTGTCAGCCAACCCAGACGTGTATGCTACAGACAGGCAGAGTGACAGAATGGTTAAGCAAGGAAATGCCCCATTTCTAAAATGGCATATTTTGAATTACAATTCAAAAACCAACTTCACCAAAAGATGATTTTCTAAAGTGTGAGTCCAGAGACCCCAAACTCCAAATCTCTATCTGCTCCCTAGCAGAAATTACACTTAAACTATATTTCAAGGCAAACCCCATGTTAACCTATGGGATAAACAGGCATTGTAATAGTGAAAAATGAAATAGGCAGTATTTCACTATTAGGACATGTAAAACACACCAGTACATGTCCTACCATTTCCATACACTGCACTCTGCCCATGGGGCTACCATAGGCCTACCTTAGAGGTGCCTTACATGTAATAAAAGTAAAGGCTTTGGCCTGGCAAGTGGGTGTACTTGGCAGGTCGACATGGTAGTTTGAAACTGCACTCCTAGACACTGCTGTGGCAGATCTGAGACATGTTTGCAGGTCTACTGAGTAGGTGGCACAATCAATGCTAGAGGCTCACCAGTAGCATTTGATTTACAAGCCCTGGGCACCCCTGGTGCACTGTACTAGGACTTACCAGTAAACTAAATATGCCAATCATGGAAAAACCAATTACCACTATGTTTTAAACAGAGAGCACTTGCACTTTAGCACTGAATGGCAGTGGTAAAGTGCCCAGAGTCCTTACACTGGCAAAAACAAAATCCAGCACAGGATCAAAACCAGGTCAGAAGCAAAAAGACTGGGGAACCCACGCCATGAGATGGAAGGTTTAACATCGGCCATCACCTTAACCCATTCTCATCCACAAATATCTTAATACGCTCTCAGCAAATGCATACTACTCACAACAAGCAACCCCTATCCACACTTCAATATCTCAACAACCACTACAAAACACCACAAGCCACATCTATACACCCTTCAATCACGACTTTCACACAAAACAACACTCTGTCCTATACCACAATCAAATCCACACGTCACTAACACAACAGTAACCCACATTATACATACACTTACTCCCTTCAAACACACACTTCCTGTTCTTACAAATCATCAGCTACATCCTCTGCTTATTCCTAAAAGACCTCTCAATCAGCACCAAACCTGTAGTCAACCCTCCTCATATCATCCACTAACACCCTTCTCCTTTTCTACCAAAATCACACAACCAAACAATCCTTACACTCTACTCCACCACACATATTTTCTCATCCTGCTACACAGACACTCATAACTGCTGCTCACACACTACATCCATCTCCTCCAACACACATCACCACCCCATTTACAGCTCAACATCCACTCACAAACAGTACTTTACTTTCAAATCATTCACAGAAATTCACTACACAATATCTCATCTCACTACTCCACAAAAACAAATTATAATACGTACACCAGTACATCCAAATCTCACACACGAATCTCAAACTATATTCTGTCATAAAACAAAACAAATACCCACTCCCACACCCCTGACTACACAAATAATACAGTTCCTAAATCATATTTTTTCCCATATCTTCTATCTTCACCATAACTTACCACAAAATCCCCAACACATCAAAATGCATTCACCCACCTCTCATCCATTACACAATTTAAAGCCTCAAAGCATGATCCACATGTTCCACCACCATCCCTTATCTATACACCTTCCACCCTAAACAGACTCAAACAAATTAAACATGCCACTCTTCACAACTTCGTATCTCCATGTCTATTACACAACAAGGCTACTCTACAAAGCCAACCCTGCTCGCCAACTCACTCTCAACCACCATCTCAATCACCTACACACACAGACCCACAAAAATGCCTTCTAAATCTGCTGAATAAGGATTATAGTGTAGACAAACAATGTGATGGCTAACTTCATACAGTTCATACCAACACTGATAACACCCTTGCTATAAGTTTAAAGTGTACTACTCACTCCTCTAGCAAACAAAGTCATGCCATCACCAAAACTCAATCTCTTTACTGCCTTCTGATAAATGCTCCATCACTCTCTGGAAACATGCACCACATCTACAACCTACTTATTGACATACAACCTTACTTACTCTTCATAACTGAATCATGGTTGGAAGATGAGATGGCTTTAGTGTTAGAAGGAAAAATATTGAAGGGTGGTACAAGCACTCAGAGAAATAATTAGACAAATTAAAGAAAATGTATTAGAGAAGTGAGTCAACTTCCATGATTGCCGACTAAGATGCAGGAACTTTGTTTGTTTACCCACTGCAATGCAATCTCCCCAGATGAAGGGTTTTGCCTGCCCGATATGCATTGGGTCTGCGCAAGCATGAATTACCCAAGGTTTTGTGCTGTCATGATATAAAAGAAGATGATTTCCAGAATTTAATGATTGATCAAATATGATGATTGAATTCATTCAAACTAGTAGTCGACCAACGTTTCAACTTTTGATTTACATTTGATTACTCCACTTTTGGACATCTGGCTTTGCATTCAGGGTACTTTACCCCTGGGGTGACGCTTTTTTCTATGGCTCCAGTGTTGCCTGAAGCCGTTCCTCCAGACTATCAAACTGTCACCAAAAATAGCATAAGCAAAAGAGAAGTTGGACTATCTGTCATATTCAAAGAAAGAATAATTCTCACCAAAGCTGATAACATTTCCATACAAGGTTGTGAGGCCCTCATGACCAGATGCAATCCTACACTAACTTTGTCTAATGTAAATTCCTCTTTCTTTAAAGACCACATCCTAGCAATGCAACATGTTTCTAAGCACAGTTTCAAACCTTATGACACTACACTCCAATCTATGCATTCTTGGTGATCTAAACATATGGTTAGACAAAACCAATATGCACCATCGAAGAACTATCATCACTGCCCTAAACACACTTAAACTACACATTGCTGGGCACATCCTAGATGTAATTTTTGCAAATCCAGAACTACGTACTTTTCAACGATTTACTGCAATCACATGGCCAGACCACCATCTGGTAGCTTTAAAACTCAAAACACCACAAATCAGCTTACCTAAGGCTATCATACAGGCATCCATCTATCAACCGTGGAACAAACTACATTTTGAATACTTAGAAACACAACTAACTTTCATCACAGATCTATATCCAAAAAAGTCCATTAAAAAACTTTGTGAGTGGCTCTAGGAAGTGTTTGATATTCTAAAACTACTAAGAACAACAAAACGGTACAAAACAAATACAGACCAATTACAAAAGACCTTTCCTGGTAAACTGACAGCTAGAGCAGCATTTGCCAGTTGTCACAATTAATTGCAGATAACTCCACCTTTTCCAACTTCCAAACAGGAGTTCTTCCAAGAAGGGGCACATAAAATATGCCCTCATCGCCATCTCGGATTACCTTAAAACATTCTAAACCAGAACTCACTACTTCTCTTGGACCTTTCAGCTGCCTTTAACATAGTTGACCATGCCTCTCTAATCCAAAGCCTTTACAAAGCCAGCATAGATGAGACTGCTCTCAACTGGATCACATTCTACCTTCAAAACAGGACAAATGTCATCCATATTCCCCCTTTCTTATCCAAACAATACTTCACAAAAGCAGGGGTCCCTCAAGGCTCTATCATCATACCCATTCTTTCAACATCTACATGAAGTTTTTAGCGGCAATGATTAATGAATTTCAGCTCACATGCTAACACTATGTAGATGACAGACAAATACTTCTTAAATTGGAAAGCCCTAAAGACATTGGAAACTGAAAAATCTTCAGTTGCCTCATAGCTGTTGATCATTGGATGACATGGAGGCACCTCAAATTGAGTGCTTCCCAAACAGAAATATTCACATGTGATGATTAGAAAAAGTATGGCCTACTCTGTGTCTGGCCCAACAATCTGGTACCACCTACTAAAGTATCTTTGGAAGTTATAAACCTTGGAATTACCATGGACTCCAAATTATAAATGAATGACCAAGTGGACTCTGCCACCCATTTTCCCCCACCTAGGGTTTCCACACAAAGTCCAAGCTACTATCTCTCTTGTACTGACTAAACTTGATTATGCCAATGGCCCCTAACATGAATCATCTTTATTAACTATGACAAATCTACAACAAATTCAGAACTCTGTTGCCAGACTACTCATCCATGTAAAACCACAAGCCCACATTTCCTCTGCCATGAGAGCCCTAAATTATTTACCAGTGGCCAGAAGATCCACCTTCATTCTCAAAGCAAAACATGGAATGGGACTACTTTTTATCAGGAATAAAATCACCAAATACATACAACAAAGGAATTTCCGCTCAAGATTTGCTCCTTGCCTCAAAACCCCAGCATGCAAGAAAAAAAACATGGATGGTACATCTTTCTCTGTTCCAGCAGCCACACAATTACCCCCACACATAAGAGCCACAGATAACTATCTAATCTTCAAAAGTCTACTGAAGAGTTGAGTCTTTCCTACATGGCCACCACACTCAAGCCCAACTATACAGTATATACCTGTTCATGTAAATATGTATAATTGGATTGTATGAATGTATGTATTAGGATATGTGCATTTCTTTTTACAAAAAATAATACTACTTATCATTTAAAAGTAAATAGATATTTTTTAGTTCTGCTTAACAAATGTATATATTACTTATGGTTAAAATAAATATATATATATGTATATAATTAAACATCGTTTTATGTACATAGGTGACTGCATTGTTTTCATTTAAGTTATTTGATTATATGCTTATGGGTCTCTGCTTATTTTAGTTATCCATCACAATATATAACTATGATCAAAACAATTGTATCTATAAGTGCTTAACTAATAAAATATTGAGGAAAACCTAAAAATAAAATAAATATAAAAATAATTTTAAAAAATTCATAACAATTCACAAATAAATTAGCTTTGCCCTACAGCCACACCTAAAAGCCTGAATTTCTATCTATCTGTGCATACTGAAGCATATGGAACTTTATACCATACAATTTGATATCTCTTTATTATTACTTTACTTTTACTGAAGAAAAAAAGAAGAAAGTAAGAAAGAAAGAATGAATGAAAGAAAGAAGAAAGAAAGAAAGAAAGAAAGAAAGAAAGAAAGAAAAAAGAAAGAAAGAAAACAAATAAGCCTTTAACTCCCTCCACTGCACTACTCTGTCTCATCCTATAACTCTCTCAATATATCCTCTACCTCCACTCCCCAACTCATCACAAACCTCATTATACTACTATGATCTCCCATTTCACTCTTTACAGACTCTTCTTTCCATTATCCCTCCTTAACTCACATCAAACCTCATTTTACTAATATGATCTCCAAAATAACACTCCCGAGACTATTCCCTATTGCATACCTCCACTGACTCATCTCAAACCTCATTTTACTACTACGATCTGCCAAATATCATTATCTAGACTCTTCCCTCCTCAGTCCCACCTTTATCATATTTACTCAAACTAACAGACTCTCATGTCCACCGCCCACATTAAAAACGTATGTTTCCCTATACTACTCCACCACTAATCTCCTTTGGGTTCCGGAGTAGCATGCTATTCGCTGAAAAGCACTTCAGCGCCTCATCCGGGGTAGTAAGTGCTATATAAATACAATTGCAATTACAACTACGAATTGAACTGACTTTGGAATTTGTTTGTCAATATTTCCCTACTAAATGAACAAAATGAAACTCATTCCCTTGACCTTTGGTGGATGCAAGGCTGAGTTTGTGCTGCTGTACTCTAAACCTCTCACAAATATGTTGTTGCAGTTAGTATTTAATAAACTGAGCTATCTTCTTGCATTTTTATGATGATAATATTTATTGTTTGATTAGTTAAAATTATTACAATCACATGAATGAGAAAATATGATTTAAAACATTACCCTACATGCTAATATCACTGCCATTAACTGCAATCCAATAGGAGGAAGGTACAATGCTTGGCAGTTTAAGCAAATCCTTATACAGTTATAGAGCAATGCATACTGTCAACAACAAAACATCAAAAATCACATGTAAAGGCAATGTAAAGGGTAAACTAGTACATTTACAACAAATACTTTTAAAATAAAAAGTTTGTTTGCCAATGCCTCATCCTTACACCTAAATAAAATAATTTAAAAATATGAAAATCCATTGCTTATGTAAGAACTAGTATCACTGGACATATGTTAGTAGCCAAATTCTATATTAATTTAGCAGGAAGATGAGAGGCAACACAATCTTAAGAGACGTTTCAATGTTCAATGATATTCCATTCACTGTGTTTCCGTGTACGCAGAACAATTCTTTATTTTGTTTTCTTCAAAAACAAGTAGGCACAGCCAACTCGTTTCGCCCTACAAGGGCTTCTTCAGAGCAATGTATTGTATTATCACATATTTAAATCGTAAACAGAAACACCAGCACTCTGCCACCCTTTGACTGCTTCTTCGTCCTTCAGGGATTAATTGTTGATTGAAAAGGAATTCTTGAAGGATGAAGAAGCAGTCAAAGTGTGGCAGAGTGCTGGTGTTTCCGTTTATGATTTAAATATACTGATAATACAATACATTGCCCTGAAGAAGCCCTTGTAAGGCGAAACGCGTTGGCTGTGCCTACCTGTTTATGAAAAAAACAAAATAAATAATTTTTCTGCTTACACGGAAACACAGTGAATGGAATATCATTGAACATTAAAACGTCTCTTAATATTGTATTGCCTCTCATTTTCCTGTTAAAATTGTATTTAATCTATGACCATGTGGCAGCTGGTCGTTTGATGTGGGCAGTACACAAGTTGATGCACATGAGTGACTATACTGGGTGGTGCAGTTGTTTGTGCCTTGCTGCCTTTCTTTGCCCTTAAAATTCTATATTAATACTATTAATTTATGCTAACACTCATACAGTCAAGTAATCCATAATCCTCAGTACCAATTCCATTGATAAAATACATGGGCATTACTTAGCAGCACGAGTAAATTATCTGTGCGAATGCGCCCATACGCTAAAGTTCATGGTATTTAGTAATAGATTCCTATTCAACTCTAACATATATCAAATGGTCAGCTGGAGATACCAAGACGTAGCAGCCTTATAAATAGTCAACAATACTTGGACATAATTTAGCAGCAAAGTTCAGTAACATAAATTTGTTGGAAAATATTCATACCATCAAAGTCCACTATTCAAAACCATTAAATAATTTTCTAGCCATTATTTAGCAGCAAAACAAATGCAGATGTGCAAATACTTCAAGAGGCATACTATTTAGTAAGCAAGCCTCTTACTGCCGTGCCTCTAAAGCCATGAGTTTTTTCTCAGCCACATCTAGAAACTTTACAAATTGGCAAATAAGCCTCTTCTTGCCTCTGCTTCCAGAAAATACAGCCTCAGCATAATTTTACGAGAGTTAAATCGAACTGGACAAATACAGACTAGGTAAAGTAACGTTTTATTCATATGACCACAGAGCCTGCACTACGGTTAAACCATTATTTTATCCATAATTGTTTACCCACCTTACTTAGATAAACACCAAATCTCAGTTTCATAAACTTGTCTTCCATGTGAGAAGGTAAGTGCGAGTTAAAGTATGATTGAATTCCCAGAACTTCAAATGAATTTGTCACAGACCTAGCATACTTTTTTGCTGCCGTTGCTTCTTTGTCCAGCTCAAACGAGAAAAAAAAATGTTTAATTCACAGTACGTTTAAAGCATGCTGCAGACTCTTGGCCAGTACATTGATCCAATAAACATAGGGATTGGAATGATTCCTGCATGTAGACCCGCCAAGGGCCAGTATAGGTCGATTTAGTCATTGTTATTCAGCACATGTTTGCCCGAAATACAGATTCATTTGAAGCCAAATATTCGGATTATTTCAAGTATGCTGCTTCGTAGGCTAAATCCTGTCTCTGAAGACCAATCTCTAGCCGCATTTGAGCCAGGCCAATGTACGTCAGGATATCAAAAATGATTTAATAGCCTTACCCTGCTGTGAGTCCAGTAGCTTGGCATTTTCTCCTCAGAAACTATATGAAGCATAAATTAAGACAGGGATTAGTTTAGCTGATATAACATCCAAAAGGTGGGAATATGATGAACATGGCAGTTTATCCCGAAGGGCCTTGAAAGCAAAGATGTTAGTGGCCGCTTTAGCCTTAAGAGAATGAAGGTGCATATCATCAAGGGGCGACGATAATATTATTGCCGCTTTAGAGCCCGTTTTCAGACGAAAAGCGGCCCATAATATTATCGCATTATCATCAAGGGCACGCTAGCGTGTGATTCCTTGATGTATCACCCCATTTTCACACACTTCGCATCGATAATGAGATGCAAAAGAGGCGTGGCTGTGAAAACAACATGGGATAATATCGCGAAGGCAGCTTTGCGATATTATCAAGGAGGGTTAGCGATATATAAAATTGCCTTAAGTATGCCTTAACGCAGGAATTTAACGTCTGTTAAATTCCTCACTAAGGCATACCTAACATGGGGTGGATTGTGTGGCTAACACCACAGGTCCCGTCATCGAGGATATCGCCGTTTTCCACCATGGAAAACGGCAATATCCCAACTATTTCTGGAATGTTTATCGCCTCGGCGATGCGCGTTGTTGATAATGCGCTAACCGGGCGATAAATTCCAGATATAGCCGGCGATAAATATGCAAGCGCTAAGCACGCTGTGCGATATTTATCGCCGGCCCTTGATAATATGCCCCGAAAATGGCTTCTGAAGGAAATTTGGCTGTCAAACAAGATGCTAAGGTACTTATAGCTTTTGACTATTTTGATTTGTTTTCCTCTTGAATACCAGGACTGTAATTTAAGAGATGATACTCCAATCCACATAATCTTGTTGTTTTAATGTTAAGTTCTAGGGGGCATATTAGAAAGAACCTCGTTACAATTATCGCCGTTTTAGTGGCAGGAAACTGCCGCTAAAACGGCGATAATGGGCTTGCTAATATGCGTTATATAATTCCAATAGAATCCCAGGTTAGATGTGCAGGACTTCTAACCTGGGCTTCTATTGGAATTCTATAACGCATATTAGCAAGCCAATTATCGCCGTTTTAGTGGCAGTTTCCTGCTGCTAAAACGGTGATAATTTTAAAGAGGTTCTTGCTAATATGCCCCAAGATGATTTTGCAATATACATACATCAAAGGAAGTAATTCCTGAAAACCTATTGTTGTTTTTTCTAAGCAGTACTCTGTCATCGGGATACTGAAGATATTTTAAGCGAATACTGCTCAGTTTAGGAGAATGTAAATTCAAGTGATCCAACTGTTGGTTAAGATCTACCATGAAAGGATTAAATAAACAGAGGGCAAGAACGTACCCCTGTTTTAATTTATTTACTGTCTAAGGGGCATATTATCAAGGACAACGTTAAAATTATCCCCTGGAGAATTCCAATAGAAGCCCATGTTCACACCAGAACATGGACTTCTATTGGAATTCTCAAGGGCATATTATCAAGCCCATTATCGCCGCTTTAGCGGCAGTTTTCTGCCGCTAAACCGGTGATAATTTTTAACGCCGCCCTTGATAATATACCCCTCCATTCATTGAGTAAGGAAAGTTCCGCCTCCCAGTTTATTCTGGACCCATGTCTTTGTGTAAAAACTTATTATGAGAACCACGAGTTTTGGTGGAGCTCACCATGCAGTTAATTTTTGCCATAGCAAATTTCTAGGAGTGGTATCAAAGGCTGCCTTTAATTCTATGAATCAAATATACAGCTTGCATTTCATTGATAAGGCAGAATCGGCCAGGACAATCAAGGTGAACAAATTGATGGTGGTGGACATGCCCTTACGAAAACTAATTTGCATTGTAATGGTTCCGGTTTTTTCAGGAATGCAGTGATCTGAATGGTAGCCAGAATCAATGAGAGATATTGGATATGCTATTAGGTGCATGCATTTGATTATGACACAAGAGGAAAGCCAGGTGTGGGAGGAGGTGCCTTATTGCTGTAAACCTATAGCCGAAAAGTCATTTGATTGAAGCGCCCCTTCAAACTAGAAATTCAGATACTGGTTCGTTAGACGATCTAACAAAAACAGATTTAAGCTAACACAAAGAGGCCAGTTCTCCCATATGAGACTCAACCGTTGTCTCCTGGATATCTTAGAAAGGAAACGCAATATGATTGTCTGAATGAGTTTATATTCGCTTATATGAAACTCCTTGGATTTTCTCTGGAACCTGATTGATCCGCTTATGCTCCCATGTTAGGCAATTTTTTTGCACTATGTCACTAGCGAAAATATGGGACAAATGACTTTAAATACTGACACAGACTCAAACAACATAAATACCACAAACAACATAATTGTAAAACATAACACAACAACTCATTAGTGCAATAAAATTGCACAACATGCCACTATGACTACGATCAACAAGTGTTAAAGTAACCTAAAAGATCCCAGATTTCAAAATTACTTTGGGACTTCACAAAGGGCATCAACACAGAGCTCAAATGCACTTAACTAACATAGCACACCATCTTTGCAAAAAAAATATATGCAGTGCCACCCACCAAAAGAAGAGTGAAAGAAATTTAAAAAATGGTGATATGACCTGAAGCACACAAAAAAGGAGAACTTATCAAAAGAAAGAAAGTTGTCACAAGAAACAGTTAGTGGATCAAAAACCCAGGTCCCATTAGGTGAAAATGTGGAACAGTTGGTAGCGGCATTATAACAGAATGGCAAAAGGAATTGAAGGCAGCAACACTGCTGACATAAATGAGCAATCCACTCCAGGTAAGAAAACCTGTACATGCTTATGCACCATAGAGTTTGCTTGTCCAGTCCATGTCTAACTTCCTGATGCATATAGGCCTAAACTCCAGACGTTGTGAAAATGTGTTGTACAATTTAAAGGTAACATAAATGTGAGGCACACATCAGCAATTATGCATTTCTGCTTGCACATACAAGCTAAATATTGTGATGGCATTAAGTAGTTGAACATCCCTTCAACAGCAATTATTTGTGCAATATTTGAGAGGTTGTAGACTAACACGAAAATGACACTTCATGAGTAAACCCATTATCTTTTGCATTGCATAATCTAGGAAATATTAAACTTCAAGCACATCCTATATGATACCTTGGGTGTCCTCTTACGTAATCAGTCCGAAATAAATATAGGGCAGAGAAATATAGGCAAAATGCTGCACAAATGTTACACCATGAGTCAATTACTTTTTGTCTTCTGATATAAGTTAAGAAGCAATATTTCCCACTGCCAGCTGTACCCTTTATGTGTATGTTGCAAGGCGAACGACCATCGCAACGCATGCGTCACATCGCATGTGTTTATGGTGCGTGCAGTCACAACGCACGCAACGTTACGACGCGTGCGTTCACTACGCACGACGTTACATCGTGGGTACCATTACATCGAGGGCGCTTTTATAACGCAGGCGCCGGACACGGACGGCGGGGAGACAACGCTGGAACCACGATGAGAGACTGGTAAGGATGACTCTGTACTCGTAATGTTTTAGGGTAGTTTATGGGGAGTGTAGTGGAGGGGAGGGTTTTAGGCTTTAGGGCTTAGGGTTAATAGTAGTATATGGTTGTGTTTTAGGCTTTAGGGTTAGGGCTTAGGGTTAGGAGTCGTATATGGTAGTGTTTTAGGCTTTAGGGTTAGGGCTTAAGGTTAAGAGTCGAATATGGTAGTGTTTTAGGCTTTAGGGTTAGGGTTTAGGGTTAATGTTAGTGTATGGTACTGTTTTGCCTTTACTGTTTACGCCTTAGTGTTGAGGGAAGTGTCAGGGCGTTGTACTTTGTTTGGGGGGCCGTTAGGGAGAATTTTGCGGTGTGATAGACTGTGTGGTCTTTGTGTGCGTTGTAAACGTCTTTTGCATGCATGTGAGGGCGCAGTGCGGTGTAATGGTTTGCGTGGTGAATGCATGCGATGTAACGGTGTGTGCGACGTGAGGAATGCGATGTAATGGTGTGCGTTGTGTTTCTTTGCGTTGCATTGTCATACATCCATGTTGAAGTAGTGCAGCAGACAATAACACACAACCTGCTGGCTGCATTGCCATGTCAGGGCCAGCGACTGAACCATGCACTCATGATGATACCATGATGTTGCTGTTGCAAAATTTCACAAAATTACCTGAGGAACAAACAACTAAGCCCAAAGCACCAGGGTCCACATCAAGACCACCATCCACGTGAGCTACCAAGAAAGATGGGTCTCCAATAATGACACCAGTCTAGTATTGGCCTAGTATGCTTTAACTGATTTAGAAGTAATCAAAGGAACATGGATCCAGTAGATATTAGTGTAGCTGGAAATGTACCACAACACCATTCCAATGGGTTTAGAGGTTGTCATGAGGGACATTAAGGAAGCTGCAGTGGCGAGTGCAATCCTTGGTAATGGGTCAGGATATGTCTCAGATGGCATAAAGTGTGCAGTTGGCAACATATATGCGGATTTCAAAAGGAGACATTTGGGACAATGGCCAAGAGGATAAGCAGTCAAGCACATAAAATGCATGTGCACTCATTACATAGTCTGAGCATCAGTTTGCAAGTATTAAGATTTGAAGAGTACCTTGCCATGGCATTGCTACCGATCATTGAGATTGAGTTTCTTGACATTTTGCGTCCAACCACAAACCCACTAGATGCCAGGCTAGAAATCACACAACACTATTTTTCGGAATCATCATAACCAATGGCGGTAGTTGGTGATAACAGGGAACCAGTACCAAGGTGTGGTGTGCATAAAAACATTGTTATAGGTTAGAACAGTGTGTAATACATTAATTACTGGTTAGACATTTCCAGATCATATTTCTATACATGCTATCTTTCTTTTCAGCTCATATACTTCAAATTTTACAGCCAATGGTGAGTATGGCGTGCTTTATGTTCAGGATTATGTGAGAATAGATGTCTATCATACTGCAAGTGATATACAGCTACATAAGCGTGTGACTCTCCTTGATTTGGTCAGCAGTCACATATCATACCTAACTTTTGAGGTACAATTATTTATTCACCAGGGTATGATTTGAGGAAAATATGTTTACTATTTGTGTACAGATTCACATTTTCCTCAAATCATACCTGGTGAATAAAGAATTGTGCCTCAAAAGTCTTTCTCACCCTGATGCTCCTGGCCGAGTCTGCCTTATCAATGAAACTCAAGCTGTATATTTAAATGGATGTATTTTAATATGCAGTTCTTGTGTCAATTTTTTGCATCTTCAGGGGCAAGAGAGAACAGGAACACTACACATTAAGTTTCAAAAGTTTAAATAATTATTCAGATACAAAGATTCCTGGTACTCCAAAGAAGAAGGAATATTTCTCAACCACTCCTTAGCGGACAAAACTCCCACGATCGGTAAAATAAGTCTCCCGAGCTCTCTAATCATCCAGTCGCCAAAATGAAACATGGTATTGGGAATATGCTAGAATCTTCCTTTCGTGTTTTCATCCTAGCCATCAGGTATTTCGTCATTAATTGACTTCATCAGGGCTAGAAAATTATATAATATTAATTGTTATAAGTTTTAATTACTTTGTGTACAAAACATTAAAAAAAATAAAAATTGAAAAAAGGGAGGCCCTTCCAATCTAGTGCATTTTTTATGTAACCTTCAACAGAATTCAGGAAATACAAGAGGAACTTATTTGTTAATGCTTAAAATGTAATACAAAGACAAACACATAAATTATAATAGATTAGTATGATATAAGAAATCACCTCATGAGTCACAATACTGGGGTATACCACCATAGTAAGCCATTAAATATCCATCATGTGTGTGATTAGACAAATGCGACTCTAAAACAAATGCTCAGCAACATCTCAATTATGAGTTCCAAGGTTTATTCAAATCTCCAATATCAACTGTGTTTTTGACACAAAATGAATCAGAATGTTAGGACAAAAATACTTAGGACCTGATTGCAATAGCGGTGAACCCACCCCGCCAGATCAGGATGGTAGGCGGTGTGCCTGGCAGACGGAAAGCCCGTCCACCACGGGTCAGACAGAGGCAATTGTAACGATTGCCTGTCGGACTCACCCTGCATCCACAAAATGGTGGTGGTGCCTAGCAGGCACTGGTTGCCAGATTTGTATGCTGCATCCCCATCAGCTTGACTATGGCGGTTCAACCGCCATTACAAGACAGGCAGGGTTGTACTTTGGGGGCCTGTTGCAGACCCCCCTTGCGCAAGGGCACGTGCATTTTGCTCTTGGGGGCACCTATGATACCCCCTACAGTTCCCTGCACCAGGGGGTAGGCACCGCATGGTGCCTGCCACATAGTGCAGGGAAATGAGCAACATGCACTTTTAAACATTGCTGCGGGTGCTGCAGCCAGCAGCACCCACCGCAATGTTAAAAATGCCTTTTGTGGCTGCTGTGGTGGCGGACGCATTGTATTTGTTGTGCGGGACCGCCGACATATAGGCAGGCGGTTCCAATCCCCGGAACAATGGCGGTCGGTCTTGAGTCCATCCGCCATCATAATCACCCCTAAAGTGAATATATAAGTCAATATCAGAATCTAAAATTGAGTAAACATTGCCTGTTCACACAATATCTAAAAAACAAATTAAGCTACCCATCGCTAACATCCAATATGTTTTGTATTAGTCAAAAAATCAATACATTCATCAAAGTATCACCAAAACTGAAAACTAGAAAAAACTAAGGGAAAGGTTATTAGGAAAATATCACACGGCACCCATAGTGTTTTAAAAAAAAAAGAATCATTTCAGTTTAGTCAATAAACTCCATATACTAATCTCCTCCAACACACAAGTTAATGTTCCAAGTACAACAAATTACTTCATACAGAAGCGTCAACGTCCATTAAGAAAATACGCGTAGCTGGCATTCTCCATGGCTGCCATTTTGGTTAGTAATTAAAGCCATTATTAAAAGACAGACTAACGCAGAGAATCCTGATCACTTAATTGACGTCCAAACTTGCACCATCTTGAAATAGTAAAGCAAGGCAATATTCAAACTGTTACCAGTGTATCAAATAATAAAATACCTCCTATCTAATATAGGTAAGATAACTTCATTAATAATCAATGCATCCCACGATCCAATCTTCCCAACACCCAAGTTAATATTCCTAAACAAGCATATTTCCATTATTACCAACTACTGAAACATTCACCCGCCCGTGAAATCAGGAGTATCTGGCATTCTCCATGGACACCCTCTTGGGTGGTATCTTAAACCAAACTAACATAGAGAATCCCTAACTCTCTATTGATGTCCAAAATCTAATCACTACATATCTTGTAATAATAATTTCAGCCACTATTAAGTACATTACCAGTGTATTGATTATAAAATTACTAAAACCTTGTATTACCCAACATCAATCTAATATTGTACTTTACATCTCCAATTTATATTATCAAATTCAAAACTAACAACTCCTCTTATACTAGTTTTCAAACTGAGTATGTGAAACACCGCATAAAATAAAAATCATCTATAAGCCATATTACATTCAAGTCTTTTTTTATTTTATTGTATTATAGAATGTCGTGAAAGCTTTTTTAATAAGTACCTACTCAAGGCTCTTCCATCAATATCCACAAGCCACAATCGCTGTTTATAAAATCCAATTCATTCTTAGATGTCCATATCATACCCACACATGTGCCATCTACAACAGGTAATTCATCTAAAAATATGAATTAATCAAACATAGGCGATTAATCAATTCTACCAATAGTTGCACCATCCATTGCACCAATGCATCATAGACACATATATTAATTGCTCGTCCCAAATATTTTATTACACTAAAGTTGTGCCATATTACATAGCAGCTTTGAGCCCGATATATTCAGAAAAAGACCACAATTCCAAATGGAAGATCAGATACAATAGTTATGTATAGGCCTGGTCATTGTGACACATTTCCATCATAAGTGAATCAATCTTCTCCCAGGAAATATTGTAGCTCATGATCTGTGATAAGTTCTTTCTCAGCAGCTGTTCATAGTGCTTCAGTTGTGCGTAAATGCAATTCTTGACTATCCCTTTTGGGGTTAGGACACACTGTATGAATCCCATGAAATTGAAAACTTAAATGTGGAATTCCAGTCTGACATGATGCCATTTGTACCACCATAGAACATCTCAAATCACCCATTTTCACAGCTCTCAAAATGTTCTAAAATCCTCTCTTGTGATGTTCTAATTGTACTCCCTACATAAATTCCACCACAGTGACATACCAGGATATAAACCATATATTTAGTGTACCACATAATATTATTGACAATTGTGTACTCTTTGTTCCCATTATAACGAAACCTTCTTTCCTTGTCAATGGCCAATCTGCAAACAGTACATTCTCTACATTTAAAGACACTTTTCATCATAATACTCAAAAAAGTCGTATTTATATTCAGATTCACAGGATAGATTGGACTCAGTATGTTCTTGCTTGTCCTACCTCTTTGAAAAGTAATACAGGGGTATGGCGAAATACAATCCCTAATTGATTCATCATGTGTTAGGACATGCCATTGCTTTTTTTGTTTTGTACACAAGGTTTTAGATGTATAATGATTTATAATATATCATTTTCTAGCCTTGTGTCGATGATGTTTGTTTGTAGGACTGGGCCTACTTTTGGAACTCAGATATCACACACAATCAATGTCCACTCAGAGCTCTTTCTTATATGAATACGGCTTTATTTTCATATAGTAAATACACAATAGGTAAAATTCGATATGCCAATAAACCAAAATGATGCAGTACCTTCTTGGCTGCACTACAACTTCAAGTGTTGTTCTAGTGCTTTGAGGTTTCAACTGTGAGTTCTAGAAATAAGTGTGAAAGCAATATGTTGTTGTTGGACACTGTTTGAGGTCAGTGAGGTCTCATAGCTGTTCAATGGTTTGCCCTGAGGTAATCATGTGCAATAAGCCAGATGCACTTCTTACTCTTCTCAGTAGGGACTATTACAGTATAACAAGGATAGACTGATGTGTATACCATATGTCCTACTTTTCATTCTCCTTGAGGATAAAATATGTACCTGTCAGTGGTCCTTGACGAGTGCTTCACCAATTGTGTTCAGTATCCCACCATGCTAAGGGAAACATGATGTAAATATAAATGTAAATGTGATTTGTAAAAGTGCAGGCAAATGCCCAAGGGCGTCTTGGCGCTATAGGAGACGGGCAGAAGTACAAAGCTGTCAGAGGAGGAAGATTTATAACAGATGGCCATGTGCCTTCTAGTCCTGTGAAAAGGGCCAGGTCTTCAAGGCCTTTCTGAAGGCCAGTAGGGAGGGAGCAGCTTTTAGGAACAGTGGTAGGCTATTCCAAAGCACAGCTGTGGTCCTGAAATGCTCTTCCTGCCCCAGGTTTTCCTCCTGAATGGGGGACAGTCAGGTTCATGGCAGAGCCTGAGCGGAGAGTCCTCCCTGGGACATACCATTTGAGCTTCTCCTTGAAATGGACTGGCTGCTGCCCATGCAGTGTTTTGTAGGCCAAGCATAGGGCCTTGAACCTGCAACGTTGTCTGACTGGTAGCCAATGGAGATTCCTAATGGCTCCTCTAGCAGATTCATATTTTGGATTTTTGAGAAGGAAGCATGCTGCTGCATTCTGCAAAGTCTGAAGCCTCTTCAGGGGACCTGCTGCCAGGTTGAGGTAGAAGCTATTGCAGTAGTCGATCCTTGTAGTAGCAACTACAGTTTTCAGGTGCTCCGGAGGAAGGAATTTTTTAATATTTTTTACTAGCCTCATGGAGCAGAGAGAAGCAGCAGTAATTTTATTCACTTGGTCTTTGAGCTTCCGCTCTTTGTCTAGCATAAAGCCAAGATTCTTTACTTTGTTTGCGGGTTCAGGTGGTAGGTCCAGCTCAGACGACCATCATTCCAGCGTCCCAAATGAGGGTTTGTTGCCAAAAGTGATGACCTCAGTCTTTGTGGCAGATAATTGTTGTCCATCCAATCATTAACTTTGCTCATGCAGGTCCTAAAGGCAGGGCCAGAATCAATTTCAGATTTTGCTAGTGATAGCATGATTTTAGTGTCTTCAGCGTATGATGCCAGGGAGAAACCGGAGTTTTTAATGAGTATCGCCAGCGGCATGACATAGAGATTGAAAAGTGTTGGGCTAAGTGCTGAGCCCTGGTGGACTCGACAGGGCAGGGAGAAGAGCCTGGAAGTAAAATTGCCCAATTCCCACTTTGTTGTCTATTAACCCGGAAAGATTGGAGGAGGTCTGGTGCTGTATACTCGATCCCCAAGCTCAACATACGGCCAACCAGAATCTTATGGTTGACCGTATCAAATGCCGCTGAGAAATCCAACAGAATCAGAGCCGTCAACCCCCCAATATCCAGAGTTTTTAATGAGTATCGCCAGCGGCATGACATAGAGATTGAAAAGTGTTGGGCTAAGTGCTGAGCCCTGGTGGACTCGACAGGGCAGGGAGAAGAGCCTGGAAGTAAAATTGCCCAATTCCCACTTTGTTGTCTATTAACCCGGAAAAGATTGGAGGAGGTCTGGTGCTGTATACTCGATCCCCAAGCTCAACATACGGCCAACCAGAATCTTATGGTTGACCGTATCAAATGCCGCTGAGAAATCCAACAGAATCAGAGCCGTCAACCCCCCAATATCCAGAGTTTCTCAAATGTCCTCCGTAGCTACCAACAGAACAGATTCTGTACTGCGTTTATCCTGAACCTGTGTAGTGTATCGTCCAAAAGAGTTTTCCTCCCAACCTAGCCCTCTGGAAAGATCTGCTTCTCATTGGCAAATGGGACACTTTCCAATGTATAAACTTGAGGCTGCCCTGTGTACGGAGCCTATAATCTAAGCTCTGCTGTCGTACCCGGGCTGTAATCCAAGTTCCACTACCATGAGGGCTGCAAGACATTGTTCATTGAGTAAGTGGGTATTTCAAATGTGCCCAATCAATGTTAAGGGAGCCAATCCTACCAGGATTATGGATTGATACCTAGTAGGACTTACATGTTCCTGGGGACTCTGTATTGTTACTGGTTAGTTGTAGTTAACGCTGCCTGTTCACAAGCAAACTTGTGGGACTATGAACATCCTTTAGATCTATCTGAGAAAGCTTGGTTTAGCCTTATGATGTTATTGCGACGTATGAGGGATACAACTGCAACAAATAGATTCACATTCCTCATGTACTTTATACTTATATCATCAATACCAATCTCAGAATTACTCAGATAAAGTTCCCTTTAGCACACCATACTCTAAAATGCACAGCGTTGTCTCAGAACTCTACACCTGGCTAGCAATGCCTGCCTAGAAAACAATTTCCAGATATCTGGCAATGGACAACCAACCACTCAGCTCAATACAAATAGGCAACTCTTTCGGCGGACCCCACCATTTAAATAATACACTGCAAAAATGTTTGTAAAGCACATATACATTTTGCTTTTAATTTAACCTGCACTAACCTTCATCAGCTAGACATTTAAAAAATCACTACTAACCAGACACAACAAAACCACTATGTTCAAAATTCTAATCCTGCAAACATAAAATAGATTAATTTTGAAGTCACCAAAGTAGATTGCGGTGACCACGAGCACTTTCTTTTTTAAAAGATTGAACCAATTTGATTATTTCAAGTGTTTAAGTTCTGAAGCTTCGCTTTTTCAAATCTTTCATAAAACATAGGTGTATTTTAAATATGTGTATGCTCATTCATTCTAAGGCAATAATGTGAATGCAAAAAAGGCAATGGAATGTAAGCTACATAGATATTTGTTGATTTCTAGGGAATTTCAGGAAGATTGTCACTTTCCATTCGAATGCAGTTCATTGTTATCCATAATTGTCTGTGTATCAAGTAGCAATAAAATGATGTCAAGCTGTCTATGCCATGCTCCTCATCATTTCACACATATTCCTTGTTGGGAACTACGGAATGGAGATTTATCTCCATAGTGCTCTAAATGAACACGTCAATCAGAATTTCTTTTTTTTTTATAGAATAAGCTTAATAATAAATGTTATGCCAGCATATGATATCATAGAAATATATATTACTGCACTTAATCCTGAGATGGAAGAGATTGGCATTTCATTATTAATGTGCTTTTGGGAGAAGATGCAAGTTATAATATGCATGGACAAGGTCTATGAAATTGCTTGGGAAATACACATTGTAATGGCAGTGCAAAGACAGGCATTGCAATGTTGTTCAGCCATGGTCTTACTTAAAATAATAGATATACTTTTGTGATGTAGGCTTGAGGCAATTTTGTTCTCCGGAGTACATTGCCCTAATTTTGAGCTGCATCCATCATTTTTTATTTGATTTTTTTTTTTTTGTATAGAACTCGGGGGGCCAGATTTACTAAAGTTGACTTTGCACTACTTTGCATCAATATTTTTTGTTCTGCGTTGCAGAGAGTTCTTTATTCTGTTCTGAGCTAAACTTACCATGGTTTGCTGTGCACACAAGGAGAGTGTCACAGTGCACACCTCCATCTTGCAAAATAATTTCAAAAGAGATGCACATTCTAATATGGCAAGTCAAGAGGGTACCAGTCTATATGGATCTTTATATCAATATGTTATCAAATTATTAACCAACATTTTTCATTCTGATACTTGTACGTAATATTAATACGCAGTAAAACTATTAAACTAACACACCAAGAAATAATGTATTGTAGACGCAAAGAGCGTGACTGGCCATGAATACATTACTGTGTCACCAATTAATTTAAGTCGTCTAATAGTAATTTTGTGGGGGGAATGATGGACAGTAACGTTGCTATCACAATTCATTAATACTCTTTAACCTAATGTTGACCTGCAAAGTATTCAACACGTTCCTCATATTTGCAAACTATAGTTAAAGTTCTGAGGGCAAGCAGCTCATTCTGTCTCAGGGTGATGTTGTAGGGTGGGTGGTTTGTAGTCTGAGATCGACATTCAACTAGTAAACACAATCAGTAAATTCCAGCCTAGTGCCTCTGTTGATCAAAGTACTGTCTTCCTTTTGCATACACAACAAAATCCAAATACTAGATACATTTATAGGTTTTACCTACAGATTTAAATGTTTGTGCATCATCTTGTAAAACGCATACATTAATTAGGCCTTAAGCACGGAGGTGTTGAGCTGCTGTTCTAGAGATCATGGATAAATACGTGCAACTTTGTGCAGGGGCCAGAGATGATCACCTCCTCCACGTGGCCTCGGTGAGCTTGTGGTAACTTCCTTGCGGTGCCTGGCAGTTTCAGCACTGATTCTACCTCATGGTAGACGAGTTGTCATGAAAAGCAGTCATGAGCTCATAGGCCTTCTCTTTTCGGTGTTGCAAACCAAATCACATCATTCTTATAAGCAGAGCCGGCTTTAGTGCTGGTGGATCCCTGTGCAACAATGTTTTTTGGTGCCCCCCAATAACTACCTCCGTTACTGATTCCCTCTCTACCACCCTTTAACAGTGCCCCTCAAGTCTCCATAACCACTCTCTATCAGATGCCTTTATTTCGTTTTATAGTGCCGTTGCCACTCATTCTAATGTAGGGTGTCAGCGCACTTTACATCAGACACTACAAAGAGACAACCAATCATTGGAGTGTAGATTATAGCCTTATAGCCCGCCGTAGCGGGCTATACCGGCTGTTAAAGACCCGCTGCAGCGTTAAAGGCCCGAGCCGAAGGCGAGGGACTTTAACAACAGCAGCGGGACTTTAAAAGCCGGTATAGCCCTGCTACGAAGGGCTATAAGGCTATTAGAACATTCTGCCACTAGAGGGCAGAATGTTCTTACAAAACGAAGCCTTCAGGGAGCGCGAGGGGATTCAAATCCCCTCCGGCTCCCTGAAGTCTTTGTTCACAGCCAGAGCTGTGAACAAAGACACATTGGAATGTTGGCGCTCCGGGCTTATACCAGCCATTATAAGCCCGGAGCACTCCATTGATTTCAATGGAGCTCCCAACATTCCAATGTTCTAATATAGCCTTATAGCCCGCTGTAGCGGGCTATACTGGCTATTAAAGGCCCGCTGCAGCGTTAAAGGCCCGAGCCGAAGGCGAGGGACATTAGCTAAAGCAGCGGGATTTTAATAGCAGTATAGCCCTGCTACGAAGGGCTATAAGGCTATTAGAACATTCTGCCACTAGAGGGCAGAATGTTCTAACAAATTAAACAAAGGCTTCTCGAGGAGATTTAAATACACACCACTTTGCGTTGAAAGGGCGTTCTATAGGTGTTGCTGTGCATGATTGCACAGAACACTCACAGAACAAGACACATCTCCAGATTTATCATAAATCTGTACATGTGTGTGAATGCTGCACCATCCTCCAATTGGTGTAGCAAGGCACAACAAGGAGAATTGTTTTCATTTCTCCTCATTTTTTATCTTTCAATACATGCTACAATGCTCAGCATACATTGAAGGAGAAAAATGCCTTTACTGATTGTTTTTGTGCAGGAAGGGGTGTCTTCCTGCACAAAAACAAACTCCACATGACACAGATATCCATGGTGCAAGGGTGCAAGGGTGCATGTGTCACCACATGGCTGCAGTTTAAGCAGCCGTGCAGAGAGAAGCATAGACTTGCAACATATTTATGTACATATGTTGCATCCCTGTGCTTCGGATGTACCACAGCACACTGCAGTTAAAGAGCTTACTGTGTGATGCTGCAGCACTTCCTCATAGTTCTGCACTTATACATTCACCATACACTACTAATGCATTTGTTCAGTCAATTATGCACTACACATACATTCATATAAACTTTCACACACTATCATATAAATATAGCTCTTTTTTTAAACCAGAGAAGTTAGTTCTGACAAGAACTTTTTTTTCTTCTTTTTTGTTGTATATATTTTTTTTGATTTTCTGGACAATTTTTTGGGTTTTTCTTCAAAAATGAAAAAAACAGAACTGGAGGAACAAAACAATGAACTTCAGGGGGGGGAAAAAAACCTCTAACAACGATGGTTGTCTTGCAACCGGCAAATTAAATCAATAGACTGTTCTCTATAGCATAGGAGTTTGTTCCACTTCAAGCAGTGCACTTTCAGTGTTGCGAATTGAGGACGTATATCCAGGTGTTCTTCTGAGGGAGTCGTCCTAGAAGTACTTGGTTGTGAAGGTGCTGAAGGTGCTGGAAGAACTCGCATTCTTCGGCACTCTTCATGTGCCAGGTTCACCGGATGC
Organism: Triturus cristatus; assembly: GCF_964204655.1. Taxonomy (NCBI): domain Eukaryota; kingdom Metazoa; phylum Chordata; class Amphibia; order Caudata; family Salamandridae; genus Triturus; species Triturus cristatus. The sequence continues at coordinate 691,169,453 of NC_140580.1, forward strand.
AAAGTTTTGAGATGCTTCATCATACTGGCTGTACCACAAGAGTACTTCTTTGTGTGATCTCCACGTGACAGCACTCTCTGACATATTTTACATGTCACTTTGGTGGCATTTGTCTTAGTTTGTCCCTCTGGGAACGTAAAAAATTTCCACACAACAGAAGTATACCTCTCTGGTCATGAATTCAGCCAAAAATTCATCTTCTGATGAATGTTGAGATGGGGATGACTGCTGCCCTGGAACCATTGTTTTTGTCAAAAAGTTTGAACTAATTGTCAACTTAGCCCAAAAAAAGTTCTTCAAAGCACAGAGATGATCCTCCAAAGAAGGTCTAAGAAGAATGATTGAAATGGGTGTGGCCTTTCAATAGTTAGAATAGGAAGTCTAATGAACCAATCAAATCTCTTTTTTTCAGGTCACATGGGATCCGCACACCCTGCGCATAGGCAGCACGCACCGAGCGCGACTTCGCGAAGTTGCATTTAAAAGTAATATAAGTTTAATAAAAGTAAAAATACATTAATTTTATGAGTAGCTTAGAATATGTCTTGCCTTAATATTTATATTAAATAAATATATATATCTTTTTTGACATTAAAATATTTTGCAGGCATCACGCACCCACCGTGTCAAATACGCATATGACGTCATGCGGAAGCGTGCAAGTGTCACGTAACATACAACGTATGCGTCACGTATGCGGTTGAAGTCGCGTATGGAGCGCATAGCAATCGCGCAGGTAAATACGTATTCATCGCACACCCTACACGGACCCTGAACAATAGTGGTAAATTGGTGGCTAGGTTCTGCGTATTGTTCGAGAACGGTAAGCTTTGGGGGCGCGACTTCCCCCAAAAATTACAAAAATAAAACAATAATAAAATATTAACAATATAGTTTAAAAAAATGTTTTACAAAATAAAATAATAGCGTTAAAAAAATGTTACTAATATTTTTTTTCAAAAATTCATTCAAAACATAATATTAAAAAAAAAATGTAAAAGAAGAACTTTAAACATGAAGAAAAACAGTATAAAAAACGTAAATAAAGCAAATAATACACTGAAAAATAAAGATTTAGAAACCCTATGAAATTCAGTAAAAAACCATAGGTTAGAGATAAGTTATAGATAAGAATTAGCATTTAAAAAACCTTTGAAATTCACTTAGAAAACCATAGGTTGCAGGTATGTTATAGTTAGGAATTAGCATTTAAAAAACCGTTGAAATTCACGGAAAAAATATAGGTTTCAGGCACGTTACAGTTAGGAATTAGCATTTAAAAAACCTTAGAAATTCACTGAAAAAAACATAGGTTTCAGAGGCGTTATAGTTAGCTGGACATAGCGCTCATACAAAACCATTTGAAATTCCCCCGTTATAGTTATTTCAGCTAACTATAACTCGCGCGCCCGCAATCCACTGCTGATGATGTCACATATTACGTCACTCATGACATGGTCAGTGACATCACTCATGACATCAGTGATGACATCTCAAATTACATCACTGATGACATCACTGATGACATCATCCTTGTGATAGAGTGGAAGACCTCCTCTTACCCTAATATAACCTTTGATACACACATACAAAAATAGAAACTAAAATCTTCAAAACAATGGGCATACCAAAACCAGTTACAACAACCAATTCAGTAATTCTAAGATCTACATACACATGCACTCATTCACCAACAGTCCTATATAGTCACTCATATATGTACTCATTCATCATATGTACTCATACACCTATACATCCTGTTACACACCGCCACTCATCCATAGAGTTAATCATACACATAGTCACTCAAGCTAATAAACAATCAAGCAACCATTTACTTGCATATACAGTCATACACACACCACCACACTTACTTCTACAGAAACTTACACATACTTACTCTTTTGAACAATCACATATAGAAACACATAATTATTCATACAGGACATGTTCCAATCTCTAACTCTCACATATACTCACTTATGTACACCAATAGTCACATATACTAGTTTAAAATATATGTAGTTACTAATATAGACACTATTGAAACAGTCATTCACTCACTAACACACCCATACACACACTCATCAACCCATACAGTCCTGCACACATACAGTCTTCAACACATACAAATAGTGACTCACTCATTCATGCATGTATGCACTAAGTGATACCCTCCACTGAACTATACAGATACTCAGACACTCCTACTGATACTCGAAAAAAACAAATAATAACCCATATAGACACACATGTAGCTACTCATCACACCATGCAGCCACTTATACACGAAGTGAGAGACTGATACTGATATTTATATATATAAACATTACTCACTAAGCCATGTATTCACTAAGATACACTTAATCAATCATTATACAGTCGATTTTCCATAAAAAACAATCAATTTAGACACTTATATACTCATTTATTCTTCCATCGAACTTCAGATATACGTATATAAAACTTATTTGATTTTCAGAAAAAAAAACATTCACTGGATGATGTCATCAGTGATGTCATCAGTGATGTCATTTGAGATGTCATCAGTGATGTCATGAGTGATGTCACTGACCATGTCATGAGTGATGTAATATGTGACGTCATCAGCAGTGGATAGCTGAACTAACTATAACGAGGGAATTTCAATGGTTTTGTATGAGCGAAATGTCCAGCTAACTATAACGCCCCTGAAACCTGTCGTTTTTTCAGTGAATTTCTAAGGTATTTTAAAAGCTAATTCCTAACTATAACGTGCCTGAAACCTATGGTTTTTTCAGTGAATATATATATATATATATATCCAAATTTAGTTTTGATGAAAAGGATGCCTCAGCCTCGTGAGGCTGAGGCACCTTTTTCATCAAAACTACATTTGGATTTCATATGTTGGATGCCCGCCGGCTGCCTGTGATTTGCAAAGGAGAATATGTCTGAGTTTTTGCCACCGCTCACGGGAGGCATAGCCACTGTTGGTGCGGGAGGCTTGCCTGTTATACATTTCGGAGCACTTGGTCGACAGCCAGAGTTTGTGGAGGTATTGACCTCTACACAGCGGGAGTGTGATGATACGAACTGACATTGGATTGCAGGGACTAGCACTGTGAACATTGTTGTTTTAATGAAACGCACGAGGAGAGTTGTGAAATAAAAATGAAAAATGCAAGTGAACTTTTGACATAGAAATGCCCTTCATGAAATTTAATCCTTTTGAGGCTGTGAAAAGTACTCTTTCTCTCGCAAATTAAGAACTGGGTACTCGTGGAAGGACGCTATGGATAGCTAGAAGACAGTCGCATTGCATTATGGACCTTGAAGTTCCAATAAACGAAACGTGCACTATGAATGGAGATCAACCTATGTGAATTACTGTTTAATTTTGCATTAGCCAAACAATGATGATAAGATGGATTGCAAATTGATCTCCTAGCGGCTATTAATTGTAAAAGTATACTGAAAGTGATTTTTCACGGAAGATGTGCACTAGTCCTTCCTCTCTGTTTGTTACCTTTTTGTATTTAAACCCACAAGTAACTGACTCTCGCAATCAGCTTATGATTAAGACCCAGCGGAGTCGAAACGCGCAATGCCATGCCATACTTGTGATGTACCTGCTACAATAAAGGACCTGTTTTCACTGACTCCCGGTCAGGGCTTGCTTCTCATGTGACAATCAACATGTGAGTTTTCTTTTGGCATATATATATATATATATATATATATATATATATATATATATATATATATATATATATATATATTCAAGCTCCAAAGTTGCCCGCAGGCAAGGCCGCACTCCCCAGCAGCTTGTTACGAGCATTTTTCTCGAAGCAATTTTCAGGGTAAAGTCAACACTGCGTCCTTCTGTGATTACAGTTCTCGTGTCAACGATAGTGGAGCCTGACGCGTGTCTGGGCTTCCGCCCTCTTCAGAGGCTCGACATGAGATTGTTGCGGTGGACACGCCCACACCTTTTGTAATTAAACGCCCTCAGATGAGCTTTGCTAGGTGAATCCTTGCAATGTCTTATGGGAAAGGTGGTTCGTGTCAGCCACATTGATTTTACTGTTGTGAAGCCCTGGATGGGCCCGAAGGAATGGGTGAGACATAGATCCCCTGCTGCTGGTCCGTGGCCCCCTTTGATATGGGGTGGTGCGATCCTTTACGGCCGGGCCGCCGCATAAACATTCAAGCTCCAAAGTTGCCCGCAGGCAAGGCCGCACTCCCCAGCAGCTTGTTACGAGCATATTTCTCGAAGCAATTTTCAGGGTAAAGTCAACACTGCGTCCTTCTGTGATTACAGTTCTCGTGTCAACGATACTAGAGCCTGACGCGTTTCTGGGCTTCCGCCCTCTTCAGAGGCTCGACATGAGATTGTTGCGGTGGACACGCCCACACCTTTTGTAATTAAACGCCCTCAGATGAGCTTTGCTAGGTGAATCCTTGCAATGTCTTATGGGAAAGGTGGTTCGTGTCAGCCACATTGATTTTACTGTTGTGATGCCCTGGATGGGCCCGAAGGAACGGGTGAGACATAGATCCCCTGCTGCTGGTCCGTGGCCCCCTTTGATATGGGGTGGTGCGATCCTTTACGGCCGGGCCGCCGCATAAACATTCAAGCTCCAAAGTTGCCCGCAGGCAAGGCCGCACTCCCCAGCAGCTTGTTACGAGCATATTTCTCGAAGCAATTTTCAGGGTAAAGTCAACACTGCGTCCTTCTGTGATTACAGTTCTCGTGTCAACGATAGTAGAGCCTGACGCGTTTCTGGGCTTCCGCCCTCTTCAGAGGCTCGACATGAGATTGTTGCGGTGGACACGCCCACACCTTTTGTAATTAAACGCCCTCAGATGAGCTTTGCTAGGTGAATCCTTGCAATGTCTTATGGGAAAGGTGGTTCGTGTCAGCCATATTGATTTTACTGTTGTGATGCCCTGGATGGGCCCGAAGGAACGGGTGAGACATAGATCCCCTGCTGCTGGTCCGTGGCCCCCTTTGATATGGGGTGGTGCGATCCTTTAAGGCCGGGCCGCCGCATAAACATTCAAGCTCCAAAGTTGCCCGCAGGCAAGGCCGCACTCCCCAGCAGCTTGTTACGAGCATATTTCTCGAAGCAATTTTCAGGGTAAAGTCAACACTGCGTCCTTCTGTGATTACAGTTCTCCTGTCAACGATAGTAGAGCCTGACGCGTTTCTGGGCTTCCACCCTCTTCAGAGGCTCGACATGAGATTGTTGCGGTGGACACGCCCACACCTTTTGTAATTAAACGCCCTCAGATGAGCTTTGCTAGGTGAATCCTTGCAATGTCTTATGCGAAAGGTGGTTCGTGTCAGCCACATTGATTTTACTGTTGTGATGCCCTGGATGGGCCCGAAGGAACGGGTGAGACATAGATCCCCTGCTGCTGGTCCGTGGCCCCCTTTGATATAGGGTGGTGCGATCCTTTATGGCCGGGCCGCCGCATAAACATTCAAGCTCCAAAGTTGCCCGCAGGCAAGGCCGCACTCCCCAGCAGCTTGTTACGAGCATATTTCTCGAAGAAATTTTCAGGGTAAAGTCAACACTGCGTCCTTCTGTGATTACAGTTCTCGTATCAACGATAGTAGAGCCTGACGCGTTTCTGGGCTTCCGCCCTCTTCAGAGGCTCGACATGAGATTGTTGCGGTGGACACGCCCACACCTTTTGTAATTAAACGCCCTCAGATGAGCTTTCCTAGTTGAATCCTTGCAATGTCTTATGGGAAAGGTGGTTTGTGTCAGCCACATTGATTTTACTGTTGTGATGCCCTGGATGGGCCCGAAGGAACGGGTGAGACATAAATCCCCTGCTGCTGGTCCGGGGCCCCCTTTGATATGGGGTGGTGCGATCCTTTACGGCCGGGTCGCCGCATAAACATTCAAGCTCCAAAGTTGCCCGCAGGCAAGGCCGCTCTCCCCAGCAGCTTGTTACGAGCATATTTCTCGAAGCAATTTTCAGGGTAAAGTCAACACTGCGTCCTTCTGTGATTACAGTTCTCGTGTCAACAATACTAGAGCCTGACGCGTTTCTGGGCTTCCGCCCTCTTCAGAGGCTCGACATGAGATTGTTGCGGTGGACACGCCCACACCTTTTGTAATTAAACGCCCTCAGATGAGCTTTGCTAGGTGAATCCTTGCAATGTCTTATGGGAAAGGTGGTTCGTGTCAGCCACATTGATTTTACTGTTGTGATGCCCTGGATGGGCCCGAAGGAACGGGTGAGACATAGATCCCCTGCTGCTGGTCCGTGGCCCCCTTTGATATGGGGTGGTGCGATCCTTTACGGCCGGGCCGCCGCATAAACATTCAAGCTCCAAAGTTGCCCGCAGGCAAGGCCGCACTCCCCAGCAGCTTGTTACGAGCATATTTCTCGAAGCAATTTTCAGGGTAAAGTCAACACTGCGTCCTTCTGTGATTACAGTTCTCGTGTCAACAATAGTAGAGCCTGACGCGTTTCTGGGCTTCCGCCCTCTTCAGAGGCTCGACATGAGATTGTTGCGGTGGACACGCCCACACCTTTTGTAATTAAACGCCCTCAGATGAGCTTTGCTAGGTGAATCCTTGCAATGTCTTATGGGAAAGGTGGTTCGTGTCAGCCACATTGATTTTACTGTTGTGATGCCCTGGATGGGCCCGAAGGAACGGGTGAGACATAGATCCCCTGCTGCTGGTCCGTGGCCCCCTTTGATATGGGGTGGTGCGATCCTTTACGGCCGGGCCGCCGCATAAACATTCAAGCTCCAAAGTTGCCCGCAGGCAAGGCCGCACTCCCCAGCAGCTTGTTACGAGCATATTTCTCGAAGCAATTTTCAGGGTAAAGTCAACACTGCGTCCTTCTGTGATTACAGTTCTCGTGTCAACGATACTAGAGCCTGACGCGTTTCTGGGCTTCCGCCTCCTTCAGAGGCTCGACATGAGATTGTTGCGGTGGACACGCCCACACCTTTTGTAATTAAACGCCCTCAGATGAGCTTTGCTAGGTGAATCCTTGCAATGTCTTATGGGAAAGGTGGTTCGTGTCAGCCACATTGATTTTACTGTTGTGATGCCCTGGATGGGCCCGAAGGAACGGGTGAGACATAGATCCCCTGCTGCTGGTCCGTGGCCCCCTTTGATATGGGGTGGTGCGATCCTTTACGGCCGGGCCGCCGCATAAACATTCAAGCTCCAAAGTTGCCCGCAGGCAAGGCCGCACTCCCCAGCAGCTTGTTACGAGCATATTTCTCGAAGCAATTTTCAGGGTAAAGTCAACACTGCGTCCTTCTGTGATTACAGTTCTCGTGTCAACGATAGTAGAGCCTGACGCGTTTCTGGGCTTCCGCCCTCTTCAGAGGCTCGACATGAGATTGTTGCGGTGGACACGCCCACACCTTTTGTAATTAAACGCCCTCAGATGAGCTTTCCTAGGTGAATCCTTGCAATGTCTTATGGGAAAGGTGGTTCGTGTCAGCCACATTGATTTTACTGTTGTGATGCCCTGGATGGGCCCGAAGGAACGGGTGAGACATAAATCCCCTGCTGCTGGTCCGGGGCCCCCTTTGATATGGGGTGGTGCGATCCTTTACGGCCGGGTCGCCGCATAAACATTCAAGCTCCAAAGTTGCCCGCAGGCAAGGCCGCACTACCCAGCAGCTTGTTACGAGCATATTTCTCGAAGCAATTTTCAGGGTAAAGTCAACACTGCGTCCTTCTGTGATTACAGTTCTCGTGTCAACAATAGTAGAGCCTGACGCGTTTCTGGGCTTCCGCCCTCTTCAGAGGCTCGACATGAGATTGTTGCGGTGGACACGCCCACACCTTTTGTAATTAAACGCCCTCAGATGAGCTTTGCTAGGTGAATCCTTGCAATGTCTTATGGGAAAGGTGGTTCGTGTCAGCCACATTGATTTTACTGTTGTGATGCCCTGGATGGGCCCGAAGGAACGGGTGAGACATATATCCCCTGCTGCTGGTCCGTGGCCCCCTTTGATATGGGGTGGTGCGATCCTTTACGGCCGGGCCGCCGCATAAACATTCAAGCTCCAAAGTTGCCCGCAGGCAAGGCCGCACTCCCCAGCAGCTTGTTACGAGCATATTTCTCGAAGCAATTTTCAGGGTAAAGTCAACACTGCGTCCTTCTGTGATTACAGTTCTCGTGTCAACGATAGTAGAGCCTGACGCGTTTCTGGGCTTCCACCCTCTTCAGAGGCTCGACATGAGATTGTTGCGGTGGACACGCCCACACCTTTTGTAATTAAACGCCCTCAGATGAGCTTTGCTAGGTGAATCCTTGCAATGTCTTATGGGAAAGGTGGTTCGTGTCAGCCACATTGATTTTACTGTTGTGATGCCCTGGATGAGCCCGAAGGAACGGGTGAGACATAGATCCCCTGCTGCTGGTCCGTGGCCCCCTTTGATATAGGGTGGTGCGATCCTTTACGGCCGGGCCGCCGCATAAACATTCAAGCTCCAAAGTTACCCGCAGGCAAGGCCGCACTCCCCAGCAGCTTGTTACGAGCATATTTCTCGAAGCAATTTTCAGGGTAAAGTCAACACTGCGTCCTTCTGTGATTACAGTTCTCGTATCAACGATAGTAGAGCCTGACGCGTTTCTGGGCTTCCGCCCTCTTCAGAGGCTCGACATGAGATTGTTGCGGTGGACACGCCCACACCTTGTGTAATTAAACGCCCTCAGATGAGCTTTGCTAGGTGAATGCTTGCAATGTCTTATGGGAAAGGTGGTTCGTGTCAGCCACATTGATTTTACTGTTGTGATGCCCTGGATGGGCCCGAAGGAACCGGTGAGACATAGATCCCCTGCTGCTGGTCCGTGGCCCCCTTTGATATGGGGTGGTGCGATCCTTTACGGCCGGGCCGCCGCATAAACATTCAAGCTCCAAAGTTGCCCGCAGGCAAGGCCGCACTCCCCAGCAGCTTGTTACGAGCATATTTCTCGAAGCAATTTTCAGGGTAAAGTCAACACTGTGTCCTTCTGTGATTACAGTTCTCGTGTCAAGGATAGTAGAGCCTGACGCGTTTCTGGGCTTCCGCCCTCTTCAGAGGCTCGACATGAGATTGTTGCGGTGGACACGCCCACACCTTTTGTAATTAAACGCCCTCAGATGAGCTTTCCTAGGTGAATCCTTGCAATGTCTTATGGGAAAGGTGGTTCGTGTCAGCCACATTGATTTTACTGTTGTGATGCCCTGGATGGGCCCGAAGGAACGGGTGAGACATAAATCCCCTGCTGCTGGTCCGGGGCCCCCTTTGATATGGGGTGGTGCGATCCTTTACGGCCGGGTCGCCGCATAAACATTCAAGCTCCAAAGTTGCCCGCAGGCAAGGCCGCACTCCCCAGCAGCTTGTTACGAGCATATTTCTCGAAGCAATTTTCAGGGTAAAGTCAACACTGCGTCCTTCTGTGATTACAGTTCTCGTGTCAACAATAGTAGAGCCTGACGCGTTTCTGGGCTTCCGCCCTCTTCAGAGGCTCGACATGAGATTGTTGCGGTGGACACGCCCACACCTTTTGTAATTAAACGCCCTCAGATGAGCTTTGCTAGGTGAATCCTTGCAATGTCTTATGGGAAAGGTGGTTCGTGTCAGCCACATTGATTTTACTGTTGTGATGCCCTGGATGGGCCCGAAGGAACGGGTGAGACATAGATCCCCTGCTGCTGGTCCGTGGCCCCCTTTGATATGGGGTGGTGCGATCCTTTACAGCCGGGCCGCCGCATAAACATTCAAGCTCCAAAGTTGCCCGCAGGCAAGGCCGCACTCCCCAGCAGCTTGTTACGAGCATATTTCTCGAAGCAATTTTCAGGGTAAAGTCAACACTGCGTCCTTCTGTGATTACAGTTCTCGTGTCAACGATAGTAGAGCCTGACGCGTTTCTGGGCTTCCACCCTCTTCAGAGGCTCGACATGAGATTGTTGCGGTGGACACTCCCACACCTTTTGTAATTAAACGCCCTCAGATGAGCTTTGCTAGGTGAATCCTTGCAATGTCTTATGGGAAAGGTGGTTCGTGTCAGCCACATTGATTTTACTGTTGTGATGCCCTGGATGGGCCCGAAGGAACTGGTGAGACATAGATCCCCTGCTGCTGGTCCGTGGCCCCTTTTGATATAGGGTGGTGCGATCCTTTACGGCCGGGCCGCCGCATAAACATTCAAGCTCCAAAGTTGCCCGCAGGCAAGGCCGCACTCCCCAGCAGCTTGTTACGAGCATATTTCTCGAAGCAATTTTCAGGGTAAAGTCAACACTGCGTCCTTCTGTGATTACAGTTCTCGTGTCAACGATAGTAGAGCCTGACGCGTTTCTGGGCTTCCGCCCTCTTCAGAGGCTCGACATGAGATTGTTGCGGTGGACACGCCCACACCTTGTGTAATTAAACGCCCTCAGATGAGCTTTGCTAGGTGAATGCTTGCAATGTCTTATGGGAAAGGTGGTTCGTGTCAGCCACATTGATTTTACTGTTGTGATGCCCTGGATGGGCCCGAAGGAACCGGTGAGACATAGATCCCCTGCTGCTGGTCCGTGGCCCCCTTTGATATGGGGTGGTGCGATCCTTTACGGCCGGGCCGCCGCATAAACATTCAAGCTCCAAAGTTGCCCGCAGGCAAGGCCGCACTCCCCAGCAGCTTGTTACGAGCATATTTCTCGAAGCAATTTTCAGGGTAAAGTCAACACTGCGTCCTTCTGTGATTACAGTTCTCGTGTCAACCTATGCGGCGGCCCGGCCGTAAAGGATCGCACCACCCCATATCAAAGGGGGCCACGGACCAGCAGCAGGGGATCTATGTCTCACCCGTTCCTTCGGGCCCATCCAGGGCATCAAAACAGTAAACTCAATGTGGCTGACACGAACCACCTTTCCCATAAGACATTGCAAGGATTCACCTAGCAAAGCTCATCTGAGGGCGTTTAATTACAAAAGGTGTGGGCGTGTCCACCGCAACAATCTCATGTCGAGCCTCTGAAGAGGGCGGAAGCCCAGAAACGCGCCAGGCTCTACTATCGTTGACACAAGAACTGTAATCACAGAAGGACGCAGTGTTGACTTTACCCTGAAAATTGCTTCGAGAAATATGCTCGTAACAAGCTGCTGGGGAGTGCGGCCTTGCCTGCGGGCAACTTTGGAGCTTGAATATATATATATATTATCTACTGGCGGTCGCCAGTAGATAGTTATAGTTAGGACCTATTTCCCATAGGAAATCCGCAACATTCTATTCCCAATAAGTCTGGCGCCGGTTGATGAATCCTCGCGAAATTTTCCAAACTTTTGGCCAGCTCTGCTTTGCTCCTTCCCTGAAAGTTTCGTGGTGATTCATAAAGCGGGGGCCGATTAAAAAGTGGGGTCCCAAAACGCGTTTTCCCCATGCAGTTTCCCATAGGATCTGTTGTCGCAGCTACAGCCCGAACCGCTGAACGGAATTTCACCAAATTTGGCAAAGAGGTAGTCCTCAGATCAGACTCATGACTTTTGCATAAATGGTGGGAATCTGTTCATTAGTTCCTGAGAAAATTAGGGTAAACAGTTAGAGATATCTATGGCCGGGGAGAATCTGCGGACCCTACCTGCACCGTAAGCGCACCCTCCCCGAATCGAGCGCGCACCCACTTGATCGCGCGCTGTATGCTAATTGGCTGTCGAGTGTCTGTCTACATTCGAAACCAGGAACTGTTGGCGGCCATTTTCTGCCTCGGTAGTAGCGGGGCTAAAGAAGCAAGGGGAATATGTGTGTAAAACATATAAAGGGGGCAGAGTGGAAATGCTCTGACCCTCTAGAGGTGCTTAGGAGGTCCCAGAAGGACCCCTGGGACCCCCTTTTAAAAAAAGAAACTGCGAAATGCGCGCACGGTGCGCGCATCCTATCACGTTTGGTGCACGGATCCTCTCGCGTTGGGATCCAAGGAATTTTTTTTTTAAAAAAGACAAGAAATCAATGGTTGTATGACAACTTTCTACACTGAAAGGTAGGGTGTATATTTCGGTTTTTTAAACGCATGATTCTTATTGGTTAATAAAAACTGATTGTAAGGAACATTATATATGATAAGCTGATATGCTGAAAAGTCAAGCACACTTGCTGTCTTGTTTAGCAACATTGTGTGCTGAACTTGAGACCTGTGTGCTCAGTACAGTGTTCCATGACCTGTTTCTATGGTAACAGGCAGAAGGCAGATTGGGAAAAGGGTTGAAATGTATTTCATTTGGAAAGGGTTGAAATGTTTAACCAATAGAAATGTGTGTTTGCTTTTGAATTTATGAGTGAAGGATTGTGATTTGATGTTTACATGTATATGTGTGGAAAATTAAAGGGAAACTTTGCCATTCTTTGTTTTTGCTGAGAGGTGCACAGTGCAGAGATTCTGTATAAGAAAATCTGGTGTGTGACTGATATCTGGTGTGTGACTGATATACTTCTTAATCTACAAAACAACTTGAAAGGTGAGATTTAATTGTGAGGGGATGTATGTAGACTATTTTGATTTTAATCAGACTAATGTATTTCTCATGCTAAATTGTAGGGAGTACTTTTTTTCTCTACAATCTTATTGACAGTGTGTGTGTATGTAGAAACCATTCAGTGATAAGCATTTGTGTTTTTCATGTGTTTGCAGACACATAACTGTGCTGTTTTTATATTTTGGTAGAATAAGAAACCAGTCATTGTTTATGAATTTGTGAAATGAGTTATGTTTCTATACTAAAATGTAGTACTCCTTCTAGATGAAGAAATGTGTTTTGGTATAGTGCAAGGGATAGTGTTGTTTGTCTAGAATCACACAGTGAATATGTGTGCATTTGGGAACCACTGTGAGAGAAGCATTTGGTAACATTGTGTATTTGCTGACAGATAACTGTTTTAAAACCTGTCATGTTGTCAAGTTTTAGTAGCATTAGAAGCCAGTCTTTGCTTATGCATTGATAAAATAAGTCAGGCTTTGACACAAAAGTGCAGTCCTGAAATATGTAGATTGTGTGCAGTTCCCTTTTCACTTCCACTGTAGTGAATGAGTTTTGGTAAACTCCTAGGGATAGTGGTGCTCGTCTAGAATCACACTGTGAGTCTGTGTGCATTTGGGAACCACTGTGAGAGAAGCATTTGGTAACATCGTGTATTTTCTGGCAGATAACTCTTAAAACCTGTCATGTTGTCAAGTTTTAATAGCATTAGAAGCCAGTCTTTGCTTATGCGTTGATTAAATAAGTCATGCTTTGACACTAATGTGCTGTACTTAAATATGTAGATTGTGTGCAGTACCCTTACCTCTTCTAGACTAGTGAATGAGTTTTGGTAAACTCCTAGGATAGTGTTGCTTGTCTAAAATCACACTGTGAGTCTGTGTGCATTTGGGTAAGGATTGTGATAGAAGCATTTGGTAACATCATGTATTTGCTGACAGATAACTGTTTTAAAACCGGTCATGTTGTCAAGTTTTAGTAGCTTTGATAAAATGAGTCAGGGTTTGACACTAAAGTGCAGTACCATGTACTATTCTCTTCACTGTACCAGAACTGAAAATTTAAAAGTTTTACCCAGGCACTGTCCTAGCAGTAGTCTGATGATTTAGTCAGTTTCCAAGTACTCATGTTGTGAACCATACATTACCACATAGACTGCTTCAAATGTCTATGCAGTATGCATGCAGTCTTCTAACATACTATACACTTGTCTTTCACACCTTCAATTCCCTAGTCAGTATCCATACAGTCCAGCAGGCAGTCTCCTTGCTGTACTCTAAACATTCCGTCAGTACCCAAGTACTCATGCAGTGAGCCAGGCCTTAGCACATAGACTGCTTCAAATGCCTATTCACTATGGATGCAGTCCTCTAATCACCTACACAGTTGTCTTTCACACCTTCAATTCCCCAATCAGTATTCATACACTTCTAGCAAACACCCTGTCACTCACCCAGTGTGTCTCCTTATGCTTCAAAGTAGTATGCACTATGGATCCCCTCGCGAAAGAACTCTTTTGCAAATCTTGCAAGTGACCAAGGTGGCTTTGGTCTTTGTTTGCCCCTCGGGAAAAGTAAAAAATGTCCACACCACTGAAGAAAAACGTTGTGGGCGTGGTGTCTTCTCTAAAAATGTATCCTCAGATTCGGTGAATATTTTAAAGCGGCAACATTTACAGTTTTTGTAAGTTAAACATATAAAATGTTGTTAGCCGTAAGCATTTTATATATCTGTGATTTGTATCTTGTGGGATTTTGCTGAGAATAGCATGTTGGATTTTTTTTAACAATCTTTCTGATTGTTTTTTTTTTGCCCGCTGTTAAGTGATGAGTACGATTGAAATCACAATTTTTAGTGAAATTCAATATATTCTGAGAACAGCATAAAAGGCAAACAAATAACTTTGTAGAAATTATGCTTTGTTGTAAAAAATGTATTATTACATGTTATAATTTATTTTTCCTTTTCTTTCACAGATCCAAATTTTAAAATAAGCAATTTATTTGAATTTAGATTGCAATGAAAATCTGAAAAAAATGTATACCATTTTTTATTGCTATTACTGTGAAGGTAAGTTTAACTAAGTCTCAATATGCAGAATGAGGAGGTCTGCAAGAAGCTACAAAGTTGAAACACGTTTCTAAAAACACTCTGTTTATACCTATGTAGTTTTGAAATCTGACCATAATCAGATATCATGTGACCTGCAAAAAATGATATTTGAAGGGTTCATAATATTTCCCATTGTACCTATTGAAGGACCACAATCATTTCAATCATTCTTCTTTGAACATCTTTGCAGACAAAACTCTGTGCTTACCTTCTATCATTCGCAAGGATTTTTAAAACCGGAAATATGTCACTTTTTGTAACATAGTTATTGTGCAAGACACTCTTTCATATTTACAAAGAGAGAAAAAGGCACTGTGCACTTTTTATACTCCATGTAAATACAAACTCATTATGCACACCACTTTGCGTTGAAAGGGTGTTCTATACGTGTTGTTGTGCATGATTGCACTGAATACTCATAGAACAGGACACATGTCTAGATTAATCAGAAATCAGAAATCTCAATATGTGTGTGAATGCTGCACCATTCTAAAATTGGTGTAGGAAAGCACAACAAGGAGAATTGTTTTAATTTCTCCACATTTTTATATCTTCAATGCATGCTACAATGCTCAGCATACATTGAAAGAGAAAAATGCCTTTACTGATTGTTTTTGTGCAAGAAGGTGTGTCTTCCTGCACAAAAAGAAACAGCACATGACACAGATATCCTTGCACTATGGTGCAAGGGTGCCTGTGTCACCATATGGCTGCAGTTTAAGCAGCCGTGCAGAGAGAAGCATAGATTTGCAACATATTTATGTATATATGTTGCATCCCTGTGCTTTGGAAGTACTACAGCACACTGCAATTAAAGAGGTTACTGTGTGATGCTGCTGCACTTCCTCATAGTTCTGCACTTATACATTCACCATATGCTACTAATGCATTCATTCAGTCAATTACATACTACACATACATTCATCTAAACTTTCACACACTAACGAAGAAATTTAGCTCTTTTTTTAAACAAGGAAAGTTAGTTCTTACAAGAACTTTTTTTTTTCTTCTTTTTTTTTTCTTTTTTTTAATGGTTTTTCCAACAATTTTCTGATTTTTTGGGATTTTTTGGAAAACAAAAAACAAAACAGGAGGAACCAAACAATGAACTTCAGGGAACAATAAAACATTTTTTTTAAAACTAGCAAATGTGACTTTCTTGCCGGTGGCAGATCAGATCAATCGACTGCTCACCGTAGCACAAAGATGCATTGCACTTAGTGCAGAGCACT
The DNA here is from genome assembly GCF_964204655.1 of Triturus cristatus. Classification (NCBI taxonomy): domain Eukaryota; kingdom Metazoa; phylum Chordata; class Amphibia; order Caudata; family Salamandridae; genus Triturus; species Triturus cristatus. Next base: position 691,185,267 of record NC_140580.1, read on the forward strand.
TTTAAAAATTGAAATTGAGGACGGATGTCCAAGTTTTGGGCTGATAGATGCACTCTTGAAGTGCTCGGCTGCGATGAGGTGGAAGGCGCAGGAGCAGAAGTGTTTCTCATCCGTTTACACTCTTCTCGTGCAAGATTGTTTGGATGAAGGGTCTTAGGTGCTTCATCATACTAGCCGTGCCGCACAAGTATTTCTTGTTAGGATCCCCTCGCGACAGCACTCTTTTGCAAATCTTGCATGTGACCAAGGTGGCATTGGTCTTATTCTGCCCCTCGGGAAAAGTAACAAATTTCCACACCACTGAAGAAAAACGTTCTTTGCGTGGTGCCTCCTCCATAAATTCATCCTCAGATGTATGAGGAGATGCCTGCTGCCCTGAAGCCATTTTTAGTTGAAAAAAGTTAGAGCTAAGTGTAATCTTAGTCTAAAAAAATCTTCTTCTCTGCAAAGAGATGCTCCTCCAAAGAAGTCAAAGAAGAATGATTGAATTGGGTGGGGTCTTTCAATAGTTATAACAGAAAGTGTAATGAACCAATCAAATCTCTTTTTTTGCGGGTCACATGGGATCAGCGCACCCTGCGCATAGGCAGCACGCACCCAGCGCGCATCCGCGAAATTGAATAAAAACAAAATTATAGGATTAGATGTAAAAATATATTAGTTTTAAGACTAGTTTAGAGTTTGTCTTCAATTAATGTTCACATAAAATACATATATATATATATATATATGTGTTTTTTAAAATGTTAAATATTTCGCGGGATCCGTGCACCTACCGCGTCATAGACACAGAGGACGCATCGCAGAAGCGCATAAACGTCGCGTTACGTACATCGAATGTGTCGCGTATAGGCTGGGAGTCGCGTACCAGTCGCATTGCGATCGCGCACTAAACACGTACCCAACGCATACCATGCGCGGATGCTAACACGTAGGGATCTAGAACGGTGCGCATAGGGTGCGCGGATCCAAAAACATGGAAAACAAATAAATAAAATAAAGTTTTTAACTTATAGTTAAAGAAATATTTTTAAAAATATAAAAAATATGTTTGAAAAACCCAATAAAAACAAATAATATTTTTTACGTTTTTAAAAGAATTAATTAAAAAAAATAAATTTAATAAATGGTGATAAAAAAGAATTTCAAAAAAACATAATTAATGTAATTGACACACTGAATTTGACAAATATAGAAATCCAATGAAAATCATTAAACATGATATCTTTAGAGATAAGTTATAGATAGGAATTAGCATTTAAAAAACCTTTGAAATTCACTGAAAATACCATAGGTTTCATGCACGTTATAGTTAGGAATTGGCATTTAAAAAACCTTTGAAATTCACTGATGATGTCACATATTACATCACTCATGACATGGTCAGTGACATCACTGATGACATCACTGATGACAGTGAAAAAAAAAAAAAATATATATATATATATCTATATATATATATATATATATATATATATATATATATATATATATATTATCTACTGGCGGTCGCCAGCAGATAGTTATAGTTAGGACCTATTTTCCATAGGAAATCCGCAACATTCTATTCCCAATAAGTCTGGCGCCAATTGACGAATCTTCGCGAAATTTCCCAAACTTTTGGCCAGCTTTGCTCCGCTCCTACCCTGAAAGTTTCGCGGTGATTCATCAAGCTGTGGAAATATGAATTTTTATGGTCAATTGTGTCCCCTATCTTGGACCCCAACGGCTCCATGTACATGCTATAAGTACATGTATGTTCCCTCTAGTTCCAGCTATAAAGACGCAAATACATGTGCGTCCAACGTCAACATGCCCTCTTTCAGATCCGCCATGAATGGGTCGAATATTCCATTCCTAAGTATGAAAGGCCACCGACTTTATGTGGTTCACTTTTCTAGTTTTATAGTTCAGGCGAGTAGGCCCTGAATTCTGCCATCAAGCCTTTTTCTCATCTGCCTCTGAAATGCTCCAGCTTGGACCTGCATCCGTGTCCATGAACTTTGTCTTACTCCCTGCGCGGATAACGGTGCCTGACGCGGCCTGTTGCCTGCCAAAAACTGTATTCAACCTTCAAGTTATCTGCTCCGCTCCTCATCCAATGCATTCCTGTCTAGTAGTTTAGGTAAACATTCTTCCAGCTACCGAGCAAAGGGCCAGGCCTCACTGTCCTCATGCAAGTAATTCATAGCCCCTGTTACCATGGAAGATTCCTACCCCCTCGCATCTCATGTAGACACTTAGACGCTTGTACACGCACTAACAGTCAGTATAGAATAGATTCCGTCCGAGAGACCTTTCCTTCTGGATAATACAGTTCTTTAAACATAAGACATTAGATATGATTTGGGATTAGGTTGACCTGACCCCCCAGACTTCTGTCTCCACATGTAGAGCTAAATGTCAATTCCCCTTCACCCTCTAGTTGCACGTCAATCACACGTCATGCGGCTGCGCGCGCATCTCTGCCAAATATTTCTGCTGACACTGCAGGATTCTCTTATGGATCCACCCACTTGTGACATCATTTTAAATGTCGTTTCTAGTATACGCCTGTATTACGCCTATTTTTCATTACGTATGTGTATTCTTATCTGTATTATCAGCTGTTACGCCTCCTGCATCTGTCTTAATGCAATGCTTTTCATATAAATGTTGTTACTTGTCAATAATGTATTGCTGATCCCTTCCTGAACCTTTGTGGTGATGGAATATGATTGCCTAGTTCGAACTATAATTCCTTTGTAAGGAATAAAGCCCTTTTCAGAACCTCTAATACCACGGATTCTGCCTCTTATTTTGACTGAGTTATTCTTACTAGACTTTACCGCATAAAAAGTAGTACAGGTAATTTAAATATTTACCACATAAATTGGCGCCCGAATAGGGACACTTTCTCATCTCACGCGCCGGAGGTGCGTTGCAGACCCGGTCCCCTGCCACAGCTGAACGGACAAAAACGCGTACCCGCAGGATTTCCTGTATCTCCCTCCGGCCAAGCGGGGGTGACTGAGGCTGCGATCAACACCCAGACGAGGCGGTGAGAAGTGCGAAGTATCCCGACCAGAGCCTAGCTGAGAGAGCAAGATCCGAGGTATACAGAGGCCCACCAGGTTCCGAAGTTCCGAGTCCAGTCGAGTCCAGTCCGGTCCAGTTCAGTTCAGTTCCGAGGCCTTCCGTTCCGTGCTACCCGGTGAGTACCGTTGCTGGGGAGGCAGTTAGACGTGCACATTAATTTGTGCCGGTCCTGACGGGTTTGGGTACACAGATCCGGTCTGCACTGTTTTAGCAGTGTATCTGTACTGTTTAGCAGTATATCCAGTATGTTCATGTATATAATTCAATATTATCCAGTATTAGAATTATGTCAGTGACTAGTTTTCTTCTAAATTATCATTGTTCGTTAAATAGTTAAATGTTAAATGTTAAATGTTTACTGTGTTCAAAAATTGTGGTATGAATGAGTGTTCATTATTGTGTTTATCGTATTAATTGTGTTCAAGTCCAGTTCGAGTAAGAACCAAGTAACAAGGTTTAAAGATGCCGTTCTTTTCAAAATTAAGACAGATCAAAACTAGAAAAGGAGTACTCGAAGAAGCCGTTCCCATTCCACCTAGGGACACTCCAGGGTATTTTATGTATCGTAAACATGGTCTAGATGCCGTATTATATCTTGACTTATGGGAGGACTACACCAAGGATCTGGCAGAAAGTCAGAGGTGGCCCGCAGCTGGGACATGGGATGCAGACTGCATCATGAGAGTAGAAGAAGAATTATGGAAAAAGAAAGCCAGACAGTCACAGAAAGATGCCATTGAGTTATGGCGTAAAGAATCGCATAGGCGCACAGAGAAAGCGCTCAGACTGGAAGAGAAAAGTAGGGAGAACTCAAATAGAGCCCGAGAAAACGTATTAGTTGAGGAAGGTATTCGAGTAAAAACAGAACAAGTAGACAGACAACGAAACACTCTTATGAATGGTATGTATCCTCTTTTGGCCGAAGGTTTACCTAAGGCCACCCCGGAAATACCGAAAGATTTGCCACCCCCATTACTCCCGACTAAAGCACATCCCAAGACCGCAAAAGATATTTTCCTTTCCTCCTATTTAGACGATGTAGCTCCCGAATATGTTAATGATCCACCACACACGCCACCTGTCGATGGTGCTCAACCTCGAGATCATCTACCCCCACCTCCGCAACCACAAACTCCTCCGCACAATCCAACAGGTTCATCTGTTTCCACCGCTTTTCCTGCATCCACAGTCTCTACCTTACATCCCACGAATCCTTTCATGCCTAGCACCTCAGAAGGTGCGACAGCAGTTTTTGCCACACCACCATCAAGAAGCAAATCGTCTCTTAGAGATTTAGCCAACCAACGTACACCCCAAATAGCAACGTCCGACATGTTTAAGGAACATCTTGTAGATTGTAGATATGATCCAGTGCCCGGTAAAAATGATAGAATGCTGCTATCATCACTACGTATACGACGAGCTTCACTATATTTAACGACGCTACCAGGAATGATTAAACATTTAGACAATATATATCGCTTTGTCCAAACAGGGCAAGGCCCTGAAAGTATTGACGAAGCCATGGAATACCAGAAAGCGGATATACAGAGACAACTGTTACGTTTCTTCATAAACTGCTTGATCAGAGACAGAGATAGGTCCGAGGTAGACCAGGATGAAATGCAAGTACTTACCCGATGGGGTCAGAATATATCAGAGGGAAAACATGATAAACAGACATGTATAGTAGTTATGTGCCGAAAGATCCGCAAAGAAGTAGAACGAATACATAAGGCCAGATTAGAGGCAGACAAAACTGAATCAGAGGGAGAGGAGGAGGAAGAATCAGAAATGCCCACAGGACAATTAGAAACGATAGCTTATGTAGGTAGGGGAAGACCTTGTAACAATACCAGATACTTTAATGACCCGATACGTCCGATACGTCCAGAATATAACAGACATTTTCAAGCCCCTATGTTAAATCCGAAGTCCCCTGAACACTTATTCCAGGCCGCTGATAAATTACTCCGAGACCGAAGGGGGTATCATATGCTCGATTCTATGGATGAACAAGAATTAGCCAGGTCAGCAGTACAATGGGCTGACAGTTCTGAAAAATACAGTGATGATGCGTTGGCACACACGTTTTTGAATCTTACCCCAGACGAACAGCGTTTAGCTGGTATATACATGATACAACACCTCGTTATATTATATAGAAGCCAACACTCCGATCCTGGTCCCCTGCCTGATATATTGATAGAATTACTCACGAATAAATGGAGAGGTTCAGGTACTGATTTAATTAAAGAAATTCTGGAATATCGACACCAGTACATTGTCTTCATATGCCCAGAACATGTTTCAGTTCCCCCCAAGGAAAGAAAAACGTATCACATAGACAGACAGAATCCCTTACGCGAAGTGCACCCAGTCAGAGGTGAGGACAATATTTTTAAACGCGTGTTTGTGTACGCGCCCATAACTAAAATTGAATTATTAGAGATGAAGAAAGTAGTACCTAGCCATGACAAAGACCCAGCAGGTTTCCACCGTGAGATAAAAGACATGTTACTCATGGGAGAGTATACTTACCCGGACATTATGAAAATATTAAAAGTCCTATTACCCGCCGGTATTTACGAGAAACTCAAAGAAAAGGAATGGGAGGTGGGAGACCAAAAGATAGATTGGACAGTATTAGAAAACGAAGAAAAGGCCCGAGCTGCAGGTTCAGGGCTTGGGGAAAGGACTACAGCATTACCAGGATTATTAGTGCAGGTACTACCACGTTTATTAACTACGAAAAAGGAAGACTGGGGTGCAATCTCAGCCTGTAAACAAAAACAAGATGAAGACACTAGTGATTTCTATTCCCAATTTGAAAAATGTTTTGGTATTAATAGTGGCATAAAAGCAAGTAGTGAATCGTATCCACATCTGTTTGTGACAAAATTAGTTGAGAATTCCCTGCCCCAAGTTAAGAGTAGAGTATTAAAATTCGAGAGTACTTGGCAAGGTAACACAACGTCACAGATGTTACAAATGTTACAATATCATCACAATAGAATCAGAGAAGAACAAGAACATGAACAAAGACGTATGAAAGACACGAAAATGAAAATGCTAGTGGCTCAGTCAGTTCCAGCTGACGGTCATAAAAAGGGTACGACACAATCCAATGATTCAACGGGTCCCGTTAGAGGGACATGCAACTATTGTAAACAGCCAGGTCATTATATACACGATTGCGCAGTTCTAAAACATAATATCTCTACGGGTATAACGAAAGAGAGACCACGTCCGCCTAGACAGGATCAGATCCAACAACAAGTACCTCAGAATATACAGCCTATGCCAGCTGTACAACAGACCGCACCACAACAACAACAACAACAACAGCCACAGCCTATTGCTGCAACACAAAACACGACACAACAGATGTACCAGTATGCACAAGATGACTACCCAGAGTATCAGCGCTACACATGAAATAGCCTAGAGAGGGAAGTTGGCTTACCCCTTATTGAGGTTCCAGTAGATCAAGAAGGTCCTTATGTACAGACTCAGTTATTAGGGAAAGACAGAAAGTTTCTACTCGATACAGGGGCAAGCAGAACCACTATCCGTCACAGCGAAGTTCCAGGGGTACCCCTCTCAGGCTCACAAAATATTTCCCTTGGTTTCTCGGGAAAGCCTACTGTTAACGAAGTATCGCAACCACTTGCATTTACAGTCGGTCCATTAACACGGACTACAGATCTATTACTTACGAAATCATGTCCAGAAAACTTGTTAGGTATAAAAACATTGAAAGCTCCAGGAGCTGTAATATGTTGTTCTCCGGAAGGAGTACGACTATTATTGCGTGACTTTAAAGGTCACTACGTGTCTAGAGACATGGATCACCGGTTACAGAATCTACCTGCACATTTATGGGCACAAGGTCCCACTGATGTAGGTTGTATGCACATTACACCATATCGAGTCACAATCAAAACAGGAGTGGTACTACCACGAATGCGACAATACAAATTACCGCCAGATGCTGTTGTGGCTTTACTGCAAATCATTGACGAGCTCATTGCACAAGGAGTGGTTGTAGAAACCGACTCCAATGTATGTAATTCCCCGATAATTCCGATTCTTAAACGAACTGATCCAAAAGCACCACCAGTATATCGATTAGTTATTGATCTGCGAGAATTAAATAAATGCATTGTACCACAATACCCCGTGGTCCCAGATATCTCTTCATTATTAACGGCCATAGATTCAGAAGCAACGTTCTTTACTGTAATTGATCTCAAGAACGCTTTCTTTAGCGTCCCAATCGATCCGGAAAGCCAATATTTGTTCGGATTCAGTTTAAATGGACGAAGTTTTAAATTCACACGCGCACCTCAAGGATTCACAGAAAGCCCCAGCATCTATAGCCAAGCACTGAAAAGAGAACTTGACAGTATTCACATGCCAGCTAACACTGCCCTGCTTCAATACGTCGATGATCTGCTGATCACCGCACGAAGCGAACCTGAATGTGAAAAAGCATCACTGACGGTTTTACATTTCTTAGCCGACAAGGGGCACAAAGTGTCCCCTTCGAAATTACAATTCTGTGTCCAGCAAGTTGTGTACCTAGGGCACTTGCTGTCCAAATGGGGGAGACAGCTCACACCTGATCGCATCCAGTTAATTGTAAACATGCCACCACCCAAGACACAAAAGGAGGTACGGGCCTTCATAGGCCTCACTTCGTACTGTAGGCAGTGGATCCCCCAATATGCATTTTTAGCTAAACCACTCATTCAGTTGACAACACAGGAGGCAGCGACATCGACTGTCCTCCCTTGGACTCAGGAACATACACAAGCTTTTGAAAACTTAAAGAAAGCTTTATGCCAAGCACCTGTTTTAGCAACGCCATGTTACAGCAAACGTTTTACACTTTTTGTTACAGAACGTGAAGGTACTGCTTTGTCAGTGCTCACGCAGGAACAAGCAGGATCACACAAGCCATGTGCTTATTTTTCTAGTAAGTTAGATCCCGTAGCTCAGGCTCTTCCTGCGTGCCTGAAATCAGTCGCAGCAACAGCTTTAGCAATCAGACAAAGCGATGCCATAGTGTTAGGACATCAATTGACAGTACAAGTACCACACGCAGTAGAGGGTCTCCTGAACCGGACCCAAACACAACACTTGACTATAGCAAGACTGACGGGTTATGAATTAACATTGTTCCAGCCACACATAGAAATCAGATGTTGTAGTACATTAAATCCTGCCACACTTTTGCCATTAAATGGAACAGACCCATTGGCACATGATTGTATTGAAGTTATTACTATTACGACGAAACCCAGACAAGACTTGACAGATATTCCATTATTAGATCCAGACCTGACATTATATGTAGATGGTTCATGCATGAGAACAAATACAGGAGAGTTAGTGGCCGCTTATGCAGTCATGACAGATACTGAAATTATTGAAACGAATTGTATCGATACCTTGTCAGCTCAAGCAGCAGAGCTCATCGCTCTGACACAAGCCTGTATTCAAGCCAAAAATAAGAAAGTCAACATATACACAGATTCACGTTATGCATTCGGAGTCGTCCATGACTTCGGCGTACTTTGGAGAGAGAGAGGTTATTTAACTTCTCATGGTGCCCACATCCAGCACGGTCCCCTTATTCAAGCTCTGTTAGATGCAATACATCTGCCTACTGCAATATCGATTATGAAGTGTAAAGCCCATACAAAAGTGACTGACATTATTTCTCAGGGTAACGACCTAGCTGACAGAACAGCTAAACAGACTGCTCAGAATCAGACTCATCCAACTGACACGACAAAGACAATATTTCCGACACCAACACACTGCATGACAGTTAAGGATCCCGCCCTTGATGTAATTGACATACAGACACATGCTACACCAGAAGAAATAAAGAGATGGACTGAATTAGGAGGGATTCAAACGGATCAAGGATGGATGACGAAGGGAAAATCTATATGGTTTCTCCCCGACTCAATGGTTCAGGTCATCATTAACACAATACATAGTCCAGCGCACCTAGGAGAGAAAGCTATGCTAGACAGTATTCAACACATTTGGTTCAATAAACACTTACGAGCAGCAGCTAAACAGAAAGTACGTACCTGTATGATTTGCTGTCAGTTCAATCCAGGAAAAGGCGTACCTGTAGAACAGGGTGGATTTCAACCCCCCGATCACCCTTTTGAAGTCCTCCAGATGGATTATATCCAGATGGAACGTTGTCGAGGATTCAAATATGTCCTCGTAGTTGTATGCGCTCTTTCCCGGTGGACAGAGGCGTATCCCGTCTCAGATTACACTGCCCCGACTACTGCCAAACAGTTAGTTCGAGAATTCTTCCCACGGTATGGTTTGCCCCGTATCGTGTACACAGATAATGGCCAGCTGTTCTCATCCGAGCTAATGAAACATGTTTCACTTCTGTTAGGCTACCAATGGAAATTCCACTGTGTCCGACATCCCGAGGCAGCAGGTCTCGTGGAGCGACATAATCAAACTCTGAAAATTAGACTGTCCAAAGTATGTAGAGAAAAAGGTGTCGACTGGATAGTAGCCTTACCAGTTGCGCTCTTTTACATGAGAATGGTAGCACATTCTCGAACAGGGCTATCCCCGTATGAGGTGATCTTCGGTAGACCACCAAATATGTGGGGGACGCCTATACCTCGTAAAATCACTGATGTTGACTGTAATATTCTGACAGATTACCTGGCTTCCTTGATGTCTGCACTACAATCTTGTCGTTCACAGGTAGCTGCAGCTTTTCCCGACAACACTGAGGTGAAGCCCCACGACGTGGTTCCGGGGGACCTCGTGTTTGTGAGGAATTTTGACAGGAGGAGCCAGCTGGAGCCTCGGTGGCAGTCGCCGAAGCTCGTCTTATTGACCACAAGGACAGCCGTGAAGATTGAGGGACGTAAAGGGTGGTTGCACTCGAGCCACATCAAAAAATTTTATGGACTACCGTCCGACGTGAACCCTCAGCCCTGCATTCCCTCACAGACTGATTCAAAACTACCCCTGGTTGAAAAGACCGAGAGTGAAAACTATAATCTAAAACTAAGGTCTAGCAAGTCAGACAATTTGATTGTTTAAGTCCTCTCCAAGGTGAATCGGTTGAATTTGTCTCTGACATGTATCCTCTAGACCGAAATAGAGAGAGAAATAGACAGGAACAGCTCAAGAAACAGGCGTACTGTAAATCACTTCGTAGTCACTGCATAGTGACATTATTGATTATGTTTTTTCTAAGTCTTCTGATTATTAGTGTCAGTATATTTTTACACATGTATTACCCTATCTCCAAGCGTGCTTTCAATGCTACTGCCGAACATTCTTTTAGCGATTTACCCCCACATGAGTTGTCCTATAGATTTGCGCTGCGCAACAACACATTTATTAGTATGTTACATCATTCTCATCAGACCAGCAATGCTACAAATTGTTGGATATGTGGCCGACTCCCTCCCTATCAGAAATACAAGGGAGTTCTGCCTCTCTTTCCGTATCCGTTCACACACAATGGCTCCTGTGGAGCATGGTTTAGTTTGATTAATTCCCTAGATTCAAATTCAGTAGTTTATCAAGACAACTGGGTTTGGGGAAACCTGAACCTAGTTTTACTTAAAGTCTGCTACCCTAACAAGGAGGGACTTCCCAAAAGAACAGGAACTGATCTAGAAAATGAAGTATATGGACTAGGTAACTTTACACTTAATCTCATGATCCTGAATGTTGAATCCGAAGCTACACCAATCTTGCCCGCTATGTCAGTATTTCCAGTTAGAGGCGAATTATGTGTAAGAAAGAATGGTTCAATACACATGGGCCATAGTAAATGTACCACTGTAATAGAATTCAGTGATAAAGGCAAGTCTACATTTAGAGCTTCTCGTCACTCCTACTTCATTTGTGGTCACACCGCATACATACGCCTACCCCTAGATTGGGATGGTACCTGTTACATTGCATTCCTTCTGCCACCTGTTTTCCTAGCCCCGCCTGATTACCATAGGAATACCCATTTAGTACACAATAGACAGCAGAGAGATCTCCCGATTGTCGACTACACTGAAACAGCATGGGAGCAATACACAGATTTCAATAAAGGTTTCTTTCCCTACATAGGTACAGTCACTAATAGTAAGCTGATACGTAGATTAACTAGAACCCTTGAAGCAGTAGTGAATGAAACTACTTCCGCCTTAGGCAACTTAACAGAGGAGCAGTCTGCGATGCGGATTGTTGTTCTTCAAAATCGTCTTGTCCTTGACGTCATTCTGGCCGATAGGGGCGGAGCTTGTAGGGTCATCGGATCAAGTTGCTGTGTTTTCATACCAGAAAACGCGCCGTCAGTATATAAAGCCATAACTCGACTTCATAAAATCGTAAGCCAGATACACCAGAATCCAGGCACCTGGACTTGGTCCGGTTGGTTCTGGAGCGTGTTGTCAGCCTGGGGATGGAGGATCCTATCCTTCCTAGGTATTGGCTTTCTCATACTATTCAGTTGCTGCTTGTGTCTACAATGTGGGCCAGCGATTTGTGGTCTATGTGCCACATCGTGTATCCCGCCTTCAAATTTTCATTCGAGATCCCGGAAGAAGAAAGAAGAACAAATGATGCTATATGAACAGATTGATGGATTGATGAAGATGGATATTTCATGAGGGTCCGTAGGGGACAAGGAGGGAATGTGGAAATATGAATTTTTATGGTCAATTGTGTCCCCTATCTTGGACCCCAACGGCTCCATGTACATGCTATAAGTACATGTATGTTCCCTCTAGTTCCAGCTATAAAGACGCAAATACATGTGCGTCCAACGTCAACATGCCCTCTTTCAGATCCGCCATGAATGGGTCGAATATTCCATTCCTAAGTATGAAAGGCCACCGACTTTATGTGGTTCACTTTTCTAGTTTTATAGTTCAGGCGAGTAGGCCCTGAATTCTGCCATCAAGCCTTTTTCTCATCTGCCTCTGAAATGCTCCAGCTTGGACCTGCATCCGTGTCCATGAACTTTGTCTTACTCCCTGCGCGGATAACGGTGCCTGACGCGGCCTGTTGCCTGCCAAAAACTGTATTCAGCCTTCAAGTTATCTGCTCCGCTCCTCATCCAATGCATTCCTGTCTAGTAGTTTAGGTAAACATTCTTCCAGCTACCGAGCAAAGGGCCAGGCCTCACTGTCCTCATGCAAGTAATTCATAGCCCCTGTTACCATGGAAGATTCCTACCCCCTCGCATCTCATGTAGACACTTAGACGCTTGTACACGCACTAACAGTCAGTATAGAATAGATTCCGTCCGAGAGACCTTTCCTTCTGGATAATACAGTTCTTTAAACATAAGACATTAGATATGATTTGGGATTAGGTTGACCTGACCCCCCAGACTTCTGTCTCCACATGTAGAGCTAAATGTCAATTCCCCTTCACCCTCTAGTTGCACGTCAATCACACGTCATGCGGCTGCGCGCGCATCTCTGCCAAATATTTCTGCTGACACTGCAGGATTCTCTTATGGATCCACCCACTTGTGACATCATTTTAAATGTCGTTTCTAGTATACGCCTGTATTACGCCTATTTTTCATTACGTATGTGTATTCTTATCTGTATTATCAGCTGTTACGCCTCCTGCATCTGTCTTAATGCAATGCTTTTCATATAAATGTTGTTACTTGTCAATAATGTATTGCTGATCCCTTCCTGAACCTTCCTGGTGATGGAATATGATTGCCTAGTTCGAACTATAATTCCTTTGTAAGGAATAAAGCCCTTTTCAGAACCTCTAATACCACAGATTCTGCCTCTTATTTTGACTGAGTTATTCTTACTAGACTTTACCGCATAAAAAATAGTACAGGTAATTTAAATATTTACCACAAAGCGGGGGCCGAGAAAAAAGGGTGGTCCCAAAACGCGTTTTCCCCATGCAATTTCCCATAGGACCTGTTGTCACAGCTACAGCCCGAACTGCGGAACAGAATTACACAAAATTTGGCAAAGAGGTAGTCCTCAGTTCAGAGTCGTGCCTTTTGCCTAAATGGTGTAAATCCATTCAGTAGTTCCTGAGAACCCCCGCCAACGCGCAACACAGGACATTGGTGTTAAAGCATCACGAAGTCCTGCAGCCCGCATAACCAGTTGGTTACCCTTGCATCACTTACCCGGTCAAAACCACTGCATTCTGGGACTGGTAGTTCTTCTAAACATTTGAGAACTGCTGCAGGTGAGCGTTTGAAGACTCTAGGGCAGAGCGGACTACAATCCAATCCGGTGGTGGCAGGACATAAATAGTCATGTTGGCGCCTAAACCTCCTGTTTATTCCCGGCGCTGACGAAGGCTACACAGCCGAAATGCATTCGCCGCACTGTTGCATACTGGAATAAAGATCCTCCATGATGTCCCCTAATGTGGCCTCTGCCTTTTCTTTGAGGAGGTTTCCAGGTGATGACATGCACGTTAGCCAGAGACGTGCTACAGAGGCCCCTGCATGCTAAGTTGGCCTGGTCATCACTGGCTTTGCTCCGGCAAACTTTGTTTGGTTCCAAGGTAATGGAAAGACTAGTGCCCCCACTGCATCCGGGAGGAGAGGAGGCGCCACCCCCCGGGGGCTTGTTTTTTTAAAAAAAATTTAAAACCCTGTGTGGGGGGGCTCGAGGCCCCCCACACGCCCTGGGGACCGCCACCTCCCCGGGGCACTACATATTTAAAGTAGGGGGTCTGATACGGACAACCACCCATCAGTGATGTCATTTCAGATGTCATCAGTGATGTCACTGACCATGTCATAAATGATGTAATATGTGATGTCATCAGCAGTGCATTGCGGGGGCACGAGTTATAGTTAGCTGAACTAACTATAAAGGGGGAATTTCTAGGGTTTTATAAGAGGGAAATGTCCAACTAACTATAACGCCCCTGAAACCTATGGTTTTTTCAGTGAATTTCTAAGGTTTTTTAAATGCCAATTCATAACTATAACGCCCCTGAAACCTTTGGTTTTTTCAGTGAATATATATATATGTGAGCAAGGGCCGAGTGGCCCGAAACGCGTCATGAACTGTGCACGCATCATTGATTAAATAAATACGAAATTTGAGCATTGGCGATCCAAGTTGTCTGTTCCGATTCTTGTGCGCAATTGCACATTTGGAGAGTTTTTGAATATATATATATATATCAGTTATCCGATTATCCTCTGCAAATAATCACGCAGCACCAAGGGATTCTTCAAAAATGTGTCTCCTTTATTTCGACGAGACACTTATCTACGCGTTTTGATATTTTGACGCTACCTTGCTCACAACCCATATAATATATATATATATATGACCTACTTTAGCCAATATCTTTGGCACCATTTGACCAATGTTCACGAAATTTTCGAAACTAATGAGGCATTCCTGTCTTTAAAATGTTTTGAGGTGAATTATCAAGCAGGGGCCGTGAAAAACGGGTGGTCCCAAAACACGTTTTATTCATGTTAATTTCCATAGGAAACTGTTGACGCAGCTACAGCCCGAACTGCTGAACCGAATTACGCCAAATTTGGCAGAAATCTAGCTCTTGGTCCAGAGTGCACACTTTCTGTTAAATGGTGTAAATACATTCAGTAGTTTTGAGAAAATTAAATATTTACAGATATAAAAATGGGGACACGGAGGATCCGCGAATCCCCCGATCTTGACCCTTGCAATCTGATTGACTGCCAACACTTTAAACCAGGAAGTGTTGGCAGCCATCTTGTGACTCGGTTCAACTGAGTCACAAGGAAAAAGGTGAAAAAAACAAGAAAAGGGGGCAGGGTAGAAACATCCTGAGCCCCTAGGCCTGGTAAGGGGGTCTCACGGGGAGCCCCCAGTGCCAAAAAAGCATTATTTTTTTAATCACCGGGATTCGTGCTAGGTGCGCAAATTCAACAGAAATGTTTTTAAATAAAAAAGCGCAGACTCCCTCTGTTGCCTGTTTGTGCACCTCTCTTGGCTCTTCCTGCACCCGTCTTGCCTCTTTCTGTACCTCACTTGTCTCTTTCTGCATCTCCCTTACCTATTTCTGGACCTCTCTTGTCTTTCACTTCACCTCTTTGCCACTAGAAAAAGGCACAGACACATGTGTGCATGCTTTCAGGAATATGGTGAGACTTACAACAGTGACATGGGAAGTATTGCTATTTTATATGTGATAGGTCTAACATTCTGAGTAGTCGGTGTAAAATGAAGGTAGAAAAGAAAAGTGAGCTTTAAGACATGTTTGTAGATGTTTTAGTGATTAGGGTGCTTTGTATGAGTCTCTGGAAAGGTACACCTGAAGTAGGCCATATAAATGTAGGTGTCTGTTTAAAATGGGGGGTGCAGTCTGTCAAGCTAAATGGTCTGTGTGTTTTTGTGACTAAGACACATTCTATGCATCTGAAGATGCTAGACGTCGGAAACACAGTTATACAACTATTTGCATGTTTCTTTTATGTATGATGCCACAAGCAAAAGGCATAGGCACATGCATGCATGCTTTCAGGAATATGGTGTGACTTAAAATAGCGACATGGGAAGGATTGGTGCTTTACATTTCTGGAGTTATCTTGGTTCTTTCTGTACTTGTCTTGTCTCTTTGTGCACCCCAGTTGTTTTTTTGTGCAGTTCTGTTGCCTCTTTCTGCACCTCTGTTGCTTCTTTATACACTCCTCTTGCCAAATTCTACACCCTTCTTCCCTCTCTCTGCACCTCTGTTGCTTGTTTGTGCACCTCTCTTGAGTCTTTCTGCACCCCTCCTGCCTCTTTCTGCACCTCTCTTGCCTTTTTCTACATCTATGTTGCTTCTTTCTGCACTTCCCCTACATATTTTTGCAGCCTTATTCACTCTTTGTGCATCTCTGTTGCCTGTTTGTGCATCTTGCCTCTTTCTGAACCCCTCTTGCCTCTTTCTGTACCTCTCTTGCCACTTTCTGGACTTCTCGTGTCTTTCTGTACCTCTCTTGCTACTTTCTGCAACTCTCTTGCTTCTTTGTGCACTTCTCTTTTCTCTTTCTCTACCTCCCTTACCTCTTTCTGCACCTGTCTTGTCTTTTACTGCACCTCTTTGCCTTTTTCTGTACCTCTCTTGCCTTTTTCTGCCCCTTGGTGCTTCTTTTCGCACTCCTCTTCCCTCTTTGTGCACCCTCCTTCACTCTTTGTGCATCTCTGTTGCCTTTTTGTGCACCTCTTTTGCCTCTTTCTGTACCCCTTTTGCCTCCTTCTGCACCTCTCTTTCTAATTTCTGGACTTCTCTTGGGTCTTTCTGTATGTCTTTTGCCACTTTCTGCACTTATCTTGCCTCTTTATGTACTTCTTTTGTCTATTTCTGCATCTCTCTTGCCTTTCTATGCACAGCTTGCCTCTTTATGTACCTCTCTTGTCTTTTTCTGCACCCCCTTACCTCTTTCTGCTCCTCTTTTGCCAATTTATGTACCTCTCTTGCTTCTTTCTACACTTCTCTTGTCCCTTTCTGTACCTCTCTTGCCTTTTTTGCACCTCTCTTGCATCTTTCTGCACTCTTCTTGCACCTTCTTCCCTCTTACTGTACCTCTCTTGCCTGTTTCTGCACCTCTCTTGCCTCTTAATGCATCCCTCTTTCTGCACCTCCCTCACACCATTCTCCATCTCTCTTGCAAATTTCTGCACCTCTCTTGCTTCTTTTTGCATGTTTCATGTCCTTTTCTGAACCTCTCTTGCCTTTTTCTGCAACTAATTTCCTCTTTCTCTTCCTCTCTTACCTTTTTCTGGACCTCTGTTCCTTCTTTTTGCACTCCTCTTGACTCTTTCTGCACCTTCTTTGGCTGTTTGTGCACCTCTCTTGGATCTTTCTGCACCCCTCTTGCCTTATTGTGCACCTCTCTTGCTACTTTATGCAGTTCTCTTGCCTCTTTCTGTACTTTTTCGTGTCTCTTTGTACACTTCTTTAGCTTCTTTCTGTACCTCTCTTGCCTCTTTCTGTACCTCTCTTAGTTCTTTCTGCTGCTCACTTGCTTTTTTTTAAGCCCAGTTGCTTCTTTCTGTACTTCTCTTGCCTCTTTCTGCACCCTTCG
Source organism: Triturus cristatus (assembly GCF_964204655.1). Lineage (NCBI taxonomy): Eukaryota > Metazoa > Chordata > Amphibia > Caudata > Salamandridae > Triturus > Triturus cristatus. Next base: position 691,202,422 of record NC_140580.1, read on the forward strand.
TCCCTCTTTCTGCACCCTTCTTCCCTCTTTCTGCACCTTTCTTGACTCTTTCTGCATTTCTCTTCTCTCTTTTTGCACCTCTGTTGGTTCTTTCTGCACTTCTCTTGCTTTTTTCTGCACCCCTTTAACCTCTTTCTGCACCCCTCCTGCTTAGTGATTAGGGTACTATGTATGAGTCTCTGGAAAGGTACACTTGAAGTACGCCGTATAAATTTAGGTGTCTGTTTGAAATGGGAAGTGCAGTTTGTCAAGTTTAAAGGTCTACATGGTCTTGTGACTGAGGCATTACTCTACTTGTACATGTATTCTCACACGTGTTATGCATCTGAAGATGCTAGACATCTGAAACATAGGTATACACCTATTTTTATGTTTGTTTTATGTATGATGCCACTAGCAAAAGGCACATACACATGCATGCATGCTTTCAGGAATATGGTGAGACTTACAACAATAACATGGGAAGGATTGCTGTTTTAAATTTGTTAGGTCTAACATTCTGAGGTGAAAAATGAAGGTGCAGCAGAAAAGTGAGGTTTAAAAGATGTTAGCAGAGGGATTACTGATTAGGCTATTTTGTAAGAGGCTGTGGAAAGATATACTTGAACTGGGGTTTATTAGTTAGCCTCCTTTCACATGAATATTTGGAAACTATTGTGCAAATCACGTTTACCTGAACATTATTGTACATGACTATGTTGTTGATTCCTTCGTTAAAGTATAACATGTGCTTGAAACCTGACTGCTTTAGGACAAAAAAAAAAGGAAATGTGCACATAGACAAAGTTGAACTCAAATTGGCTGCACATTGCTCAACAGCAAAGAAAATGTGTAAGCGCAATTTAAATAAACATGTTGCCCGCAGTGTTGCTCTGAAACACGTGTAAACTGTCAACACGTGGGGTACGAGTCTTTTAATTACATACGCGAGCGGTAAATAGTATTTAAACCACCAGCGCACCCAGGTTATTGTTTAGTCTTGTTGTTCCTCAGAACATACCTGTCTCCTGTGTCCGCTGGCTGCTCCCCATCTGGATTCCTCCTTCGTCTGGCATCTTGTCCCATTCCCGTCTTCCTTGATTTTCCCTGCCTCTTTCTGTCTCATCGGAGTTCCTCCGCCGTAATCCTGCAATACAATGCACAAGCAAAAGGAATCAACATCGGACAACAACTTATTATAAGGTAACACAAGCCCACAGAACAATCGGTGAGTGTTAATTTATTTTAAAATACAGAAGGCATACACAAACTCAGTGTAAGAAGATTGGATACATGGAACAATTATGCTTAAACTGATATAAAGAATTGTGTTGTGCTTTAAAAAAACGTAATGACTGTAGAATCGTATCTTTGAAAAGGCCTTCAGTTTACTTCAACTGCTTCAAAGACAATCAAACTTTATAGTATTGTCAAAGACATTTATTGTTTAAAGACAATCGATCTTTATGCTATTGTCAAAGACATTTCTTGCTTAAAGACAATTGAACTTTATGGCATTGTCAAAGACATCACTTGCTTATTTTATTGTTTATTGCTTGTGAGTAAAAAACGGAAACAGTTGTTTGAAAGGTTTTCAAGAGTCAAGCATCATGAGAAAAAGACTCAAGGTATACAATATCGATCATGCATAGTAATTAATCTATAGTTAATTGCACAGCATATTCAATCACCTTGTTGAAGCGCTCTATTATACCTTTCCCCAGGGATTATAGAGTGAAGATGTTATATGCTTGATACACACCCTGACAAAATATTCATGAGTCTTTCAACCAGGGAGTGTTGGCAGACATCTTGGGACTCGGCTTCAACGGAGTACCAGAAAAAACATTAGCAAAAAAGAAAAGGGGACAGTATAAGAGTACCCTGACCCCCTAGCCCTGGTCCTGGGTCCCAAAGGGACCCCATCAAGGCACAAAAAGCATTTTTTATTATTGCTGCAAAATCACGACGGAGCTGCAAATGAGTGGCAACTATTTTTTACAAAAACAAGCGCGGTCTCACATGCTTGTTTTTAATAAAGTCCCTGGGTGGGCCAGGTCCTGAGGGCATGCTTAGTTTCAAATTTTAAATGAGGGGGCACACGTGGCCCCCCTCAAAGGGCAATTTAGTGCCCCAGGGACCATCACCACCTTGGGGTTATAAAGACAATTGGGGGGACGCGTGAAGCCCCCCAGGCCCTGGCTACCAACACCTCTCCACGGCTTTTATAACAAGCATTTGCAATGCAATAGGTCTCGCATTTATTGGAGTTGGAGCTATTGGTATTGTAAATAACAAATCCTTTCTATTTAAGTATTCAAAAAGTAATCCCAAAAAAAATGCATTGTTATGTGCAATGCCAATATCTCAAACTCGTGTCAATGCGAGATCTAGTGCATTGCAAATGCCTGTTTTTAAATGCGAGACCTATTGCAGTGTAAATGCTTGTTTCAGTACTGCGTGCTTTTTAAAAGTTGTAGTCAATACTCAAAATGGAATCCATGTTATCAGCGTTCCCAGTGCTCCTTTATGTTTAATGGCCTAAATGAATCACAATGTTTAAAGCAGATTGCTAAATAGGATCTCCAGCCCCGAGGACAATGTCTCACTTCATGGTGGACAGTGTGTACCCTGTTTTCATGCAGTGCCAAGACGGGGTTAACTAATGCAGAGAGTGAGGTCTGTTAGCCTCCGAGGATCAAAGCATTCCTTGCAACAGTGCGCTGTGGCACGGTGTTGCCATGTGTACAGCACACACTTTGCAACAGCAAGATGGTTTGAAAGTTGGGGTGACTTTCTAAATTTTCCCGAGTGTTCATCGGGTTTGTTGACAGCGTATTTATGCTGTCAGCCCAAAAATTTTTGTGGTTGTGTGTGTGTGTGTAGTTGTGTGTGTGTATGTGTTGTTGTGTGTGTGTGTGTGGTTGAGTGTGTGTGGTTGAGTGTGTGTGGTTGAGTGTGTGTGTGTGTGGTTGAGTGTGTGTGCGTGTGGTTGAGTGTGTGTGTGATTGAGTGTGTGTGTGTGTTTGTGTGTGTTTGTAGGTGTGTGGTTGTATGTGTGTGGTTGTATGTGTGTGGTTGTATGTGTGGTTGTATGTGTGGTTGTGTGTGTGGTTTTGTGTTCGGTTGTGTGTGTGTGTGTTTGTGTGTGTGTGTTTGAGTGTGTGTGTGGTTGAGTGTGTGTGGTTGAGTGTGTGTGTGTGTGGTTGTGTGTGCGTTTGGTTATGTGTGTGTGGTTGTGTGTGTCTGTTTGTGTGTGGTTTTTTGTTCTGTTAGTGTGTGTGGTTGAGTGTGTGTGTGGGTTTGTGTGTGGTTGTATGTGTGTGATTGTGTGTCTCTCTGTGTGGTTGTGTGTGTGTTTTGTGTGTTTAGTTGTGTGTGTGTGTTTGAGTGTGTGGTTTTGTGTCTTGTTTGTGTGCTATACAGCGTTTGTTAATAGCCACCTTGGGCAGTGCCTGTGTATACCCATGGCGCGCTGTAATGAGCACCGGCACAGAACTGAAAGTGCGCTGTGTGCGCGTTGTACTAAAACACATACATGAATGGATCGGTTTGGCAGCGTGAAACCTATACAGCGTTTGTCAATAGCCACCTTGGGCAGTGCCTGTGTATACCCATGGCGCGCTGTAATAAGCACCGGCACAGATTTGAAAGCGTGCTGTGTGCGCGTTGTACTAAAACACTCCCATGAATGGATGTGTTTGGCAGTGTGAAACCTATACAGCGTTTGTTAATAGCCACCTTGGGCAGTGCCTGTGTATACCCATGGCGCGCTGTAATGAGAACTGGCACAGAACTAAAAGTGCGCTGTGTGCGCGTTGTACTAAAACACTCACATGAATGGATCGGTTTGGCAGCGTGAAACCTATACAGCGTTTGTTAATAGCCACCTTGGGCAGTGCCTGTGTATACCCATGGCGCGCTGTAATGAGCACCGGCACAGAACTGAAAGTGCGCTGTGTGCGCGTTGTACTAAAACACTCACATGAATGGATCGGTTTGGCAGCGTGAAACATATACAGCGTTTGTCAATAGCCACCTTGGGCAGTGCTTGTGTATACCCATGGCGCACTGTAATGAGCACCGGCACAGATTTGAAAGCGCGCTGTGTGCGCGTTGTACTAAAACACTCCCATGAATGGATGTGTTTGGCAGCGTGAAACCTATACAGCGTTTGTTAATAGCCACCTTGGGCAGTGCCTGTGTATACCCATGGCGCGCTGTAATGAGCACCGGCACAGAACTGAAAGTGCGCTGTGTGCGCGTTGTACTAAAACACTCACATGAATGGATCGGTTTGGCAGCGTGAAACCTATACAGCGTTTGTCAATAGCCACCTTGGGCAGTGCTTGTGTATACCCATGGCGCGCTGTAATGAGCACCGGCACAGATTTGAAAGCGCTCTGTGTGCGCGTTGTACTAAAACACTCCCATGAATGGATGTGTTTGGCAGCATGAAACCTATACAGCGTTTGTTAACAGCCACCTTGGGCAGTGCCTGTGTATACCCATGGTGCGCTGTAATGAGCACCGGCACAGAACTGAAAGTGCGCTGTGTGCGCGTTGTACTAAAACACTCACATGAATGGATCGGTTTGGCAGCGTGAAACCTATACAGCGTTTGTCTATAGCCACCTTGGGCAGTGCTTGTGTATACCCATGGCGTGCTCTAATGAGCACCGGCACAGATCTGAATGCGCGCTGTGTGCGCATTGTACTAAAACACTCCCATGAATGGATGTGTTTGGCAGCGTGAAACCTATACAGCGTTTGCTAATAGCCACCTTGGGCAGTGCCTGTGTATACCCATGGCGCGCTGTAATGAGCACCGGCACAGAACTGAAAGTGCGCTGTGTGCGCGTTGTACTAAAACACTCACATGATTGGATCGGTTTGGCAGCGTGAAACCTATACAGCGTTTGTCAATAGACACCTTGGGCAGTGCCTGTGTATACCCATGGCGCGCTGTAATCAGCACCGGCACAGAACTGAAAGTGCGCTGTGTACGCGTTGTACTCAAACACTCACATGAATGTATCGGTTTGGCAGCGGCTGAGGGGGGGGCTTGCTTAATGAGACAGTGTGAGGAGCCATAGCCAGAAATACGATGTTGGTGCCATTCTGAAAATAAACGGAGCCCTTGAAAGTTTTAAACTTGTGCCTTTCCATTTTTTGGGAGGGTGGGGGAGGATGGGGGAGTTTGTGCTGAACATGCAAGTCCGACTTTGTATTCTCCACAGTTCACGGGGCCCACAGGCTAGAGTGCAATGGGCTGTAAGTCTGTAAGCAATAGAATGTGTACATTTCTGTGTTAGAACTCTGGCTATACGCAAAAATTTGTGCGTGCTCTGTATATCAATGTATTGTTTTTTGGGTAGCGGCTTGAAACCCATTCAGTGTTTGTCAATAGCCACCTTGGGCAACGTCTGTGTATACCCATGGCGCGCTGTAATTCGCACCGGCACAGAACTGAAAGTGCGCTGTGTGCGCGTTGTAGTAAAACACTCACATGAATGGATCAGTTTTGCAGCATGAAACCTAAACAGCGTTTGTCAATAGCCACCTTGGGCAGTGCTTGTGTATACCCACGGCGCGCTGTAATGAGCACCGGCACAGATCTGAAAGTGCGCTGTGTGCGCGTTGTACTAAAACACTCACATGAATGGATCGGTTTGGCAGCGTGAAACCTATACAGCGTTTGTCAATAGCCACCTTGGGCAGTGCTTGTGTATACCCATGGCGTGCTGTAATGAGCACCGGCACAGATCTGAAAGCGCGCTGTGTGCGCGTTGTACTAAAACACTCACATGAATGGATGTGTTTGGCAGCGTCAAACCTATACAGCGTTTGTTAATAGCCATGTTGGGCAGCGCCTCTGTATACCCATAGCGCGCTGTAATCAGCACCGGCACAGAACTGAAAGCGTGCTGTGTGCGCGTTGTACTGAAACACTCACATGAATGGATCGGTTTTGCTGCGTAAAGCCTATACAGCGTTTGTCAATAGCCACCTTGGGCAGTGGCTGTGTATACCTATGGCGCGCTGTAATGAGCATCGGCACAGAACTGAAAGTGCGCTGTGTGCGCGTTGTACTGAAACACTCACATGAATGGATCGGTTTTGCAGCGTGAAACCTATACAGCGTTTGCAATAGCCACCTTCGGCAGTGCTTGTGTATACACATGGCGCGCTGTAATGAGCACCGGCACAGATCTGAAAGCGCGCTGTGTGCGCGTTGTACTAAAACACTCCCATGAATGGATGTGTTTGGCAGCGTGAAACCCATACAGCGTTTGTTAATAGCCACCTTGGGCAGTGCCTGTGTATACCCATGGCGTGCTGTAATGAGCACCGGCACAGAACTGAAAGTGCGCTGTGTGTGCGTTGTACTAAAACACTCACATGAATGGAGTGGTTTGGCAGCGTGAAACCTATACAGCGTTTATCAATAGCCACCTTGGGCAGTGCTTGTGTATACCCATGGCGCGCTGTAATGAGCACCGGCACAGATCTGAAAGCCCGCTGTGTGCGCGTTGTACTAAAACACTCACATGAATGGATGTGTTTGGCAGCGTAAAACCTATACAGCATTTGTTAATAGCCACCTTGGGCAGTGCCTGTGTATACCCATGGCGCGCTGCAATGAGCACCGCCACAGAACTGAAAGTGCGCTGTGTGCGCGTTGTACTAAAACACTCACATGAATGGATCGGTTTGGCAGCGTGAAACCTATACAGCGTTTGTCAATAGCCACCTTGGGCAGTGCCTGTGTATACCCTTGGCGCGCTGTAATGAGCACTGGCACAGATCTGAAAGCGCGCTGTGTGCGCGTTGTACTAAAACACTCACATGAATGGATCGGTTTGGCAGCGTGAAACCTATACAACGTTTGTCAATAGCCACCTTGGGCAGTGCTTGTGTATACCCATGGCGCGCTGTAATGAGCACCGGCACAGATCTGAAAGCGGGCTGTGTGCGCGTTGTACTAAAACACTCACATGAATGGATGTGTTTGGCAGCATCAAACCTATACAGCGTTTGTTAATAGCCATGTTGGGCAGCGTCTCTGTATACCCATAGCGCGCTGTAATCAGCACCGGCACAGAACTGAAAGCGTGCTGTGTGCGCGTTGTACTAAAACACTCACATGAATGGATCGGTTTTGCTGCGTGAAGCCTATACAGCGTTTGTCAATAGCCACCTTGGGCAGTGGCTGTGTATACCTATGGCGCGCTGTAATGAGCACCGGCACAGAACTGAAAGTGCGCTGTGTGCGCGTTCTACTGAAACACTCACATGAATGGATCGGTTTTGCAGCGTGAAACCTATACAGCATTTGCAATAGCCACCTTCGGTAGTGCTTGTGTATACCCATGGCGCGCTGTAATGAGCACCGGCACAGATCTGAAAGCGCGCTGTGTGCGTGTTGTACTAAAACACTCCCATGAATGGATGTGTTTGGCAGCGTGAAACCTATACAGCGTTTGTTAATAGCCACCTTGGGCAGTGCCTGTGTATACCCATGGCGTGCTGTAATGAGCACCGGCACAGAACTGAAAGTGCACTGTGTGCGCGTTGTACTAAAACACTCACATGAATGGAGCGGTTTGGCAGCGTGAAACCTATACAGCGTTTATCAATAGCCACCTTGGGCAGTGCTTGTGTATACCCATGGCGCGCTGTAATGAGCACCGGCACAGATCTGAAAGCCTGTTGTGTGCGCGTTGTACTAAAACACTCACATGAATGGATGTGTTTGGCAGCGTGAAACCTATACAGCATTTGTTAATAGCCACCTTGGGCAGTGCCTGTGTATACCCATGGCGCGCTGCAATGAGCACCGCCACAGAACTGAAAGTGCGCTGTGTGCGCGTTGTACTAAAACACTCACATGAATGGATCGGTTTGGCAGCGTGAAACCTATACAGCGTTTGTCAATAGCCACCTTGGGCAGTGCCTGTGTATACCCATGGCGCGCTGTAATGAGCACCGCCACAGAACTGAAAGTGCGCTGTGTGCACGTTGTACTGAAACACTCACATGAATGGATCGGTTTTGCAGCTTGAAACCTCTACAGCGTTTGTCAATAGCCACCTTGGGCAGTGCTTGTGTATACCCATGGCGCGCTGTAATGAGCACCGGCACAGATCTGAAAGCGCGCTCTGTGCGAGTTGTACTAAAACACTCCCATGAATGGATGTGTTTGGCAGCGTGAAACCTATACAGCGTTTGTTAATAGCCACCTTGGGCAGTGCCTGTGTATACCCATGGCGCGCAGTAATGAGCACCGGCACAGAACTGAAAGTGCGCTGTGTGCGCGTTGTACTAAAACACTCACATGAATGGATCGGTGTGGCAGCGTGAAACCTATGCAGCGTTTGTCAATAGCCACCTTGGGCAGTGCTTGTGTATACCCATGGCGCGCTGTAATGAGCACCGGCACAGATCTGAAAGCGCGCTGTGTGCGCGTTGTACTAAAACACTCACATGAATGGATGTGTTTGGCAGCCTGAAACCTATACAGCGTTTGTTAATAGCCACCTTGGGCAGTGCCTGTGTATACCCATGGCGCGCTGTAATGAGCACCTTCACTGAACTGAAAGTGCGCTGTGTGCGCGTTGTACTAAAACACTCACATGAATGGATCGGTTTGGCAGCGTGAAACCTATACAGCGTTTGTCAATAGCCACCTTGGCCAGTGCCTGTGTATACCCATGGCGCGCTGTAATGAGCACCGGCACAGAACTGAAAGTGCGCTGTGTGCGCGTTGTACTAAAACAGTCACATGAATGGATCGGTTTTGCAGCGTGAAACCTATACAGCGTTTGTTAATAGCCACCTTGGGCAGTGCCTGTGTATACCCATGGCGTGCTGTAATGAGCACCGGCACAGAACTGAAAGTGCGCTGTGTGCGCGTTGTACTAAAACACTCACATGAATGGATTGGTTTGGCAGCGTGAAACCTATACAGCGTTTGTCAATAGCCACCTTGGGCAGTGCTTGTGTATACCCATGGTGCGCTGTAATGAGCACCGGCACAGATCTGAAAGCGGGCTGTGTGCGCGTTGTACTAAAACACTCACATGAATGGATGTGTTTGGAAGCCTGAAACCTATACAGCGTTTGTTAATAGCCACCTTGGTCAGTGCCTGTGTATACCCATGGCGCGCTGTAATGAGCACCGGCACAGAACTGAAAGTGCGCTGTGTGTGCGTTGAACTAAAACACTCACATGAATGGATCGGTTTTGCAGCGTGAAACCTATACAGCGTTTGTCAATAGCCACCTTGGGCAGTGCCTGTGTATACCCATGGCGCGCTGTAATCAGCACCTGCACAGAACTGAAAGTGCGCTGTGTACGCGTTTTACTCAAGCACTCACATGAATGGATCGGTTTGGCAGCGTGAAACCTATACAGCGTTTGTCAATAGCCACCTTGGGCAGTGCTGGTGTATACCCATGGCGCGCTGTAATGAGCACCGGCACAGATCTGAAAGCGCGCTGTGTGCGTGTTGTACAAAAACACTCCCATGAATGGATGTGTTTGGCAGCGTGAAACCTATACAGAGTTTTTTAATAGCCACCTTGGGCAGTGCCTGTGTATACCCATGGTGCGCTGTAATGAGCACCGGCACAGAACTGAAAGTGCGCTGTGTGCGCGTTGTACTAAAACACTCACATGAATGGATTGGTTTGGCAGCGTGAAACCTATACAGCGTTTGTCAATAGCCACCTTGGGCAGTGCTTGTGTATACCCATGGCGTGCTGTAATGAGCACCGGCACAGATCTGAAAGCGCGCTGTGTGCGCGTTGTACTAAAACACTCACATGAATGGATGTGTTTGGCAACGTGAAACCTATACAGCGTTTGTTAATAGCCACCTTGGGCAGTGCCTGTGTATACCCATGGCGCGCTGCAATGAGCACCGGCACAGAACTGAAAGTGCGCTGTGTGTGCGTTGTACTAAAACACTCACATGAATGGATTGGTTTTGCAGCGTGAAACCTATACAGCGTTTGTCAATAGCCACCTTGGGCAGTGCTTGTGTATACCCATGGCGCGCTGTAATCAGCACCGGCACAGAACTGAAAGTGCGCTGTGTACGCGTTGTACTAAAACACTCACATGAATGGATGTGTTTGGCAGCATCAAACCTATACAGCGTTTGTTAATAGCCATGTTGGGCAGCGTCTCTGTATACCCATAGCGCGCTGTAATCAGCACCGGCACAGAACTGAAAGCGTGCTGTGTGCGCGTTGTACTAAAACACTCACATGAATGGATCGGTTTTGCTGCGTGAAGCCTATACAGCGTTTGTCAATAGCCACCTTGGGCAGTGGCTGTGTATACCTATGGCGCGCTGTAATGAGCACCGGCACAGAACTGAAAGTGCGCTGTGTGCGCGTTCTACTGAAACACTCACATGAATGGATTGGTTTTGCAGCGTGAAACCTATACAGCATTTGCAATAGCCACCTTCGGTAGTGCTTGTGTATACCCATGGCGCGCTGTAATGAGCACCGGCACAGATCTGAAAGCGCGCTGTGTGCGTGTTGTACTAAAACACTCCCATGAATGGATGTGTTTGGCAGCGTGAAACCTATACAGCGTTTGTTAATAGCCACCTTGGGCAGTGCCTGTGTATACCCATGGCGTGCTGTAATGAGCACCGGCACAGAACTGAAAGTGCGCTGTGTGCGCGTTGTACTAAAACACTCACATGAATGGAGCGGTTTGGCAGCGTGAAACCTATACAGCGTTTATCAATAGCCACCTTGGGCAGTGCTTGTGTATACCCATGGCGTGCTGTAATGAGCACCGGCACAGATCTGAAAGCCCGCTGTGTGCGCGTTGTACTAAAACACTCACATGAATGGATGTGTTTGGCAGCGTGAAACCTATACAGCATTTGTTAATAGCCACCTTGGGCAGTGCCTGTGTATACCCATGGCGCGCTGCAATGAGCACCGCCACAGAACTGAAAGTGCGCTGTGTGCGCGTTGTACTAAAACACTCACATGAATGGATCGGTTTGGCAGGGTGAAACCTATACAGCGTTTGTCAATAGCCACCTTGGGCAGTGCCTGTGTATACCCATGGCGCGCTGTAATGAGCACCGGCACAGAACTGAAAGTGCGCTGTGTGCACGTTGTACTGAAACACTCACATGAATGGATCGGTTTTGCAGCGTGAAACCTATACAGCGTTTGTCAATAGCCACCTTGGGCAGTGCTTGTGTATACCCATGGCGCGCTGTAATGAGCACCGGCACAGATCTGAAAGCGCGCTGTGTGCGCGTTGTACTAAAACACTCCCATGAATGGATGTGTTTGGCAGCGTGAAACCTATACAGCGTTTGTTAATAGCCACCTTGGGCAGTGCCTGTGTATACCCATGGCGCGCAGTAATGAGCACCGGCACAGAACTGAAAGTGCGCTGTGTGCGCGTTGTACTAAAACACTCACATGAATGGATCGGTTTGGCAGCGTGAAACCTATACAGCGTTTGTCAATAGCCACCTTGGGCGGTGCTTGTGTATACCCATGGCGCGCTGTAATGAGCACCGGCACAGATCTGAAAGCGCGCTGTGTGCGCGTTGTACTAAAACACTCACATGAATGGATGTGTTTGGCAGCCTGAAACCTATACAGCGTTTGTTAATAGCCACCATGGGCAGTGCCTGTGTATACCCATGGCGCGCTGTAATGAGCACCTTCACTGAACTGAAAGTGCGCTGTGTGCGCGTTGTACTAAAACACTCACATGAATGGATCGGTTTGGCAGCGTGAAACCTATACAGCGTTTGTCAATAGCCACCTTGGCCAGTGCCTGTGTATACCCATGGCGCGCTGTAATGAGCACCGGCACAGAACTGAAAGTGCGCTGTGTGCGCGTTGTACTAAAACACTCACATGAATGGATCGGTTTTGCAGCGTGAAACCTATACAGCGTTTGTTAATAGCCACCTTGGGCAGTGCCTGTGTATACCCATGGCGTGCTGTCATGAGCACCGGCACAGAACTGAAAGTGCGCTGTGTGCGCGTTGTACTAAAACACTCACATGAATGGATCGGTTTGGCAGCGTAAAACCTATACAGCGTTTGTCAATAGCCACCTTGGGCAGTGCTTGTGTATACCCATGGCGCGCTGTAATGAGCACCGGCACAGAACTGAAAGTGCGCTGTGTGCGCGTTGTACTAAAACACTCACATGAATGGATTGGTTTGGCAGCGTGAAACCTATACAGCGTTTGTCAATAGCCACCTTGGGCAGTGCTTGTGTATACCCATGGTGCGCTGTAATGAGCACCGGCACAGATCTGAAAGCGGGCTGTGTGCGCGTTGTACTAAAACACTCACATGAATGGATGTGTTTGGAAGCCTGAAACCTATACAGCGTTTGTTAATAGCCACCTTGGTCAGTGCCTGTGTATACCCACGGCGCGCTGTAATGAGCACCGGCACAGAACTGAAAGTGCGCTGTGTGTGCGTTGAACTAAAACACTCACATGAATGGATCGGTTTTGCAGCGTGAAACCTATACAGCGTTTGTCAATAGCCACCTTGGGCAGTGCCTGTGTATACCCATGGCGCGCTGTAATCAGCACCTGCACAGAACTGATAGTGCGCTGTGTACGCGTTGTACTCAAACACTCACATGAATGGATCGGTTTGGCAGCGTGAAACCTATACAGCGTTTGTCAATAGCCACCTTGGGCAGTGCTGGTGTATACCCATGGCGCGCTGTAATGAGCACCGGCACAGATCTGAAAGCGCGCTGTGTGCGTGTTGTACAAAAACACTCCCATGAATGGATGTGTTTGGCAGCGTGAAACCTATACAGAGTTTTTTAATAGCCACCTTGGGCAGTGCCTGTGTATACCCATGGTGCGCTGTAATGAGCACCGGCACAGAACTGAAAGTGCGCTGTGTGCGCGTTGTACTAAAACACTCACATGAATGGATTGGTTTGGCAGCGTGAAACCTATACAGCGTTTGTCAATAGCCACCTTGGGCAGTGCTTGTGTATACCCATGGCGTGCTGTAATGAGCACCGGCACAGATCTGAAAGCGCGCTGTGTGCGCGTTGTACTAAAACACTCACATGAATGGATGTGTTTGGCAACGTGAAACCTATACAGCCTTTGTCAATAGCCACCTTGGGCAGTGCTTGTGTATACCCATGGCGTGCTGTAATGAGCACCGGCACAGATCTGAAAGCGCGCTGTGTGCGCGTTGTACTAAAACACTCACATGAATGGATGTGTTTGGCAGCCTGAAACCTATACAGCGTTTGTTAATAGCCACCTTGGGCAGTGCCTGTGTATACCCATGGCGCGCTGTAATGAGCACCTTCACTGAACTGAAAGTGTGCTGTGTGCGCGTTGTACTAAAACACTCACATGAATGGATCGGTTTGGCAGCGTGAAACCTATACAGCGTTTGTCAATAGCCACCTTGGGCAGTGCTTGTGTATACCCATGGCGCGCTGTAATGAGCACCGGCACAGAACTGAAAGTGTGCTGTGTGCGCGTTGTACTAAAACACTCACATGAATGGATCGGTTTGGCAGCGTGAAACCTATACAGCGTTTGTCAATAGACACCTTGGGCAGTGCTTGTGTATACCCATGGCGCGCTGTAATGAGCACTGGCACAGATCTGAAAGCGCGCTGTGTGCGCGTTGTACTGAAACACTCACATGAATGGATGTGTTTGGCAGCGTGAAACCTATACAGCGTTTGTTAATAGCCACCTTGGGCAGTGCCTGTGTATACCCATGGTGCGCTGTAATGAGCACCGGCACAGAACTGAAAGTGCGCTGTGTGTGCGTTGTACTGAAACACTCACATGAATGGATCGGTTTTGCAGCGTGAAACCTATACAGCGTTTGTCAATAGCCACCTTGGGCAGTGCTTGTGTATACCCATGGCGCGCTGTAATGAGCACCGGCACAGATCTGAAAGCGCGCTGTGTACGCGTTGTACTAAAACACTCCCATGAATGGATGTGTTTGGCAGCGTGAAACCTATACAGCGTTTGTTAATAGCCACCTTGGGCAGTGCCTGTGTATACCCATGGCGCGCAGTAATGAGCACCGGCACAGAACTGAAAGTGCGCTGTGTGCGCGTTGTACTAAAACACTCACATGAATGGATCGGTTTGGCAGCGTGAAACCTATACAGCGTTTGTCAATAGCCACCTTGGGCAGTGCCTGTGTATACCCATGGCGCGCTGTAATGAGCACCGGCACAGAACTGAAAGTGCGCTGTGTGCGCGTTGTACTAAAACACTCACATGAATGGATCGGTTTTGCAGCGTGAAACCTATACAGCGTTTGTTAATAGCCACCTTGGGCAGTGCCTGTGTATACCCATGGCGTGCTGTAATGAGCACCGGCACAGAACTGAAACTGCGCTGTGTGCGCGTTGTACTAAAACACTCACATGAATGGATCGGTTTGGCAGCGTGAAACCTATACAGCGTTTGTCAATAGCCACCTTGGGCAGTACTTGAGTATACCCATGGCGCGCTGTAATGAGCACCGGCACAGAACTGAAAGTGCGCTGTGTGCGCGTTGTACTAAAACACTCACATGAATGGATTGGTTTGGCAGCGTGAAACCTATACAGCGTTTGTCAATAGCCACCTTGGGCAGTGCTTGTGTATACCCATGGCGCGCTGTAATGAGCACCGGCACAGATCTGAAAGCGCACTGTGTGCGCGTTGTACTAAAACACTCACATGAATGGATGTGTATGGCAGCGTGAAACCTATACAGCGTTTGTTAATAGCCACCTTGGTCAGTGCCTGTGTATACCCATGGCGCGCTGTAATGAGCACCGGCACAGAACTGAAAGTGCGCTGTGTGTGCGTTGTACTAAAACACTCACATGAATGGATCCGTTTTGCAGCGTGAAACCTATACAGCGTTTGTCAATAGCCACCTTGGGCAGTGCCTGTGTATACCCATGGCGCGCTGTAATCAGCACCGGCACAGAACTGAAAGTGCGCTGTGTACGCGTTGTACTCAAACACTCACATGAATGGATCGGTTTGGCAGCGTGAAACCTATACAGCGTTTGTCAATAGCCACCTTGGGCAGTGCTTGTGTATACCCATGGCGCGCTGTAATGAGCACCGGCACAGATCTGAAAGCGCGCTGTGTGCGCGTTGTACAAAAACACTCCCATGAATGGATGTGTTTGGCAGCGTGAAACCTATACAGAGTTTGTTAATGGCCACCTTGGGCAGTGCCTGTGTATACCCATGGTGCGCTGTAATGAGCAGCGGCACAGAACTGAAAGTGCGCTGTGTGCGCGTTGTACTAAAACACTCACATGAATGGATTGGTTTGGCAGCGTGAAACCTATACAGCGTTTGTCAATAGCCACCTTGGGCAGTGCTTGTGTATACCCATGGCGCGCTCTAATGAGCACCGGCACAAATTTGAAAGTGCGCTGTGTGCGCGTTGTACTAAAACACTCACATGAATGGATGTGTTTGGCAGCGTGAAACCTATACAGCGTTTGTTAATAGCCACCTTGGGCAGTGCCTGTGTATACCCATGGCGCGCTGTAATGAGCACCGGCACAGAACTGAAAGTGCGATGTGTGTGCGTTGTACTAAAACACTCACATGAATGGATCGGTTTTGCAGCGTGAAACCTATACAGCGTTTGTCAATAGCCACCTTGGGCAGTGCCTGTGTATACCCATGGCGCGCTGTAATCAGCACCGGCACAGAACTGAAAGTGCGCTGTGTACACGTTGTACTCAAACACTCACATGAATGTATCGGTTTGGCAGCGGCTGAGGGGGGGGCTTGCTTAATGAGACAGTGTGAGGAGCTATAGCCAGAAATACGATGTTGGTGCCATTCCGATAATAAACGGAGCCCTTTAAAGTTTTAAACTTGTGCCTTTCCAGTTTTTTGGGAGGGTGGGGGAGGATGGGGGAGTTTGTGCTGAACATGCGAGTGCGACTTTGTATTCTCCACTGTTCCCGGGGCCCACAGGCTAGAGTGCAATGGGCTGTAAGTCTGTAAGCAATAGAATGTGTACATTTCTGTGTTGGAACTGTGGCTACACGCAAAACTGTGCACTACTCTGTATATCAATGTATTGTTTTTTGGGTAGCGGCTTGAAACCCATTCAGTGTTTGGCCAAAGCCACCTTGGGCAACGGCTGTGTATACCCATGGCGCGCTGTAATTCGCACCGGCACAGAACTGAAAGTGCGCTGTGTGCGCGTTGTACTAAAACACTCCCATGAATGGATGTGTTTGGCAGCGTGAAACCTATACAGCGTTTGTTAATAGCCACCTTGGGCAGTGCCTGTGTATACCCATGGCGCGCTGTAATGAGCACCGGCACAGAACTGAAAGTGCGCTGTGTGCGCGTTGTACTAAAACACTCACATGAATGGATCGGTTTGGCAGCGTGAAACCTATACAGCGTTTGTCAATAGCCACCTTGGGCAGTGCTTGTGTATACCCATGGCGCGCTGTAATGAGCACCGGCACAGATCTGAAAGCGCGCTGTGTGCGCGTTGTACTAAAACACTCACATGAATGGATGTGTTTGGCAGCGTGAAACCTATACAGCGTTTGTTAATAGCCACCTTGGGCAGTGCCTGTGTATACCCAT
Organism: Triturus cristatus; assembly: GCF_964204655.1. Classification (NCBI taxonomy): domain Eukaryota; kingdom Metazoa; phylum Chordata; class Amphibia; order Caudata; family Salamandridae; genus Triturus; species Triturus cristatus. The sequence goes on from NC_140580.1 coordinate 691,219,047, forward strand.
GGCGCGCTGTAATGAGCACCGGCACAGAACTGAAAGTGCGCTGTGTGCGCGTTGTACTGAAACACTCACATGAATGGATCGGTTTAGCAGCGTGAAACCTATACAGCATTTGTCAATAGCAAACTTGGGCAGTGCTTGTGTATACCCATGGCGCGCTGTAATGAGCACCGGCACAGATCTGAAAGCGTGCTGTGTGCACGTTGTACTAAAACACTCCCATGAATGGATGTGTTTGGCAGCGTGAAACCTATACAGCGTTTGTTAATAGCCACCTTGGGCAGTGCCTGTGTATACCCATGGTGCCCTGTAATGAGCACCGGCACAGAACTGAAAGTGCGCTGTGTGCGCGTTGTACTAAAACACTCACATGAATGGATCGGTTTGGCAGCGTGAAACCTATACAGCGTTTGTCAATAGCCACCTTGGGCAGTGCTTGTGTATACCCATGGCGCGCTGTAATGAGCACCGGCACAGATCTGCAAGCGCGCTGTGTGCGCGTTGTACTAAAACACTCACATGAATGGATGTGTTTGGCAGCGTGAAACCTATACAGCGTTTGTTAATAGCCACCTTGGGCAGTGCCTGTGTATACCCATGGCGCGCTGTTATGAGCACCGGCACAGAACTGAAAGTGCGCTGTGTGCGCGTTGTACTAAAACACTCCCATGAATGGATCGGTTTGGCAGCGTGAAACTTATACAGCGTTTGTCAATAGGCACCTTGGGCAGTGCTTGTGTATACCCATGGCGCGCTGTAATGAGCACCGGCACAGATCTGAAAGCGCGCTGTATGCGCGTTGTACTAAAACACTCACATGAATGGATCAGTTTGGCAGCATGAAACCTATACAGCGTTTGTCAATAGCCACCTTGGGCAGTGGCTGTGTATACCCATGGCGCGCTGTAATCAGCACCGGCACAGAACTGAAAGTGTGCTGTGTACGCGTTGTACTCAAACACTCACATGAATGTATTGATTTGGCAGCGGCTGAGGGGTGGGCTTGCTTAATGAGACAGTGTGAGGAGCCATAGCCAGAAATACGATGTTGGTGCCATTCCGATAATAAACGGAGCCCTTTAAAGTTTTAAACTTGTGCCTTTCCATTTTTTGGGAGGGTGGGGGAGGATGGGGGAGTTTGTGCTGAACATGCGAGTCCGACTTTGTATTCTCCACAGTTCACGGGGCCTACAGGCTAGAGTGCAATGGGCTGTAAGTCTGTAAGCAATAGAATGTGTACATTTCTGTGTTAGAACTGTGGCTACACGCAAAACTGTGCGTGTGCTCTGTATATCAATGTATTGTTTTTTGGGTAGCGGCTTGAAACCCATTCAGTGTTTGGCCAAAGCCACCTTGGGCAACGGCTGTGTATACCCATGGCGCGCTGTAATTCGCACCGGCACAGAACTGAAAGTGCGCTGTGTGCGCGTTGTACTAAAACACTCCCATGAATGGATGTGTTTGGCAGCGTGAAACCTATACAGCGTTTGTTAATAGCCACCTTGGGCAGTGCCTGTGTATACCCATGGCGCGCTGTAATGAGCACCGGCACAGAACTGAAAGTGCGCTGTGTGCGCGTTGTACTAAAACACTCACATGAATGGATCGGTTTGGCAGCGTGAAACCTATACAGCGTTTGTCAATAGCCACCTTGGGCAGTGCTTGTGTATACCCATGGCGCGCTGTAATGAGCACCGGCACAGATCTGAAAGCGCGCTGTGTGCGCGTTGTACTAAAACACTCACATGAATGGATGTGTTTGGCAGCGTGAAACCTATACAGCGTTTGTTAATAGCCACCTTGGGCAGTGCCTGTGTATACCCATGGCGCGCTGTAATGAGCACCGGCACAGAACTGAAAGTGCGCTGTGTGCGCGTTGTACTAAAACACTCACATGAATGGATCAGTTTGGCAGCGTGAAACCTATACAGCGTTTGTCAATAGCCACCTTGGGCAGTGCCTGTGTATACCCATGGCGCGCTGTAATGAGCACCGGCACAGAACTGAAAGTGCGCTGTGTGCGCGTTGTACTGAAACACTCACATGAATGGATCGGTTTAGCAGCGTGAAACCTATACAGCATTTGTCAATAGCCACCTTGGGCAGTGCTTGTGTATACCCATGGCGCGCTGTAATGAGCACCGGCACAGATCTGAAAGCGCGCTGTGTGCACGTTGTACTAAAACACTCCCATGAATGGATGTGTTTGGCAGCGTGAAACCTATACAGCGTTTGTTAATAGCCACCTTGGGCAGTGCCTGTGTATACCCATGGCGCCCTGTAATGAGCACCGGCACAGAACTGAAAGTGCGCTGTGTGCGCGTTGTACTAAAACACTCACATGAATGGATCGGTTTGGCAGCGTGAAACCTATACAGCGTTTGTCAATAGCCACCTTGGGCAGTGCTTGTGTATACCCATGGCGCGCTGTAATGAGCACCGGCACAGATCTGCAAGCGCGCTGTGTGCGCGTTGTACTAAAACACTCACATGAATGGATGTGTTTGGCAGCGTGAAACCTATACAGCGTTTGTTAATAGCCACCTTGGGCAGTGCCTGTGTATACCCATGGCGCGCTGTTATGAGCACCGGCACAGAACTGAAAGTGCGCTGTGTGCGCGTTGTACTAAAAAACTCACATGAATGGATCGGTTTGGCAGCGTGAAACTTATACAGCGTTTGTCAATAGGCACCTTGGGCAGTGCTTGTGTATACCCATGGCGCGCTGTAATGAGCACCGGCACAGATCTGAAAGCGCGCTGTATGCGCGTTGTACTAAAACACTCACATGAATGGATCGGTTTGGCAGCATGAAACCTATACAGCGTTTGTCAATAGCCACCTTGGGCAGTGCCTGTGTATACCCATGGCGCGCTGTAATCAGCACCGGCACAGAACTGAAAGTGCGCTGTGTACGCGTTGTACTCAAACACTCACATGAATGTATTGGTTTGGCAGCGGCTGAGGGGTGGGCTTGCTTAATGAGACAGTGTGAGGAGCCATAGCCAGAAATACGATGTTGGTGCCATTCCGATAATAAACGGAGCCCTTTAAAGTTTTAAACTTGTGCCTTTCCATTTTTTGGGTGGGTGGGGGAGGATGGGGGAGTTTGTGCTGAACATGCGAGTCCGACTTTGTATTCTCCACAGTTCACGGGGCCTACAGGCTAGAGTGCAATGGGCTGTAAGTCTGTAAGCAATAGAATGTGTACATTTCTGTGTTAGAACTGTGGCTACACGCAAAACTGTGCGCGTGCTCTGTATATCAATGTATTGTTTTTTGGGTAGGGGCTTGAAACCCATTCAGTGTTTGTCAATAGCCACCTTGGGCAACATCTGTGTATACCCATGGCGCTCTGTAATTTGCACCGGCACAGAACTGAAAGTGCGCTGTGTGCGCGTTGTACTAAAACACTCCCATGATTGGATGTGTTTGGCAGCGTGAAACCTATACAGCGTTTGTTAATAGCCACCTTGGGCAGTGCCTGTGTATACCCATGGGGCGCTGTAATGAGCACCGACACAGAACTGAAAGTGCGCTGTGTGCGCGTTGTACTAAAACACTCACATGAATGGATCGGTTTGGCAGCGTGAAACCTATACAGCGTTTATCAATAGCCACCTTGGGCAGTGCTTGTGTATACCCATGGCGCGCTGTAATGAGCACCGGCACAGAACTGAAAGTGCGCTGTGTGCGCGTTGTACTGAAACACTCACATGAATGGATCGGTTTTGCAGCGTGAAACCTATACAGCGTTTGTCAATAGCCACATTGGGCAGTGCTTGTGTATACCCATGGCGCGCTGTAATGAGCACCGGCACAGATCTGAAAGCGCGCTGTGTGCGCGTTGTACTAAAACACTCCCATGAATGGATGTGTTTGGCAGCGTGAAACCTATACAGCGTTTGTTAATAGCCACCTTGGGCAGTGCCTGTGTATACCCATGGCGCGCTGTAATGAGCACCGGCACAGAACTGAAAGTGTGCTGTGTGCGCGTTGTACTAAAACACTCACATGAATGGATCGGTTTGGCAGCGTGAAACCTATACAGCGTTTGTCAATAGCCACCTTGGGCAGTGCTTGTGTATACCCATGGCGCGCTGTAATGAGCACTGGCACAGATCTGAAAGCGCGCTGTGTGCGCGTTGTACTGAAACACTCACATGAATGGATGTGTTTGGCAGCGTGAAACCTATACAGCGTTTGTTAATAGCCACCTTGGGCAGTGCCTGTGTATACCCATGGTGCGCTGTAATGAGCACCGGCACAGAACTGAAAGTGCGCTGTGTGCGCGTTGTACTAAAACACTCACATGAATGGATCGGTTTGGCAGCCTGAAACCTATACAGCGTTTGTCAATAGCCACCTTGGGCAGTGCTTGTGTATACCCATGGCGCGCTGTAATCAGCACCGGCACAGAACTGAAAGTGCGCTGTGTACGCGTTGTACTCAAACACTCACATGAATGTATTGGTTTGGCAGCGGCTGAGGGGTGGGCTTGCTTAATGAGACAGTGTGAGGAGCCATAGCCAGAAATACGATGTTGGTGCCATTCCGATAATAAACGGAGCCCTTTAAAGTTTTAAACTTGTGCCTTTCTATTTTTTGGGAGGGTGGGGAAGGATGGGGGAGTTTGTGCTGAACCTGCGAGTCCGACTTTGTATTCTCCACAGTTCACGGGGCCTACAGGCTAGAGTGCAATGGGCTGTAAGTCTGTAAGCAATAGAATGTGTACATTTCTGTGTTAGAACTGTGGCTACACGCAAAACTGTGCGCGTGCTCTGTATATCAATGTATTGTTTTTTGGGTAGCGGCTTGAAACCCATTCAGTGTTTGGCCAAAGCCACCTTGGGCAACAGCTGTGTATACCCATGGCGCGGTAATTCGCACCGGCACAGAACTGAAAGTGCGCTGTGTGCGCGTTGTACTAAAACACTCCCATGAATGGATGTGTTTGGCAGCGTGAAACCTATACAGCGTTTGTTAATAGCCACCTTGGGCAGTGCCTGTGTATACCCATGGCGCGCTGTAATGAGCACCGGCACAGAACTGAAAGTGCACTGTGTGCGCGTTGTACTAAAACACTCACATGAATGGATCGGTTTGGCAGCGTGAAACCTATACAGCGTTTGTCAATAGCCACCTTGGGCAGTGCTTGTGTATACCCATGGCGCGCTGTAATGAGCACCGGCACAGATCTGAAAGCGCGCTGTGTGCGCGTTGTACTAAAACGCTCACATGAATGGATGTGTTTGGCAGCGTGAAACCTATACAGCGTTTGTTAATAGCCACCTTGGGCAGTGCCTGTGTATACCCATGGCGCGCTGTAATGAGCACCGGCACAGAACTGAAAGTGCGCTGTGTGCGCGTTGTACTAAAACACTCACATGAATGGATCAGTTTGGCAGCGTGAAACCTATACAGCGTTTGTCAATAGCCACCTTGGGCAGTGCCTGTGTATACCCATGGCGCGCTGTAATGAGCACCGGCACAGAACTGAAAGTGCGCTGTGTGCGCGTTGTACTGAAACACTCACATGAATGGATCGGTTTAGCAGCGTGAAACCTATACAGCATTTGTCAATAGCCACCTTGGGCAGTGCTTGTGTATACCCATGGCGCGCTGTAATGAGCACCGGCACAGATCTGAAAGCGCGTTGTGTGAACGTTGTACTAAAACACTCCCATGAATGGATGTGTTTGGCAGCATGAAACCTATACAGCGTTTGTTAATAGCCACCTTGGGCAGTGCCTGTGTATACCCATGGCGCCCTGTAATGAGCACCGGCACAGAACTGAAAGTGCGCTGTGTGCGCGTTGTACTAAAACACTCACATGAATGGATCGGTTTGGCAGCGTGAAACCTATACAGCGTTTGTCAATAGCCACCTTGGGCAGTGCTTGTGTATACCCATGGCGCGCTGTAATGAGCACCGGCACAGATCTGCAAGCGCGCTGTGTGCGCGTTGTACTAAAACACTCACATGAATGGATGTGTTTGGCAGCGTGAAACCTATACAGCGTTTGTTAATAGCCACCTTGGGCAGTGCCTGTGTATACCCATGGCGCGCTGTTATGAGCACCGGCACAGAACTGAAAGTGCGCTGTGTGCGCGTTGTACTAAAACACTCACATGAATGGATCGGTTTGGCAGCGTGAAACTTATACAGCGTTTGTCAATAGGCACCTTGGGCAGTGCTTGTGTATACCCATGGCGCGCTGTAATGAGCACCGGCACAGATCTGAAAGCGCGCTGTATGCGCGTTGTACTAAAACACTCACATGAATGGATCGGTTTGGCAGCATGAAACCTATACAGCGTTTGTCAATAGCCACCTTGGGCAGTGCCTGTGTATACCCATGGCGCGCTGTAATCAGCACCGGCACAGAACTGAAAGTGCGCTGTGTACGCGTTGTACTCAAACACTCACATGAATGTATTGGTTTGGCAGCGGCTGAGGGGTGGGCTTGCTTAATGAGACAGTGTGAGGAGCCATAGCCAGAAATACGATGTTGGTGCCATTCCGATAATAAACGGAGCCCTTTAAAGTTTTAAACTTGTGCCTTTCCATTTTTTGAGAGGGTGGGGGAGGATGGGGGAGTTTGTGCTGAACATGCGAGTCCGACTTTGTATTCTCCACAGTTCACGGGGCCTACAGGCTAGAGTGCAATGGGCTGTAAGTCTGTAAGCAATAGAATGTGTACATTTCTGTGTTAGAACTGTGGCTACACGCAAAACTGTGCGCGTGCTCTGTATATCAATGTATTGTTTTTTGGGTAGGGGCTTGAAACCCATTCAGTGTTTGTCAATAGCCACCTTGGGCAACGTCTGTGTATACCCATGGCGCTCTGTAATTTGCACCGGCACAGAACTGAAAGTGCGCTGTGTGCGCGTTGTACTAAAACACTCCCATGATTGGATGTGTTTGGCAGCGTGAAACCTATACAGCGTTTGTTAATAGCCACCTTGGGCAGTGCCTGTGTATACCCATGGCGCGCTGTAATGAGCACCGACACAGAACTGAAAGTGCGCTGTGTGCGCGTTGAACTAAAACACTCACATGAATGGATCGGTTTGGCAGCGTGAAACCTATACAGCGTTTGTCAATAGCCACCTTGGGCAGTGCTTGTGTATACCCATGGCGCGCTGTAATGAGCACCGGCACAGAACTGAAAGTGCGCTGTGTGCGCGTTGTACTGAAACACTCACATGAATGGATCGGTTTTGCAGCGTGAAACCTATACAGCGTTTGTCAATAGCCACCTTGGGCAGTGCTTGTGTATACCCATGGCGCGCTGTAGTGAGCACCGGCACAGATCTGAAAGCGCGCTGCGTGCGCGTTGTACTAAAACACTCCCATGAATGGATGTGTTTGGCAGCATGAAACCTATACAGCGTTTGTTAATAGCCACCTTGGGCAGTGCCTGTGTATACCCATGACGCGCTGTAATGAGCACCGGCACAGAACTGAAAGTGTGCTGTGTGCGCGTTGTACTAAAACACTCACATGAATGGATCGGTTTGGCAGCGTGAAACCTATACAGCGTTTGTCAATAGCCACCTTGGGCAGTGCTTGTGTATACCCATGGCGCGCTGTAATGAGCACTGGCACAGATCTGAAAGCGCGCTGTGTGCGCGTTGTACTAAAACACTCACATGAATGGATGTGTTTGGCAGCGTGAAACCTATACAGCGTTTGTTAATAGTCACCTTGGGCAGTGCCTGTGTATACCCATGGCGCGCTGTTATGAGCACCGGCACAGAACTGAAAGTGCGCTGTGTGCGCGTTGTACTAAAACACTCACATGAATGGATCGGTTTGGCAGCGTGAAACTTATACAGCGTTTGTCAATAGGCACCTTGGGCAGTGCTTGTGTATACCCATGGCGCGCTGTAATGAGCACCGGCACAGATCTGAAAGCGCGCTGTATGCGCGTTGTACTAAAACACTCACATGAATGGATCGGTTTGGCAGCATGAAACCTATACAGCGTTTGTCAATAGCCACCTTGGGCAGTGCCTGTGTATACCCATGGCGCGCTGTAATCAGCACCGGCACAGAACTGAAAGTGCGCTGTGTACGCGTTGTACTCAAACACTCACATGAATGTATTGGTTTGGCAGCGGCTGAGGGGTGGGCTTGCTTAATGAGACAGTGTGAGGAGCCATAGCCAGAAATACGATGTTGGTGCCATTCCGATAATAAACGGAGCCCTTTAAAGTTTTAAACTTGTGCCTTTCCATTTTTTGGGAGGGTGGGGGAGGATGGGGGAGTTTGTGCTGAACATGCGAGTCCGACTTTGTATTCTCCACAGTTCACGGGGCCTACAGGCTAGAGTGCAATGGGCTGTAAGTCTGTAAGCAATAGAATGTGTACATTTCTGTGTTAGAACTGTGGCTACACGCAAAACTGTGCGCGTGCTCTGTATATCAATGTATTGTTTTTTGGGTAGCGGCTTGAAACCCATTCAGTGTTTGTCAATAGCCACCTTGGGCAACGTCTGTGTATACCCATGGCGCTCTGTAATTTGCACCGGCACAGAACTGAAAGTGCGCTGTGTGCGCGTTGTACTAAAACACTCCCATGATTGGATGTGTTTGGCAGCGTGAAACCTATACAGCGTTTGTTAATAGCCACCTTGGGCAGTGCCTGTGTATACTCATGGCGCGCTGTAATGAGCACCGACACAGAACTGAAAGTGCGCTGTGTGCGCGTTGTACTAAAACACTCACATGAATGGATCGGTTTGGCAGCGTGAAACCTATACAGCGTTTGTCAATAGCCACCTTGGGCAGTGCTTGTGTATACCCATGGCGCGCTGTAATGAGCACCGGCACAGAACTGAAAGTGCGCTGTGTGCGCGTTGTACTGAAACACTCACATGAATGGATCGGTTTTGCAGCGTGAAACCTATACAGCGTTTGTCAATAGCCACCTTGGGCAGTGCTTGTGTATACCCATGGCGCGCTGTAATGAGCACCGGCACAGATCTGAAAGCGCGCTGTGTGCGCGTTGTACTAAAACACTCCCATGAATGGATGTGTTTGGCAGCGTGAAACCTATACAGCGTTTGTTAATATCCACCTTGGGCAGTGCCTGTGTATACCCATGGTGCGCTGTAATGAGCACCGGCACAGAACTGAAAGTGTGCTGTGTGCGCGTTGTACTAAAACACTCACATGAATGGATCGGTTTGGCAGCGTGAAACCTATACAGCGTTTGTCAATAGCCACCTTGGGCAGTGCTTGTGTATACCCATGGCACGCTGTAATGAGCACTGGCACAGATCTGAAAGCGCGCTGTGTGCGCGTTGTACTGAAACACTCACATGAATGGATGTGTTTGGCAGCGTGAAACCTATACAGCGTTTGTTAATAGCCACCTTGGGCAGTGCCTGTGTATACCCATGGTGCGCTGTAATGAGCACTGGCACAGAACTGAAAGTGCGCTGTGTGCGCGTTGTACTAAAACACTCACATGAATGGATCGGTTTGGCAGCGTGAAACCTATACAGCGTTTGTCAATAGCCACCTTGGGCAGTGCCTGTGTATACCCATGGCGCACTGTAATCAGCACCGGCACAGAACTGAAAGTGCGCTGTGTACGCGTTGTACTCAAACACTCACATGAATGTATTGGTTTGGCAGCGGCTGAGGGGTGGGCTTGCTTAATGAGACAGTGTGAGGAGCCATAGCCAGAAATACGATGTTGGTGCCATTCCGATAATAAACGGAGCCCTTTAAAGTTTTAAACTTGTGCCTTTCCATTTTTTGGGAGGGTGGGGGAGGATGGGGGAGTTTGTGCTGAACATGCGAGTCCGACTTTGTATTCTCCACAGTTCACGGGGCCTACAGGCTAGAGTGCAATGGGCTGTAAGTCTGTAAGCAATAGAATGTGTACATTTCTGTGTTAGAACTGTGGCTACACGCAAAACTGTGCGCGTGCTCTGTATATCAATGTATTGTTTTTTGGGTAGGGGCTTGAAACCCATTCAGTGTTTGTCAATAGCCACCTTGGGCAACGTCTGTGTATACCCATGGCGCTCTGTAATTTGCACCGGCACAGAACTGAAAGTGCGCTGTGTGCGCGTTGTACTAAAACACTCCCATGATTGGATGTGTTTGGCAGCGTGAAACCTATACAGCGTTTGTTAATAGCCACCTTGGGCAGTGCCTGTGTATACCCATGGCGCGCTGTAATGAGCACCGACACAGAACTGAAAGTGCGCTGTGTGCGCGTTGTACTAAAACACTCACATGAATGGATCGGTTTGGCAGCGTGAAACCTATACAGCGTTTGTCAATAGCCACCTTGGGCAGTGCTTGTGTATACCCATGGCGCGCTGTAATGAGCACCGGCACAGAACTGAAAGTGCGCTGTGTGCACGTTGTACTGAAACACTCACATGAATGGATCGGTTTTGCAGCGTGAAACCTATACAGCGTTTGTCAATAGCCACCTTGGGCAGTGCTTGTGTATACCCATGGCGCGCTGTAATGAGCACCGGCACAGATCTGAAAGCGCGCTGTGTGCGCGTTGTACTAAAACACTCCCATGAATGGATGTGTTTGGCAGCGTGAAACCTATACAGCGTTTGTTAATATCCACCTTGGGCAGTGCCTGTGTATACCCATGGTGCGCTGTAATGAGCACCGGCACAGAACTGAAAGTGTGCTGTGTGCGCGTTGTACTAAAACACTCACATGAATGGATCGGTTTGGCAGCGTGAAACCTATACAGCGTTTGTCAATAGCCACCTTGGGCAGTGCTTGTGTATACCCATGGCACGCTGTAATGAGCACTGGCACAGATCTGAAAGCGCGCTGTGTGCGCGTTGTACTGAAACACTCACATGAATGGATGTGTTTGGCAGCGTGAAACCTATACAGCGTTTGTTAATAGCCACCTTGGGCAGTGCCTGTGTATACCCATGGTGCGCTGTAATGAGCACTGGCACAGAACTGAAAGTGCGCTGTGTGCGCGTTGTACTAAAACACTCACATGAATGGATCAGTTTGGCAGCGTGAAACCTATACAGCATTTGTCAATAGCCACCTTGGGCAGTGCTTGTGTATACCCATGGCGCGCTGTAATGAGCACCGGCACAGATCTGAAAGCGCGCTGTGTGCGCGTTGTACTAAAACACTCACATGAATGGATGTGTTTGGCAGCGTGAAACCTATACAGCGTTTGTTAATAGCCACCTTGGGCAGTGCCTGTGTATACCCATGGCGCGCTGTAATGAGCACGGGCACAGACTGAAAGTGCGCTGTGTGCGCGTTGTACTAAAACACTCACATGAATGGATCGGTTTGGCAGTGTGAAACCTATACAGTGTTTGTCAATAGCCACCTTGGGCAGTGCCTGTGTGTACCCATGGCGCGCTGTAATCAGCACCGGCACAGAACTGAAAGTGCGCTGTGTGCGCGTTGTACTAAAACACTCACATGAATGGATCAGTTTGGCAGCGTGAAACCTATACAGCGTTTGTCAATAGCCACCTTGGGCAGTGCCTGTGTATACCCATGGTGCGCTGTAATGAGCACCGGCACAGAACTGAAAGTGCGCTGTGTGCGCGTTGTACTGAAACACTCACATGAATGGATCGGTTTAGCAGCGTGAAACCTATACAGCATTTGTCAATAGCCACCTTGTGCAGTGCTTGTGTATACCCATGGCGCGCTGTAATGAGCACCGGCACAGATCTGAAAGCGCGCTGTGTGCACGTTGTACTAAAACACTCCCATGAATGGATGTGTTTGGCAGCATGAAACCTATACAGCGTTTGTTAATAGCCACCTTGGGCAGTGCCTGTGTATACCCATGGCGCCCTGTAATGAGCACCGGCACAGAACTGAAAGTGCGCTGTGTGCGCGTTGTACTAAAACACTCACATGAATGGATCGGTTTGGCAGCGTGAAACCTATACAGCGTTTGTCAATAGCCACCTTGGGCAGTGCTTGTGTATACCCATGGCGCGCTGTAATGAGCACCGGCACAGATCTGCAAGCGCGCTGTGTGCGCGTTGTACTAAAACACTCACATGAATGGATGTGTTTGGCAGCGTGAAACCTATACAGCGTTTGTTAATAGCCACCTTGGGCAGTGCCTGTGTATACCCATGGCGCGCTGTTATGAGCACCGGCACAGAACTGAAAGTGCGCTGTGTGCGCGTTGTACTAAAACACTCACATGAATGGATCGGTTTGGCAGCGTGAAACTTATACAGCGTTTGTCAATAGGCACCTTGGGCAGTGCTTGTGTATACCCATGGCGCGCTGTAATGAGCACCGGCACAGATCTGAAAGCGCGCTGTATGCGCGTTGTACTAAAACACTCACATGAATGGATCGGTTTGGCAGCATGAAACCTATACAGCGTTTGTCAATAGCCACCTTGGGCAGTGCCTGTGTATACCCATGGCGCGCTGTAATCAGCACCGGCACAGAACTGAAAGTGCGCTGTGTACGCGTTGTACTCAAACACTCACATGAATGTATTGGTTTGGCAGCGGCTGAGGGGTGGGCTTGCTTAATGAGACAGTGTGAGGAGCCATAGCCAGAAATACGATGTTGGTGCCATTCCGATAATAAACGGAGCCCTTTAAAGTATTAAACTTGTGCCTTTCCATGTTTTGGGAGGGTGGGGGAGGATGGGGGAGTTTGTGCTGAACATGCGAGTCCGACTTTGTATTCTCCACAGTTCACGGGGCCTACAGGCTAGAGTGCAATGGGCTGTAAGTCTGTAAGCAATAGAATGTGTACATTTCTGTGTTAGAACTGTGGCTACACGCAAAACTGTGCGCGTGCTCTGTGTATCAATGTATTGTTTTTTGGGTAGGGGCTTGAAACCCATTCAGTGTTTGTCAATAGCCACCTTGGGCAACGTCTGTGTATACCCATGGCGCTCTGTAATTTGCACCGGCACAGAACTGAAAGTGCGCTGTGTGCGCGTTGTACTAAAACACTCCCATGATTGGATGTGTTTGGCAGCGTGAAACCTATACAGCGTTTGTTAATAGCCACCTTGGGCAGTGCCTGTGTATACCCATGGCGCGCTGTAATGAGCACCGACACAGAACTGAAAGTGCGCTGTGTGCGCGTTGTACTAAAACACTCACATGAATGGATCGGTTTGGCAGCGTGAAACCTATACAGCGTTTGTCAATATCCACCTTGGGCAGTGCTTGTGTATACCCATGGCGCGCTGTAATGAGCACCGGCACAGAACTGAAAGTGCGCTGTGTGCGCGTTGTACTGAAACACTCACATGAATGGATCGGTTTTGCAGCGTGAAACCTATACAGCGTTTGTCAATAGCCACCTTGGGCAGTGCTTGTGTATACCCATGGCGCGCTGTAATGAGCACCGGCACAGATCTGAAAGCGCGCTGCGTGCGCGTTGTACTAAAACACTCCCATGAATGGATGTGTTTGGCAGCGTGAAACCTATACAGCGTTTGTTAATAGCCACCTTGGGCAGTGCCTGTGTATACCCATGACGCGCTGTAATGAGCACCGGCACAGAACTGAAAGTGTGCTGTTTGCGCGTTGTACTAAAACACTCACATGAATGGATCGGTTTGGCAGCGTGAAACCTATACAGCGTTTGTCAATAGCCACCTTGGGCAGTGCTTGTGTATACCCATGGCGCGCTGTAATGAGCACTGGCACAGATCTGAAAGCGCGCTGTGTGCGCGTTGTACTAAAACACTCACATGAATGGATGTGTTTGGCAGCGTGAAACCTATACAGCGTTTGTTAATAGTCACCTTGGGCAGTGCCTGTGTATACCCATGGCGCGCTGTTATGAGCACCGGCACAGAACTGAAAGTGCGCTGTGTGCGCGTTGTACTAAAACACTCACATGAATGGATTGGTTTGGCAGCGTGAAACTTATACAGCGTTTGTCAATAGGCACCTTGGGCAGTGCTTGTGTATACCCATGGCGCGCTGTAATGAGCACCGGCACAGATCTGAAAGCGCGCTGTATGCGCGTTGTACGAAAACACTCACATGAATGGATCGGTTTGGCAGCATGAAACCTATACAGCGTTTGTCAATAGCCACCTTGGGCAGTGCCTGTGTATACCCATGGCGCGCTGTAATCAGCACCGGCACAGAACTGAAAGTGCGCTGTGTACGCGTTGTACTCAAACACTCACATGAATGTATTGGTTTGGCAGCGGCTGAGGGGTGGGCTTGCTTAATGAGACAGTGTGAGGAGCCATAGCCAGAAATACGATGTTGGTGCCATTCCGATAATAAACGGAGCCCTTTAAAGTTTTAAACTTGTGCCTTTCCATTTTTTGGGAGGGTGGGGGAGGATGGGGGAGTTTGTGCTGAACATGCGAGTCCGACTTTGTATTCTCCACAGTTCACGGGGCCTACAGGCTAGAGTGCAATGGGCTGTAAGTCTGTAAGCAATAGAATGTGTACATTTCTGTGTTAGAACTGTGGCTACACGCAAAACTGTGCGCGTGCTCTGTATATCAATGTATTGTTTTTTGGGTAGGGGCTTGAAACCCATTCAGTGTTTGTCAATAGCCACCTTGGGCAACGTCTGTGTATACCCATGGCGCTCTGTAATTTGCACCGGCACAGAACTGAAAGTGCGCTGTGTGCGCGTTGTACTAAAACACTCCCATGATTGGATGTGTTTGGCAGCGTGAAACCTATACAGCGTTTGTTAATAGCCACCTTGGGCAGTGCCTGTGTATACCCATGGCGCGCTGTAATGAGCACCGACACAGAACTGAAAGTGCGCTGTGTGCGCGTTGTACTAAAACACTCACATGAATGGATCGGTTTGGCAGCGTGAAACCTATACAGCGTTTGTCAATAGCCACCTTGGGCAGTGCTTGTGTATACCCATGGCGCGCTGTAATGAGCACCGGCACAGAACTGAAAGTGCGCTGTGTGCGCGTTGTACTGAAACACTCACATGAATGGATCGGTTTTGCAGCGTGAAACCTATACAGCGTTTGTCAATAGCCACCTTGGGCAGTGCTTGTGTATACCCATGGCGCGCTGTAATGAGCACCGGCACAGATCTGAAAGCGCGCTGTGTGCGCGTTGTACTAAAACACTCCCATGAATGGATGTGTTTGGCAGCGTGAAACCTATACAGCGTTTGTTAATATCCACCTTGGGCAGTGCCTGTGTATACCCATGGTGTGCTGTAATGAGCACCGGCACAGAACTGAAAGTGTGCTGTGTGCGCGTTGTACTAAAACACTCACATGAATGGATCGGTTTGGCAGCGTGAAACCTATACAGCGTTTGTCAATAGCCACCTTGGGCAGTGCTTGTGTATACCCATGGCGCGCTGTAATGAGCACTGGCACAGATCTGAAAGCGCGCTGTGTGCGCGTTGTACTGAAACACTCACATGAATGGATGTGTTTGGCAGCGTGAAACCTATACAGCGTTTGTTAATAGCCACCTTGGGCAGTGCCTGTGTATACCCATGGTGCGCTGTAATGAGCACTGGCACAGAACTGAAAGTGCGCTGTGTGCGCGTTGTACTAAAACACTCACATGAATGGATCGGTTTGGCAGCGTGAAACCTATACAGCGTTTGTCAATAGCCACCTTGGGCAGTGCTTGTGTATACCCATGGCACGCTGTAATGAGCACCGGCACAGATCTGAAAGCGCGCTGTGTGCGCGTTGTACTAAAACACTCACATGAATGGATGTGTTTGGCAGCGTGAAACCTATACAGCGTTTGTTAATAGCCACCTTGGGCAGTGCCTGTGTATACCCATGGCGCGCTGTAATGAGCACGGGCACAGACTGAAAGTGCGCTGTGTGCGCGTTGTACTAAAACACTCACATGAATGGATCGGTTTGGCAGTGTGAAACCTATACAGTGTTTGTCAATAGCCACCTTGGGCAGTGCCTGTGTGTACCCATGGCGCGCTGTAATCAGCACCGGCACAGAACTGAAAGTGCGCTGTGTACGCGTTGTACTCAAACACTCACATGAATGTATCGGTTTGGCAGCGGCTGAGGGGGGGGCTTGCTTAATGAGACAGTGTGAGGAGCCATAGCCAGAAATACGATGTTGGTGCCATTCCGATAATAAACGGAGCCCTTTAAAGTTTTAAACTTGTGCCTTTCCATTTTTTGGGATGGTGGGGGAGGATGGGGGAGTTTGTGCTGAACATGCGAGTCCGACTTTGTATTCTCCACAGTTCACGGGGCCCACAGGCTAGAGTGCAATGGGCTGTAAGTCTGTAAGCAATAGAATGTGTACATTTCTGTGTTAGAACTGTGGCTACACGCAAAACTGTGCGGGTGCTCTGTATATGAATGTATTGTTTTTTGGGTATCGGCTTGAAACCCATTCAGTGTTTGTCAATAGCCACCTTGGGCAACGTCTGTGTATACCCATGGCGCGCTGTAATTCGCACCGGCACAGAACTGAAAGTGCGCTGTGTGCGCGTTGTACTAAAACACTCACATGAATGGATCGGTTTTGCAGCTAGAGTGCAATGGGCTTGAAGTCTGTAAGCAATAGAATGTGTACATTTCTGTGGTAGAACTGTGACTACACGCAAAACTGAACAGTGTTTGTAGTGCGCCTCGAGGCGTGTGCAAGCGGGGTGGGAGTTCTGCTCGGATTGAAAGTGCCACGCATGGCCCGGGGCCACCTGGCAGCCGTGACTCACTCCTTTGGGAAGCTTCTGGCACTGATGGAGCAGTACGTGCGAGTGAGAGCGGGAGGAGCTTGTGAAGTGGGAGAACGGAGAAAAAGTACGGAAGGTGAAAAGGAAGCAAGGAGAGGGAGAAAGGGGCAAAGAGGGGGCAAAAGGAGGGTGCAAGGGAGGTACATGGGGAGCAAACAGCGCAACCCCATGAGGAGAACAGGACACATGGAGTGGGCGAAAAGACTGGGTGGGGTTACAGGTTATAGAGAAAGACCTAAAGCGAGTGCTTACGGGAACACATAAGAATGCCATTAATCAAGCAGGATGGCTCTGTCTCCCTTCACGCCCAGGGAGGAGGGAGATGCGAGCAGAGCATCAAAGGGCTGGGTGAGAAGGGAGGGGGGAATGCAAGGGTCAAAGCGGCGAAAGTGAAAGTACTCCAGCAGAGCATCAAAGGGCTGGGTGAGAAGGGAGGGGGGAAATGCAATGAGCAGAGGAGCAGCTGTGCACGTGCATGTGATCTCGTGCACTCAAGGTTTAGGCCAGCCAAAAGTGTGGGTAGCACTTTGAAATTCCCACATATAAAATGTCTCTTTCGAGCCTTTGGCTCGCGAGACCTAAAAAGGAAGGAGGCCACACAGACTCCCTCCTACAGTTTTTAGAAGTCCTGGGGACCACCACCTCCCCAGGGAAAAAAACAATCTGGAGGGGCCCCGGACTGCTGCCTCCCAGGGGCTAAATCCTACATTTAAACATGCAGTGCGGGTCTCCCTCCTGGGCCATACAAGGCTCCAGGGACCACCAGCTCCCTGGGGCCGGACCCATGCTGAACAAAGGAGGGCTGAAGTGCGGTCCCCCTACTAGAGCCGATTATGGCCCTGGGGACCACCACCCCTCAAAGCCGGCTCCTGCTATCCAGATAGCTGCTTTTGCTTGTTGGAAGCTATGACAGCTCCCACCAAGCAAAAGCAAACACTCCGCTTCCAGCAAGCGGGAGCTTTCAAAGTAATCCCGCTTGCTGGAAGAGGAGTTTTCATCTCTTTCCCTACCCACAGACATGCGGGCAGTGATAGAGATTAAACAATTGCTCTCACATGCAGGGAGCTACATTTCCAGGAGCTCCCTGTGTGCAACAGCAATGCTAGCTCCCATAGAAGGCAGGAAGCAAAATGGGACCACAGGGGGCCTTGAAGTACTCCCTGCGGTCCCCAACATACAGACTGGGTGCACTGGTGAGGCCATGGCACCCAGGGAGATGTGGCCGGGCCCCAGGGGTTGGGGTCCCCAGGGACAAAATCAGCCCTGGGAGGAGAGCTGCATTGCCCCCCTCACCTATTGAATAATGTCCAGGTCCAGGGTGATGGGGTCCCCAGGGCCAAAATCGGCCCGAGGAGGGGGGCTGCTTGACCTTCTCATTCAATTTCAGCCTTGCCCCAGGGGATTGGAACCCCAAGGCCGAAATCAGCCCATTGTGGGGGGAGGGGGGGGGGAACAGCCTCCTCCGTGTTTTATTTAGTAGTATGCTAAGGTCTCCCTGCCTTTTCCCATGTTGATGGACAAGTTAACAAATGGTTCCCAAGCACCTTTTTATCCAATTGTTGCTATGTGTTATTGATGCAGAGGAATACGATGACATCTCCACCAAACAAAGAAGCACTTACTTCATTTAGTTAAGGGAAGTACCCCTGTTTGGTAGAGAATCACCTCTTTGCAGTCTTGTCGACTTCACTTGACGAGAATTCATGTTATCACAGATTTGTAGATGAAGACACTCGATGAACAATCACATTGCTGAAATTACATGCAGCTGTAGTGCAGAATATGCACAAAATATCTACCCAACAAGGTAGCACTTTCTAATTTGACAAATGAAAGTACTCCAGTTGGGTAGACGCTTTCATCAAAACTAGGGACTCTTGTGGGAAAAAATGAGGTTTTATTTTGGCCAAAGTGCACATTTCACAGAAATTAAACCTCAACATAGAGCACTTAAAAATTTAAACACAGCAAGTGCCCCAGCTGATGCTCCATTTCAGTAAAGCACAAATATTCATATCTTGGCAAAGGCAAATCAAATATGTTTGCTCTCGAATTCCACCTTGGAAAACAGTCTGAAAACCTTAATGGAGGTAACTGCATTGTTCATCTAATAGAGTGCAATCTGATCTATAGTGACTGTAATGAGTGGTTTCTTTCTCGTTGTCTCCTGGTGAGAGCAAAGCCCATGGTTCTCTGTTTTAAATACCCATAGAGGGATATGTACAATAGAAGTAGCGGAGCGTGTCGTTAGCCTCCTGGGCTTAATGACATGGTCCCCCACTTCGGAAACGCAAGGCTGCACCATATTTACAAGAATGTGGTGCAGACTTGCGTATCTCCCTGCGTTGGCGCTAAGTTTAACAACTAAACTCCAACGCTGGCACCCTTGCACCAGAGTGCAAGGGTGTCTGTGTGCAGGGGAGGATTGGTTATGTGTAGGAAGGTGTCCCTTCCTGTACATAAACAAACCTTTAAAAAAAATCAATTTTGTAACTTTCATGTGGGCTGCTTCATGCAGCACACAATGAAAGTTAGAAAATGGCATTTTTTTAAAAGGTTTGTTTATGTACAGGAAGCGACTCCTTTCTGTACATAAACAAACTATGACATTTTGCTTTTTCCATGTGTGCTGCACAAGGCAGCACACATGGAAAAAGCAAAAACGAGGAGAAATAATGCATTTCTCCTCGTTTCGCCAATTTAAGACCAGGGTTTTTCCACGTCTTAATTTTGGCGCTGCCTCCTATGTACATCACCCTTGTACATAGGGGGCAGCATCAAATACAATGGGTGTTGCGGTGGAACGCCCACCACAACACCCACTGCACACCCCATGTTAAGTGGCTTAACGCTGCCTTGTACATAAGGCAAGGCCTCTATCGCCATGGGAATATCACAAAAAGTGACCTTCCTGTGGCAATAGGGGCATGTACAGATGCCCCTAAGTATGCAAATGCCCAGTATTCATAGTATCACTCACACAGGCACTCACAGACACACACAGGTGATCACACACTCACTCACAGACCCACACAGCCACTCACACAGCCACTCACAGACCTGCACAGGCACTTGCACACCCACTCACAGAACCACACAGCCACTCACTC
Organism: Triturus cristatus; assembly: GCF_964204655.1. NCBI lineage: Eukaryota > Metazoa > Chordata > Amphibia > Caudata > Salamandridae > Triturus > Triturus cristatus. Next base: position 691,238,846 of record NC_140580.1, read on the forward strand.
ACCCACTCACATACCCAAAGCACCTCTCACAGACACAGACCCACACAGGCACTTACACACCCACACAGGCACTCACACACCTACTCACAGACCCATATAGCCCCTCATGCATCCACTCACAGACCCATACAACCGCTTGAACACCCACTCATAGACCCATAGCACCACTCACAAACCCAGTCACAGACCCACACAGGCACTTATACACCAAATCACAGACCCGCACAGGCACTCAAACACCCACACAGACACTCACACACCCACTAACAGACTGATAGCATCACTCACACACTCACTCACATGACTGAAAAATGGAAAGATGAAGAAAGGGTGCCCCTGCATTAAAGCAGATTAACGTGAGTCGTAAGACTTATATTCTAAAAGCTATTATGGTTCCTGAGCTCAGGAAGTGTGCAGAAGGAAATGTGCAGTTCAGGAAGTGAGTGGTGTTCTATGGGTGTATTGTCTTATAGAATCTGATCCAAAAAGTAGTGTGACTAGTAACCTGAATGAAATTACACCTAATAAACACCAGGCACGAGTGGAGGACAAATTTAAGAGTCTAATCCCTTAAGGAGCATATGTCCAAATACAATGACTTATGGGACTCAATTCTAAGAGGAGCAGGAGTAAATGTTTTCGGATGGATTTGTTTCAAATTTACAGTGCATGAGATAAAAAGAGAGCAATTCCTTAGAGAGGTGCATGAGATCTAAGTAAAAAAGGAACAAGAGTTTGGGGTTTTCAAGTGAGAATAATTCCAAGTTACAGTCTAGGAGCAAGGCAGAATGACATTCCTTAGAAAAAGCTTCATTGTTTCCAAGGTTGATGGTTGTTGTTTCTTGGCTATATGGAAGGGGAGCAGACATCGTTCTTCTATTATGGTGGAAAGCTTTGACGTCTGTTGAAGGTTGTTAATCTAACTCTACCAGAAGAGTGTGGAGACTTTCTTCTTTGTTTTGTATTTATTTATTTAGAATGTGGAAGTAAAAGTTATTAGTCTGGTAGGCAGAAGGAGACTGAAAGAACAATTGCATCAGTGATCTATGAACCAATCACTCTGACCAAACACGGTAAAGCGACTTGTAACCCATATAGTGCATTTAACATAGTATTTAGACCAGGGCCTAGTCTCTTCCAGAGCAGCCGCTAGGGAAGAGATGGTTAGGCCCTTTCATGGAAAGATGTCAGGGAGCATAGACTCACTGCTGCCTGTGGCCAAACTTCCTACCTTGAATTCCCTATTTTTCTACCACAATTATTTCTACTCCAGGACACTGTATTGCCTTGAATTTACTTTATGGGAGGAGAAATGAAAAGGCAAATTGTCACGCCTTTAGCTGAGAGAAGTCTTTTGAAACATTGTATTTGTTTGCTTAGTGAGCGTATAACTGCACTCGTTTGTAAGGAAAGACAAAGGGGCATATCATTAAGGTGGCACCATAAAATTATCGCCGCTTTTGCGTCCGTTTTCAGACGAAAAGCTGCGATAATTTTATCGCTTTATCAGCAAGGTCACGCTATCACGTGAATCCTTGCCTTAGCGCCCTTTCCCTTAACGCCCGGCTTTGCATCTCTAATGAGATGCAAAGTGGGCGTTTCTTCCCAAAAGAACGTGAGAAATGACGCTAACCGTCATTTCTCCTATTATCTAGCCTCACGCTAACCTGCAGAGCGATAAGAAAAGTAGCGCTAACCGCGGTTACCGCTACTTTTCTTACGCCTGCTTTTCATCTGACTTAGCCATGATATCCAATGGAAGGTGGATATCATGGCTGAGTCTGCCCTGCCCTATCAACAAGCTATCGCCAAACGTTGTGCGATTATCGCTGGATTTCCAGCGATAATCGCACATTTGTCAGCTTGCGCCTGGAATTTTATCTCTGTTGAGATAAGCGTTGCTGATAGTATGCTATCTCAGCGATAACATTCAGCGTTAGCCGGCGATAATTATCCTCGCGCTGAGCGATAATTATCGCCGGCCCTTGCTGATATGCCCCCTCATCTTAGCAGACTCCTCTGTATATGAGAGAGGGTGAAGTCTTATCTCCGGAGAGGGACGCCTATTTTTAGCGCCTCCACCTTTCCAAAACGGACCAAGTTGCAAAAGGCAGTTAACTACCCTGACTGACAAACACCAAATTGGTGTCAATCTAAATGTGAATGACTCTTTAAGCAATGAATGGCTGAACTGGGCTAACCCAAAGCCCCTCTTTATGTATTATTTATTGCTTTTTTTTAATACCATAGCCTAGAAGACTCATGAAACTGTCACACCTGAAAAGTTATAAAAAGAGCACTCAATAAATGGAATTAAAACTATGTCGGTGTCATTTACATTCATTATGATAATAATGTGCATTCATAAAATACAATTTTCCTTAAAAACGTCAATTATAGTGGAAATCTTAAAAACGACCAAACTTCCCCAATTGTGGTGAATTATACACCCTCATCTCCCATCAAGCTCGAACACATAATGTAACAGATATACACAATGACTTCATAAATACTTCCATTTATGATAACATCACTGACATTGTCTATGATATCATCACTATTATACGTATAAAGGAAAACGTTTGTCCAGGAATGTGTGTTGTATTTATCTGCTATTCAATGGCTCTGAGTAGAATAACACACGAATGAAAGGTCTCAACCAGTGTATGCTTCCTAACCCGGATATCAATTACTGGATTTGTTAAGCAGTTCTATGGTCTCTAAAATACACTTGCAAACATATTTGGACCTACAGTTGTCTTTCTTATATTTACTGAATAAAAGTCCAGCTTTGTTCTATTTCTCAATGTTGGCACTATGGTCATAAAAGGAGTTGCGAGGACTTTATTGTTTCCAAACTAGAACCATGTTCTCACTTTTTATAGAGCATAATCTGAAATGGGAATCTCTGTTTGCTGTGTTTTATCCCTGGTGTCAATTTTATATGAAGTGCTGACTTTGAAGAACATTTACAAGTAAGAATAATGTTGCTGCCAGAGCACAACGTATCCTCAAAGACCCTATAATTCCTCCAAACATTTTGAGAGAGCGCGAGAGTTTCAAGACAATTAATTTTCTAAGAGCCAGTGCGGGTCATTTATCTTCAGAAGTACACATCCGCCTCCGCCGTCTGATGTGCCGAAATATGCAGAACAGTTGGCATTGACTTGCAGGCAAACCCCAGGGCATCTGCGTGGGCCAACGGGGAAATCCTGCAGGCAAAAGTGGGCGGGTCTAATATTCACTGGCAGGTCTCGCGGTATAAATCCCCGGGCACCAGTGAAGCTCTGCAACAATTCCATCTGCCCGAGAGATGCAAACAGTCAAAATGCAAGTCACTGATTCATTCCAAGGACTTGCTGTAAAGCAGTTAGTGCACAGCTTGAATACACAAAAAGTCAAGGGTGAGGCTGTGGAGCAGCTACGGTTTCTAATGTCAAATGTATATTTATTTGAAGCTTTTATTTAGCGCTGCCAGCCCTGAGGATATCAGAGCGCTTTACGGTGAAACATTTATGGCATAAAAGGGAGCAGAAAATAAACTACAAGCGTGACTGCAAAGAGCAGAACAGGCGCATAAAAAGAACGTAGCTTAGAGGATTGATATTTGCATCCAGTCCAGTAATAATTCCACAGTGTGAGGCAGTGTCCAATTAGTAGGTTACGGCATCTTCGAGTAGGCATAGCTAGGGAGACCATATTTTGTGTAAGTGGTGAAACATTTAGCCCCATCTTAAAACATTTGACCAAATGGCAGGGGCTTAGCACAACCCCTGCTGTCTCTGTGGAGCTGGGGCACCCGACCCTTCAGGGGAAACATTTTCAGCCCAAGCAAATGAATATTGGTAAACTATGTTTTTTTTTTTGTGTGTAGATTTATATAGCGCGAACTCGACCCAAAGTATTGGAGCGCTTTACATGAGCACCAGTTACGTTACACAAGGACACATTCATCTTTTTGGTAGGCACGGGGATATTAAGGGCCATATGATCAAGGAACGGTGATAACATTATCGCCGCTTTAGTGGCAGGAAAATGCCGCTATATTGGCGATAATGGGCTTGATAATATGCCCTTGTGAATTCCTATAGAAGCCCAGGTTCTGGTGTGAACCTGGGCTTCTATGGGAATTCACAAGGGCATATTATCAAGCCCATTATCGCCGCTTTAGCGGCACTGCCGCTAAAGCGGCAATAATGTTATCGCCGTTCCTTGATAATATGGCCCTAAGTGATTTGCCCAGAATTACAGTATGTGGAGTCGACCCCAAGGCTCGAACCTTGGTTTCCCAACTCCAGAGTTGGCACTTTAGCCATGAGACCACATCCTCTCCTATGTTATACTCAGGGGCTCCTTTTCACATTCTGCAGGGAGGCTCCATCATTTTGTGTCATGCAACTGCCAAATAGTGCATGTCACAGAGCTATTTTCAAAAGTATAGTCTAAAATGACACTTTAATTTTCTTATTGAAACATATTTTGTTCAGACTTGGGCAAAATATGCGGAAAGTGCGGAAATTATGTGAAATGCACCAAATATTATAAACAAACATGTTTTATGTAAGCTTGCTAGAAATTCACATACTTTGCAATTTTATATAGCGTGGACATGGCACAAAGGCATCAGAGCGCTTTACAACAGTAGCATGATACAAGGGTGCAGCTACAATATTAACGTTCAGACCGTTGCATCGGTAGGTGCGGCCAGGAAAATGCAACCATTGGACAAGGGACGTACACGGTTCAAGCATTGATTAGGAAGGTGGGGACACACAGTGAAGGTAGTTTGCGACCTGGATAGAGTACTTGGGTATGGTCGAGGGTGATTAACTCAGCTGTTAGTCAAACAGGAGGAGCTTGGGGTTCTTTTTGGAAGGTGGCTATGCAGGTTGTTAGGCAAAGGGAGGGAGGTAACAAGTTCCAGATTCTTGTGGCACCACCAGAGAATAATTGGCTCATGTACCGTTCTCTACTGGAGGTTGGGGGAGCAGGGATTGGGCTCCTGGAATCCCTATTTGCTCCGGAGATTTTTAGTTTCTCACTTACACGGGTAAAGAGGAGTGCAGCACTTTGTGGGTAATGCAGGCAGTTTTGCATTGGGCCCGAGCTATTGTAGGGTTAGCAGGGCCGGGGAAATGTAGTCACATTTCCTGAGACCTAACACAAAGTGCGCTGCTGCATGTAGTGTTGCTCTCAGTGGGCCTAGATTAACTTTCCTAATTCCTGGGGAAAGGGCAATTCTGTAGACTAGTCTGGAGACTACCAGAGACTACCCCACTGTTTTGAGGTCTTGTTTGAGGATTCAATTGTCTGATGCCCCACAGCTGCCTGAGTTGGTGTTGGGCACGTTTGGCCATGGCTTTGATGTGGCTGTGGAGGTTTAGATGATTTTCAAGTGTGATGCGAAGGGATTCAGCACTCTGGACAGTGGCAGGGCAGCCACCCACAGCGAGAAAATAGGCCATCCATTCCTGTACTTTGGTTTTTGCTTTTGGAGGTGAGATCAAGAGAAATTCTGTTTTATTTGGGTAGAGATTTAGATGATGGATAGGCATCCAGTTTTGAAATTTTAGGAGCATGATTAAAAGGAGGGTAAGGTTTTCAGGGGAAAAGATTTTCATGTATATTAAGTTTACCCACTGCGTGTTCTTGATTGCGGTCTGAAAGTGATAGCGCGATTTAGCAACTCAGTTCCACCGGGTACTTGAAATAGAAATTGACCGTCAGTTTTTAAAGTGTTTTAAAAAATTACCTGTGTTTAGAAATATTTTTACTTGCTTCACATATACTCTTAGCCCTGCACTCGCACTTTAACTGGCCAAGATGAGCTGGTGTACTCCGCCTGTTAGTGCGGGTCAGTGCTTCAGTTGGCTTCCCTCAAAACGCTTCTCCCTATTTAAGGAGAGGGAATGCAAGCGCGCAGCGCTTGCTCGCAGCGGGCACGCCAAAGGCGCGCCTGAGGCAACCCCTTCTGTGCCCGTCCATGCACCGACCGCACACAGTGCCAGTCATGCTGCCGGACAGGAACACCGCCCAAATGGGAATGTTAGCCTGCATTACTCGAGGGAGCAACTACTTACTATAGGTGAGCAAGGTGTCGTGGGCTGTAAAGATGCGAAGCCGAGAGAAGGCAGGGCCGCTCTGCTGAATGTGACATCAGACAGTCAAATGTGCCCTAATTAATGTTAGATCCCTAATAAAACATCATCAGGAAATATATATGCTGCTGGAAGGCCATGATCTGGATGCAGTGTTTTTAATGGAAACATGGACACGGTCTGACTCAGAAGTCGAATTGGGGCTAGCCTGCCCCCAAGTTACAAAGCATTCCATAAACCCAGGCTAAGCGGGAGAGGAGGGGTGGGAGTGATATATAAAGAAAAATGGAACTTTGCCCCTATAATTGTTGATGAAGTGGAGGGCATTGAAATGTTAGGATTCTCCCTTAAAGATGCCAAAGGTTAACTGTTTTCTGGCATAGTGTGTTATAGACCCCCTGGAGGACTGAGCCCTCAATACCAAGCTCTAATTGACACCATATATAATATGTCACTTACCGATTCCAGAATGATTATTCTGGGTGATTTTAATCTCTGGGAAAATGGGAATCTTGGCCTGGCCTGGAGAGAACTACTATAACCATGTGAGAATATAAACATGCAACAACTGGTGCGACAACCAACACATCAGGGAGGCCATGTCTTAGAGACTTAATATTTGCAAAGCACACGGAGGTAGAGGTGGGAAAAATATTGCTGCTTTGTTGGACTGATCATTAGTTCAATTCCTGTTAATACGTCCTAAAATGAGTAATGGAATCTCTCATGTGGGTAACACCCAACAGGAAAGGAACTGGACTAAGTTGTTGAAAATGAAACAATTCCCGCTATGCATTGAAAAGAGCCCTTTTGACACTAGTAAATCTGTGGAATCAAATTACCTTAATTTCTGCGACCAGATTAATCATATGCTTGACCAACTAGTACCAGTGAAAAAAATTAAAAACAGGGATAAACCATCAGCCCCATGGTATAATGAGGAACTAAAGGCACAAAGGAAAGAATGCAAGCAGGCAGAGAGGAAATGGAGGAAACTTTATGAGGAAAAGGACAAAGTAGCCTTGAAATCAGCGATAAATACATATAAAGGAACAATTGCTAAGGCTAAAGTCGATTACTATGAGAGAATAATCTCAAAGGCACCTAACAGGGTTAGAACCATATTTAATATAGTGAAGGAATTATCCAAACCCGAATGTGTGAAAAAACAAGACTGTAGCCATGCAAGAGTTGTGTGATGGCCTTGCAGTTTTCTTTGAGGAGAAAATTACCAAAATCAGTGATGGCCTGGAAACTAACAGGGAAACGGGGATGAACAATGGAAATGGTTCATCGAAATCAGCGATGATCAGGAAGCAGGAAGAGGGAGTAGATAAAGCTAAACAGGCGACTTTGGATCAGTATTTGATCCCTACAAAGGAGGAGTTTAGTAAAATAGCATTAAGCTTCTCTCCTGGATCTCCATTGGATCCACTTCAGCAGAGGCTGTGGAAAGAATTTAACATAGAGCTATTTCCCCGGCTTCTCCAAATCTACTGTCAGTCACTGAGTAGTGGTATGGTCCCTGGCTGCTGGAAGAAGGGTATGGTGACCCCCTTACTGAAAAAAGACACACTTTATCCTCTTTGTCCATCGAATTAAAGAACTATCTCGCTGCTGCCTTATCCAGTAAAGATTCTGGAGCGGTTATTCAGCAGAGCTCTCTCACAATTATTGGAAGAAAATCATCTATTAGATGAGGTTCAATTCGGGTTTCGGCCTGTACACGGCACTGAGACAGCCCTGGTGACAGTCCTAGATGAGCTAAGAATGCGTGCTGACACCGGCCAAGCGGTCATATTAGTACTACATGATATGTTGGCCGCATTTGATACGGTTAATCATAACATTCTACTTTAAAGGCTTAAGGAATTTGGAATCGAGGGCATGGTGCTCAACTGGTTTCAGTCATACCTGTCAGATAACAGCAGGCAGTGGCTATTCCACCTTTTGTATACAGAAAATCATTTCATACAGCACGGAGTCCCTCAGGGATCAACAATAAGCCTGATTTTATTTAACATCTACCTGCGTCCACTTATCTCTATTATAAAATCCTATGAGATCGAAGTAGTGAACTATGCGGACATGCAGAATAATTGAAAAGATTCCATGAGTGCATGTTAAGAACCACAAACTGGCTCAATACCAATTCACTACAATGTAATGGTGATAAAACTGAAATTGTACATTGCATAGCGAAAATAATTTCTCGCCCACTCCCAGCAGACTTCTGGCCTACTCCAACAGACAACCCACTGACTCCACTGACTCCATCTAAGACAGTGCATAATCTGGGGGTATTATTTGATAGTAGCCTACAGTTAGACTCAAACGTAAATAGAATAGTCGGCACCTGCGTATCTCTGATAAGAGCATTACGTAAGATACTTCCGCTATTGTCATCCTCCGCTAGGTCACAGGTGGTGAGGAGTGTCATTTTGAGCAGGTTGGATTACTGCAATGCCCTACTACTTGGAGCACCAATGTCTCTGATTAATAGGCTGCAGAGGATTCAAACAATAGCAGCCAAGCTAGCATTAAAAAGACAGCGTAGGTCCTCTGAGCCTTTATCGTTAAAGGACCTCCATTGGTTTCCAATTCTGCAAAAAGTACAATTTAAAGCACTCTTATTGTTCACAGGGCAATACATGGAGTGGGACCTAGACCACTGCCGAGCAAATTCAATTGGTATATTCCAGCTAGAAACCTGCACTCATCATCTGCAAAACTGGTGTGTACAGCCAGATTTAAAAATACACGGATGCGAGGCAGATCATTTAGCTCTGTAGCCTCGCGTCTGTGGAACAAATTACCAATGGACCTCAGACAAACTGAGAATTTGCTAATTTTTAGAAAGAAGCTGAAAACATGGCTTTTTCCCAGGCACTAGTATAGTCCAGTCATAGCTTCAGTCTTCTTCAGTTCATATGGCTGCAGCCAAGCATTGCGTCTGCAGGGTGAGCTTAGCACCAGGATACCCGTTGGGTGACAGAGCGCTATACAAGTCTACTATACAATACAATACAATTGTCGCCAGTGTAGAGGTGGAAGAGAATCCCAGTATTTCTGAGAATCACTCATAGTTGTATTAGATACAGGTTAAAGAGGTTGGGGAGAGGATAGAGCCTTGTGGGACCCCTTGATGAACAATGACTGGTCTCGAGAACGAGCTGCCCATTTTCACAATTTGAGAGCGGTTAGTTAGGTAGGAGAAAAACCACTGGAGGACTATAGCTCAATAGCCCATGCACTGTTCAAGAGTGTGAATAAGGTCAAGATGTTTGACAAAATTGAATGCAGTAGACAAGTCCAGGAGGACCAGGAAGCAGGAGTTCCCGGAGTTGAGGATTTGGTGGATCGCAGTTTCTGTATTGTGGCCCTGGCGGAAACCTGACTGGAGAGAGTCCATGACGTTGTTTTGATCAAATGTGTGAAGTGACCTGGGAAGCAATGCAACCTTAAATGACTTTGCCTTAAAATTGAACTGTGGAGACTGGGCAGTAGTTTTTCATGTTCTCTAGATCAAGAGATTGGTTTTTCAAGAGAGGAGAGACTTCACCCACTTTTAGTCATTCTGGAAATAGGCCCTGTTGAAGAGAGGAGTTGACCATGTTGTTCCATAGGGGTAGTAGGTGTGTAGCAAGAGATTTGCTGATAGACCCTGGAATGGTGTCCTGAACGTGGTTCGAGTGTTTCACTTTGGAGATTTTCGCTGTAGCTCTAGTTCGGAAATGGGGGAGAAAGAGGACCACAAATGAAGTGCCTTGCAAGGTAGAATCTCAGTTTCTGTAGGTTCACTGGTGAGTAGTGAGATATGGATGTCTCTCACTTGTCAATCAAAGAAATCCACAAAGATGTTGCAGCAGGCCACTGATAGCTCAAGAGCTGAAGTGGTGGAGGGGTTTGTAGTTTGTTCGAGAACCCCGAGCAGGCACTTTGGTCGGTTCTTTGCAGAATTCTCAAGTGCTCTGAAGTGAGAGAATTTGGCTCTAAGGAGTCGTTCTTTGTATTGTTTTCGTGTTATGCGAAGCTAATTTATACTCAGGTGAGAAAGTGCTAATCTCCATTCTTTCTCACACTTCTGATAAGCTTTCCTTCTTTGTAAAGTTCTTTTGAGAATCAAGGAATGGAGGGTTTTGGTCCAGATAATTTGCACTTCATGTACACAAATTTATCGATAAGGGATTCCATGCAGGAGTTGTATTTGTCGGTGGCCTAATTACTATTAAGATGGGGTGTAATTAGGGGTGGGCGGAATTTGCGAAATCCACTTTCGCAAATTATCGCGAAAATGTTTAAAATTATCGCAAACAAGCGGAAATATCGCGAAGATGCATAAGTTTTTTTCCCGCATGTTCGCGAGATTTTCTGCATGGTTGCGGGTCGCCAACTTACCCATCTGGTTGCTCGCGGGCGCGGCCATCTTGTTTTGAGTTGTCTCGCGGTGCATGATCGCGAGAAGAAAGACGTGATCGAGTGACGCATGACGTCACTGCGGGCGCGAACTGTCGCAAGACAGCGCAAATGGCTAAAAACAATACAACATCTCATGGAGAACGCGACCGGATCAAGAAAACTTGTCGGCGAACGCAGGGATTCAGGTAAGGCGATCGCGCGCGCGCGAGAATGTATTATTTTACAGCGCGAGCAAGAAACAAATTATCGCCAAGCTGCGGAAAGCGGAAATTTGACATTTTCGCGCTCTCCGCGGAACGCGAAAATGTCAAATTATCGCAATTTCTGCGTACAGAACGAAATTTTAGCCCAGGCCTAGGTGTAATCGAGATTAGGCTAGGAAGGGACATGATGCCCATTGCTTCTGTGTCAAGGTTGGATGTGTCCCTGAACCAAATAATTCTCTTTCTTGGGTTTACCGGACGTTTTGGCATAAGAGCCAAAGAGGGAGAATGGGATCTGCATGTGGTCAGACCAGTCAACTGGAATGGGGTCCTATGACTGTAGATTTTGGAGAATTGGAGATTATCAGATTAAAGATGGCACCTTTGAGGTGTGTGGATTTAAGGCAGTGTTGTTGGAGATCATTGAATTTGAGAAAGGCTTTAAAGGTGTCCACCAGGCTGTTAACCTCGATTCCCCAGTGGATGTTGAAGTCTCCAAGGAAGATCGTGTTGTCTGAGCTGATCAGTTGAAAGGTCAAGAGATCCATACATTCCTCGATGAAGGAATTGTTATGACCCGGTGGATGGTAAATTACATTTAGTCTGATGTTCGAGGTAGTAGTTGTAGGCATTTCCACCGATATGTTTTTGCAAGACCGAAACTGAGTTGTTTGGCGAATTCTGCATCTCAGTGAGTTTCTGTGAATGAGTGCGAGGCCTCTGCCTAGTTTATCTTCCAAGTCTCTACGTAAGGATGGAGTCATGGGGAGGAAGTAGAAGCTCTAGAGTGTGGTTAGATGAGTCGTTGAGCCATGTTTCAGTGAGGATCAGGATATCAAGATTATGGTCCGGGATCGAGGCCAATATCTATAGACAGTATTTGACTCCAGACCAGCAATTGTGTAGCATGCAGTTCAGGGAATATCTTGATAGACTGTTCAGGGAGGGAGGTTGAGATTTGTATCAAGTTCGGAGGGGGTGAATGTGCATCAGGATGGCGTGTGTTAGTTTGACTGTGGTTTGAGATAATGGCAGAGCTCGGGTAGCCCACTGCAGGGTGGGGGGGTGGAACTTGAAGCTGCATAACTTTCTTGGAGATTGGATAGTTCTAAGATGTCTATGGGAGATTGCGCCCGCTTGGGTCTGGGTAGACCGCTGTCTCTCGGTATGTAGAAGGGTATGGGGTTGAGGGTTGGTGGGAGTGAAGAAAGCAGCTGCTAAGGGAGGATAGAGAGATGCTTAGATGGGAAAGAGCTGGTGAGAGGAGGTTGATCCTTCTGGAGAGGTGCGAGAACAAGGAAAAGAGATTGTTGAGCAGAGGCCAGTTATGTTTGTCAGTTATGATTGGGGGAGAAGTAGGTTGTTCGTATCTGGTGTGTGGAGAAGTTAGGGCAGTGGGAAATGAAGGAGGGAGAGTGCGGGGAGGCATATGGCTCGACTATGAGGCAGAGAAGAGGGTGGGAAGGGAGACTGGAGGGGGAGATACTGTGTGGGAGGTTGGAGATGGGCGGTGCATTGATGGTCTGTGGGGGGAGTTTACGGTCTGCTGTAGGCTGTGAGCAATGGGCTGAGGGGGGCATGTCGAACAGCAAAGGAGTCCATGGAGAGAGGGGTTGTCTGGGTGGCCATAAGGGGTGGGGAGAAGGTGGGGTTGTTAGGGATGAATGGAGGGGGGAGCATGGAGGATCTTTGGAGGGCTTGAGGGTGGGATAAATAAGGTCAACTGTTACCAGGATTGTGTCATTGGCTTCGAACTTGATTTTCCCATTGTTGTAGATGGAGATAGCAAGGTTGCCCGAGAGGCCAAAGGGAGAAAAGCATTTGAGTTTGCGACCAAAGGGTATGTTAGAGCGAGAGAGAGGTTGGGAAAAAATTTCATAGGGACCTGATCCATAGGTCAGTATTGTGCGTGAAGAGGAGGAAGTCGGTTTTGAGTGCGCCTTTGCTTTGACAATAGTATTGGTCTTCAAAGAGGGTTTCCGGGTAGTCTCTCAGGGGCCTATGTTTCAGTTTTTTTTGCATATTTGGAAAGATTTGGGGGGAATTTGATTTTGAAAGCATTGGTGCCGGACATGGACAGGTGCAATGGTGGGGAGCTGGGGCAAACGGATGTCTCTGTCATGCTAAAGGTGTCGTACAAGATGGAAGGTAAAAGGTATGATTTTGATAACCATTACGAGGGTAAAGATTGGTGTTGTGCATTTGTCCGCAGTCTTGTGAGGTGCACTATGTTCTTGGAGTTAGAGGGACACAACCCCAATTTCATCTGTATGTTGATCAGCTGGGATTGTACAGATATTTTAAAGTTGGCTGGGCTGGTTATGTTGGGTTGGAGGAACTGGACATTAAAGGACAAACATGTCTGTATGGTCCCTGTAGTTTGTAACTCTCCAGAGGATGAAATCAAATCAAATACAACACGGCCGCAGTTTAGTGAAGTAATGAAGCCCTCTTTCTATTATGTGAATTTCAGAAGCGGAGTTGCTGGCAAACAGAATGTTCAGAAGGAGCTGTCCAACCTCAATATAAATCAGGTCAGTCAGTGGGCATAATCAAGTAATATTAATTTATTGTACCGTTTTTGAAGCTTAAAGACCCCAGGATTGGCAGTTATCACAGAAGCGAGCGCCATGTTTTTTTGGTCGCAATGTTAAGGTCAGGCAGAGTGACACACTTTCTCTATGTGGGATTTCATACAAAACTACCTGTGTTGCAGGAGATTGCATGCCAGAATCAGGTGCTGGTAGGGATTACATTGAAATATGTTGTGGTAGTGTCAGCGGGGGGCCTATGCCACACACCATCGCTGAAGGAGTGCCGGAAAATGTTGAGGCCAGTTGTGGGCATCAAGGAGCGCAACCCACGGCCCGCCACTATCACGCTGGCCATTAAGATGTAAGAGTGAGGTGGGAATTGTAAACACTCACCTCGCCCCTTTGAGAATGTCTGAGCAGTCTCTCAGGCCTTGGGCACTTCAAGATGCAGGAGCTTTTAATCAGACTACTGCCCAGGTGTCTCGCTCTCATGTAGTGGGGGCTTCCACCTCAGCTCCCACATTGGGTGCACAAAAGTGCCCATTGGCGCTGCATATACTTTTCAGACTGCGCTCACCTTCAATGCCACCTGAAATGCTGGTATGATCACTTCTCAACCCCGGGTGCCACCATGTTGGCTCTACATGTCGGAAGGATTCAAGGGCCATCTTCAAGAGCTTAGTAGCTTTACAGTGGTGAAGGGGGAATATGGCTGAGCACTCTGGGGCCACCTGTATGAGAGTCCTCTCCCAGACCCTCCACCACCAAGTTCTCACAAGTTAGCTGCTGGCAGGAGTGCCGTGCCGCCTTAAGAATCATGTGGGCTCGGGCGGCTTCAGTGCCGATCGTCCTATGGCAGGCAGCGTGTTAGCTGGTCACCAGCAGAGGTTGCTTCTTACTGCTCGGCAGCTGTGGTTTTTGCAGCAGTGGTGGTGCTCAGTAAAGCAGCACTCCTTAAAATCAGGGAGGGCAATGTCCAGGACTGGATTGGGGTTTGTCCCAAGGGTCACTGGTGCTCCAGGGGCCCAGAGCGGCTGAGCGAGATGTGATGAAAGTGGCCCTGTTTCAGCCTTATCCTTGCCTGTTTGTTTCTGTCATAAAGAGCAGGTTGGAAACAGAAGGGCGGCGGGGCTGGTTCCGAAGTCCATTTGTCCAATAGCGTAAATAATTTTAGTTTGCTATCAGAAATCATAACACAGCCACAAAACAAGACACCAGTAAGAAAGTGTACTTACTCCACAATTATGTGAAATGTTTCAAAAAGTGCACAAAATGTTGAAGCATGCACAATGTCAAAGGTCTCTGCATCAGCTCCCACAAGAGGCCTTTTAATGGAGGGTGCTTATAGGGCTGGGAAAAGCACAAACACCCTTAGGATTTCACACAAAGCCATATCTACTAAAGTATCATGACTTGATTTGCATGAACTAATAATGGCAAATAAAATCAGGTGAAAACAAAGAGCAAGAGAAACATAATGTGATAATTCAACATGTAATGTGTCATTTTCATGAAATTGCACTTGCTATGCAGGCTTACACTTGGATAATTGTTGTTGCAGAGAAATTTGTACTCAGCGGTGTTCCCCAAGTACAAACACAAGTTGGTACACCTTTGTGCCATGGTATAAAGCTTAGCATTGTGCTAATACAGCATTTTGTGCATGCCTACCACATTGTCAGTGCATGGCTTTATAAATAAGACAGAATATTTTATTTACTGTTTGTGAAACACAGTACTGCTGATTTATATGGAGAGCTGTGTCGCACATTTTAGCAAATTATGGCCTAGCTGGGTCCACTGAATCATTCATCGGGTCGAGAAGCACTGTTCTAACAGGCCGCAGTCCCACAATATTACAGACTAAAAGTTTAAGCTATCATTCTACAAAAAGCTGATAGCCACATTATTGGCAACAAAATATAATGAAGGTATGTATATGTAGGTAAATATAGATTTACTGTTCTTAATGCCATATATATGTAACTTGAGGATATGTGCATGTCTTCAAGGGCCATCAGTGTGTGATGCCTGAACTACAATTCTTCGCAGGGTAAAGTCACAAGCAAACCCTAAATTAACCTGTGATCAACACTTCGGGTAGCTTGGCACAGAGCAGTCATAACAATGATTGTCTTTGTGGCAGTTCTGAACTACGCAGTAGCAGCAATGCGTAAGTTCTGCTTGGGGTTGTGCCACGCTGCAGAGGAGATGCATTGGTTCTGCTGCATCCACAGAGGTTGACAGAGCACCTTAGGTCCACTTCCAAGGGTCCAGGGCTGGGGTTGCACCACTTGGCTGGGTAGAATCACAGATGAAAGAGTCCAGGTCCTGTGTCAAGGTTGTTGAAGCCTTCTGTCCTTGAGGCTCAAGTTAAGAGGCCAGCCAACTAGTCCTTGGAGTCAATCTAGGGTTCTTGGACAAAGAGGTGCAGGTCAAGTCCTTCTCCCCAGGCAAAAGGCAGCAGGCAGGAGGTCAGCACAGCAAGGCAGCATCACAGCAAGGTAGTAGTCCAGCAGGGCAGCAATCAGGCAGAATGGCAGTCCTTCAGCAGCACAGCAGTCCTGCTTCCTGGCAGAGTATCCACAAGTCCAGAAGTGTACTGAAGAGTTGGTATCTGAGCCTGAGAAGCAGTATTTCTTATTCCTAGTTGCGCCTTTGAAGTAGGGGAGAAGATTCTAGGGTTTCCCCTTTGAAGTCCCCAGACATCCTGCCTTCCTTGTCGTATCTCCAGACTAACTAAAGGAGGTATGCAGCCCTTTGTGTGGAGGCAGAACACAACCTACACAAGTGTAAGTAGGGCTTGGTCCATCTCCTCTCTCCCATCCTGCCAATGATGGCCAGTCCAGATACACCTAAGCTCCCTATTGAGTGTGACGGTCTAGGTGTAATGCAAAAATTGTAACTGTCAGCTAAACCCAGTCCTGTGACTAAATGTCTAAGGCAGGAAAATGCCAACTTTCTAAAAGTAGAAAAAAGGAATGAAAGAATGGACTCCTTTTCTTCAATACATGTACGTGATTATTCATGAAACTGAAATTAATGCGTGCAAACAGATGTCGTGACCTGTCCCAAAGCTCACAAAAATATTAAAGATAGTACTCCGGAAGTGAGCGCAATTTACGCCCCATCAGTCGCACTGCTGAGTGTAGGATTTTACTTTTCACAGTAAACTGCTGCTCATATTGTACTCCAAATTTAATCCTTAGTAAATCAAAGTTCTTGTCAAAATCTTCACATCACAGTTTATCCATATGTTTTCATTCACAACTAGGACAGCGTGATTCCACCATGGTTCTTTATTTTACATTTTCAAATGTCTTCTGCGCGCCCGTCCGAGCTTTCAACAGCGACACATGGTAAACCATTCGTATAGAAAAGACTCATGTAATTTTCACCCAATGCATTTCGGGCCCGGAGGCCCTTCGTCAGGGGTAACTTAACCCCTTGTGTGCCCATGACGTGCTGGACACGTCATGGAGCACAGTCGCGCTGTGCCCATGACGTGTTCAGCACGTCATGAGGCATTCCCTGGGGAATCCCTCTGGTGCGGGCACCAGAGGGATTCCCTTTAATTAAAAATAGCATCGGGAGCTGGGGAAGAGCTTCCCCAGCTCCCGAGGCCCCCCCCTTCAGTGTAATGACGATCGCGCACACGTCGCGCCAACGTCATTACACTGAAATTGAAACTGAAATGAGCTAAGAGGCTCATTTCAGTTTCACTTTGTATGTGCTCAGGGGGCTATCTCAGCCCCCTAAGCACGTAGAAAGACGGGAGAGGTATCGTTGGAAAGGGGAGAATCTCCCCTTTCCAATGGTACCCATCTCCAGTGGATCCCTGCTTGGGGATCGCCACAGGAGGGCGATCCCCAAGCAGGGATCCACCCACTAGACACCAGGGAGGGGGGAGCGGCCCCTTGGGCAAGGGCCTTTGCTCCCCCAAAATAATTTTGGCATTTTTTAGCGTTTTTGCCCCCCCTGGGGGGCATATGGGGGCAGTAGCCCCCAATCTGCCCCCCCGGGGGGGCCAAAAGCCCACTAGACACCAGGGAATTTTCAAAAAAATTAAAAATAGGGGTGGGGGCTGCCCAAAACGGGCAGGCCCATGCCCCCACCCCACCCCCCAATAATCACAGTCTTTCTGCCCCCCCGGGGGGCAGATGGGGCATTGGCCCCCTAATCTGCCCCTTCAGGGGGTAGAAAGACCACTATACACCAGGGATTTCTTTACAGTTTTTTTTAGGGTGGGGGCTGCCCGAAACGGGCACGCCAATGCCCCCACCCACCCACCACCAATACAGCCTTTCTGGGGGCAGATGTGGCATTGGCCGCCAATCTGCCCCCCCCGGGGGGCAAAAAGGCCACTAGATACCAGGGAATTGTAAAAAAAAAAAGAAATAGGGGTGGGGGCTGCCCAAAACGGGCAGGCCCATGCCCCCACCCCACCCCCAATTATCACAGTCTTTCTGCCCCCCCAGAGGGCAGATGGGGCATAGGCCCCTAATCTGCCCCTTCGGGGTGGCAGAAAGCCCACTATACACCAGGGATTTGTTTTCAGTTTTTTTTTAGGGTGGGGGCTGCCCGGAACCCACCCGCCACCATTACAGCCTTTCTGCCCCCCCATTGGCACCCAATCTGCCCCCCGGGGGGGGCAAAAAGACCACTAGACACCAGGGAATTAAAAAAAAAAAAAAATAGGGGTGGGGGCTGCCCAAAACGGGCTGGCCCATGCCCGCACCCCACCCCCCAATTTTTACAGTCTTTCTACCCCCCCGGGTGGCAGATGGGGCATTGGCCCCTAATCTGCCCCTCCCGGGGGGCAGAAAGCTCACTAAACACCAGGGATTTTTTTTGCGCAATTGTTTTTAGGGTGTGGGCTGCCCGAAACGGGCGCGCCAATGCCCCCACCCTCCCCCCCACAAAAATAACAGTCTTTCTGCCCCCCAGGAGGCAGATGGTAGCTGTAGCCCCCAATCTGGCCCCCCCTGGGGGCGCAGAATGCCCACTAGAAACCATGGATTTTTTTGTTTTATTAGTGTAGGGGTAGGGGCTCCCCAAAATGGGCATGACAATACCCCACCCCACCCCCAGAGAAATTCCAGTCTTTCTGCCCCCCCGGGGGGGCAGATGGTGGCAGTGGCCCCGGATCTTCCCCCTGGGGGGGCAGAAAGCCCACTAGGCGCCAGCGAGTACGCAGGCTTTTTTTATGCATGGATGGGGGCTGCCCAAAATGGTCATACCAATGCCCCCACCCCCACAAAAAATAGCCACAGTCTCTCTGCCCCTTTAGGGGCATATCAGGATGAAACCCTCTTCCCCGATTCCCCCCCAGGGCGGCAGAAAGGCCACTGGGCTCCGGATTTTTTTTAGCAATGTGCATACCTGTGGATTTTGGGCCCTAGCGCAGTTGGCACGTATGCAAACCTAGCAAACCTGTACATTCTTTAAAACTATACACCGAGGGGAATCCTGGATGGGGTGACTTCACTGGCTCTCACCAGTTTCTGTTACCCAGAATCCATTGCAAACCTAAAAATGTGTCCAAAATAACACATTTTCCTCACATTTCTGTGGTGGAAAGTTCTGGAATCTGCGTGGGTCCACAAAATTCCCCCCACCCTGCGTTCCCCAAAGTCTTCAGAGAAAAATGGTACCTCACTTGCATGGGTAGGCCTTGTGCCCGCGTCAGGCAAGGGAACAAAACCTATTGAGGAGACATCAAAATTACCTATCACAAAACAACCTGGTTTTGCAAAGGGGGTCCTATGAGTTTTTGGCCCCGGGCTTGGCGGCCACCTAGGGAAACCTACCAAACCCACACATTTCTGAAAACTAGACACCCGGGGGATTCCAGGGAGGTATGGCTTGCGTGGATCCCCCAACGTTTCCTTACCCAGAATGCCCTGCAAACCTCAAATTTAGCTGAAAAAATCACCTTTTTCACACATTTTTGTGTGAGAAAGTTGTGGCATCACCGGGCTGACACAAATTTCCTACCACCCAGCATTCCCCCGGGTCTCCCGATAAAAAAGGGGCCTCACTCGTGTGGGAGGCCCAAGTACCCGCGACAGGCAAGGGCCCAAAACGTATTGAGGCGACATGAAAATTGTCTACCTCAAAACGACCTGGTGTTGCAAGGGGGGTCACCTGGGTTTTTGGCACAGTACTCGGCGGCCACCTGGGGAACCTACCAAACCCACACATTTCTGAAAACTAGACACCCGGGGGATTCCAGGGAGGTATGGCTTGCGTGGATCCCCCAACGTTTCCTTACCCAGAATGCCCTGCAAACCTCAAATTTAGCTGAAAAACTCACCTTTTTCACGCATTTTTGTGTGGGAAAGTTGTGGCATCACCGGACTGACACAAATTTCCTACCACCCAGCGTTCCCCCGGGTCTCCCGATAAAAACTGTGCCTCACTCGTGTGGGAGGCCCAAGTACCCGCGACAGGCAAGGGCCCACAACGTAGTGAGGCAACATGAAAATTGCCTACCTCAAAACGACCTGGTTTTGCCAGGGGGGTCACATGGGTTTTTGGCCTGGTGCTTGGCGGCCACCTAGGGGAAACTACCAAACCCACACATTTCTGAAAACTAGACACCCGGGGGATTCCAGGGAGGTATGGCTTGCATGGATCTCCCAACGTTTCCTTATCCAGAATGCCCTGCAAACCTCAAATTTAGCTGAAAAAATCACCTTTTTCACACATTTTTGTGTGGGAAAGTTGTGGCATCACCGGGCTGACACAAATTTCCTACCACCCAGCGTTCCCCCGGGCCTCCTGATAAAAACGGTGCCTCGCTCGTGTGGGAGGCCCAAGTACCCGCGACAGGCAAGGGTCCAAAACGTAGTGCGCCTCAACAGGCAAGGGTCCTAAACGTAGTGCGCCTCACTACGTTTTGGGCCCTTGCCCATGGCGGGTCCTTAGGCCTCCCACACGAGTGAGACACCGTTTTTATCAGGTGACCCGGGGGAACGCTGGGTGGTAGGAAATTTTTGTCAGCCCGGTGATGCCACAACTTTCCCACACAAAAATGTGTGAAAAAGGTGAGTTTTTTAGCTAAATTTGAGGTTTGCAGGGCATTCTGGGTAAGGAAACTTTGGGGGATCCACGCAAGCCATACCTCCCTGGAATCCCCCGGGTGACTAGTTTTCAGAAATGTGTGGGTTTGGTAGGTTACCCTAGGTGGCCGCCGAGCACCGGGCCAAAACCCAGGTGACCCTCCATGCAAAACCAGGTCGTTTTGATGTAGGCAATTTTCATGTTGCCTCAATAAGTTTTGGGCCCTTGCCTGTCGCGGGTACTTGGGCCTCTCACATGAGTGAGGCACAGTTTTTATCGGGAGACAGGGCTAGGGTTAAAAAACTACAGCTAGGCACTTTGCCAAAAAAGGTTCATTTTTCACTGTGAAATTGAGGTGTGTCCACGAAGCGTTTTGCGCCGTTTCCTGTCGCGGGCACTAGGCTGACCCACACAAGTGAGGTACCATTTTTATCGGAAGACTTTGGGGAACACGGGGTGGGTGGAAATTTGTGGATCCACGCAGATTCCAGAACTTTCCACCACAGAAATGTGGGGAAAATGTGTTTTTTGGCAATTTTTTAGGTTTGCAAGGGATTCTGGGTAGCAGAAACTGGTGGGAGGCAGTCAAGTCACCGCATCCTGCATTCCCCTGGGTGTCTAGTTTTCAAAAATGTATAGGTTTGCTAGGTTTCCCTAGGTGCCGGCAGAGCTATGGTTCAAAAACTACAGCTAGGCACTTTGCCTAAAAAGGGTCTTTTTTCGCTGCAAAATTGAGGTGTGTCCACGTTACGTTTTGCGCCGTTTCCTGTTGCGGGCACCAGGCTGACCGACACAAGTGAGGTACCATTTTCCTCGGAAGACTTTGGGGAACGCGGGGTGGGTGGAAATTTGTGGATCCACGCAGATTCCAGAACTTTCCACCAGAGAAATGAAGGTAAAATGCGTTTTTTTGGCAATTTTTTAGGTTTGCAAGGGATTCTGGGTAACAGAACCTGGTGGGAGGCAGTCAAGTCACCCCATCCTGGATTTCCCTTGGTGTCTAGTTTTCAAAAAATTATAGGTTTGCTAGGTTTCCCTAGGTGCCGGCAGAGCTATGGTTCAAAAACTACAGCTAGGCACTTTGCCAAAAAAGGGTCATTTTTCACAGCCAAATTGAGGTGTGTCTACGTTGCGTTTTGCGCCGTTTCCTGTCGCGGGCACTAGGCTGACCTATACAAGTGAGGTACCATTTTTCTCGGAAGACTTTGGGGAATGCGGGGTGGGTGGATATTTGTGGATCCATGCAGATTCCAGAACTTTCCACCAGAGAAATGTGGGGAAAAAGTGTTTTTTTGGCATTTTTTAGGTTTGCAAGGGATTCTGGGTAACAGAACCTGGTGGGAGGCAGTCAAGTCACTCCATCCTGGATTCCCTTGGGTGTCTAGTTTTAAAAAATGTATAGGTTTGCTAGGTTTCCCTAGGTGCCGGCAGAGCTATGGTTCAAAAACTACAGCTAGGCACTTTGCCTAAAAAGGGTCTTTTTTCGCTGCAAAATTGAGGTGTGTCCACGTTACGTTTTGCGCCGTTTCCTGTCGCGGGCACTAGGCTGACCCACACAAGTGAGGTACCATTTTCCTCAGAAGACTTTGGGGAACGCGGAGTGAGTGGAAATTTGTGGATCCACGCAGATTCCAGAACTTTCCACCAGAGAAATGTAGGTAAAATGCGTTTTTTTGGCAATTTTTTAGGTTTGCAAGGGATTCTGGGTAACAGAACCTGGTGGGAGGCAGTCAAGTCACCCCATTATGGATTTCCCTGGGAGTCTAGTTTTCAAAAATGTATAGGTTTGCTAGGTTTCCCTAGGTGCCGGCAGAGCTATGGTTCAAAAACTACAGCTAGGCACTTTGCCAAAAAAGGGTCATTTTTCACAGCGAAATTGAGGTGTGTCTACGTTGCCTTTTGCGCCGTTTCCTGTCGCGGGCACTAGGCTGACCCACACAAGTGCGGTACATTTTTCTCGGAAGACTTTGGGGAACGCGGGGTGGGTGGATATTTGTGGATCCATGCAGATTCCAGAACTTTCCACCAGAGAAATATGGGGAAAAAGTGTTTTTTTGGCATTTTTTAGGTTTGCAAGGGATTCTGGGTAACAGAACCTGGTGGGAGGCAGTCAAGTCACCCCATCCTGGATTCCCCTGTGTGTCTAGTTTTCAAACTTGTATAGGTTTGCTAGGTTTCCCTAGGTGCCGGCAGAGCTAGGGTTAAAAAACTACAGCTAGGCACTTTGCTAAAAAAGGTAATTTTGCATTGTGAAAATGTGGTGTGTTCACGTTGGGTTTTGAGCCATTTGCTGTCGTGGGCACTATGCCTACACCTACAAGTGAGGTACCATTTTTATCGGGAGACTTAGGGTAATTCAGATTTGTAAAGGAACTGTTATTACCTATTGACTTTCGATTAATTTCTGCCTTCCCAATGAAAGACATTGTGTAAAAAAGAATTAATTCTAAAAAATGACTGATAATTCTCATGCTAGTATGAGTATTCCCAAATTTGGAAATGTGCAAATATCTACTGTTTATAAACTCTATATTTTGTTCCCATTTCAGAAATACATAGGTGTCTTTCATACCGATTTTTCCATGTACACATTTTTACGGAATAATTACTATATACCCGGTACATAATAAAAAACCATTGCAAGTTGCTGCTCAGTTTTTGGCTCTGGGTTCGTCGGGTTCTTGGTGAACCTACAAGTCCTATATATCCCCACAACCAGTAATGTCCAGAGGATGTAACAGTACATTGCTTTCAAAGAGCTGTCATAATTAGAAGAAGCACAGGTGAAAACGTTGACACAAAAGGCGCTTTTTTTCAACAAATTTTCAATTTATCCTATATTTAACTGTTAGTTTCTATAAAGAAATCTTGATGGATCTACACAAATGACCCCTTGCTGAATTCAGAATTTTGTCTACTTCTCTAAAACGTATAGCTTTCCAGGATCCATTATTGCTTTTGTACCCATTTCTACCATTAACTGGAAGGAGGTTGAAAGCACAAAAAATAGGAAAAATAGGCTATGTCCCAGATAAATGCCAAAACTGTGTAAAAAATGTTGGGTTTCTGATAAAAGTCTGGTATCCCCTAAAAGCTGGGAAAATGGTGATTTCAGCCCCACAAACCCTTTTTTGATAACACTTGCAGGGAAAAACCCAGATGCTTTCAATTGCAGCCCGTTTTTCCCATTTTCCAAAAAAACCCCTAAATTTTGCTGTATTTTGGCTCATTTCTGTGACCCCTCCAGGGGAATCCACAAACCCTGAGTACCTTAAGAATCCCCATGATGTTGGAAGAAAAGGACGCAAATTTGGCGTGGATACCTTATGTGGTCAAAAAGTTACAGGGGCCTCAGCGCGCACTACCCCAAATAGCCAAAAAAGGGCGTGGCACAGGAGGGGGAAAAGGCCTGGCAGCAAAGGGGTTAAAAACCACAGCCAGCAGCCTGATGTCCATTTCCACGCTCTTTCAAAGCTGCCATAAGTGTCACTTATATACAAAGGGTTTACCACATGTCGCTGTTGGTTTACTAAGGATTAAAATTGGAGTGCAATATGAGCAGCAGTTAACTGTGAAAAGTAAAATCCTACACTTAGCAGTGCGACTGATAGGGGCATAAATTACATTCCCTTTCTAAAAGTGGCATTGTCAAAAATTGTAATGAAAAATTCAAACTCACTATAAGTTAGGATTTTTCACTACAATTTCAAAGACACCAAGCATGAACTGGTTACCTGCTCCCATTTGAAAACTACAGCTTAATAAATGTAATAAGGTAACTCCAATGTTAGTCTGTGGGAGAGGTAGGCCTTGCAGAAGTGAAAAATTAATGTAACAGTTTTTCACTCCCAGGACATGTAAAACCTAAAACAATATGTCAACATGTTTAAATACACTGCACCTGACCTCTGGGCTGTCCAGTGCCTATCCTGGGTGTGACTTATATGTATTTGATAGGAAGGGACTGCACACACAGGTTGCAATGGCAGGCCTGAGACATGTTTAAAGGACTACTTAAGTGGGTGCACAGTCAGTGCTGCCGGCCCACTAGTAGCATTTAATTTACCGGCTCTGGATACACGTAATGTCACTTAACTAGGAACTGACAAGTAAATTATATATGCCAATTGGGATTTAAGCCAGTGTTACCATGTTTTAAGGAGCAAGCACATGCACTTTAGCACTGGTTAGCAGTGGTAAAGTGTGCAGAGTCCCAAAGCCATCAAAAATTAGATCAGCAAAATTGGATTAGGAAGGCAAAACATTTTGGCTAGACCACCCTAAGGCTGAGAAGGTCTAACAGCATGACAACTGGCAAAGTGAAAGTTTGTGGAAATGGAGATAAAATGGACTAGTATGACTTCAATTGTGGGTTAACTCTCTTCATGTGCTCTTTGAAGATTATTGCCTACAATGAATATCATTTGGGGGTCAAGATATGGTTGGATCATAGGGAATTTAGAAGACAAAAATACCATGATACAAAAATATTGTGAACTAAATATAGAGAATGTAAATATTGTGACCCTATTTATATATAAGTAAGTTACTATTATTAACCCAAAATCAACATAATTTGAAGATATATAAGTATCAGCAAGGTACATGTATGTGGAAATAAGTACAGTAGGTCTATAAATAACAATGAACGCTTGTATACACCTATCACATCATGATGTTTTGATACTCAAGATATGAGGTCCTCAATATTTCTGTATCAAAATTTCCATGATATTCTGGTAGTACACCCAATATATGTGGACAAAGTATTACCAGTGCATTGCATGGACATTATTAAAAAAACAAAAGCACATTCCAAGAATATATGCGCAAGCAATTGTTGGGGTTCGGGCAAATACTACCATATTTGGATGTATTTCTCTTGGTAAGTAGGAAGGAGAGACAAGGAGAATGCCACATTTGTTATCAAGTGCAGAGCTATCAATGGTAAAGCAGGCGCATTGGCACTCAGGACAAGGGGTGTTAGTGGCCCTCTGCTATTTTATATTACGTTATTATATGCTATGTTATGTTACGTTATGTTATGTTATGTTGATTTGTATAATGCACTAATTACCCAAGAGGATATCCAGGTGCCTAGGCCGGTGTGTAGGTATATGGTCCCCAAGGTGTTTATATGAAGAGCCAGGTCTCCAGGAGAAAGCTCTGATGTGTTGGGGGAGGTTGTTCCATATCTTGTGTGCAATGTAGGAACACAAGCGTCCTCCAGTTTTGGTTATGTGGATGTGGGGAATGTGTGCAAGTGAGAGTGAGGCAGATCATAGGTGTCTGGTGGGTTGGTGAAAGCGTATGCGACTGCTCAGGTATTCTAATTCTATGTTCTGTAGGGTTTTTTATGTTTGTGTGAAAAGTTTTATTGGCTGCGCTTGTGAATGGGAAGCCAGTAAAGCTTTCTGAGGTGTGGTGTGATGTGGGTGGGGGATTCTGCGTATGAGCCTTGCAGCAGTGTTTCAGATGGTTGGGAGTCTGTGTAGGAGTTGTTTGGAGATTCCGGTGTGGAGAGTGTTTATGTTGTATTCCAGCATGCTGGTTATGAGTGCTTGCGTGATGGTCTGTCTGGTGTTCTGAGGCAACCATTTGAAGATCTTTTGCAGCATGCATAGTGTTAGAAATGGGGGTCTCTAGTTGACAGTGGTCTGAACCCTGTCCAAGTAGGAACCCTTCCTTCTTGTCACGGTAAGAGGATCACACAGTTAAGATAACCCCTGCTCACCCACTTAGTAGCTAGGCACGAGCAGTGAGGCTTATCTCGGAGGCAATGTGTAAAACATTTATACCTAAACATACAGTAACATAGTGAAAACACTGCAAAATGGACACCAGTTTATAAAAACAGCCAATATTTATCTCACCCAAACAAGAACAAAATGACAAAACTCAAATATACATACATCAAAATATCACTTTTAGCAAGATTGTTGCAAGGATACAGTCTCCCGGAAAACAATAGCTCCAACTGGGGCTATCTCGATGTCGTAATAGGTACAAGTCCAAAGTATGGCGCTGATCGCGAGGCATGCGGCCCGGCCACAGAATCACAGACACCCAGACACACAGTACTTTTTGTGATGATACAAACAACGCATTGCATGGTGTAGGGGAGGTGATGCAGTGCCTGTCCTGGACGGGGTCAGTTCCTTACTGTCACAGAAGGTGAGGCATTGGTTCCTTACTGCCACAGGGAAGGTGATGCATTGGTTCCTTATTGTTGCAGGGGAGGTGAGGCGTTGGTTCCTTACTGTGCTGGAGAGGTGACGAAGCACGGTTGGCGATGCATTGGTTCCCTACAATGGTGCAGCATCTTGCAGTCACCTACGTCGGCTATCAACTCTGTGATGGTGCGAGGGAAGTGCTGGGTGGCTTCATAGTGGTGCATTGTGCACACCAAGAGTGGTGCACTTGGCCGGGGGGCAGGCAGCGGCCTCGGTGAAGAAGCCGGAGTTGGTGCGGATATGGCATTTGCAGGCATCAGGGCTGCGGTGGTGTCGCAGTTGATGTTGCACACACCCAGCGAGCAGTGACCATGGCATCGGTGCAGGTAGCGGCATCAGAGACAGCGTAGGGAATCCTTTTCTTGATATTTGCAGCCCAGCGAACACTTTCAGTGGCCCAGAACTGGAAGTGGCACCACTTGGAATGTCAGAACTCCCAGCAAAGGAGTTTAAGGGGGGCTACAAGTGAAGACTTTGATGGCCCTGATACTTCCAACAGGAGGCAAGCACACACAAGCACTTGGAGAAACTTGGAAAAGCAGGATACAAAGCAAAGTCCAGTCCTTTCATTGCCCACAGACAGAAGCAGCAACTGCAGGCCAACCCAGCAAAGCAACACACAGTAAAGGGGTCGTACTCCTCCTTAAACACACCGTAGATAAGGGGTAGGAGGAGACGCCCCACTCCGTCCTCCTAGATATACCTTCACACACACATAGAAATAGGGCTGCGCAAGTAATGTCACTGCAAAAAAGAGGAGAAAAACACACAAGTATTTTAATACTGTCCTCACCCACAGAAATCTGTGGCATGTGGAGCTGGGAGAGACAACTTGTTTGGCGACAGTTCACCTTGATGAACGTGTGACAATGGGGAGCTGTCCTCGCTCCCCCGCCAGTTCAAGCATTGTTTTTAATTATACTCGGAGGGGTAGGTGGTTCATTAATACTCACCATACCACCATCCACTGGTACTGAAATTACCTTTTTATAAGACCAGGGAGTCCATCATTAAAGGGTTTGGTTTGGAGATCACGTGGTCTATTTTAAAGATTGTTCTGCACCTTTCACTTGATCCAGCACAGTGTCTTTTATTGTTTGTTTTGTCTCCCCTTCCCTATTGCTCCACCGCCAGTGTTGGCTTGCGCGGAGGTGAGTTAACAGCCCTGTGATGAAGCATGTCACAGATATCTGTGGGTGAGGGCAGTATTATAACACTTGTGTGTTTTTCTCCTCTTTTTCGCAGCGACATTACTTGCGCAGCCCCATTTCTATGTGTGTGTGAAAATAGTACTCCTCCTGACAGCTCTTCAGCTCCTCTTCTTGGCAGATTCCTCCATTCCAGAAGTGCTCTAAAAGTCTGAGGTTTTAGGTCCAATATTTATAACTCCTTTGAAATCAGCATACTAGAAAGAAAGTTTCTCTTGCACACAAGAATCAATTATGTCCACCCTGGTCCACTGACACCACAGGAGGTAGATAGATAGATAGATAGATAGATAGATAGATAGATAGATAGATAGATAGATAGATAGATAGATAGATAGATAGATAGATAGATAGATAGATAGATAGATAGATAGATAGATAGATAGATAGATAGATAGATAGATAGATAGATAGATAGATAGATAGATAGATAGATAGATTATATTGCACAATTACTTAAAATCATTTCCATTCTTACAAAAAAGTATAAAAATCAATTTCAATAATCTGTTTACAAAGGTTTGTGTTTGGCATGGTTAAAATTCCGAATGATCTTCAAAGAAAGCGTAGATTTTATTACAGACATGAATTTCACGAAATGGGTGGCCAACTGGGTGGAGTCACCCTTCATGCACCCCTCTGGTGTCTCTTGTCATGTCCGTACATTAAGGATGCCCGGATGGAATGCAGTACAAAAGTTTGTATGGGGCGTAGGATCTCACAAATACATATGACGTGAATTAGAGTTTCTTCCTATTTGCCGCAGAAGCAACACTTAGAGGGCGCAACTTCCTTGTACCTCTGGCCATACTTATACGCCATCAAAGGGATTAGACCAAAACTTAGTCTCATTAAATGATGTTTCGCTGAAGGCTTCAGGGGAGATGTTAAATAGTATGGAAAAGTCTCATGATCATAAAGTTTTGACGCCCAGCTGCTAGTGCATCATGTTCAGCTGAAAAGACCTTAGCTTGTTTGGTTAACAATTTTGCATCCACACTTGTAGGTAATGAGCTTGACCAGATCTCAAGGGCTTCCAATGCATCCATGCAGTGTGTCAAAAATGTACTCCAAGTGGATCTAGGGTTGTTTATCAGGGACCAAATGTAGCTCCTTAGTGTGGAGTCTCGGGCATTTTTTGTTTTTAGACAGTAAGCTATAAATCTTGCTTTCAGGATCCAGTGTTGAGATGACAAGTTAAACTCCATAGGGATTTGGGCATGAGACGTTGAGTTGGGAAGATGGAACACTGTGCAAAACCAGTCTGATTGTGCTCCATCAAGCCATATGAACATTTTATCTTTAAAGGTCCTCGCACCATAGGCTACTGTCGGCAAGAATTTCGCACCCATTACACTGATTAGTTGAGATAAATCCGGAGTGTTTAGGACTTTCCTTATTTTCAAGAAAGCACGCTCTAGGCAGTGACCCACTCCTTGCATTGCTGTCATATTTTAATCAAAAAGTGGCATTTTTAAACCCATAATTTTAAAAACCACCTTCACTGAAAGATGTATCTTTAAATTCTGAGTTCAGGGAGCCTAAACTCCAAATTTCAATCACTTCCCAATGGAAAGTTACACTGGTAAAATGTTACAAGGCAGCTCAAATGATGATCAATGGCAGAGATAGCATTCCAATAGAGAAAAACGAAATTGGCAGTATTTCACTATCAGGACATGTAAAACACACCTGCACTTGCACTACTTTTCACCTACACTGCACCCTGTTCATAGGGTTACCTTGGGACTACGTTAGAGGTGACTTACAAGTAATGAAAGGGAAGGTTAGGACTGCCAAGTGAACACATGGCAGTTTTGAAACTGTGCTCGAAAACACACATTTGAAAGGCCACTTGTGTGGGTTGCACAATCAGTGCTGCAGGCTCACTAATAGCATTTGACTTTCAGGCCCTGGGCACACTCAGTGCACCTTTCTAGGGACTTACATATTAGTTTCTTGATCTCCGATGTGAAGGGTGGAAGTCTAACCCTGTGGGTTCTTCCCATAAGGAAGGAACATATCCAACTGAGCGCGGATCCTTGTATACCAATCTCGTAGAGTCTTCTGATAAGGGCGTTATGGGAGACAATGTTGAAGCTGTGGAGAGGTCAAGCAGAATGAGGAATACTGCTCAGTATGATTTGCATGTCGTAGTGGCCATGTTGAGTGCTGTTTTGGTGCTGTGGTTCCTTCTGAATCCTGATTGAGTGTTGTCTGGAAGATGGTGAAGTTTGAGGTGTGTTGTGAGTTGCTCGATGATGGCCTTATCAATTATTTTGGCTGGACAGGGGAGCAGGGAGATGGGTAGAAGTTGCTTAGTTGATTAGGGTCGGCTGTGGGCACCTTGAGGAGGATTTTGAGATCAGCAAGGTTCTATTCAACCAAAAAAGTGGGGGACAGAATGAAGGTGATGATGTGGGTTATGGTGGTGCTTATTAGTGATGTTCCCAGGCTGTACATGTTGTCGAGACATGGGTTCTTTGGGGCCCCTGAGTGGATAGTCCACATGATTGCAGCAGTATCATTTCTGGTGAGGGTTGTGCATTCTGTTGACTGGTCAGCTTGCTTGGTGGTTGGTAGTTTAGCGATGATTTCTCTGGGGTTGGAATGGTGTGCAAAGGTGCTGTAGATGTTTGCCATTTTGCAGTGGGAGAAGTTGGATAGCTGTCACAGAGTTGTTTGGAGGCAGCAATGTTGTTGGCAGTGGAGGAGGTCAAGGTGAAATACTTAACAATTGAGAATATCTCCATGCAGCTGTTGGAGCTTCCTTCAATGTCGTTCACAAGTGCTTTTTACATGGTGTCTCTTATTTGCTGGTTACAGCGCCCAAGTGCAGTCTTGTAGGTAGTTCTGTCAGTGGTGTTGTGGCTGACTCTCTATTTCATTTCTAGCTGTTTACAGTCAGCATCCCAATGGAAGTTTGTTCAGCCTACCAAATCAGAGGTCGGGGTCTAATTTCTCTGCTTGGGTTACAGCTCATAGCAACATTGGTACACCACTGTTTGTTAGGGCATTTTTGAGATATGGCTAAAGAATTGGCGGTTGCCGGGAAAAATATAGTCCAATCAAAAAATGTTTATCTCAGGAAATTGTATTTGATTTGGAGACAACAGAATCAGAATTACTACAGCTATAGCTGGAACTATTGTGTGGAGTTGTGGTTTTGGGTGTTGCCATGTTGAAATATGTACGGAGTGAGTTCCCTCCATTTCAT
Source organism: Triturus cristatus (assembly GCF_964204655.1). Lineage (NCBI taxonomy): Eukaryota > Metazoa > Chordata > Amphibia > Caudata > Salamandridae > Triturus > Triturus cristatus. The sequence goes on from NC_140580.1 coordinate 691,269,823, forward strand.
CATCTTGGATTTATCACTTTTTGACTCCCCGGTTTTGTACTTTCACTGTGGAAATGGACTGAAAGTACCAACTGCCAGTGTTTGCTTTTAGAAAAAGGTTGCTGCTGCACAGCTAGAGAAAGAGGCTGTGGGCTGTTTACATCCAAACGTGAGCACATTTATGTATACACATGTGGGGTCTGAGGGTGTAAGACTACTATCAAGCTCAGTACAGTATTTGAGCACAGGTAGCCTGTCTCAGAAGGGATTCTCCAGGGATTGTTGCTGACCTGATGAAATCTAGGGGTATGTGGAACTAGTGGAGTTTCACTCTGTGGATTTTCGCAGAGTTACATGAAAACTCCACGAGATTACAAGGAGTTCTGCAAATGGACGGAATTAGGCACATTTACGCAGCTTTTGAAGATGTTTAGCGCGAGAAGGTCGTTCCATGCTGAAAAATCAGCGCAAATGACACTGCACAGTGCACCAGAGAGTCCTTCTTCTCGAGTTGATTTTGCTGCTGCTGGAGCTACCCAAAATTGTTCTAGGGGATGCCAAATCTCGCTTGCGCTCTCCAAGTTACCCTCGGGGAACCACACGTGAAAAAAAACTCCACCAACTCCGCCGGAGGACAGGGATTTATCGACTACCCATAACATGAGTGAACATTTATAGTGTCCATCTGTAAAGGTGACTTAAAAGTCTGTATGCTTTACTGATTTACACATTGTGGATAAAAACTGTGCCTCAGCACTGTTTCACCCTACTTAGGCGCAAAGAGACTGGCCAGGTATCAACCCTAAGGTAAACATGTACCCAGAGTGCAGATCCACTGTCTCTTTCATCATAACTGCACTCCTTATGGCACTTGAGGAATTGTCATTTTTTTCTGGCTCAATTCATCACCAGAATCTAGGCCTTTGTCCCTCATACTAGGCTAAGTTAATTACTCAGCTAGCGGGAGGAGTATCAAAGACCTTCACACAAAATACAATCATTTGCTGGTGCTTCACCCAGTACCTGGGTAAGGAAGGGCAGTGGTAAGAAATCTTCATAAGCTAATTAACTCTTCACACTGCACCTGGACTGGGCAAGCCCAAGACCACAGAAAAGAAGGAGGAAGGCCAGATCTCTGGAACCACCAGCAAGAGGGGGTTCTCTTTGAAATGGAAGAAACCAGGCAGGTGTTTCAGTTGGAGATGGGGCTGAAGCTCTCATGAAAGGTCTTTCAATACACCACTTCAAGTCACCATGTTTAAATGTCCGTATTTCCCTGAATGTTGTACAGTGGAGTTGTGGCAGAGGTGGAGTTATGATTGAGATTGAGCAGAGGTGCCTACCTACCAGAAGTTTCCACCCCACTCAAAACCCCTGTGCAGAGGAGAGATTGTTGAGAGCTTATTGGACTTGAGAGTGACAGCAGCAACACAAATGACCAGCTGGAATGAGAAGCCACCTGACCCCTTTGAAAAGATGGGCTGAAGGACTTTGACTCTAATTGGCACCGAGGATCTGATAGTGTTTCTTCATGGTCGGTGGGGCTGGTCCCCTTATACCCTCTGAGGAAAAGTAGAGGGATTAACCTTCATGGTGGGGCCCAAGAGCATTCTCCTGGATCTTTTGTGAACAGGTCCTGTAGCTGGGTGATCCTGATCAGAAAGGGGGCCACTAACTCAACTGTTGGCACACAGATGCCCTGCAAGACAGCCAAAGCCATAGGAACATGGGAGAGCAGCAGGGAGGGTACTCAGCTGGTGGGGAAAAAAGCTCCAAGGCGAATACAGGGAACAGGAGCCTGGACAGAGAATAGACCCAACCTCAGGAGCTGTCAAAACGTAAAACTACATGAAGAAAGTAAAATTCAAAGACAAGGAGGCATGAAGACAGTGCTCCTAGTGGCTAGATCTACTAACCAGGAGCTAAACCACTCCGCAATTGAGCAGACTGTCTCTACGGGGCCAAAGAAAACAGTCTTGAAATGTTGGTGCCACAGGAAGGACCTCGCAGAGAACAGAGCATGTAGCATTCCACTCCATTTTATTTTATTTTAAATTCCCCCAGGGAAGGCTGAGCCCCAGGTGATCCACACTACCTCCATATCATACATTTTATTGGGAGGGGTGTTTATGAGCAACCTTCCCCCGTTGTGTTAGGCAATGGAAACCATCCCCTGGATCCCCATCTCTCCTGGACAGGTAAGAGGCAGATGACCGTTGCTGCACACCTTCCATGTTGCTGTGAGTCCTCCATCCCAGTATCCATTTTGGGGGAGCAGGGGGCACATCACCCAAATGCCTGGAGGCCCACTAGGATACAGGTGGGTAGTAACAAAATGCTGGCTCCCGAGCTGGCACAAGATCTGTGTCAGCTGGGTGGAGGGCTGGCTAAGCAGAGTGGGAGTAGGCCCCTCACACTTCCTTAACCAAAAGAGCATGCCCGGTGCCCTACTGAAATGCAGGGGCACCCAATCTTTAAAACAAAAAAGAAAAATACAGCACAAAGCCGTATAAAAAAAAACATTTCAGCAAAGCCACTCATCAACTACTTACAAACGCAGGCCAAAGAGTGCCCCATAAACCCTTGTGACAGGTCTTAGAATGTGCAGATCCTTCTTCTTTTGTGCTCCAGAGAAAAAGAACCAAGAATCATTTTAGTGAGTGGGGAGGCTGCTAGAGGTGCTGCCGCCCCAAGACGTTGTACCCCTAAATGTCAGCCTAAACCTCTCAGGGGATTACATTTATGACCACTAGGGTGGTCTTCTAGAGCTTGAGTGTGCAGTGGTTGGCCCTAAAGCTTCTATAGCAGTATGTTGAAAGTTAAAGAAAGACATTTTCACACATTGAAATAAATTAATAATGCTTTATTGACAATGCTAATATTATTAGTGAAATGTTATTTGTGATGATGATATTGACAGTTGATACTATCCATAATTATTCCAATGGTGGTGCATGTTTTCTGCTAGACATTTTTGCCTTTTACTCAAGTCTTTAAAATATCTGTACGAATTCTCTAAATAGAAGCACTACTTGAGGAATGGATAAGAAAGCAATTTCTGAGTAGCACAAACACATAAAAGAGGCTGAAATGCCTTAAGGAGAACTTTCAAAACAGCGTTTTCAGATTACATTTAATACACTAAAAAGAACATGAGATTACCAGCAGACACAAGAGTGCTCAGCTGTTACTAAAAATTGCTGTGGGTGCCAAGTTTATTAAAGTGAGGTAGTAGTAAGACCGTAGCAGCAAAAATCACAATAGAAAAGATAGCACTATATGTAGAAATTATAAAAGCATGGAGAGATAATAAAATCAGCAATATTGGAGTGACGCAAATAACTTCGAGGTAACAATCAATATTAAAGTGCTTTACGATAGAGGAAATAACCGTAATAAACAAAATTTCTTGAAAGAGGTCCATAGCAGCGAAATTGAACATGACACCAATGGCGTATGTAGTGGTTGTTAAAAGGCAAGGAAAGCAATGGTTTTGACAATGTATGTTTCAAATGCTGTGCATTATATTGCAAAGTTCTAAACAGAATTCAGACAAAGTGCGTAGTCTTACCCATGATAAACACCAGAAGCTGCATGCCACTCCAAGCTTTCTGCAAATAGGTTTTATCTTTTCAAGATTTAACTTTGGGCGCTCTTGTCAAGGTCTTTAAGGAGGTCATGTACCACTCTAATGTATTTTACCAAATTTAGCCAGTTCAGGGGCACATCATCAACAACCGGCGATAATTATCGCTAATCGGATTTAGCGCTAGGATAATTATTGCCGGCTATCGCTTGTTTTTATCGTGGAGGTAGCACGCTATCAGCAACGCTTATCTCCAGAGCAATAAAAATATCCAAGTTAGCTGCCAAATGTGCAATTATCACTGGGATTCCAGCGATAATCGCACAACGTTTGGTGCTACGTTGTTGATAGGGCACAGCAAACTTAACCATGATATCCACCTTCCATTGGATTCATGGCTAAGTCAAACTAAAAGCAGGCGTAAGGAAAGTAGCGATAACCGCGGTTAGCGCTACTTTTCTTATCGCTATGCTTGTTAGCATGCCGATTGATAATTGGAGAAATGTCGGTTAGCGACATTTCTCCAGTTATTTTCGGAAGAAACACCCACTTTGCATCTCATTAGAGATGCAAAGGGAGGAGTAGGGAAAAAGGGTGCTAACATGCAATTTTGCATGTTAGCACCCTCTTGTTGATAGGGCGATAATTTTATCTCCGCTTTTTTGGCTTTCTTGGCCCTCCAACATGAATTCACGGCTAATCAAAATCCTCTTAAATATTGGGGCTGCCTAAAGACTCTCCTGTATGCTTTTAGATGGAGTTGTTCCGTGGTTTTAGTAAGTTGTCCCAGGAAAGCTTCATGGCCATAGGTGATCGAGGTAGTAGGGTGGCCCTGAGCACCCTTCGTAGTGGGGCTGAAGAGGGACTTTCTAATAAAGTGTTAAGCTGTCAAAGTCTTGTAGCGATGAGTGAGGCCTTTTCTTACAGGTGGCTCAACTGAGTTTTAGTACCACGGTTTGTGGAAAGTTACACACACAAGTAATTGTACGATTGCCAAGAGCCAAAAGTCCAGCAATAGTTTGATTTGTTGGTTGACCTCCCCCATGTTGTAACTTTTGTTTTTGACTCATTTGCCATCATTTTATTTGCCTCATTGTACTAATGGGGGGAATTTAGGGCTTTCTGAATCCAAATTTTGGAAAAGTCCAGCAGGATGATGTCATCAGCATATTGCAGTATAGTGATCTTACCAACTCTAATTGTTGGCGGGATTAGATTAGCATAGCTTTGGGCCGCTGACATGTCCACAGTGTACACATTAAATAGCAAGGGAGCAAGGACACACTCTTGTTCTAATCCATTATTCGTGGGGTTTTTCCTCATTGTTACCATTTGGGACAGCTTAACTCTTACTCATGTTGAGGAGTGCAAAGATATTATTGCATTAAGAAGATTATTCGGGATGCCCCAGACCTGAAGTGACACCCTGACAAAGCTATTAAGCTTGCCTTTTGTTTGTGACACTTCATTTTATTGTGTCTAGTATAGGTGTGGGGATTGTGATTATAGGCTTCATGACTTGCTAAAGCCGTGAACTGTTCTGACGGTGTCACCAAAAGTATATCCAGGTACTTTATTATGTATTTGTAAATGAATGTGTATTATTCAGTAGTGTATGGGTAATTAAGTACTTTTCTTTTTTATAATTCAAAGCACTGACTGGGCAATGATTTATTGTGGTGGTTTGTTTTGTACCAGCAAGCTTGAGGTACCAGTCTACCCCACCCTACCCCGAGTAGGCCTTGTCAAAACCTACAGTTGGTTATCCGTAAAGTGAAAGATTGAAGATATACTCCTCATGAAGGACTCCCATCCTTTCCAACTAATACCCCACTTTCTAACATAATGAAAAAATGCAAATTGAAACAGGTTCAGCAGTTGCTGAAATACCTGAGCTTTCCTTAGAAAGGTGTTGCACTAGGAAGGACAGTCATTAGGCATTTGTAACAGCACTGCAGGAAGCATTTAAAGTTGCTCATGCTATCAAGATATGCAACCAGTGTGGCAAAAGAGAATCTAGAGATATTCATGGTGTTTCTGGTAGAATGATGTGGAAAATCCATTGACTGCCAAGGAGGTCTGTTGACTGCCATTCGAAAACATCTTTTGATGTAGTGCATTCAACAGGCATTGGAACTGAGTTTAACAGGCGTGGGTATTAATTGGAATCAGTGATGATGTGTCAAGGACTGGCCATAATATTGTGCACAAAAAGAGACCGTATTTCATTTCTTGTATTTGTCTCAATTCTGGAAGTAGAAACACTCAACGGGCTGTGTGGGCCAATGAGAATATGAGATAGAAAAAATATTCTGAGTGCTGTATGCCAGAGGAGAAGACAACAATTAGTTGATGCAATGTTAGGAAGCCAGGGGTTTTTGTTCTCTGGGGACCGTGTCCAGTGTCCCAGGGATGTGGTCATGGTTTTCAGACTCCGCGATACAACCTTGCTATGAACTTGCACTTGAGACTGTGGCAGACGGCAGAGAGGTGGTTGAGGAAGCAAGAGAGGGTGGAGAAACAGGATAATATAGCTCAGCACTTCTTGGGTGAAGTGTAAAGAGCTCTAATATTCCAGTAGAACCTGACCATTCTGGAAAAGCTGGTATATTCTGGAAGGCGTCAAAAGGTTCTAGACACTTCTGGATCAGTCAAAGTTGGAAAGGTTAAAGTATCAATCACAGTATTATGCTTTGTTTGGCAACAGCTAGAGGTGGGTTCTCGATTCCAGTCACAAAGTTTACACTGTTTCTGTTCCCTGTTCATTTTTGTTTTCCGCCACTTCAGTTAAGGTGGTTTGGGCAGATGAGGTTAACTCTTCCTTCCCCAGATTCTGAGCTCTGCTTGCTGCCATTAAAGAATTCCTCTTCCTACATTGAACACTCCAAGTCATCCTGGCACCTGGATTCTCTAGCACTGGAGGTAGACCTTCGGATTCAGTTCCTAGATTGCTTCATGAGGGCTAGTCACTGCATGTTCACTTGTATGCTCTGGTAAGGCATTCTATTGAGACACTCAAGACATATTTAAATTAATGGTGAGAATGCTGGAGCAGAGTTTTCAGTTTGAAAATTCTGGGGCTTTTGAAGCTCTGGCATGTCTATTCGTTGTATTAATTTATTAATAATTAATAATTAATTATTTGTCTTGTGCAAGTGCGTTTATATTAATCAATCCGTTTGTCCTAACAAGAGAGAGTTACACGTGGGTGTGCATAAATGTGCTGTTTTAGAAAATAACGTGCATGTTTTCATGTTTAAACGTTGCTATGTGCTGTTTATTTTTGAGCACAAAACGCTTTCTGAATTAATGCTTTTCTATGTTGCAAGTGCTAGATAAATGCATACACATAAGGGTATTAGTGGGGTTAACACTGTTTAATCACTATGCTGTGGTAACGTTGTTTTGTCTCTTTTAATTAAGATGGTCTATTGAGGCCTATGTTGGCCTAAGAAAAGATGGCCGACTTGTGAGCCTGGCTGTGATTTATAATATGAAAACTGTGACGAGGGAGACCCCTGCTGGAAATGGTCCTGAAGCTAACTGACCATGGTCCTTGCTTGAAAAACTTTCCATGAGGACAGCAGCAGTTTTTGGGAAGTCTCCAAGTGAAATGAAGGTGTCCTTGGCAGCCTTGGGAAACAAAGGAGCCTTAGAGAGAAGCTCTGAACTGTGGCTCGATAGCCGAGGAGAAGCAGGATTAATGTGATACATGTTTTATTTTCTTGGTTCCTGTTCCGTAGTTTTCATTATGTGTACTTTTCCTGAGCGGAGATTCTCAAATGTAGCGATGTTACATCCTTTCCTTCTCGCTCTGCTCAGCAAGTCCGACGGACATTATAGTTTTTTCTATGTTCCCAATGTATCTTTCTATTGTTTAGAAACTATAAGAGATGTTAGCCTAGAGAGGGTCTTTGCCACTTGCCATTTTGCCTTTGCCGCGTACCGAATCTGCGTTGCTGAGGATTGATGCTGAAGGGACTTCGTCTTGAGAGACATTTACCGAGAGACTTGTCCTGACCCATTCTGACATTTAGCTAGAATAGGTAACTATGAGAAATGATTTACTCTAATTGATTTTCTTTGACTAATTTTAGATAAAGCAATATAATTTTAAACATGGTGTTGGATATTCTTTCTTGTCAATTATTGGGTTTGCGTTATTGATTATTGTTGTATATATTGTATAGATTATGCTTAGGGACAGTCACAAAAACCAGGTCTTATCGACCTCGGTATAGATGCAGGGTGTTTAGGAGTGTTTCCTTCCACAGGTTTATTGGTGGTAGAGTATTTGAGCGTATGTTAGTGAAATGGGCCCTAGCGTATGATGTATGCATGTGCGTGTAACTGTGAGATTACTTTATTCGTGGTAGTGGGAATATTGTACACACCCTGATCTCTATCAATTTCCTGGTAGCAGAGTTTGATGGTTTTTGATGATTGTCTTGATTAGATAAGATTGTTTTTATTGATTATTGATTATTGGTTCATGTTGGTATATGTACTAAAACTATATGTTGGAGTCGTAATGTTGAGTTATATGTAGTGCTTCTGGAACTTGGAAGCTGTAGCAGTTCCGTAGTAGGGCAGAGGGAAGTATATGCTGCTCTCGGGAAAGACGGAATTGTAAGGAATAACGTGTGACAATTGAAGTTGCGCGTCACATTGTCTGGGTTCGGAATTAGTGACATCGTCGTATGTTACTATTAGATATTTCTGGTATAAAAGGAGTGTGTATGATAGTGAAGGTTATCTGTGAAACTCTGGTCTTAAGTCCCAGGGATCCGTAAGGATTTCCGTTAAAGCTTATCGCGGAAGGAGTAATAGGTATTCTCTAAGCTTATTTGAAGAACTGGGCAAAGAAAGCTGGCTTAGTTAATGTGAGTTATAATTCTGTAGTGGAGCAGATTGTCTGTTCTCGGGAAGCAGGATTCTGTGCGTATGTACTATATTTCCTTTGTATGAATGTGCGTGAATGTTTGTACATTTAGTTGATTGTAAGACTCTTTGGACAAGTCCTAGAGGAAACAGTTAATGAATGTATGTTAGTAGGGCAGAGTAGTAGAAGTGCTACTGTGTCAATGAAAGGTCTCTTATGAAATAGACTCTCTTTTACTATTCTGTGGTTAGCGAAGCAGACAATGGAGATGTTTTTATGTTGTAACTAATAGATTTTGTAGAAATTTGACACGAAGTCTACTGAAAGGATTTTGTAAAGGAGGGGTAGACGAGTGACAGAAGACAGGAGACAAACTGCAGCGACTGTTGACGTCAGAAAGACCGCGCTCTGATTGGATGGTAGATCAGAATAGTGCTCGCGCTAGGATTGGTGCGTTAGTGTGAGCCGCGCAAGGATTGGAAGGGCTATTTAGTGACGTAGACGTTCCAGGATTGGTGCGTTAGTGTGAGTCGCGCTGCAATTGGTTGAAAATTCGTATTGTATTTTTATAATACGGAAAGAGTAGAGAGTTCTTTGTAAACGCTAAAATGTATTACCAAGAAGAGAAAAAGAAGGAGACATTTTTTGGTAAAATTAAAAAGTGGTTTAGCAAGGATAAAAATGTTAAAACAAGAGAGGGTGAGTTGTTACCTCCACCGAAAACACCTGCATCCTTCATGGCTGCAAGACATGGGTTTCATACCTGTATATGGTTGGAGAATTGGGTTAGGTATACTAAAGAAGATGGTGTTCTAGCATTTCCAGAACATGGTTCATTTAATCTGGCCGTGTTGAGATATTTACGGGAAAAGATGCTATGTCTTGACCCGAAACCGAGACCTACACAGTTCAAGGCTTTAGTGGATTGGGAAGAAGAAGTACATGAGAGAGAAAAACAAAGATCTGGAGGGTACTATAGGTATATGTTTGGGAGGAGACATGATCGTGAGACTCATCATGATCGAATGAAAAGGTGGCGAGATGTTAGTATGTCAGAGGGATTATATCCGATGAGAACAGTTGAAGGAGGAGCAGAAAGGGTTCCTGAGTCAGAAATAAGAAAATATGGAGTTAATGAGTATGAGGATGAGGTCTTGAATGACATGATTTACAAAAGACCACCTCCATATAGACCAGAACCGGACAAAAGTACACCAGTTGTTTCTCCGATAAGAGATACAGTTTGTGTTAGTGAGACAGAAAATGAGACGCCTGAGGTAAGAAGTGATCATTACCTTGATGAGAATGCCAGACAATTAGCCAGAACTACAACAGAGTTGACAGAGAAGATTAGGAAGTTAACGAAGAATATAGAAGCTGTTACAGTGCCTGTAACAATAGGTCCAGTTATGCCTGTGTTTGACAAACAGAGGACAGGTGAGAATGGACTGGTGATTCCATATGTTGGGAATAATCTGTCAAATTCAGTTGGTCCTTCAGGAGATTCAGGCAAAAGAGCAGAAAGAAATGACCTGAGACAATCAAGACATGACACATGTAGTGAAATATTGGATGCTAGTGAAGCTAGTTGTTCAGGGATGCCAATTTTAGAACCGCAAAAAAGAGTGGTTCCAGTGAGAAAAACTGCTGAAATAACAGTTGATGATTTGAATGATTGGATGAAGGTTCTACAGAAAAAGGATAAAGATTCACAAGTAATTGATGTAGCTAAGTTACGTGTAGAACTAGAAGAGCTTGTCACAGGAACAGTTCCAACAGAGATTCTGAAGAGTCATCATGATGGTGAACTAATGTTTATGTGCAAAAGTGTTACCTGGAGAGCAAGAAATACACATGACAGGCTAAGAGCAATAGCAAATGAACAGGGAGTTGACATTGATAAAGTGAAAGCTTTACAAAGAACTTACAGGGTGGATTTTACAGAGAAGGACATTGAAAATTTAAATGCTACTGGTAGAACAGGACAGATTAAAGAAATGGTAGCATTATTGCGAAGATGGGGTGATGTAGAAAAGTGGAAGGATAGGTGGTACAAGAAAAGAGATGAGGCTGAAGATAGAACAACTTATTCAGCATTTCCAGTGAGAGAAAAGGAGAAACCAGTGGATAATTATCCTATGAGAGAAATACCTGGAGGAGGATATGTACATGTTCCATGGACCAGACAGGATATTTTATCATTCACGAATGATTTCCCTCGATTGAGAGAAAAGCCCGTCGAGTGGTATAGGCAGGTAGATAGATTTGTGAAATTGTCAAAAGTGCTGTGGGTTGACCTGAATAGTCTGTTTGATATAATTGTTCCAGCAGACTTGTGGACTGAGTGTAAAATAGTTGTGAGTTGGCCTACTGAGGAATATCCAAGAGACCCAAGAACAGGGGCACCAGATCCAGAGGTAATGAGGAAGTATGATCAGGTGATGGTATACCTGAAGAGTAAAGTACCTGCAAAAGAGACAGACTGGGTAAAGATAGATCGAACACAACAGGAAGCAAAAGAATCAGTTCATGCTTTTTACGAGAGGCTGATACTGGCATTTAAACAATTCAGTGGAGATGAACACCTGGGTGACAAAGATTTGAGTCATTTTGTATACAGATTTGTATATGGCCTTAGACCTGAAATTGGTGAGAGAATTCGTGAGCACACAGTGGATTGGCAGAGTAAGAAAGTAGATGAGATTCTGAGGCATGCAAAATACTTCAGTGATGAAATTGAAGCAAAACAAAGAAAGCTGAAAGAGAAAGCAATGTGGGCACAAGTGAAAGTTGCGGAGAGACAGGAAGCACAGTTAGTGGAACAAGCAAATAATCCAGGAAATAATGCAGGGAATAGACCTAGATATGCAGGAAAAGGAAAAGGAAGTCTTGAGGAAGCGAAGAAAAAGTTCCCTTGTCACAACCGTGGCCAATTGGGGCATTGGAGATCGGAGTGTCCTAATCCACCATTAGTGAGTAATGAAAATAAAACTTTAAATCAACAGGTGCAGAACGAAGGAAATAATCAACAGCAGCAACAACAGAAAGTTGTGAGACAGCAGAGTCAAGAGCCAAAACCGCCCTTGCCGCAGAATAGAGGGTTACAAAAGTATAATCAGGATTCAGGATTCTACAATGATGAGCAGGTAAACAAACCAAGACGTTCTAACAAAGTACAGCAGTACTTGTTAAAGAGTGAAGGGAGTGAGTCTGAGGGTGATTATTGACGGTGCCGAGGAGAGGAAGAAGAGTGCATACTTGGTGCAACTCTAGAAATAGACCAGGCAGGACCATTTGTGGATGGGAAAATAAATGAGGAGAGTGTTACTTTTTTGGTAGACACAGATGCGACAAGATCAACTGTCAGGTCAACAGATGTTAGAAATCTTCCTCTCTCGGATGAAGCAATCCAAGTAGTTGGTGTAGCCAATACACAAATCAAAACACGTCTTACTGAACCTGTAAGAGTACAGATAGGGAAATTTTCAGACATGCACAGATTTATTGTCTGTGACACGAGTCCAGTGAACCTATTGGGTAGGGATTTGTTGTGCAAAATGAACTGCACAATTTTTTGTACACCGGATGGAATAGCCTTTGAGACACCAGATGAAGATGTTTTGTACCGAGTGACTCTAGAAAATAGAGAAAGTGAGTTAATTGGTGCATTTGCTGTGTTTAATCCGGAGGATTTGCCTCAAGAGCTGAGAGACACAGTGAAAAGGACAGTTTGGGATTTTACTGGAGAGGATGTGGGATTGATGAATAATGTAGATCCAGTGAAAAGTGCAGTAAAAGAGGGAATTACATATCCTAACATTCCTCAATACAAAATGACACCAGAAATAATTGAAGGGATAACTCCTATAATTGAGAAAATGATTCAGCAAGGAGTCCTGAGAGAACTACTGAGTAGTCCGTGTAATTCACCGATAATGGGACTAAAAAAGCCCAATGGGAAATTTAGGATCGTACAGGATTTGAGAAAAGTTAATCAAATTGTGGTGGCATGTTGTCCTATTGTGCCAAATCCATCAGTGATTCTGTATCAAATTCCACATGATGCTGAGTGGTATACAGTGATTGATTTGTGTCATGCGTTCTTTTCAATTCTATTGCATCATGATAGCCAGCCGATTTTTGCATTTAGGTTTGGCCAGCGTATCTTAGCATGGTGTCGAATCCCACAGGGGTATACGGAGAGTCCTTCGATATTCAATCAGTTATTGAAGAAATCGTTGGAAAGTTTGATCATGCCCGAGAGTTCAGTGCTAGTGCAATACATTGATGACCTATTGGTGGCATCAAAGACACGTGAAGCTTGTGAAGTAGATACCATAGCTTTACTGAATCATCTGGCAGATGGAGGGTTAAAGGTGTCTCCAGCCAAATTACAGTTTTGCAAGAAAGAGGTGCATTATCTTGGACACAATATTGAAAAGGGTCTGAGAAAGGTGACTACTGACAGGATCACAATAATCAGAGAAATGAAAGCTCCAAAAACCCAGAGAGAAGTGAGAATGTTCCTGGGTATGGTGGGTTATTGTCGTCAGTGGATAATTAATTTTTCCTTGATAGCAAAGCCACTGATTAAACTGACAAAAAGTGAAATGACGGATCCATTGGATCTAGATGCAGAACAAATGGCAGCATTTGAAGAGCTCAAAAGTAAAATGTGTGAGGCTCCAGCTTTGGGTATGCCTGACTATGAAAAAGAATTTGAGCTGTACTGCAGTGAAAGAAATGGATGTGCACTTTCAGTGTTAATTCAGAAGCATGGATTACTGAGAAGGCCTATTGCATACTTCTCATCGACACTTGACCCTGTAGCTGTGGGTGTACCAGGTTGTCTGAAATCTGTGGCTGCAACATGCAGGAGTCTGGAACAGAGTGAGGGAATCATAATGGGATATCCTGTAAGGGTATTCGTACCTCACAATGTGGCAATTCTTTTGACAAGAAGCAGGACTCAGTACATGTCACATAGTCGATTGACTAAATAAGAAAAAGTGATTCTGGGAGCATCAAATGTGACTCTTGAGAGATGTGTAAATGTGAATCCAGCGACACTTTTACCAGATATTGAAAATGTGGGTGTGAAAATGGAAGATGATCATGATTGTTTGGATGTGCTTGAGTACTGTACAAAACCAAGACCAGACATAAGGGATCTACCCTTGAATGAGAGTGATCATGTGTTGTTTGTGGATGGATCATGCCTGAGAAATGATGATGGTGTGCTATGTGCAGCATATGCGGTATGCAAAGTTTCAGAGGTCATGGAAGCATCACCATTGAAAGGAGTGAAATCTGCGCAAGTTGCTGAATTGATAGCATTGACAAAAGCTTGCGAAATTGGGAAAGATTTGAGGACGACTGTATTGACTGATAGTCAGTATGGATTTGGAGTGGTGCATGATTTTGGCCAACTTTGGCTACAAAGAGGTTTCTTGACATCGAGTGGAACTCCGATAAAGAATGCTGAAATGATTGGTAAATTGCTTGAGGCGATACAGCTGCCTAAGGAGTTAGCAGTTGTAAAATGTGCTGCCCATGGACTAGGGGAGGATTTTATAACGGTCGGAAACCGTTATGCCAACGATGTTGCGCAATACTGTGCCAAAACAAATCAGTCCATCAACAGGGACAGAGAAGGGGAAATGTCTTTACTCTCTGTGATGTTTACTAATGTCTTAGAGACCTGGGATGAAGTGAAACAGTTGCAAGATGAGGCAGGAGAGGAAGAGAAAAAAGATTGGATTGTGGCAGGATGTGCTCCAAGAGAAACAGACCATGTTTGGGTCTACAGAGATGGCAGACCAGTGATGCCCAACTCCATCTTGTCGTCAATGGCAAGGATGTATCATGGCCAGGGACATTTGGGGAGGGACGCGATGGTTAGGTCGTTCAAGCAAACCTGGTACAATGCAAAGTTCAGGACAATTGCAGAAAGCAACTGTCAGAGGTGTTTAGTTTGTCAGCAATTTAACACTGGGAAAAAGACAGTGGTGAGTCTGGGGACAATAGGCAGAGAAGGAGGTCCTTTTACAAGAATGCAGATTGATTTCATTGAGATGCCCCAAGTAAACAGACTGAGGTATGTTCTAGTGGTAGTCTGTTTGTTTTCAAGGTGGGTGGAAGCTTACCCGACTAGAAGAAATGATGGATTAACAGTGGCAAAGTTACTGTTAAGGGAGTTGATTCCTAGGTACGGGTTTCCAGTAACAGTTGAGTCTGATAGAGGTGGACATTTTCAAAATGAGCTCATGGCTTTGATTTGTGAAGCATTGAAAATACAGCAGAAGCTACATTGTGCATACAGACCAGAGGCTTCTGGTATGGTTGAGCAGATTAATGGCACAATCAAGAATAGAATTGGAAAAATGTGCTTAGCCACTGGCATGAAATGGCCAGATGTTTTACCTCTAGTTCTGATGACTATGAGATCTACTCCAGATAGAACTACTGGTTTGAGTCCGCACGAGATAATCATGGGACGTGCAATGCGCCATGCATTCATGCCTGTCAATAAATTGGTGACAATAACTGATGACATGATTTTGGATTACTGTAAAGGCCTGGCTGACGCAGTTCATTCTGTGTTTCACCAGGTTGGAGAAGAAGGTACCACACTTGAGAAGAAGCAAGCCCATGATCTGAGTCCAGGAGACTGGGTGAGGATAAAAGTTCACAGAAGAAGAAATTGCTTGATTCCAAGGTGGGGAAGGCCGAGACAAGTTATTCTGACTACGACGACTGCAGTAAAGTGTGCTGGAGTGAAGCACTGGGTACATGCAAGTCATACTCTGAGAGTTCCAAACCCAAAAGAAGGGACTGGTAAAGAGTATTTTGAAGAGTCAGATTCCAGCGATGATGAAGATACAGAATCAGTGGGGAAAGAAGTAGGAAAAGCTTCGAATGAACCACTGCGAGTATCAGAGAAGAGATCGAATACTGTAAAAGAGCCTGAAGTTTCAAACAGCAGTGAAGGAAAAAGAAAAGAAAAGAGAAATCACACAGAGACTACTCCTGAATCAGAAGAGGAGGAGATTGAAGAACCACTTGAGATTATACTTGAAGAAGTAGGGTCAGAAGAAGATAGAGAGGGACAGATTGCGGAAGACCCCCGAGGAGGTGTAGGGAACATTCTTGATGAGCCAGGTGAAGGGACAAGTAGACAGCAAGAAGATTGCGTGTCGGAGACCCGAGGAGGGACAGGAGTAGGGAAGTCTCAAACAGTGGTGAAAAAATCTGTGGAAAAGAAGAGAGCTGCTGGAAAGCGGAAACAAGAGGCACTTGAAACAGATGATGAGGATGAACAAACAGAGGGTCGAGTTCTGAGAAAGAGAACTTGGATTGGAGAAAGAAGTAATAAAGAAATAAAGCCGAAAAAGGTGTTAAGAGGATATCGTTGGCCTAACAACAGAGTTAAGAGGCTGAGATACAAAATAATAAGAGCAAATACATCGAAAGCTGAACAAGTGAATGAAGTTTCGAGTCAACGTTCAAAAGCTGAAGGAGAAGAATCAAAGGAGTCAAATGAACCAGTAGAAATAAAAAGAGTAAGAAAACCCAACCAAAAGTACAGATCACCGGAATGGTCTTATGTGGCACTGTCTGAAGGAGGAAAAGAAGAAGCAGTGACTCGAGATAATCCGGAAGAGATCTTGAGAGAAGTGGTTGAGGAAGATACTGGTGAAATTCTGAAAGTACTCTTGACTGACATTGGAGAAGAGTCGAGTACTGAGGATTTTGATGTTGGAGATCTAATACAATTTGATGTTGAAGAAATTGAAGTGAAGAATGACAAGTATCCAAACTGAATAAAGGAAGGATTCACTTGGATTAAGTGAACGGAAAGATCATTTGGAAAAACTGAAAGCTGAAGAATTGCTGAAGAATTGAAGAAGTTCAAACAGTAGTGGAGTAGTAGAGGCTAAACTAAAATGGCTAACATAGAGGATAATAGAAATAGATGTGCCTTCTTTAAGAGGTGGTGTAGGATGTGCTGCTGCTGTACTGGATTATTAATGCTTCTATGGGGTGTTTTGGTTTTATTAGTTACTTTTAAAGTAGAGTTTGAGATGCATACAGAGAATGTGACAAATGTAGAGAAGAATTCACAAAAAGTAGTTCCAATTAGAATTAGTAATACTTACATACACAAAGATAGGTCAATTAATAACTTTTCTAGTAATGTTTTTTCGAAACTGTTATATGAATATGTGAAGACAATGGAAGTAAGGGATTGCTACGTCTGTATGCAATTACCTGCATCCGTTTCAGAGGGGGTTACTTATCATCATTTACCAGCTACATATGGTATTTCCTGTAGTATTTTAAGTAGTGTTTTTTATTTGTTAGGGAAGGTAGATTACAAGATGTCTAACAGAGATAGTATTTTTGGGCATTTGCCAATGAACAAAGAGCTCAATCCAGCTAAAGAAGCTAACACTTTTGGTGAGATTTTTATTGAAGAAAAAGGATTAACATTAGATTACATTTTTAAGAATAATTTAACTTGTAGTTTGAAAGGAGAGGAGAAAGCTTTCCTGGATATGGTAGAAGAAAGGAGATTGAACATGCATGAGAAAGCAGGAAAATATAAAGTGAGTGAGACAATTTGGGACATTGAGATGGGAAAAGAGTTGAAGAATGGGGCTAGTCCAACTTTAGCTCTAGATGCACCACAGAAGGGTAAACTTTGTATTACAAGAAGGAAATCCCAATATGATACATATTTTGTCGGGACTAGTGAGTGCCATGATACATACTTCATTGCAACAGGTTGGGGTTTCAGAGGTGGAGAAGATACAATTTTTCCAGGAGTATATTATGTTTGTGGGAATAAGGCTTATTACAAGTTGCCTGACCATTGGTATGGCACATGTTATGTGGGCCTAGTTTTTCCAAAGATTTTTCATATAGATAAAATAACAGATGTAGAGCATATTAACTTACTAATGCGTTTTAAGAGAGAAACTTGGTCTGAAATAGTGGGTGATATTTTTGGGGTTTTGATTCCAGCAGTGGGAATTTCTTTGAATGCTTATGGAATTCGGAAACTGTCCACAGTGGTTGATCGCTTATCGACAAATACCGCTGGAGGGTTTCTTTTGGTGAATACGGAATTAAGTGCCGTACGTGCCATGTCTATGCAAAATCGACTTGCCCTTGATATTCTATTGGCCAAGGAGGGTGGAGTCTGTGGAATGCTGAAAGTTCAACATTGTTGCACTTACATTCCAGACGAAAGCAAAGACCTGAAGGTGTATATCAAAAATATTACTGATTTGCATGAAGAATTAGTACCACTTGAAGCTGAGAGTTTATGGACTAAAATAGCTAATAAAATGATAGCTGTTAAGGATTTTATTGCAAAAATAGGTAGTACTATTATAGGTAGAATATTGTTTCCCTTGTCTTGTATAATTGTTGCTTTATTAATAATAAGATTGGTGTGTGTGTGTTGTAAAAACAGGGGAGGGAGAAAGAAATTGAATAAAGAAAAGAAAAACAAGAAGTTGAAAAGAGAACCTCAAGAAATTGAACTAGAAGAATTGAGGGAGAGTGTTTACTTAGAGACAAAAAGGGATGATGAAAGAGTGACTGGTGTCTAATGTTGTGTAAAGGGGAAAAGACATTTCCGATTTCTCCTAAAATAGGGACTAAATTTTCACTAATTTTTTTTTTGGGGGTTTATTTGGTGATAAAATCACCAAAGGGGGGATTGCTGGAGCAGAGTTTTCAGTTTGAAAATTCTGTGGCTTTTGAAGCTCTGGCATGTCTATTCGTTGTATTAATTTATTAATAATTAATAATTAATTATTTGTCTTGTGCAAGTGCGTTTATATTAATCAATCCGTTTGTCCTAACGAGAGAGAGTTACACGTGGGTGTGCATAAATGTGCTGTTTTAGAAAATAACGTGCATGTTTTCATGTTTAAACGTTGCTATGTGCTGTTTATTTTTGAGCACAAAACGCTTTCTGAATTAATGCTTTTCTATGTTGCAAGTGCTAGATAAATGCATACACATAAGGGTATTAGTGGGGTTAACACTGTTTAATTACTATGCTGTGGTAACGTTGTTTTGTCTCTTTTAATTAAGATGGTCTATTGAGGCCAATGTTGGCCTAAGAAAAGATGGCCGACTTGTGAGCCTGGCTGTGATTTATAATATGAAAACTGTGACGAGGGAGACCCCTGCTGGAAATGGTCCTGAAGCTAACTGACCATGGTCCTTGCTTGAAAAACTTTCCATGAGGACAGCAGCAGTTTTTGGGAAGTCTCCAAGTGAAATGAAGGTGTCCTTGGCAGCCTTGGGAAACAAAGGAGCCTTAGAGAGAAGCTCTGAACTGTGGCTCGATAGCCGAGGAGAAGCAGGATTAATGTGATACATGTTTTATTTTCTTGGTTCCTGTTCCGTAGTTTTCATTATGTGTACTTTTCCTGAGCGGAGATTCTCAAATGTAGTGATGTTACATCCTTTCCTTCTCGCTCTGCTCAGCAAGTCCGGCGGACATTATAGTTTTTTCTATGTTCCCAATGTATCTTTCTATTGTTTAGAAACTGTAAGAGATGTTAGCCTAGAGAGGGTCTTTGCCACTTGCCATTTTGCATTTGCCGCGTACCGAATCTGCGTTGCTGAGGATTGATGCTGAAGGGACTTCGTCTTGAGAGACATTTACCGAGAGACTTGTCCTGACCCATTCTGACATTTAGCTAGAATAGGTAACTATGAGAAATGATTTACTCTAATTGATTTTCTTTGACTAATTTTAGATAAAGCAATATAATTTTAAACATGGTGTTGGATATTCTTTCTTGTCAATTATTGGGTTTGCGTTATTGATTATTGTTGTATATATTGTATAGATTATGCTTAGGGACAGTCACAAAAACCAGGTCTTATCGACCTCGGTATAGATGCAGGGTGTTTAGGAGTGTTTCCTTCCACAGGTTTATTGGTGGTAGAGTATTTGAGCGTATGTTAGTGAAATGGGCCCTAGCGTATGATGTATGCATGTGCGTGTAACTGTGAGATTACTTTATTCGTGGTAGTGGGAATATTGTACACACCCTGATCTCTATCAAGAACACTGTGGGCCATTTCTTCCAACTTAACTCTGGTCAGTTGACCTTTGTAGCAGCCCTAGAGGAAAAGGGGTTGCTATCAGTTTAAATGTCCAAGTACAGTGTGATCAGTACAATCACACAATAAAAGTCTGAGTCAGTACCTTGAAGTTAAAATATTAATTACAAACTCAAAGCTAAACTGATATAAATCAATCTAAAGAACATGATATAAATATATGGAATTATCAAGTACGAAGACCTAATTATCCTACTGTATTGGTCCTCAGCAGTAAAGAGAATGTGTGAATATCAGGTGCATATTTACAAGCCCCTATCGCCACAGGAACGTAACTTTTAACAATGGTCCTGTGGCATTAGGGGCTTTGACTGATTTACAATGGTGCATTGAGCTGCTAACACTGTCTTGTAAATAAGGCATCCTTTCACGCTATACTTAGCGGGCGTTCTGCCGCAACACCCATTGATTTTGATGCTGCCCCCTATTCATAGGGTATGCTCAGACGTGAGTCCCGTGCTCTCCATGCCACTGGAATCAAGCTATCCTGGCTGAAGAGGGGTGAAACCCTGAAACCGGTCCTAGGATGCTTGGTTCCAGTCCAGGGAGGACCTGGCTTGGCAGTTCAGGCTGGACTGTTCCCATGAGGCACAGGGTCAAGAATGATTTCCATATGGCTGGGTTCAAACTGGAATGGCATGGTGAGCAAAAAAACGAAGGATTTAGGCCCAGATCTCTGTACTGGGGTGAATGTATGACATTGTTCTGCATTCTTTCCATCAACTGTTGTTTTTTCATTTACAAGGGTGGCATAAATAGGAGGCAGCACCAAAATTAAGACCAGGAAAAACTGGTGTTAACGTGGCAAAACAAGAAGAAATGCTTTATTTCTCCTTGTTTTTGCTCTTTCTATGTGTGCTGCATTGTGCAGCACACATAGAAACAGCAAAACGCCATGAATGAATGTTTATGTGCAGGAAGGGGCACGTTCCTGAACATAAACAATCATTACAAAAATGACGATTTGCAACTTCAATTTGTGCTGCAATAGTGGTTTCAAATCACCAATTGTGCAGGAAGGGTCATATATATATATATGGTTTAGCCAAATGTTGAAGGATGGAGCAAAATTAATCTACTTCAGTACCCACTCTGATGGCGAGCAAGCCATCACAAAAAATCAGATCATTATCAGATTAGAACAATCAAAACCTAGCATTCTTGAGCACCTTTCTTCTTGATTCGTCTAAACGCTTTATATCATCATGATATCTACTATCACTCCCTTCTAGATCCACATCTGTGCTCTCTTTCTCTTTACTCCCTGAACTCCTTGTCTAGCTTGTGCATGCTGATATCCTTTAAAGATCAAAAATAGGAATATCGCACAAAGGGCGATTAACAAATGAGGTTTCAGAATAGCACCCAAAATTCCTCTTCAGAAACTTCCAAACCATCGGCCAATCGAGGCAAATCCATTCCCAATAGCTTTCTGAGCAACTTTCACTTCCAGCTCCATCAAATCCTTCATCAAACCACATATATTCTTAATGTACTTCTCCAGATCCTCACTTTTATCTGGGATACGAGTACAGCATTGCTGAACTTTTAACATCCGATAGACTTAAACCTCATTTGTGAGCAAAAGGTCTAAAGCAAGATGATTTTGCAAGACCATAGACCTTCTCGCAATCATCTCAGTATTTACATAGAAGAAGGATTTTTCAATACCAGTGGCTAATTTATCCAGTATCGTAGACAGCTTTTGAATCTTCAAATCATTCAGGATCACTCCTACAGATGGGATCATGCCACCAAAAACATCCCCTAATACTTCTGGGGCACTAACACCTTGTTTTGTTCTGAATTTCTGAATCTCTTTTCCCATACGGTATCGTAACATTTTTCCACATGTTACATTTTTTGGAAAACTATGCCAAGATTACATGTGCCATTCCATCGGTGGGACGATTTAAAATTTGTATTGTGCCAAAAAATAAAATATACTCCAGGTATCACAGAATCTTGCCATATACTTGGTGCACCATATCTCATTAATATTATCGCATGCTTACATAAGGCAAATGTAAATCTAAAATATGGCCTAGTCAAACGTAGACGGACGGAGTCAAAATTATGATACTGCAATGGTTTTTGTCTTATAGGATTATTGGGGTTATCAGTCAGTTCATTGCATACTGAGGGTTCATGCCACATACCTAACACCAGTGTGTGCTTCCGAGTTCAGTGGACTGAAACCCTTAAGGAGTGTTTACTTTCTACCGCCCTTCCTCTTTTATCCCCAGTACAGTCACTTAAAATTCAAGAGTTCATCACACATCTTATTTGACTGAAAGCAGATGGAGTGGGATTACCACTGAAGTTCATGGCCTGAATTCTAGAGAAATCCTGACAAGCAATGAGTGAAGTTCTGTGAGTTGGCTCAAGATGCAAAGGCGTAGGCAACCCCAACACCAAGAAATGTGGTGGCCTAGAGAGTGAAAGCACTGCAGCTGGTGAAAGGATTCTGGTACCTTTGATAATTGGAATTTACATGCACTCATGGAAGGGGTTTCTTGAAAGAAGGGCACGACAAATAATTTGTCAGTATCTAAAATAATAGGACAGATAGTCAGTAAAAATTTTTATTCAAACTGTTTTTGGGACTATACACCTGCAGGATGTGAGGTTGTCATGAGTATTTTTGTAAGGGTGAACTCAGAAGAAGAAAAGAACATAGAAACAAGGTGGAAGGAAGCCCATAACAATCATAGAGAGGCGGAAGATCACGGCATTGAAACAGGCATGCTTGTTTCTTTGGCAAATGTCAGTGTGGTTATGTTTCAATGATAATTACCAATTCATTCAGAGCACCAGCGAGATGACCGGGTGCAAGGGGGTTCTTGGGCTAAGCCTTAGTGACGTGTGCACTGGTGGCATGGACATTTTCATTGCAACTATCAGAGGATGAGATTGTATTCCCAGTTAAAAAAGGCAGGGAGTTTTGGGAAATTAGAATAGCAAATTAAGAGAAATTATACATTGTATATGCATGAATTTGAAATATAGTACAAACAAGTACTGGAGGTTTTAATAAAATGCCTGATGTCATTGGGTAGGACACAGTTAAGTTTGGGGCACACTTTTTCAGTATCAGACTACAGACATAGGATGTGAACATAAGAATGAACAGGGAGGAGCGCATTGGACTTGGAGATTGAGTTCTCTTGCTGGGTCCACGATTATACAGAAAGAAGTGTAACAGCGTTTCAGATCCAGGATGCGCTGTCAGTTTTTTCTTTTATGTCTTCCTTCAGTTTGCGGATTGGCAAATGGAAAGAAGAAGGCAGCATTAATTTGTGCTCACTAATGATATCGAAGAGCAAACTTCAAGGAGAACCTATTAATATTTTTCTCTAAGTAGCAGAATTGCATTGGTCATGGATGGGGGTGAGTTAGGATGCAGAAAATATTGGGACCCCCTTTGTACAAAGTACTTTTCCAAAAAGTCAGGGAGAAAAGGGGAAAAATTAAACAACCTAACAAATAATGCTCCCTCTCGACCTATATTTTAATTTCCTATATATGATCCAAATTTTTTTTTACATAAGATCCTAGTCAGCATAGCCTAGCACACAAAGAACAACAATTTATATCTTTTACTTCTGTTTATTATATTTTTATATTTTCCTTTTTTCTTTATATAAACATAATAGAATTTTTTACATATAAATCAATTTTCATTAATAACATCATCACTGTATTTTACACATTATTCATATCGGTTCATTAATACAAAAATATTATTCGAAATCATGACAAAAACAAAACCCAGGGAGAAGAACACTGCACAATCATACTCTTCATTCATACAACCACATACAAAACACCCCTTACACATAAATCTCAATAGTTGTCCCTATTGAGATTTATGTGTAAGGGGTGTTTTGTATGTGGTTGTATGAATGAAGAGTATGATTGTGCAGTGTTCTTCTCCCTGGGTTTTGTTGTTGTCATGATTTGGAATAATATTTTTGTATTAATGAACCGATATGAATAATGTGTAAAATACAGTGATGATGTTATTAATGAAAATTGATTTATATGTAAAAAATTATATTATGTTTATATAAAGAAAAAAGGAAAATATACAAATATAATAAACAGAAGTAAAAGATATAAATTGTTGTTCTTTGTGTGCTAGCCCATGCTGACTAGGATCTTATGTAAAAAAAATTTGGATCATATATAGGAAATTAAAATATAGGTCGAGAGGGAGCATTATTTGTTGGGGGTGAGTTGGGCTCAGCATTTGCTCATGCTGACAGAAATAAAACTGTTGTGACTTGTCTTGGTTACTATGCATCATCCATAGTTCTATGTTCCTTGCTGCTCAGCCAGCGTGTGAGATCATTGGAATGTTGATGAGTGTTTGTGCTTGGAGACAGTTGATGAGAGTGGGCTGAGCAGCAAGGATGCTGCTCCTGGTGGGGCATTACTTGTAACCTGTAACTAACCTAAATAAACCTATAACTTATAGCACTGAGGATCCATCTTTATTTACAGCACTGGCGACAACTAGAGAAATAAGATACAAGTGGAAGAAACAGATTTTATGTAAGAAATCAAGAGGAAGATTAAATGAAAATGAAATTGAAGACTGGAGAGAAGAAATATGCCCTGGAAGCCCCACCAGTGTCTGTTACACCAGACAGCCTGCAGCTGTGGGCATTTAAACAGGGCAGCAAAAAGTGTGCAGCAGACTGAGAAGGCGGTCTATTTCACATTCATAAATGGAGGCTGTGTTTTGTCCTGGAAGCGATGTCTAACCCTGCTGTGCTAACACACATTTAAACATGTGTGGGGGCACACAAAGGACTCTTGATGAGATGGTTGCTGTTATCAGTAAGAGCCGGCCATTTGGAAGACTGTCCAAGCTGCATGAGGAGCTGCTGCATGGGGGCGAGATGTGTTGTGACTTGTCTTGGTTACTAATAGGCCTGGGCGTAGTTCGCGGAGTAGCACTTTGCGAAGCTACGCAAAGTGAAGTTCGCACTACGCGAGCTACGCGTAGCACTTCGCGAACTGCGTAGTACCTTGTTCGCACTGTGCCAGATGTCGTTTTCAATGATTGCACAGTGCGGACAAGTAACCGGCACTGTGCAATCATTGAAAATGGCATCTTGCACAGTGCGAGCTGTAGTTTTCTGCTGCTCGAGTAGATTTTTACTCGAGCTTCAGCTTTCTCAACGCGAACTGGTAGTTTCTCATCGCGAGCGGTCGCGAGTATACGCGACCACTCGCAATGAGAAACCTGACCTCCTCGCGTTGGGAATCTCGCCGGGAGGTTTATTTTCCATGCTCGCGATCGCCAACTTGAAGTTGCTGATCGCGAACAAGGAAAAAGTCTCGCCGGGATGTCATTTTGCTTGCTCGCGGTCGCCAACTTGACGTTGAGGACCGCGAGCAAGCAAAAAATGACCGCAGCACTACGCAACACTACGCTACGCATGTTCGCACTGTGCTACGTGCAGTTCGCGTAGTGCGAAGTAGCGCGAACTTCGCAAAATACGCGAGCATAGTGTAGTGCTTCGCCCAGGCTTAGTTACTATGCATCCTTCTTAGTTCTGTGTTCCCTGCTGCTGAGCCATCATGTGAAGTCATTGGACTGTTGATGAGTGATTGTGGCTGGAGAGAGTCAGTTGATGATAGTGGTTGAGCAGCTAGGATGCTGCTCCTGGTGGGGCATTATATGCAACCTGTAACTAAGCCAAATAAACCTATAACTTATAACACTGAGGATCCATCTTTATTTACAACAAAAACACTGGAGTTTAAAATTGAATTTATTTAGTGAATCACTTTGGCGAGATTCATGATGGAAAGATTAAAGCAGTGATCATGAGATAATTGCTTTAAATAGAGCACATGCGGTCTGATATAATAGTAGTGTGGACTTAGTTGTTGCCTACGAGAGAACAGATGGAGGCCATGAAGTGATCAATAGATGGTAAAAGTTTATAACTGAGAATGAGAGAACTTTGTACGGTCAACAGATGACTTGAACATGCGAACATAGACGTGCAGTACAGATATATTTAGGTAAGATGAGCTTTCATCCAGTTTGGGAACTAACACTGTTTATATATGAGATTAATGATAGCGGTAAATGAGATTTTAAGCAAAAACAGGGGTTGAGCGGAGGAAGCAGAAAATACACAATCTTAGCAGGGTTTTTCTGAGTTGTGGTTAACGGCTAAAGAAATTAGGGTAAAATGTAAATCATTTAATTTGGTGAGGCTTATAGGACTAAAACAATGGTTTAAAATATGAAAGCAACTCTATAAAAACTGTGGAACTTAACTCAATAATATGAACAAAGCAACATACTGACACAGTTACATCATGTCAGGGCATAACAGGAGAAACAACCTTTACAACGCAGTCATTACATCGCACTACCTTTACAATGCAGTCATTACATCGCAGCATCCTTTACATCGCATGTCATTACAACGCAGCCATTACATCGCATGTCACTACAACACGTCATTACAATGCATGTCACTACAACACAGGCATTACATCGCAAGTCATTACAACGCATACCACTACAACGCATAGTACCCTTACACTACCCGACACTTACCTGCTGTTGCACTCACTGGAGTTAGAATAGCAATTAATACCCCTACACTATCCAACACTTACCCTACTGTTGCACTCACTGGAGTTAGAATAGTATTGTTTACCCCTACACTATCCAACACTTACCCTACTGTTGAACTCACTGGAGTTAGAATAGTAATTATTACCCCTACACTATCCAACACTTACCTTAAATGCAATGTAATGGTATGCATTATAATGGTATGCATTGTAATGGTATAATGCGATGTAATGGAATGCGTTGTAAAGGTGGTTTCTAAAAATGCGATGTAATGGCATGCGTTGTAAAAGAATGCGTTGTAAAGGATGTTGTGATGTAAAAACTGCATTGTAAAGGCATGCATTGTAAATGTATGCGTTGTAATGTCATACATTCCAGAACACAATAAAGTAGTCAAAATCTGACCACAACACAATGACAGAACACACAACAGCATAACATTCTTGTCACACAGTAGCTCTCCCAACTTAATTTTCAGTTTTATTTATTTATCACTATTGAGCTCCACAGAGGTCTATGATCAACATCTTAAAAGACACAATAAATACGTGAAAACATAACCCACCGTATAAAACCTCCATCGTACAAAATCTCAACAGTAAACTCGCAAGATCCTGCATCAAAAAATTGGTAAAAATATTTAAAGGATTTATACACTTTAAAACGAATACATTTATTTGTCAGGTATTCCACCAAATTCATTATATCCTGATGTGTGTCCAAATTATAACTCTTTATCAGAAGTTATATGTATTTGGCTCTAGCTTCATTTAGTGCCAGACATATGTGAAAACCATTAAGCCTTTCTTGAATTTCTGTAATACCAAAACTCACAATCATTAGATTTTTGGGTATTCTTGGACCGTTTCACCAATACATTAAATAAAACATGTAGACATAATACGACATCTAACACTATGCGGAATTTGAAAGGATTAATATGGCCAGACTAATCCTAATGAGATATTATTATAAATAGTGTAATGTGATTTCAGAGAATCACGGAGATTCTTATCAAACTTAAAGTTTACAAGCAAAGATGGCACCCAGGCTTCCCTGACCAATCACAACGCTGAAATGCAGGGTTGTGATTGGTTTTGAGTGTCCTGGTTGGACGCTCAACCATGGAAAGGGATCCTGGGCTTGTTCTCCATGTAGGCTTTTGTGCAGCCTGCATGGAGAACATGGAAAGTGCTCATGACTGGTTTGGATGGTCCGAGGGGGCTGACCAAACAGTCATTGCGCACTTAGGAGTGGGCAAACCACTCCTCCCCTGCCCTGCTCCAAGAGCAGAGCAGCCCCGAAGCAAAGCAGCAGGATGCCGCATAAAATGATAATAACGCAAAGTTATTATAATTTTATGTTTCTGCTTCACACTGCCTAAAAACAGGAGGCGACACTCCGCCGCCATAGCGGAGGAGCCGCCACTGTTGAAAAGTTATTGCATTAGGTAACTGTCTTTCCGTAATATCCTTAGATGGTCTTTCAATTCTTTGCTTATTTTCTCCCTCTTTCATAAAGCACTTAATTGTTTCAGCCGATAGACCCTCGCATTGTGAACCTAAGTTGTTTATCTGCAGTTCCTCCAAACTGTTAAAGAAGGATGTAACCTTTTTTTAAACTTACCCACATTGCATGGATTCCAATATAATTAACCTCTACCTGTGCAAATCTCCACCTTCCCGGAATGGGGGTAAAATGACCAGTACTTTCAGGGGAGGGTATTAGCACAGTGCGAAGAATTGCATGATCACTGTATGGAGTTCCTACCACTGACAAATGTGCTTCTTAGTGGAATATTGCAAAGGAGGTTATGGTGTAACAATAATGGAGGAACAAAGAAAGCCATGTTTAGTCTCATTTGTCGGAATGTCATATTCTTTCCAGCCATTCCAATATATCATACCCATGAGAATTAACTCTTCCAGAAGGAGAACACCCCTTCTGTAACCCATTTTTTGATATGGAAATATAGCCTCTGGTAATCCCCAACTTTCCTCTAGCTCAGTTTGTTCATGGTGTTCCAGCAAGGAGTTTGTGATTTTTGCATTAAAATCACCAGTGGACTGTTTCTTTATCTCTTATTTCTCTTATTTCTTTTATTTTCTTTACAATTTTCTTTTTAATGCCATCATTGCCTCATCCTGGAGGCACATAAACATAAGGGCCTTCCGAGCCTCATCGAGGTTTCAGTTCCGACCGTCGCATTACAATGCAGGCGGTCGAAACTGAAACCGGCCGGTCATTCTGGCTGGATTCCGATGGGTTCAAGGAGCCCGTTGGCAAGTCAGAGACCGGCATGTAATCTCAAGGACGGTGTTTTCGCCATTGGGATTACAATGCTTGGTTTCCGACAGGCTTTCCATGCCAGGCTTTTCGAAATGGAAAGCTTGTCAGAAAGCAAGTTTGGGGGCCCTTAGAAGGGCCTCCTTCTCCCTGTGGCCTCCGGTTGGGGCCGACGGAGGACCTATGGTGCCCTCCTGTTAATCCCTGCACTGCGTGGCAGACACCTTGGGGAGCCTGCCACGCAGTGCAGGGATTAACATTATCTCTCATTTCTCAATGGCAGGGCTTTAAGTGGGATGAAAAAACTGGGGGGTCTCTCAAAGGGGTGCGGTCAATGTCAATAGGGCGTGGCTTAAAAACACGTAAGCTAAAAATCTGTGTTTAGCATAGTGTGCCACCCGACTTGTATTTTGCTGTTCCTGTCATTGCGTCCAGATATATGATACAAGTCACATCATACCTACAAGTCAGCACTATTGGCTTTTTCAATGGTTGCTAGTTGCATAAGATAAATAAGCAGCAACGATGGCTTGTATATAATATTGAAAAAAGTTCCACTTAAAGCAATGTTGCTGCTCCTGAGTTTCAAAAAGAGAAGGAAAAACCAGAGAGAAAATGACTCTCTTTAAAGGGTTTACCTTCCTCTACAACGCCAGGGCACAAAACAGAGCCTGATAGAGACCCGTTTCGAGGCCTGCTTAAAAAAACTGCTGGTGCTCAGACCCGGTGAGACCCGGCCCACTTAAAGCCCTGTATACAGGCCTTCCCCGGGAGCCATAGAACTTAAATAAGTAGAGGACAAGTTCTCAGGAGAGAGTTACTGAACACTTTAACAGGCATTTCTTCTTCCGACCTTTGCGGGAGTGGTATAATCGCCATATCCAGGTTAATGCTTCGAGAAATCTACTTTCATAATACAATGATAAAAGATGTTTGCATCAAGCACAGTCTTCCTTACCCCGAAGGACAAGAAGTAGAACCTATCTAAATGTTGTGTGAACCGGCGCCAAAACACTTTGCCAGCTCTGTTCCATCAGGCGTGTACAACAAAAAGTATTCTATGTCTATGACTACACAGGCCAGCATTCTATGACTGGTTTTGGCTCCCAGTCCTGTACCCGATCTTTTCAATGCAGCATCAATCAATCAATCAATCAGGGTTTTGTAAAGCGCGTTACTCACCCGTTAGGGTCTCAAGGCGCTGAGGGGTAGGTGAGTGCCTGGCATGTCAAGGAAATCTATTTCACGTTGCACAAGACTTAGCCTTCTTTGACAAAAGTAACACAAATACAGGCATTTGAGTAGAGGTAAAGGGGAAGGGTGTCTCTTGTGTCGGGGAGACTGTAAAACCCAGAATGAGTTTAGTTGGAGCGGAGTATCTATGCATGATTCCTGAAACACACTGTGGAACGACTGTTCATATGCCTTTGAACATAATGCCAATTACACGTGACACAGTGAAAATGTACGAAATGATTCATCCACAGAACTATTTTATGTACGTTACTAAGTTCGATCTTCAGCTCGTGTCTGACTGAGAAGTAATCAGTGGCAAGATGAACATCCTGTTTCAGATTCTCGGGGCCACAGTATAGAAAACTTGTGAAATTACAGGCAATTTATCGCAGTTTGTTGCCAATTCTGGAATGATGAGCAGCGAATAATTCCGATAGTGCATGTAGCAACATAAAATTACATTTGTGTGAGTCACATTTATATTTTTCTTTTGTATTTATTGAGGTGTTCTTGAGCTCACCTTCAGATGCTGAGATTCCCTTTTGAGCAACAGATGGTGATGACTAACTCTTCACCAACATCAATGAAGGGATACTCCCACCCTGACATTTTGGTATCCGAACTCTCTCCTTCGCCTAGCAATACAATTAAGGCTATTTAGGCAAATGTCGGGAGGGTCCCGGGATACAAGACTCTGGGACTCAAGCTGACCCTGATGTCCTGCTAATACAGGTCCGGGACGAGGACGGTCCTTTCAATTTCCCCTGGAGCTGGCGAGAGGAGGAGCCCAAGGGCGTGATGTCGATCCCAGGAAACCTATCAGGAGACGACTGCCAGGAGAAAAGGTAAGTGATCGGTAGTACTGCGCGCATGCTGAGGAGCCAACAAAACAAAACGAAGAGAAGAAGACGCTGAAGGAACCCTCTGAAGACGACCTGGTGGATGTGGGGCTTGGGGGGCAGCCGACCGCCGGGAGGTCCCCCCCGGGCAGTTTGGGAGGGGGGTATGTGGGGGGGGTGGGCTGTCCTTGCGCCGGCCATTTTGAATTTGGGCTACATTTTTTGTAGCCCAAAAGTAGCCCAACTATAAAGCTTTTGGGCGCCTGCTCCCAGCCACCATTTTAGGTTTGGTGACCTGGTGGCTGGGAGCTTGGCTTTATGTGTTTTTTGTCTTGGCAATAGTGTGGATAATTTTCAGTGCAAAGGTTTCAGTGCGATGGCGTCACAAGACTTTCGTGTCCTGGAGGCCCTCCGACTCTTAAGTGAGGTGGGCAGGATGGATCTCGTCATCGGCGAGGTTGTGGGGCCTTCGCGGCCCACGCGGCAGGCCTCGGCGGGTGTAGCGGAAGCAGTGGCCGCATGTACTTCCCCCAAAAGACAGAAGATGGGAGTGGTAAGTGAGCGGGGCTGCCCGCGTTTTAAAAAGGCGGCACCCGCTCAATTTTCGCACCCTCGGGAAGCGTCGGGGAAAGCGGGTGTGACTGGGGAAGTGCGGCGGGAGTTGTGGGGCGTGAGAAAAGAGTTGGGGGATGTAGCAGTTGCCGCAGAGCATTCCTCTTCCTCCCCTGCTGCGAGTGGCAAGTGTGGGGGGGGCTGGGGAGCTAAGCGGCGCTCGGCTTCTATGCCTGAGGCGCCGTGGGTGAGAGTGGCGCTTCCTCGTAGCGAGGCGAAAGTGCGCATCGGAGCGGCGGGTGTCGGGCCGTTTTCCTGAGGGCGGCGAGGAGGTTTTTCGCCAGGTTTTCGAGCGCGATGTCGGGGGGGCGGAGCCGGCGCGGAATGCTCATGGGGCTCCAGGGCGTTAGGGAGAGGTCCTGCAGGGGAGTTTTCTGCTGACAGAGTGGGCCCGAAACAGGCAATTGTGGGGGATTTGGGTTTAGAGGGGGCAGGGGGTCCTGTGGAGGGTGGTTCGGTCAGCCCTTTACTGTTTTCCTCCCCTTCATCATTCAAGGGAGAGAGGGGGTCTGTTGGGGGGACTTCGTGCGAGGAGGGTGAATGGGCTCAGGTGGGGGGGTGGCATTCTCAGCACGATGCAGCTGCAATCAGTGATCATAGGAGTGTGAGGGCGCCCGTATCTCCGCCTAGGGTGGGTATGCGGCCCCCGGTTTCAGGGAAGGAACGTCAGGGGTCAGCAGGGGTGCGGGGGTTTGGTTCGGGTGATGAGGGTTTAGTTTTTGGGGATTTGGAGCCGGCTGGGGGGGTTTGGATTGGGAGGGGCTCGACATTTTTCCGTCATGGGCCGAAGGGGTTCGGGGCCTAGGCGAGGGGGACTCTTTGGGGGGGTCATGGGTGAGGGAGCGCGATGGGGGTGCGCTAGAAGATTTGGGGGCTTGGTTTGAGTATCGTGGTGGGGAGTTGGCAGGTTATGAGGTTTTGCGGGGTTGCGGGCCGGTAAAGGGGTTGGTCATGGTCAGGTGTGGTACGTAGTTTTCAGGGACCCAGCACACCAGTCCAATATTTTTCTTCACAGGTTAGGAGGTCTAGCAGTGCAGCGGACTCGGTAGGGCAAGGTGCGGCCCAGTTATACCGAGGAGAAGGGAGGGTGAGGCCTGGCACGGCACATTCCGTACCATCGGGGGATCCCGTCGCGGCCAGCACACGAAAGTCCGGCGTGACTTTGCTGGCCCCAACGTTCAGCAGGTCACGATGGTCAGCATGTACACAGGAATTGGATGGTCAGGCCGGTCAACGGTTGGGGGAGGACCGGCGGGTACAGTCAGCTCCCCCGCAGAGTGGTTATTCTGGGGCCAGTGTGAGTCAAAAAAAGGCAGGGTCTGGTAAGGCCCGTGTGGTGGATATTGCCACGGAGGTGGTACAGGCGGAGGAGCCAATTCTGTTCGACTATGAGGAAGATAGCCCAGAGGAAGGGGAATTGCTGGAGTATGGGGGGGGTCTTCTCATGTGTCTCGTAGTTTTTTGCAGATCCCAGGTGCGGTCCCATATAAGCAGTCGGTGACAGTACGAGCCAAAGGAGAGTGCGGCCCATCAGTGAGG
Organism: Triturus cristatus; assembly: GCF_964204655.1. Lineage (NCBI taxonomy): Eukaryota > Metazoa > Chordata > Amphibia > Caudata > Salamandridae > Triturus > Triturus cristatus. The sequence goes on from NC_140580.1 coordinate 691,302,546, forward strand.
GCGCTTCCTGCAAGGGTTTCTCATGAGAGGTCGGCGCGTCGGTCGGAGTCCGTCCGAGCACCCTCCTTAGAGCCAGGTGAGAGCGTTACAACACAGGCCAAACCTAAAATGGTGTCTGTGGGGACGGGAGGGGGGGAGTGGGGAGGTGTCAGAAGGGAGATTGTTCAAAGGGAAGTATGTAAAGGATACAGGAGTAGGCACAGTGGATGGTGGAGTAGGGTTAGACACTAAAGTCGAGAGTGGGACCAACACTGATGTAGGGGGTATTAAGGAGCCCTTGGTAAGTAAAGAATTAAAAATCAAGAAGCTTCCTTACATGGGGGTGACAAAGCCGCTAGGTGAGCATTTGATGCTGGCAACTAAGGAGTGCATATGGAAAGGGGAATATGTGGAGATTTTGAAACTTCTTCATAGAGAAGTGAGGTCCAAAGAGGGTTCGAAGGAGGAAGAATACGAATTAGCTAAGCGCCCTAAAGTGCCGTTGACAATTGAGAATTGGACAGCGGCATTTTTAATTTATGCCAGTGTTTACTGTGAGAAGTTCCCTGAGCGCTGCGTGGCTATTTTTAAATATATGGATGTCATTCGAAAGGCCCAAATTACAGGTAGTGGTTTTGCATGGGAATAGTATGACGAAGAGTTCCGGGCTTGGATGGCTTGGGACTCGGAAGCAAAATGGGGAGAGTTGGATAATGATTTGTGGCAACATACAATGGGGTCAGCGCCAGGGGGTAAGACCATTTTTACAGCTAGTGGTTTGCCTCTAGTTTATCGGCCCTTTCAGGATAGCCCACCCGGGGTGGGGTGGGAGGCACAGCCGCGACACAAACTGGAGTTGGGGCATGCTGGGATTTCAACAAGGGTTTATGCACACAGGAATTTTGCAAATACCGACATGAGTGCTATAAGTGTGGGAAAAGACATCCCCTCGTTAACTGTTGGGGCGTCAGACCGTCAGGCGGACAGCAAGGGCTGCATTCAGGCGCAGGGATGTCTGGCAACGCGCAGCAACCTCAGGGTGGAAGGGGGGAAGGGGAGCACAGGGTTCTGGGCCAAAGGGCTCCTACGCCAATTAAATTGGCGCAGTTGGAGGAAGTATTGCGGGGTTATGAGAAGGTGGAGGCAAGACAGACACTTTTGGATGGTTTTCGGTGGGGTTTTCATTTGGAGTACCAAGGCCCTCGGCTCAGGAGGTGGGCGGATAATTTGAAATCCGCATCAGAGCATAGCATGGTGGTGCGAGAGAAATTGTGCAAGGAAGTGCGTGAGGGGAGGATGGCAGGCCCTTTTGATGACTGGCCAGTTCACAATTTGATTATTTACCCTATTAGGGTGGTGCCTAAGAAAGAGGAAGGGCAGTTTCGGCTGATTCAGCATTTGTCATGGCCAGAGGGGTCATAAGTCAATGACTTCATTGATGAGGATGCTGCATCGGTGTCATATTCCTCAGTTGACGTAGCCATGTCACTGGTAGTGACCGCGGGCGCAACTGCAGACATGGCAAAGTGTGATATCAAGTTAGCTTTTAGTCTGCTCCCGGTTCATCCAGATGACTGGCCTTTGTTGGGGGTACGTTTTGAAGGCAAATGGTATGTGGACAAGGCTTTACCAATGGGCTGCTCTGTGTCATGTGCTCTGTTTGAACTTTTCAGCACGTTCCTCCAGTGGTATTTCACGCAACGCACAGGGCACAATTTGGTCACACACTACTTGGATGATTTCTTTTTTGTTGGTTCCCTGGGCTCCACGGAGTGCCAGAGTGCTCTGGACACTTTCCACGAGCTTATGGAAGAGCTGGGGGTGCCATTAGCACCGGAAAAGACAATGGGGCCTGCTACTGTTTTATCCTTTTTAGGTATTGAGATTGATTCAGTGGTAATGCAGGCTCGTCTGCCTGACGATAAGAAATTCAAAATGCTGGCTTTGCTTGACAGACTGTTATCTAAACAGAAGGTGACAGTGAGGTACATTCAAGTGTTATTAGGTCATCTGAATTTTGCATGCACGGTCGTCAGGGCAGTTAGGACTTTTTGCAGGCGCCTGGGCCGGGCATTGGCGGGTCAGCATTTACCTCACCATCACGTGCGCTTGTCAGCAGGGGTGAAGGAAGATTTGCGTATGTGGTCTGTTTTCTTGCACTCCTTTAATGGACTACCACTGGCTAGGGACGAGGATTTACAGTGGGATGTACAAATGTTTTCAGATGCGGCAGGCAGTGATGGTTTTGGTATTTACTGGCAGGGACGGTGGTGTGCGGAGAAGTGGCCGCATGATTGGAAGAATGGAGGGAGGAGCATTACTTTTTTGGAGCTCTTCCCGCTCCTAGTGGCTTTGACCATTTGGGGTAAGAAGCTGGAGCATAAGAAAGTGCTTTTCCGGGTGGATAACGTGGCAGTGGTGCAAATTGTTAACAGGCAGTCAGCAAGGGATGAGCAGATTTTGAAGCTGTTGAGAGTGTTTGTTTTGGGCTGTTTGCGCTATGACATTTCATTCAGGGCTTTGCATGTTCCCGGTGTGGACAATGACATTGCGGATGCTTTGTCTCGTTCGCAGTGGGGGAGATTCCATGGGCTGGCCAAGGAGGCGGACAAGACGCCGACCCCGATGCCAGAGCACCTCTGTTATGTCGGCAACGTAGGGTATTTAATCTGGTGGTAGGTTCTCTGTCCGGTTCCACACGCGCAGCTTATGCTTTGGCGTGGAAGGAATTTTTGGCATCTGGAGCTTGCAGGAGGGAGGAGTCTTGGCGCCATTCAAAGGATGTTGTGCAGTTTATCTTAGACCTCATTGAGAAAGGTTTGTCTAGAGTTACGATCGCTGGGAAATTGGCGGGTACTTCCTTCATGGGTAAGCTTTTTTGGGGATATTCCCCTTCTGCTGGGGAAGTGGGAAGGAGAATGGTCGAGGGCTGGGCTAGGGAGTGGGGAGGTGCTCTTTTGTCTCGCTCACCGATTTCTTGGCAGACGTTAGCACGTTTGTTGGAAGTTTTACCTGTGGTTTGCAGGGATGATTTTGAGGCATCGTTGTTTGCTACGCTTATGGTGTTCATGTTTTTTGGGGCTCTTCGGGTTTCTGAGCTCCTGGGGACCAAAGTAAAGCAGGGCATTTGCTGGCAAGAGGTGTTTTTTACGGACACAGGTGTGAACATTTGGCTGTCCAGTTCAAAAACGGATCAGAAGGGCGTGGGTAAGGGGGTGTGGTTGGAAGCAGGAACCCCTAGTTGTACTTGTCCGCTGCGTTTGGCAAAGCAATGGAAGATCCTATCGGGGGGTAGGGAGCGATTTGGTTTTTAAACATATGAATGGCTCCCGTGTAACAGATTATCAGCTGCGTATGGTTTTGCGCAAGGGTTTGCAGCGGATTGGTTTGGATGGGGCACAGTTTGGGACTCATTCTTTTAGGATAGGGGCAGCGACTGTAGCTCATAATCGGGGTTGGTCTCAGGGTGACATTATGTGACTAGGGTGCTGGTCGTCAGATTGTTTCCATAAATATGTGAAAGTTAATGCAGTGGAGGCGCATGCGTCAACCCCCTTTTTGTGAGTCTCACTCTGTTTTCTCTTTTCAGGTTCTGTGGCTGGGTCCCTTGCGAAGGAATTGACGGTGTGGATTGTAGGGCATTCATTCATCAAGTGGGCACATGTACAAGCGTGCAAAAGTTATTTCGGGGGAATGTTGGGGTTCAATGAACATCTCTTTCGGATCATTTGTAAGGGAAAGGGGGAATGCTTTGGAGGGATCTTATTCCATGTTTGAATAATGCCATGGTGAGGGGTCAGTGCCCGGATATTTTGTTGATACATTTGGGCGAGAATGATCTCCGTGGCGTGAGGGGGCTGGTGTTATTGCGGGCAATGAAGAGGGATTTGTCCCTGTTGAAGGAGTGATGGTCGGGTTGCCATGTGTTGTGGACAGAATTGGTCCCGCGGAGGGTGTGGAGAGGGGCTTTGAACCCCAGAGCTGTTGACAGGGCACGGAAGAAGGTGAATGCGGAAATTTCTAGATTTTGCCGCAGTTTGGGTTTCCGGAGAGTGACTCACAAGGAAATCCGTTTTGAGGCGGTGGAGTTTTTTCGGGATGATGGTGTGCATTTATCAAGGATTGGCATGGATCTATATTTGCTTGAAATTAGGGAAGTTTTGTCCCGATGTGTGAACGTTCAAAGTCATGGTCAAGGGGTCTAAAGGTTTTTTCTCTGTTGGGGGGCAGAAAGAGGGGTGGTTAGTTGCTACCCGACCCCGTTTTTTCTGGGTGGCAGGGGTTATTTGAATTTTGACAGTTTTGCCGGAGGTTGGTTGATTAATTTGTTGAGTTGGGTTATCGACAGGGAAAGGATAGGTTGGTTAAGTTTAGTTCGGTTCCACAGTTTGGGTGATTGATAGCTGTAAAGGGGCAGGCAGGGGAGTTTGGTTAACGGAAGGTTTGTATTTAGAGGTTTTGATGGGGTTATACAGGAATGTAATGTTTGATATTGTTGTAATGTGGTAATGTACTGGCGGGGTCGGGTTTGAAGAAATTTAGGGGAGGGGGCGGGGTGTGGGGTTAGGTATATGGTTTATTTAGTGAGGTTTAGTTTTGGAAGGCTTTTTGCCAAGGTTATTTAAAATTGTAATGTGCACCTGCTCCAATAAAGCGGCCTTTTTCACACAAAGTCTTTGTCGGTGGCCTGCTTCCCCCCCACCCCTCCCTCCCAAGGGGGGCTTGGGGAGGACAGCCGACCGGCGGGAGGTCCCCCCCAGGCAGTTTGTGAGGGGGGTGTGTGGGTGGGGTGGGCTGGCCTTACGCCGGCCATTTTGAATTTGGGCTACATTTTTTGTAGCCCAAAAGTGGCCCAACTATAAAGCTTTTGGGCGCCTGCTCCCAGCCACCATTTTAGGTTTGGTGACCTGGTGGCTGAGAGCTTGGCTTTTAGTGTTTTTTGTCCCCCCCCACCTTTCCCTCCCACAAAAAACACTTTTTTCATTCGGTTCCCCCCTTTTTAATTTTTCCCCCCTTTTTTCAGTTTTTGCTTTTCCTTCATTTCGGATTTTTTAATTGGTGGTTTTTCTGGGACAGGTGTGCAGGGGTTTTTTATTATGTATTTGTCGCTTGGAGCAGGAGCGGTGCGGGGGTTATTTGAATTTTGACAGTTTTGCCGGAGGTTGGTTGATTAATTTGTTGAGTTGGTTTATCGACAGGGAAAGGATAGGTTGGTTAAGTTTAGTTCGGTTCCACAGTTTGGGTGATTGATAGCTGTAAAGGGGCAGGCAGGGGAGTTTGGTTAACAGAAGGTTTGTATTTAGAGGTTTTGATGGGGTTATACAGGAATGTAATGTTTGATATTGTTGTAATGTTGTAATGTACGGGCGGGGGCGGGTTCGAAGAAATTTAGGGGAGGGGCGGGGTTAGGTATATGGTTTATTTAGTGAGGTTTAGTTTTGGAAGGCTGTTTGCCAAGGTTATTTAAAATTGTAATGTGCACCTGTTCCAATAAAGCAGCCTTTTTCACACAAAGTCTTTGTCCGTGGCCTACTTCCCCCCCACCCCTCCCTTCCAAGGTGTTTCCGACATCCCTGACCGCGGAGATCAGCCCGGAGGACTACAACACCATGCTATGCCCCTCCACGCTCCAGGAGGAGGGTGGCTGGAGCAGGTACGATATCACATACGCTGGTTCACGAAGTCGCAGGGAAGGAACGGGTAGTTTATTGGATGGTCACCGCACTAGGTTTTATTTTCTGGTTTCCACGCTTCAGTTATGCTCGGTGATCCCTCACGTTTCTCTCCCTCCGTTCTAAGGACTAGATACTGTCCACTGACCTGTGGCTTGTTTGTTTCCATTTTATTTCCCTCTGCTACTTCCTGGACATCTCCGGACTACAATTGGGAAGCCCCGTCCCTCCCGACCTTCCTAGAACCGGTGAAGAAGAGGAGCTACTCCTGCGAACCGGACCCTTTTTCTTTATGTTGGTCTACTAAATTAAAGAACTTACCCACACCTAAAGAGTGCCAGAGCATACTTTGGGGAAACCGGTTTCCCCCCCCTTGAGAAACGACAGCAAACTAGTGCCCTATTTTGGCCTTTGTTGGTGATGATGCAAAGCGGATCTCCCCACTGGCATTGTAGAGCCTGACTGCCACCACAGTGTTGCACTGCAAATTGATGAATTGATGAATTTTCTGAGGTTCTCATCTGACACAAGTTGTTTGACACCGAGGCTCGTTTCTCTTCCAACATGCACAGTGTTTGTTCACTACAGTGTTACTCCAAATATGTCTTCGTCAAGGCTATTCATAACAGTCAATGAATATGTGTAGTCATAGGCAGGGCCGGACTGGGAACCAAAACCGGCCCTGGCAAAGTGCTCTACCTGCCCCCCCCCCCCGGGGTTTGGGGTGTGGCCGAGCTATTTGCTGGGGCCGGTTTCTGCCGATTTTGTTACAGGGACCGAAATCGGCCCTGTAACAAAAACGGCCCCTCAGGTGCCCAAAACCCGCCCCACCTTTGGTGCCACCAGGGGAATGCCCGGTGCCGGCTACAGCCAGTCCGACCCTGGTCATAGGTGCATGCCTACGACTTTGGTAGATTTGCACATTTTTTCTAATTATCAAGGCCTACAGGTGCACTCAAGTGATAACTATGGGGGATATGTACAATGAAGAGGCAGAGTGTGTCGTTAGCCTCCTTGGCTTAACGACACGCTCTGTCACTTTGGAAATGCAAGGCTGCACCATAGTTACAAGGTGCAGCCTTGCGATTCCCCCTGCGATGGCGCTAAGTTTAACAACTTAGCACCAACGCAGGCACCCTTGCACCAGAGTGTAAGGGTGTCTGTCTGCAAGGGAGGATTGGTTATGTGTAGGAAGGTGTCCTTTCCTGCACATTAACAATCCTAAAATGCCATTTTGTAATTTTCATGTGTGCTGCTTCGTGCAGCACACATGAAAGTTACAAAATGGCTTTTTTTTTTTAAGGTTTGTTAATGTACAGGAAGGGACACCTTCCTGTACATAAACAAATCATGGCATTTTGCTTTTTCCATGTGTGTGCACAAGGCAGCACACATGGAAAAAGCAAAAACGAGGAGAAATAATTAATTTCTCCTTGTTTCGCCTACTTAAGACCAGGATTTTCCTGGTCTTCATTTTGGCGCTGCCTCCTATGTACGCCATCCTTGATCATAGGGGGCAGCGTCAAATACAATAGGTGCTGCGGTGGAACGCCCACCACAACACCCACTGCACAACCCTTTCTTGCTAAATTTAGCATGAAAGGGTACCTTATGTACAAGGCAGCGTTATGCAACATTGCGTGGCTTAACGCTGCCTTGTACATAAGGCAAGGCCCCTATCGCCATGGGAACGTCACAGAAAGTGACCTTCCTGTGGTGATAGAGGCTTGTACATATGCCTCTATAATTTTCGGAATTACAGTAGATTGTGCTATTCAGCTCTACCCAGATAACTGCAGGATGTCCTTTGAAAGTCTATTGACTGAACAATCTGAAATTGAATGGTTAGGAGAAATGGTCTCTAGTACATTGCATTCGCCTCTCTTTTTATCGACAATAAAGGTGATTTATCCCTGGAGAAATACGTTTTTCTAAGTCCTGACATATCATCTGCATGTTCTCTGCCACCCTTCTAAAAGTAGGTTGGCATCCATTTACAAAGTGCAAGCTGTCTATGAAGGACAACTTCCACTATATAAAAGGCAGCTGCAGGCATGGGGAAGGAGAGAGCGATCCAGTGGGCCAGTGCATAAAGCTGCCGATGCTTTATGACTTTTTTTAACACCCTCTGCCTGTCCTGTTAGGTAAAGGTTCGTCAATAATGTCATTTTACAATTGCAAATAAGGGGGTTGGTAGCCTGTTGTTCCTCGCAGGCCTCTGTCAGTGCACTCACAGCCATTTGCAAAGTTTTTGAGACTGAGATCTTCCTTATTAGTGTATATGAGGTTTAATTTCTGCGAGTCCTTGGAAATATCAGTTTTGACCTGTGCCGAATTTGTTTCATTTGAAGCCGAGCTAAACAAAAAAAAGCATTTTCAATGCAATAGGTCTCGCATTTGCGAGAGTTTAACCTATTGGCATTGTGAATGACAATGCATTTTATTTATGTTTTAAAAACCAACACATAAATAAAAGGCATTGCGATTTACAATGTCAATAGCCCAAACTCTAACAACTGCGAGACATATTGCATTGCAAATGCTTGTTACCCCAGCAATGGGAAAGGCCTAACCTTGATTACACACCACTTCCCATCTCTTTGGTCTTGTTGGGGTGTAGGACCAGGGTGGCTTCAAAAACTTGCACTAAATGAAACCCCTAATAGAAACTTGATTTATCAACAGCAAAGCTCATCACCCAACGAAGGATGAAATTCGGAGGCTGTATGTTCAGGGTCCCAAAGTAAGTAACAGATTGAATGCAAACTTAAGGGCAACCTACATGTGGTTCAGAAAAGGCCTGAACACTCAACCTCCTTTACCTGAACACCCCACAAAGTGGGAAGTGACTGAAGAATATTGGACTAATGCCCCTGGTAGAATTAATAACGACTCCCATAGGATAACTGCCCAAGCTAGTGGGGTTTTTGCCAACACTAAAATGTGTAATACTTTAAAAATAAAAAAGGAACCTAATTCACATCCTTTAGGCATCTGGTTAGTGCCATCCATCGCTGGTCACTACAACGTATTCCTTGTGAGTTTTGTAGAATCATTAATTCATCAAAATTAGAGGGTAGCTTACATTCCATCACACACCCTCTGACCAGGTGTGTGTCCGAGGCCTCTGTAGCAGAGGGCCTTGCCATCCTTGAGAGGGCGGGGCACAATCAATCATTCATGTGAACATTCGTGAGAGGCTGAGCTCCCTCAACACGGGGCATATTATCAAGAAACAGCGTTAAAATTATCACCGCTTTAGCGGCAGAAAACTGCCGCTAAAACGGCGATAATGGGCTTGATAATATGCCCTTGAGAATTCCTATAGAAGCCCATATTCTGGTGTCAACATGGGCTTCTATTGGAATTCTATGCGGCATATTATCAAGTCCATTATAGCCGCTTTAATGGCAGTTTTCTGCCGCTAAAGTTGCGATAATTTTAACGCCGTGCTTGATAGTATGCCCCCACGTTCTTCATGGGGGGCATCATTTGGTATTACCCCACTGCTAATGTGATTAAATATGAGACTGCAAGAGTTCATAAACTGTAACTGACAACAGGCACAAATGTCCAACGATTAAGGGCGTGGCCAAATGGCTAGCTTGGCCGACTTTGAAGGTGGGGAACCTGGTTCGAGTCTGACGGAAGGCTCGAATATCCTGTGATTCTCGCCAAATCACTTATTCTCCCCGTGCCTAAAACAGAATGTGTCCATCTGTAATGTAACGGGTACTGATGTAAAGCGCTCTGATACGTTCAGGTCGGGTTCGCGCTAGAAACCTATCAAATAACAAGCATTTGCAATGCAATAGGTCTCGCATTTACGCGAGTTTGAGCTATTGACATTGCAAATGACTGCCTTTTATTTAAGTTTTAAAAACAGATAAATGCATTGTCATTTGCAATGTCAATAGCTCAAACTCGCGTAAATGCGAGACCTATTGCATTGCAAATGCTTGTTTGGTACTAGTGCTTATGTTCAAATTATCCCAGATAACACCTAAATGAAACCTGATAAAAGGCCAAAAAGTTATGATAAGTCACTAACACGGTATTTACACAGATCATGAATGTTCACTCTGTTGGTTGCTGATAGCTAGAATAATAACAATCTGCAATGAGTGTTAAACAGTCTTTAACAATCAATTACAGATAATTTATAAGTAAAAGAGTATGCGTGTTTTGACAGGTTTCAACAATCTGTTTGAAGAGACACAATAACTGCTGCAGAAAAACACTTTACACGTATGCTCATGCATTCTTGGCTTTCTTAAGAATTTACATTTAAAGATATATGGGTTTCCTTGAAATGCTATTTGTTTGTTGGTGAGGACGAACCAAGAGGCAAAGTCAGAGGAGTAAGCAACTATACAAAGCAAAGCTTTAGTTTACGTAGCCTATACTGCATGTCGCCGCATTTCTCCACCAGAACACAAACTCCGGGAAATGCGGTTACATTAGCATTTGTATAGCTACCTGGCAGCAGCTTCCATCCCCCAAAGACCCTCACACCCTCGGGGCGTCGACGCATCTCAGACAGGAAAGCAGACAGTTTAGGAGCAGCTATAAGTTACTTTGAAATGCTTGTTCATGTTACATTCTCACACACTTCTTACTCATGTTCTTTTCAGCGTGGGTCTCACATTTACTAGATAGATTGCCTCCTTAATAAGGACATGGTGAACAAAGTAGGGGAAGGGGTGGTCTGTTGGTAGGTTTTTCTATTTTTAAGGGTGTCAGGTTTCCAGGGTTTAGTCTTCATTCGTTTTTAAGGCGACAATACCCTCTGCGGACGTTGAGATCAGTAAACTGTCTTGAAAGGTGTACTTCGGGCTGCTGAACTTCATCGCCCATGTCATTAATTGTAAAGCACACGTTAAACTCCTGGGTCTTTTGGGACTCTTCAGCGTGTTTTTTGGTTGCCGAAGCAAATGGTACTGATTAGTCGACCTTGCAAGGATGAAAGGTAGAGTGGGCCCGTTAGGATTGAACCTGCGGTCGTGCAGGCAGGCACAGATCCCCGATGTATGGCACTGGCGCCGAAAGGCCCTGCCGTAATTCAGCCATCTCTGCATTACTTCTGTTGCTAACTCAGACCCCGGGGCAGACACAGCAGTATTTGACCAACGGCCAAAGGGCACATATAGCCTGCCTTGTCAACAGAGGGGAGGAGACGCCGTGGCGGAACGACTGGACAGTACTCGCTGGTCAGGACAAGCAGTATCATGTGGACAGGGCAGTCGATGCACTTTCACTTTCCAGTCTGTGGTCAAGTGCTCTTGTGACCTGAACAACAAGACAAGCCCGGCGGAGCGTGGCGCGCGCGCTGGGGGGGGGGGCGGGAGCCTTTGAAGTGCGATTATTATAGCATTAAGCATTATACAGCTCAAAATGGTAGAAGACGTAAATACCCATGAGGTACTTGGATGGCAACTGAAGGAAACGCCAGAAGAAGAAGTGTCATAAAATAATAAAACAGAAACAATGGCATGTCCCTGAAAGTCACAGGAGGGAATTAGAGTAACATGAGGTAAAGTGGACAATGTATGTAACAATCAGGGGAAGGGAAGAAGAAGAGGCTGTGATCCATTCGGCTTCCAGCAAAGTACTCATAATCAAAAAGGAATGGATCACTTGTTGCTGGCACCAGGGTTCGGAAAGTGGTTGCCGATATTGGTAAAAAACCCTCAATCACGTAATTTAGTTCGTGGGCGGTATATCTTGGTTGTCCGCCTTGATGTTTAGATACGTGACAGCATCATCATTGGGTTTTTCCCATGCTTCCTCCAACCCGGAGGTGAACCACTGGTCGTTCCAGTAGTGATCAGGGAAAAAAAGGGATTAAAAAAATGTGAGGAGTGCTCAGGTGTTTAGGTGATTGTGATAAGTATAAAAAATTCCTCTGACTACCTGTTTACAATTTTATTCTGTTAGGCGCAGGGAAAAAGTAAAAAAAAACAATTAGTTGCAGAGAGGAGGGGTAATGTGTCCGCTGCAGTTAAAAGTCTGAGTGATCGGTCGACATGTTTCAGCCCCTAGAGTGCCCAAGAGGGGTCGGGGGGCTTTCTTCAGGACCTCAGGTGAAGAGAAATTGGATAATATCCAATATCTGTGGGAAGTTCCTAAGTTAATCGCTTGGACTTCTGTAGGGTTAATACCTATGTATCGTGAGGGAGGAGGAAAGGTAGACACATATGTCCTTAGTTAGTGTCGTTTTGATCGGTGTCTAGCTGCAATCATAATACAAAAGCAATTATAGATGGCAAATCTTTAGATACAAAACGGTGTACACCTTTCATATGCAAGTGGAGATTCGAACCGTCTATATGGTAGACGTGGTTTAAAAGTTAGCACAATTAAAAGTATTAGTAGAAACATGGTGAGAACACATTTAATGTTGTGAAATTAGTCGTTAAATGACCATGAGTATACGCCTAGGGCGTCATAAAGTGTAAATATATGTGGAGGGAAAGCTGTCGCCGTTCGTTACCAATGTGGCATACTGCTGTAAATAAAGAGGTAGAGACCTCTAGTCATGTCAGAAACTGGGGTTAAATGCGTACAATGAGCCGCAAATCATTAGCAAAAAAACAAAAAAAACATAGCACACATATTATAGCAAGATTAGTAGTCGTGAGCAAAGTTCAGTGTGGCCCATAGATGATCGTGAGGTTATGTCCAGGACGTCATCTCTGTGCAGTGCCTGTATATCATAAGAGTTATATGTAAACATCAAGCCATAGAACAGTAGCAATGGTCAATCGGCCGAGAGCGGAAAGTAAATGCGGTAAACACAAAGTCGCTGTACTGCGCATGCGCAAGTTGTGAAATACCTCGGGGGTCCGATTTAGAACTCCGTAGGGCAGAAAAGGCAGCGATATTGCTGTTGAAAGAAAATGACAAATACAAACAATGTAGGGCATAACAAGGTGCTCGATAACATTACGTGTCTTCCAAGGTGATCCTCGTACCGCAGCTCTGGTGCAGTCACGACTTGTGCTGACACTGATTTCCTGTTTACGGGACGTTCCCAGGAGGCGGGCTTAAATGCTGAAAACAAGTGTGATGGAAAAAGGACCTGGTTCGTCTATTTGCGAACATGGGTTTGGGCCAGTTCACAGTTCCTGAAGTGAGAATGCGCCAGTTTTTGTTGATGATCTTCTTCAAGGAGTTAGTGACAATACTGTATGTGGTGACGCAAGTCAGTTTGTCTACTGTAGTAGGTTAGAAGTCGTTTCTAGAAGACTCTCCCGTGGTTGGTTTCTTGCTCTTTTCTGGCATTTTTTTATTACTTTCACAGGGTAGTCTCTTTTACTGAGTTTGATGCTTAGATCTTGTGCTTGTGTTTTGTACTCACTGAGGTCGCTACAGTTCCTTTTGAGTCGGAGAAACTGGCTGTAGGGCAAGTTTTCACGTAAAGGGCGTGGGTGGAAGCTGTTGAATGACAGTAAGCTGTTCTTGGCCGTTGGTTTAAAGTAAGTTTTTGTCTTGATGGTATCGTTCTCTACATATATAGTAAGATCTAGAAAGTCAAGCTGTTCCTTATCTGCAGTATAAGTGAACTTGAGACAAAGATCTTGGATGTTAATCCAGTCATGGAATTCTTGCAGAGTCTCAGTGGTGCCGTCCCAGAACATGATGACATCATCTAAATATCTTTTCCAAAAAAGGAATTTGGAAAGGAATGGATTTTTGTCATTTTGTATGAAGGTATTCTCAAAGTTGCTCACGTAAAGACCCGCCACACTGGGAGCAAAGGTACTTCCCATGGAAGTACCGTGGCATTGTTGGTAGAGGGTACCTTCATATTCGAAAAAGTTTTCGGTTAAAGCCATTCTGCAGCATTCTAATACGAAATGCCTTGGTGTATGGTATGGCCAGTCATGTTCGAAGAGTAGATTTTCGAGAGTGTTGAGTGTAGCTTGTTGTGGTAAGCTCGTGTACAAGCTCTCGATATCGAGTCCCACAAGAAGCATTGTCTCACTAGAAAAGTTTAGATCTACTAGGAGATTGAGGAGATCTCGAGTGTCTTTAATTTAAGGTACGTGGGTGTGCGTTGTACCATAGGTTTTAAAAAATGATCGGCAAACTGAGAAAGGGGTTCGAGAACTGAACCGATCCCAGAGACTATTGGACGTCCTGGTGGTGGTTGTCTTGTTTTGTGCACCTTAGGAAGAGAATAGAAGTATGGTGTTCGAGGAAGTGGGGTATTCCTTGGTTAAGCGTTTAACTGAGTATTCGCTTGCCAATACATACAGACATGCCATTAGAATAAACATTCTTTTATTCCTATTTTTTGCCACATGTCGACAAAGGCATTGCCAGTATTGAGAGGTGCGAATACCTATACAAACCACGCTCTTGTTCTCTGAAGTTAATACTGCCTTTATGTCTTTTTATCCACACCTGAGATGAACTTCACTTGAAACACGTGGGAATTCAACATCAATCCCCATATCAATAAAGTTTTTCCTAAGAGACCGCTAGTCCTTTTTCCATCACACTTGTTTTCAGCATTTAAGCCCGCCTCCTGGGAACGTCCCGTAAACAGGAAATCAGTGTCAGCACAAGTCGTGACTGCACCAGAGCTGCGGTACGAGGATCAACTTGGAAGACACGTAATGTTATCGAGCACCTTGTTATGCCCTACATTGTTTGTATTTGTCATTTTCTTTCAACAGCAATATCGCTGCCTTTTCTGCCCTACGGAGTTCTAAATCGGACCCCCGAGGTATTTCACAACTTGCGCATGCGCAGTACAGCGACTTTGTGTTTACCGCATTTACTTTCCGCTCTCGGCCGATTGACCATTGCTACTGTTCTATGGCTTGATGTTTACATATAACTCTTATGATTTACTGGCACTGCACAGAGATGACGTCCTGGACATAACCTCACGATCATCTATGGGCCACACTGAACTTTGCTCACGACTACTAATCTTGCTATAATATGTGTGCTACGTTTTTTTTGTTTTTTTGCTAATGATTTGCGGCTCATTGTACGCATTTAACCCCAGTTTCTGACATGACTAGAGGTCTCTACCTCTTTATTTACAGCAGTATGCCACATTGATAACGAACGGCGACAGCTTTCCCTCCACATATATTTACGCTTTATGACGCCCTAGGCGTATACTCATGGTCATTTAACGACTAATTTCACAACATTAAATGTGTTCTCACCATGTTTCTACTAATACTTTTAATTGTGCTAACTTTTAAACCACGTCTACCATATAGACGGTTCGAATCTCCACTTGCATATGAAAGGTGTACACCGTTTTGTATCTAAAGATTTGCCATCTATAATTGCTTTTGTATTATGATTGCAGCTAGACACCGATCAAAACCACACTAACTAAGGACATATGTGTCTACCTTTCCTCCTCCCTCACGATACATAGGTATTAACCCTACAGAAGTCCAAGCGATTAACTTAGGAACTTCCCACAGATATTGGATATTATCCATTTTCTCTTCACCTGAGGTCCTGAAGAAAGCCCCCCGACCCCTCTTGGGCACTCTAGGGGCTGAAACATGTCGACCGATCACTCAGACTTTTAACTGCAGCGGACACATTACCCCTCCTCTCTGCAACTAATTGTTTTTTTTAACTTTTTCCCTGCGCCTAACAGAATAAAATTGTAAACAGGTAGTCAGAGGAATTTTTTATACTTATCACAATCACCTAAACACCTGAGCACTCCTCACATTTTTTGAATCCCTTTTTTTCCCTGATCACTACTGGAACGACCAGTGGTTCACCTCTGGGTTGGAGGAAGCATGGGAAAAACCCAATGATGATGCTGTCACGTATCTAAACATCAAGGCGGACAACCAAGATATACCGCCCACGAACTAAATTACGTGATTGAGGGTTTTTTACCAATATCGGCAACCACTTTCCGAACCCTGGTGCCAGCAACAAGTGATCCATTCCTTTTTGATTATTAGTAAAGTGGACAACAACAGTTCAATTGACAGGAGAACTAGGAAAATAAATGTTTAATATTATAAACGAGGACAAAGATGTCTGGAAAAGCACAAGTGTTTTACAGCATTATACAGCTGAAAATGGTAGAAGACGTAAATACCCATGAGTCGCTTGGAGGCGATGAACGCAGCGCATCTGCAATTATAAAATAAACAATACTCGGAAGACGCACTTAGGAGAGGAAAACCCATGACCCAAGGCTAATGGAAACAAGAGCACATTTCAACAAGCCCGGCGGAGGTGGCGCGCGCGCGCTTGGGGGCGGGGGAGCGCATTCCAGGCGGGGGAGCGAACCCTTTGAAGTGCTCCCAAAAAGCGGAGTGCATGGCGGCACCAAGCGCGTGATTGTGCGCGTGCTAGCAATGCAATCCGCTTTTTGGGAGCACTTTGAAATGCCCTTTTACAATAGTCTGGCTTTGCGATCGCTTACGCGATAGCAAGGTCGAGACCTAAAAAATTATCACAATACGAGTGGATCCCTGCAGACCCCCTAAAGTAACTGCCTCCGGAGCAGGCATGATCCGTGAAAAGAGGTTTCCCCCGAGATGCAGCAAGCGTGAGCCACAGCACAGCGGTACTCAGTCATAATGGTATAAAGACGGACAGGCAGAGTTCAGTGAGTGAGCCCATGGCCGTGCGCATGTTGAAAGGCATTCCATGCGGGTAGAAAACATCCTCGCTCTCTCCGCCTGCCTCTCTCCGATGCCTAGCGCTACTTCGAATGTTGGCACATCTGGACTCAGCAAGGGGAGAAGGTAAACAAACACTTTGCAGCCATGGCTCCGGCGAGCCAGGGGTGGAGGCTGGAGAATGCCTGCCACTCCCATGCAGGCAGACGCTGCAAGGCCAGCCCTGCCAAACAACGTCCTGGCAGGAGCCTTCTGTGCCACAAATGCGGTGCCCCACGCATCCTATTGGGCACGTTTGTGTGTGCACTCACTGCTATGTGCACAGTGAGTGATTGCGCTGGGTTCTGAATCTATCTATAGGTTTCATTTGCATGCCCCCTTTGTCCTAGTCAAGCACTTGCAAATGTTTTTCTATGTGCAGGAACATGTGGAAAGTTATGAAAACACATTGTTGAGCCTCTCACTGAAATGCAAAGTTGCTAACAGGTTATTTCGGTCAGATGCGTGCACATAAAATCTTTGCTCTTGAGCGAACACGAAAATAAATAAGTTTGCGGTTGACAACTGCTCTGCAGTTATTTTAGCTGGCTTTTACAAAGCGAAATATAAAATATTGTCAACAGTTGTGTTGTGGCACCGTGCTGTAAGGGTAACTACTTGTCTGTTTTAATGCTAATATTTACTGCTTATGTGTTTAAACATATAGAACAAGACAATTGTCCTTAGTCCGCTCTGCATTCATGCAGGACACTGAGGGGCAGGGTGCTGGGAACAGGCGCACTCGGAATGCCTGTGCGCCGTGGCTCTCTGCTTCAGAACCCTTGGGAAGACTTTTCTTATCTGCTTGTTAAATAAACAAGCAGATAAGAAAAGTCTTCACAACAGCCGTGAAGCACAAAGAGAAAAAGAAATCTCGCCATCTGTTTTCGTTCAGCCGCTTGTCTTTGCGTCTGCGCTGAGTGAAAACAGATGCGCTTGTCACGATGGGCGGCATCACAAAACTGCAAGGGCAGTAAACACAAATGACATCCAGCAAATCAAAAGTGAGAAAATAACATAAATCATGACACAAGCGAAACAGAAACGATTCGGACACAGGGGCGTGGATTGAAGTCCCCTTCTTCATACTGTTTACTATAGCTTTTGCAGGCGAGGAGCGCATGCGCGCTCCGATGTCAGGCGAGACCTAAAAATGGAGCAGGTTGCAACCCAGCACTATGCAAAGATAGAAAACTTCTTTGGCGGCCTGATCCTTACATCTGGCCCAAAGTTACAAATATGGATGTTCTCAACATTTGCAAAGTTCACAAGTTAACATACCAAAATCTACATGACCTAGAACATACCGAGCCCTTCCCCCCCCCGAGAAATCGCATCAGGTTTCACGTGCTGATAATCAGCAGGACGTGTGGAGTATATCGCACCCAGTAACTAACTTCACACAACATGCATTCCAACCTCTGAACAAGCAGGATAGGAATTTTCTGGCAGACTAGTAATCAGATCCTTCGGTTCAAGCTTATATTTGCACAAGAAATATGATTCCATTTTAGATGGTATTTGCCTATGACCCAATTACACGTTTTAATTGCCCATGAGCAAGTTGCATATCTTATAATATTTGCCCACAAGTCAACAGCAGGTAAAGCATGGCATTAAATTCAGATGTACAAACCCAGGTTGTGAAATTCTGTTCTGCAATCGTGATATTATCCAGGGGGCACAAATCAGAATGTGTTTAAAACTCTGCATCCTTGTTGCCACTGCTGTAAAACAAGCTGTGCTGCTACACAGGACCCACAGCATTGATGTTGTTTAGCAATAGTTTCTCTTGGATAATACTGACATATGTGTTCCCTTTGGATTCACTATTCTCCATCTCTTTCTGAAACATCTCTCAAATAGTTTGACAATCAGTCACGGGCATATCCTCTAACAATACCATGACAACCGTACCTCTGAGAACGGCTCCTAGCACTCCTTAAGCTTCCATCAATTGCTGGGAAGGCCATCAATTATTCTTCTTTCAAAAAGTACTGAAGATCACTTTATATGTCTGTTGAGTTGGCTTATGATGGTGACTGTGTGGGCTTAAAATGGTCTCTGATTGCATATGATACCAAATTTGTTGCTTTTTATAGGTGGTTGCGAATTTGTAGAATGGTAGCTGGGTGGCCATATGATGATGGGTGTCTTGTTATTTCACGGATATTGGGCATCTGAGAATGGGTATTGGGGCATATATTGTTGTTTGTGTGGTCATAGATTATGGTCGGTGTGTCACTGTATGATGGTGACTGTGAAAGTGATTGTTGGTTGAATTGTCATACGTTTTGTGGTTGCTTACGATAGTGACTGTGTGGCAATATGATGGTGGGTGCATGGATATATGAGGTGGATATTTGGATGTACGATCGTATAATCGTAGGTGTGATATCAAGTTTGTGAGTTTTGTGAGGGTTTTTCTATTGGTTTTGTGATCCTATGACAGTACGTTTGTGGTCTTATGATGGTAGGTAGCCAAGTATGATTTGATAGGTGTGTAGTTGTAGTTGGGGGAGAGTAGTTGGCCTAATGGCTCTGGCGGTCATTCTCGAATCTGGGGAACTGGGTTTGGGTCTCGGCAACGACGCTGAACATCCTGTGATTCTGGGCAAATCACTTGATCTCCCCGTGCCTAACAAAAAAATTAAATGAATGTGTCCTTATGTAACGCAACTGGTGCTATGTAAGGTGCTCTGATACCCGATTAGGGTCAAGTTCGCGCTATATAAAACTCCGTAAAAAAATTTAAAAAGTTGTCTCAAGGTTGGTGTTTAGGCACATGTTGTTGCTTATGTGATGGTATCTAACTGTGAGTATTTCATAATGTCTGCGTGGTCGTTGGTGGTGGATATGTGGTCTTAATAATGAGGGTGCATGGACATCTGATGGTGTGTTTCTGATTGGGTGTGTCTTGAGCCGGTGGGGCTGATGAGCCCATGGCTACGCACCTGCGCGCCTTGAGTGGTACTTTACCTAAGAATATTTTTTGGCAGCCTACGCAGCAACCCTACACACATACCTACTTCCTGCTGACGAGAGGCAACTACCTCGAAACACATGTCCAGGGATGGCTAACGCAACACTTTTGATTTTAAACTTTTGGCATAGGTGTACCCGCCGACGCTACTTCATGGACCACAATTCTTTGGGGTAACACGCTGGTAGGACTAGCAGAGTGCGGCCAATCAGATTTTTGTTTACATTCAGGCTCCCTTGAGCCGGTGGGGCTGACGAGCCCATGGCTACGCACCTGCGCGCCTTGAGTGGTACTTTACCTGAGAATATTTTTTGGCAGCCTACGCAGCAACCCTACACACATACCTACTCCCTGCTGACGAGAGGCAACTACCTCGAAACACGTGTCCAGGGATGGCTAACGTGACACTTTTCATTTTAAACTTTTGGCATAGGCGTACCCGCCGACGCTACTTCATGGACCACAATTCTTTGGGGTAACACGCTGGTAGGACTAGCAGAGTGCGGCCAATCGGATTTTTGTTTACATTCAGGCTCCCTTCAGCCGGTGGGGCTGACGAGCCCGTGGCTACGCACCTGCGCGCCTTGAGTGGTACTTTACCTGAGAATATTTTTTGGCAGCCTACGCAGCAACCCTACACACATACCTACTCCCTGCTGACGAGAGGCAACTACCTCGAAACACGTGTCCAGGGATGGCTAACACGACACTTTTCATTTTAAACTTTTGGCATAGGTGTACCCGTCGACACTACTTCATGGACCACAATTCTTTGGGGTAACACGCTGGTAGGACTAGCAGAGTGCGGCCAATCGGATTTTTGTTTACATTCAGGCTCCCTTGAGCCGGTGGGGCTGACGAGCCCATGGCTACGCACCTGCGCGCCTTGAGTGGTACTTTACCTGAGAATATTTTTTGGCAGCCTACGCAGCAACCCTACACACATACCTACTCCCTGCTGATGAGAGGCAACTACCTCGAAACACGTGTCCAGGGATGGATAACGCGACACTTTTCATTTTAAACTTTTGGCATAGGCGTACCCGCCGACGCTACTTCATGGACCACAATTCTTTGGGGTAACACGCTGGTAGGACTAGCAGAGTGCGGCCAATCGGATTTTTGTTTACATTCAGGCTCCCTTGAGCCGGTGGGGCTGACGAGCCCATGGCTACGCACCTGCGCGCCTTGAGTGGTACTTTACCTGAGAATATTTTTTGGCAGCCTACGCAGCAACCCTACATACATACCTACTCCCTGCTGACGAGAGGCAACTACCTCGAAACACGTGTCCAGGGATGGCTAACGCGACACTTTTCAATTTAAACTTTTGGCATAGGCGTACCTGCCGACGCTACTTCATGGACCACAATTCTTTGGGGTAACACGCTGGTAGGACTAGCAGAGTGCGGCCAATCAGGCTCCCTTGTGCCGGTGGGGCTGACGAGCCCATGGCTACGCACCTGCGCGCCTTGAGTGGTACTTTACCTGAGAATATTTTTTGGCAGCCTACGCAGCAACCCTACACACATACCTACTCCCTGCTGACGAGAGGCAACTACCTCGAAACACGTGTCCAGGGATGGCTAACGCGACACTTTTCATTTTAAACTTTTGGCATAGGCGTACCTGCCGACGCTACTTCATGGACCACAATTCTTTGGGGTAACACGCTGGTAGGACTAGCAGAGTGCGGCCAATCGGATTTTTGTTTACATTCAGGCTCCCTTGAGCCGGTGGGGCTGACGAGCCCATGGCTATGCACCTGCGCGCCTTGAGTGGTACTTTACCTGAGAATATTTTTTGGCAGCCCACGCAGCAACCCTACACACATACCTACTCCCTGCTGACGAGAGGCAACTACCTCGAAACACGTGTCCAGGTATGGCTAACGCGACACTTTTCATTTTAAACTTTTGGCATAGGCGTACCCGCCGACACTACTTCATGGACCACAATTCTTTGGGGTAACACGCTGGTAGGACTAGCAGAGTGCGGCCAATCGGATTTTTGTGTCTTGATTTTATGTTGAAATAGGGGAAATTTGCCTTTTTTTTTATTTACCAGCTTAAAAAATCTGTGTCCAGAATTGGCTCTACATATGGAATTTATGAAAGATGAAGTGGACATTACCTTTTGGTATCTTTATAATGAGTAATGATTGTAGAAACTGAATCACAAGCTAACTTCTTCCACTTACACTGCACCTTCCAAAGGTGCTAGTTTCATAACAGTAATAAAGTGAAAACACAACAAAAGAAATATCCCACACTAATTTGGAAAATAGAGTCAAATTTCATTAATTATTTGACACCAAAACAACAAAAATTCAATCAGTACAACTGGAGCTATGTACCGTCAAAGATTTTAGGTAAGTATAGCACCTGAATGCATAAAGAGCTATTTGGGGTCATCTGCTCGGGCTAGACCGGGGGAAAGTCACAAGTAGAGACTGACCATGATGGAGCACCAGCCGGATACAGGGATCAGGCTTGTCCCACTGAAAAAGTTACTTTCACAAAGCCCGCTGCAAAGTGTCCGGATCACAGTGGAAGAGACTGTGAGGGGAGCATTGTGGATTGTCGTCAATGTAGCGCAACAAGCAGACTGGGCATCACAGATGATCATCGCTATAGCGCAAAGATCCTGCAGGACGTCACAGACTGCTGTTGCAGGAGCTTTGTGTTGGCTATCACTGCGGGCTGTCATTGGTGCAGAACGAAGTGCAGAACTCACATTGCCGGCCGTTGCTGGTGGTTCATGTAGCGTGAAAGGTCATGTTCACCTGAGCTTTGTTTTGGCTGTTGTTGAGGCAGGCAAGATTTCGGCACAAACAGGACTTTTTGCGGTCGCAGGGTGCCCAAAACTTCAGGATTTCTCCTTTAACTCCAAAGGAGTGCACACTGATGTCAGCCAAGGGCTTAGGCCTTTTCAATATTGAGGGATACCGCTAAGCAATCCTCATTGGCTACGTCACCATCAGGCATCAGGCTTCAGGCTCAACAGACGGGAAATATTTAGAGAGGTGCTCTTCCATGGTATAAACCAAATTTGAGCAGTGTGAACTGCGGTCTCCATCATAGGCAGCAATCTGTTCACTAGTATTTTGCCCAGTAGCTTGTAATCTATATTTAGGAGGGACATCAGTCGGGTCTTGTCCCTTTCTAGGTCGCACCGCTATCAGAGGCCATCTAGACCATGTGTTTTTTTTCATGCCATTTGTCTGATAGCCATGTAATCATCTGATTGAAGAGGCATCTTTAAGCCACTACCCTGTAGTGGATTCAGTTAAGAGATCTGGAGCTCTTGGACATAGGTATGGGTGGGTGCAATATTAGACAGGGTGGGATCTGTGTATAATGTGGTGTAGTTTGCAGTGAAGGCTATGTTTCTGTCGGTCTGAGCACTGGCGATCTTGCCCTCCGGCTTTCTGATGACACTGATGGGTGTTCACGCCTTTTCACCCATCAGGAGTTATGCTAACAGGGTGCTAACCTTACCCCTTCACCATGTTGTCTGGCTATGTGGTATCTGTAGTCAAATTTCCCCAGTCTGTTCATCAGGGTAGCAGGCTGCTTGCGCAATTTTCTTGGTCACGCTGACTGATCTGGTTGTGTGAGTATCTCCTTTACTGTGAAGCGCAGGGTTTGCTCAACATCTAACACCTCCCTGTGCAGGGTGTGTTTGATCGCTCAAGTGGAGAAGATGCAATGGCTGTCCATCACCACCTTTAATGCTTCCCACCCAGTCACCCTGGTGGAGATCGAACCCTTATTCTCTGTCAAGTACTGAGTGATGTGTGTCCCAATAGTGTTGCAAAAACGGTGTATACTGTAGTGCCTCCGTGCACAGTTGTGAGGTCAGGACACTCCTTTTGCCTCTACCCCACAAGACCACTACCTTCAGGGGGTAGTGATCTGATTTCATGCATGCCAGCTATTCTGAGTGTCACTCTGGAGCATTGCTGTGCTCTGTGAAAGAACATATCTAGCCAAGTGTGTAGTTGGTGTAAGGAGAAGTAATATGAGTATTCTTTCTTCATTGTGAGGAAATATGAATTTTGTGATCAGTTATGTCCCCTATCGTAGACCCCAACGGCTCCATGTACAAAACTACAAGTACATGTATGTTCCCTCCAGTTCCAGCTCTGAAGACGCAAATACATGTGCGTCCACCGTCAACATGTCCTCTTTCAGATCCACCATGAATGGGTCAGATATTCCATTCCTAAGTATGAAAGGCCACCGACTTTATGTGGTTCACTTTCCCCATTTTACAGATTCAGGCGAGTAGGCCCTGAATTCTGTCATCAAGCCTTTTCCTGCCTTCTGCCTCTGAAAGCTCCAGTCTGAGCCTGCATCTGTATCCATGAACTTTGTCCTACTCCCTGCGCGGCTAACGGTGCCTGATCCAGCCTGTTGCCTGCCAAAAACTGTATTTCACCTTCAAGATTATCTGCTTCGCTCCTCATCCGATGCATTCCTGTCTAGCAGTTTAGGTAAACATTCCTCCAGCTACCGTGCAAGGGGCCAGGCCTCACTGTCCTCGTGCAAGTAATTCATAGCCCCGTTACCATGGAAGATTCCTGCCCCCTCGCACCTCATGTAGACACTTAGACGCCCGTACACACACTAACAGTCAGTATAGAATAGATTCCGTCCGAGAGACCTTTCCTTTTGGATAATACAGTTCTTTAAACATAGGATACTAGATATGATTTGGGATTAGGTTGACATGACCCTCAGACTTCTGTCTCCACATGTAGAGCTAAATGTCAAGTCCCCTTCACCCTCTAGTTGCACCTCAATCACACGTCATGCGGCTGCGCACGCATCTCTGCCAAATATTTCTGCTGACATTGCAGGATTCTCTTATGGATCCACCCATTTGTGACATCATGTTTAATGACGTATTTTAGTTACACCCATGTTTACGCCTTTTTTGGTTACGTATGCATATTTTATCTCTCTTATCAACTGTTACGCCTCCTGCATCTGTCATACTATAATGTAATTCTTATAAAACTGATTACATGTCAATAATGTATGCCCTTCCTTCCTGAACTTTCGTGGTGATGGAATAGAAGCCTGTAATTCGAATTACATTCCTTTGTATAGGAATAAAGCCTTTTTAAACCCTCTAATACCACGGATTCTGCCTCTTATATTTACTGAGTTATTCTTCCTAGACTTTACCGCATAAAAAATAGTACCGGTAATGAAATATTTACCACATAAATTGGCGCCCGAACAGGGACACTTTCTCATCTCACGCGCCGGAGGTGCGTTGCAGGCCCGGTCTCCTGCCACAGCTGAACGGACAAAAACGCGTACCTGCAGGATTTCCTGTATCTCCCTCCGGCCAAGCGGGGGTGACTGAGGCTGCGATCAACACCCAGACGAGGCGGTGAGAAGTGCGAAGTATCCCGACCAGAGCCTAGCTGAGAAAGCAAGATCCGAGGTATACAGAGGCCCACCAGGTTCCGAAGTTCCGAGTCCAGTCGAGTCGAGTCCAGTCCGGTCCAGTTTCAGTTCCGTTCCGAGGCCTTCCGTTCCGAGCTACCCGGTGAGTACCATTACCGGGGAGGCATTTAACGTGCACATAGTCTGTGCCGGTCAAGACGGGTTTGGGTACACAAATCCGGTCTGCACTGTTTCAGCAGTGTATCTGTACTGTTTAGCAGTATATATAGTATGTCTTGCATATAAATAAGTATTACCTAGTGTCAGTATTATGTCAGTAACTAGTTTTCTATTAGTTATCATTGTTCGTTAAAAACTGTTAAATGTTAAATGTTTTAATACGTTCTATACATTGTGGTGTGAATGACTGTTCATTATGTGTTTACTGTATTAAGTATGTTCTAATAATAAGATCTAAAAAATGCCGCTCTTTTCGAAACTAAGACAGATCAAAACCAGAAAAGGGGTACTCGAAGAAGCTGTTCCCATTCCACCTAGGGACACTCCAGGATACTTTATGTATCATAAGCATGGCCTAGACGCCGTATTATTTCTTGATTTATGGGTGGACTACACCAAAGAATTACCAGAAAGTCAGAGATGGCCCGCAGCGGGGACCTGGGATGCAGATTGCATCATGAGAGTAGAAGAAGAATTATGGAAAAAGAAAGCCAGACAGTCACAGAAAGATGCCATTGAATTATGGCGTAAAGAATCATATAGACGTACAGAAAAAGCGCTCAGACAGGAAGAGAAAGGTAGAGAGAATTCAAATAAAACCCGAGAAAATCTATTACTTGAGGAAGGTACCCGAGTAAACTCAGAACAAGTGGACAGACAAAGAAATACTCTTATGAATGGTATGTATCCTCTTCTGGCCGAAGGGTTACCTAAGGCTATCCCGGAAATACCAAAAGACTTAACTTCTCCATTACTCCCGATAAAAGCACATCCCAAAACACATCCCAAAACAGCAAAGGACGTTTTCCTTTCCTCCTATTTAGATGACGTAGCTCCCGAGTATGCTAATGCCATGCCACCCACACCGCTTGCCGATGGTGTTCTACACCAAGAGCATCCGTCTGTATCCCCGCAACTACAAACTCCTACACAAGTTCCCACAGGTCCGTCCGTTTCTACAGTCTTTCCCACATCCACAATCTCTATCCTACGTCCAACGAATCCTTTCGTGCCTAGCGGCTCAGATGGTGCTACAGGAGGTACGACAGACATGTTTGCTACCCCGCCGAGAAATAAACAGACCCTTAGAGATTTAGCACTCCAACGTACACCCCAATTAGCGACATCCGACATGTTTAAAGAACAACTTGTGGATTGTAGATACGATCCAGTGCCAGGTAGACAGGACAAATTGCTCATATCATCACTACGTATACGACGAGCTACATTATATTTAATGACGATACCAGGAATGGTTGAACACCTAGACAATATATATCGCTTTGTTCAAACAGGGCGAGGTTCAGAAAGTATTAACGAAGCTATGGAATACCAGAAAGTGGATGTACAAAGACAACTACTACGTTTTTTCATAAATTGTGTAATTAGGAATCAAGACAGGCCCGGGGCAGATCATGATACCATGCAAAAACTTGTCAAATGGGGTCAGAACATATCAGAAGAGAAACATGATAGACAGGCGTGTATAATCGCCATGTGTCGAAAAATCCGCAAGGAAGTAGAACGTATACATAAAGAAAGACGGGAAACAGACAGAGTAGAATCAGAAGAAGAGGAGGAGCAAGATTCAGAACAAGTGGAGACGATAGCTTACGTAGGTAGAGGAAGACCCCATAATAATACTAGAGGCTTTAATGATCAGATACGTCCAATACGTCCAGAATATAATAGGCATTTTCCAAATCCTATGTTAAAAACAAAATCCCCTGAACACCTATTCCAAGCCGTTGATAAATTACTCCGAGATCGAAGGGGGTACCATATGCTCGATTCCATGGACGAACAAGAATTAGCTAGGTCAGCAGTACAATGGGCTGACAGTCCCAGCGACTACAATGATGATGTACTTGCACACACGTTTCTGAATCTTGACCCATACGAACAGCGTTTAGCTAGTATATACATGATTCAACACCTCCTTATATTATATAAAAGTCAACACTCCGATCCAGGACCCCTACCTGACATATTGACAGAACTACTCACGAATATATGGAGAGGGTGAGGTACTGATTTGATTAAAGAGATTCTAGAATTCCGAAACCAATATTTAACTTTCGTATGTCCAGAACACGTTCCAGTTCCCATCATAGGAAGAAAAATGTATCACATAGATAGACAGAACCCGTTACGCGAAGTACACCCAATCAGAGGTGACGCTAATAACTTTACACGCGTGTTTGTGTACACGCCTATAACTAAACTAGAATTATTAGAAATGAAGAAAGTAGTACCCAGCCATGACAAGGATCCAGCAGGTTTCCACCGTGAGATAAAGGACATGTTACTCATGGGAGAGTATACCTACCCCGACATTATGAAAATATTAAAAATCCTATTACCAGCTGGTGTTTATGAGAAACTTAAAGAAAAGGAATGGGAGGTGGGAGACCAAAAGATAGATTGGACAGCATTAGAAAACGAAGAAAGGGCCCGAGCTGCAGGAGCAGGACTTGGGGAAAAGACTACAGCACTAGCAGGACTACTAGTGCAGGTACTGCCACGTTTATTAACTACGAAAAAGGAAGACTGGGGTGCAATCTCAGCCTGTAAACAAAAACCAGATGAAGACACTAGTGATTTCTATTCCCGATTTGAAAAATGTTTTGGTATAAATAGTGGCATAAAAGCCAGTAGTGAGTCATATCCACATCTGTTTGTGACAAAATTAGTTGAAAATTCCCTGCTACAAGTCAAGAATAGAGTATTGAAATTCGAAAGTACCTGGCAAGGTAATACCCCATCACAGATGTTACAGATGTTACAATATCACCACAACAGAATAAAGGAAGAACAAGAACACGAACAAAGACGTATGAAAGATACAAAAATGAAAATGCTTGTTGCTCAGTCAGTCCCATCTAATGGTCATCAAAAGGGTGATCCCGCAGGTCCTACAAAAGGGACATGCAACTATTGTAAACAACCAGGTCATTATATACACGATTGTCCAGTCCTGAAACATAATATTGCTACAGGTAGAACCCAGGAGAGACCACGTCCACCTAGACAGGATCAGAATCAACAACAAATCCCCCAGCATGCACAACCTAGGTTAGCTCCGCAACAACTAGCTCCGCAACAAGGAACTCCACAACAGACCGTAGCACCACCACAAGCGCAGCCTATTGCTGCAACACAGGCAACAACACAACAGATGTATCAGTATGCACAAGCAGATTATCCCGATTATCAGCGATATACATGACATAGCCTAGGGAGGGAATTTGGCTTACCCCTTATAGAGGTTCCTGTAGACCAAGAGGGACCTTATGTACATAGTGAACTATTAGGGGAAGACAGAAAGTTTTTACTTGATACAGGGGCAAGCAGAACAACTATAAGACGCAGTGAAGTTCCAGGGGCACCCCTCTCAGGCTCACAAAATATTTCCCTTGGATTCTCAGGAAAACCCATAATTAATGACGTAACACAACCTCTTCCACTTACGATTGGTCCATTGACACGTACTACAGATTTATTGCTTACTAAATCATGTCCAGAAAACTTGTTAGGTATAAAAACATTGAAAGCTCTAGGAGCTATAATATGTTGTTCTCCGGAAGGAGTACGACTATTTCTACGTGACTTCAAAGGTCACTACGTGTCCAGAGACATGGATCACCGACTGCAGAATTTACCTACACATTTATGGGCACAAGGCCCCACTGATGTTGGTTGCATGAATATTACACCATATCGTGTCACACTAAAAACAGGAGTAATACTACCACGAATACGACAATACAAATTACCACCCGATGCTGTTGTGGCTTTGCTGCAAATCGTTGACGAACTCATTGTACAAGGAGTGGTTGTCGAAACCGACTCCAATGTATGTAATTCCCCGATAATTCCGATTCTTAAAAGAACGGATCCAAAAGCACCACCAGTATATCGATTAGTTATTGACCTGCGCGAATTAAATAAATGTATTGTACCACAATACCCTGTGGTCCCAGATATCTCGTCATTACTAACAGCTATTGATTCAGAAGCAACGTTCTTCACTGTAATTGATCTCAAGAATGCTTTCTTTAGCGTCCCAATAGATCCGGAAAGTCAATATCTGTTCGGATTCAGTTTAAATGGACGAAGCTTTAAATTCACACGCGCACCTCAAGGATTTACAGAAAGCCCTAGCATCTATAGCCAAGCACTGAAACGAGAACTTGACAGTATCCACATGCCAGTTAACACTGCCTTGCTTCAATATGTCGATGATCTGCTGATCACCGCCCAAAGCGAACATGAATGTGAAAAAGCGTCACTGACGGTTTTAAAATTTCTGGCCGACAAGGGGCACAAGGTGTCCCCTTCTAAGCTGCAATTCTGTGTCCAGCGAGTTGTTTACCTTGGGCACTCGCTGTCCAAGGAGGGAAGGCAGCTTACACCCGACCGTATCCAGTTAATCGCTAACATGCCACCACCCAAGACACAAAAAGAGGTACGGGCTTTTATAGGCCTCACTTCATACTGTAGGCAGTGGATCCCTCAATATGCATTTCTAGCAAAACCACTCATCCAGTTAACAACACAGGAGGCAGCCACATCGACTGTCCTCCCTTGGACTCAAGAACATACACATGCCTTTGAAAGCTTAAAGAAAGCTTTATGCCAAGCACCTGTTTTAGCAACACCATGTTACAGTAAGCCTTTTACACTCTTTGTTACAGAACGCGAAGGTACTGCCTTGTCAGTACTCACTCAGGAACAAGCAGGATCACACAAACCATGTGCTTATTTCTCTAGTACATTAGATCCAGTAGCTCAGGCTCTTCCTGCGTGCCTGAAATCGGTGGCAGCAACAGCTTTAGCAATCAGACAAAGCGATGCCATAGTGTTAGGACATCAATTGACAGTACAAGTACCACATGCAGTAGAGGTTCTCTTGAACCGCACACAAACACAACACTTGACTATAGCGAGACTCACCGGTTACGAACTGACATTATTTCAGCCACACATAGAAATCAGACGTTGCAATACGTTAAATCCTGCCACACTGTTACCAGTGGGCGGAACAGATCCATTGGCACATGATTGTGTCGAAGTCATTACTATCGAGACGAAACCCAGACAAGACTTGACAGATATCCCTTTGTCAGATCCAGACTTGACATTGTATGTAGATGGGTCATGTATGAGAACACGTACAGGAGAGTTAGTGGCCGCTTACGCAGTCACAACAGACACTGAAGTCATTGAAACAAACTGTATTAACATTTTGTCAGCTCAAGCAGCAGAGCTCATCGCTCTGACACAAGCCTGTATTCAAGCCAAAAATAAGAAAGTCAACATATACACAGATTCACGTTATGCATTCGGAGTCGTCCATGACTTCGGCGTACTATGGCAAGAGAGAGGTTATTTAACTTCTCACGGTGCCCACATCCAACACGGACCCCTCATTCAAGCCCTATTAGACGCGATTCATCTACCTACTGCAATATCGATTATGAAATGCAAAGCCCACACAAAAGTTACCGATATCATTTCTCAGGGTTGTTGTAAATTAAGGCAGAATGTGATTAAGCATTTACTGAAAACATTAATGCTTTCCCTTGCGATCATGTTTTCTTCGTTATGTTGACCGAAGTCCGGACTCCATTTTGTATTGACATGCTGCCATGTGTTCGTCACGAGGAGAGTCCGACCTCTGTGTTAGTTGCTCCTGTAATCTGCCTAGTAACAGTTTATAAATAGCTCTCTTGTCCATCTGGCGCATGCCCAGACTTGACCACATCTGTTATAATTAGCTTTGCTTGACCATGTCCTTTCGCGGGCTCAAGGAGTGTGTTGGCTCCGCCCATGTATTGATTCAGTATCGAGAATGACCATAAATGGTAATGTTCTTCGGCCTCATGTTGTATCCACCCACTTATGAGCCCCTCTGTTGTGTATAAAAGGGGACTGTGTACGAATGTTCTTTGTGCTACTCCATGCAATACTGAAGAGTGTTGTGTGGATTGTAGGACCACCCTTAAGGGTTAATAAACGTTGTTTTTGTACTTTGCAGTTTCCGTGCCAACTTCCTTATAGATTCCGTTACAGGAGAGCGAACCCTTGTGCTTTGCGGGCCTAGCTGGGGCCTGTATTCATCAATTGGCGCCCGTCACGTGGGGCTCATCGGCGACTCGGATGCTCGAAGGACTGGTCGCGACGAAGGTGAGGAGTTTGGCCGGGGACGTGATCACTGCCAGCGGCGTCTTAGCCCTGGCATCCCGAGGTTTTTCTTCCTTCCCTTCCGAGCTGACCGTCTGGGTGGCGCCGGTCATCGACTGAGACCTCTTCTGTCGGTCCTGCCGTGAGAGCCGTTTGGGCGATTGTGGAGCTTGGCAGTTGGAACCTGGACTCTTGATTGGTAAGAACCGTTGTACGGTACTTGCTCCGAGTTTTTGAAGCCTGGGATGGCTATTTGAGTTTGATTGATGATGACTAGTCATATTTTGAATTTGTCTTTGTGAAAATATATGCGTTGCAACACATATAGGCAGGTAATGTGGAGAAATTTCTCCAGGAGCTGTGTAAACTTTGAACGGCGCAACGATTAAGTGCCATTTTTCCTTATAATATTGCATATTTTGCACTATTTCTGAGCATGCCTGCTTTCAGCGCACTCCGTAAGTGGTGCTGCTGTTTTGGTAACCGGTTGAACCTCGAGGAATCTGCTCCAGCTCCCCCAGAGGGGACTCCTAATAGGGATATGTATGTGAAGCATGGTCTTTCTTCCATAATGTACAGCACGCTATGGAGGAAATACACGAGGAAGGATCCTGAGTTGCGATGGCCTTTGTATGGATCGTTTGATATACGTAAGATTGAGTATGTGGAACAGTGTATGTGTAAGCGACGTGCTCGTCAGGATATGTTTGAGTGTGTGCGGTTATGGGTGAAGGAAGTGCGTGAGCGAGAGAAACGTGAGAAAGCGCTGTTTGATAAAGAGCAACGGAAGAATGACCATGTGCGAGCGCAGGAAGCGAAGCGTCGGGAGGACAAAGAGCACACGGACAGACAAGAGAAAGAGCGTAGGCTACAGGTCTCGGGTCAATATGTTGTTCGCCAGCCACTTTATCCTGTCCTTAATAATCCTGATGATGATTTTTATTTACTAGATCGCTCTCCGCCCCCTTATGTTGGCGCATCTGCTCCGCGGCCGCAAGATTCTGGCCCGGCTCCGGGTAAGGTCGACACACGGTCCATGTTATCGGCCGAGCATATGGCTGAGCTTCGGAAACTTTCCCTCCGTGCACTTAAGGGCAAGATGTCTAAGGAGGAGTTGTTCCATACTTGGGGGTCGTGGCAAGATAGAGAGAGGGTGTATTTTCTGTCTCATTTCGCGGATGAAGTAATTGCTGCTTTCCGAAAATATTCTAGTGTCCTTGAGCCTGACGAAGTGTCTTCGGATGCCGGAGCATTACGTAATGGTGTTTTTTCTCCCCCTAAGGCTCCTGAGGCGGCTCGGCGGCTGTTCGCTTTACGGGACGAGGTGCTGGCCCTTAGAGAGAAAGCACGCCAACAAACGGAGGAGGAGAAGCAGTCGGATTCGTCTGCAGCAGGGGGCCACCCATCCGCCTCCCAGTCAGATAAGGATGACATAGTGCATGCTAAACCAATGCGAGAGGCGGCGCCTTTGTATGTTCCTCCTAAGGGAGCAGGGACTAGCTCGGATATTAACTCCGCCGATGCAAGGGGATATTTTGTATATAATTGGGTTTACACTCCATGGCATAGGGCCGATGTTATGGCATTAAAGAATGCGCTGCATGACCCCCGCAAGAATCCAGCGGCCTTCTATGAAGAAGTCGAGGGGGCCTTGAATTCTTGCATTATGACCTTAGCGGATATAGACCTGTTCTTTGGCCTTATCCTACCGCCGGATACGTGGCGCTCTGTCCGAAAGGTAGATGATGCGGTTGCCTTCAAGGCCCGGTGGTCCGACCTTGAGGATGAGGATAGGGAACGGAAGCCCGCACAGAAACCACCCCAGAATATTTTAGATCTCCCTGCGGCTATTGTGGCTAAGTTGAAGACGATTATCCCCCCTAAAAAGATTGACTGGAATATGTTAGCTGCATGTAAACAGAAAGTTGACGAGTCAGTTGCGGACTTCTTTACGCGCTTTGAGGAGACGTTTCATGATTTTAGTGGCCAGTCGCTTACTGACGACACGGGCCGCCACCTTTTCGCGGACAAATATGTGGCTAATCTGCTACCGGCAGTTGCGGCCCGGTTAAAAGCGAGTGAAAGTTCTTGGTCCTCCGCGACACCGACGGCCCTTCTGACTATCGCTCAGTATTATGAGCGTCAGGAGCACGAGGCGAAGGGCCAGGAGGAGAAGAAATCGAAAGATCTCAAAACCAAGGTGATGTTAGCACAAGTATATGGCCCGCCCCGACGGGGTAATAATAATAGGGGAAGGGGCGGATCTTATGGTCCCCCTTCGGGCCGATCTGATTTGAATAGGAACCAGTGTGCGTACTGCAAGCAGTTGGGCCATTGGACCAGGGATTGCCCAGCGTTGCGTGCTTCGCGTCAGGGGCACACTCCGGGTGGCCCGAGAGGTAGAGGGGGCTTCTCGAACTTTAGAGGGAATTCTAACGATAATGTCCGTTTCGATACTGCCGGGCGGCACCGAGATGGCTCAAATGTTTTTGATCGCCAGCACCAGTATCATGTATCGGACATTGATCAATCGGGATATCATGATTCTCAGCATGCATAGGAATGCGTTGGATGGGGGTCCGAATCAGTTGAGGTGCCGGTCGATCAGACGGGTCCTTATGTATCGGCTGAGGTTTTAGGTTCTACTGATCAGTTCCTAGTGGATACAGGAGCGACACGTAGTGCATTGTCTAGGTACTTGGTTCCGGGGGCTCCCCCATCCGGCTCAATAGTTACATCGGTAGGGTTTGACGGTACACTCTCCCGAAGCCCTCTTTCACAGCCCCTTGCATTTAAAGTTGATTGTTTTTCTGCGCCCTGTCCGTTTCTGCTTGCTCCGTATACACCGGATAACATTATGGGCCTTGATATGTTAAAGTACTTTAGGGCTACAATCCGCTGCTCCCCTGAGGGTGTGAGGGTGATCTTAAATGACAACTATCCTAGGTCTGGGCGGATGTGTACGATATCAGAGGATGCGTTGTTGGCTACCCTCCCCCGAGCTTTATGGGCGACTTCGGACACAGATGTGGGACAAATGGTGATTCCTCCGGTCCACATTAGTGTCCAGGAGGGGGCGGTGTTACCACGCCTCCCGCAGTATCGTATTTCCCAGGAGGGCGAGGAAGCTCTCATACAGATTGTGCAAGATTTGATCGCAGTAGGGGTAGTGGAAGAAGTTCCCTATAATATCTGTAACAGTCCGATTCTCCCAATTTTGAAAAAGGACACGGATGCAAAGGTCTATCGGTTCATAATTGATTTGAGGGAGGTAAACAAGATCGTGATACCTCAGTACCCGGTGGTTTCCGATATCACGACGTTGCTTACCTTGGTCCCGCCTACGGCGACCATGTTTTCAGTGATTGATTTGAAGAATGCCTTCTTTTCCATTCCCATTCACCCTGATAGCCGATTTCTTTTTGGGTTCACATTAAACAATAGATCTTATCGTTTTTGTAGAATTCCCCAAGGCTATACAGAAAGCCCTAGTATTTACAGTCAGGCTTTGAAACGACAGTTGGATTCCTTTGTTTTACTCGAGGGGGTCGCCCTCATTCAATATGTCGACGACATCTTGTTGGCGGCTGACACCCTGGAGTTGTGTGAAAAGAGCACGTTATCCCTCCTTTCCTTTTTAGCATCCCACAATCATAAAGTGTCTAGGAAGAAATTGCAATTCTGTAGACCAAAGGTGACTTATTTAGGTCACCTTTTGTCTAAGGAGGGGCGTGCACTCACACCAGATCGTATCCAAGTAATTTTGGACACACCGAGACCATCCACGCAGAAGGATGTGCGTGCATTTTTGGGCCTTGTTTCTTTTTGTAGACAGTGGATATTGGGGTTTTCACACATAGCTAAGCCATTACTAGCTCTTTTGACAAAAGACACGCCTATCCCAATCCCTTGGTCAGATGAGTGTGATGCTGCTTTTCAGCAACTGCGACAGGCCCTTTGTTCAGCACCAGTGTTAGGGACCCCTGATTATACAAAACCCTTTTCGTTGTATGTGCATGAGAAAGATGGATGTGCATTGTCAGTCTTAGTACAGATGCACGGCGACAAGCAGCGCCCTTGTGCATACTTTTCGGCTGTGCTTGATCCTGTCGCCCGAGCATTACCAGGGTGTTTTCGCTCGGTAGCGGCGACAGCTGTGTCAATACGCCAAAGTGAAGGAATTGTGTTGTCCCATAAATTGTTGGTGTTAGTTCCCCATGCTGTGGATGCCCTGCTTAATCAAACAAAGACGCAGCATTTGACCAGTGCCCGTTTAACGGGATATGAGCTGACGCTTTTGGCTCCTCATATTACGTTAAAGAGGTGCGTGACATTAAACCCGGCCACATTGTTGCCATACCCCGAGACCCAGCCTGAGGCGCAGAAAGCGCATGATTGTATTCTTGTGACTGAGGAACAAACAAAGGGTCGTATTGATCTCCAGGATACGCCCTTTTCAGAGGTAGATGGAGAGTTGTGGGTAGACGGATCATGCCTGAAGCTACCAGATGGTACGACTTCAGCAGCGTATGCAATTACCACATTACACACGATAGTGGAGACAGCACGCATACCACAGAAATCAGCTCAAGCAGCGGAACTGATAGCCTTAACACGAGCATGTGAGCTCAGTACAGGATTGTGTGTGAATGTTTACACAGATAGCCGCTATGCCTTCGGAGTAGCGCACGATTTCGGCCTACTCTGGAAGGAGAGAGGGTTCTTAACGTCACATGGGGTACAGATAATGCATGGGGAGTTAGTCCACAATCTCTTAACCGCATTGACATACCCGAAGAAAATTGCCATTGTTAAGTGTAGTGCCCATAGGAAAGTAGTTGATAAAGTTGGAGAAGGGAATGCGTTAGCAGACCGGGTAGCACGGGAGACTGCGATGCAGCCCGGCGCTACTGCCATGTATGTAGTAAAGTCACAGGTGGAAAGATGGCGTGATGCGAAGGAGGAAGTGCGAGAAATGCAAAGGACCGCTTCTGATAAAGAGCGGGAGCAATGGGCTAGCGAGGGAGAGTTGGATGATGAGGGCTGTTGGAGAAATAAGCAGATGGATAGATGGAAGTTACCCACGGCTTTCGTACAACCTATGGTTCAAATGGCACATGGGCTAGCACATGTTGGAGCTTCCGCAATTGTGAAATTGCTTACCCAAGTCTGGGAGCAACCAGAGATTGCTAGCACAGCAAAGAGGGTGGTGCAGACCTGTATGATCTGTCTGAAGTATAACCCAGGGAAAGGCACTCGAACTCCAGCAGGAGGATTTGCGACGCCCACTGCACCCTTTGAGGTTCTGCAGATGGACTACATCCAGCTTGAGCGCTGTAACAATTTGAAGTATGTTCTAGTAGTGGTCTGCGCCTTCAGTAAATGGGTTGAGGCGTACCCTACGAAAGACAATACTGCAATGACTACAGCGAAGCTATTGCTGAAAGAGTTTTTCCCTCGATACGGCGTCTGTAGACTTCTGTGGAGTGATAATGGCCCTCACTTTGTAGCGGATGTTATAAAATATGTCTTGAAGGGCCTAGGCATCACCCAGAAGTTCCACGCCGTATTCCACCCCCAGTCTGCAGGACTAGTCGAGAAGTATAATGGTACACTGAAGCTTAAGATCGCCAAAATCCAAGCTTCAACATCTTTGACTTGGCCAGACGCCCTGCCACTGGCGTTATTGTCAATTAGGTCGGTGCCACACTCTCGAACTGGCCTTACGCCATATGAAATCGTATTTGGACGCCCAATGAATATTTGGGGTCCACCAAGGCCTAAGGCTGTGTATGATGTACCTTGTGTAATGATGAGCGATTATCTGGCACAGTTAACGGATAATTTGGTTTCTATTCATCAACAGGTCCGAGAGGCGCTCCCTGATCGGTCTACCGGCGAAGGACATGGTCTCCGGCCTGGGGATCATGTCATGGTGAAGGTCTTCGACAGAACGAACAGTTTGGAGCCGAGATGGGTCGGACCTGAGCAAGTTCTCCTTGCAACAAGGACGGCAGTGCGAGTCTCGAACAGGAAGAATTGGATCCATTCCTTACACTGTCGAAAGGTACCGCCCGGATTGGTGGAGTCTGCCGTGCTGACCGATCAACGAGAAATCCTAGCAGCAGAGACAGGCCGTGCTGCGGAGCCAAACGACACTGAGGAGCTCTTTCCGGACCACACGACTTCTGGAGGAAGGCGATATCATCTTCGACCAAGGAAGTAAGGTTTCCAGTACCGGGACATACTGTCAGAACGGCCCTTGGGTTAGTGAAACGGAGAGCCGATGAGGCAAGGGGGGGGGATCAGCCCTGCATTAGTGTAGCGACACCCGTCTTGGCCCGCTGGTGAAGAAATCAACCGCTGCCCAAGGGGAAGAGTTCTGACAGACTTTTTAGTTTCAGGAAGATATCAGGGTATTGTTTCTTTTGACATGGAGAAGAAGAAAATCCTTTGTGCGTTGGGGTTCATGCTAACAGTAGCTATCGTTGGTATAACCACATGGTTTGTGGAGGAGGCAACTCCTGCTCGAAAGACACTTGTGTTGACGACTCCAGTGCCTGCGGAGCACTACTTTTATACATTGCCATATCAAGAGTTGAAGCATCGACAATCCTATTTGAATAACACTTTCATTCAGATGCTGCATCACACCCACGTTGCTACGAACGCTACGAACTGTTGGATATGTGGGATGATGCCAGCCCATCAGAAGAAAGGAGGTACGCCATTCATACCACTTCCTTTCTCTCATAATGGCTCTTGTAGAGCATGGTACACTTTGCTGTTTGCCACTCGGAAACCGACAGTGGGACGATTGCTTTTTAGACTTAATAGAGAATGCCATCAAGACAAGAATGGGTATCCACA
The DNA here is from genome assembly GCF_964204655.1 of Triturus cristatus. Classification (NCBI taxonomy): domain Eukaryota; kingdom Metazoa; phylum Chordata; class Amphibia; order Caudata; family Salamandridae; genus Triturus; species Triturus cristatus. The sequence goes on from NC_140580.1 coordinate 691,340,545, forward strand.
AGCGAATGGGACAATTTGGGAATGGGAAGAGTACCGACCGGACAATGAATCCATTCCCTATATCTTCACGAACACAAGAGACACTGCGGGGAAGGACAAATTCGTAATCCAAGTAGCACAAGCTCAAGCGGACCTGTGTGTCCAGAGTGTGGGTTTTATCCCTGTTGGTGTCAGTGATTGCATAACCGTATTGAACATTGACGGGTTGAACAACAGTACCTTCCTAGCGTCCCATAATACCTATTTTGTATGTGGAAATAAAGGTTATTACCGTTTGCCGGCTGGGTGGTCTGGGGTATGCTATGTATCATTCCTATTACCTCCTGTATTCTTAGCACCTGCGTCATATCATAAGGATTTGAAACTGTTGAATAATGTGACTGTAAATAGATATAAACGTACTCTATCAATTGATGATGTGGATCAGACCGATACCAGCTTGCAACAGTATATTGATTTTAACTTAGGACTGTTTTTCTTTGTTGGAGCCTCTTTGAATAGTAGGAAGATCCGAAGATTAACAAGAGTGGTAGAAGCTGTGACCAATCAGACTGCCGCTGCTCTTGGGAATCTTACGGAAGAGTTACAAATAACCAGGATTGTTGCGTTGCAGAATCGTATGGTATTAGATGTAATGCTAGCTGATCGAGGAGGAGCCTGTAAAATTATTGGAAGTAGCTGCTGTGTGTTCATTCCTGATCATACGCCATCCGTTTATAACGCCATTAACAAGCTGCATAAAATAGCAGCTGAAATCCACACAGAAAACGGCACTTGGTCCTTTTCTGGATGGTTTTGGGCGTTGGTTACTGCCTGGGGATGGAAGGTCTTAACTGGTCTCTGCATTATTTTAGCAGTTCTGTTCCTTTTCTGTATGTGTATTCAATGTGGACCATTGTGCTGTTCCGTATGCATTTCATTCTGCATTCCAGATAAGAAAGCTATTGCCGATGTTGCTCGCCAGAAGGGTCTAGCTAAAGAGGTTAAGGGAATGATGATAATTGATATATATGATGATTATTCTTGGAAACCGGATGTCTTCAGTAAATGCTGAAAGGGTCGTCTGTTGTAAATTAAGGCAGAATGTGATTAAGCATTTACTGAAAACATTAATGCTTTCCCTTGCGATCATGTTTTCTTCGTTATGTTGACCGAAGTCCGGACTCCATTTTGTATTGACATGCTGCCATGTGTTCGTCACGAGGAGAGTCCGACCTCTGTGTTAGTTGCTCCTGTAATCTGCCTAGTAACAGTTTATAAATAGCTCTCTTGTCCATCTGGCGCATGCCCAGACTTGACCACATCTGTTATAATTAGCTTTGCTTGACCATGTCCTTTCGCGGGCTCAAGGAGTGTGTTGGCTCCGCCCATGTATTGATTCAGTATCGAGAATGACCATAAATGGTAATGTTCTTCGGCCTCATGTTGTATCCACCCACTTATGAGCCCCTCTGTTGTGTATAAAAGGGGACTGTGTACGAATGTTCTTTGTGCTACTCCATGCAATACTGAAGAGTGTTGTGTGGATTGTAGGACCACCCTTAAGGGTTAATAAACGTTGTTTTTGTACTTTGCAGTTTCCGTGCCAACTTCCTTATAGATTCCGTTACAGGAGAGCGAACCCTTGTGCTTTGCGGGCCTAGCTGGGGCCTGTATTCATCAGGGTAATGACCTAGCTGACAGAACAGCTAAACAGACTGCTCAGAATCAGACTCACACAACTGACATAACAAAGACAATAGTTCCGACACCAACACATTGCATGACAGTTAAGGATCCCGCCCTTGATGTAATTGACATACAGACACATGCTACACCAGAAGAAATAAAGAAATGGACTGAATTAGGAGGGATCCAAACGGATCAAGGATGGATGACGAAGGAAAAATCTATATGGTTTCTTCCCGACTCCATGGTCCAAGTCATCATTAATACAATACATAGTCCAGCGCACCTAGGAGAGAAAGCTATGCTAGACAGCATTCAACACATTTGGTTCAACAAACACTTGCGAGCAGCGGCTAAACAAAAAGTTCGTACCTGTATGATATGTTGTCAGTTTAATCCAGGTAAAAGTATCCCCGTAGAGCAGGGTGGATTTCAACCTCCCGATCATGCTTTTGAAGTCCTCCAGATGGATTCTATCCAGATGGAACGATGTCGAGGATTCAAATATGTTCTCGTAGTTGTCTGTGCTCTTTCCCGTTGGACAGAAGCCTACCCGGTTTCAGATTACACCGCCCCGACTACTGCCAAACAGTTAGTTCGAGAATTTTTCCCACGGTACGGTTTACCACGTGTTGTCTACTCAGATAACGGCCAGCCGTTCTCATCCGAACTAATGAAACACGTTTCCCTTTTGTTAGGCTACCAATAGAAATTCCACTGTGTCCGGCATCCCGAGGCCGCAGGTCTCGTGGAACGCCATAATCAAACTCTGAAAATTAGATTGTCCAAAATATGTAGGGGAAAAGGTGTCGATTGGATAGTAGCCTTACCAGTTGCACTCTTTTACATGAGAATGGTAGCACATTCTCGAACAGGGCTATCCCCGTACAAGGTGATCTTCGGTAGACCACCAAATATGTGGGGTGTGGTAAATAAAATATTACGCTCTCAGACTTTTAAAATATAAATAAGATCATGCATAAAGCAAGAGGCTGAGTCTGTGGTATCAGGTTCATAAAGGGATTTATTCCAATAACTCGAGTCAAAGGGAGAATATTTCCATCACCAAAATTGGATCTGGAAAGGGGCTCAAAAGTATTCTCAATATTCTCAAAACATTATTCACAGAGTACAGTATATATACATTTCTCAATTGTACGTAAGCAAAAGAGCAAGAGAGAATGAGATAAGAGCATGTGGGCGTGTAAGTAGGCGTGAAGGTGGGCGTCCATGTGGGCGTCCACTTGATGATAATGGGTAATTTGTCATGTGTGGGTGGATACCTGGAGAATCCTGCAATGTCAGCAGAAATATTTGGCAGAGATGCGTGCGCAGTCGCATGACGTGTGATAGACGTGCAACTAGAGGGAGAAAGGGACTTGACATTTAGCTCTACATGTGGAGACAAAAGTCTGGGGTTATGTCAACCTAATCCCAAATCATATCTAATATCCTATGTTTAAAGAACTGTGTTATCCAAAAAGAAAGGTCTCTCGAACAAAATCTATTCTATACTGACTGTGAGTGCGTGTACAAGCGTCTAAGTGTCTACACTAAATGCGAGGGGGTAGGAATATTCCATGGTAACAGGGCTATGAATTACTTGCATGAGGACAGAGAAGCCGGGCCTTTTGCTCGGTAGCTGGAAGCATGTTTACTTAAACTACTAGACAGGAATGCATTGGGCAGGGAGCGGAGCAGATAATTTCCGAAGGTGAAATACAGTTCTTGGCAGGCAGCAAGCTGATGTCGGGCATCGTGAGCCGCGCAGAGGATGAGACAAAGTTCATGGTCACAGATGCAGGCTCGGACTGGAGCTTCAGAGACAGAAAGCAAGAAAAGCTTGATGACAGAATCAGGGCCTACTTGCCTGGACTGTAAAATGGCATAAGTGAACCATATAAAGGCGGTGGCCTTTCGTACTTAGGAATGGAATATCCGGCCCATTCATGGCGGATCAACAGAGGACATGTTAACGGTGGACGCACATGTATTTGCGTCTTCATAACTGGAACTGGAGGGAACATACATGTACTTGTAACATGCACATAGAACCGTTGGGGTCCAAGATAGGGGACATAACTGACCAGAAAAATCCATATTTCCACATTCCCTCCTTGTCCCCTACTTGCCCGTCAAGAGATATCAATCTTCATTAATCCATTGATCTGTTCATATAGCATCATTTGTTCTTCTTTCTTCTTCCGGGATCTTGAATGAAAATCTTGATGTGGAATGCACGATGTGGCACACAGACCACAAATCGCTGGTCCACATTGCAGGCATAAGCAGCAACTGAATAGTATGAGAAGGCCAATACCTAGGAAGGATAGGACCCTCCATCCAAAGGTAGATAATACACTCCAAAACCAACCGGACCAAGTCCAGGTGCCTGGATTCTGGTGTATCTGGCTTACAATCTTATGAAGGCGAGTTATGGCTTTATATACAGATGGCGAATTTTCTGGTATGAAAAATGCAATAGCTTGATCCGATGACCCTACAAGCTCCGCCCCTATCGGCCAGGATAACGTCAAGGACAAGACTATTTTGAAGCACAACAATCCGCATAGCAGACTGCTCTTCTGTTAAATTGCCTAAGGCGGAAATAGTTTCGTTCACTACTGCTTCAAGGGTTCTGGTTAATCTACGTATCAGCTTACTATTGGTAACTGTACCTATATAGGGAAAGAAACCTTTATTGAAATCTGTGTATTTTTCCCATGCTGTTTCAGTGTAATCGACAATTGGGGGATCTCTCTGCTGTCTATTGTGTACTAAATGAGTATTTCTATGATAATCAGGAGGAGCTAGGAAAACAGGTGGTAGGAGGAATGCTATGTAACAGGTACCATCCCAATCTAGAGGTAGGCGTATATATGCGGTCTGGCCACATATAAAGTAGGAATGACGAGAAGCTCTAAATGTAGACTTGCCTTGATCACTGAATTTTATTACAGTGGTGCATTTACTATGGCCCATGTGTATGGAGCCATTCTTTCTTATACATAATTCCCCTTTTACTGGGAATACGGACATGGCGGGCAAGATTGGTGTAGCTTCAGATTCAACGTTCAGGATCATGAGGTTAAGTGTAAAATTACCTAATCCATATACTTCATTTCTTAGATCAGTTCCTGTTCTTTTGGGAAGTCCCTCCTTGTTAGGGTAGCAGACTTTAAGCAAAACTAAGTTCAGGTTTCCCCATACCCAGTTGTCTTGATAAACTGCGGAATTCGAATCTAGGGAATTAATCAAACTCAACCATGCTCCACAGGAGCCATTGTGTGTGAACGGATAGAGAAAGAGGGGCAAAACTCCCTTATAGTTCTGATAGGGGGGGAGTCGGCCACAGACCCAGCAGTCTGTAGCATTGCTAGTCTGATGTGAATGGTGCAGCATCTGAATAAAGGTATTGTTGCGTAAGGCAAGTCGATATGATAGCTCATAGGATGGCAGATCACTAAATGTGTGCTTTATGGTATCATTAGTGGAGGAGTATAAGAGTGAGGCAATAGGAGGAAAAATAGCATGTAGTATTAAGCTGATACATATTATCGTGATGCACATCTTGCTCTCTTTTTTTTTTTATATCAATGTTATTGTCCAAGATCTTATGCAAGCCAGAATACATGTTCAACCGCTTCACCACCTAGTGGACTTAATTGATCAAACGGGTTCTGACTTCTTAGATCAAAGTTTAGCTTTGTGGAAACTTCTGGGGAGTCTCCTCTAGAAAATGGTGTTCAAAATCCAAAATCCAAGTTTAAAGTCTTTTTCCTTTGTAAAAGAGTGGTGAAGGTGCACTTTGACTTTAACGGCCGTCCCCGTGGTCCAGAGCACTGACTTTGGCGCCTTCCATCCAGGAGCGATGGAGTATTCTTTGACCTGGGTGTTGTCAGGGAAGGCGGCAGCAACCTGCGAACAACAAGAGAGTAGTGCAGACATCAAGGAAGCCAGGTAATCTGTCAGCATGTTATTATCTTTTAGGCATTGGAGTGCCCCACATATTTGGTGGTCTACCAAAGACCACTTCATAGGGAGATAAGCCTGTTCTAGAATGAGCTACCATTCGCATGAAAAAGAGGGCAACCGGCAGGGCTACCATCCAATCTACACCTTTGTCTGCGCAAATTTTTAATATCCGATTATGTCTTTCTACAAGGCCTGCTGCTTCAGGATGTCGCACACAATGGAATTTCCAGGTATACCCTAACAGAAGGGACACCTGCTTCATTAGTACCAGGACATATTTGTAACCTCTACATCTGTTCATTTGGATATAATCCATTTGGAGCACTTCAAAACGGTGGTCAGGTGGATGGAATCCACCTTGTTCCATCGGAATGCCTTTACCTGGATTGAATTGGCAACAGATCATACATGTTCTGACCTTTTGTTTCGCTGCTGCACGCAGGTGCTTGTTGAACCATATATTCTGTAAGCTATCTATCATTGCTTTCTCTCCTAAGTGTGCAGGACTATGTGCGGTATTTATAATCACTTGTACCATAGAATCAGGAAGAAACCCTGATCAGTCAGTACCCCTCCTTGTTCCGACCATTTCTTTAATTCGTCCATAGTAGCATGTGTCTGTATGTCTTGTACATCCTTGGAAGGATCCCTAACTGTCATGGCTTTGGACACTTATTGAACCTGTAACTTTGTCATGTCTAGTGGGGTCTGAGCTGTCTGTTTAGCTGTTCGGTCTGCCAGATCATTGCCTTGGGAAATGGTATCTGTGGCTCTAGTATGTGCTTTACATTTTAGGATAGCTATGGCTGTTGGTAAATGTATTGCTTCCAGTAGGGCTTGAATATGGGGCCATGCTGTATCTTGGCCCCATGAGAGGTCAAGAAACCTCTTTCTCGCCAGAGAATCGGTGTAAATGTTTACTCTCAGGTGCTTAGCTCTTATGCACGCTTGTGTCAGGGCGATGAGCTCTGCTGCTTGTGTTGACAATATGTCTATTCTTTTATTCTCTATTATTACAGTATCAGTAGTCACTGCATATGCTGCCACTAATTCTCCCGCCCCTGTCCTCATGCATGAGCCGTCAACTTATAGTGTTAGGTCGGGGTCTGGGAGTGCAACGTCTGTCAAGTCTTGTCTTGGTTTAGTCACGGTATGTATTACTTCAACACAGTCGTGTGGTGAAACGCTTTCTGTACTGGAGGGCAAAAGGGTAGCAGGATTCAGTATGTTGCATCGTCTGATCTCTATGTGTGGTTGAAATAACGTTGGCTCATAGCCTGTCAGTCTAGCTACAGTCAGGTGTTGTGTTTGTGTCCGGTTCAAGAGAACCTCTACTGCGTGTGGTACTTGTACTGTCAGAGGGTGGCCCAGCACTATCAAGTCACTTTGTCTTATGGCTAAGGCCGTTGCTGCAACTGATTTTAGGCACGCAGGCAAAGCCTGTGCTACTGGGTCTAATGTACTAGAAAAATAAGCACAGGGCTCGTGTTTTCCTGCATGATCTTGTGTTAGGACAGATAGTGCTGTTCCATCCCGCTCTGTCACAAAAAGCATAAACAATTTGTTGTAATCAGGGTTTGCTAAAACTGGTGCTTGACATAAAGCTCTCTTTAATTCTTCAAATGCCACAGTGTGTTCTTGAGGACTTTAGTCTTTTTGTGTCTAGGGCTGGGAAAAACCAGAAATCAATTGAATACGTTCCGGTGCCCACAACTAATTCCCCTGAAAGATCACAATAAAACATGAGAAAAAGGGGAAAGCACCATACCTATTTCCTCGACTTAATTTCTAAGGGGGCTAATTTCTAAGGGGCTTAATTTCTTAAGGGGCTAGCGGGAAGCGAACCTCCTCAGGGGCCAGCAGAAAGCCAATATTCTCCTCCTTCCCCCCCTTTTTGACAGGAGGAAATCTGAAACAGATTTCACTGCTGTCAAACACTATCAAACCCTGTGTCTTGTCAACACTATTAATCCCTGTGTGTAGCTACTGGGCGTAAGCAAAATTATAGAAGATACACAGCGTATTTGAAACGGCGAGAAATCCTTCAAATTAATGTACAAACCTCATTGTGTTAGCTCATAAGCTAGCCAAATGACATCTCATATGCAAATTTCCCTATTACATGAACCTACACCAACCTGAAGTCAATATTAATGCTAGTAGGCCCTAATAGGAATGCTAAATTACCTAAATATTCGGAAAACCAAGTTTAAGAACAGTTGTTAATGTTGATAATTAATAATTTATCTGCTAAAGAAATCAGTCATTTTGCAATAATTTCCACCTATACAATAAATAGCCTAATTTAAAAACAAGTCAACTTTTGGGGCCACCACTTACAAGAATGAGCTTACTAAAGCAAACTTTAAAAAGGAAATCCTGTCAGATATTTTCTCATTACCCTAAATACCGAGCCTTATTTGTCACTCTGTGGTGGCAGTCCTTATTTAAAACAGGCCTTTCAAGAGTTAAGATGCGAGTGCACAGATCATAATTGTTCCTTAATGTCCAATCTGGAAACATATGACCGAGGCTGCCTGTCTATAAGAGAAAGGCAGTCATGTGAAAAATATTTTAGTCTTGCATAATTTTTCCTTTTATTTCATTCATCTCCAACACCAATTAGACATACACTGATAACGTGTTGTCTGCTATTTTGACAGCATGATAAAGGTAATATCACGTCTGTGAAATTTAGTAATTGTGAACAAGTTCCAGCCAAGCGCTGTGCAAAGATCGCCGTCGTCACGACTATCTCTGTACTTGCACAGGAGAACTTGGTATTAAACGCTAAACAGACTGGTCAATACAACACAAAAACAAAACATATATAAAATACATATGCCAAGCCATCAGTATACCAAGCACAGAAAGCATAGACAATTGCACTAACATATATAAATGAGCAGCGATGCGCAATTACAGTACCTACAGCTCAGAGGCGAACATTCTGGCCTGCTTAATTTGTCAGGCTTATAATCAATAATTCATTTACCTGCCCTATACACCCCCATCTGAAATCACCGTGTCAAGTCTGACACACAGAATCAGCAATAATAATCAAAAACGAAGAACACACGAACCCGTTTGTTTTCTTTTATAAAAACAGAATCAGCAATAATAATCAAAAACGAAGAACACACGAACCTGTTTGTTTTCTTTTATTAAAACAGAATCAGCAATAATAATCAAAAACGAAGAACACACGAACCTGTTTGTTTTCTTTTATAAAAATGAGCTATGCATCTTCGTCAACACAATGTACCCTAATGTCCCAGACGAAGACGCACCTCTCATCTCTCCTCACAGACTTTTAACCACCGGATCATTTATCCAATGCAACTGGTGGCAGCTTGTGGCCACAATTCAAAAATGTCTGAATTTGAAAATCGTTTTTATATAGGCACATAGCCCTTAAAATTCCAAGCAAGAGCAACATTTTACTTTCTGGCCAGAAGCAATATAGCATTTTCTAAAAAATAAAACAAATCTTCTCCATAGACATTTCCTCGGGGCACTCGTTTTGCACAGAATAGAACAAGGGAATCTTTCTCGACTTACATTTCTCAGCTGCCCTGTCTTATCAGAGAAGTTAAAAATAGCCCCTCAGCGCGGCCTGAGCCTGGGCTGCCAGCCAACTTTTTTTCGTTGTTCCGGCTGCAGGCATTACACAGATGCGATGTCAGAGAAGCTTTCTAAGCAGTGCCTCTGTTCTGCTCCTCTCACCGGCCCCCACCTACGCTGGCTACAAGGTCAGAATCTGTCTCCGATTTCTGTATCACATACTGCTCTACACAGCCCCCACCTTCTCCTCACTCTGAAGCTGTCAAAGACAAAAAGACTACTCAATTCCATAAAAACTGCAATAATTCGCCCAATTGAAAAATTATTTTTACATACAATTTGCACTCAGGGGGTCATAATCTCACCGACTTGACCCAGCACATTGGCTCACTGGACCACCAAGAACACAAACCTGTATTCTTGAACAATTTGCAAATTCGAAATACCCACAATTCTTTTTTTTTTTTTTTTTTTTTTTTTTTTCAAGCTAAACTTTTCAACAATTACTTTTTCGTTAGCACTTTGTACATTAGGGGTGTCATCAAATCACAGGTGTTGCTCCTTCTCTAGCTACACCCCTCTCAATTTCCTATTGACAACGTAGTCAAATGTTGGACCATGTAAACACCAGCCATGCGCTGTTCATTTGGTGGGTGGCTCAAGAACCTTCGGGCTACTATATCATTATTATACGTATCGCGGTACTTGCGGTGGCACTCTAACTGGTCTTTCTACTGGGGCCACTCTTGCTAGGTCCTCTGAAAGGACGGGATAAATACCAGCAACGTCAGTATTTCTTTCTCTGTCAGCCTGCGCTCATTTTACCTACTCCAATTACTCCTGTAACATCTGTTCCTTGGCTTTTCCAGACTCCAGTCTACTCCTCTCTGCTTCGTGAAACACTTACTCTGACCTACTATGTGACTCCTTGCGCCAAAACTCAATGGCATCCTTCCAAGCTGGTCTACATTTTCTCTTTCATAAGAGTGTTTCGTTGTCCATCTACTTGTTCTGCTTTTACTCGGATACCTTCCTCAACTAACACATTTTCTCGAACTTTATTTGAATTCTCCTTACTCTTCTCTTCCTGTCTACGTGCTTTTTCCGTACGTCTATACGATTCTTTTCGCCATAATTCAATGGCGTCTTTCTGTTAATTGTCTAGCTTTCCTTTTCCATAATTCTTCCTCTACTTTCACGATGCAATCTGCATCCCAGGTCCCAGCTGCGGGCCACCTCTGACTTTCTGGTAATTCCTTAGTGTAGTCTACCCATAGATCAAGAAATAATATGGCGTCTAGGCCATGTTTATGATACATGAAGTACCCTGGAGTGTCCCTAGGAGGAATGGGAACAGCTTCTTCGAGTACCCCTTTTCTAGTTGTGATCTGTCTTAGTTTCGAAAAGAGCGGCATATTGAGAACTGATCTGATACTTGGTTTTGAACAAACTTAATACAATAAAACACAATAATGAACAGTCATTCATACCACAATATGCAGGACGTATTAACACATTTAACATTTAACGTTTTTAAATGAGCAACAATGATCATTAGGGAACTAATCACTTAGCATAATACTCGACACTAACTAGATTATTCTGAATTATATACTAGACATACTAGATATACTGCTAAACAGTACAGATACACTGCTAAAACAGTGCAGACCGGATTTGTGTACCCAAACCCGTCTTGACCGGCACAACCTATGTGCACGTCAGAACGCCTCCCCGGCAATGGTACTCACCGGGTAGCTCGGAACGGAAGGCCTCGGAACTGAACTGGACTGGACTGGACCGGACTGGACTGGACTGGACTCTACTCGTGACCTGGATACTTCGGAACTTCGGAATCTGGTGGGCCTCTGTATCTCTCGGACACAGCTCTCTCGCAGGTGGGCTCTGGGTAGGATAATCTGCGTTCCTCACCGCCTCGTATGGATGCCTGGTCGCAGTCTGTCCCCTTCGTTGGCCTGAGGGAGTTGGCGGGAAGACCCGCGACGTGCGCGCTTGAAGTCCATCACGGCTGTGGAAGGGGGCAAAACTGGACCTTCATCTCCGGCGTGTGGGGAAAGAGATTAAACTGTTCGGGCGCCATTCTGTGGTAAATAAAATATTACGCTCTCAGACTTTTAAAATATAAATAAGATCATGCATAAAGCAAGAGGCTGAGTCTGTGGTATCAGGTTCATAAAGGGATTTATTCCAATAACTCGAGTCAAAGGGAGAATATTTCCATCACCAAAATTGGATCTGGAAAGGGGCTCAAAAGTATTCTCAATATTCTCAAAACATTATTCACAGAGTACAGTATATATACATTTCTCAATTGTACGTAAGCAAAAGAGCAAGAGAGAATGAGATAAGAGCATGTGGGCGTGTAAGTAGGCGTGAAGGTGGGCGTCCATGTGGGCATCCACTTGATGATAATGGGTAATTTGTCATGTGTGGGTGGATACCTGGAGAATCCTGCAATGTCAGCAGAAATATTTGGCAGAGATGCGTGCGCAGTCGCATGACGTGTGATAGACGTGCAACTAGAGGGAGAAAGGGACTTGACATTTAGCTCTACATGTGGAGACAAAAGTCTGGGGTTATGTCAACCTAATCCCAAATCATATCTAATATCCTATGTTTAAAGAACTGTGTTATCCAAAAAGAAAGGTCTCTCGAACAAAATCTATTCTATACTGACTGTGAGTGCGTGTACAAGCGTCTAAGTGTCTACACTAAATGCGAGGGGGTAGGAATATTCCATGGTAACAGGGCTATGAATTACTTGCATGAGGACAGAGAAGCCGGGCCTTTTGCTCGGTAGCTGGAAGCATGTTTACTTAAACTACTAGACAGGAATGCATTGGGCAGGGAGCGGAGCAGATAATTTCCGAAGGTGAAATACAGTTCTTGGCAGGCAGCAAGCTGATGTCGGGCATCGTGAGCCGCGCAGAGGATGAGACAAAGTTCATGGTCACAGATGCAGGCTCGGACTGGAGCTTCAGAGACAGAAAGCAAGAAAAGCTTGATGACAGAATCAGGGCCTACTTGCCTGGACTGTAAAATGGCATAAGTGAACCATATAAAGGCGGTGGCCTTTCGTACTTAGGAATGGAATATCCGGCCCATTCATGGCGGATCAACAGAGGACATGTTAACGGTGGACGCACATGTATTTGCGTCTTCATAACTGGAACTGGAGGGAACATACATGTACTTGTAACATGCACATAGAACCGTTGGGGTCCAAGATAGGGGACATAACTGACCAGAAAAATCCATATTTCCACAGGGGGACGCCTATACCTCGCAAAATAGCTGATGTTGACTGTAATATGCTGACAGATTACCTGGCTTCCTTGATGTCTGCACTACAATCTTGTCGTTCACAGGTAGCCGCAGCTTTTCCCGATAATACTGAGGTGAAGCCCCATGACGTGGTTCCTGGTGACCTGGTTTTGGTCAGGAATTTCGACCGAAAGACCCAACTGGATCCTAGTTGGAAGTCGCCTAAGTTGGTTCTACTGACTACAAGGACTGCCGTGAAGATTGAGGGTCGCAAAGGGTGGTTGCACTCGAGTCATATCAAGAAATTTTATGGACTACCATCCAGTGTGAATACTCAACCCTGTATTCCCTCACAGACAGACTCAAAGCTCCCCTTGGTTGAGAAATCAAAACCAGAACTATACAAACTAAAATTGAGGTCTAGTAAGTCAGACAATTTGATTGTTTAAGTCCTCTCCAAGGTGAATCGGTTGAATTTGTCTCTGACATGTATCCTCTAGACCGGAATAGAGAAAGAAATCAACAGATGCAGCTGAAAAAACATGCGTATTGTAAATCACTTCGTAGTCACTGCACAGTAACATTATTAATTTTGTTTTTTCTAAGTCTTCTGATCATTATTTTTAGCATACTATTGCATATGTATTACCCTATTCTTAAGCGTGCTTACAACGTAACTGCAGAACATTCTTTTAGCGAATTACCTCCGCATGAGTTGTCCTATAGATTTGCGCTGCGCAACAACACATTTATTAGTATGTTACATCATTCCCATCAGACCAGCAATGCCACAAATTGTTGGATATGTGGCCGACTCCCTCCCTATCAGAACTATAAGGGAGTTTTGCCCCTCTTTCCCTATCCGTTCACACACAATGGCTCCTGTGGAGCATGGTTTAGTTTGATTAATTCCTTAGATTCAAATTCCGCAGTTTACCAAGACAACTGGGTGTGGGGAAACCTGAACCTAGTTTTGCTTAAAGTCTGCTACCCTAACAAGGAGGGACTTCCCAAAAGAACAGGAACTGATCTAGAAAATGAAGTATATGGATTAGGTAATTTTACACTTAACCTCATGATCCTGAACGTTGAATCCGAAGCTACGCCAATCTTGCCCGCCATGTCAGTATTCCCAGTAAAAGGGGAATTATGTGTACAAAAGAATGGTTCCATACACATGGGCCATAGTAAATGCACCACTGTAATAAAATTCAGTGATCAAGGCAAGTCTACATTTAGAGTTTCCCGTCATTCCTACTTCATATGTGGTCAGACCGCATATATATGTCTACCTTTAGATTGGGATGGTACCTGTTACATAGCATTCCTTCTGCCACCTGTTTTCCTAGCTCCTCCTGATTATCACAGAAATACCCATTTAGTACACAATAGACAACAGAGAGATCTCCCAATTGTCGATTACACTGAAACAGCATGGGAAAAATACACAGATTTCAATAAAGGGTTCTTTCCCTATATAGGTACAGTCACTAATAGTAAGCTGATACGTAGATTAACCAGAACCCTTGAAGCAGTAGTGAACGAAACTATTTCCGCCTTAGGCAATTTAACAGAAGAGCAGTCTGCTATGCGGATTGTTGTGCTTCAAAATCGTCTTGTCCTTGACGTCATCCTGGCCGATAGGGGCGGAGCTTGTAGGGTCATCGGATCAAGTTGCTGCATTTTCATACCAGAAAATTCGCCGTCAGTATATAAAGCCATAACCCGCCTTCATAAGATTATAAGCCAGATACACCAGAGTCCAGGCACCTGGACTTGGTCCGGTTGGTTCTGGGGCGTGTTGTCAGCCTGGGGATGGAGAATCCTATCCTTCATAGGTATTGGCTTTCTCATACTATTCAGTTGCTGCTTATGTCTACAATGTGGGCCAGCGATTTGTGGCCTGTGTGCCACATCGTGTATTCCACCTCCAAGTTTTCATTCAAAATCCCGGAAGAAGAAAGAAGAACAAATGATGCTATATGAACAGATCGATGGATTGATGAAGATCGATATCTCCTGAGGGTCCGTAGGGGACAAGGAGGGAATGAAGAAATATGAATTTTGTGATCAGTTATGTCCCCTATCGTAGACCCCAACGGCTCCATGTACAAAACTACAAGTACATGTATGTTCCCTCCAGTTCCAGCTCTGAAGACGCAAATACATGTGCGTCCACCGTCAACATGTCCTCTTTCAGATCCACCATGAATGGGTCAGATATTCCATTCCTAAGTATGAAAGGCCACCGACTTTATGTGGTTCACTTTCCCCATTTTACAGATTCAGGCGAGTAGGCCCTGAATTCTGTCATCAAGCCTTTTCCTGCCTTCTGCCTCTGAAAGCTCCAGTCTGAGCCTGCATCTGTATCCATGAACTTTGTCCTACTCCCTGCGCGGTTAACGGTGCCTGATCCAGCCTGTTGCCTGCCAAAAACTGTATTTCACCTTCAAGATTATCTGCTTCGCTCCTCATCCGATGCATTCCTGTCTAGCAGTTTAGGTAAACATTCCTCCAGCTACCGTGCAAGGGGCCAGGCCTCACTGTCCTCGTGCAAGTAATTCATAGCCCCGTTACCATGGAAGATTCCTGCCCCCTCGCACCTCATGTAGACACTTAGACGCCCGTACACACACTAACAGTCAGTATAGAATAGATTCCGTCCGAGAGACCTTTCCTTTTGGATAATACAGTTCTTTAAACATAGGATACTAGATATGATTTGGGATTAGGTTGACATGACCATCAGACTTCTGTCTCCACATGTAGAGCTAAATGTCAAGTCCCCTTCACCCTCTAGTTGCACGTCAATCACACGTCATGCGGCTGCGCACGCATCTCTGCCAAATATTTCTGCTGACATTGCAGGATTCTCTTATGGATCCACCCATTTGTGACATCATGTTTAATGACGTATTTTAGTTACACCCATGTTTACGCCTTTTTTGGTTACGTATGCATATTTTATCTCTCTTATCAACTGTTACGCCTCCTGCATCTGTCATACTATAATGTAATTCTTATAAAACTGATTACCTGTCAATAATGTATGCCCTTCCTTCCTGAACTTTCGTGGTGATGGAATAGAAGCCTGTAATTCGAATTACATTCCTTTGTATAGGAATAAAGCCTTTTTAAACCCTCTAATACCACGGATTCTGCCTCTTATATTTACTGAGTTATTCTTCCTAGACTTTACCGCATAAAAAATAGTACCGGTAATGAAATATTTACCACAATTGGGTGCATTGCTCTCCATACCGTGTGAACCTGTCCGTCCTCTGGCCGACTCAGGAAATGTCACATCAACTTGCTGCTTGATGCTTTGGTCATGGGTGGTGTGGATCAGTCCCTCTCTAGGTCCAAGACACAATTGTAATCCCTCCCCCAAAAGCACGGGGCCAGTAAGGTCAGAGTGATTCTGGGTAGAGTTGGTCCAAAAAGTTGGAGAGGTTTAAATTTCGGGCACAAAGTGCAAAAAATGTCAGGTATTCAACATCCAGGCATCCCTCCATTGCCACATATCTCCCAGCAGGGTCTATCCCACATGTGTCTAAGATAAAGGGCACCCCCGGAGCCATCCATATCAACACCCCACAGGCATATGCTGAGTAGGTTGTGCTGTTTATTTGTCTTCGCCATCTCTTGCGTATCTTGACACATTCTGCCGCATCAATAGGTAGGTCTCTTGAAAATTGGCAATCTGAATGTGCCTGCGCTTGAGAATGGTATATACTTCTTGGCAACGCCTAGCGGTCAACATGCCGCGTATATTACATGTCAAGATATTATAGGTGGGGGAGTGTACTCCGTTGGCAAATGTCATCCTCCAGGAATATATGTAGCTGCCGTCACTAATGTGCACCTGGTATTGGGTCCCCTGGGTGTTTGCGGTGCTTACTGTCTCACCATGACTCTAAAACCCTCTGAAAACCCAGCGATAATCTCACGCAATGTGCCGTTAGCTTGCTGATAGGGACTCACAAACTTAGCCATGATATCCACCCTCCATAGGATATCATGGCTAAGTCAGTCCTGAAGCAGGCGTAAGGAAAGTAGAGATAACAGGGGTTATCGCTACTTTTCCTGACGCTATGCTTCATAGCGTGGGGCTTGATGATAGGAGAAATGTCGCTTAGCGATATTTCTCCTGTCATGTTAGGTCAGGAACACCCACTTTGCATCTCATTATAGATGCAAAGCTGGGCGTAAAGAATCCCCACGCTAAGGCAAGGTTTCACACGTTTGCGTGGCCTTGCTAATTAGGCGATAAAATTATCGCCGTTATTTGGCCGAAAACGGCCGCAAAAACGGCGATAGTTTTTTATCGCCTGCTTGTAAATATGCCCCTTTGTTGTTAACATTTGCCAGATGCATAAGCCTCTAGTTAGCAAAGTTTGGTAATTCTTAACCATCCTTACAAATTACACTCAGTGCTTCCTCATTTACATAAAGGAATACAAACTTTCCAAAATGTCTTTTGAAAGTTGCACACAAAACAAGTGGCAACTCTTGTTTGAGAAGAGGGGTTATAAGTGAATCTATCTGGGCCAGGTGGTTTTTTATCCCAGATAGAACCATTGCTTCAAGAACCTCTTGAACTTTTATTGGTTGTTACGGACCTGGAGATATCTCCTCAGACAATATGGATGACTGTACGCAAGAGAACAACTTGACAATCTTTGATTACACAAATACTCCTAGTAAAGATTCATAAAAAATATCAAACTGCTGATTAATGTGTCTGATCAACTTTTCTGAATACCTCATAAAGAGTCCCGAATGCCAGGACTTTGTTTACTACTGCGACTTTCTTTTCTCCTCCTTTACAGCTCAGTCTAACTTCACTCTTTTCTTTACAAAATGTGTATCTTGTCTGCTTTGTTGCCACACACTTCCAGTGTTCGAGGGAGGGAGTCTGTCACTGTCAGATAGACATGTTAGTCCGGGCATCCTTGGTGTTGTATTACTCTTACTTTTTTGCTTTCAGACCTCCAGTATTTGCTGACTTCCTTTTCCCGGGCCTTAGGTCCCGGCGCTCTTTACCACTGCTAACCAGTGTTAAAGTGCTTGTGTTATCTACTGAAAACAAGTTGAATTGGCTTGTACAGAAGTAACATATTTAGTTTACTTGTAAAACCCTAGTAAAGTGGCACTATCTTTGCCCAGGGCCTGTAAATGAAATGCTACTAGTTGGCCTGCAGCACTGATTGCGCCACCCACTTAAGTAGCACTTTAAACATGTTTCAGGCCTGCCTTCGCAGCCTGTGTATGTGCAGTTTAAACTGCAATTTCAGCCTCACAATATAAACCTTTTTCCTGGCCCAAACATTCCTTATTTACACAAATAAGTCACCCCTAAGGTAGGCCCAGGACAGCCCTAAGGGCATGGTATAGTGTATTTATAAAGTTGGACATGTCATAGTAATCACTTTTCTTCACTACTGAAAGACATATCTCTCCCATAGGATCACATTGGAATTACCCTATTAGTTTTTATACCGTTCATTTACAAATGGGAATAGGTACCCCATACATGTTTGGTGTCTATGGAATCACAATTTAAAATCCAAATTTATGGTGTAGTCGGATTTTAAATTACAATTCTAAAAATCCCACTTTTAGAAAGTTGGTATTTTCTTCCCTTAGCCATTTGGTGCCCACAGCCTGTTTCTGGGTCACACGACTGGGTTTAGTTTACAGTTGGGCATTGTGTATTCCTCCTATACAGCCACACACAATGGGGAGCTTAGGTGTGATTTGATGAGCCATCACTGGCAGGATAGGAGGGAGGAGCTGGACCCAGTCCCAATCTCTCTTGAATAGACTGTACCCTGTCTCCACACAAAGGGCTACATACTCCCTGCAGTTCGTGTGAGCACGAGGGCCAGGAAGGCTGGGCATCTATGCACTTCGAACCCATGCCTCAAGAAGCTTCTCCCCAGTTCAAAGGCACAGCTGGGTATATAAACTGGACCTCAGACATGACCACTTCTGGACCTGTGGATACTCAGCCAGGAAGAAGGACTGTTGGACTGCTCTATTGCTGAAAAAACTACCTCTCTGCTGGACAGCAGCTTTAATGGGACTGCTGCCCCGCTGTGCTGACCTGCTGCACTCTTAGCTGGGTGAAAAGGACTGGGTCTGTATCTCTTGAACCAGAAGCCTGAGTAACTCCAAGGGCTAGTTGGCTGGCCTTCTGAGCTGAAGCCTCAAGGACATAAAGAGTCTTCCAACAACCTTGCATCTGCCCCTTCAATATGTGAGTCTACCCTGCCAAGTGATTCCACCCTAGTCCTGGAACCTTGGAAGTGGGCTTAAGATGCCTTGCCAGCCTCTGGGGATCAAGTGGAACCAACACATCGCTTCTGCTGAGCAGTTCAACCCCGAGCAGAGCCAACACATTTTAACAGCTGCATGAAATAGACCTGTTGCAAAGACCCACATCGCTGACGCAACCCTCATTGCCTTCAGAACTGCCCTGCGCAAGGCATCCTCAGCATAGGCCCTCACATTTCTTGTCGATGGTAGCCTCGATGACAATGCCAGACTGTATCGCAGCCTCGCAGCTGCTTGGAACTAACGCATCGCTCCAACTGCGCACCACATCCTTGATGGCTGACTTCGCCGTGCAAGCTCTGTCAGCGGGAAACTCGACAACGACACAGGTCCTCGCATCGTAGCCTCGAAGCAACTCAGAATGGACACATCACCTCGGCTGCGCAATGCACCTTCGATGTGGATCCTCACAATGCTGCGTAAACCAGGAATTGGGTCCCTATGGCCGGGTCATGCTTCATCACGGTGACCTGAACGTGTGACTTTGCCCCGGTCCAGTGTGACCAGATATCTACAGTTGCCGCTTTGTGCTTTTTGTCACTATTTTCACTAAAATTTTTAACATTGTATATCTTCAGTTCTACTGATTGGGTTTCTGTCATTTTGGTCTTGTTTTATTTATTAAATTGAGTTTTATTTTCCTAACTTGGTTTGGGATCCTTTTTCTGTGGTGGTTTCACTCTATTATTATTTGTAGTGTTGCACAAATACTTTACACATTGCCTCTAAACTAAGCCCGACTGCTCTGTGCCAAGCTACCAGAGGGTTGAGCACAAGTTAATTAAAAAAGATAGGGTGAGGCTTGTGCCTCACCCTGACAAGGATTGTGGTTGCTGCTTGACTAGGGCATATCCCCCAGTCAACCAACGAGCCAATTTCTCACAGATGGGCTTGAAAAGGCTAGCGTGCAAGCTATTTTTTTAAAGTCCTGTGGGTCATGTATGCGATCAAAAACACTGGACCACACACTGGCCATTGCAAACCACCCCATCTGGCAATTCCAGAATGCCAAAAATGCCAGTCTAACACTGCAAACATTCAAGGTAAAGAGTAATTTTTACAATCTTCAGAATTGCCTTATATTCCATTAGGAATGTATTTCTCAGGGCCAATACACTGTTTCATCCTAAGTGTTCAATTACATGAGGTGCAAATAGCATACTTCCTCCTATTTTAGGCATCATTCTCTGCCACAATACCTAAACATGATATTGTATTTCATATATTTTTCCCACATGGCCTCATTTTCCAATTCTAACTTATTCACAGACTTTAAATTCAAAAGAACAAAATGGCTAAATCTCCATAAACTTTATCTTACTATTCAGGAGTCTAGAGCTACTAAAATGTTAATGGAGCATTATACGAAATTAAAAATACCTTCAAATCATGCTCTATTTGAACAGACTGGACTTCATAGATCAAAAAACATCGATTTCAACAAGGAGCCCTATTGCGTTTTTTTGTAGTGGGCTTTAGTAAGCATAATATTTTGCGGCACTGTAAGTAGGATGTCTAGATACACTGCAGCACGCCCACATATTATGCACACGTTAGATGAAGAATTAACAACAGAGATGGCTTTGATTCATTTTCTTGCAAAATTTACTGTGTCTAAGTTTTACTTTCTCTCGTCGCATACAACTGTAAATCCAATATCACACCATTTTTAACCACAACCGTTTGACAAAACCCTCTAGTTTGCATCATTGTTATACCCATAATGTTGATGACCAGCCAACACACTCTCAAAATTGTTCCTGCACCACTAGATGTTCCATCAAACTATATCCCTTTGAAGTCAAGTCTTTAACACCCATTGATCAGCTAGCACAGTCTTCCTCTTAAATGGAATTTTCAATTCATCATATCCTATGAAGATATTTTCATAGTACGTGCGTTCTTCAAATACTAAATTCCACTGGACTGTGCAGGCCACAAGCAGGATGGAAACCCTAAATATCAATGATCGCTAAATCACACGCATAACGCAAATATGTACAATTTTTAGGGGCAGATTTACAAACCCCTTGCGCTCCCAGCACGTCACTTTTTGTGACGCACTGGCAGCGCATTTCTCTGCCCCATATTTACAAGGACAGGAAAAGCCACCCTACGTGGCTTTTCCTGTCCTTGTAAATATGGCCCCTTTATACGCAGCATTTTGCACGAAGGCGGGCCTTCCATGGGTGTTTCTGTGGGTGTTCCCACGCAACACCCATGGAACCAGATACATTTCCAGATTTACGAGGATTCGTAAACCTGGAAAAGCCTCAGTAAGATACACCACCCTAGGGGTGGCGTAATGAGACGCAACGAGTCGAAATGTTTTAATTTCTCCTTGTTTTTAAGCCTTTCAATGAGTGCTGCATTCTATAGCACGCATTGAAATAGGAAAATGCATGTAGGGATTGTTTTTGTTGAGGAAGGTGTCCCTTCCTGCACAAAAACAATCTCCCCATGACGCAAGCATCCTTGCACCATGGTGCAAGGGTGCCTGCGCCGGCGAATGGCAGCTGTTTGTGCGCCAACGCAGGGAGAGCACAGGAATGAAACGTATCATTGTAAATATGTTGCATCCCTATGCTCTGAAAGTGCCGCAGCGTGGCGCAGCCAAAGGGCTTGCAATGCCACGCTGCGGCACCTTCTTGTAAATCTGCCCCTAACTACTTAAAGTGCACCAGAAACCTATGCCGCGGATGCCTCCGACTATCAACCAGATGCCCCTAAAAGAAAAAAAAAACAACTGTGATACAAGTTACTGAAATTACCTTGTTAACTTTAAAGACAAATGTGTACTTACTGAAGCATTTACTAAAACATTTAATGCGTGTGCGCTTGTATGTGTACGTGCGTGCGCGCGTGCACGTGTGTATAAACTCATCATAGATATAGCATTTATATATAGGTGATATATTAAACAGTACATGTTGCCTGCAAGTCACTTCCAAGTGCCTTGAACTGAAAAACGATACTGACATAAATAAAAGCATGAGTGGCAGATAGTAAAAAAGTTACTAACAGGAAGCAACTACAGCTTCTGAATTATCGCATTCCACTTCTTGTTACTGAAAAGCTAGGTGTGGCTTCTTCCTTTGCTCCAAAAAAGGAGAGGTGAATATTCACCCCAGGCGGAGAATGAGGGTTCATTCGTGATAGGGTTGGACCCAATCGTTTTGTAGGTTAGTGATTCCTATGGCTCGTAGTCTTGTTCGATCACGTCAATCAAAGAAAGTTGATTTGTGGGAGGCCCGGATGGATGAACTGCCCCTTCTGAACTTGGAAGGATCTTACTGTTGTCTTAGGGCTGTGGTCAGACCCTTCCATGCTTCAGAACTTGTTCTTCTGACTGTTTTTCATTAGCACCTTTCTTGTTTAAAGAAGAAAAGGTGATCCTTGGTTTGGAAGAGATTCTCTGTGGGTTTGTTTGCAATTGTGGCAAGCAGTACAGTCACTGGAACGTGCATAGCATCTGGATTGACAACCGCTGTTCCATTGGCAAGAAGTGTATGCGCCACAGCACAGGTTTGATAGACCCTGTCTGTTTGAAGCCTAGGTTAACCACCCCCTGCTCGTCTTTGTACCAGCTGAAGTAGTCCTGTCCTTTCCACCCAGAAATAACACGTATTCCCACTTTTAAAGGAGTAGTTTTAGGGTAATTAAGGGGCATATCAACAAGGGCTTTATCTCTGCTTTTTTGGCTTTAAAAGCCAAAAAAGGAGAGATAAAACTAGCGCCCTATCAACAACAGGGTGATAACATGCAAATTATGTCAGCACCCTTTTACTCTACGCTTCCCCTTGCATCTCTAATGAGATGCAAAGGGGGCGTTCCAGAGTAAAATAATAGGAGAAATGTCGCTAAGCGACATTTCTCCTATGATCAAGAATGTCGCTAACCCTGTTAGAGACAAAAAAAGCAGCGCTAACCGCGGTTAACGCTGCTTTTTTACGTCTGGTATTTTTCAGACTTAGCCATAATATCCTATGGAAGGAGGATATCATAGCTAAGTTTGCCTGTCCCTATCAACAAGGTAACGTGAGATTATCGCTGGGTATCCAGCGATAATCTCACGTTAGCCAATTAGCGTGAGGATTTTTATCGCTATTGAGATAAGCGTTGCTAATAGCACGCTATCTCAGCGATAAAAATTCACGCTGGCCGGCGTTAATTATCCCAGCGCTGAGTGCGCTTAGAGATAATTATCGCCGGTTGTTGTTGATATGCCCCAAAGTTACTTTAAATACCCATAAACGTAGAATATTGCAGGTTTAACGCACATCCTCCATCGCTTTCTCACCATTTTCTACCTCTAACCCTAAACATACTACACTTACAACTGTGGAAAGTCCTGTAAAGTGGGAGATATCCCACCTACGTACATGTGTTGTATGATTTTCCAATTCCACTTAGATTTTGGAATTAACAATTGCAGTTGTCTTATTTTGCATGTCAAAGGTCCATGTATACATAAAAAAAACGTACGTGAACAGCCACATAGTCCACTTCACACAGAAACACACTTTTTTAATAATCTTCAAATAGGTTGTATTCCATCTTGCAACTGCCTGTCCTTGGGGCCAAGAGGTGTTAAAAATGCAGGCACCAGAAATGAATTTCTGCACTTATTATATGATAATCAGTGTTTAACAACTGAATACTGTTGTAAGCCTTTAATTTTACATTTTGTAATTAAATTGTTGCTTTCAGATTTTAATTGGTTCATCATACTGCGTCAACTTCTTAGAGGAATTTGAGATTTCGTGATACTGGATTAACTGGTGTGCAGTGATATGAAAACAATTACTGTCGCTCATGATTGCAACTAAGTTGCGTTGCTTATCACCTTTTAAAGAGGCACATGGTGGAAGAAAGCAAGAATGGAGCTAAATTGCTTCCGGGAGCAGAACGGTCTCAGAGCAGCTTAAACAAGCTGGAACTCACTGGACAAAGCAGCTGGAAACACAAGTAATGGAAACCTTAGTTTCTAATTTAATTTTAATGGATAAACATATTATGAGGAGAGGGAGGGGGTGCCCTTATTTGCAAACGTGATGGTTGGGTTACCAGTAAGCTACAGTCGGAATTATTTTATATGGCGCAGAAGAAGAGCATATCCTCTGAACTGAGTCTTTTTTTTTTTTTTGCAACGCTCATTACTTTTATTTTGTAGGCCAACTTCTGTAGTTTCCAATCTGCATGCACAACCTCTGAAGTCAATCATCTCAATTCTATTCCATATCTTCCTAAATCCCTTACCAGGCCTCATGGGAGCATTCAACCGTAATTGTTATAGCTATGCAGATGATAAGCAAATTATTCTAAAAAGGGAAGACCCAGAAGACCTCTTTAAGACAAGACTTGACAATTCCTTCAATCACTAGTTGATTTATAAACACCTAAAGCTAGATGTATTAGAGATGGGCTCATCTTCTTGATTGACATCACTGAGAGGTGGCAAGTAACTCTATAATGTGCTTCTCTACACATTTCCCCTATCATTCACTAAGGTGCAACGACAAAGATTGCTACAAATTACATTCTCTGTGCAACAATTTATGTGCATTTTTTAATGGTGCCCACTCTTCCCCTGTGTGCAGAACTGGAGGTCTCTGTTGTGCCTTCCCATATCCTGCAACTAACACAATTGCATGAGCTTTAATAAGAGTAAATGTTTGTGACTGTTGAGGATTTTTGTCACAATACGTAAGGGGCATATTTACCAATATGTCACGCAGTGCAGCACAGCAAGTTACCTTGCTGAGCTGCGCTGCTTGCCCGGGAAAGGGCAGGAATGGGCTGTATTTAACATAATACAGCACATTCAAGACTTTTCTCTAAGCTGGCACACAATGTGCTGCCTAGCGTCAATGCAGGCACTCTTGCAACATGGTGCAAGGCTGCATGCACTGTTAGCAGGATTGTATTTGTGGAAAAAGGGGTACCTTCCTGAACAAAAATAATCCCCAGAGGCATTTTCCTCTTTCTATGCATGCTGCAGAATGTAACACACATAAAAAGGAGGAAAAAACGAGGACAAATTAAAATATGTCTCCTCATTACGCCTCACCTGGGGAGGCGTAGCTGTTTTGGCACATTTGCAGATTTTCCACTGATTGTAAATCTGGGAATACGTCAAAATCCATGGGTGTTGCGTGGAACCACCCATGGAATGCCTGCCTGGGGCAGAGTAACACTAAGCCGCGATTTGAGCTGCAATGTGTTACTCTGTATTTATCAAGCCAATCAGGGCCACACAAGGTGACCTTACGTGGCTTGATAAATCATATTTAAGGGTTGCGTCGTGCCTGCACCGCGATGCGTGGTGCAAAAGCGACACATAAGTACCTGCCAGCAAGGTTGAAAAATGTACTTCCCTTGAGGCTAAGCTCCTGGTAGGAGACTTAGGGGAGAAAAAATTATCATGTATCTATATCCTTGGTGATAAACAGACCAGGATCCTTTAACCCATTGCTTAAGGTCTGAGTGAGTGATTTAGGGACCTATCAGAGGAAGGAGGTCGTGAAGGCTACCTAATTCATTTCACATACATACAAATATATATATATATATATATCATGAGAGACTGACTATTTAACATAAGCTGAATCCCTCCCTGACATTCCTCAGATGTCTCCAACACTGGGCAACATTTCTGCATATGGTTTGGGCATGCCCGTCTATCCAATTCTGGAAGGAAGTATTGGGCTCCCTGGGAAGGGTTCTGGGTTGGCAGATTGGTAATGACATTCAACTGCCTCAGATAGGGTGATTTCCTGTAACCTTACACTACTGAACCAGACTACTTTTTGGAATCATTGATGTCTGACGCATGCTCCAATTACTGAGTTAATGGTATGTTTGTGGGTAGTGATGCAGTACCTGTGATAGCATTGTCTGAAATTTTTGACATGGGAATATACTTTCATTGCATCAGCTATACCTGGACACAATCATATGTTGCTTTACACATGTACTGAAATCTGTAGCACCCCCTGAAATAGGGATGTGCCCCCCCGGGCACAAAATGAAACCCTTGACAAAAATCAAGGATGGTGATTTTTATCAAGGGTCTCATTTTGTGCCCGGGGACACACATCCCTATCCCAGGGGGTGCTACAGATTTCAGTATTCATTTACACTCTGGTCTGGAGGGCGATTCCCGTGGAGCACAATATACATGAATTAACGTATACATTTTGCGTTTGAATTGATTTACTCTTAGCTGTGCACGTAATCCATCACCTTAACATATGTAACCATGTTATGCTTTGTTCACCCAGTCAGATATTATTTACAGAGTACTCTTTCAGTACAAACCTGTCTTATCTAGTTTTTGAGGTGTGGGGCACTGTAACCTACTCGGACAAAGTTGCACAATTTTAATGTTAGCATTGACTTATTATTTAGTACTGTGAGATATCCATTAAAGTACAAATTGTTTTCTACTCTCATGCAGACACCCTTGCACTATGGTGTATCTTAAATACTTAAGCTCAGATGTTCAAAACTTTCACAGTACACAGCACAGCTGCTAAATTATGCTGCACCGTGTTGCATGACAGGGAGGGAGCAGGAGGTAGCCATGTTGACAGAGCTATGGCTCTCTTCTCCCCTCTCCCTGGCACCAGTGCTAATTTTGACTGCTCTGTACCTGGCACACATTTGCACCATAGTGAAAGGGTGTGTCCCTAAGTTTACCCTAGGTTTAGTACTGGAAAGCTACCCTTTCAGTACAGAATACTGCACTTAGACAGACTTTACATTTTCTTCTACTTTGTATGTGTGCTGCGCAGTTCAGCACACATGCAAAGTCAGAGAAGAGAGGAGAAATACATTTCTCCTTTTGACACCTCGTTTTACATGGTTTTTATGACCTTTTTACCCTAACCATGTCTAATATTTGTTTGTAGATAGGAATTGGGGTCCAAAAGCTTGGGTGGGTGCATGGGAACACCCATGTACTACCCATGTAACACTCCCTAGGATATAAGTTACACACAACATTGCAAAGGGTACTTACCAGCACTGAACAAGTTTGGAACTGGTAAGTTCATTATGAACATATACATTTTGTCCTGGATGTCAACACTTGTTTAACACTAACATAACACTAAATGTTTGGTCACCTACCCCTTTAGCATCTTACCCAACACCCATATACCATACACATACATAACTACTACTGTGATCATTACACATTTTCATTATGACTGCACGGGCGATGTACTTTTTGCCATCCATAAAAATATGTGTAATATTATAGCTTACCATGAAGTTCATTTTCCTCAAGCTCAGGAGTGTCTGGACCTTGTACCCAACCAACCATGCCAGGCCCTATTACAGCTGCAACGTGTTACTCCATAGGTGTAAGTTCAATGTTGCTGTCAGGTCCACCCCCAGTTTTCAGGGCAGCGCGGCGATTACATGCTAACTTCACTTTAGTATGGCATTTGATGTCACTCCATCTCTTTTTACACTCTTCAGCCATCCTGGAGGTAGGTGCCACTGCATTTATTTTAGCTACTATGGAATTCCATAATGGTTTTTTTGGTTTGTGGAATTTTTGTATTTAAAAATAGCTGTTGTGCATGTTTGCTGACCTCAGCTATTAATATTTATACTTCCTCTGGTGTAAATTTATGTTTTCCTTATCTTATTTTTTCCTTTAATTCTCCCAGGTAGATGCTGGTAGCAGGATCCTCTTCTGAATCCTGTATTACAAAACGGGGTTGTGGGGCAAGGTTCCCTGCCATTGTGTGTTTGGACTTCCACCAAAATCCGTCGCATCCTTTTGCAGGGTGTTTGGTGATTTTTTTTAAGGGTGTACAAGACTCACATACATTTTGCGCTGCAATACAAGAATGTTCCGCAATGCTTCGCGTTGTAAATATGACACAGCACTATTTACTTTCACACACACAGTGCTAATGTTTTTTGACAAAGCACAAATTCTACTCGCCCTTTGAAAATCAGTCCCTAAGTGTGTGCAAAATTCGAGTAATTTCCCTTATTTACTTAAAATATCTGAAAATATATACAAAATTAAACATAACAATGCAAAAGGCAAATCTGATACTTAGCCCCTTATTTGAGCATTACATGCATCATCCTGTCCGTTTTTAGAAACGAGGATGGATTTAGTGCAAAACAATAGCACCAAAAAACAAGTGCCATTAACAACAGGTGCTCTCATGTAAGTCATTCACTTTGTGTCCACATGCTATAAGTTTTCCACAAATGCAGCATAAATACATGGCATAATTTCAGTAATTTTGCATAAGAATCATGAAACGAAATTCCAAAAATGACTCGAATTGCACAAGCAGTAATTTAAATTTCAACCAGATCTACCTTGATCCTTTACTTAACAGAATGCTGAAGATTACTGATCCTCGTGCATCAGGTCACACACTGAGTTTTCTCTTTGAATTTAGAGAAAAAAGTATGAATTGTATTTATTTGGTATGCTTGTGAAGCTCTTTATGCTCACAGAACCCCTCAGAGCAGTGTAATGTGCCGGACAGATAGAAAATATAAGCAATAAGATAAAAAAAAAAAAGAATGGGAAGCCATGTGTATGGGACCAAAATGTATTTATTTATTTGAAGTTTTATAAAGTGCAAACAAGACTTGGCAGGGTATTAGAGCCAGTACAGCAGGTTGGTTAAGCTGGTACAGTAAAACATAATAGAAAAATGCGCAGATACAGCAGATGCACATTGCAGACAATAATGTACGTATAAGCAGTTAGCCAAGATGCATGTTGCATGGTAGATACGGGAGGTCAATGTTGTTTGGATGCTTTGGGGGGAGGGGGGCAAGCAGGAGACATTCAGTGTTGCTAATAACTTGCTAATGACTTTTCAGATAGGATGTTAGTGCATCGTGGGTAGTCCACCCATGGAATCTAAGCCTAAGAAGCAAGTAGGAAGGAGCATGAGAGAAATAGGTTTGTATCTTCTGGAAGAACCTTTCCAATCTTTGTTTTTTTTTAACCCCTGTGTAGAGTTTTATGACAAGTCCAAGTACTAGTTAGTACTGAAAGGGGCTGTATAAGCTAGAGACACCGAAGGAAGGCGGTCAAGGAGTGACATTTGAAATAGCCATCTG
Organism: Triturus cristatus; assembly: GCF_964204655.1. NCBI lineage: Eukaryota > Metazoa > Chordata > Amphibia > Caudata > Salamandridae > Triturus > Triturus cristatus. The sequence continues at coordinate 691,369,489 of NC_140580.1, forward strand.
AGCACATTTGGGCTCCTCGCATAGAGATGGAAAAGTTGGTGAACAGCAAGCAGAGATGTCTGCTATGACATCTGAGAGCATTGAAATTTGCTAAATAAGGAAGGGGATACACAAATGAGGCAAGGAGAGGGCCTCTGTGGCAATTGGTTGGACGGGCATATCGAATAATAATGGCATGCAAAATTGGCAGCAGTGCATGGATTGGCAGTGTCTGCAGATAGTTTGGGGTGCTCACCAAGTGATTTTTCCTCCTTAGATTGGGTGTATGGTCCACAGAGGAAACGTTAAGCTATATATAGGCAGATCATGTAAATCTGATTTAGAGATGTGTAGTCTGGGTGTGCTGAGAGGGACAGTGCGGAGCAGTAAGTGGATATGGCAGACCGAGCGATGTGTATCCTACAGGTCAATTGAGGCTGAACATTGACTAAAGCTCATGGTTGTTGTGAGAATGTAAATGGAGGCCCAAGAGGAAGGTTGTTTATGGTCATTCAAAGGCTTGAAAAATAGGTAGGTGCACTTCCAAAGGTGGGATACTAGGGGAGAAAATATGAGGGGCAATGAGATGGGGGTGTTGAGTGGTCACAAACAATGTCACAGGCACAGAGATAGGGGGGATCAGGAATCCCTGATAGGGTTTATTGTACCACCATGACCATTTTTTGTGCAGCCTGGTTCCCTCCGTATTTATTTCTACAGTGTCTTTCTATCCTGCAGATGATTAGCACAAGCTTCCCTTCATTTTTCTTGACTTCAAATTCCCAGTTAAGTGCCTGACATTTCTGGCCTAAAAATACTCCCAAATGGTGTGCTACTTATATTCTGGGCACAGCCTTAGTAACTATGTATATCTATGCACCAAACATGTTAAATCCTTCAACCTGCAAAGCACCATATCACAGTTGGAATCTTTTAGAGGGTGTAAGTGTTTATATTTTGGGGAAATAGTCTTCTGCGCTTCTTCACTCATCTGAGAACCATGGAGATGCTGTTCCTTTAATGCATATCCCTGCAAGAGGCAGAAGGCATACTCACTCAATCGTTCAGGAACATCTCTGACTTGACCCTTTCATTTTGCGGTTTTACTTCCAAATGAAACCCCTATGCCACACATACATGCTAATCATTCCTCATTACTCAATCACTCGCTTATTGTAGTCCTCCACACCATGGGCCCAGCGAAAATTAAAGATGAACAAGAGGCATGTCAGCAAGCAGATTTAAAGCCTCCATCTGCCTTTATGGTCATACTGCTGCCCTTTAGTAATGCTATGTGGCAACTGCATAATAGTGTAATTGAGTAAAGGGATGCACTATGCAAATAATGTCCTCCCATGCTTACTTTTGTCTGAAATGGGCACAGGTTCCCACCATGATCTGACTACCAACATATGGTCTTCAGCAGAGTTCGAAGGCTGACAGCCTGTCTTAGGCTAAGACTTTTACCACTCGAAGGCCACACGTGGCAACGGGAGACCAGGACCTTAGGGCAAGATGCACTAAGAAACAGTTTTGCGATTCCCTATTTGAGAATCCTTGCGATTCACAATTAGGAAATTGCAAAACGGTATGTATGAAAATGTGTTGAACACTTTCTACGATTCCCAGTGGGTAACAAATAACCTATCTCATGAATATTAATTAGGTAGGTTGCAATTTGCAACCCATTAGGAATCACAAAAATCACATGGATGGTGACCTGCTGAGGTCAGCAGACCACCATGTCTGTGATTGCTTTTAAATAAATAAACGTTTTTTTGTAAAGCAGTTCATTTCCTTAAAGGAAATAGGATGCATTACAAAAAGAAAAATGAAACTGTAGGCCCACTGCCTGCTCTCAAACAGCCGCGGTCCTTGCAAGTAACAGCCGTGAGGCAGTGGGGCCAGGTATGGGGGGATTTAGAGGGATGATGCAGAGGGAAAATTAAATAAATAATTAATTTTCCATCTTCATTGTCCCTCGAAATTCCCCCTTACACTGCCCCACCGCTGTTACCATCATGGACTGCGGCTGCTCTTAAAAAAGGTTCTCACATACATTTGCAAAGGGGAATGGGTCCTTGAGGAGTTTGCGAATGGGTTAATACCAACTTGAAGTTGGTGGTAACTGCGAATATTTTGCTGGTAAAATGCTTCGCACATCTGGCCCTTAGAGGAGATGTGGGGGTGTAGGCGGAGTTGGAGGATGGGGTCCCAGTGGGAAGGCAGTACCAGGGAGGAAAAAGTGGTCATAAAAGTAGGAGTCTGGAGCACAAAGCAAGTGTGGGTGGAGATTAGGTGTCAGAAGAGGAGCACAGGGGAGTGATGCTGATTGCAGATAAACAAGCAGTGCCCTGCCCCCTTCAGCACACAGATAGGGTATCAAATAGAGTGAGCCTTATGGTAGGGAACCTCAACATTTGTTTTACTATGCCACTCCAACTTTGACTTTTGGGGAAGTACAGTCAAATTTGGGGGTGCAGAATTAAAAGGGTTATTGGGAGTGCACTATGAAAGGGGGGATAGGAGGCACATAATGATGTTGCTTGTGGTGTATTTGGGGGGATACCTATAGTTTTTATATTGCTCCCCTTCCTCCATGGGGTACCCCAAAAGGGTAGGTGGGACTTGGGGGGGATAGGCTTGGTACGGTTTCTATTAAAAACTACAAGGACACCACATAGACCTAATGGGGTTATGGTATTGAAAGGGGCTCCCAGGGGTGCAGAAAGGACTGGTTGCCCGGGGCCAATTTCTTGTGTGGTACGCTCTTCTTTATTCACCCACCACAAGGGGGCACGTAAAAAGTGACAATTGGTGTGCTGGTACTTAAAGGGACTATATAAGCTAGAGAAACAGAAGGAAGGCCAGCGTGGAGTGACACTTGGAGGAATGGCCATCTGAGCACATTTGGGCTCCTCGCAAAGAGAGGAAAAGTGGGTGAACAGCAAGCGGAGATGCCTGCTATGACATCTGAGAGCATTAAAGGTTCCTATATATGGGGGGGAAGATGAATAAGGCAAGGAAAGGGCACCTGCGGCAATTGGTTGGATGAGGCAAAGAAAATGATTTTGTCATGAAACATTGCCAGTAAGGCATGGATTGGCAGCGTCTGCAGATCGTTTGGGGTGCTCACCAAGTGATTCATCCTTCTTAGATTAGTTATATGATCCACAGAGGGAAGGTCAAGCTATATGGAGGCAGATTATGTATATCTGATTTAAAGAAGCATAGTATGACTGTGCTGAGACTGGCAGTGAAGAGTGGTAAGTGGATATGACAGGCCGAGCAATGTGCATCCGATGGCTCAATGGAGGCTGAACATTGGCAAAAGCGCCTGGTTACTGGGAAAATTTTAAATGGAGGGCCAAGAAGAAGGGTGTTTATGGTCATTCAAAGCCTCAACAAATGAGTAGGTACCCTTCCAAAGGTCGGATACTAGGGGGGAACATATGAGGTGCAATGAGATAGGGGTATCAAAAGGTCTCACAAGAGTTCACAAATGATGTCACTAGCACAAAGGTGTGGGGGATCAGGAATCCCTGCTTGGGTTTATTGTACTGCAATGACCAATTTCTGTGCAACCTGGTTCAATCTGTATTTAATACTGCAGATTTCATAATAGGCATCTCCGCTTGCTGTTCACCTACTTTTCCTCATATTGCCAGGAGCCCAAATGTGCGCAGATGGCCATTCCTCCAAGTGTCACTCCACGCTCACCTTCGTTCTGTTCCTCAAGGTTATATAGCCCCTTTCAGTACCAGCACACCAATTGTCACTATTTGGGTGCCCCCTTGTGGTGGGTGATTAAAGAAGAGGGTACTACTCAAGAAATTGTCCCCATTCGACCAGTCCTTCTACACCTCTAAGGGCCCTTTTCAATACCATAATCCCAGTAGGTCTGTGTGGCGCCCCTTTGTCATTGATAATAGAAACTGTCACAAACCCGGTCCCCAAGATCCTCTACCCTTTTGGGGTCCCCCATGGAGGAAGGGGAACAATATGAAAACTATGGATAGCCCCCCAAATACCCCACAAGCCACATCAGTCTGTGCCTCCTATCATGCCTTTCATTGTGCACCCCAACACCCCTTTTAATACTAGACCCTCAAATTTGACTGCATCCCCCACCAAAAGTCAAAGGTGGGGAGGGGCTGTAATGAAATGTCGGGGTACCCTACCATAAGGCCTAACTTATTTGATCACCCCATCTGTGTGCCGAAGGGGGTGTAGCACTACTTTTTTATCCGCAATCAACATCACTTCCCTATGCTCCTCCTCTGACCCCTATTCTCCACCCATGCCTTCGCTCTGTGCCCCAGACTCCAGCTACACCTATGGCCCCTCTTCTAAGTTCCTGGTCTCCCTTTTCCTCTGTGACACCACCCACCTATGCTCTTAGGTTCCTTCCACTCCTGTACCCCCTCCCTTCTGCAAGTCCACTCAGTTTTCTATTTTTATCCACCCCCACACCCTGTGCTTCCTCCTCCTCATCGCTATTCCTGGACCCACCCTCGCTCTTGCCACACACATATTACCTAGTGATGCGGCAGTCACCACTGGGTAGTTATAGTTAATATTGTTTTTCCATCGGAGGTGCATTTTGTTTTTTACTTATATCTTTGGTGCCGTTTGGCCAATCTTCCAAAAACTTTCCAAACAACTATTCACCTCATCTCCTAATTAGAAACCTTCAGAGAATTTTGTTTCCGTAGGAAATGCATTTCTTGTGTTGCTAATAACTGTAGCTCCGTTTGATGAATCTCCACAAAACTTTACATAAAGGTGTTACATTTTTACTAGTTTGCAAGTAAAAAGTTTCAGGGTAATCAAGCAAGTGGGAGCCAATACAAAATGTGGGGGGGCTCCCAGAAAGCATTTTCCCATTCATTTTTCCATATGGACTTTATACACCACTATACCCCAAACCGCTGAACGGATTTACACCAAATTTGGCATAAAGCTAGATCCTGGTCCAGAAAGAGTACTCTTTCTGGAAAATCCATCCAATAGTTTTTTTAGCAGTTAATGACCAAAAATTTTACATAATCTCAGACATTACACATCAATTTATTTATTTGTGAAATTGCTAAAATTACACCAAATTACCCCAGCATAAGAAAAAATACACCATAGACTTATTTCTAATGTTGATTGGCCAGTACTTGGAGAAATTCTACCACCCATTCCTAACTACATAATTAACTAAAAATTGGATTTAGATCCAAGCAACCTCAATGTTTATGCCAGGTTCCTCACTAAATAAAATAGTGTGATCCTTAGTAAATCACTGAATTTGCTTCCAATTATCTTTATCTCTGATACAATTGTTAATGCCTAATAGATTAATGTATCTAAAAAAAACTCTACAAAATTGAATCCCGCAGGACTTACTGCTGACAAAGAAATATCCTCAGTAGCCAATCAGAGCTTGAAAGTGTTTATTGATGAAAGAAAAAATGAATAGTCTAAATCACAGAATCAATCAGCCACTTGACCCTCAATAGAACAGTGGAGGTTAGTTCCTAGACCCAAGGCAACACTCACATTTAGACTCACCTGCACACATTTCTAGTAGCTGTTATGTGGTAGCTTGTTACAATCAACACATGCAAGCGCTTGGCTGAGATCATGAGAACGAGAGATTGTGAACTTTAAAAAGTAGCAGAATTGTTAACAGTTTTTACTGAGCTAGCTTTTCTGTTCTTTCATGCCATTTGAGCCAAAATGAAAAGCTTTTCCACATCAGAGAAGCACACTTCCAGTGGGTAATGTTAGACTGATCAAGAGAGCTAGCATGAGTAAATACGCCATATGGTTTCACACTGCGTGGGCGATAAAAGCTATCACCATGCACATCACATGAGACTGTTGTATTAATAAACGTTGGCATTTTAGTGGTGTAGCTAGCCCTTGTGCCGCCGGTGGTGGTCACTGCGTTTGCCGCCCATGGAAGCATGAAAGAACGGAGTGCTGGTGGTTTCTGTGTCTGCCGCCTATGAAAGAGCCGCCCCAAAACTTGTGCCGTCCGGGGTGGACCCCCCTTGCTACGCCACTGGGCTTTTACTTTTTTTTCAGTGCTGCGGGAGCTCTAGGTATGACTGCATGATGAGCTAAACTGAGCAGGTTTCATTGTATGAATTTATACATTTTATGGAGAGAATTGTAGATCTTTGACTTACACTTAACATAAACAGCAATGCTTGGGAATTTGCTTAGAATCACATGATTTGCAATCAAGTGTCACAATGGGTTTGCACAGTAGCAGTTCTGCAACTAGTCCATATGTCGGGCCTGATTCACAAAGGTACTTACGAGCAGTAAAGTTATGACTTTGGAGTCCCCACACAGCAATCTCGGCAGCGCACAGTGCGGAGATTCTGCCCGAGTGTGGAGACTTCACCCCGAGCACAGAGAATCTGAGGTTATAACTTCACTACTCTTAAGTACCTTCGCGAATTGGGTCCCTCATTCGTGAGGCAGCCTCCAAGAATGTGAGGAGTTTGTAAAGGCGCAGACACTGGGGCACTAGTGCCATTGTCCATTAGTCTTATGTGCAATAGTCAAGAGGACATTTTTAAGTTTGAACATTGAATGGCCACTTCCGTGGTGCGTATCTTCTTTAGAAGTTATACTATGAAGAAGTAGTTATATGTGATTAGATCATTTGCAAATACTTTAGTTCTCTTAATTATAATTATTAGTAATAGTTATACATTCCTCTACATCTAGAGTGACCAAGCAGAGAAATAATCAGAAAATGTCTGAAACAATGTATGTATTCTGGTAGCGAGTTTTTGTACAGCAAGGTCAATATTTTAAGACTAATTCTAAGAAAACTCTCAGCTTTAAAAAAAAAGGTGAATATTTCAGGAGTTAGTGCGAAAACCAGTTGCGTGATTACAAAATAGCCCGCCTGCTTGGAGAACGACAAATGATCCCCTTGATATCAGGAGCTAAGACACCCACTTTAATGAATAAGATCAATGTGGGCCAATTTGTTTTTGAAGAAGCAGCTCAGAAATAGTATGCTGTTTTCGTCTAACTTGCCTGCTTGGCTTCCCTGACATTTGTCTTCATGCAATCTCCTGGAGTGCCAGGGCTTTCCAGCTGCAAACATTCTGAAAAGTATTAACCGGCACAACTTGATAGAGGTGTCACGTTGTATTAGCCCCATCTCTTCATGGAGATCCTGCTTCTGGCTAGCACTGTGCTCATGAATGTTGGAATCGAAATATTAGTTTGATGTTCTTCTTGACACGGCGCTGATGATTTTGGTCTGTTCAATCATGATTGATAACTAAAGGGGTGATTAACATGTGGAACAAAGAGTGAACCTCTGTTACCTCTTTTGAGTCTGTGTAGCAATATGGGACTACCAAGGACTCGCATGGCGCTATTCGTTACACATCAATACAAGTCCTTAAATGGAATTTACAAACCCACACAAGGGCCGATGTGCACCGCCTTGCAGGACTTTGTGGAGAAATGTAACGCAGCGGCTTGAGCTGCATCACATTTTGTTGTGGTTGGCTTTCCATGGGTAGAATATGGTAATTTTCAGGCATCTACCCATGGACTTTGACACAATTGCATATTTAGAAGGTTTGTAGACCTGGGTTTACTCAAATTGGTACACCTCCCACATTCTATGAGTGCTCCATTCGGCACCTATAGAAAGAGAAATAGGCCTCTAAGGATTGTCCCGGCTATAACACAGGAAACTTTACACCACTGTATAAGGGTGCCTGCGTTTGCTCGAACAGTGTGCCAGTACTAGGAAGGTTAGAAGTGCGCCATATCTTACTAGATAGGGAGCCTTTCCGCTCTCTCCATTTCATGCAACGCAGCGCTGCAAGTTCCCTTGCTGCGTAGTGTTGCCTGAAATGTTAGAAAATCTGACCGCTGATTTATAAATTGTGCAGAGTTTATTGCATGCAGGACTTATTGGGTGCAATCAAAATTTCCCAAGGTAATTTCGACAGGTTTAACCAAATAAAACAAATGGGGGTGAAAAAGCCAGGAAAGTACTGTGACACACTAATTTTGAAGCATAATGCGGCAAAGTTCCTTTGGCATGCTCCATTTTGAAAGGCAAAACCTATAATTTGAGGCACATATCGACCTCATGAATTCTGAATCTCAGGGATCGTAGTTTATGAGGTGCAATATTTATTTAATCACCTCCAGGAAATTTGTAATTAGGGGCCTTAATAAGCTATTAATCACAGTCAGGAAACGATTAACAAGAACTCCTGTGAAAACATATTTACAATATTTGATCAGTTTGACTGACAGATTAAAGTCCTCCATATATGTTCTACTTCGAAAAATATAATTTCTTGGTCCTGAGGTTGCAAATCCTAAAACAGACACTTAAACAACCATACAATGAAAAAGTCACTGCACATCACAAAGAAAAGTTACAGTTTAGTGGCCACACTACCACCAATAAAAAGTGACCTGGCTTCTAGTTTCAACACTTCAGTACAATGGTGATCCTGGGCAGATTATGTGGCCTTCCTGTACATCACTTTCCTTGTATGTCTAAACTGGAAGCACTTACAAACAGGCTTACTACCACTATTAAACATGCAAATATAACTGCTAAGGGGTTGTTCCACCACAAAAATGGGATATATTGTTAACCGTAGTACAAGTTCATTATTTCCAATGGCACTTGTAATACGACAGATTAAGATTCGGTGAGAAAATGTTATGGTCTAGGGGGAGAGTGTGTATAAGGGTATAAAGACCCCTTGTGCATGTGGTGGTCTATTAGGGTTAGCACAGGAGGGGAAAAGCAGACAATGGGAGGAGAAATAGTCAATAGACATGTCAAAGGCAGCCAATAAACAAAATAACAGACAGGACCTTGGAGGGAGGGGGGGAGAATAAAATGCCCAGTAAAGGAAAGTACGATAAAGGCCTACATGGACGTCATTTATCGGTTTGTAGCTGCGAACCCTGGCTTGCTCCTAATGGCCCCAGACACTGTATTTGCAACACCTAGCTTTCAGAAGTGTCAAAATCAGTGCAAGGAACACAGGGGCAGCTTCCTTATGGATGTCACTTGGGGCTCCATTTTACTGGTTTTAAGTTAATTTTTATTACACTAATAATGAAATACTGTTAGACCTGGCACCATTGGCGTGGGTCTCCCTTCCATTTTTCGCTGTTGTCTCCTCTGTTTTTGCTGGTCATAGATGCTCTGGGCGCTGTGCCACTGCCATTCAGTGCCACAGCGTGAATGCCCTGTATAAAGATGACATGTGAATTGGTAAATCCATGATTGGCTTATTTGGTTTACCTGTTAGTCCCTAGTAGCGTGGCGTGTGTGTGCCCAGGGCTGGTAAACCAAATGCTGCTGGTGCGCCACCCACAGAAGAAGCTTGCAAAGTGTGTCTCAGACCTTCCACTGCAGTGTCTGTGTGCAGTCTAGAACTGCCATCTTGGATGTGAAGTGCACCCACTTCACAGCCCCTGAACCTTCCCTTGGCATCATGTAAGCCACCCCTCTGGTAGGGTGCATTGTATGTGTAAGGTAGGACATGCTCTGATGTGTGTAGCATGTCCTGGTAGTAAATTACACCCCATTTCGTTTTTTCACTACTGTAAGGCTACCTGGTCTCCATAGGCCAGAATGGGAGGTTTGGCTATTACATTCTACAGTCCTAACTGACCCACAGAACATGGTAGAAAAACGAATGTAGTGGGCCTGAGCTCAGAATATTAAAATACATCTTTTAGTGAAGTTTATTTTTATATTCTGTGTTTGAAAATACCACTTTTAGAAAGTAGGTATTTTCTTGCCTAAGCCTTCCAGTGTGCTCTGCTGTTATGTGTATTGGCTGTCTGGTTTTGGAGGGACAGGGCAGGATGAGTCAGACCGGGGTTGAATAGAGAGATCTGCATTGGAGTATGGGGAGGGGTAGCTCCTGGACCTGAATAGGGCTGTGCCTGGCAAGGTGAATGCTGGCTCCACCTCCCACTGTGCGTCTGATGGCAGAGCCCCTCTTTCTGAAAGGAAGGATGCAGCCTGGTAAACAAAGTGCTCCAGGACTGGGCAGAACTGGTTCTGGCTGGGTTCAGTGACTTGTAGCTTCTGGGAACAAAGACTTTTGGGGTATAGGACTTTGAAGGAACTTTTATTTTTGCTACAGCAATCACCCAAGGGCTAGAAGAGAGCTAGCCTCCTGCAGGAAACTCAGGCACACCAGACTCCACCACCAGCCTCCCGTTTCCTTCCAGCGAGGATTTCTATCTGCAGGTGAGGCTCCTGTGAGTTCCAGGGCCTCTAGTTCTACTGTGGAGAAGAGAGTGCTGAAAATCGTCGCTAACGCCCATTAGCGAGCCGCCGCAGCTGAAGAGCGTAAGGAAAATCATCGCGCTGCTGCCGCTGAGTGCTCGCTACCGGGGATCATCGCATCACCTGTCTGCGGGCTGCCAAATCCTCGCTAACCCGAAGATTATCGCATTGCATGTTTGCGGACCTGAAAGCGCTCGCTAACCAAAGATCATTGCATAGAGTTCATCGCTTCACGACATCGCAGAGCGGACGCCGGGCGTTCGCCATTTTCATCGCATCACACTAGGATCGTCGCTCCCTCGCAGAGCGACATTTTCTTTCATTGCAGCATGATCGCACACGCAACAGGCTTGGCGCATCATCCTCCCTTCGCGGCAAGGATTTTATCGCATCGCTGGCTTAGCGTGCAGAAGTTTGTCGCTTTGTCCTGCACACAAATCAGCACAATATCCTCCCTTGCGGCAAGGATTCAACGCATCGCTGGTTAGCGTGAGGAAAATCATCGCTACAACTCCTTAGCGACATTTTTGTTGCTTTGCTACAGAATCCAGGTATCTTGTGAGTAAAAGGGTCGCAGAGACCACTGCCTTGAACTGAACTCCTCTTTGCACACCTTGAACTATTTTTACAGCATTTTATGAGTAACCCTATTTTTCTAGTATTGTAGATTTTTACTGTTATTGGTCTTGCGTTAAGTCTATATATAAAGATACTTATTTTTATAACTACTTGAGTGGTGTCCCTTTGTAGTGTTCTTCACTGTGTTACGGTGTATGGTCATAAATGCTTCACACACTGCCTCTGAGATAAGCCAAGCTGCTCGTGCTAATTTACCACAGGGTTGAGCAGGGGTTATCAAAGGGTGTAGTCGGTTTACTCTGACTTAGGAAGAAGGGTCCCTACTTGGACAGTGGCCAGCCATTGCCAACTAGAGACCCCCCATTTCAATTTCAAGTACAATTTTTGAGAAAACGACCCTATCTGGAAGCTGCGGTAAGTAAACAATTCTTTTAAATGTATGTTGTGTGTATGCTTGCAGGTGGGAGTGTGCTTATGTGAGAGTGTGTGTGCACGAGTGAGTGTGTGTGTATGAGTTAGCATGTGTGTGTGTGAGTGAAAGGTTGAATGGTGATTGAAATCACTTCCAGTGTCCCTGGTGTTTTGGAGAATTGACATCCATGAAGGCACAGAAGAGGAGACAAAAAAAAAAATGTGTCCTCCTTATAAAAATAGTCTGAATTCTATTTTACTATAAGAAGAAAAACACTCGACAGAAATGTTACGGCATTACATTTCAGGCAATGCGCAGCAATTATGCAAAACAAATTACTTCACTGTGATCAGAATGAGGCAGGTTAGTTGGTTCTCTAGTTCACCCACTGAGTGTGCTTCTCCTATTAAAAGGCTACTCTCTGCAGTAGAACGTAACTCTCACTCGCCCGCAGATAAAAGTACAATATAGTAGTAGACAATGGTGCAATTAAGTAGTTCTAATCTCCTTGTGAAAATTGGGATAGGGTTTGAAACTCCTTAATCCTCCAGGCTCCTTTTAAAAGCCCAGGGTTCTACATCAAAAATGTAATCTGGAGGGTTTTATGAGATACTCATAAATATAAGTTAATTAATAAAGGTGGCTCAGAAAACCACACTTCCTGTTCCAAATTAAACTATTGCGGAGGGGCAGATAAGCTGGGAAAAAAAAGATATTGTAGACTTTCTCAAGTTCTTGTGCCCTAATACAGTCACTTGCTTCTGCCAGAACAATTTTGCTTTCTAGCTTTTAAGAAGTCATGCAAAATTGCTGCGAGAAGGAGACAAGTAGAGGCGATGCCCTAAAGGTACTCTTATGCTGTTAGGTACATTTCATTATATCAAGAGAGAAGATGATTTTTAGGTTTGTCACATATGGGCTTGCGCCTTTCTTGGAGTACACATTGTATTCTATACTTAAAGAGAAAGGGGTTTAGGGTCAGCCTTCTTCAGCCACTAGCTTATTTTGCTCCAGAAACTTCAGCCATTAGCTTGAGACATTGTTGATCACATCTAGGATCAGTCCACAGGAGTTTTTTTAGCCCTTCTGTTTTTCTGTTGACTGTTTGAGCATCTCCTTCCACCACACTTGGAAAGCATGAGGGACTGTTTTGCATCTGCTAGCACTAGGGAGTGAGCACTAATAAAAGCATCTGCAAACTGGATGCTATAGAAACTAAAGCAATCCGTATATCTTTAGAAACCATCTTTCACAGTGTTATAGTATGGGTGTCACTGGTTCTAGAGCATGCAAGGAAAAGGGATCCAATTCCCTGGTTTGGTAGCAAAAAACAGAAATAACTAGGGTGCAATGGGCCCCTCAGCTCCTGGGTCCAGAGGCAATGCGCCGCTACACTGTTGATACAAACACCTGTGGTTTTTGCTGCACTTCAGCATAATAGGTTTGATGTTTGTATGGTGTGTACATGTCCAATCAACACACATATCAAACTGTTGGACCTGGCCCTCTCTGTAGGGACACCCCCAAACATTTTGCCCTTTTCTGTCCCCTTTTTGCTGAATTCATTTTTGTTGGCCATAGGACTCTGTGCACTTTATCACTGCCAACCAGTGCTAAACTGCTTGTGCTCACTCCCCTAGAATATTGATAAATTGGTTTATGCCCAATTGGCATATTTAATTTACTTGTATGTCCTTTGGAGAGTGCCTTTCCATATACCCAGGGCCTGTGAATGAAATGCTAACAGTGAGCCTGCAGCACTTATTGTGTCACCCACTTAGGTAGCAGCTTAAAACTTGTCCCAGACTTGCCGATACAGTCTCGGTGCACTTTAAACTGTCATATTGACTTTGCAAGAAAACCCCCATGCCAAGCCTTAAACTCCCCTTTCATTACATATAAGTCGGCCCTAAGGTAGGCCCTAAGTAATCCATAGGGCAGGGAGATGTGTAGTTAACAGGTTGGTCATATACTTTTAAGTTTTATATGTCCTGGTAGTGAAAAACTCCCAAATTTGTTTTCCACTACCGTAAGGCCTACCTCTACCATAGGATAGCATTGGAGATTCATGATTTCATTTAATAAGCTGTAATGTCCAATTGGGAGCAGGTAGTCATGTCATGCTTGGTCTCTTTGGAATTGTAATGAAGAACTCTATTTAGTGGTAAAGTTAGAATTTGTATTACAATTTGGAAAATGCCACTTTTAGAAAGTTGTCATACCACCGCATATAACCTTTTTGTGCCTGTAGCCTGTCTTAGGTCACATGACTGGATGCAACTGATAGTTAGACTTTGTGAATTCCTCCCAGACAGTCACACAATAGAGGGATTAGGTGCTAGCAGGATGTGGGGTTGGAACTAATCACAGCCCAACTTGCAACTGAATAGAGAGTGTTCTGCCCTCATGCAAATGATCTATCACCTCCACATTGTCACTACAGCCATCGTGGAGCCAGGACAGGGGAGTCAGGAAATTCCATGTTCTTAAAAGCCACTGTCTAGAAGTTTCTCCCACATTCCAGGGTACAACAAGCATTTTCAATTCAATAGGTCTCGCATTTGCAAGAGTTTGATCAATTGGTATTGTAAATGTCAATGCCTTTTATTTATGTGTTTTGAAAACCTGTAGGCGGTGCGTACATACGCACTTTGTACTTACAGTCCTTGCTTAAGAGAAGCAAGGCTGGCAGTAATTGCTCCTCTTTAACTGTCAGCCTTTTTTTCGTAAGCAAGGACTATAAGAATAAAGTGCTGGTTTACGCACCACTCACAGGTTTTCAAAACAAATAAATAAAAGGCATTGTCATTTACAATGCCAATAGCTCAAACTCGCAAATGCGAGACCTACTGCATTGCAAAATATAAACCGGTATTTCTCAGCGTAATTGATAGCTAAACAGAAGTATCTAGCGAACAATTAACAATTAACTGATGGAATCTACATTGATGATGACCTGAGCAGCCAAAATAATAGCGGGCTGCATCCTTATAGTTATGAGGACCAAGATGACGAAAGGGTGGCAATACAAACATTTAAGGATCACTGACAAAATCATAAATCAAAAAACATGATCTGTGCTTTCAAATCTGTAGCCTCAGCAGGCAGTGTTTTATCTTGTGCAATGTGCAGGCAGTGTTTCATCCTGTCCAATGTTGCATAGGCAGAAGAAGACAAAAACATATTTTGAAGTTTCTGGATACGGCCAGATATTAATAGCCATTATTAACTGATGGGCTGCTATAGATATTGAACCAGTACATAAAGGATAGCGCCTGCCAAAGAGGCTCAACACCACGCACTAACACATTTTAGTAAGGTGCTTAGTACTTTCAGACATTGGCAGATGAAGTGTTACTTAAAATGGTGACGGGGGCTGTCTGTGTGGTTTGTTCACAATAGCGTACTCATTCAAAGATGATAAGGTGAGTGGGAATAACAGGCACACAGGTGACAGGCAAAGACAAACAGTTGTTTGCCAGTGAGAGGATAACAAGTTTATGGGACAAGTAGTGAGTAGTAGATGACGAGCAGGATTAAAGAGATGGGCATTCATTAACCCCTTCGATGCGGCGCCGATTCCCGCTGAGCGCTGACCGTTTCTTGCGCGGGCGTGGTCATGACGGAACGGTTCCGTCATGAGCACAGCTCAACCGACGCTCATGACGGAACCGTTCCGTCATGAGCACCGAAGGGGTTAAGAAACACAGGGTTAAAGGTACTCCTTCCTTGTGCGTTGTGTCTGTCTCTGAAACCACCCCCTTTCTTCCTCCAGGCTCCCCAACAAATACCCTGTAACCCTAAACATAGAACGTCCCTGCTGGTCTTTTTAAAAAGCAGCCCCCCGCTCCACTGCACAAGACTCAGGCTCTGCATCACCAACGCCACACGAAAGACAACCAGCGAGACCCAGAGCAGGAGACAGATGGCCACCTGCCAAACGCCGGTGGTAAATTTACCACGCTCCCATAGTGGAAGTTAAAAATAAAGAAGGGACCAGCTAATAAGCCATTTCTGAAGCATCAGACACTAAACAGCCATTTTAGAGTTACATCATCTGTTGTTACTACAGAACAAGAGGTCCAGTAGGAATGGGGAAAATATAGCTACAAAGTTTTACATAGCGCAAACTAGACCCGAAGATATCGGGTATCAGAGCGCTCTACATAGCACCAGTTTTGTTACATGAGGACACATTCATTTTTGTTAGGCACAGGGAGAATAAGGGATTTGCCCAGAATCACAGGATGTTGAGCGTTGTTGCAGAGAATCGAACCCGGTTCCGCAGCTTGACGTCGACCGCTCTAGCCATAAGGCTACATTTTCACAGTGCCTTAAAAACGGATTATGTAAAAAGTTGCAATATAGGGAACACCGGCCGGCGGGTCACCCACACCAGATGTAGGAGCGCACTGATGGCTGAAGCCTCGTAGGCTTGGACCACCCTGGGGCCCGGCTTGGAGGTGCTGTGGCGGTATATGAAAGGCATGTCTCCACACGGCCCTCCTGCCTAGAAATGTAACATCATTTTATGCAACTGGTGCTTATGTAAAGCGCTCCAATACCCTCAGGGCTACTTTGCGCTATATCTGCAACAAAAAACCCAGAAATGCCAGTTCTGCCGACGATTAGAGAAGACCTGCCAGATCTGGTTCTCGGACGGTGAGAAAGCTTCACCACGCGCTGTCCTGGCCAGAAACAGACAGAAAACGGAGAGTTGCAGCAGCAACTTCTCATTCAAAGGAGGAATGCCCAAACCAGTTCTTTCCAGCTCCAGCGCCTTCGGAATCCTCCAAATAAGGGAAAATCAGCCACAATCTTGCAAACAGTAACAGAGCAGGGAAGAATTAAAAAAAGAGTCCCCAAAAGAACAGATAAACAAGCTTAGTGTAATAATACAGTACTCAGTCCCTACTCTGTGGGAAGAAGGAAAGAGAAAAGGAGGGACAAAGAGGCAGGACTGACCAGTAGCACTCAAGGAGTTTTAAAGGACACTGAAACAAACAAATGAAAGCAGTGGGCGTAGGTTAAACCTACACTTAAGTATATAAGTATATACTAAAGTATACACAAGAGGTCGAAAGCTCGACCTACAAAAGGGACCTCAGACATCAACTCTCCAGTACACTTCTGGACCTGTGGACTCTGCCAGGACGAAGGACTGCTATGCTGCTGAAAGGACTGCTATTCCGCTGCTCTGCTGCCCTGCTGGACTGCTGCATTGCTGAACTGCTGCCCTTCTGCTCTGCTGTCCTCTTGCCTGGGAGAGGAGAACTGGACCTACAATTTAATCTTGAACTCAGAGCTACCACAGTGAGTCCAAGGGCTAGTATACTGGCCTCCTGATTTGAGCCTCAGGGACATAAAAGGCTCCCCAACATCCTGCACTAGCACCTGGATCCATCTGAAGCAGGTTCCTGGCCCCCAAGTGGTGCTCTTCAGGCCCTGGGCTCTTGGTGTGGCCTCAGAGACCTGTATTGAAGCTTTTGGGCTCTTTATGACAGCGAACAGGCCAGTTCACACCAATACCTTGCAGCCTGCTCTACCATTCAATGTGAAGTTCCGGCAGCTGACTCTTTGCGCCACAGCATCGTCCTCTTGTGGGCTCTGCCAACATGAAGCCCCAGCAATGCCCATCCGCAATGTCTGGCCTGCTCTTTACGCTACTCCAGCAGCCTCCCACAACACTCTCCCTGCTCCTTGCAACCCCCTCCACTGTGAACTGTACTCTTGGCACTGATTTGAGAAGGTAAACTTTCAGCGCAACTAATCTGGCCAAATAGCCGATCTGTACTCCATCCCTGTCGGTCTGAAAGTGTGACTTTGAATCACTCCAGTACGGCCAGATATCTATAATTGACGCTTTGTGCTTTTTGGTGCTATTTTTACTGAAATCTTTACAAATTCATAACTCCATTTCTACTGATTGGATTCTTATTGTTTTAATGGCAACTTATTAAAATGTACTGTATTTTTCTAAGCTTATGTTGCATTTTTCTTGCGTTATGTTTTCACATTATTGCTATGTGTGTGCTGCATAAATACTATACCCATTGCCTCTAAATTATTTCTGACTGCTTTTTGTGCCAAGCTACCCAAGTTTAAGCGCATGTTAATTTAGTGACTTTTTGTGGTTTACCCCTGCAAGGGATTGTGGCTGTTGCTTGACCAGGGTTCACATCCCAGTCTAGCAACCCAATTGCTCCCACAAACCTATTGGATCTGCAGTGCAGTCATTTTAAGTCATGGGCAAAGTGTTCAATTGCCCTGAGCCCCATCTTCCAAGGGGCACCCTGGGAAAGTGAACTTTCTCTTGATTAAACCTCTGTCTCAACGTAAGAATTTTTAAGGTCCTGGGTAAGAAATAGTTTAACTGATTTCTGTGACCAGACGGCTTGAATTTGCAGGAAATAGGCAATAAATATTAAATTTGTTCTATTCAAGAGCTCCCAAAGTATGTCTTGCCCAGGCCCTTCAAAATCCTTAAGCTGACACTAGTGCATGCTGTCAATAATAATAAAACTGATAGCTCCCCACAGAGCTAAGATTATAGGAAGAGAGCCAGACTATATGTGCATAGCTACATTTCAAACACTGCTGTTAGCTATTGATATTTATTCTTGCAGACATGAATACAGCAGTTAAGGAGCTATAGGCTTAAGTAGAATTAATAGAGCTCGCAATGCAGCGTGGGCAGTGACATTACTGCTGCGGGAAGGGACAGGCTGCAAGCTGTTGGAACGACTGCTGAAAATGCTGATAACAGGGACAGATTAATGGCACCCCGTTATGGGAAATGATAGCAGGCAATTAACGAGATGTGTGTCCCCTTTCAAAGAGCATTATTTACAAATGATAGCTCTGGGAACAGTTGGGTGAGGGCCAGCATCCTGAGAATGTTCTTAGACTCACACTAGATTGTGAGAGAAAAGAGAGACACGGGGACTGCAGTGCTTAATTTGTAATTATAAATAATAATAATAACAGTAAGTTCAGGAGTGACCGTTTTTTTTGGAACCGTCAATGAGTGATACCAGATGGCAAACTTAGTGAATGCCAAGACTACTTAGTCTTGATTCCACCTCATGTCTCTTTTCTCTTCCTTTCACCAAATGACTCTTCCTGTCTCTTTATATCACTCTTACAGATTCTTTTTCATTCAGCTTTCTCCATTTGTCACAGATTTCCCATCTTTCTCTTCCCCTTTTGTTATCGGTTTTTTACCTTCTCTTGACCTAAGTCTGATGATGAAAAGTTGGCCTTGGTCGCATAAAAGGAGTGCCTGCACTGACTACCAGCACAAATGGGGGGGAGAATGTGGCCTAACAGCTAGGGTGGTTGACCTTGGTGCTTGAGTCTCGGCAGGGACACTCAACAATCTTTGATTCTGGGCAAATCCTCTAATCTTCCTGTGCCTAACAAAAATGAATGTGTCCCTCTGTAACATAACTGGTGCTCATGTATAGCGCTCTGATACCTTCGGGTCTAGTTAGCGCTATATAAAACTCCACAAAATGAATAAATAAACCACTAGGGAAGAGCAGCTGGAGGCCGAAAATGGCTGATGTCATTGTATAGCTAGTGGGGAGGTTAGCCCTCATGCCACCCTTACCTATATTGTCATGGGAGAAGCTCTGCTTTGTAATATTACTTCTGAGGAAGTCACGCCTTTGTTTGCTGGGTCAGCTAAGGTATGGCTTGAGTTCTTCAAGAGAAATAAGGGCAACGTTAACACAATTCGAGGCTATGGTTCTGCACACTATCCAAAATACTAGCCATCAATGCTAGCTGGTGGGGACGGATAGGTAACCCTGAAATAGTTGTTCGTAGGAAGGTTAATAATCAAACTGCAAAACTATCCCTCATGCTTTTATCGCAATTTGTTTCATGCATTAGACGCCCACCAGTCAGAGAGAGTTTCCAAGCCTTGACAAGAGGTACGAAAGAGCTACAGAAATGCAACACTACAAACCAATGTTATAGTCCCGTGTAGGAATCAGTAGCGGCTCCTCGTAGGAGTGCTGCCGGGCGGGGGAGTGGCAGGGTAGGGAGTAGTAAACTCTGGAATACAGCGCAACAGAGGTAAATAAACAAATAAATAAATAAAACGAATTCCATTGCGTGCACTGCATCGCCAAATACGATGCAGCGCGCGCAACTAATTTCATTTTATTTATTTGTTTACTTACCTCTGTTGGGCCGTATTCCTGCGTTTACTACCCCCACCCTGCCCCTCCTCTGCCCCGCGTCACCGCCCGGCAGCACTCCCTCCAGGAGCCGCTACTGGTAGGAATCCTCTTTCCATTTGCAGCACTTACCATTGGGTCTACTATAAAATGCTTACCTGCATCGTTGTACAGTGCTCTTTCAATAAATCTCAATGTGGTTTTGCTGACCATTTGCCCCTCCAGTAGCCCCGTTTGGGGGATATAAATATTTTAGTAAATATTCGTACTTCAATTCAATTCAATAATTCTTTATTCGGTGGTTAGAAACCATCATAAAAGAGTACACATATATACAGTTAAAATAGTATTAAATGATTATACAAGAACATTGAGAGAATCTATATACATGAAGATAATTCATTATTCACAAAGAATCCACCTTGATGGCTTAATCAAAGTAACGGGTGGAGGAACCTGCAAGGTTCATGAATGGTACTGACCTCTGGTTACCCTTAATCTTAGTGCAACTTTCAAGAAACTTATGACAGAACACAGTGTTAGAGGGTCACTGGCCCTTTGTAAAAAAGTCAGTGCCTCTTTGGCTCGAGTAAACCTAGCCTTTTTTAAAATTTCTTTGAAAAATCTACGTCTTGGTATTGCATATAGGGGACATAGGAGTACAAAATGAAGGGTGTCCTGCGGAGACCTATTGTCGCAGCCGCAGGCACCCTTCTGCTCAATTGAATGACTAAAACCAGCTGGATCGGCTAACAAATATGATAAAAAATTGAGCATAAAACGTGACATTAAAAACCTTTCTTGAGCATTATGCATAACACAAAGATACGGTTCCATCCCTTCAGTGGTTTCAAGCCTGCTGTAAGCGCTCACTGATGGTTTGACCCCTTCTATTGTGGATCTGACCGATGCTCTTAGGTCCATAAAAATTCTCTTAAGGTTAAGCTTATCCTGTGCAATGATCACTGGAGGGTTTAGGTAAAGCTCTTGACAACCCATGTTTTCCAAGCTAGTCTTGACGTAGTTAAGCCATGGGATGTTCAGGCTTTTGTCTCTGCCAAGGCAGTCTTGTAGGATCAGCCTACTCAGCGCGGCTTCCGGATTTGTCCAAATTTTGAGCCAGGCCAGAATTGGTCTGAATTTAATCAAATCCTCTAGATAGGGTCTTCCTAGTTCTCTGTGAACTATTATGGCTGGTGTGCAATTAGGGACTTTCAATATTGAGCGAAACATTTTATTTTCCTCCCTTTGCAGTGCATCAAGATTAATAAAACCCCACACTTCTGAGCCGTACATGGCTTTGGGACAACACATTGAACCATAAAGGTTCATAGTTTGTTCCGGACACCAGCGGCCAACTCTCCTCCCGTAACCTGCAATGGCCCCAGTTGATGCCACCAATTTGCCACACCTTTCCTGTACCAGAGGTGTAAATTTCAATGACTCATCAAAGAGCACACCTAGGTACGAGAAAGATTGCACCCTTTCTAGTGTGTGATTGCCAATTCTATATAAGAAACTAGTCCGTGGTTTGTGACCTGCTGTCATTACATATGATTTTTTTTTTAAAATTGACGGACAGATCTAACCCGTCCATGAATTTGACAAACCCATCGATTAGGATCTGAAGGCTTTTGGGGGTTCGCGCCAGGAGAACCGCATCGTCTGCGTACAACAGCACCGGGATGTTACGTGTCCCCACCCTTGGGCAATCTGTTTTTAAGTTGGTCAGGGACTGTTCTAGATTATTAATGTATAGCGAGAATAAGAAAGGGGCTTATATGCAACCCTGCCTCACACCGCTAGTGCAACTGAAAGAGTCAGTCAACCCCCCTTCCTTGTTGTAACGTACTCTGGCAGAGGTCTCTCTATGCAGTTCCCTCAGCGTGCAGATTATACTTGGGTCAATTCCCAGGTGATTCATCATCGCCCAAAGCTTATTCCTGTTAACATGGTCGAATGCAGCGGCTAAGTCCATGAACCCCAGGTAAATGGCTTCATTGCTGGTTTTAGTATACTTTGCAACCAGCATGTAGAGGTTCAGGCATTGGTCACTAGTAGACCTGCCAGTCCGAAAACCGTACTGGGCGTCTGAGATGATGTTATTATCCTCAGCCCATTCGGTCAGGCGATTCAGGATTACTCTTCCTAGGATTTTAGCTGTAACGTCAATCAGAGAGATTGGGCGGTAGCATTGGGGGTTATCTCTGTTGCCCTTTTTAAAAATAGGTACTATAATGGCCAGCGACCAAGATCTGGGCAAACCGGCTGTAATGGCCGCATTTATTACTCTAGTTAAAATAGGGGCCCATAACTCCACGTTACTCAACACAGATCCGGAGGGGTCCCATCTGGGCCCGGGGCTTTATTTTTAGTGAGTCCCTCAATTCCCAAGATAATTTCTTCTAGGGAGAATTCCAGTGCCTGTCCCTGCATAACCACCCCCATCTCCTCTGTCCTATCTTCCTCCCCATGGTTATACAGGCCCTCAAAGTGAGCTGTCCACTGTTCCGGCAGGATATTTGTGGCGACCTCAGGGGCATTTTTATCTTGAAAACAAGGGGTGTTTATTAATCTCCAAAATTCTGTAATATCCTTTTTTTCGGAGGTCTCCCTCAAGGCTGCCCACGCTTCCCCCTGCAGTGCTACTTTCCTTCTTTTTTGCTCCTTCCTATATTTTAATCTACATGTGTTGACTTTTGCTGGGTCCCTAGGTTTACTGCTAAGGGCTTTTTTTAACTCCCTCAAGGCTCATGTGCAGTCCCCGTCAAACCATCTCGGCGAGTTAGAGTTGGTGTTCTTTGGAGCCTTGGTCCACAATAGCCCTTCCACCAGGCTAGTTATTTGGCCAAATACGTTTATTAAGCGAGCCCCTGCGACAGAAAGGTCTAAACACTCATCAATGAGTGATTTGCCTTTTTCCATTAAGGACCGGTAAAATCTATCCCCATCTAATTTCGCCCACCTAAGTCTTCTACCTTGGGCCATCACTCTTTCGCCAGGTACAAAAACTCCATGACCAAAGGGTTATGGTCACTGAAGGGGCTCCACTCAATTCCTACTTCAATGATCCGGTTCTTTAAACATCTAGAAGCAAGAATATAATCTATATAGGAGGAGCACCCTCTCCCTTTAAAAGTAGGGGGGAGAGTACCATCTAGCCCCAGTGGGATCATGTCAACCGTGTGTTCCACATCGTGAGATTGGAGAAGCTTTCCCAGTTCTATACCACTCGCTGAGTGGCAAAAATGGGGACCTTTTTTCACTGGGCATTTTGACCAGTTCACATTGATCGGGAACAACAGGGGGCATAAGTGGCAGTTCAAATCACCCACTACTAATGTCAATGGAGCCGGGGCACCGTTAGCAGGTGCGAGTTCTTGACTCAATCTGGCATCTAGTTCCCTCAGAATGGGGGTGTCATTTACTGAAAGACCGGTGTTATACACGTTAAACAACACAAGCCCTAACCCTTTGTTCCTAAACCTCAGGGCCTGGATGTTCCATGCGAACCAGTCCACACTGGACCATTTGCCTTGTATTTTTAAGTCTACATACATGGACAATCCACCCTTTGCCCTGCCTGAGGAGGTTTTTTGTGCTGGGATAAAAAAGCATTTATAACCAGCCATGTGAAAATGGGTGTTATCCATTACCCAGGTTTCTTGCAGGCAAATTATGTGGAAATGGGCCATATATTGCCGCCAGTCCTCATTATCAAATTTACCTGCCAGACCTGCTATGTTCCAAGAGATGGTTCTCAGTCCCTCTTTCGCAACATTAACAGTCCCTGGCCCAGACATGCCTTGAGAGATGTTAACCAGCCCCTCTTGGTTCCTAGGAAGTAGTCTCTGCAAATCCCTGCCCTGCTGGGTTGGATCTGGGGCTATAAATCCTGTCCCTAAGAGTACTTGCGGGCAACCCCTAGCGATGGAGTTAGAAACTTCCGTGGTCTTTACTGGGGTCCTGCACCTGCCCACCCCTAATGTTAACTGTCTATCCTCTTTGGCCAAGGAGTGTGTGAGTGGTGTTCCTCCTATCGATGCGTCCAAATCAAAGTTCTTGTGTTCTGTGTCAGCCTGTTTTACCGGAGTATATGGGGTGATTAGTCAATCGATCTCCTCTATCGACCTTAATGGTCTAAACCTGTTTACCCAGCATGGGTGTCCACCTTCCCAAATCCCTGTCATTCGTCGTGTACAATTTGGGGCCCTATTTGAGATCGAGTTTGGTCCCTCCCAGCTTCTCCATGTGTTATGCTGACCCTCATTGGTTTCCTGCTGCCTTAGATAGAAATAGCTGAGTGACAAAGGCCTTATACCACTCACACGCCCAAGTGGCCCCTGTCTGAGGATATGCTCAACCACCCCCCTGTCCCTAAAGTTAGCAATAATGCAATTGCCTTCAATGTTTTTGGGTCTGGTTCCTAGCCAATTCACTCTTCTGACCAGAAGGATTTCCCCATCCTGGTTATTAGCTAGTGGTCTATTTTGGGTCAGCCAATAAATGAGTTTATTTTTTAGCTCCTGGTGTGATTCTCTCTGTTCGTGTTTCAGTTCCGGAACCCCAGCAAAAACTACCACCAACGGGCACGACTCTGGTGGTAAATTTATAGTGGGTAGTGCCTTAATGTCGTTTGTTGTAGTAGCCCTCTCTTCGTTGTGTGCTGTTCTTACTTTGGGGTCAGTAGAGAGTTGGGATTGCTTGTCCAATTGATGCACACCTAGACCATTAATAGTGTGCAGTCCTCTATCACTTGGGTTAGTGTTCTTGTACACGTGTGTTTGTGGGGCCGGGGCTTTATGGGTCTGTACAGTTATTATTTGTGCGTCCCTTATATTGCTGATGTTCCTCTCCCTTTGGGGCGCTAAATTAGTGTCTGGGGTACTAGTGGAATTACTTGGTTCCCCTGCTGAACTACCTTTTATGTCCCTGTTTTTTAATTCACTTAGAATCTTATCCAGCCTACTTGTCACCGGCTTCAGCTGATTTACAATAAATGTTTCTAAGTGAGCTTGTAGATCTAACGTAATTTGAGTCAGCCATATTGGTGGGTCTGCTTGAGAGGTTGTCTGTATTGCTCGCTCTACCCCAGTGTTGTTTCTACTCACAGAATGGGAGGAACTAACTGTGCTGTTTTTGATCTTTCGCTTCTTAGGGCAGCCTGTCTTCCTCTTTTGCGGCATAGCGCATTTGGCTGAGCCTAAGTCCTCCCTGTTCCTAGTGGTGATGAGTTGGGCGCATGGGATATCCTGCTCGCAAAGCTCTGGGGGGCTAGGCGATGGGATTAACACGACCTCCTGATCCTGGTCTTGAATGGCTACAGGAGGGTCAAGTACTGGGGATAGAGACAAGCGCCTCTCTGTGCGCTCAATTTCGCTAGACACAGCCCCTAACGCTCTTTTGAGCATACGATCAATTGCTGTAGGCTGCATGACAACGGGGAATGGTGAGCTGGTGTCAGCTTTATGCGCCTGGGGAACAGCGGGAGTATTAAGCTTTGCTCTTATCGAGCGTGTGATCGTTTTACCGGTCATGCTCCCAGCAACAATTAGTCCTTACCTATGAGGGTAACGTGGGAGTATTTAATCGCCCCCCTCCAGACCACACCTTCACTACACCCAACGTGGAATGAAAGCAGATTTATCCCCTCCACCCCTATCACGGCTTACACAGGGTGCAATTCCATCAGAAATGTCTTATCAAATGACAGTGTCTCGAATAACAGTGCTATACGTTAGCTTTTATGGGCCCTGGGTCAAACCCGGCATCACTCACTATCGATTGTCCTGATATGGCAACTGTTGGACCCGGC
This sequence comes from Triturus cristatus, assembly GCF_964204655.1. Lineage (NCBI taxonomy): Eukaryota > Metazoa > Chordata > Amphibia > Caudata > Salamandridae > Triturus > Triturus cristatus. The sequence goes on from NC_140580.1 coordinate 691,394,769, forward strand.
CTCGTGGCGACGTCCTGAACCCCCCTACCGGACCCAATGGGGGCCACCCCAACCCGTCGGGGCTCCCCTGGATTGTACCCCGCTACCCGCACCAACCTTCACGACGCGACCCGCCCCGGCCGCGGTCCCTCGCTAAGCCCCGACATCGAGGCACCAAGATCCGCCAGGAGGGGGTCGAGTGGCCACTCCACAGATCCCAGAGGAGGAGAGCTTCGATGGGGCCTCCAGCCGTCCCCCCAACGCCTGGTTTTGATCGCCCTCCGGCCTCCCTGGGTGCTGGCGCCCCCTCCCGCTGGGTGTCTGGACTCTCTCAACCCGGCCCCTCCGACCCCCCAGGCGCGAGGGTCCGGACATCAAAGGGCTCCAGACCTATATCTGGGGCAGGCCAAACCAGGACGGCAGTTGTATCCTGGAGTCAAGAGCCCTGCTGATCGGATCGCGGCTGACCCTACGGAGAGAGACTCCTTGCCTGGACCTCGGAACTCGAGCCCTGCTTACTACGTCGCGGCTCCCCCCTCTTTGCTGAGAAGAAGACCCTCACGGAACATCGGAGCCCTGCTGACGTCGTCGCGGCCCAACCTCGCTGAAACTAACCATCGGAGCCCTGCTGACCTAGTCGCGGCCCACCCTTGCTGAACTAATCATCGGAGCCCTGCTGACCTCGTCGCGGCTCCCGGAAAATCCCCAGTTTGAGGATTAAGAACTGGCCGCCGAGTATCCCCGTACCAGGCGGTACCGAGACTGTCCCGCTACCCATCCCTGAAAAGACTCTGAGACTCTTTTGGATCCCTCGATCCGCTTGTAAATATTGCCCCTGAACCCTGCCGTTAATACTGATAAAGATTTGTGAGAATCGATACTCTTGTTGAGTCCTGTGTGGTGGGGTTGCTTGGCTGTTACGATTATAGGAGAAGGACCTCGCCTAGGAGGCCTCTCAGCGGCGCTCGGCTACTCCCCTACGGAAAGGAGGCTCTCGGGGGCCCCGGGGGTCGCCCTTCCAACAGCAACCAAGAGGGATGTCCCGGCCCGGCCTCCTTTGGCCCCGGACGGCCACAGACGGCCCGCCCTCTGCCCGGGCTCAGCCCGGCGTCGCCCGCGCACGTCCCGCGACGCGGAGGGAGCCGTTCAGTTTTAAGCGCCCCCAGGCGTGGAAGTCGTCGTGCGTGGGGGCAGTGACGCTGCCGAGGATGCTGGGAGTAGTAGTCCCCTCTGACCAGCAGCGCGATCAGCACAGCAACGCGGAAGGAGCGTCCACCTTCCACAGCGTACCACAGCGGCCCCTGCTCTGCTCCCACCAGTCCTCAGGTAGGTTTTTCTGAATGGACTCGCCTTTGCTTCTCCTGCAGTGATGGCACCCGCTCCACCGAGGGAGCCGTTCAGTTTTAAGCGCCTCCAGGCGCGGAAGTCGTCGTGCATGGGGGCGGTGACGCTGCCGAGGATGCTGGGAGTAGTAGTCCCCTCTGACCAGCAGCGCGATCAGCACAGCAACGCGGAAGGAGCGTCCACCTTCCACAGCGTACCACAGCGGCCCCTGCTCTGCTCCCACCAGTCCTCAGGTAGGTTTTTCTGAATGGACTCGCCTTTGCTTCTCCTGCAGTGATGGCACCCGCTCCACCGAGGGAGCCGTTCAGTTTTAAGCACCTCCAGGCACGGAAGTCGTCGTGCGTGGGGGCGGTGACGCTGCCGAGGATGCTGGGAGTAGTAGTCCCCTCTGACCAGCAGCGCGATCAGCACAGCAACGTGGAAGGAGCGTCCACCTTCCACAGCGTACCACAGCGGCCCCTGCTCTGCTCCCACCAGTCCTCTGAGGCACCTAAGGCTTTGTTTTTTTTAAATGTCCCACGTCGAAAGTACTTAATTTAGCTGTAGATTCACGCTTTGAAAAACTCAAAAGCCAAATGATGATTCATGCTTCTGGTTTGTGGCTGCTTAGTCAGGTCAGTCTAACCACGGTTATTTGGACTCAGAAATCAAGTTTCCTTCCCTAGCTCAACTTTTGTCTGAATCCAGAAAATGTAGCACTAATGAAATTGCTTGGAATTTAATAATAGGGAAAAGAAAATTCCAGGAGAGAGAAAACACATTTGCAAAATGTTTTGGTTAAAAAATCACATTTGCAAACATTTTAGTATAACAAACCTACATTTGGTGTTATTTGATATGCAACATGAAAAATCAGTCAGAAATCAAAAGTTTCGACTAAAAGCTTGTGCAAATTCTGTGGTACTGCTTATATTTAGGGACAAGCAGAAATATAGATATAGCAAAGGTGCTTTTCAATGTTGCCTTTTGGGTGTAGGCTATAAATGAACTTATTGTGTTCAATATACATTTAGAGTGGACTTTGGGCCATAACTTTCTCATTTGTTTCTAGATGTCAGGTCCTTGCTCCTAATTCACTGGCTTTCCTCCCTTTTGTGATTGTCCTGCACCAGGAACATTTTCTTTCTCACAGAGCCGGGCAGGCCTCAAGCAGCAGGGTAGTCCGCAGGCCTCAAGCATCAGGGCGTTCCCCTGGGGAACAAGGCAAGCCTCAAGCAGCAGGATAGTCTTCTGGTAGCAGCATGGCAGTCCACTGAGGAACAAGGCAGGCCTCCAACAGGAGGACAGTCCTCTGGGGGACCAAGGCAAGCCCCAAGCAGCAGGGCACTCCTCTGGTATCATGAAAAAAAGAGAAAAAAAAGAAGAAAAAAGAAGAGGAAAAAATAACAGTGTCCAGAAGATATAAAATTATATAATATAATAAAGAAAAAGAAAAAGAGAGAAATTCCATAGATATAAATGAACCAACATTTGAAGGAATAATAATAATAAAAAATAGTATATATACTTATAACATTCCATATTCTCAACAAGAAGTTTCTTTATCAGATAAGTCCCACTCTAGTATCACGGCGAAGGTAGGCCAAAAGATGTAGATATATAATGTCGAAATCTAGCCGGAATTTAAAGATGTCCCTGCATCCAATGTAAAAAGAAGGAATAAATTCCTTAAATATAAAATTAATAGCAGGGAACTTGAAGTTTTAGTTATGCAAGGCTAGATGATAGTCATACCCCATAGATAAAAAAGGGGGGTTCACATAAAGTGGACTATATACAGTGATCTGAAACTCACCTATATACTGTTGGTATAATATTCCGACCGATGTCAGTTATCTGTAATAACTCCCTCACAAGTATCTGACGGAGTACTCCTCAGTACCATTCCGTGTTCAGGTGGGATTTTGGATTATGTTAGTACCTGCTTAGATTGTATCTTTTAAAACGATACTTCTCCACATTGACAATTTATTTAATATATTTCTCTAGGTGAACATGGATGCACATCCTACATAAATAATATTTATATTCCGGTACGTGTGATACCTTGACCGCAATTGCAAGTAAGCAGAATCTTTATGTGGTAATATAGTGCTTTTTGTACTAAGTACCCCCCTCCCCCTTTTTTAATTAAGAAAACACAAGTCCATTCATATCATGTTTAGGTGGACACATTAGGCAAGTGGCCTTTTGCACTGCACCCTTATAAGATCTTGGATTGATGTGTAGTGGCACGATAATTTGTCCATAGCCACGAGTAAGCGAAATTGCCTATGGGTAAATCTAGTACATTCTGTGCTCTGGACCTTTTCTTTTTAATTATTAATTCATAAATAAAAAAAAATATATGTTTGATTGCACAGTACTCCTTAAAGACATTGATGAAATGATCTCCTTGCTCTATCTTTGAATTTCCTTAGACCTGTGTGTCCGGATCCCTTTTCGTAGTAGTACCCCGTCAGATACTTGTGAGGGAGTTATTACAGATAACTGACATCGGTCGGATTATTATACCGACAGTATATAGGTGAGTTTCAGATCATTGTATATAGTACACTTTATGTGAACCCCCCCCCCCCTTTTTATCAAAGGGGTATGACTATCAGCTAGCCTTGCATAACTAAAACTTCAAGTTCCCTGCTATTAATTTTATATTTAAGGAATGTATTCCTTCTTTTTACATTGGATGCAGGGACATCTTTATATTCCGGCCAGAATTCGACATTATATATCTACATCTTTTGGCCTACCTTCGCCGTGATACTAGAGTGGGACTTATCTGATAAAGAAACTTCTTGTTGAGAATATGGAATGTTATATGTATATATACTATTTTTTATTATTATTATTCCTTCGATGTTGGTTCATTTATATCTATGGAATTTCTCTCTTTTTCTTTTTCTGTATTATATTATATAATTTTATATCTTCTGGACACTGTTATTTTTTCCTCTTCTTTTTTCTTCTTTTTTTTCTCTTTTTTTCATTATGATTGTCCCCCTTTCGTAAATCCCATTTCTTTCTCTCTTTACTTCTAATGGTCTGAATTTTACATGATGTAAAATATACGTTGGAATTATTAACAATGTAAACGCTGTGAATATGAGACATTACATGGTATTGCTTTGAACTATGGGCATTTGCCCAGAAGATAGTGGTGTGGTCCCCCCTTTCTTTCGACCTTTTTTCCTTCCCCAGGTGTATGTTTTGTAGTTTATATATACATGTGCATATATGTATATATATATTTGTGTATGTCTTATGGTCCATTGACGATGAACTATGTCCTATGTGATTGTTTTAGATGTTAGTGCCATATGGTATTAGAATATGTATTTGTTGAACTTTTTTAAACATTTAAATATATATGTGTCATAGTGATTGAATACATATTTGTTTGTATTTGGTCTTACGTATTTTATATGTGGGTATTTATGTATTGTTTTGTGCTGATTTCAGCTCTGATGAAGTTCCTACAAAAGGAACGAAACGCGTTGGCTGTTGTTCTATTGTTTTAACCCAAAGAAGACTAAAGATATTTTGATTAGAACATATCGACTATTGTGACTTCATCCCTGGTGCTGTCTCCATTGTTTTCATTCAGAAACTATTAGAAGGTTTCAGAAAGTTTAGGGAGGGAGAATGTCAATCTTCTAAAAGTGTTTTTTTCAGAATTGTAATTTAAAATCAAACTTTACCATTAAAGAGTGTTTTAAATTACACAATTAATTTGAGTCCAAAATTACATTTCTACATGTTCCCAGTTAGTTGGCTCTTGTTAAATGTAATCAGGTAACCCAATATTATCCTATGGTTGAGGTAGGCCTTGTAGAGAAACATTACTTTTAGAAATTTTCAGTAACTGGATATGTAAAACTTAAAGCACTTCCCTCTTTTTAAATTAAATACCTCATGGGCTATTAAGCGCCTACTGAGAGGATGACATATGTTTTAAAAAGGAAGGTTTAGCCCTGGCGAAAGCATACATGCCAAGATTTTGCAACTAGCAAGTGGGAGATTTTAAAATAAAAATCAGGAGAATGTATTTTGCCCAATGACTTATATTGTTGTAGAAGCAATTTCAGACGGGAGACAGCTAAAACAAAGACATTTTTGGCTTATTACATTGGGAGTCTCCTGCCTGAATTGGGTTTGTTGGCATGTATGCAAAAGGTTTATTTTTCCAGGTAGAATTGGCAGTTTAAAACTGCACTACAAGCTGCAATGGCAGGTCTGACATAGGTTTTAAAGGGTGGCCCAATCAGTGATGCAGGGTCACTAGTAGCATTTAATTTACAGACCTGAGTACATGCAGTGCCATATACTAAGTATTTGTAAGTACAATACATGTGCCAATCAGGTGCAAGCCTGGTTTACCATGTGTTATGGAGAGAGTACAATCGTTAAAGCAATGGTTAGCAGTGGTAAAGTGAACAGAGTTCTACTGCCAACCACAAATTCAGAAAACAGGAGGGGTGAAGCCGAAGCATTCTTGGGTGACCCTGCAGAGAAGGCCAAGTCCAACACTCTTATTATGTAAAATTTTCCCCACTATGTGTGCTATGGTAGCAGTCAACTTTTAATCTGGGTTAGTTCACTTGTACGCCAGCTGCCTGAAAGAGCTTGCTCAGAGCACTTGAGACATTATGGATTTCTCGTTTTGGGTTTCAAGTAAGGGTCCTGTGAATTAAGGCATAAGGTCTCGCCTAAACATGGTATATGAGGCTGAGTGAATGTTAGGCACTAGAAGATGTTGAAGCTATTGTGGGTTGTTGTAAAGCAGCACCCTATGTGCTACATAAAGAGTCTAAAATGTTGATTATGTGTTGATTGGAAGCTGTAGAAGTAGTCAGTCTTTGGATGATGTGGCTGTGACAGGTATAGTCACTCACTAGGTCGCTCAATGGATAGCTTCAGACTGCATTAAAAGTTAGACATCATTAAAACTTTCCGATATTAAATTGGCTAAATGGTCTCCAACAAAACTGCTACAGGAAAAAGTATCTGATAGAAGATAATGTATATTACTATACTATACTATTACCACCTTGAAGTGTGGCCTAACCTGCTGCCCACAGGATCCCTCGGCATGTATTTAGGTACCGCATCACTTGCTTTACCATGCTAGGGGTCTCTAGTTTTAAGACTATTAAAGAGTGAAGGGATATGCTCCAGAGAAGGAAAATTACATTTGTCATACTCTGCATGCCTAATGGGGGAAATAAGAGATAATCAATTCTAGACAAAGTTCTGTGGGCTGTAGACGTGTAAGTGTACTCTCATGCTAGGGGGTGTCATTCTAACTGTAGGAGAGTAGGGTCTGCTTCACATGGTTACCCCCACTTTTTGCTGCTGTAACACTGTTTTTCGACTTTAGTCTGGCTGGGACCCTGCTAGTCAGGGCCCCAGCCTAGCTGCTTCCTCTCTAAATTGATTCCATGTACTCTGGGTGCATAACAGATTGTATTCTGAGGTGCCCTTATAAGTCCATAGTATATGGTATACTATGTACCCAGGGAATAGGTACCCCAGGGGCCTACCTGGGGCTGAAGCATGTATTATGCTACCCCTGGAAAGCCCTCCAAAATGACACCACAGGTCTGCTACTACAGGCTGGGTAAGGTGGTGCATGCACCCCTTACAGAGATATAGGTTCCCTATATCTCACCTATCACTGCACATAGAAACCTATCAGTCACCCCAATGGCAGGCCTTATCAATCCTGAAGGCAGGGTGCTTGGTTATATGTGAGAGGGTGCCCAGGCATGAGCTGAGCCCCACTGCAGCCTTCGGAATCTATCCTCCGGTGTTGTCAGTAGTGTAGCCTGACCATATACTCTTAAGTGCATTATAACCAAACGGTAAATGCTAACTTTGGACTGGCTGCACAGAAACATGTCGTGTTTGGTGTCAAATACCTTGGAATCGTACCCCCACACCAGTAACTGGTGTGGGAGTATGATCCCACCCTTCTTGAGGGAGAGACATGACAGCACCGGTATACCCGGTACCAACTTAAAAGAGCCCTGGCATCACAAAATGGATGCTGCAGCCACAGACACGGGTCTGGCCTCCTGCTGCTGACCAAAACTCTGGACAATAAGTTTCCTGTCACAGGGAGGCTGTCTGGCTGATGTGTTTTGGGGCTGGGTGTGAGCACTCTCAGAGTGCTTTGAAGTTCTGCACTGGGGGCACATTTGGTGTTCCTGTGCACAGTCCAGCTCAAACCAGTTCAGGGGCTACCAGCCCCAGCTCAGGTGCGAAACTGGACAAAGGAAATGGGTGTAGCCACCCTTCTTTCCAAACCCTCCCATAGGTGGGTCCCCTGAGTTAGTCCAACCCCTTTCTTAGTTTTAAGTAAGGAACCCCTGGCAACAGGACTTTAGATATCCCTGGACAAAACTCTGCAACGGAATCCTGGAATTTCGACGCTCTACTCAAGACTAAAGGACTGAAGAAATCTCCCTTGGGGTCAAGGAGTGACTCCCCTGCTTGGCAGGCACCAACGAAGCAATTGTCGGTCTGCATCTCCGAAGCTCACGACGGACTCCGAAGTTCCTGCAGCCCAGGAAGAGGATTCCCAGACTTCTCAGTGACCGACACGAGTCTCCAGCAATGCTGAGACCCCCAGCCCTCGTGAGTAACGTGGAACCGGAACTCCTGGTCACCATGCACATTTGCAAGTGCGTTGACTTCTCGACGTCTCTTGAAGTTGTGCTTTGGGTTACTTGTAGCCCACAACTCAAGCAGAGAATCCACTGAAGATTGCTGGCCTAGTCACTCAGAGTGATCCGTGAGCCACCATATTGTGATTCCTCTTGAGGTCCCTTCGCGATCCCTGGTCCGTCGACTGGTGGGTCCTTGTGAAGGAAACTTTAGTTTTCCTTGGGCTTCCCTGGTTGCTCCAGATGTGCCCTAACTCCCCAACATGTGGTGCGTCCCTCAGACCTTACTGGTCTGCACCGAAGCATCTTTCTCCTTTCTGCGTAGGTTGCTGCTGCCAAGGGTTGTTATGTCCAATCCGGGCACCGACGTTGCAGCACTCAACATCCTTTGTGGGACAGCTCGAATCCAGTTCCTGGTCATCCTCGACGCCTCCTGGTCCTCGTGGCTGAAGAGTCAAGTTTCACCTTCTTCACCTGAAATCACCCGACATCGGTGGGCATTTGCCTATCATGCCCCTGGTCACTGGCTAGTGACCCAGACTTTGTTTCCTCTGCTTTCAGGTTCTTCTCGACTTTGATCCAGGTGTGGATCTCTTCGGACACTTCGCATCTTCCCGGCAGCAGCACTTCTTCGCCAGCTCCCATTGAAAACAACGACGCGACCCAACACTGTTTGACACCTCTGCACCCGGCTTCCCTGGGTGAGGTAACTCGAGTACTCTGGTGCTCCCGTGGGTGTTGACCCTAGAACTTCCTAAGACCAAAAGGGTTTGGTCCTAGCTCATCTCTAAGTGTCCCTAATCTTTAAAAATCTAACCGCGACTTTCCCCATAGAAGCTAACAGGAGCTCGCGGCTGTGTTCTCACACTGCACACGGCCCCCGTGGTTCCCCTGTGTCACTACTTTGAGTGGTTCCTTGGGGTCCCAGCAATTCTACAGGCTCTAGGCCTTGTGTCTAGTTAAGTCGTGGTTCTTATACCACTATTTTAGTATATGGTTTGGCTCGTCCCTAGGGCCTGACGTGTATTTGTGCAACTTACCTGTAATATTTGAAGTGTAACTTAGGTGTTTGGACCTCTAGCCTCATAAAGAGACTAGTAGGGTGTGTTTAGAAATAAATACATATATTTTATATATATACCTGGTATGGTTGTCTTTCATTTAGCCATTCAAGAGATTATAGCCTGGTAAAGCAAGCTGCTAGACATTCCTTCAAGACTTAGCCTGAAGGCTGCTCTCCATAGCTACCACTAGGATAGCTTTCAATAAAGGTTGTCTTTAACCTATCATCAATAAGGGGTTGTTTGGAGTGGTGCAAGGTGCCCACTATAATTAGTGGACAGCATATACCAGGCCAACTTCTCACATTGGTGTGCAGCGTGTGGGATTCCAGCTTGCTATTGTTTTACCAGATAATCTCAATTGAATTGACTAACTGAAAACCACTAAAGGTACCTGAGGTACATATAATACACGCTTTTGAATACAGTAAGTTCTACTGAACTTAGAGTTGTGTGTTCAGGGCCTAGCACACCCTTTTTACAACTCAAGAGAGTTTAGTAGGCCACACTTGAGTAGGTAGTGCAATACACCACACCTCACTAGTAATGTCTTCAAGGCCAGGAACCAGTGGGTCCCTGCCAGAAGCCAATGGGCTTCTTCCCTCCAAGTATGATAACCTCCCATTCTTGAAATTGAGAGCATTATGCAGTACTAGGAGACTGAAGACAGGCAAAAGTCCAACCACCCAGCTCCTCATAGAGGTACTCAGGCTGGATGATCTCAGAAGACCTATAGGGTCTGAAGGGGTAGGCAGAGTGGGTGGGGAAACAGATGAGGAAGGGCCTAGGGATGAAATTCCCCATGACCTGACCTCTGATGCTAACCAGGAAGATGACAATGATCTTGACCTGGTTAATCCAGCTTCCCTGGAAGATGAGGGGGAGGGCCACAATGGTCCCCTCTTTGTCCCTTCTGGAAGAGTTGGTGGTGGGCCTAGAAGGTCTGGATCTCCCTCAGTGGAGTCTAACCATTCTGGTTCATCTATAGGGACCTCTATCTCTGCTCATAGGAGGGAAACCTCCCAGGAGAGGAGAGAGAGAGACTGCTGAAGCATGAGGAAGCCCAGCTTAAAATCAAAAGGCAACAGATAGCCCTAGAAAGGGAGTCTCTAGATATCTACAGAGCTAGACAAAAAGATGGGACTAGAGTCCCATGGTTGCAGCAACATCCTTAGTGATAGGGAGAGGTCTCATGACCATAGAAACCTAAATAAGATTGTCCCTCCCTACCAGAGTGGGGATGACATCCAAAAATGGATTACTGCACTGGAAAGGGCCTGGAAAGTTCAAAGGGTCCCCCAGGAACAGTGGGCAGCAATCTTATGGCTCTCCTTTACAGACAAAGGTAGAGATAAGATCCTCACTGTTCGAGAGGAGGATGCTGATGATTATACCAGTCTGAAAAGTGCATTGATTGAAGCGTTTAGCCTAGCCACTGAACAATAGAGATACCCAAAAGGCACAAAATCAAAACTCGGTGGACTTTGTAGATTGTGCTACTCAGGCTCTGGAGGGCTGGTTACTTGGCAGCAAAGTGCATGACTTTCAAGGATTGTACAATTTGATTATGAGGGAGCAGATCCTTAAAAACTTTCAAAATCAGCTGTTGCACCAGTGCCTGGTGGACTCAGATCTGACCTTTCCCCAAAAATTGGTAAAGAAGGCAGAAAAATGGGTCAGGACCAGGGTGAGGCAGAAGGTTCAGAACCAAGGTGGTGACCAGAAGAAGCAAGATCCTAAGAAGGGTGGGAAGAAGGGTAAAGACCAGAAGTCTTCACAAGGTCCCCAAAAATCTTCTTCAGGGGGTGAATCCCAATATAATAAAGGAAAAGGCCAAAAGAAACCATGGTGCAAGATCTGTAAGCAGAAAACTCACCGGACTAGTGATTGCACCAATGCCAAAGACTCAACTTCAGCCACCAGTGCTTCTAAGGCAACTGTTCTCCCTAGTGCAGCTACAATTGGTGGTGGTAATACTCAGAATAAGGGTGTAATAGGGTTAACCCTGGGTTCTGAGATGGACTCTGGCCTAGTCAGAGTTCCAACTCAGGCTGTCCTGATCTGTGATGGAGGCATGGATATGTCCTCCTGTGTAAGTCCCAGTAACTTGGGCAAATACAGACAGCAGTCTTTGATTAATGGAAAAGAGGCTTTGGCATTCAGGGACACAGGAGCAAGTGTCACAATGGTGACAAAAGATCTTGTGGGTCCTGGGCAGATTATACTTGGTGAAATGTACCAAGTGACCAATGCTAGCAATGTCAGAACAGACCATTATCTGGCAGCTGTTAACTTCTCCTGTGGAGGGGTAACTGGCCTTAAGAAGGTTGTGGTGAGTGCAGACCTACCAGTTGAAATGCTTGCTTGGCAATGATCTGGAAACTTCAGCTTGGGCTGAAGTGGAGCTCAGGACACATGCAGAAATGCTAGGGATCGCTGCTCATGGCCTTGCTGTGACTAGGTCACAGGCCAAAAGGTCTAACACCAGACAGGCCCTGGATTCTGGAAGAATGGACCAGGTGCCTCCAAAGAGGAGGAGCAGTAAGGTTAAGGCAATGCCTTCCCCCTGACTCAGAACACAGATCAGCCTCCTGAGGGAGATGATCTTGAAACTGAAGAAGGAACTGTCCCAGAGGTGCTTGAACCTGACCAGGTTGAGTTCTTGTGGACAGGGGGCCCTTCCAGGACAGATCTGAGCCAGGAGCAGAAAACCTGCCCCTCTCTTGAACCCCTCAGAAAGCAAGCTGCTGATGAGGCTGCTGGAAATGCCAGTGGCACCCATAAAACCATTCGGGATGATGGACTCCTTTATTCAGAGTGTATAGACCCCAAGCCTGCTGCTTCCAGGAGGTTGGTAATACCTCTGAAGTTTAGGGGCTTCCTATTGACACTAGCCCATGATATTCCCTTAGCAGGACACTTGGGCCAAAACAAGACTTGGGACAGAATTGTTCCTCACTTTCATTGGCCCCATATGTCTGAAGAGTGAAGACACTAAGGAGTTTTGTCGCTCCTGTGTGACCTGCCAAGCCAGTGGCAAGGCAGGTGGAACCACAAAGGCCCCCCTGATACGACTACCTGTGGTGGGGGTTCCCTTTTAGAGGGTTGGGATTGACGTTGTTGGTCCCATGGATCCTCAAACAGCATCTGGGCACAGATGTATCCTGGTGGTGGTGGACCATGCCACTAGGTACCCAGAGGCCATTCCACATAGGACCACTACAGCACCTGTGGTGACAAGAGCCCTCTTGGGTGTATTCTCAAGAGTTGGTTTTCCTAAGGAGGTAGAATCTGACAGAGATGCAAACTTCATGTCAAGTTACTTGACTGCAATGTGGAAGGAGTGTAGTGTGAATTATAAATTCACCACACCCTATCACCCACAATGCAATGGTTTAGTTGAAAGATTCAACAAAACCTTAAAGGGCATGATCAAAGGTCTCCCAGAAAAGCTTAGGCGCTGACAGGGCAGACATGGGCTTGCTCATGGCTACAGATGAGGCACAGGAGGAAGAGAGTGACCCACTCCCTGACCTGCTCTCTCAGAACCCTGATGATGGATCAGTAGATGGTGTAGCCTTGGCAGGCAGCCTCACTGTCCAGCAACAAACTGACTGCAGAAAACTTCTCAGCCAGTTTAGACATATGTTTTCTCTGACTCCAAGTCAGACCACCTGGTGCACTCATGAAGTGGACACTGGGGACAGTCTGCCTGTGAAGAATAAGATCTACAGGCAACCTGATTGATCATGTCAGGGACTGTATAAGGACAGAAGTCCAAAGGATGTTGGATTTGGGAGTCATTGAACCCTCACATAGCCCTTGGGCTAGTTCAGTAGTCCTTGTGCCTAAACCTCACATCAAAGATGGCAAGAGAGAGATGAGGTTTTGTGTGGACTACAGGGGTCTCAATGCAGTCACTAGGACTGATACCCATCCCATCCCAAGGGCAGATGTACTAATATAAACTTTGGCCTAAGCCAAGTTTCTAAGCACATTTGACTTGACAGCTGGCTACTGGCAGATCAGGCTAGCTGATGATGCAAAGCCAAAGAAAGCATTTTCTCCCCCTAGTGGGCACTATCAATTTGTGGTAATGCCCTTTGGTTTGAAAAATGCACCTGCCACTTTCCAAAGGCTGGTGAATCAAGTCCTTACAGGCCTGGAAGACTATAGTGCAGCATATCCAGATGATATTGCTGTCTTTAGCTCCACCTGGGAGTATCACCTGGTCCACCTGAGGAATGTTTTGGAGGCCCTGCAAAAAGCGGGCCTAACTATCAAGGCTACTAAGTGGCAGATAGGGCAGAGTCAGGTTGTGTGCCTGGGCCACCTTGTAGGTGGAGGCCAGGTTCAACCATTGCAGAGCAAAATCCAGACCATAATGGACTGGGTTGCTCCCACTACCCAGACTCAGGTGAGAGCCTTCATAGGCCTGACTGGGTATTACAGAAGATTTGTCAAGGGGTATGGATCAATAGTGACACCCCTGAATGACTTAACCTGTAAGAAAATGCCCCAAAAGGTTCAGTGGACAGTTATCTGTCAAAAGGCATTTGATGACCTGAAGCAGGCCATGTGCACTGCTCCCATTCTGCAAAGTCCTGATTACTCCAAAAAGTTCATTGTGCAAACAGATGCATATGAGTTGGGGGTAGGGGCTGTACTGTCACAGTTGAATGATGAAGGTCAGGATCAGCCAGTATCTTTCATAAGCAGAAGGCTGACCTCCAGAGAGATATGTTGGTCAGCCATTGAGAGGGAGGCCTTTGCAGTGGTTTGGGCTCTTAAGAAGTTGAGGCCATACTTGTTTGGTACTCACTTCATTGTTCAGACAGACCATAAGCCCCTCATATGGCTAAAACAGATGAAGGGTGAAAACCCCAAACTTCCCAGGTGGTCCATTTCCCTACAGGGGATGGACTATACAGTGGAACAAAGACCTGGGAGTAACCATGCCAATGCAGATGGACTCTCCAGATATTTCCACTTAGAACATGAAGACTCAACTGGTCAAGGTTAGTTTAATGTCCCTGCATTTGTGGTGGGGGGTTGTGTAGGAGAGTACGATCTGCTTCACATGGTTACCTCCACTTTTTGCTGTTGTAACACTGTTTTTCGACTTTAGTCTGGCTGGGACCATACTAGTCAGGGCCCCAGCCTAGCTGCTTCCTCTCTAAATTGATTCCATGTACTCTAGGTACATAACAGATTGGATTCTGAGGTGCCCTTATAGGTCCCTAGTATATGGTATACTATGTACCCAGGAAATAGGTACCCCAGAGGCCAACCAGGGGCTGAAGCATGTATTACGCCACCCCTGGAAAGCCCTCCAAAATGACACCATATGTCTGCTACTGCAGCCTGGGTAAGGTGGTGCATGCACCCCTTACAGAGATATAGGTTCCCTATATCTCACCTATCACTGCACATAGAAACCTATCAGTCACCTCTATGGCAGACCTTATCAATCCTGAAGGCAGGTTGCTTGGTTATATGTGAGAGGGTGCCCAGGCATGAGCTGAGCCCCTCTGCAGCCTTCGGAATCTATACTCCAGGGTTGTCAGTAGTGTAGCCTGACCATATACTCTTAAGTGCATTATAACCAAACGGTAAATGCTAACTTTGGACTGGCTGCAAGGAAACATGTCGTGTTTGATGTCAAACACATTGGAATCGAACCCCCACAACAGTAACTGGTGTGGGAGTATGATCTCACCCTTCTAGAGAGAGTGACATGGCAGCACCGGTATACCCGGTACCAACTTAAAAGAGCCCTGGCATCACAAAATGGATGCTGCAACCACAGACACGGGTCTGGCCTCCTGCTGCTGACTGAAACTCCAGGAGGGGAGGCCTGGACAATAGGTTTCCTGTCACAGGGAGGTGTAACCACATCCCAGACAGGCTGATGTGTATTGGGGCTGGGTGGGTGCACTCTCAGAGTGCTTTGAAGTCCTGCACTGGGGGCACATTTGCTCTCCCTGTGCATAGTCCAGCTAAAACTGGTTATGGGGCTAACAGCCCCTGCTCTGGCGCGAAACTGGACAAAGGAAATGGGTGTAGCCACCCCTCTTTCCAAACCCTCCCATAGGTGGGTACCCTGAGTTAGTCCAACCCCTTTCTTAGGTATAAGTAAGGAACTCCTGGCAACAGGACTTTAGATATACCTGGATGAAACTCTGCCACGGAATCCTGGAATTTCGACGCTCTACTCAAGACTAGAGGACTGAAGAAATCTCCCTGGGGTCAAGGAGTGACTCCCCTGCATGGCAGGCACCAACGAAGCAATTGTCGGTCTGCATCTCCAAAGCTCGCGACGGACTCCGAAGTACCTGCGCCCAAGAAGAGGATTTCCAGACTTCTCAGAGGCCTGCCCGAGTCCCCAGCAAAGCTGATACCCTCGTGAGTCGCGTAGAACCGGAACTCCTGGTCACCGTGCACATTTGCAAGTGCATTGACTTCTCAACGTCTCTTGAAGTTGTGCTTTGGGTTACTTGTAGCCCACAACTCGAGTAGAGAATCCGCTGAAGATTGCCGGCCTAGTCACCCCGAGTGACCCGTGGGCTGCCATTTTGTGATTCCTCTTGAGGTCCCTAAGTGATCTCTGGTCCATCGACTGGTGGGTCCCTGTGAAGGCAACTTTGATTTTCCTTGGGCTTCCCTGGTTGCTCCAGACGTGCCCTGTCTCCCCACCGCGTGGTGAGTCCCTCAGACCTTGCATCTTTCTCCTTTCTGCATGGGTTACTGCTGCCAAGGGTTGTTGTGTCCAATCCGGGCACCGACTCTGCAGCACTCGACATCCTTCGTGGGACAGCTCGAATCCAGCTCCTGGTTGTCCTCGATGCCTCCTGGTCTTCGTGGCTGAAGAGTCAAGTTTCACCTTCTTCACCTGAAATCACCCAACATCGGTGGGCATTCGCCTATCGTGCCCCTGGTCACTGGCTAGTGACCCAGACTCTGTCCCCTCTGCTTTCAGGTTCTTCTCAACTTCGATCCAGGCTTGGATCTCTTCGAACACTTCGCATCTTCCCGGCAGCAGCACTTCTTCACCAGCTCCCATTGAAAACGAAGATGCAACCCAACACCATTTGACACCTATGCACCCGGCTTCCCTGGGAGAGGTAACTCGAGTACTCTGGTGCTCCCATGGGAGTTGACCCTAGATCTTCCTAAGTCCAAAAGGGTTTGGTCCTAGCTCATCTCTAGGTGTCCCTAATCTTTAAAAATCTAACCGCGACTTTCCCCATAGAAGCTAACGGGAGCTCGAGGGTGTGTTCTCACACTGCACACGGCCTCCGTGGGTCGCCTTTGTCACTACCTTGGGTGGTTCCTTGGGGTCCCAGCGATTTTAAAGGCTCTAGGCCTTGTGTCTAGTTAAGTCGTGGTTCTTATACCACTATTTTAGTGTATGGTTTGGCTCGCCCCTAGGGCCTGACGTGTATTTGTGCTACTTACCTGTAATATTTGAAGTGTAAATTAGGTGTTTGGACCTCTAGCCTCATAAAGAGACTAGTAGGGTGTGTTTAGAAATAAATACATATGTTTTATATATATACCTGGTGTGGTCGTTTTTCATTTAGCCATTCAAGAGATTATAGACTGGTAAAACAAGCTGCTTTACATTCCTTCATGACTTAGCCTGAAGGCTGCTCTCCATAGCTACCACTAGGATAGCTTTCAATAAAGGTTCTCTTTAATCTATCATAAATAAGGGGTTGTTTGGACTGGTGCAAGGTGCCCACTATAATTAGTGGACAGCATATACCAGGCCAACTTCTCACACTAACCACACATCTTGTACCCTAATGAGCATGCCCTGTCTACTAATATTCCTGTGCATTTGGGTGATGCTGCCCTTGAGCCCTCCACATCAACCCATGGGCTCATGACTACATTGGAGTCTCCCCTATGGCGGTAGTAGTGCGCTGTGGTAGCTTAGCCAGTAGTGGACGTGGAAGGTTTTGGAGGGTCATCTATGCTGTAAGGTTTGTAGTGTTTCCCTTCCAACCAATCCTCTATTGCAATAAATCTGCCCGATGTGTCTGCTTTAGTCTGGGTAATAATCAAGTGAAAGAATCTGTGTAGTAATATTGCTTGACTCTTAGAACCTTTACTGTATCCTGTATAGAATACTCTGTCATATCGAAATCTAAACACGAAAAGACATTGCAAACTGGGAGGTTTTTGGAGGTAGAATATTCACAGGGAATGGCATTTTGCAAATTTAAGGACGACACCCCTTTCAAAGCTGTCATTAAGACCACTGACACTCTACAACATTACTCCCAGGTAGGTGACATAGGCTATTTTGAGGAGATTGTCTCGTCTTCCTTCCTTTGGGACTTTGTCATAGGCAATGATCCCTGGGAAATTGTGTGCTGAGGCAGTTGCACTTCAAGAACTTCTGAGATTGAGAGCACTGTGACAGAGAGTTCAGCACAACAAACACCTCCTGACTAAACCGTGATTCCAAACTTTCTCCATACACCCCACCACATACTTCCTTCCACCCTTGAAGCATCTTCCTTCCTATGTGGCTAGATTTCATGGTGGGATGGGATATTTGCCCATCTTTATCTGGGCCTCAAAGGGGACAAACCAATCTCTACTCATCATTGTAGCGTCTTCAGGTTCTACAGTTCTAAGGGTTCAGGAGGAGTCCCTCCACCACCGACAGTTCCAGCGGACTCCACCACTGATTGTTCCAGTTGCCAGTGAGTTTGTTTGGAACCCTCCGGGTGAGAAGACACCTCCTGATAGCATGCTCCTGTGCCACAAGGCTTCATCAGTAAGGCACCTGCTTTGCATTACTGAGGGTCCACCAGACATGTTGGTCAGGGTAGTTGCAATCCTGCTTGTAAGGAAGGGAGTCCAAATGATGCACTCAGAGCACTAAGGTGTTAAGTCCGAGTTAAGTGAGTGTATATAGATACAGTTCTACAGTTGGCATTCTGGCACAGTTTCCTGTTACAAAAAGCTGCCTCCCTTGCCCCATGCAGTGCCTGTGGTTGGCCTAGTCTTTGACTATTTTTGCAGTCTAATTACTGTAGAAGGAGCTGGCCCGCTTGCACTGTAGGAGCAGGACATGCCACAGGCAGCACGAAGACCGAGTTTTCAGCCTCTCACGTAACCATCTCTAGACAGTCACGTAGGGTTTTGAGGGACAGCTCACCCCTTATTTATGGTCTTTAATTTTGGTGGCTCCATTTCTCTAAGAAGAGTCTTGCTGCGGTCTTTAGTGAGGAGTGAGTGAGTGGACTTCATCAGAGGTGGACCAGCTCAGGCTGGGGAGATTTCTTGGCAGCAGAATCAGAATTAAGCACACACAAAATTTCCATAATTTGCTTGTGCATAGTTATGAAAAAGTTTGGCAAAATTATGCCTAGTTCCGCAGAATACACATCCATCATTTTGTGCTATATCTGAGTTCAAAACGTGTCCATCTTTCACTTTTCGGCACAATGAAATGTTAATACAAAGTACCGCACTCAACAGCTGCTTGTAGTTTGTTGTTCTTGTGCGTATGTGGTAAATATTTATAGTGAATGGCTCCATTCAATATACATTTTTACTGTGAATGGCGCGTAATTTGGCAAACTGGAGTAATGGCACAATTTTGGAACAAGCGAAATGAGAAATTCCTGACATTATGTGAATTATGTCAATGTAATTTAAATTTTGCTCAGGCCTAATTGGGTTCTGGGTTAGGACCCATTCGCCAACAACACAAAAAAAGGTTGTGTTTTCAAGAGTATTCATGCAGCAGCTTGGGATTTAAAATAGAGCAAATATCACAAGCCTCCACTGTCTTGTCCAACAACTTTACATGAGGGCCTAAGGAGGAGTGTTCAGTGAGCATGGCAGCCCCAAAGTTCTGTCCAGTCCTTTGTAACTTTTAGAAGGGACCCTCTTACATTTCTCAGGCAGCACTGTCCTCAGCTTGGCCGTCTCGCTCAATCTTGTAGTCAGCTTGTGACCACAGGCCCTCCTGTGGTGGTGGAGTGCCTCCCTCCACATCAGGAACCTCTTCAAGGAGAGGGAGTTCTTGAATTGTTAAAGTTCAGCCGCCACAATCAGGTAAGGGCGAAGGGGCCAAACTGCAAGTCAGTAACTCACCTAGTAGCAGGTGCGAAATGTGTGGCTACCAGAGAAGTCTCTGTTCTCGTTGTTTACAGATGTTGCCCCTTGTGTGGGTCCTAGGATAACTGCTGCCACAGAGGGGGGGGGGGGCTGTCAGCTCTTTTGGACACTCCTTGTCTGAGGGGTTCACCCAGGCTTATTGCTCACCTCAGCCTCAGATGGGTGATGCGCAACACATGCCCACAACAGTGATTATGACTTCGAACATACAATGTAACTACCAGCACATGTGTGACCAAAAAATGAGTGTGGACTACACAAGGCAAGCATCACTATAGCACTGTTTCAATGTAAAAATAACACCCCCTCACTGTGTAGAACAAAAGTTAAGTGTGGGGTTCAAAACTTCAGCAAATGTTGAGCATTGTGGTGATGGGATCTAAACCCCCCTCATCAAAGTGACCAAAAGGTAAGCGTCATCATGGTCAAAGCTTGCAGCATGTATGATTCCCGGTCCCAACACATTAAACACTTTTGGGGCAAACTAGTGGTTGTGTCCCATACCCACAGAGATGTGGTGAGGCTAACAGTGCTGTGAAAACAAAACATACTCTCGGCCATGTGCAGACAAGCACCACACATGGGGGTTGACAATGCATACAGTGTACAATGACACAAGAGCAAAAGTGACCATCACAAAGCATACACACATCTCGAAAATAGACACACTAATCAAAACAACCTGTGTAGACTGTAGGTGTCAGGTCACAAACTCCCATTCCATGCCAGCAATGGCACCTAACAACCAGGATGAATGTGCAGAATGATGTGATATGACTCACAGGGACAGCAGGGCAAATCACAGAAACAGCATCCAGACAATGGCCCACAACAGCAATACCAATGCACTGATGCAGATGCACAAACACAAACAGGCAACCTCACACTGCACATCTGGCACAACGTGTGTGTGTGTGTTTGTGTGTGTGTGTGTGTGTGTGTCTCAGTATCCAAAGACAACTACACAACACATGAGGGAGGCTGAACCAGAGTGACACAGATGTGGACACAGTGCCATACAAAAGTCAACCATCATTGGGACCCCCTTAGTGGGCAATCAGGCATTGTGAGATGAGAGGGAGCACAAAAGACACATGTGACACAAGCTGGAATGAACACAAACTAACACAGCAAGAGACTGACACACAACAGCACTACCCCCAGGGACCAGACATTGGGGTGACACAAGCATGCATGACACCTCCACTGTGATGACAAAGGTAGATGTCTTACAAAGTGTGAAAACCAGACATGTGTCCTGTGCCACAAACGTACATCACATCTACATAAGCACAAATCACTCAGCATGGCCCGTCATCCATGGACAAACGGGAGCTAGGGGCCCATCCATGCAAACATTTACATCAGTCCACCCTCAACACCACACACCCTGAACTGCAACAATGTGCATCTGTGAAGCCCACATGGACAGGTGACATTGCACATGCACCCATGACCAACACAGGAATGTTGGGAGGAACTAAGGTGCACAGACTCATCACACAAGGACAGTTTACAACCCTGGTGAATGACAGACATACTGCACAGTATGCGGTACCTGGCCATGATGTCAAAGCTCACGTAACCTTCAGAATACCTCCCACAGTCCCAGGACAATGCAGAAGCCAAGGAGAACCACAAGGCACACATGCTGACACCTGCAAACATTGCAGCCCTGAACCGGACAAGTGGAAGCAGTCACACACACATACACATGTCTCAATCACTGAAAGGTATCACCTAGGGACAACTACATGATATTGCGAACTAACAAGTGCCTTGGGGACCCCCGACTGTGTCCCATCTGCGTCTGACAACATCATCACAACTCCCAATGATGAAACACCAATTAACAGTAGTGTGTCATGCACCAACACATCTGGTAGCCCATGGCAAAGTTGTCGGATGAACACAGTACCACTCAGCAAGCATAAACAACAGGAACATATCAAGGGAACACTGCCTGTGTATGAAAAGGGATGTGGACACACACACACATGCTCACACAACACACACCATGGGCCCAGGCTACGTCACGGAACAACACACTTACTTGAGGGGACCCAACTCCTGTGGAAGCCCAGCTGTGCCAAACATATTCACAGCACGTCTCACTCATGTCAGCAGAAAACTTGGTCAGTCAGACATCAGTTACCACACATTGAAGGCTCTGGTCACAACTGCCTGGGTACGTGAGTCTCCCCTAAGTCATCTGCACATACTCAACACATGTACAGCAAGTTGCACAGAGGACCCAGTTGCTCCTATACCTATGATGCCCACACCTGTAGGTCCAGTGGTGATGCGCACAAAGTCAGGGAAATAGACAAATTGGACAATGGGAAGCACATCATATGTGCATGGATGCAGCCACAGATGTGACCATGCAAATGAAATGTTCACAGAGATGCCCACAAATTGTTGATCATGACACACCCAGTTAGCTGCAAAGGATGACATGGATACCGACCAGAATAGGATACGTATCTCATGGACCACATGGAGAACCTCACATTAACACCTCGGAATTCAACATTGGAAACCAAGCATTACAGGTGCAAGGGCATGCTAAACCTCATCAACGTAATGTACAGCTAAATCAAGTTCACAAGGATAAAGAAAAAAGCTTTATTCAGCATATGAAAATTTTAAACGTCCGTTCAAACAAAAGGCCAATGGCCAGTCCATTATCAAATGACAAGGAGGGAAATTGAGTGACAACTGTCACACATTGCTTGCCTGCACTGGTAAGGACAGGGGACCCTCGGAGGGACATACATGGGGTCAGGCCAGGCACCGCAGGGACAGGATCAGGGCTCAGCAGAAGGAGACAGTGAAGGGGCGGTGGATGCATGAGTCACTTGCAACTGCAGTGGAGCGGACTGAAGTGGTGGGTGCAGTCACAACTGTGGGGCAGAAGTCAGATGGGAGGGTGCAGGCACAACTGCAGTGGGCAGGTCAGATGGAGTGGATTGGGTCCCCACTGCAGTGCCCATATCAGACGGGGTGGTTGTGGACTCCACTGCAGTGCCTAAATCCATGTGAGCAGAATGGGGTGCAGGTGATGTCGGCAGGACAGGGGGGACACGGTCCCCACATCAGTGGCACTAACCATCTGACCGGGTGTGGAGGAGCAAGTGGTAGGGGGGAGGGCCTCAGCATTTTGGGGATGGTGTATCTGTGGGTGGGGAAACCCGGGGCAGGGTGTGGCGGGGGAACCTCTGGAGTGGTGGCCTGGAGGATGGAGGACGGAGACTTCGCCTTGGAGCTGGATGGCGGTGGTGGGGTCTTGCTCTTCCGGCTCCGGGGGGACTTGCGGGTGGGGGTCTCAGTCTGACTGCGCCTGGGGGAGGGAGTCCGGGTGTGAGGGGCACTCCCCTCTGTGTGTGGGGATTTCCTCTTCCCCTTATAATCTGGATCTGCTGGGTCGCTGGGGAAGACGCCAAGGTCACAGAGGAAGAGCTTCTGTGGAGATGGGTTTGCAGGTGAGGCAAGGGAAGGGGGCTGGGAGGGAGAGGTTTCGGAGGACTGCGGAGTGGTTGTGGATGACTGTGTGTGTGTCTGCAAACCATCCCCTGTAAGTGTGGTATAAGTCCCCTGCGCTTGCTTGTGTGCACGTCTAGCCCTTGGTTTGGGTGTTTGTGTGCTGCCCATGTCTGTGGCTTTGTGAGAATGTGCAGGTGTGTGTGTGCTTAGGACAGGTAGGCTGCTAGGAATCGTGGGTGGTGCAGGGGTATGAGGGGTGCGGGACTGTTGGAGGAGGGACACTGCTGCCGTCAGGGAGGAGGCCACGGACTGATTGGTCCTCTGTAGGGCAGACATGCCCGATGAAATGCCCTCCATGAACTATACCAGCTGTGTCAACAGACTGGTGTGTGCATGGAGGACACTCAGCATCGATGTCTGCCCTACATGGATCTGTCTAAGTAAGTCCACAGACTCCTCACTCAAGGCAGTAGGGGACACAGGGGCTGGGGGTGCGGTGCCTGGCTCAAAGGAGACATGCTCCCGAACACGGGAGCCTCCACGGACCTCTGGGATGGGAGCCGATGGGAGGGTGGTGATGGTGGTGGTGGGGGAGGTGGCGGGGGCAGCCTCACTAGCTGGGGTTTGGTGGCTGCTGACACCCACCTCCACAAGGGAGTCATCCTCAGAGCTGCTGTGACCCTCAGCTGGGGTGGATGGTGCTGACGACTCTTCAGTGTGGCTCCACTCGCCCTCCGTGCCACTGGGTCCCCCCGACTCCTCTCCTTCTGTCCCTGTCAGGCTCTGTGGCTCCTCCTGGTCCATGGAGCTGTCCCCTACTGTGGCCGTGGATGTATCTGGATAGGAATAGGAAGAAAGAGAACAACATCAGTCACCTGCACTGACTGCACACACCACAGTGAGTACATCACATCACAGGGCAAGCCCTGGCATCATCAGCTGAACACTGCTCAAAGTGCCAACACTGTTTAGAATAAGACAATTGTCATTCTCCACATCAACCATGGCACACATATCCCTCCTTAACTTGCACCCATATGTCTGTTGCATGTTGGATGCTAATACCCCAATGTCCCGACATGCACCACCCACACATTAGTTGGACATGCAAGTGAACAGGTAGGAGTAAGTCACTATACACACAGCACATCTCTTGCCACTGACTCAGTACAGGTGTCTGGATGAAGGGATGGGCAGAGACTCATTTCACATGCTTGTGATGCATGCCAGCAACACACACTATGATGTTCTCATGTCCTGATAGTCAATGCCACAATGGGGTGCATGGTGCACACTTGAACACAATGCAGGATCACTCATAGCAAGTTAAATGCCATGGCACTGGCATGCCTGGAAAATCAGTCAACACTGTCTCCTGTCACAGGGGCAGGTCATCCAGACAACAACAGTATGCACTGTGTCACAATCATAGCTCAGGGGTAAAGCTAACTCTGCAGATGACAAGTGCACTAGCCCATCCCCTGCAAACATCATATCCAGGACCCAGAAGACCCCACATCATGCAAATCAGACATATGAGTCTCTGCAAACACAACTCCCTGTACATTATCACAGTCTGCCGTGCATGTAACCCAGCTGCCTGAAGTACACAGTTGCATACACCATTGTGCGCTGTCAGATGATCACACACCTATATGTCACTGTTAGACCTGGCACCTTGGCGTGAGTCTCCCTTCCACTTTTTGTCACTGTGCCTCATGTGTTTTGCTGGTGTTAGCTGCTCAGAGCGCTGTGCCACTGCCAACCAGTGCCACAGTGCAAGTGCTCCCTATTTAAAATGTATATGTTGGTTGGATTCCATGATGGGCTTATTTGATTTACTGTCAGGCCCCAGTAAAGTGCACCAGGAGTGCCAGGGCGTGTGAATACAAATGCCGCTGGTGGGCTTGCAGCACTGGTTATGCCACCCACAGAAGCGGCCTAGTAAAATGTGTCTAAGGTCTGCCATTGCAGAACCTGCGTGCAGTCTGGTACTGTCATGCTGACTGGGCAAGTGCACCCACTTCCCAGTCCCTAAACCTTCTCTTAACTTCATATTAGTCACCCCTATGGTACGCCAAAGGCAGGGTGCATTGTAAGCATAAGGTAGGACAAGCCCTGATGCGTGTGGCATGTCCTAATAGTGAATTACAGCCATTTTCGTTTTTCACTATTGTAAGGCTACCTGTTCCCATAGGCCAGAATGGGTTGTCAGAATTGTTACATCCTATTATCCTAACAGACCCAGGGAGCATGGTAGAAATTCGAGTTTATTATGCCTGAACTCAAAATAATAAAATACATCTTTTAGTAAAGTTTATTTTAATATTCTGTGTTTGCAAATACCACTTTTAGAAAGTTGGTATTTGCTTGCCTAACCATTTCAGCCCGCCTCTGCTATGATGTGTATCTGCCTGTCTGGTTTGAGTGAGTGACAGGGCTGGGGAAACCCAGAGGGGCAGGGCTAGGTAGCCTGGTGG
This sequence comes from Triturus cristatus, assembly GCF_964204655.1. Lineage (NCBI taxonomy): Eukaryota > Metazoa > Chordata > Amphibia > Caudata > Salamandridae > Triturus > Triturus cristatus. The sequence goes on from NC_140580.1 coordinate 691,419,927, forward strand.
TGAATAGAGAGATTGACATCCAGATGGGTGGGAGGAGTGCACCTGGACTCTGAATAGGGCTGTGCTCTGCCACCACAATGCTGGCTCCACCTCCTGTGGAGCGGCTGATGTCTATGCCCTGCACCCTGAATAGAAAGTCAGAGTCATGTCAACAAAGTGCTCAGGAACTGGTTTGGACTGGGCAAAGGCCCCTCTACCCCAGAGGAACAAAGGAATTAGGGGTATAAGTATTGGGACCCTGCTCCCAAGAAATTAGATCCTGCTTGACAAGAAGAACCTCTGCCTGAGGAGAAGGAACTGGGAAAGCTGTAAGGAGGAGTACTGTCCCTGACCTGGGGGATTGGCCTGCAGTGGTTGCCTTGCTTCTGAAGGAGAGGAGAAAGACTACAAAGACTTTATTTCAACTTGTGCTTAAAAAGATCTCCAAGGGCTTGGAATAGAGGTTGCCTCCTGCTGAAGTCTCAGGAACAACAGACTTCACCCCCCAGCTCCCCAGAGTACTTTGGAAGTGCTTGCTGCTGTTGTTGGGCCTTCTGAGAGACTGCGTGTCGCAAGGAGCTGGAAGCGCGACTCAAGGAGGAGAAGCGTGCCGCTGCGAAGGCCGCTGTCGTCGCATCGCGTAAAGGGTGACGCCGCTGTAGCTGATGCATCGAGTCGAGTCTTTTCGCAACATCGGAGAAGCGTAACGCATCTGGAAGATCTTCACATCTTTATTTCTTTGCACCAAAAACTTCATCGCATAAACATCGTTGCAACACTTTCGTTGCCCTGTGGGTCACATCTAAAAGGTACATTGACTTAAAGTGTCGCATTTAAGAACTTAAGAGAACTAAGAAAAATTCTACCATCTAAAGTAACAGAATTGTGTATTTTTGTCGTTTTATGGTCTTGTGGTAACTCTTTTTTAATATAAAACCTGTGTGGTGTCCATTTGTAGTGTTTTCACTTGGTTACTGTATGTGTTCACCAATGCTTAACTTATAACGCTCTGAGATAAGCCGTGTCTGCTCGCGCCATGCTACCTAGAGGGTGAGCAGGGGTTGTTTTAGGAGTGTACCCCCTTATCCTGACTAGAGGAAAGGTTCCCTGCTTGTCACAAGTACCTAACTGTGCCAACCAGAGAACCCGGATTCTAACAGTCACACAGGTCTTGTCTTTCACCGTCACATCTCAGATGTCCTGGTGACCCTCAAAATCATGGACACCCGAGTTGTACGTAACAGGAAGCCACACCATAATGACACAGAGGCAGACACCTGAAGGCACATGTCACTAAGCACAACCTGTAAGTTGATACACAGGAGTGGGATTACAGAGTGTTTCTAAATGCCCTTGAGGAGTCATGACTGCCCAGGTCTATGTGAAACAGTATTTGGCCTTGGACAGTATTCATGTGGCTAAGCAAGTGTGACATACTTATATACATACTCCTGAGTCCCCTGCTGCATGGGTTTGTTTGAAATACCCCAGCCACATGTGGCGAGTCAGACCAGCAGTTGGAACACATATCAAGGGCACACACAGATCACATGTCAGATCCCAGGCATTGGGTAAACAATTGACCCACCCATGAAACACACAACAGAGCCACGGCAACAGATGCTGTCCGGAAGATGAAGCATAGCTGACTGCAGGGACACAGTGCCCTAGTGACACAAGCAACAGACTGTAGGGGCCACACCTGTGGAACAGATGAGGAGGGTGCATCACACAATTGAGGGACCTGAGTATTGGTCTACAAGACCTACGTAATGTGGAAGTGTGACCAGGCCAAAAGACTGCAATTAGCATGTCAGACATAGTACACAGATTAGACATGGACTTACCCCCTCCTTGATGCTGTCTGTCCTTCAGCTGCCTATCCAGGTCCGGGAAGACCATCGCCAGGATCCGGAGCATGTGGGGGGTCAGGGTCCGGTGTCCGCCCCTCCTGCGAGGAGGTGACAGCTTCAGCTGGACTCTTGCGATCCTCGGGGTCCAGCCCCGAAGGTCCTGCCACCTCTTCTAGCAATTGCGGATCCGGCGCTTGTAGACCCCCACCGAACGAACAGCCCAGGCGATGGTCAGCCATATCTCCTGCTTCTGGTGGGCATCAACCTGTGAGGATGACAAAGTTAAATGTACATTAACACACATGCCCCATATTTGTGCTGCACACATTTGGATATACATGTCATCATCACAAAGGAAAATGAGTTACACAGGTAGTGCAACCATGGAAAAGGACAAATAACCTGCATGTCTGACATGTTAACAATGCCTGGGAAGTTTAAGCTTGCACAAATGCACTTTAGCAGCAGAACACCTGTTCATTACATGTACCTACACACTTTGGGGGATGAAAGTACTCAGTGAGAATGCTTGCCACTGCTGTACACACTGCTAGTACTGCTATTCGAACAACATGCATAATTAGGAAGGCAGTGGACTGCACACACACCTGCTCCCTAGGTTTCCCATACAGCTTGCTGTACTGTGGAAGGAGTCCGTCCAGCAGGGCCTGGTTCTCCTCCTCAGTGAAGGCTGGGGCCCTCTCCAGAGTACGTGCCATAGCAGGAGCCAGAGGATGCAGAGACATCAGCAGTGGTAGCAGGGATGTGGTCTAGTAGCATGTAGTGCAGGCAAGTGAGCTCCCTGGGGGCCAGCCAGCCTTATATCTGTGCTGAAGAGGCTGACTCTGTGCCATGTGTCCCCAGTGATAGGTCCAACACGGTTGCATTAATGAATATGGCCAATCCATGGAAATGAACGACTCATACACGTCTTCCGCATCGTTCAAATCTTCACCGTCATAAAACCCTAGGAATTGCAACATTGTTGTAGGCAATCAACTGAATTTCCAGCGCACAACTCGTACAAGTTTTGAATTCGCATCCGTCTCCATGACAGTCCAGAGCCAATGGGTGCGCCCGGCTCGGTCAACTGACTGTACCATGCGTATTTTGAAAATACACATGCACCTGTCTCCATACGATTCAATGGCCAAGGCATACGCCTGTCTCGGACCATGCCTGCCCGATGCGCATGCATGATAGTCACCCACGTCGGACCTCATTGCAGTCAATAGCAAAGCATACGCACGGCTCGGTCATGAACCGTGCAATGCATAACGCATTGTCACCCGCGTCGGACCTCATTGCAGTCAATGGCAACGCGTATGCACGGCTTGGTAATGAACCGTGCAATGCGTACGCATTGTCACCCGCATCGGACCTCATTGCAGTCAATGGCAAAGCGTACGCACGGCTCGGTCATGAACCGTGCAATGCGTACGCATTGTCACCCGCGTCGGACCTCATTGCAGTCAATGGCAAAGCGTACGCACGGCTCGGTCATGAACCGTGCAATGCGTACGCATCATCACCCACGTCGGATCTCATTGGTGTGACTATTTGATGGATTTAACACGCAATTACTGGCCAGGGACACCTGTGCACACCTACCACACTACAGCATTGGCCACACAGTGTCCCATGGCATGTAAGGCTGCATTCCCAGGGTGATTGGGGGGGCACATCTGGTTTGTTGGGTGGCACTTTTGTTCAGCCACTCCCAGGCTGTGCACGTGTTCATGGGGGCAGAATACTTTGTGTGTTGTGCACATTACCACTGTGATGTGCAAATGTACAGTATGGGCATGAGCCACGGACACAGTTGCAGGTTGGATATGTTTAGGACATGTCACATACACCCTGAGTCCTGGGGTGATGGCATGTACGTCACAGTGAGACCTGTACCACAATTCAGATGTGCACCTACAGTCTGTGTGCATGTTGTTTCTCAGATGTGGATGATGAAATGTACCCAATGGGAAACAGTCTCCACATCCATGTGGTATATGCAGCAACCTTGATGGTGTGTGTGTGTCTAAGAGACATACATGTAGGGCCTGCAGTGACAACAGTGGCCACTACCTGTGGGACTCACGCTTGCCTTGTGGTGTGTACATGATACGCCATGTCCATGCCAGTGTCGATGTGGCAATACAGGGACCCTGGGTATCTGCATGGCAAAGATCTGTGATGCCTGGGAGACATCAGTCCTCACTTGTCACTGTGGTGTGTGTTTGTAACGTCGCCATTGCACTACATGGGACTTATGTGGACATGTGGAATTGAGATGTCAGGTGATGGTCATGTAGGTGACATATGTGTCCATGCCCAACAGAACACACCTCAGTACATTGTGTAATGTCATGATGTATCATGTGATATTGAGCCTGGTCAAGGCCACATGGGTGGATGAACCGACAATCTTCCTTTGTTCATCTCTGTTCTGCAGGGCACCAGCTGTCCATCGACCGTTCCCAGACCTTCAAACCATGCAGGAACGCTATTGCATCCGACGGTACCGCTTCACCAGGCCACTGATTGAGGAGTTGGCGGACCAGTTGGCGCCACATTTGCTACCTGGCCGGACATACCCTACAGCACTGACCCCAGAGGTGAAGGTGATGGCAGCCCTGCACTTCTTTGCTACTGGTACCTTCCAGCCCACTGTGGCTACAGCAGGTGGTATGTCGCACACTATGTTTAGTCGTGTGCTACGTGATGTCTTAGAGGGGATGTTGCATTTCCTAGACCTGAACATCAAGTTCCCTAGCCCAGCTGAACTCCCTGAAATAAAGGATGCCTTTTATACACTGGGGAGGATGCCGAACGTCATCGGATCTATTGATGGTACACATGTGGCCCTGATACCACCACAGGCACATGAGCAGGCACACCGGAACAGGAAACATTTCCACTTGATCAATGCTCTGGTGGTATGTCTTGCAGACATGTGTATCACACATGTCTGTGCGCGGTTCCCTGGTTCTGCGCACAATGCCTACATAATGAGGAGTAGTAGCATTGCAACGCTGATGTCACAGATGCCAGATCAGCGTGCCTGGTTTGTCGGTGTGTACTGACTTTTTATCATTGTGTGTGTTTGGCATTGTTGTATTCCGCACTCCTACAAAACTCAGCTACTTGTGGGGCACAAGTCAGATGGGGTGGTTGCAGGCACAACTGCAGTGGGCAGGTCAGATGGAGTAGATTGGGTCCCCACTGCAGTGCCCAAGTCAGACGGGGTGGTTGTGGACTCCACTGCAGTGCCTAAATCCATGTGAGCAGAATGGGGTGCAGGTGATGTCGGCAGGACAGGGGGGACACGGTCCCCACATCAGTGGCACTAACCGTCTGACCGGGTGTGGAGGAGCAAGTGGTAGGGGGGAGGGCCTCAGCATTTTGGGGATGGTGTATCTGTGGGTGGGGAAACCCGGGGCAGGGTGTGGCGGGGGAACCTCTGGAGTGGTGGCCTGGAGGATGGAGGACGGAGACTTCGCCTTGGAGCTGGATGGCGGTGGTGGGGTCTTGCTCTTCCGGCTCCGGGGGGATTGCGGGTGGGGGTCTCATTCTGACTGCGCCTGGGGGAGGGAGTCCGGGTGTGAGGGGCACTCCCCTCTGTGTGTGGGGATTTCCTCTTCCCCTTGTAATCTGGATCTGCTGGGTCGGTGGGGAAGACGCCAAGGTCACAGAGGAAGAGCTTCTGTGGGGATGGGTTTGCAGGTGAGGCAAGGGAAGGGGGCTGGGAGGGAGAGGTTTCGGAGGACTGCGGAGTGGTTGTGGATGACTGTGTGTGTGTCTGCAAACCATCCCCTGTAAGTGTGGTATAAGTCCCCTGCGCTTGCTTGTGTGCACGTCTAGCCCTTGGTTTGGGTGTTTGTGTGCTGCCCATGTCTGTGGCTTTGTGAGAATGTGCAGGTGTGTGTGTGCTTGGGACAGGTAGGCTGCTAGGAATCGTGGGTGGTGCAGGGGTATGAGGGGTGCGGGACTGTTGGAGGAGGGACACTGCTGCCGTCAGGGAGGAGGCCACGGACTGATTGGTCCTCTGTAGGGCAGACATGCCCGATGAAATGCCCTCCATGAACGATACCAGTTGTGTCAACAGACTGGTGTGTGCATGGAGGACACTCAGCATCGATGTCTGCCCTACATGGATCTGTCTAAGTAAGTCCACAGACTCCTCACTCAAGGCAGTAGGGGACACAGGGCAGGAGGTGCACTGCCTGGCTCAAAGGAGACATGCTCCCGAACACGGGAGCCTCCACGGACCTCTGGGATGGGAGCCGATGGGAGGGTGGTGATGGTGGTGGTGGGGGAGGTGGCGGGGACAGCCTCACTAGCTGGGGTTTGGTGGCAGCTGACACCCTCCTCCACAAGGGAGTCATCCTCAGAGCTGCTGTGACCCTCAGCTGGGGTGGATGGTGCTGACGACTCTTCGGTGTGGCTCCACTCGCCCTCCGTGCCACTGGGTCCCCCCGACTCCTCTCCTTCTCTCCCTGTCAGGCTCTGTGGCTCCTCCTGGTCCATGGAGCTGTCCCCTACTGTGGCCGTGGATGTATCTGGATAGGAATAGGAAGAAAGAGAACAACATCAGTCACCTGCACTGACTGCACACACCACAGTGAGTACATCACATCACAGGGCAAGCCCTGGCATCATCAGCTGAACGCTGCTCAAAGTGCCAACACTGTTTAGAATAAGCCAATTGTCATTCTCCACATCAACCATGGCACACATATCCCTCCTTAACTTGCAGCCATATGTCTGTTGCATGTTGGATGCTAATACCCCAATGTCCCGACATGCACCACCCACACATTAGTTGGACATGCAAGTGAACATGTAGGAGTAAGTCACTATACACACAGCACATCTCTTGCCACTGACTCAGTACAGGTGTCTGGATGAAGGGATGGGAAGAGACTCATTTCACATGCTTGTGATGCATGCCAGCAACACACACTATGATGTTCTCATGTCCTGGTAGTCAATGCCACAATGGGGTGCATGGTGCACACTTGAACACAATGCAGGATCACTCATAGCAAGTTAAATGCCATGGCACTGGCATGCCTTGAAAATCAGTCAACACTGTCTCCTGTCACAGGGGCAGGTCATCCAGACAACAACAGTATGCACTGTGTCACAATCATAGCTCAGGGGTAAAGCTAACTCTGCAGATGACAAGTGCACTTGCCCATCCCCTGCAAACATCATATCCAGGACCCAGAAGACCCCACATCATGCATATCAGACATATGAGTCTCTGCAAACACAACTCCCTGTACATTATCACAGTCTGCCGTGCATGTATCCCAGCTGCCTGAAGTACACAGTTGCATACACCATTGTGCGCTGTCAGATGATCACACACCTATATGTCACTGTTAGACCTGGCACCTTGGCGTGAGTCTCCCTTCCACTTTTTGTCACTGTGCCTCATGTGTTTTGCTGGTGTTAGCTGCTCAGAGCACTGTGTCACTGCCAACCAGTGCCACAGTGCAAGTGCTCCTATTTAAAATGTATATGTTGGTTGGATTCCATGATTGGCTTATTTGGTTTACTGTAAGGCCCCAGTAAAGTGCACCAGGCGTGTAAATAAAAATGCCGCTGGTGGGCTTGCAGCACTGGTTGTGCCACCCACAGAAGCGGCCTAGTAAAATGTGTCTAAGGTCTGCCATTGCAGAACCTGCGTGCAGTCTGGTACTGTCATGCTGAATGGGCAAGTGCACCCACTTCCCAGTCCCTAAACCTTCCCTTAACTTCATATCAGTCATCCCTATGGTAGGCCAAAGGCAGGGTGCATTGTATGCATAAAGTAGGACAAGCCCTGATGTGTGTGGCATGTCCTAATACTGAATTACAGCCATTTTCGTTTTTCACTATTGTAAGGCTACCTGTTCCCATAGGCCAGAATGGGTTGTCAGAATTGTTACATCCTATTATCCTAATAGACCCAGGGAACATGGTAGAAATTCGAGTTTATTATGCCTGAACTCAGAATAATAAAATACATCTTTTAGTAAAGTTTATTTTAATATTCTGTGTTTGCAAATACCACTTTTAGAAAGTTGGTATTTGCTTGCCTAACCATTTCAGCCCGCCTCTGCTATGATGTGTATCTGCCTGTTTGGTTTGTGTGAGTGACAGGGCTGGGGAAACCCAGAGGGGCAGGGCTAGGTAGCCTGGTGGTGAATAGAGAGATTGACATCCAGATGGGTGGGAGGAGTGCACCTGGACTCTGAATAGGGCTGTGCTCTGCCACCACAATGCTGGCTCCACCTCCTGTGGAGCGGCTGATGTCTCTGCCCTGCACCCTGAATAGAAAGTCAGAGTCATGTCAACAAAGTGCTCAGGAACTGGTTTGGACTGGGCAAAGGCCCCTCTACCCCAGAGGAACAAAGAAATTAGGGGTATAAGTATTGGGACCCTGCTCCCAAGAAATTAGATCCTGCTTGACAAGAAGAACCTCTGCCTGAGGAGAAGGAACTGGGAAAGCTGTAAGGAGGAGTACTGTCCCTGACCTGGGGGATTGGCCTGCAGTGGTTGCCTTGCTGCTGAAGGAGAGGAAAAAGACTACAAATACTTTATTTCAACTTGTGCTTAAAAAGATCTCCAAGGGCTTGGAATAGAGGTTACCTCCTGCTGAAGTCTCAGGAACAACAGACGTCACCCCCCCAGCTCCCCAGAGTTCTTTGGAAGTGCCTGCTGCTGTTGTTGGGCCTTCTGAGGGACTGCGTGTCGCAAGGAGCTGGAAGCGCGACTCAAGGAGGAGAAGTGTGCCGCCATCGGAGCAGTTGTCGTCGCATCTCGTAAAGTGTGTCGCCGCTGCAGCATCGCATCGAGCAGAAGCATCTCGCATCATCCAGGAAGTGTCTCGCAACGCCGAAGAAGCGTGTTGCCATCGCAGCCATCGTAGCTGACGCATCGCACCGCATCAAGAGAAGAGTCTCGCATCGAGAAAGAAGCGTGTCGCCATCGCAGCCATCGTAGCTGTCGCATTGCACCGCATCAAGAAAAGCGCCTCGCATCCACGGAGAAGCATGCCGCCGTCGGAGCTGCTGTCGTCACATCGCGTAAAGGGGTGTCGCCGCTGCAACATCGCATCGAGCAGAAGCGTCTCGCAAACGTCGGAGAAGAGTGCCGCTGCCAAGGCCGCTGTCGTCGCATCGCGTAAAGGGTGACGCCGCTGTAGCTGATGCATCGAGTCGAGTCTTCTCGCAACATCGGAGAAGTGTAACGCATCTGGAAGATCTTCACATCTTTATTTCTTTGCACCAAAAACTTCATTGCATCAACATCGTTGCAACACTTTCATTGCCCTGTGGATCGCATCTAAAAGGTACATTGACTTAAAGTGTCGCATTTAAGAACTTAAGAGAACTAAGCACAATTCTACCATCTAAAGTAACAGTATTGTGTATTTTTGTTGTTTTATGGTCTTGTGGTAACTCTTTTTTAATATAAAACCTATGTGGTGTCCATTTGTAGTGTTTTCATTTGGTTACTGTATGTGTTCACCAATGCTTAACCTATAACGCTCTGAGATAAGCCTTGTCTGCTCGCGCGAAGCTACCTAGAGGGTGAGCAGGGGTTATTTTAGGAGTGTACCCCCTTATCCTGACTAGAGGAAAGGTTCCCTGCTTGTCACAAGTACCTACCTGTGCCAACCAGAGAACCCGGATTCTAATAGTCACACAGGTCTTGTCTCTCACCGTCACATCTCAGATGTCCTGCTCACCACCCGAGTTGTCCGTAACAGGAAGCCACACCATATGACACAGAGGCAGACACCTGAAGGCACATGTCACTAAGCACAACCTGTAAGTTGATACACAGGAGTGGGATTACAGAGTGTTTCTAAATGCCCTTGAGGAGTCATGACTGCCCAGGTCTACGTGAAACAGTTTTTGGCCTTGGACAGTATTCATGTGGCTAAGCAAGTGTGACATACTTATATACATACTCCTGAGTCCCCTGCTGCATGGGTTTGTTTGAAATACCCCAGCCACATGTGGCGAGTCAGACCAGCAATTGGAACACATATCAAGGGCACACTCAGATCACATGTCAGATCCCAGGTATTGGGTAAACAATTGACCCACCCATGAAACACACAACAGAGCCACGGCAACAGATGCTGTCCGGAAGATGAAGCATAGCTGACTGCAGCGACACAGTGCCCTAGTGACACAAGCAACAGACTGTAGGGGCCACACCTGTGGAACAGATGAGGAGGGTGCATCACACAATTGAGGGACCTGAGTATTGGACTACAAGACCTACGTAATGTGGAAGTGTGACCAGGCCAAAAGACTGCAATTAGCATGTCAGACATAGTACACAGATTAGACATGGACTTACCCCCTCCTTGATGCTGTTTGTCCTTCAGCTGCCTATCCAGGTCCGGGAAGACCACCGCCAGGATCCGGAGCATGTGGGGGGTCAGGGTCCGGTGTCCGCCCCTCCTGCGAGGAGGTGACAGCTTCAGCTGGACTCTTGCGATCCTCGGGGTCCAGCCCCGATGGTCCTGCCACCTCTTCTGGCAATTTCGGATCCGGCGCTTGTAGACCCCCACCGAACGAACTGCCCGGGCGATGGTCAGCCATATCTCCTGCTTCTGGTGGTTATCAACCTGTGAGGATGACAAAGTTAAATGTACATTAACACACATGCCCCATATTTGTGCTGCACACATTTGGATATACATGTCATCATCACAAAGGAAAATGAGTTACACAGGTAGTGCAACCATGGAAAAGGACAAATAACCTGCATGTCTGACATGTTAACAATGCCTGGGAAGTTTAAGCTTGCACAAATGCACTTTAGCAGCAGAACACCTGTTCATTACATGTACCTACACACTTTGGGGGATGAAAGTACTCAGTGAGAATGCTTGCCACTGCTGTACACACTGCTAGTACTGCTATTTGAACAACATGCATAATTAGGAAGGCAGTGGACTGCACACACACCTGCTCCCTAGGTTTCCCATACAGCTTGCTGTACTGTGGAAGGAGTCCGTCCAGCAGGGCCTGGTTCTCCTCCTCAGTGAAGGCTGGGGCCCTCTCCAGAGTACGTGCCATAGCAGGAGCCAGAGGATGCAGAGACAGCAGCAGTGGTAGCGGGGATGTGGTCCAGTAGCATGTAGTGCAGGCAAGTGAGCTCCCTGGGGGCCAGCCAGCCTTATATCTGTGCTGCAGAGGCAGACTCTGTGCCATGTGTCCCCAGTGATAGGTCCAACACGGTTGCATTAATGAATATGGCCAATCCATGGAAATGTACAACTCGTCCACGTCTTCCGCATCGTTCAAATCTTCACCTTCATAAAACCCTAGGAATTGCAACATTGTTGTAGGCAATCAACTGAATTTCCAGCGCACAACTCGTACAAGTTTTGAATCCGCATCCGACTCCATGACAGTCCAGAGCCAATGGGTGCGCCCGGCTCGGTCAACTGACTGTACCATGCGTATTTTGAAAATACACATGGACCTGTCCCTATACGATTCGAAGGCCAAGGCATACGCCTGTCTCGGACCATGCCTGCCCGATGCGCATGCATGCTAGTCACCCACGTCGGACCTCATTGCAGTCAATGGCAAAGCGTACGCACGGCTCGGTCATGAACCGTGCAATGCATACGCATTGTCACCCGCGTCGGACCTCATTGCAGTCAATGGCAAAGCGTATGCACGGCTTGGTAATGAACCGTGCAATGCGTACACATTGTCAACCGCATTAGACCTCATTGCAGTCAATGGCAAAGCGTACGCACGGCTCGGTCATTAACCGTGCAATGCGTACGCATTGTCACCCGCGTCGGACCTCATTGCAGTCAATGGCAAAGCGTACGCACGGCTCGGTCATGAACCGTCCAATGCGTACGCATCGTCACCCACGTCGGACCTCATTGGTGTGACTATTTGATGGATTTAACACACAATTACTGGCCAGGGACACCTGTGCACACCTACCACACTACAGCATTGGTCACACAGTGTCCCATGGCATGTAAGGCTGCATTCCCTGGGTGTTTGGGGGGGCACATCTGATTTTTTGGGTGGCACTTTTGTTCAGCCACTCCCAGGCTGTGCACGTGTTCATGGGGGCAGAATACTTTGTGTGTTGTGCACATTACCACTGTGATGTGCAAATGTACAGTAATGGGCATGAGTCACGGACACAGTTGCAGGTTGGATATGTTTAGGACATGTCACATACACCCTGAGTCCTGGGGTGATGGCATGTACGTCACAGTGAGACCTGTAGCCACAATTCAGATGTGCACCCACAGTCTGTGTGCATGTTGTGTCTCAGATGTGGATGATGAAATGTACCAAATGGGAAACAGTCTCCACATCCATGTGGTATATGCAGCAACCTTGATGGTGTGTGTGTGTCTAAGAGACATACCTGTAGGGCCTGCAGTGACAACAGTGGCCACTACCTGTGGGACTCACGCTTGCCTTGTGGTGTGTACATGATACGCCATGTCCATGCCAGTGTCGATGTGGCAATACAGGGACCCTGGGTATCTGCATGGCAAAGATCTGTGATGCCTGGGAGACATCAGTCCTCACTTGTCACTGTGGTGTGTGTTTGTAACGTCGCCATTGCACTACATGGGACTTATGTGGACAAGTGGAATTGAGATGTGAGGTGATGGTCATGTAGGTGACATATGTGTCCATGCCCAACAGCACACACCTCAGTACAGTGTGTAATGTCATGATGTATCATGTGATATTGAGCCTGGTCAAGGCCACATGGGTGGATGAACCGACAATCTTCCTTTGTTCATCTCTGTTCTGCAGGGCACCAGCTGTCCATCAACCGTTTCCAGACCTTCAAACCATGCAGGAACGCGATTGCATCCGACGGTACCGCTTCACCAGGCCACTGATTGAGGAGTTGGCGGAGCAGTTGGCGCCATATTTGCTACCTGGCCGGACATACCCTACAGCACTGACCCCAGAGGTGAAGGTGATGGCAGCCCTGCACTTCTTTGCTACTGGTACCTTCCAGCCCACCGTGGCTACAGTAGGTGGTATGTCGCAAACTATGTTTAGTCGTGTGCTACGTGATGTCTTGGAGGGGATGTTGCATTTCCTAGACCTGTACATCAAGTTCCCTAGCCCAGCTGAACTCCCTGAAATAAAGGATGCCTTTTATACACTGGGGAGGATGCCGAACGTCATCGGATGCTCTGGTGGTATGTCTTGCAGACATGTGTATCACACATGTCTGTGCGCAGTTCCCTGGTTCTGCGCACAATGCCTACATAATGAGGAGTAGTCGCATTGCAACGCTGATGTCACAGATGCCAGATCAGCGTGCCTGGCTTGTCGGTGTGTACTGACTTTTTATCATTGTGTGTGTTTGGCAATGTTGTATTCCGCACTCCTACAAAACTCAGCTACTTGTTCATTTTTTTGCGTGTAGGTGACTCTGGATACCCCAACATGCCGTGGTTGCTGACACCCCTCAGGAACTCTGTGACACCAGCCGAGATGCGCTACAATGAGGCACATGGTCGGAGCAGGAGGGTGATTGAGCCGACATTTGGCCTCCTGAAAAAGCCGCTTTCGCTGCCTGGACAAGACTGGAGGGGCCCTCCCATATGAGCCTGCAAAGGTGTACAAAATTATCCTTGTATGCTGCATGCTATATAATATGGCAGTGCGGAAGAAGGTGTCTCTCATCCAGGATGACGACAACCAACCTCCGCCACCAGTGGAGGATCCCGGCCTGGGCCACGATGCCAGTGATGATGAGGATGAGGGTGACGTCCACTCACAGCTCATCAACAACTTCTTCACCTGAATGTGAGTTTCCAGGGTTGTTATGTCAATGTATGGAGTTAGCCTGGAATGTGTTGTGGCTGCTCTGTTGCTGTCTGAGTGTGTCTGTGTGCCACTTGACTGGATACGTGCAGTGATGTGTCCATTCAGGTGGTGTGTACTCCACAATAGGGTAGTACTGTTAACTTGTTTCTGTGTAGATTTCTTGTGACATGTTTTTTGCATGTGTATTGCATTTCTCTCCTGTTCTGCTGTGCTTTTGACTGTTTCTTGTGTCTGTCCTTCCCAGGGTAATTTGCCTGTTGTTTGGTCAACACTGACCCCCAACACCCCGAATCCGACACCAGTATGGAAGTAGTCAATTGACATCAAGTGATGTGACACACACCCCTGGACTACAATTCTCAGACACTCTGCTACCGTGTGTCCACCGTAACGTACAATTGCCTTGCAACTATTTTAGAATAAACATGTTGCTGATGTGTAATGAACCTGCGCTATGCTTTGTTAGGTGCGTTGTCTGTCCTCCCACATCTGAGTGACATTTGCATACCTCACCTGTGGACTTGTTACCACTGACTGTGGATAGGTGTTGTGTTTGTGCATACCTATGTGTGTCAGGTCAACATCATTGTGTGGGATGAGTAACATGGCCATGGTGAGTATGTGTTGTGTTGCCATAGTGGTGTGTCTCTCTCACATGTGTCACATCACCATGACTCACCTAACGTTGGTCACATTGTTGCAGTATTTGGCATGCACTGTGTTGTGTAGCAGATCGACATCTCCATGACACATGACAAGTTGGAATTACAACAGAGGCAAGTATGGTGTACTGGAGAGTTTATTTTCGAACATGTGTGAGGAAAATGCACAGGATGGTGGGTGCTGTACATTGGGTTTTGAATCCAAAGTTCACATTAGAGTTGGAAGTGCTGGTAGATGAAATGTGCAGAGTAAAGTCCACAGTCATCTGCTACATTGGACCAACATGAACCCTCCATGTCATGTGGGCGAGTTGTGTGCGATTGAACAAGGTGAACGGGTTGCGCACAAAGAACATTGTCCAGAACAGGTTTAGAGGCCCTGGGGGATGTGCTGGGACATCTGCCTCTCACATGTCCTTCTTCGGATGACCCCTCTTCTTCTGGGGGGGAAACCTCAGGTGCAGGCCTCTGCGGTGCAGGGGACTCTCCGCCAGAGTCCTCCTCCCTCCCTGTGGCGCTGGCAGATGGTGTTGCAACAGATGTTGTGGCCACACAGGGAGGTGTGGACAGGTTTGTGCTGATCTGGCGGAGGCATTGGAGTATGTCCCGATGCACCGCAGTAAGGGCATCCCACTTTGCCTCCATGCGGGCATGGTGGGCAGCCTGCTCCTATTGTATTTCCTTGAGGATCCCCACAACCTGGCCAAATCCTCCGGTGCTATCCTGGTACGCATCTATGATGCGTGCCAGTTGGGGGTCATCATGCAGTCCAGACCCCTCTGCAAAGCACGCCCTCTGCCTCCCACCCCTCCCAGAACCCCTATCCACACTGGCAGGACCAGCAGCGGGACGCACAGGTGACACTGGGACCCCTTGGGTGGTGTTGCTGGTGGTGTTTGCTGTAGCTTCCAGGGGGTCCTGTGTCCCTGTGCTGTGGGTGTTCCAGTGGCCTTGGTCTATCCGTGTTGGCGGGGGTGCCCTGTCAGTTTCCAGATGCTGGAGGCATGGGTACAGGGGGTGCAGATGTTGATGCTGCTGGTGCTGCATGATGACTCACACTGGAGGGGCCAGGTTGGTCGTCGTCATCCGAAGAGGACAGAGACAGAGTCAAACCAGAGAGCTCAGTGTCCACCAGAGTCTGGGACTGGGAATGCTCTTCATTTGGTGCTGGGTTCCCAGCACCACCTGTGTTTGGAAGAGACTCACAATGTAAGTTATGTTTCTACAGGCATCAATGGTTCACAAACATGACATATTCTAATGTACGAATGGATGCCTGCCTGTACACTGCTTTTTTCTGGCTTGTCATGGACAGAGTTTGATATTGTTGTTGCACATTGCCCAGCCATGAAGAAACATTTCAATGTGCATGTCGAAGTGTGTGCAGGCCCAGCTCATGGATAGATTTGTCTGTACATGACCATTGCTACTCAAGGGCCATCACGTTTCTGACACAGGTGTGTCATCCCTGTACACATGTGAGCTTTAACAAAGACATATGTGCTATTCCACTGGGGATATGTTGTACTATTGGGGCATGTGTGGTAGCAGAGTTTGCTAGTCTTTGTGTGCCACATTGGTGTATTGGTACGACATGGTCACAGTCCGGTATGCCTGTGATCTCTTTGGAGGAAGTGTTTTCTTCCAGTGTTCCTAGTTCCCATCTCATTTCATACAAGTGATGATGTCACCACCGTTAATGTTTCTGGTGCTGAGTTTGGTACGTGCATATGTGATTTGACTTGTCAATGTTCCACATGTTGACAAGGATTGGGCAAGGTAGCACTCTGGCTTTTCAATGTTCATGAGAGTGAGGGCCGGTGTTGTGTGTGTTGCAGTTTGGCTGCTGTGAGTAGCATGTCTCCTCCGATGCTGTCCATGTTTGACCTTGTGTCTACAGTGTCTATGTCAGTGAGTGGTGTGTTGTGTGAAGGATGCCTATGTTTCAGCACGATGTAGGGGTGGAATGCAGCTCACAACAGCACCGAGTGTGAATGTGACCATGCTATGGTGTCGGCTATATTGGTGTGTCCATTCCATTCACTGTCAGATGTCCCCTGTCAATGATGTATATGTGAATTCCTGTGTGTTTTGTACAATGTAAAGGCTGTCCACATTGGTCATCTGCAAGACACACCTCCCCTGCCCGGCCAGGGGGCACCGCTGGACACTGCATCTCCAGACAATGATTTAGAACATATGGTTGCAATGGCTGTGTGTACGACCGGGTTTTGTTTGGTCAGTGCATATGTGTGATTGTCAGCCACATCATTTCTCAGGCCCAGTGTCAGACATCTTGTCAGTCCCTTCCCACTCCCTGTGAGGCAAGCATGGTTCAGTGTGAAGTTGCTGGGCCATGTGAGTGGGTGTGGATTGTCTGTGACTGCAACTCCCATAATACTCTTGGCTACACCCTCCTTCCCAGCATGCCCATACTTCCTTCCTTTTGACTCTGCTTCCCTGTGAGGGAGTGTGACAGCAATGGCAAGACGGCTGACTGTGAAATCCTGGTGTTTGTTTGGCTACAAGTCCACAGAGAGTCCCTGTGCCTCACACAACAGCACCCAGTACGGGGTATCTTTTGCTGATATTTCACTGAGGTGTGGGTCAATGCTTTCTATCCGGTGAGTTGTGTGGAGTTTGTGTTGAGGGAGGGGGTGTCTCCACATGCTGGTAAGTATGGTCAAGCTGTCATTCCTCCTTCCCACCTGGCCAGACATCCCACCATGAAACATGCTTTCATTGGAGGGCGTGCAAGTTGTCTTTCAGGATGTCAGTCAGTGGTGTCCTGCTTCTGATTTGCACACAACCCCTGTGGTCCAGGCACTTGTTATATCGCGCCTGGATTACGGCAATGTACTTTATCTGGGGGGCAGTCAGGAACTTTTGAACAAGCTCCAGATGGTTCAAAATTCCGTTGCTCGCCTTCTTTGCCACGTCCCTAGGAAAACTTCCATTTCTCCTTACTTTCGGAATCTGCATTGGCTTCGCATTGGAAGCCGTATCAAATTCAAGACCTTGTGTCACATTTTTAAAATTAAGCAAGGTTCTTCCCCTGCATATTTGCAGGAACCTATTCGTCCTTATGTTCCCTCTCGATCCTTACGTTGTTCCACCTTAGGCAATCTAGAACTACCCAGATTCAAACTAGAATGGGCGGCCGTTCCTTCCCATGTCTTGGGCCTAAACTCTGGAATTCTCTCCCTAACTTCATGAAACATGAATCCTCTTATCTCAGGTTCCGCCGAGATCTTAAAACTTGGCTCTTTTCCCAGTAATTAGCTCAGCTTACTTAGTCTACAGCTGTGGACACGCCTGCGCCGGGAAACCCTGTTAAGGGTAGCTGTGCGCAATATACATTTAATTTATTAATAATAATAATAATAATAATAATACTAGGGCCTTGTGCTCCCCACAGCAGAACCCAGTGTCAGCCATCTTGTCAGTCATTTTCCACTCCCTGTGATGTGGGCATGGTTCAGAGAGGTCTTGATGGGCCAATCAGGAGGGGGAGCATTATCTGTGACTACAAACCCCATCGTGCTTTTGCATACACTCACTTCACCTGCATCCCCACTATTCCTTCCTGTCAGTCAGCTGCACTGTGAGGTAGTGTGTTTGTGGTGGCAAACTGTCTGGCAGTGTTTATTTTGCTTTGTGACACTGCCTTGCTTTATTTGTTTGTAGATTGGTACATGTAATGACACAGTTCCAAGTCACTATGAGATGGCAGGTATTGTGTTTGTCTGACTAGCATACATATCTTGGGATGATTATCTATTGGTTACTGTGGCTTTGCTTGTGGTGCATAGTTTCACTGTCCCCTTGCCACAAAATATTGTGTATGTTGTTTGTGTACTCACCAGGCTCTGGTA
The DNA here is from genome assembly GCF_964204655.1 of Triturus cristatus. Lineage (NCBI taxonomy): Eukaryota > Metazoa > Chordata > Amphibia > Caudata > Salamandridae > Triturus > Triturus cristatus. The sequence goes on from NC_140580.1 coordinate 691,438,145, forward strand.
TGTCTGTTAGACCATGGATGCTCTCTGGTGGTAGGATGTCCCGCACCTTCTCCTCCCTGGTCCTGAAGTAGACTGGTTTGGCAGGAGGGCCACCGCCGGTGCACTGACTCAGGGCGTTATCTTTTTCAATGAGTTTCTTGACCCTCCTGCACACGTCATACCACCTGTTCTGGATATCGTCCTTTGTGCGCCTTGCTGGTGTTTGTGCGTTCACCTTGTCCACAATCCTCGCCCACATTTTGGTTTTCTGTGACATGGGGTCCTTTGGACCAATGTACCAAACAGATGTGGCTCTACTCTATATAATTAGGTTTCACATCCACGTAAACTCAACTCAACCCCAACCCAGAAAGGAACAGAATCTGAGCAGACCGTGGAATAAGATCAGCCTAGATTCTTTTTCTACACATTTTGGACGATATAAGACTGGCCCTTGATCCAAGACAATCCGCCATCCTGATTTTACTTGATCTGTCTGCTGCCTTCGACACCATCTCACATAACATTCTCCTAAAACGCCTAGCTGAGGTCGGTGTCGGGGGCTCAGCCCTACTTTGGATAAAGAGCTACCTGACTGGGCGGCTCTCAAAGGTCCAAATAGGAAAATTCTCCTAAAAAAATCAGGAAATCGATAAGGGTGTCCCCCAAGGATCCATATTAAGTCCAACGCTCTTCAATTTATACGTGTCCCCACTAGCAAAGGTAATCAAACCGTGTCTTATCCAGACGACACACAGCTGCTAATTACCCTAGGACCTGACTCCACCAACATCAAATTTAGATTCCAACAATGTATGCTTGCAATAAAAGATTGGATGACAAACAACTATTTGTTACTCAATGCAGGCAAAACGGAGATACTGCTCTTTGGAAATGCACACAAACACTGGACAGATGAATGTTGGCCGCCGGCCTTAGGCCCCTGCCCCCCACCTAAGTCTGCAGCCCGTAACCTGGGAATAATGTTAGATAACAGACTTTCCATGGCCGACCACATTAACAACGTGGTACGCACCAGTTTCAGGCTCATGCGAAATCTTAAGAAAATCTTCAAATGGATTCCCCTCCCTTCCCGCATGCCCTTGATTCAGGGACTAATCATAAGCCGCCTGGACTACGGCAATGCACTTTTCGCCTCCATAAATGAAGCCCTCCTGACTAAACTCCAGGTCCTGCAAAACACTGCAGCCAAGATGGCTCTCGACCTTCCCCCGTACCCTCTCTGCCCTCTGTCTTAGGTCATTACACTGGCTCCCCATAAAAAAAACGCATTAAGGTCAAACTATGCTGTCTGGTCCATAAGACTCTCAATGGTCAAGGGCCAACATACCTAGCTAAAAAGCTGACAGATTACTGCCCGACTAGAACACTCAGATCTACTAGCAGGCACCTCATTACTGTTCCCAAAGTGCGCACAGTTAGAAACGGTGACAGATCCTTCTCTAAAATAGCCCCAGAGACCTGGAACATTCTACCTTTATTCATCAGGCTAGAACCTAATCACCAGAAGTTCAGAAGAAACCTAAAAACCTGGCTATTCTAGCACTGCCTGACCACGTGTCTACCTAACTGAGTATCTGCAGGCGCTATGAAACCTACGGGTGATTTATGCGCCTTACAAATACCAAAATACATACATACATACTCTGATGATCTCGTCTACCAGCACTTCTAACTCACTATCTGTGAACTTTGGATTCTTCTTTGGGGGCATGGTGATGGGTGGTGGTGGTGGTGATGTGTATGAGGGTGCAAGTGAGGGTGGGCTAGTGTTGGTTTTGCTAGCTGTATGTGTGTGTGCTTTTGGTGAGGTGCTGATGGTGTGTGAGTTGTGTGATGGGTGAGTTGTGAGTGTGTCTGTGGTTGCTATGTGATGGTGTTTGCTGTTGTTTGTGTCTCCTATTTGCAAGGGATCATGGTAGTGATTGAAGTCCTTTATATAGTTGGAGTTGTGGGTGTGTCTTTGTCCCTGGTTTTTTTAATTTGATATTTATTGGCTGTGTCATTGCTTGTTTGGTCCTTTTTTGTCTTTTTTCTTTTGGGTTTTGTTGGGATGAAGGAGACGTTCTTCTGATGGAAACGGACGCTGATGTTGGCTCGTGCGGGCTTCTCCACCTCCTTCACGCTGACTATCTTCTGTGTTTCATACGCGTTGGTCGCGGAGATCTCTATTACTTGTGGGCCTGGTTTTCTGTGCGTGTCGGTCGTGCGGCTTGGTCCCCGTGCGAGTCGGTCTGGTTTTACACGCATTGCATCGCACTGCGCGGGTCGGACATCGCGGGTACGTGTCGGTCGGGTTCATTCCGGGTTCGTGTCGGTCAGTGAAACTCACGTCGGTTTTCCGGCCGGATCACTATTTTCCGTACGGCTCGGTCGTACGGCTTGTATTCCGTACGTGTCGGTTGTGATTCACACGCATTGCATCGTACTGCACAGGTCGTGCGGCGCTGGTCCGTGTCGGTCGGTCTCCGGTCCAGGTCCGTGTCGGTCGGTACGATTTGCGGCCGGAATCGGAATTGGCCCCAGAATAGTTAAATAAGAAAATGCCTAGTTTCTAAAATTGGCATTTTCAAACACACAATTTAAAAACCATCTCCCTAAAAAGATGTGCTATTAAATTTTGAGTTCAGAGACCCAAAACTAGGCCTGGGCTAAATTTCCGTTCCGCTCGTGGAAATTGCGAGAATTTGACATTTTCGTGTTCCGCGGAGAGCGCGAAAATGTAAAAATTTCCGCATTCCGTAGCTTAGCGATAATTTGTTTCTTGCTCGCGCTGTAAAATAATACATTCTTGCGTGCGCGCGATCGCCTTACCTGAATCCCCGCGTTCGCCGACAAGTTTTCCCGATCCGGTCGCGTTCTCCACGAGATGTTGGATTGTTGGTAGCCATTTGCGCTGTCTCGCGACAGTTCGCGCCCGCAGTAATGTCATTGGTCGCGCGATCACGTCTTTCTTCTCGCGATCATGCACCGCGAGAAGAGTGAAAACAAGATGGCCGCGTCCGCGAGCAACCGCATGGGTAAGTTGGCGAGCCGCGACCATGCAGAAATACCGCAAACGGGCAGGAAAAAGACTTCCGCATCTTCGCAATATTTCCGCGTGTTTGCGGAGATATTTAACATTTTCGCGATAATTTGCGAAAGTCACTTTCGCAAATTCGGCCCACCCCTACCCAAAACTTAGTTTCCCTATCTTGTCCTAATGGAAAGTTATGCTTGTAAGATGTTAGAAAGCAACTCGCGTGTTAGCCTATGGGACAGATAGCCTTTCAATAATGAAAAACTAAGGTGCTGATTACGATGGCGTAACGATCGGTGGCGACTGTCACGCCATCGTAACGTGAATTACCTACCACGCTATTACCATGGCGGTGGGTATCGCGGCGGCCGGAAAATTCATCCCGTTGCGGGCCCCTGGGAGGTGGGGGGTGCACTTGGGCGGTGCCTGCCACGTTGTGCATGGAAATGCACAACATGGCATTTTTACCATTGCTGCGGGTGCTGCAGCCAGCAGCACCTGCCGCAATGTTAAAATGCCGGATGCGACTGCTGTGGTGGCGGTCGCATCATGATCATGGGTGCGGGACCGCCGCATGGCAGGAGGGCGGTCCCATTCCCACTAGGATGGCAGGCGGACTCAGGCCTAAATTGGTAGATTTTCACTATCAGGACATGTGACACACACCAGTACATGTCCTACTTTTCACATACACTGCACCCTGCCCATGGGGTTACCTTGGGCTTACCTAAGGGGTGTCTTATATGTTATAAAAGGGTAGGTTAGGGCCTGGCAAGTGGGTGCACTTGCCAGGTCAACATGGCAGTAGAGAATGTGCACAGACACTGCTGTGGCAGGTCTGAGACTCCTTTGAAAGGCTGCGTGTGTTGTTGGCACAATCAGTGCTTCAGACCCAATAGCAGCATTTGTTTTACAGGCCCTTGCACATTTAGTGCACTTTACTAGGGACTTATCAGTAAATCAAATATGCCAATCATGAATAACCAATCATGATACCAAGTTACACAGAGAGCATATGCACTTTAGCACTGATTAGCAGTGGTAAAGTGCCCAGAGTCCTAAAGCCAACAAAACAGGTCAGGAGAAATGGGAGAAAGAAGTGAAATGTTTGGGGATAACCCAGCAAAAAGTACAATTTCCAACAGACAACTACTCCCAATCATGTGACCAGAGGCAGGCTGCAAGCACCAAATGGCACAGGCAAGAAAATGCCTACTTTCTAAAAGTAAAAGACACACAATTGATGGACGGAATGCAGAACAAATCAAAACATTCACCCCCAGTCAAGAGATCTGGGTTAAAACCATCATTCTTTTGCTCACCGTGCCACCCCAGTTTAGACCTGGCCATATGCAAATCAGTCTTTACCCTGTGCCTCATGGGAACAGTCCAGCCCGCACTGCCAAGCCAGGTTCTCTCTGGACTGGAAACAAGCATCTTAGGACCGGTTTTGACAATTGATTTATGCCCAGGTCTCTGTACTTGGGTGAATGTATGACATTGTTCTGCATTCTGTCCATCAACTGTTGTTAGGTCTCGCCTGAGACAGCGCTTTAGCGCTGCTCTGGCGAGACTTATAGTAAGCGAGTTTTGGAAGTGCAAACAGTGCTTTTCAGGCCGCCAACTACAGTGCATGTGCTCCGGGCACGCGCACCATTTGGCAGCCTGAAAAGCACTGCCTGATCACTTCCTTTGATGTCCTCAGTGAGCCGCGCGGCCACGGAGGACATCAAAGTGCACACCATTTGCACTGTGCCCGCCCCCACTCCCTCCTCGTAAACTTCAGTGCGCGCTTGTCATTTTTACACTTTAGCACTCGTGCTTTTGTGGCATTTGAACAGCAGCGTGTTTCCCCTTATGATTTTGTGGCTGCTAAAAAACATTGTGCTTCTCCTTTATAGTTAAATACTTATTTACGTCGGAAAAGGGCAAGTTAGCTTGTGTGCACGTTTAAAAGTTTTACCCACCTCCTCCCTCCCGTCTATGCCTGCTCCGTCCACAAATCACTCCCAGTCCCTCCCCCGTCACTACTGTTAAAACCACCCTTTGGCATTTGATGTCCGCAATTCATTGTCATCGGTGTTTCTAACTGGCCTCCCCCCAGGATCGGCTCAGAGTCTCTGTGCAATGGATTCCACATTTTCCATGCTTGTATTTTCCGCAGTGTTGTTTGCTGTTGTTTCGACTAATGTTCACACATTCACTTACATCTGTTTTTTCTTGAGAGAGTGATTCTCTGTTTCTTTTACCCCTCTTTTAGCTGTTTGATTGACTTTTCACCTGTACATTAGCTTGGCAGCGGTGCATATATGGTGGCCATTCCACTAGGACTAATTGCAGAATATAAGGGATATATTGTTCCTGCAGTACATTTTGCTTCAGCTGCTGATTAGTGGGAAGCCTTCCAATTGGACATTGGCTCATAATATATTTTTTCCCTTTTCACAAATATTTTCCTACGATACGAACTGAAACTTTCTATACTATGAATTAGGTTAAGAAGAATGCACTTTAACACCTACAGCAACACTGATTACTTGTTTAACTTCACACTATTATTCAGCGTGGCGCCTATTTTCTAAGCGCCGTGCTTTCAACTTTTAAGCTCCATCTCCCCGTAGGCAGCCCTCCCTCCCACCACCAAACACAGGCTGCCTATGGAACTCTCCTCCCACCCCTGCTGCCAGGTTGAGGAGTTCATCGGTCGCCCGGTGTAGACTCTTCCGCTATGTTTTGCTTGCAGCTTGGACGCTTTGCATTTCTCCGTAGGGTGCCCTCCCACCACTTCGCACCTCCCTCCCACCTCCCCCGCTCAGCCGGACTCAGCCTCTCCCGGGATCACCTCTTGCTGCAAGAGCCATTGTGATCAGCTGCTGAGCTGATATTGTCTGATATTTTTCTTTATATAGCTGTAAAGAGGTGATTATGCAGCCAGGTATCGCTTTTTTGCACTTCTATGGCGATAATACCTGCAGTATATGGTATGGTACTTAGGGTAACCAGATAACACATAGCTGTTACCATAATAGGGGATATAGAAACTACAACTGCAGTGACTCAACTGCATGAATTCGAAATAAGTCTCTGGGAAGGAAGAAAGGCACATTATGTGCATGTTTTGACCCCCTAGTTCTTTTGAAAGATGCAAGCAGGCCTTGCACACGTCTTCAAGTAAAACTATTTTTTCACGTTTCATTGACTCTCTAAGAAGGTTGCCTAGTGTTGTCTTCACAAAAGACAATTGCATTTTCCTTGTCTCACTGACATGAAGCGGCTTAGCAGGAATGCCAGAGTTTAGATGCACCCGATTTTAAGTTGAGGTACCTAGGTCCGTGCCTCTTAAAAAAACCTTTGCTTTGATTTTTTTCAATCAATGTAGGTTTTGCCAGCTTGGATTTATGTGTGAAAAATGATTGTAAACCTAGATTAACATGAAGTGCCTAATTAGTAATATATATCAGCACTTTACTGTGAAGTGGGCTCGCTGTTTGAGGGTAAGGGGAGGTGAAATTGCAGTGTCTTCCCATACAAACAACGCGTGTGAAATTCACTTGCAGGTGCACATAGTTTGTCATTGTATGTTCACTTCCTTTGATGTCTGAGAACTAACTAGTGGCTGCGGTCAAGCAATAGTGCTCATCAGTCTGAAGCATAACAAAATATACAAAATTCCAGCTATCACCTAAATGTTGCTTCCAGAAAACATTGTGAATATAGTAGGTGTTCAAAAATAAAACAAACCACTATTCTTACTGAAAGAATAATTTATTGTTAACGAATGTTTTTCTTCTGTTAGTGAAGAAAGTGGTACAACTGTATCTTTACTCTGTGAATTTTTACAGCCCTATCTTTGGGAGAAGCACTTAATACATTTTTATATGGTTGCAATAGCACACATTACAGAACAATGTGCACTACATAATTAAGCATATGTCATCAAACGACATCATGATACCAAAATGACCACTGCATCTCAGTATTTTGCTGTGCACCGTTTTTAAACTGTAGTTTACTTTATATTATTGTCTAGTGAGTGTAGGTGTGCGGTGTACAGCTTCCTTACACAGGAGTAATGAGGCAGGTGGCAGGGACATACAAACAGCCTTCTTTATTTTGTAAGCTTCAGTCATAAAGGAAACAGATATGTCCAGCTCCTCTGCCACAGCAACTCCTGCACAGAATGCTGGACAGTGGAACCTCACTGTGTCACCATCTACCACCCTCTACATTCTATGTACGCTCTTATAATGCACATCTCTGTGTCAGTCTTTCATTTCCACAGCTACAATGCTCAATTAGCAAGTGTTAGCTGGGAACAGACAACAGGCGCCACTGTGGCACAAGGCCGACAGAGCCATCCTCTTTGAGTAACCTCTCCTTTCTCCTATAACAGCGCTTGCATCCTGCTTCTCCAGGACTCCAGCCTCTCTGCTGGAAACAGACAGCAGGCGCCACTGGGGCGCAACATAGACAAAGCCATCCTGATTGACGAATGATTTAGGATTTAGACGTATTTAAAAGAAAACAAACACAGAGAGCAAAAGCAACACACAGACATCCGCCTTAATTGATGTTTCCCCTCTAAGGGACTTAATTTACGCCAAACTCACATTTTTCTGATCCACCAAAAACCTGTACTTTTTTAACGGATTCTATCTTGCACAGTATTGTTAACATAAAATATATTTTATCCTAAAGATGTTTGATTATTTGTCGCATTTCACACATTTTAAGTTAGAATCGGGAACACAGCCCATTGCACAGAATGTTTCTATAAGGAAACTGTCATTTCCATTTTGCAGCTTCATCCCGTCACTCACTTACAACAGCACACACTCCACTACCTTATTGTCTCTTCCCTTCTCTCACTCTTCCTTCTCTAATTCTCGGTATGCTGACATAACTTTAATCTAATACTATTTTGGAGCCTTTCTTTCTCTCTCACCCCTTTATCTGCTTTGCTTTCAAAACAATAAATTCACTTTCATTCCACTGATTCCTCTCTGTTACCTACGCTGCTTTTTTCTGTACATAGCGTTTCATATATTGCTCATGTCGCTGCTGCAGTCAAACAGATAACATAACACATACTTTGACATACTCACTTACATACATTCACAGACTTTTACATGCACCTTACCAATAACATCAGAGTGCTCCATGACACCCCTGGCTTCACATGCACCATATCAATCACATCAGAATGAACCAAAGGGTTGCAAAGTGACACACATCACTTTCTGCGGATGCAATCCGCCTTATGGGGAGGACTGCAAAGGGTCCGCTCCCCCGCCTGGAATATGCCCACCCGCCCCCAAGCGCGCGCCCCATGCTCCGCCGGGCTTGTATTTTTTTCCTTATTTTCTAAAACTTTAACCGCGAGGCATGCACAATTAACTCACTCTCACTGAGTCACTCTATCACTAATTAACTCACTCAGTGAGTCACTATCTCACTAATTGACTCACTCTCACTAATTGCCTCTCTCTCACAGACTCACTCTCACAAACTCACTCACTCTCTCACTATTTGACTCACTCACACTGGCTCACTCTCACTGACTCACTCACTATTTGACTCACTCTCAATGACTCACTAATTGACTCACTCTCACTGACTCTCTCCCTTAATAATTGACTCACTCTCACTGGCTCACTTGCTCACAAATTTACTCACTCGCACTGAGTCACTCTCACTAATAGACTCACTCTCACTGACACTCTCTCTCTCATTACTCACTCTCAATAACTCACTGTCACTAATTGACTCACTCTCAATGACTCACTCGCTGATTGACTCAGTCACTGAGTCACTCTCTCACTAATTGACTCACTCTCACTGACTCACTCTCTCATGACTCACTCTCACTGACTCAATCTCACTCGTTGACTCACTCTCACTAACTCACTCAGTCACTAATTGACTCACTCTCAATGACTCACTAATTGACTCACTCCCACTGACTCACTCTCTCTCTCATGCCTCACTCTCACTGACTCACTCTCACTAATTGACTCACTCTCACTGACTCACTCACTAATTGACTCACTCTCACTGGATCAGTCTCACTCACTTACTCTCACGGACTCACTCATTGACTCACTCTCACTGACACACTCTCACTGACACTCTCACTAATTGCCTCACTCTAACTGACACACTCACTAATTGACTCACTCTCAATGACTCACAAATTCACTCACTCTCACTGACTCTCTCTCTCACTATTCTACTCACTCTGACTCTCTCTCACTAATTAACTCACTCTCACTGAGTCACTCACTCACTAATTGACTCAGAGTCACTCTCTCACTAATTGACTCACTCTCACACTAATTGCCTCTCTCTCACAGACTCCCTCATAGACTCGCTCTCACTGACTCACTCACTCTCTCACTAACTGACTCACTCTCACTGGCTCAGTCTCACTGACGTACTCTCAAGGACTCACTAATTGACTCACTGTCACTGACACACTCTCACTGACACACTCTCACTAATTGACTCATTCTCACCGACACACTCACTAATTGACTCACTCTCAATCACTCACAAATTGACTCACTCTCACTGCCTCACTCTCTCTCTCACTAATTGACTCACTCTCACTGACACTCTCACTGGCACACTCTCACTAATTGACTCACTCTCACTGACACACTCACTAATTGACTCACTCTCAATGACTCACAAATTGACTCACTCTCACTCACTCACTCTCTCTCACTAATTGACTCACTCTCACTGACACTCTCACTGGCACACTCACTAATTGACTCACTCTCTATGACTCACAAATTGACTCACTCTCACTCACTCACTCTCTCTCACTATTCGACTCACTCTGACTCTCTCTATCAATAATTTGACTCACTCTCACTGAGTCACTCACTCACTAATTGACTCACTCACTCACTGAGTCACTCTCTCACTAATTGACTCACTCTATCACTAATTGCCTCTCTCTCACAGACTCCCTCATAGACTCACTCTCACTGACTCACTCTCTCACTAATTGACTCACTCTCACTGGCTCAGTCTCACTGACTTACTCTCAAGGACTCACTAATTGACTCACTCTCACTGACACACTCTCACTGACACACTCACTTATTGACTCACTCTCACTAACTCACTGTCACTAATTGACTCACTCTCAATGACTCAGTGCCTACCAAAAAAACCAAGCATTTGCAATGCAATTGGTCTCGCATTTAAGCAAGTTGGAGCGATTTGCATTGTAAATGACAATGTCTTTTATTTATGTTTTGGTTTCTTAAAACAAATAAAAGGCATAGTCATTTGCAATGCTAATAGCTTAAACTCTCACAAATGCGAGACCTATTGCATTGCAAATGCTTGTTGCACTTGTCACCTGAGTGGGACGGGCATGTCTAGACGTGGGTCCCGTGCTCTCCATGCCACTGGACTCAAGCTATCCTGGCTGATGAGGGCTGAAAGCCCGAAACCGGTGTTAGGATGCTTGTTTCCAGTCCAGCGAGGACCTTGCCTGGCAGTTCGGGCTAGACTGTTCCTATTGGGTGCAGGGTCAAGACTGATTTGCATATGGCTGGGTCCAAACTGGAATGGCATGGTGAGCAAAAAAACATGGATTTAGGCTCAGATCTCTTTACTGGGGTGAATGTATGACATTGTTCTGCATTCTGTCCATCAATTGTTGTTTTTGTACTTTCTAAAAGGGGCATTTTCAGAACTGTAATTTAAAATCTGACTTCACCATAAGGTAGGATTTTAAATTTGAATTTCAGAGACACGAACATGAACTGCTTATCTCTTACCATTCAGTAATTAAACATATAAAATGTAAAAAGGCAACTTCAATGTTATTCTATGAAAGAGATACAACTCGCAGCAGTGAAAAATAAATTTAAGAGATTTTCACTACCTGGACATGTAAAACTTAAAGGTGCATGTCCAACTTTTTAAATATACTGCACCCTGGCCTTAGGGCTGTCTAGTGCCTACCTGAGGGGTGACATATGTGTATTCAAAAAGAAGGTTTGGGTCTTGCAGAAGGTTTATTTTACCAGGTCAACATGGCAGATTAAAACTGAACACACAGGTTCTGCAATGGCAGGCGTGAGATGTGTTTCAAGGACTACGTAAGTGGGTGTCACAATCAGTGCTGCAGGCCACTAGTAGCATTTAATTTACCGGCCCGTGGCACATGTAGTGCACTTCACTAGGACTTATAAGTAAATTAAATATCCCAATTGGCTATAAGCCAATATTACTATGTTTTAAGCAGAGAGCACAAGCACTTTAGCACTGGTTGGCAGAGTCCGAAGGCCAACAAAAACAAATTCAGAAAAAGAGGGGGAGGAAGGCAGAAAGGGCCAGGTCCAACACCCAGCATTACTGATTGCATAGCTTCTTCAGGACACATATTGGTTTAGATGCACTGCAAAATAGGGCATTAGAGCCATATGTAATACTGCTTATTATTTGTGTGATAACTGCATAATAAACTGCCTGTCTATCTTAACCCAATATGTCTACAATGTTTCACTGACACAACATCGATGTAAGCAATATCGATATTAAAAAAATTGAGTAAAAAATATAGACAACAGGAATATTGACTCCTATACTTAAACAAGTAAGTACAAAAAAATCGACTAAAAAATAAATATTGATTAAAAAAACTAAAGATGTATAAAATATCGACTTTTATATAAATATAAAATAAAATTATATATATTAAATATTTTAAATGTTAAATATAATTTTAGCAAAATAAAAAATTTACATATATTTTAAAGAGATATAACAAACTTAATAAAAAAAGACAAACACACAAACATAATCATTTATACACATATATTTACTTTACAAACAACTAATAAACTATTATTTTTAATTTATGCTAACATTTTAAAATAATATAAAAATGAAAAATATATATTAATGATTTAAAATATAAAAAAAACAAAAATCTATAATACATTAAAACATCTGGGTGCCGATTCCGATCCTGTAAAACCCGGGTACGATTCGGCGTACGGAGCGTATTCTCCACGATTCGTCCGGGGAAATCCACCGAACAATCCAGCAAGTACGATTCGTACAGAAATACCATTTCCGTACGAATCGTACAAAACACCGTACGGCTAAAAAATACCTACGAGTCTGAACCTGGACAGCGCGTACGCGACGTCCGTACGGAGTCAGGCAGCGTTTTACGGACCAGCAAGTACGATTCGTCCCTACGTCCCTCCGCACAGCTATTTTTTTTACGGTAGCCAAAAAAAGCCGGAAAACTGAGTCCGACGTGAAAACGGAGCCCCGGTACACGACGGACAGCCATGAACCCCATCCTATGTGTCATCCCGGCCCTCTTAGCCTACGACCTAGTGCACCGAACCCGACGCACATGCCACAGAAGGTGAGAACAACACCCAGGGGCCAAGGGGGGGTGAGGGGCAGGAAACATACCCCCTACCCAAATTAAAACCTACAATATTGAGGACATACATTACCTCAAGGGTCTGGTCACTCTGGGTGGTGTGTCCACCAATCCCTGCGTCATGCAACAATGGAAGTGTACATGTATGTGTACCCCTATGGCAACACTACAATAGTGATACGCACCGTACTCACACATACATAGCGTGGGTACGGTCCGTAGAACTATATCAGTGGTGCCGTGGGGGTACGCGTGGTACGGACCGTACACACGCCCTCAGAGCGTGTGTACGGTCCGTATCACCATTGTAGTGGTACCGTAGGGGTACGCGTAGTACGGACTGTACACACGCCCTCAGAGCGTGTGTACGGTCCGTAACACCATTGTAGTGGTGCCGTAGGGGTACGTGTGGTACGGACCATACACACACCCTCAGAGCGTGTCTACGGTCCGTATCACCATTGTAGTGGTGACGTAGGGGTACGCGTGGTACAGACCGTACACACGCCCTCAGAGGGTGTGTATGGTCCGTAACACCATTGTAGTGGTGCCGTAGGGGTACGCGTGGAACGGACCGTACACACGCCCTCAGAGCGTGTGTACGGGCTGTACCACGCGTACTCCTATGGCATCACTACTATATTGATAAGGACCGTACCCACACATACATAGCGTGGGTACGGGCCGTATCACCATTGTATTTGGGCCGTAGGGGTACGCGTGGTACGAACCGTACACACCCCATGAATGCGGGGGTACGGTCCGTATCACACGTACCCCTACGGCACCAGTACATTTGGGATACAAGGCGTACACACGCCACGAATGTTGGCCTACGGCCTGGTGCAGCATATTACCTCTATATTGGTGTGTGTGTAGGCCCAGGACAGCAGTGTATTGCACCAAGGGGTGGGTGGCTGCATAGGATTCCCAGCAGTGGACAGACATGTGAGGGGTGGGACAGAGGACTCCCAGCAGTGGACAGAGACATGGGGGTGGGTGCATATCACTCCCAGCAATGGACAGACATGTGAGGGGTGGGTGCAGAGGACTCCCAGCAGTGGCCTGCAATATGAGGGGTGGGTGCATATCACTCCCAGCAGTGGACAGACATGTGAGGGGTGGGTGCAGAGGACTCCCAGCAGTGGACAGAGACATGGGGGTGGGTGCATATCACTCCCAGCAGTGGACAGACATGTGAGGGGTGGGTGCAGAGGACTCCCAGCATTGCCCTGCAATATAAGGGGTGTGTGCATATCACTCCCAGCAGTGGACAGACATGTGAGGGGTGGGTGCAGAGGACTCCCAGCAGTGGACAGAGACATGCAGGTGGGTGCAAATCACTCCCAGCACTGGACAGACATGTGTGGGGTGGGTGCAGAGGACTCCCAGCAGTGGACAGAGACATGGGGGTGGGTGCATATCACTCTCAGGAGTGGACAGACATGTGAGGGGTGGGTGCAGAGGACTCCCAGCAGTGGCCTGCAATATGAGGGGTGTGTGCATATCACTCCGAGCAGTGGACAGACATGTGAGGGGTGGGTGCAGAGGACTCCCAGCAGTGGCCTGCAATATGACGAGTGGGTGCATATCACTCCCAGCAGTGGACAGACATGTGAGGGGTGGGTGCAGAGGACTCCCAGCAGTGGACAGAGACATGGGGGTGGGTGCATATCACTCCCAGCAGTGGACAGACATGTGAGGGGTGGTGCAGAGGACTCCCAGCAGGGCCTGCAATATGAGGGGTGTGTGCATATCACTCCCAGCAGGGGACAGACATGTGAGGGGTGGGTGCAGAGGACTCCCAGCAGTGGACAGAGACATGGGGGTGGGTGCATATCACTCCCAGCAGTGGACAGACATGTGAGGGGTGGGTGCAGAGGACTCCCAGCAGTGGACAGAGACATGGGGGTGGGTGCATATCACTCCCAGCAGTGGACAGACATGTGAGAGGTGGGTGCAGAGGACTCCCAGCAGTGGACAGAGACATGGGGGTGGGTGCAGAGGACTCCCAGCAGTGGCCTGCAATATGAGGGGTGGGTGCATATCACTCCCAGCAGTGGACATACATGTGAGGGGTGGGTGCATATCTCTCCCAGCAGTAGACAGACATATGAGGGGTGGGTGCAGAGGACTCCCAGCAGTGGCCTGCAATATGAGGGGTGGGTGCATATCACTCCCAGCAGTGGATAGACATGTGAGGGGTGGGTGCAGAGGACTCCCAGCAGTGGACAGAGACATGGGGGTGGGTGCATATCACTCCCAGCAGTGGACAGACATGTGAGGGGTGGGTGCAGAGGACTCCCAGCAGTGGACAGATACATGGGGGTGGGTGCAGAGGACTCCCAGCAGTGGCCTGCAATATGAGGGGTGGGTGCATATCACTCCAGCAGTGGACATACATGTGAGGGGTGGGTGCAGAGGACTCCCAGCAGTGGACAGAGACATGGGGGTGGGTGCATATCACTCCCAGCAATGGACAGACATGTGAGGGGTGGGTGCAGAGGACTCCCAGCAGTGGCCTGCAATATGAGGGGTGGGTGCATATCACTCCCAGCAGTGGACAGACATGTGAGGGGTGGGTGCAGAGGACTCCCAGCAGTGGACAGAGACATGGGGGTGGGTGCATATCACTCCCAGCAGTGGACAGACATGTGAGGGGTGGGTGCAGAGGACTCCCAGCATTGGCCTGCAATATGAGGGGTGTGTGCATATCACTCCCAGCAGTGGACAGACATGTGAGGGGTGCGTGCAGAGGACTCCCAGCAGTGGACAGAGACATGCAGGTGGGTGCAAATCACTCCCAGCAGTGGACAGACATGTGTGGGGTGGGTGCAGAGGACTCCCAGCAGTGGACAGAGACATGGGGGTGGGTGCATATCACTCTCAGGAGTGGACAGACATGTGAGGGGTGGGTGCAGAGGACTCCCAGCAGTGGCCTGCAATATGAGGGGTGTGTGCATATCACTCCGAGCAGTGGACAGACATGTGAGGGGTGGGTGCAGAGGACTCCCAGCAGTGGCCTGCAATATGAGGATTGGGTGCATATCACTCCCAGCAGTGGACAGACATGTGAGGGGTGGGTGCACAGGACTCCCAGCAGTGGACAGAGACATGGGGGTGGGTGCATATCACTCCCAGCAGTGGACAGACATGTGAGGGGTGGGTGCAGAGGACTCTCAGCAGGGCCTGCAATATGAGGGGTGTGTGCATATCACTCCCAGCAGGGGACAGACATGTGAGGGGTGGGTGCAGAGGACTCCCAGCAGTGGACAGAGACATGGGGGTGGGTGCATATCACTCCCAGCAGTGGACAGACATGTGAGGGGTGGGTGCAGAGGACTCCCAGCAGTGGACAGAGACATGGGGGTGGGCGCATATCACTCCCAGCAGTGGACAGACATGTAAGGGGTGGGTGCAGAGGACTCCCAGCAGTAGCCAGAGACATGGGGGTGGGTGCAGAGGACTCCCAG
Organism: Triturus cristatus; assembly: GCF_964204655.1. NCBI lineage: Eukaryota > Metazoa > Chordata > Amphibia > Caudata > Salamandridae > Triturus > Triturus cristatus. The sequence continues at coordinate 691,454,064 of NC_140580.1, forward strand.
CAGTGGCCTGCAATATGAGGGGTGGGTATATATCACTCCCAGCAGTGAACATACATGTGAAGGGTGGGTGCAGAGGACTCCCAGCAGTGGACAGAGACATGGGGGTGGGTGCATATCACTCCCAGCAGTGGACAGACATGTGAGCGGTGGGTGCAGAGGACTCCCAGCAGTGGACAGAGACATGGGGGTGGGTGCAGAGGACTCCCAGCAGTGGCCTGCAATATGAGGGGTGGGTGCATATCACTCCCAGCAGTGGACATACATGTGAGGGGTGGGTGCATATCACTCCCAGCAGTAGACAGACATATGAGGGGTGGGTGCAGAGGACTCCCAGCAGTGGCCTGCAATATGAGGGGTGGGTGCATATCACTCCCAGCAGTGGATAGACATGTGAGGGGTGGGTGCAGAGGACTCCCAGCAGTGGACAGAGACATGGGGGTGGGTGCATATCACTCCCAGCAGTGGACAGACATGTGAGGGGTGGGTGCAGAGGACTCCCAGCAGTGGACAGATACATGGGGGTGGGTGCAGAGGACTCCCAGCAGTGGCCTGCAATATGAGGGGTGGGTGCATATCACTCCAGCAGTGGACATACATGTGAGGGGTGGGTGCAGAGGACTCCCAGCAGTGGACAGAGACATGGGGGTGGGTGCAGAGGACTCCCAGCAGTGGCCTGCAATATGAGGGGTGGGTGTATATCACTCCAGCAGTGGACATACATGTGAGGGGTGGGTGCAGAGGACTCCCAGCAGTGGACAGAGACATGGGGGTGGGTGCATATCACTTCCAGCAGTGGACAGACATGTGAGGGGTGGGTGCAGAGGACTCCCAGCATTGGCCTGCAATATGAGATGTGTGTGCATATCACTCCCAGCAGTGGACAGACATGTGAGGGGTGGGTGCAAAGGACTCCCAGCAGTGGCCTGCAATATGAGGGGTGGGTGCATATCACTCCCAGCAGTGGACAGACATGTGAGGGGTGGGTGCACAGGACTCCCAGCAGTGGACAGAGACATGGGGGTGGGTGCAGAGGACTCCCAGCAGTGGCCTGCAATATGAGGGGTGGGTATATATCACTCCCAGCAGTGAACATACATGTGAAGGGTGGGTGCAGAGGACTCCCAGCAGTGGACAGAGACATGGGGGTGGGTGCATATCACTCCCAGCAGTGGACAGACATGTGAGGGGTGGGTGCAGAGGACTCCCAGCAGTGGACAGAGACATGGGGGTGGGTGCAGAGGACTCCCAGAAGTGGCCTGCAATATGAGGGGTGGGTGCATATCACTCCCAGCAGTGGACATACATGTGAGGGGTGGGTGCATATCACTCCCAGCAGTAGACAGACATATGAGGGGTGGGTGCAGAGGACTCCCAGCAGTGGCCTGCAATATGAGGGGTGGGTGCATATCACTCCCAGCAGTGGATAGACATGTGAGGGGTGGGTGCAGAGGACTCCCAGCAGTGGACAGAGACATGGGGGTGGGTGCATATCACTCCCAGCAGTGGACAGACATGTGAGGGGTGGGTGCAGAGGACTCCCAGCAGTGGACAGATACATGGGGGTGGGTGCAGAGGACTCCCAGCAGTGGCCTGCAATATGAGGGGTGGGTGCATATCACTCCAGCAGTGGACATACATGTGAGAGGTGGGTGCAGAGGACTCCCAGCAGTGGACAGAGACATGGGGGTGGGTGCAGAGGACTCCCAGCAGTGGCCTGCAATATGAGGGGTGGGTGTATATCACTCCAGCAGTGGACATACATGTGAGGGGTGGGTGCAGAGGACTCCCAGCAGTGGACAGAGACATGGGGGTGGGTGCATATCACTTCCAGCAGTGGGCAGACATGTGAGGGGTGGGTGCAGAGGACTCCCAGCATTGGCCTGCAATATGAGATGTGTGTGCATATCACTCCCAGCAGTGGACAGACATGTGAGGGGTGGGTGCAAAGGACTCCCAGCAGTGGCCTGCAATATGAGGGGTGGGTGCATATCACTCCCAGCTGTGGACAGACATGTGAGGGGTGGGTGCACAGGACTCCCAGCAGTGGCCTGCAATATGAGGGGTGGGTGCATATCACTCCCAGCAGTGGACAGACATGTATGGGGTGGGTGCAGAGGACTCCCAGCAGTGGACAGAGACATGGGGGTGGGTGCATATCACTCCCAGCAGTGGACAGACATGTGAGGGGTGGGTGCAGAGGACTCCCAGCAGTGGACAGAGACATGGGGGTGGGTGCATATCACTCCCAGCAGCGGACAGACATGTGAGGGGTGGGTGCAGAGGACTCCCAGCAGTGGACAGAGACATGGGGGTGGGTGCATATGACTCCCAGCAGTGGACAGACATGTGAGGGGTGGGTGCACAGGACTCCCAGCAGTGGACAGAGACATGGGGGTGGGTGCAGAGGACTCCCAGCAGTGGCCTGCAATATGAGGGGTGGGTATATATCACTCCCAGCAGTGAACATACATGTGAAGGGTGGGTGCAGAGGACTCCCAGCAGTGGACAGAGACATGGGGGTGGGTGCATATCACTCCCAGCAGTGGACAGACATGTGAGGGGTGGGTGCAGAGGACTCCCAGCAGTGGACAGAGACATGGGGGTGGGTGCAGAGGACTCCCAGCAGTGGCCTGCAATATGAGGGGTGGGTGCATATCACTCCCAGCAGTGGACATACATGTGAGGGGTGGGTGCATATCACTCCCAGCAGTAGACAGACATATGAGGGGTGGGTGCAGAGGACTCCCAGCAGTGGCCTGCAATATGAGGGGTGGGTGCATATCACTCCCAGCAGTGGATAGACATGTGAGGGGTGGGTGCAGAGGACTCCCAGCAGTGGACAGAGACATGGGGGTGGGTGCATATCACTCCCAGCAGTGGACAGACATGTGAGGGGTGGGTGCAGAGGACTCCCAGCAGTGGACAGATACATGGGGGTGGGTGCAGAGGACTCCCAGCAGTGGCCTGCAATATGAGGGGTGGGTGCATATCACTCCAGCAGTGGACATACATGTGAGGGGTGGGTGCAGAGGACTCCCAGCAGTGGACAGAGACATGGGGGTGGGTGCAGAGGACTCCCAGCAGTGGCCTGCAATATGAGGGGTGGGTGTATATCACTCCAGCAGTGGACATACATGTGAGGGGTGGGTGCAGAGGACTCCCAGCAGTGGACAGAGACATGGGGGTGGGTGCATATCACTTCCAGCAGTGGACAGACATGTGAGGGGTGGGTGCAGAGGACTCCCAGCATTGGCCTGCAATATGAGATGTGTGTGCATATCACTCCCAGCAGTGGACAGACATGTGAGGGGTGGGTGCAAAGGACTCCCAGCAGTGGCCTGCAATATGAGGGGTGGGTGCATATCACTCCCAGCAGTGGACAGACATGTGAGGGGTGGGTGCACAGGACTCCCAGCAGTGGACAGAGACATGGGGGTGGGTGCAGAGGACTCCCAGCAGTGGCCTGCAATATGAGGGGTGGGTATATATCACTCCCAGCAGTGAACATACATGTGAAGGGTGGGTGCAGAGGACTCCCAGCAGTGGACAGAGACATGGGGGTGGGTGCATATCACTCCCAGCAGTGGACAGACATGTGAGGGGTGGGTGCAGAGGACTCCCAGCAGTGGACAGAGACATGGGGGTGGGTGCAGAGGACTCCCAGCAGTGGCCTGCAATATGAGGGGTGGGTGCATATCACTCCCAGCAGTGGACATACATGTGAGGGGTGGGTGCATATCACTCCCAGCAGTAGACAGACATATGAGGGGTGGGTGCAGAGGACTCCCAGCAGTGGCCTGCAATATGAGGGGTGGGTGCATATCACTCCCAGCAGTGGATAGACATGTGAGGGGTGGGTGCAGAGGACTCCCAGCAGTGGACAGAGACATGGGGGTGGGTGCATATCACTCCCAGCAGTGGACAGACATGTGAGGGGTGGGTGCAGAGGACTCCCAGCAGTGGACAGATACATGGGGGTGGGTGCAGAGGACTCCCAGCAGTGGCCTGCAATATGAGGGGTGGGTGCATATCACTCCAGCAGTGGACATACATGTGAGGGGTGGGTGCAGAGGACTCCCAGCAGTGGACAGAGACATGGGGGTGGGTGCAGAGGACTCCCAGCAGTGGCCTGCAATATGAGGGGTGGGTGTATATCACTCCAGCAGTGGACATACATGTGAGGGGTGGGTGCAGAGGACTCCCAGCAGTGGACAGAGACATGGGGGTGGGTGCATATCACTTCCAGCAGTGGACAGACATGTGAGGGGTGAGTGCAGAGGACTCCCGGCATTGGCCTGCAATATGAGATGTGTGTGCATATCACTCCCAGCAGTGGACAGACATGTGAGGGGTGGGTGCAAAGGACTCCCAGCAGTGGCCTGTAATATGAGGGGTGGGTGCATATCACTCCCAGCTGTGGACAGACATGTGAGGGGTGGGTGCACACGACTCCCAGCAGTGGCCTGCAATATGAGGGGTGGGTGCATATCACTCCCAGCAGTGGACAGACATGTATGAGGTGGGTGCAGAGGACTCCCAGCAGTGGACAGAGACATGGGGGTGGGTGCATATCACTCCCAGCAGTGGACATACATGTGAGGGGTGGGTACATATCACTTCCAGCAGTGGACAAACATGTGAGGGGTGGGTGCAGTGGACTCCCAGCAGTGGCCTGCAATATGAGTGGTGTGTGCATATCACTGCCAGCAGTGGACAGACATGTGAGGGGTGGGTGCACAGGACTCCCAGCAGTGGCCTGCAATATGAGGGGTGGGTGCATATCACTCCCAGCAGTGGACATACATGTGAGGGGTGGGTGCAGAGGACTCCCAGCAGTGGACAGAGACATGGGGGTGGGTGCAGAGGACTACCAGCAGTGGCCTGCAATATGAGGGGTGGGTGCATATCACTCCCAGCAGTGGACATACATGTGAGGGGTGGGTGCAGAGGACTCCCAGCAGTGGACAGAGACATGGGGGTGGGTGCAGAGGACTACCAGCAGTGGCCTGCAATATGAGGGGTGGGTGCATATCACTCCCAGCAGTGGACATACATGTGAGGGGTGGGTGCAGAGGACTCCCAGCAGTGGACAGAGACATGGGGGGGTGTACATCATTATCACATGACCACAACCCCATGGGTGTATGTAAGCATCACTAACTGTGGACAATGATGATAGTGCCATAAGAACACATCACTGACAGCAGTGTCCCACTTCCAGGAGGATGGATGTCACTCCACCACTGCATGACACACCACATGAGGGTGTGAGGACAAATAACACATGCATACCCACCCCTGGCGGATGCAGCACAATACACACACTGAGATCATGCCAAAAGACTGTATAGTCAGTCAGTCAAAAATAGCTTTATTCTGTTAATAGTTAAAACCATCAAAGCATACAACAAAATTTCATTGGCAAATAGTTACAATCAAAATAATCTACAAAATCTATTCAGACAAACACACGATTAACAATATTTCATAAATACAAATTTTAAACAAATAATTGGCGAACAATCACATTAAAAAGTATGTCAGCCCTAAAATTATAAAATTGTTATATTTTCAAGAAAGAAGAGCAAAACCCAAATCTCCAACTATCGAACAGACTTAAAAATGTGGGAAGGATTTACAAAGCTACATTCGATTTCTACATCTAATAGCCCCAGTAAGATAGCTGGCTACTCCGAAACATACCAATGGAGAACCTAGCATTTGTAGATAGACCAATGCGGGCCTCACTTGCTCAAAATGGCAGTTCTTGAAGATAGGGCAAATGAATTTCTTATGTTGTAAAGTATAAAATGTACAAAAGAAAACCATATGCAGCGTATTTTGTTCTGAGGCATTATCACAAGGACAGGGACCCAAGGTACCCTCTTTAAAGAAACCCTTCGGGTGAGCTAAAAGCCAAGGTAGCATGCCGTGTTTAAACCTTGTCAACAAAAACAGATGGAATGAATTATTTATATAGGTCAAGTATGGCTGAATCTCTCTGCCAATACTTAACATGACAAAACTCCTAACAGACGGCTTGCCCACTTCCCCATCTTCCCTCAGCAACCTTGCCCTACACATGAACTGCGACTTAAAGGCTTTTATTTCTAGTTTGCTCATCGCGCTTGGACTATCAAATAAATCCAAATAGCCAAGTATCTCTAAATTGGATTTAATGTATCGCAGCCAAGGAATACACAAGGCTTTATCGAGGGCCAGACAATCTTGAATAATGAGCTGGTTTAGGCTTGGTGGATGCTGAGCCCAAACTCTTAACCAACCCATTAATGGGGCAACAGAGATCTGATCAGTTAAGTACCCAGCCCCCAAATCTTCATGGATATTAAAAACTGGAGCAGATGCGGGTAATGACAGCAATTTCCGGAAGAAGGCATTTTCTACTAATTGAATCTCTACCGACGCCTTATAACCCCAGACCTCACTGCCATATAGGGCCATAGGCACGCACATGGCGTTATAAATCTTCATAATCGCGGGCAAGGGTTTACAACCCAGCCGTTTTGCAAAGCCCAACAGGGCTCCTGTTGCCCTAGCGAGAATATTCTTTTTCTGGGCACGTTGCATGACCCAGGATCTCCTATCATCAAAGATGATCCCCAAATATGGAAAGGTCTGCACTTTAGTAAGCTCCTGCCCATTACAGAAGAATTTTGCCTTTTTTGCCCCCCCACAGCCAATTGTCATAGAATGTGATTTTTTAAAATTTGTTACTAAATCCAAAGAAACCATAAAATCGTTAAATCCATTTAAAAGGGTTTGTAGGCCTCTCGCAGTTCTTGCCAGCAAAACCGTGTCATCCGCATACAATAAAGCAGGAATCAATGTTGTACCTGCTCTTGGTATATCTTTACAGAGTGAGGACAAGACATCCCCTAGTTTATTAATATAGAGCGAGAAAAGCAAGGGCGCAAGCATACACCCTTGTCTTACCCCACGCTTCACCTGCCAAGCTTCTGATAGATTCCCATCCACGCTATAGCGGACGGCAGCAGTAGTATCCTCGTGCATAAGTGCCAAAAACGCAATCAGCACAGGATCAAGCCCCATCACTACCAGGGAAGCCCATAGTTTTTGCCGATATACAAGGTCAAAAGCAGTAGACAGGTCCATAAATGCTAAATGTAAGACCCCCTGCTTCGCGACCGTGTACTTCCCAATTATAAGGTGCAGATTGAGGCATTGACCCACAGTACTCCTTCCTTTTCTAAACCCAAATTGTAGGTCCGAGATAATGGAATTATCCTCCAGCCAAGTTGTTAGTCTGGCGAGAACAACTTTGCCCATTATCTTCATAGCGGAATCTAAAAGAGAAATAGGCCGATAACATGCCGGATCCTCTCTTAAGCCTTTTTTAAATAATGGCACTATCACAGCTTTACCCCAAGAATGGGGAGCACCCGCCTTCGATACAGCATTAAAAACTGAGGTTAAAAGCTTCGCCCAATACTTTGAATCTGCCTTATACAAATCTGCAGGAACACCGTCGGGGCCAGGTGCTTTGCCCTTTGCCATAAACTCGATGGCGTCCTGGACTTCTACCTCATTAAAATTGAGTTTCGATGCCAGATTAATATCCCCATAATTTACTGGATTTTGGTCTGGAATTTCAGAATAAAGCCCACTGAAATGAGCCACCCATTTATCTGGGGGAATAAAGCAGTCATTATTTGTGTTCTCCAATTCATTAAAAAGTGGACTGTTAATCACTTTCCAGAATTGGGTACTACTTTTTAAAACACTAGCGTTTGACAATTCCTCCCACGCCATATTTTTTAATTGAATTTTCCTTGCCTTTATTGTTTTTTTATAGGATCTTCTTGCCTCCACAATCCTACTGGCATCTTTCCCACTATCTTTTAATGCCAATAAGAGAGCGGAATGCGCACTACAACATGCCTGGTCAAACCAGTTTTTAAACTTCTTAGGTCTTGGTTTCCCATCGAGGGTTAAATTATCCGCTACCTGTTTAGTTATTCTCTCGAAGGCACCAAGAATATCCACTGGATTAGACTCTATTGCCAAGCATATATTTAAATCCACCAAATTACTATGATACAATTTCTCAAGAAAATCAATCGGAGTAATAACATCCCATCTCAGACGTCTTCCCTGTTTAATAGGGACTAAATTTAAATTAGAGATGGCAGACAGAGGATTTGACCTAGTCACAGCATTAATATTGATTTCCATAGACAGAGGATTATGATCGCTTAAGGCATTTGGAGTAACACGAAAAAAACCTATCCGATCCTTCAAAAGACAGGAAATAAAGATATAGTCAATAATACTATTGTGGCCCTGACCAGTAAATGTGGGAACAGGAGACAAAGAATCCTGCATCGGAACAAATAAATGAAAGGCAGATACAATACTCTCTAGGAACATCCCACCCTTAGAATGATCAAAGTGGGCTTCCTCCTGAGGGCAATAGACATGATTAAAATTTCCAAAACAATTGAGTTGGCATACATGAATATTAAAATCGCCAAAAAGTAACAAAAGATAAGGTGTAACATTATTTGCATCAAACTCATCCAAAAAAGTGGATAGTGCTTTTAAGTGTTCCAATTCATCCAACCTGGTGAATGAGTTATAGAAATTCACAACTAGTAGTGTCGGGAGATTATCACCTACTAATTTAACCGCCAATATATTAGGTGAACTAGTCACTACGAGTTCTGCACTATACAGTAACTTAAGACTAAATAGTAACAAAAGACCACCCCGAGGTCTCCACGACGACGAAGACACAGCATATTTATTAAAAGACTGATACCCATCTAAGTAATAAGGGTCTTTAGCCTCCCACGTCTCTTGCAAGGCAATTATATGAAAAGTAGAAAGAAAAGACTTCCAACATATATCACCTCTTTTCGCTCTCAGCCCAGCTATATTCCATGACAAAGTCGTGACCTTATTTACTGGTGAAGTTGCCCCCCCCAATCCCCTATCTTGTAACACAATGTTTCCTGTAAATAATGGCTGGGAGAAGGGTTCCACGGTCTCACCAGTTACGGAGACCCTAACAGTCGCATAACTAGATACACCAGAAGGAACCATTTCACTCTCATCTACTCGAGCACTCTTAGTTGTTATCTGATTAATGCCATCACCCTGAAATGTCATTCGAGATAAGGGACTATCACCAGGACCATAAAGATCAATATTATGATTAACAGTCGTCACAATCCCCACTTCTTCAGTGAGCGACCGACTAGGCTCACTAACAGGGGCCTGGATATGGGCTACACTAAGTCAGTCATTAGCATCCAGAGAACTGAGGACCTCATATCTATTACTAAGGGTCAGAGTCCTATTCACAGGGACAGAGTGAGAAGTAAAACCACTATTTCCAATCCACCTCTGAGTATAAGGTGGATAAAAAAAAACCAGCGGAAGGACATTGACATAGTCCTGATGTAGTCTGGTCGACCCTGCCTGTCTAAAAATGTTGGCTACCAAATCAGGGGAACTAAAGCTCACAACAACACAGTCACCCTTCAGTATCTTATTGGACTTCCCAACCCAGGGAACCTTTCTAACCATCTTAAAACACTCAAATAGGTGACTCCCCAAAACTGTCTTTCCTGCTAAAAAGTGGAGGGCTTTATTTCTTAAAGAGGACCAATTCTCTTCCTTCCCATCAGTAAGTGTCGGAACATTTGCCAGGATGACAGTATACGGGCAAGCCTCCGGTGGCAAATGCAAAGGGCGTTCTCTAAATACCTGAGTAGGGGATGAGCTTACTCTCCTTGTCATATCCCCAGATCTCAAATTAGCGCAACCAGGGGGGCCCACAAATACTGAGGGTGGATTAGTGGGGCCTGCAGCAGTGGTTACCATGGACTCAGCTAGGTCGGAAACTCTGGATATTACTCCACTTAAGGTGGGCCTCTCCAGTAAATTGCGATTTAGCAATAATGTTTCTTGGCCAGCTATGTGCCGCTCAATCAAAGTGAGTCTATCATCAATGTTATTAAGTCTATTCATAACTGGCAACAGAGTTGCTTATAATCGCTCACCCATAAGCTGTAATAAATCAGCCAGATTAAATCCAGCGGTATTTAAGGACCCCTGTTCAATATTTGCATCCAACCCATGGAGCTCATCACCCGGGGCCTGGGAGACCACAGTACATTCCTGGGGGACTAACCCATGAACAGACTTTAAGTTCCTTGGTTGTTTTGCTTTTTGGAGATTTCCATTAGGGCCTTTAATCGCTTTTCTTTTACCCTTGTTTATTTTGGTGGTAGTAACAAGAGAGGCTCGTGATTGCCCAGATCGTGTAGCTGGAGGTGAGAGAAAGAGACTAGGAGTGTTTTCAGATGCCAGTGGGACAACAACACTAGCTTCTGACGCAGACTCCACAGAGGAGGAACGACCAACCTGTCTCACATCAGTGTCTGTAATAGGTGCACCAGGTTGAAATTCAAAATTAGGCAGTGATAATGGTTCCAAAGAAATCCTCCTCTCTACAATTTCAATTTCTCTAGCAACAACAGTTTCAGCTTTCTTCAAAAATGCATCCAAAGTCCCAGAGCCCCCTTTTGCCGAACACTTATTGTTACTTTTAGCCATAACAAATACGAATTTACACAAATATATACAAGCGTGGCAGTCCAAATTTTGAAAGAGAGCAACCACTTTGGGCACAGCTACACACTAGCGTGCTAAATAACTCCTCCCAGAAACCTTAGTTGCTATACCAGCGTAACAAGGCTCCCAATGACCTGGAACACAATATACAGACTATACAAAAGCAAAACACTAACACCAAATACCGTATTGTGACCCCAAGCCGTTAGGGGGTAGCCCAGCCCAGCCTCTGCCAGCCCCAGACGGCCACAGACGGCCCGCCCTTTGCCCGGGTTTAGCCCGGCGCCGCCCGCGCGCGGTCCCACGATGCGGGGGGCGGAGTTATTTTAAAGCGCCTTCGGGCGTGAAATGCAGGGTGTCTGGTTCCGGGAGTATTAGCAAAGGAGCCTGGGTATTGTAGTCTGGTGAACCCTCCACACAGCGGTCGCCGTATATCCCAGTGCGACGGCGGGAGGGGAAAGATCTGCACCACAACAAGGACTCGCCAGCCCCCTGGAAAGAGCAACAGGTAAAGGAAACACCACCGTCAGTATAGTGCGAGCGAGCAGGGAAACCCGCTCTGCCGGGGGCGGAGTTATTTTAAAGCGCCTTCGGGCGCGAAATGCAGGGTGTCCGGTTCCGGGAGTATTAGCAAAGGAGCCTGGGTATTGTAGTCTGGTGAACCCTCCACACAGCGGTCGCCGTATATCCCAGTGCGACGGCGGGAGGGGAAAGATCTGCACCACAACAAGGACTCGCCAGCCCCCTAGAAAGAGCAACAGGTAAAGGAAACACCACCGTCAGTATAGTGCGAGCGAGCAGGGAAACCCGCTCTGCCGGGGGCGGAGTTATTTTAAAGCGCCTTCGGGGGCGAAAAGCAGGGTGTCCGGTTCCGGGAGTATTAGCAAAGGAGCCTGGGTATTGTAGTCTGGTGAACCCTCCACACAGCGGTCGCCGTATATCCCAGTGCGACGGCGGGAGGGGAAAGATCTGCACCACAACAAGGACTCGCCAGCCCCCTGGAAAGAGCAACAGGTAAAGGAAACACCACCGTCAGTATAGTGCGAGCGAGCAGTCATGTCACTGCCTACTAAACTAAGAGAGCCAAAGGGAACACACACTGTCAGGCACATCCCAGGACTGATAGGAATGTTCAGGTGCTGGGCCAGCCACCAAGATGTTGTCTCTCATGGAAGGACTAGGGTGGAGTTCCCACAGATACAATGCCCACAATTGTGAGTCAGGTGCCCAAATACCCTGCAGAAAAAGTACCATTTGTGTGCTAGGCCGCGAGTACAAACATGCATAGTGCTGAAAAGGGAGAATTTCTCCATGAAGGCATTTCAACATACTCATTACACAAGTACAGTGACTAGCAAGGATGGCACAGATGATGCAGCCGGAGACATTGCTGAGCAGACATGGCCATAGTTGAAGGGATCCGTCACCAACAAAGGCAATGTAGACACAGGTCAGCACAACAATTGTGCAACTCTTTGCAGGGAAGATGTCAGGTGCCACAGAGGAAGGAACACTCCTTGGGACAATGTCTCAAAACCAAAATAACACACACTACCAATGATTCTTTGCAGAGACCTTGTGATGGCACGCAGAAACCATAGTCCACCTCATGACCATCAGAGTAGAACATTTCTCAGAACCATAACACATTACCACAACACCAACTCCAGGAGCCTCAGCACCAACATCAATACCTGAAATGCAATAGTGTGCAAAGTAAAAATAAAATGCTTTATTCAGCATTAAAAGAAATAATGAATTGACACTATATACAAAGGCCAATGGCCAGTCCACAATAGAAGTCCTTGGGGGGACACATGGGCACACGTCTCCCCTAGCTTGCCTGCACATTGGAACCCTCAGGTTCGTCGACCGGGGGGAAGGGCATCATGTGGGGAAGGACCAGGCACCGCAGGGACAGGAGGGTGAAGGGCAGGTGTGGTGGGTGCAGGGGTGGACGTCTTCAACGCAGGGGGTGGGCAGCGGCAAAGGTGGATGTGAGCACATCGCTGCACACTGCTGCCAGGGCATCCAGGGTAAGCCCTGCACCGGAAGAAACCCCAGGGCCAACGGAGGGGGGGTGGCCGAGGGATGGGGTGCAGCACTCGTGGGGGAGGTGGTGGACAGGGGGGGGACTTGACTACCCTGCCCGGGGACTTCCTCGCCCGCTTGCAGGGTGGTGTCACAGTGAGGGTGATGGGCAGATCTTCGGATGTCAGTTTGGCAGGGGAGCCAAGGGGAGTGCTTTTGGAGGGACTGGGTTGTGAGGCCTGCAGACTCAGACTGTGGCTGCGTGTATGTCTTTTTGCCCGTGACCCAGTGGGTGTGCCTATATCCCCCTAAGTGTGCGTGACAGGAGGTGTGCGCTTGCCCTTACTTGGTGGTGTGCTGCCTGTGTCTGGTGGGGTGCGTGCTTGGGAATGTCTGGGTGTGCATGGGACAGGTATGGGAGAGGGAAGTATGGATGGGGCTGAGGTAGGGAGGGGACGAAGCGCTGCAGGAGACTCACTGCTGCCGTCAGTGAAGAGTCCATGGACCGCAGAAACCTGCGTTGTTCAGACATCGATGCTGACATGCCCTCCATGAATGACACCATCTGTGTTAGCAGTGTGGTGTGGCCATGGAGGACAGTCAACACCGATGCCTGCCCAACCTGCAACTGCCGCAGTATGTCCACAGACTCTGCACTGAGGGCAGCAGGGGTGACAGGGGCAGGGGGTGTGGTGCCTGTCCCGAAGGAAACATGGTGGTGCCCTGCACGGACAGAAGGGACCGGAGCAACTGGGAGGGCGGTGCTGGGAATGGAGGAGGCGGGGACAGATGTTGGGCTGCTGCCAGGTGTTTTAGCAGCCTCCGCCCCCTTGATGAGGTCAGCCTTGGACCTGTCTGCGTCGTAGTTGGAATCGCCACCAGACAGGTCCTCTGACTGACTCCCCTCGCCCTCCGTGCCACTGGCTCCCACAGACTCGCCAGCACTGGTGGCACTGGTGCTGGGTCCCTCATCCAGGTCCGTGCAGGTGTCTCCCTCGGTTTCCAATGATGATGCTGTGGGCAAGGTGAAGATACAGAAAAACATCAGTCACCTGCATACATCTGACACATGAGTACAAAAACAATAGGTCACAGTGCATATCAGGCAATGCATCATGAGTAACAGCTAGATTACTCCGCACATATGTAAGCCCTGTACTCCCCAGTTGGTAGACCCACCATGGCACTTGGACACAAGGAACAATAGGACACACCAACCCAAAACTTGAATGAGAAAACACTGAGTAGCTAGTGTCTGGGAACAGGTGAGCACAGCAATACAATGAAGTCATGCCACCTCTTGTTTACCCTGAAAGAAACAGTAGTGGTGCACCCAAGGCAAAGTAACACACCTCAATACCAATTGTGTCCCCACACTCAGAGACCTGTAAGTACTTTGGAACACAAAACGAAAAAAAGTTGGTCCCTTGGGAATCACAATACTTGACACAATCGACATGGTCAGAATGTGGGAATGTGCCATTTTGTGAACAGAACACACATGTGCCTTCATAACAGATGGCTCCCAAGGAGGTGCACACAAATCTACATTTACCCAGTCATTGAAGAAGCTGGCAGCCTTCTTTAAAGAAGCCACTGTTATAAAGAAATATTGTTGCAGAAAGTACATATACATGGGCCCACGGAGGGCTTGATGACTTGACACTCGTAAGTTGGTATCACCAACAACCAAGGACTTACCCAATTTCCACAACACTGGGGGAACATGTATATGTATAATCTGAAAAACAGCCTCATTAGAACAGTGCCTTCTTTTAAATTGTGCCAGCGTGTTCCCTGAAAGTGTAAAGGTGGTTTGGTGTGCACTTCCTTGGGAGACATCTGTCATGCAGGCACATTATTGTTCTTAACAACAAAACATCAAACTAAAGCATAGAAAACATGAAGACCTGTTGACAAGTGTTGTGAGTGCCAAGGTACAATACCTTGTGAGTGGCACACATGTCCAAACCCAGGACAATGCATGAGCTAATGGGCCGCTATTGTGTTGTAAAAAGGCATACCTGCACTGAGGAGACACCCCCATGGCAAGCCAGAATGTCCACACAGATGTCAGCACACAAAGACCAAACTACGTAGCATCTTGACCACACACTGGTGCAAAAAATGAATGAGCAGGAATCATGTATTTAAACAACTGACACATGCTGCAAAGCACAAACATTAAACCCTGCACAACATCACTGGGACACTGCATGTTGAGTCTCTGTCCAGCCAATTATCACACACAGGTCAGACCTGGCAAGGAGACATAAGGTCTGGCCATGTAGGCCTTGCCCGCACAAATCCCCCATACCTGAGACAATGTGATTGAGACAGATCAAGAAGTGACACCTCTTAATCAGGCTTTACTAAAATGTGCAGCAAGAATTCCCAAATGTACTCCACATCACCTCCTGAGGCTGCCAACACATATTTGTGACTAACAACCATCGACAGATAGTTGTGAATAGACACACAGGCACTGCCCAGTGTGAGTATGCACAAGCCAAATGGGGTCTCCCTGTCCAGTGGACACATGTAGCACACTTTGGATAAATACAAATGAAGCCAGGGAACAATGCCACAGAGGCAAACATATGCTGAACACACTGAGAATGGACACAGTGTTGGATGACATACATGATTACGAGGCAAGGGTGTCTCAGAGGACTGTAGTGGGCACACTGCTCCTTGTTCCTGGAATGATCTGACTGTAACATGAGCATCCGTCCTGGCACTATGCATATCTCCCACTCATGCACATCATGTCTGAGGCCACAACATTGGTCATGCATGCTGCAAGGGTGTTCATTTGAAACCTCACACTCCCATGTTGAGACTCATCATCAGTACCAACAAATATGGACCCCCAACAGAGTGAACAGGACAGAGCACAGGCAAGGTAACAACACATGTCACAGACCACCCTCCCACATGATGCAGAAAGCAATGTGCAATTGGATCAACTGGCAGGCTAGATGACCATGTGCAATTGTGATTACACACAGACCAGGGAACACATGTCAAGCAGGGGAAGGGACGAATAAGAGCACCGGTTGACTTTGGGGAACAGAATATGCACTGCACATATAAACCCTGGCAGTGTTTCCAGCCTACAGAGCACTTCCAAAAGCTGGGGACACACAACACAACAAACAGTCAGGTACCTACCCCCTCCTTGCTGCTGTCCCTCCTGTAACTGCCTATCCAGGTCAGGGAACACCACCGCCAGGACACGCATCATGTGGGTGGCCAGGCGTCGGCGCCTGCCATGGGGGCGTGGAGGTGAGAGCTCCAGCTGGACCCGGGCGATCCGCCGGGTCCAGCACCGGATGTCCTGCCACCGCTTTCTGACTTGGGCTAGGCACCGACTGCGACCCCCCGCCACTCTCACGGCCCTGACGATCCACTTCCAGATCCCCCCTTCTCGTAGGCAGTTACCTGTGAGGATGACAGAGTAAGACAACATCACTACACCTGCTCCATGTCACACAGACACACATTTGAACATCGATGATATGTTGAAAAGGGCATAGGATGCTGCCAAGGAATCCCATCTTACTCATATCGACATTGGCCTCTGTGATAGCCCCAATGCACTACATGGCATTGAAACTACACAGGTGGCAGGAGTGGTGCGACACACTCCCTGATCATGGCACACACTGTGCATCACATGCAACACCAGGCTGATGGACAGCACCTCAAAGAAGTTACATGCCCCAGCCCACTGACGCAACCTCAGCAGAGTTCACAGACACACACAGGTACAGATCAATCACCTGCCATTGGCAACAGCGGATACATACCTCACTCTGCACATGTGCCACTTGCTTGTGGGGTGTCACAGGTGTCGGTCTAGCTCAGCAAGTCAGACACACAGCACGGCATACTTCTCACATCAGATGGGTAGAGCTGTTGCCTCCTCCATGCAGCTGTGGTGCAACACTTCACATAGACACTCACCCACATGACAAGGAACCTTCACATATCAATGTTCAGGAGGGCGTACACATCACTTGGACACTCTCACCACAGCTCCCCTCAACTCATACACATCTGTGGGTACAGTCACCTGTCACACCGGGGGGACCACTGAATCACCTCAGGACAATAGCCAAAAAATGCCACCAAGGATTTGCCAGGCTGAATGTGTCATGCACTATGCAGTGAATGTCACAGTAAGCACAATGCAAGTGAGGAGTGCACACAGGAATTACTTCATGCTCTGCATGACAGACATAAGCCTTTCCCTCCCCAGGACCCACTCTAAACCTCATTGCATGTCTGTCACACCTGGACACAATACCAGAAGTGACAGCCACGAAAAAGGTGCACAGTCAAAGGTAGTGGGGTCAGCACTCACCTGCTCCCCTGGTCTCCCATACAGGCTGGGGTACTGTGGGAGGAGGACATTCAGCAAGGCCTCATTATCCTCAAGTGTGAATGGTTGGGCCCTCTCCACAGTCCGCGACATGGTGCCAGAGGAAGCACAGACAGCAGCAGTGTGGTTGACAGGAAAGTTGTGCAGGCAAGAGCCCTTTCATGGGTTCTGGCTAACTTATATCTGTCTTGCTGGGGGCTTTCATTTACAGGAGTACAGAGTGATTGGTCAGACTCATTTGCATCCTACGTTTCCTCCAATCCCTTTAAACATACACCAATGACACGAATTTGCATGGTTCAAATTTTGAGCATCATAGCAAGGCAAACACCACTTTGCAACATTGTAATTTTTGGGCCAACTTACTTTTCAAGCCCACACGATGGCCACATTGCAACTGAAATCTCTGTATCCATGACAACCAGCATGCATTTTGGGCCTAATACTTGTCCCCTATGTAATTTTTGATAAAAAAAAACATGTACGGTGCGTTTCACATGTACCCGTACATGTACGGCACCACTACAATAGTGATACGGACCGTACACATGCTCTGAGAGCCTGTGTACGGTCCGTATCACTTTAGTAGTGGTGCCGTAGGAGTACGCGTGTGTGTACGGTCCGTAACACACGTACTCCTTCGGCACCACTATTATAGTGATACGGACCGTACATACACTCTGAGAGCGTGTGTACGGTCCGTACCACACGTACTCCTACGGCACCACTACTATAGTGATACGGACCGTACATACGCTCTGAGAGCGTGTGTACGGTCCGTACCATGCGTACTCCTACGGCACCACTATTATAGTGAGATGGACCGTACACACGACGTGTGTACAGTCCGTAACACGCGTACTCCTACGGCACCACTACAATAGTGATACGGACCGTGCACACGCTCTCAGAGCGTGTGTATGGTGCGTTTCACACGCTTACACTGGTGATAGAAGGCGCACACGAAAGGAATGGAGGTCTCCGACTCGCACAAGGCTGTACATCAAGTCATTGTCATTGCAGACTTTCATGTGCAGGGCCTAGGTGTGTCAGGCAGTGAAATTGCACATGTCTCCTCATGTAGTTGCACAATTGATGTGTGATGACCTGTGTACACATGTCATGTGTGATGGGGCACTATGTGGCACACTTCCCCTTCACACTTTGCACATGTGTGCCTGTGGTACAAACGCGTCAAGCACATCATCACTGGTATGGCACAGTCACCACCACCCGCAACTGTCCCCTGATGCCAGGGACAGGGACACTAACAACTGACATTTCACAATCAGCGTTCCCTGATGTGACTATGTCATGTGTGTGTCATGTGTTCCCATGAGCTTACTGTTACTGTTCCGTCAACTACATCTGCTGTTGCTGCATCCAACGTGTGTCTGTGTGGAGATGGGCATGGCACACATCTACGCACACCATGCCACATGTGGATTCCCACGTAAGCAGGGTCTGTATGCATCGGACATGATACTTTCACATGAGGACATATCTGCGTCGTCTCAAAGTCTGTGTTTTCTGTTTTCACGTGTACCCCTTCATCGCAATGTGTGTGATTTGTACATTTGACATTCCATGTGACCTGTGCGTCTAGCTTGCCGTCAGCTCTCTGTATGAGATGACATCCTTTAAATGCAGCTATGTGGATGTATGTCACTCCTGTGATGTCTCTGGCTGTTCACTCAGACTGGACTCAAGCTCGTTTCAGGGCATGTCATGTAGACTTGCCAATCAACGGGTGTATCTGGCTTTTCGTAGGAGTATCACCAAGCTAGCATACGTGTCCTGGATGTATTGCACACACCAGACTCTGTATTTAGCAGATGTGTAGTAGCAGTTGAGCATGTGCTCTGTTCATTGACATTGATGTTGTTATGCTCTCAATCTTTGTCATTCATCACAATTTTCTGCAGGGCACCGCCTGTCCCCCGACCAATGCCAGACTTGGGTGCCATGAGGGAACGTGCCTGCATCCGACGTTACAGATTCACTCAACAGTTGATTGAGGACTTGACCGCCAAGGTGGCACCACACCTCCAACCGCGACACAGGTATCCCACTGCGCTGACCCCCAAGATGAAGGTGATGGCAGCCCTAAATTTTTTTGCCACAGGTACGTTTCAATTCACCATAGCTGATGTTGGTGGCATGTCACAGACAATGTTCAGCCGTGTCCTGCGTGATGTTTTGGCAGCCATGATGAATTCATCCATTTTCCGACTCCTGAGGAGTTGACAGGTGTCAAGGGTGATTTCTATGCCCTGGGAGGGATGCCCCATGTCATTGGGTCCATTGATGGGACACATGTGGCTTTGGTACCACCACAGGCACAGGAGGTAGCCTATCTAAACCGTAAACATTACCACTCTAAATGCCCTTGTGGTGTGTCTTGCTAACATGCTTATTTCCCATGTCTGTGCATGTTTTCCAGGGTCAGCACACGATGCCTACATCATGAGGCGTAGCAGGGTGCCACAAATGATGCTGCTGCTGCACAACGAATGAGCATGTCTTTTTGGTGGGTATACTCTGTTTGTCCTGTGTGTTGCGGTATCTCTGGCTCTTACGGCATCTCCTGACCCACTTATTTACATGATGTTTCCATGTAGGGGACTCTGGCTATCCCAACATGCCATGGCTGATGACGCCTCTCCGCAACCCAAGATTAGCTGCAGATCACCGGTACAACAATGCACATGGGCAGACCAGGCGAGTGATTGAGAGGACGTTTGGCCTCCTGAAGAGCCGATTCCGGTGCCTTCACAAGACAGGCGGGTCCCTCCCATATGCACCGGCGAAGGTCTGCAAAATCTTCCTCGTGTGCTTCATGCTGCACAACATGGCAGTGGAGAAGGCAGTGCCACTCATCCTGGAGCAGGATGAGCAGGAACATCCACCCGTGGAGGATGAAGGGCTTGGTCACGAGGCAAGTGAAGAGGAGGAGGAGGAGGAGGATATCCGGAGTCAGCTCATACGCAACTTCTTCTCATAATGGTGAGTCACTGGGTCTGAGTGTGCACGCTTGTAGCCTTGGGTGGCATGTGTTGCAATGTGTGTGTCCAGCTGACTGTATGCTAAGTGACTTAGATGTGTGTTCTGATGTGTCACTCGAGTGATGATGTCATTCCACACATTTTAACAGGGACACTTTCCTTTAAATTTGCATGGGGACAACATTGTTCCTGTTTAGTAAATGACCATGTATGTGGAGAAAAATCTTTTTAGCTGACTTCTTGTGTGTCTGTCATTCCCAGGTTCTTGCGCATGTTGTCTGCTCGTGTCATCGTTGTCCTCCTGCTATTCCTCATGAGTATTGCAACGTGTGCTGAATCAGCGTTCCATGCACGGACATGGGGAAATTTCATTTTGGGTAAGGATTGCAGCAAGGCATTTTGGGGGTGGTACGTGTTTGGAATGTGTGGGGACTGCTTCTGTGCATGTTGTGTTACCATGCATACATGTTGACTCACCATGGGGCACATAACATGTAGCATGACTCCCATGAATTGACAGTCACTCTTCGTGACAGTCATCTGTAATGGTTTTTGGACTCTGATGAAGGCATCAATGTGTGTAAAAATTCCCTCTGAAACATACGGGATGCTACGGGTGGACATAGTGTGGGACATCCCCATGACGGGTTCAATGGGGAATTGCAGCCTCTCCGTGTGCAGCAGGAGGTGTTTGGGTCATCCCCTTAACGTGTGTGCCAGTTCATTTGGATTTACAACATCCCTGTTGTGAAGGGGGTGTCCAGCGTAGGTCCCACATGTTCAGTCAAATGACCTGTGAGTCTGTTCATATTGATGCATTTCCCTCAGTGTGAGCTTGAGTAATAAAGGTGTTCCTCACCCTCCGAAGTGCCTCATCTCTGTCAATGCAGGACTCTTGCCACTTTGCATGCGTCACCTCTGGCATAGTTGTCAAAGATTGTGCATATGGGTGTATGTGTAGTTCGGCAACATGCATGCAGTTCTTAATGGATAATAATCTCTATTGTGCATGAAGTCCATGGTTGTGTATGTATTTGGGCAGGTTGCTCCCACCAACGGGCCGTCAACGCCTGTTGAGGGTGTGTCTCCTGTGCGCAGCTCGGCCTTCTGTTTCCTGATCCTGTGTCAGTCATCTTTGGTGATTGTTCATCCATTTTCTCTGGGTGAGCCATGAGTAACCTGACACTCCTTCCTTTACATGCACCTGTTGCAGTTGTCCTTTCTGATATCCTTGTCTTTGTGTGCTACTTTTGGCCTAGTTTCCAGTACATGCCGCCTGCTGCTGCGTGCCCTGCGGCAAGGGCCCACCAAGTTCCCCGATTCTGCAACCCACACGCCTCCAAGATGCTCCTCCCTTCCTCCCTCCACCCATTAATTAGGCTGTCATCAGCTTGTCTGTGCCACTGTTGCAGCCAGGCGGTGCCAAAGGCAGGACCGTCAGCGCACGCAACGTGCACATTGCACGACCCTCATGTCCTTGCATGACCCACATCACACAACAGTCTCATGTTGCAGCCACCCTCCAAGCAATGTCCAAGCGAAAATCAACCGCCTGCTCTCAGGCATAGCCTAAGCGCACACACCACACCTTTGCATGCTGAGTGTGCAACTCCAACTGCCTACACAGAGCTGCCCCGCCTTCCAGGCCCTGTCACTCCAACCAGGTCATGTCCCTCCTACTCCACACCAGCTCCGTCCAACAGCACGCCATTGGACTCTATTGCCTCCTCAACACAACAGGCCCACACATCACCATCATGACAGTGACCTGGATGAAAGCATCCTCAGCACACAACTTCTTCATTGCCATCTCAGACGGATACAAGAGCACCCGCAGGGACGGCACTTAACAATCCCGGAGGATGAATTGATATCTATTCCCAAGTACGCACTCAGGGTCACAAATCCGGTTTGGCACAAAACCCCTGCAAACCCTCAGAGTAACACTCATCTACAGATCTCCAGGCCTACATCCTCAATTCCGCAAAGCCATCAACACGTCCATCGTCATGCACGCCCTCACATCCACAGGATACATGTGGCTGTGGGCCAGGAACTTCTGGCTGGATGAGAACAACACCAGCATCCATCATGGGTCCATCCACATTAGCATCCACATCTCCGACGGGCAACACACTGCCACACCCCCCCACTACCATTCCCACAAAGATGCTTGATGTAAGTCAACACAGACATGCTGTGTGGGACACTGGAACCAACTCCACCGCCACACCCTGCAACCTCACACACTGGATCAGCAACTGATCCAACAATATAGCCACGTTGACGGACTTTCCTGTGACGCACATCAACAATTAAGCCACATGGGACAAGGCAGACCAACTGGACTCATACAAGTGAAGCAGGACTCCTGTGCACAGCTTGCAACAAAAATAACCATCAGTGGCCTTAAAACCCTGGAAAACAGCACACACAGCCATCACCATATCATCAGCAAGAACAATTGGAGATCCTTCAGATGGGGACGAGGCCAAAAAACGGCACGACATCAAGGAGCTCATCAGCATCGTGAGAGCACTGACATAAGCTCTCCATCCAAAAGACACCCCACTCTTGCAAGACTGAGCCAATCCCTTGCAACTTTCTACCACTGCAAGCTCATGGACATACACGCAAGCCTTGGCACACAGAGGCAGAACGCACTATTATACGCGTGACCAACCACCCTCAGGTTTTGGACTTCCATCATCAGCAGATACAACCCCCTGCTCATGTGCAACATCCCCTGGGGATCTCCATCAGGACCCTTCCCACACAACATCTCAACCACATAATTCCCCATCCTTGTAGCCCCGTCCAGCACGTCATGTATGTATCTTTGGAGTTAGCCACATTCCATGGTAGATAGAGGCATGCAGTGACCCAGGCCCTTCTTAGACAATGGACGGCAGGAACGCTGGCTCTCAAGGAACCTCACCGTGCTTCCCTAGCCAGCAAATGTCATCAGGAAGACAGTCAACGAGCAACTGACAAACTTTCTCCATGCAAAGAGCTCCAGGCAACCTGCACAAGACCGTCTTCCACAGTAATCACCCCACTGCAACCGTCATCATTGCCACCAACACCGACAACTTTGCCCTGCTCAACAATGGTGAGGCCACCCCCCTTGACCTCTCCACAGCATTATGCATGATGTGCTCACACACTTTCAGCTCACACATCTCCAACACTGGTATCCAGGGGATGGACCAGGATGAAATCACCAAGTGGCTCACAAGCAAGGCCATGAGAGTGGGATTCAAGCCTTCAGCATGTAGTACAGTGGCGTCATCTGGCACATGGCCCAGGGCTCATCTATCAGCGTGTCAATCTTCAATGTGTCCATGACCCCCCTCTCCACCATCACATGTGCACACAACCTCATCATCATCTCGTATGCCATTGACAGCCAGCTGCTCCTCACCACACAGCCGATGCCAGTTCCAACCTTCAAGAAGGCATGAGGTCCGTTGATGAATGGCTGAACATCAGCCACCTGAGGCTGGACTTGTACAGGACTGAGGTAATCATCTGAGGATTGTCCCCTTACAGCTGGGTCAACTCCTTGTGTCCCACCCACCAGGGCACTGCACCAGAACCCAGTGGCCACGCACACAAGATGGTGTGCATCATGGACTCGTCGCTCACAATTGCCATGCAACTCACCAGCATCTATTACTCATGCTGCAACACCCTCCGTATGATGCACATGACCCACAGATAGATCCACTCCAGGGCAAGACAGACCATCCCCCAGGTCCACGACACCAGCCGTGTCAACTACAGCCCCGCCCTCTACGGAGCAAGTACAGCCAAACTCCCGGAAATCTTGTCCACATCCAGGGTGCATCTGCACACCTCAGCTTCAACATCCCGCGCCCCAGCCACATCACCTTCCACCTGAGATAGCTGCAATGGATCACTGTCTGCTGCAGGATGATCTTCACACTCCTCACCCACACTCAGGAGGCAGTCCACAACCCCAGACCCCAAACCAACCTTGGACGTCTGTCATCCAAGACCCCGTTGGGCCAACTCCGTGCATCCAACCTTGCCCTGGCCAACATTCTTCACATCCACCGAAGTCCAGCATGCAGGACATAGTTCTCCCACCTGGCTAAACATACCTGGGACTCCCTCCCCGGGCACCTCCACATGAGCCATGACCTCTACACCTTAATGATGCTGTTCCAAATTGGTCTGTCCGCACAGCATTGCAAGTCCCCCCTCTGCAGCTTGAGGCCATCACAGGTGAGTATTGTGCTCCATGTCTGTATTGGATGATACATTGTGACCCATGTGTGTCCTGTACCGGACTCAGGTCCCAGGGTATGGATGGCTGGAGTTAGTTCAACACTCAGGCATAGTTTGACATTTCCCCACACATATGTTGTGGACTTATGCAAAATCACTGCAACATCTGATTAAAGAAATTTAGTTTTATTCTCGGTGGGGGGCGTCTATTGTGGGTAAAAATAGGTGCTATACAGTGTGCCTAGAATCCAAAGTTCACAGGGGGAGATGGGATCCTTTGCATTTGAAGTCATCAGAGTCCAGAACACAGTGTTTGTCATCATTGGTCAGACTGTGACCAGCAAGTCCATGTGGCAGAGAATGTCAGTGAATGAGGTGCTGCTGTTGCGCATGAAGGCCAAGTGCCAGGCCAGGTGACCTGGGAGATGTGGATGGTCCGCTGCCTCTCACGGTCTTCTCCGTGGATGACCCACCTTCCTCGTGGGACCCTCAGAAGCAGGCCTTGACGATGTTTGGGACGCTCCGTCGGACGAATCCTCCTCCTCCTCCCTCCCTGTGTCTGGTGTTGGTCTTCGCCTGGTGGCACAGGGAGGGTTGGCCATGTTGTCAGCGATCCGACGGAGTGAACGGCTTTTGTCCGTTTGCACCGCCAGGAGCTCAGCCAGTCTTGCCTCCATCCGTCCTTGGTGTTGTTGTTGACTGGTGTGTTGCTCGGCCTGCTGGTTCCTAATCTCTGTGAGGGTCTCCACTACCTGGCTGATGGCCCTTGTGTCACGCCGGTATGCCTCCATGATGTTGCGTATGTGTGACATACCGGTCCCTTCAGCTGGCTGGTCAGGTTCTCACCTCCGCCTGCCTCCACTCCCACCACCCCTGCCCACATGAGCCTGGCCTGCCGTTGTGGGCACATCGGGTCTATGGGACCCCTGAGGGATGGCAGTTGCGGGGTTGTCTGCCTCCTCTTGGGTGCCCGGCGAACCTTGTCCCTCCAGGTCAGACTGGCTCAGTTGTTCAGTGCGGGCAGGCCTCCCGGGTGTCTCCTGGGATGTGGCAGGAATGGTGGTGGTGGTTGGCACAGATGTACTTGAGGCAGATGCTGCAGGGGCTTGGACACCAGAGTGTCCAGGTGGGTTGGGGTCATCCGCGGAGTGTTGAGAGGCGTCGCTGCCAGTGGGATCAGGTTCCTCCCGAGCCTGGGACTGTGATTCTTCCCCCCCATTGTTGGGGGGAGATCCATGACGTTGCCCTGTGTGTGAGAGAGAGACAATGTTAATGCTGTTTCATGCGACATCCATGTTTCATACATATTCAAGTTGGCACAGTTCCTCCAGGTAGTTGTATGTGCCTAGCATTCCCCTCACTGTTCACTTGTGGATGGGTATGTTGCGTGGGACAGATTGATATGTTCTCCTGAGTGTTTGACATGTAGATTTTTGGCTTGGATGCTTCTTTGGTTATGGATTGATCTTGTTGTGTCACATGTCCATTGTGAGAGTGGGTAAATCCATTGCCTGCCCCGGGGGTGTGTGCTTGTGTAAGGGGTGTGTGTGAGAGAGAGACAATGTTAATGCTGTTTCATGCGACATCCATGTTTCATACATATTCAAGTTGGCACAGTTCCTCCAGGTAGTTGTATGTGCCTAGCATTCCCCTCACTGTTTGTTGGAAGGCGGGCCTCGGGGGGTCGGAGAGACCACCCAGAGGGGCCCCCACACTGCACGAAGTAGCCGAGCGCTGCTGAGAAGCCTCCGGGGAGAGGTCCTTCTCCTATAACGTACTAGCACAGTAACACCACCACACAGGACTCAAGGGGATTCAGCAAGACGAGCAATTCTTTATCAGTACTTATGAAGTTACGATTATCAATATTTACAAGGGGGGGATCGAGAGATCCACAAGAGTCTCAAAGTCTTTGGTAGGGACGGGGTAGTGGGGCAGTCTTTAGCAGCAGCTTGGTACGAGGGTACCTGGGGCCCAGTTCTTATCCCCACGCCGGAGGGCCTCCGGATCTCGGAGGGGTCGAGCCGCGACGGCGTCAGCAGGGCTCTGGTGTTCAGTCCGTGGAGTTTGAGTCGCGACCAGGTCAGCAGGGCTCTTACAGTGTCTTGGTTCAGCTCGAGCCGCGACGACGTCAGCAGGGCTCCGAGGGAGGTTTCAGCGAGGTTGGGCCGCGACAGCGTCAGCAGGGCTCCGATGTTCCGTGAGGCTTCGTGACCTCAATAAGGTGGAGCCGCGACGCAGTCAGCAGGGCTCGTGGTAGAGTTTCAAGCAAGAGTTCTTCTCCGTTGGGTCGGCCGCGATTCAATCAGCAGGGCTCTCGACTCCGGGAAACAACTGCTGTCCTGTTGCAGGGTCGCTCCAGATATAGGTCTGGAGCCCTTTGATGTCCGGACCCTTGCGCCCGGGGGGGAGGAGAGGCCGGGCCGGGAGAGGCCAGACGCCCAGCGGGAGAGGCGCCAGGCCCAGGAGAGCTGTGGGGCGATCGCACCTAGGTGTGGGAGGACGGTTGGGGGTCCCATCGATACTGCCCTCCGCCGGGAGTGGGGAAGTGTTCACGTGGTACCCCCTGGCCAGTCGGTGGTGCCTGGATGTCGGGGCTTGCTGGGGCCGAGGCCGGGTTGAGCGGAGTCACGTAGGCTGGCGCGCAGAGTCACGTACAATCCAAAATGGAGGAGCCCCGAGGTGCAGGGGACCTCGTGCGGCTTGGCGAGGGGGAACAGGACCACGCCACGAGGCCGGCTCCAACAAGCGTCCCCCCCAGCTGAAGGCAGGGAGAGTCACCCATCTCCTTGGGGATTCTCCTCGTCGAGGCGGAAGAAGCGGGATAGGCCGTCGGCGTTGGCGTGGTCATTGCCGGGCCGGTGTTCGACGGAAAAGTCCATCCCTTGCAGCGAGATGGACCACCGCAGCAGCTTGGGGTTCTCGCCTCTCATCTGCATTAACCACCGCAAGGGCCGGTGGTCGGTTTGAACCCGGAAGTGGGTGCCGAAGAGATAGGGCCGGAGCTTCTTGAGGGCCCACACGACAGCGAAGGCCTCTCGCTCGATGGTGCTCCACCGCTGTTCCCGGGGCAATAGCCGTCGGCTGATGAAGGCCACGGGTCTGTCGAGTCCCTCCGCGTCTGCCTGGGACAGGACGGCCCCAATTCCATATTCGGAGGCGTCCGTCTGCACAACGAACTCCTTGCTGTAGTCAGGGGCCTGTAGCACGGGGGCAGTGCACATCGCCGTCTTGAAAGTCTCGAAGGCCGACTGGCAGCGGGGTGTCCAGTGCACCTTCTTGGGCTGCTTTTTGGACGTGAGCTCTGTGAGGGGGCCAACAATGCTCCCATAGTCTTTGATGAATCGCCGGTAGTACCCGGTGAGGCCCAGGAAGGCCCGGACAGCTGTCTGGGTGGTGGGGGGTTCCCAGGCCTGGATGGCATCAACTTTTGGTTGGAGGGGAGCCTCCTGATCGCTCCCCACCTGATGGCCCAGATAGGTCACCGATCCTTGACCTATCTGGCACTTGCTGGCCTTGATCGTGAGCCCGGCCCTTTGGAGGGCGGCCAGGACTGCCTTGAGGTGCCCCAGGTGCTCAGCCCAGTGGTTGCTGTACACGGCAATGTCATCCAAATAAGCCGCGCTGAAGGCCTCTAGCCCGGCCAGAACCTTGTTCACCAGTCTCTGGAAGGTGGCCGGGGCGTTCTTCATGCCGAAGGGCATCACCCGAAAGTGGTAGTGCCCATCAGGGGTGGAGAAAGCGGATCTCTCTCGGGCGCCGGGGGTGAGCTGGATCTGCCAGTACCCGGCAGTGAGGTCAAAAGTACTCAGGTAGCAGGCTGCTCCTAAACGGTCGATGAGCTCGTCGGCCCGGGGAAGGGGATAAGCATCGGTCTTGGTAACAGCATTCAGACCCCGGTAGTCCACACAAAATCGTAGCTCCTGGGGATTGCCTGGGGCGGCGGCCTTCGGTACCAGGACAATGGGACTGGCCCACGGGCTGTCGGAGGGCTCGATGACCCCGAGGGCCAGCATCTTTGCCACCTCGCCCTGGATGCAGGCCCGCACCCGGTCGGGTACTCTGTAGGCTCGGTGTCGCACGGGGGGACTATCCCCAGTGTCGACGTCGTGGACGCACCATGGGGTCACCCCCGGAGTGAGGGAGAAGAGGGCTGCAAAGGGCTGCAACAGCTGCTGACAGTCGTGGCGCTGCTCCGGGGTCAGGGAGGAGGCGATTTGGACGCCTTCGATGGACCCATCGTGGTCGCTGATCCGCAGGAGGTCGGGTAGGGGTTCGGAGTCGTCTTCGCCCCCATCGTCGGTTGCCAGTAGCAGGCTCAGTTTGGTCCGGGCAAAGTGGGGTTTGAGCCGGTTAGCATGTAGGACCCGGAGGGGGTTCCGGGGGGACTCTAGGTCGATTAGGTAGGTGACGGGGCTCTTCTTCTCCACCACCTTGAAGGGCCCAGTCCATTTGTACTGGAGGGCGCAGGGGTCAACCGGGGCCATGACCCAGACTTGCTGGCCTGGCTCAAACTCAATGGTAGAGGCGTTCCGATCATACCATCGCTTCATGTCCTCCTGGCTGGCCTCGAGGTTGGCTTCGGCCAGGGCTCGGAACCTGTGGGTCTGGTTTCGTAGGGTCAGGAGGTATCGGTATACGTCGGGAGGGGCATCTTGGGGCTTCGTCTCCCAGCCCTCCTTGACCAGGCTGAGGGGTCCGCGGACCGTATGCCCATACAACAGTTCGAAAGGGCTGAACCCCAGGGACTTCTGCGGGACCTCCCGATAGGCAAACAGGAGGCACGGCAGCAGGACATCCCATCTCCGCCTTAGGGGCTCTTCCAGGCCCTGGATCATTCCCTTTAAGGTCCTGTTGAACCGCTCGACCAGTCCGTTCCCCTGAGGGTGGTATGGGTTGGTGAATTTGTACGTGACCCCGCACTGCTGCCACAGGGACCGCATGTATTTAGAGATGAAGTTCTTACCCCGGTCGCCCACCACTTCTCGGGGGAATCCCACTCTCGAGAAGATCCCCATTAGGGCCCGGCCCACTACGGGGGCCGTCACAGTCCGAAGCGGGATAGCCTCAGGGTACCTGGTTGCGTGGTCCACGAGGACCAGGATGAAGCGGTGACTCAGGGCGGTCCGGGGGTCCAGGGGCCCTACAATGTCTATCCCGACCCGTTCGAACGGGGTGTTGAACGTTGGAAAGGGCTGGAGGGGGGCTTTGACCCGCCCCCCCGCCTTCCCGCTGGCTTGGCAGGTCTGGCAGGACCGGCAGTGGTTGTCCACGTCTCTCCGCATCCGGGGCCAGTAGAAGTGGGTCACCAGGCGGCTGTAGGTTTTGTCCTGCCCCAGGTGCCCGTCGAGGGGCACATCATGCGCTAGGTTAAGGAGGAACTCCCGGAATCGGAGGGGGACCACCAGCACGCGACTGGCCCCCAGTTCTGCAATCTTCTGTTCGCTGTACAGTAGGCCCTCTGCCCAATAGACCCAGTGCGTTCCGGTCTGGTCACCGTTGGCCTGCGAGGACGCCTGCTGTCGGACCCCTTCGAGGGAGGGGCAGGTCTTCTGTTCCTGCTGGAACTGCTCTCGGGTGGGACCCCCGTCATGGCGCCATTGGGCAAGCGCTGGGAGCGCTTCGTGAGAGGCGATTTCGTCTGGGGAGGGTTCGGTGGATCCGGTATCAGCGTCCGCTTCTCCCTCGCTGGAGGCGGGTGGTGGCGCGGGCCCCTCGGGCCTGGTGGGGTCGGATGCTATGGGCGAGCGTGGGGCCTGGGTGGCCATGGACCGGGAAGTGGCGCAGGCCCATTCGGGTAGCCCCAACATTCGGAGGTGCTCTCGCCGCTCCACCTGAGCCCAGGGAGAACTCTCTAGGTCGTTCCCCAGGAGGCAGTCCACCGGGGCGTCGTCGCGGACAGTCACCTTTAGTATGCCCGTCACCCCTCCCCATTCGAAGGGGACCTAGGCCATCTGGCACATGCTTTCGCTGTTGTCGGCCGTCCGGACGGGGCATAGTACATTGGGCAGGATCTGTTCGGGGGTCACCAGGTGGCAGCGGACAGCGGTGACACTGGCTCCGGTGTCACGGAGGGCCTCGGCCCGTTGTCCATTGATAGTGACCCACTGCTGGTACTTCTGGGTGTTGCTCGGGATGGGTGTTCGGGGCACCATTTCTCGGCTGCCCAGGCAGACCAGGGACATGGCCGCCGGCTCTCACTGAGTGGTTCCTCTGTTGAGGGGTTCTTCCTCTTCCTCCCCTTCCCCCAGGGCGGCAGCCGCCAGCTCTCGGGGCGGGGGCCCGCCGGCCCCACTTCTTCGGTTCATGGGGCAGGCCGGGTCGCAGGCATAGTGTCCGGTTTGTTGGCAGCCGTAGCAGGTTATCGAGGGCCGGGGTCCGGCCCGGGCTGGTGCCGTCCCTCTTCAGGCCAGGCTCGGGGAGAGGTGTTGCTGAGGCGGCCCTCGAGGCGGACTTCGGGGTGGCCCGGCGGGGATGTCCCGATTCCGGTTCGACCCTCCTCCTCCGCCGCGCTCGCGGGGAGGTCCGGTGGTGTTTCTCTGGTACTCCCCCATCGAGTTCCGGGGGACTCGGGTGTTGACCCATCGATCGGCCTCGGCGGCGAGCTTCCGCGGTTCGGTCAGCTTGCTGTCGAGGAGGTGTTGTCTTAGCTCCACGAAGCAGTTATTGGAGAGGTGTTCCCAAATAATGAGGTCGACCAGCTGCCCGTAGGTGGTGACCTTGCTACCCTTGATCCATCCTTCTAGGGCCCTGCTGAAGAAGTCCACATATTCTACCCACGTGGTACCGGGGATTTTTTTGCAGTCTCTGAAACGTTGGCGGTACATTTCCGCGGTTAGTCCGTAGCGGGTGAGCAGGGCCTACTTCATATGGTCGTAGGAGGTCACCACCTCTTCTGGTAGCTGGAGCAGGGTGTCTCGGCCCTCGCTAAGGAACCGCCCCCACAGGCCAGCACCCCAATCCTTCCGGGGCACCCGATGGGAGGTCATGGCCACCTCGTACGCCTTGAACCACTGCTGGATGTCGTCGTTTTTATAGTATTCTTTGACGACATCTTTGGGGATAAGCACCTTGGCTTCGGCGGGGGGTGGAGCGTCTCTATTACTGGGGGTGCCGGTCTCCCCCTTCTGGGCCTTGAGTTCGAGTTCTTTGAGGCCCCGCTCGTGTTCAAGGGTCAACCTTTTTTCTTCCAATTCTCAATGCCGCTTTTTCTCCTCTATCTCTTCCTGCAGCCGTAGCTGTTCTAGGGCCATTTTCTTTTCGGCCAGCCGGAGTTCGCCGTCCAGCCGAAGTCGTGCAAGCTCTAGTTCGTGGGTCCGGACCTTCTCCCGCTCTTGTATTTCCTCCACAGAGAGGCCGGTTCCCAGGCTGTCTCTCCCTCCGTTCGCCGGGGTCGGTGCGGGTGGTGTGGCTGCATTTAGGGGCAGGGGCCCTTCGTTCTGGGAGGGGTCCGCCTCGGACTCTATCCAGGTTCTCAGGGCTTTCTGCATCTCTTCCTTGGTACCTAGGCCGGTGGTTGCAATGCCCTTGTCTTTGCAGAACTGTTTTAACTCTTTGTGAGTATACTCTTCCAACCGTTCTGGTTGGAACTCCATGGTCGCGGTGGTTTCCTGGTTGCTCATGGTCTCTGTTCGTCTGGATGGATAGCGAGTGGGTTACTTGCTTGTACGAACTGCGTTCGGCTCGTATCCCGTCGCTGGCCACCAAATGTTGGAAGGCGGGCCTCGGGGGGTCGGAGAGACCACCCAGAGGGGCCCCCACACTGCACGAAGTAGCGGAGCGCTGCTGAGAAGCCTCCGGGGAGAGGTCCTTCTCCTATAACGTACTAGCACAGTAACACCACCACACAGGACTCAAGGGGATTCAGCAAGACGAGCAGTTCTTCATCAGTACTTATGAAGTTACGATTATCAATATTTACAAGGGGGGGATCGAGGGATCCACAAGAGTCTCAAAGTCTTTGGTAGGGACGGGGTAGCGGGGCAGTCTTTAGCAGCAGCTTGGTACGAGGGTACCTGGGGCCCAGTTCTTATCCCCACGCCGGAGGGCCTCCAGATCTCGGAGGGGTCGAGCCGCGACGGCGTCAGCAGGGCTCTGGTGTTCAGTCCGTGGAGTTCGAGCCGCGACCAGGTCAGCAGGGCTCTTACAGTGTCTTGGTTCAGCTTGAGCAGCGACGACGTCAGCAGGGCTCCGAGGGAGGTTTCAGCGAGGTTGGGCCGCGACAGCGTCAGCAGGGCTCCGATGTTCCGTGAGGCTTCGTGACCTCAATAAGGTGGAGCCGCGACGCAGTCAGCAGGGCTCGTGGTAGAGTTTCAAGCAAGAGTTCTTCTCCGTTGGGTCGGCCGCGATTCAATCAGCAGTGCTCTCGACTACGGGATACAACTGCTGTCCTGTTGCAGGGTCGCTCCAGATATAGGTCTGGAGCCCTTTGATGTCCGGACCCTTGCGCCTGGGGGGGCGGAGAGGCCAGGCTGGGAGAGGCCAGACGCCCAGCGGGAGAGGCGCCAGGCCCAGGAGAGCTGTGGGGCGATCGCACCTAGGTGTGGGAGGACGGTTGGGGGTCCCATCGATACTGCCCTCCGCCGGGAGTGGGGAAGTGTTCACGTGGTACCCCCTGGCCAGTCGGTGGTGCCTGGATGTCGGGGCTTGCTGGGGCCGAGGCCGGGTTGAGCGGGGTCACGCAGGCTGGCGCGCAGAGTCACGTACAATCCAAAATGGAGGAGCCCCGAGGTGCAGGGGACCTCGTGCGGCTTGGCGAGGGGGAACAGGACCACGCCACGAGGCCGGCTCCAACACTGTTCACTTGTGGATGGGTATGTTGCGGGGGACAGATTGATATGTTCTCCTGAGTGTTTGACATGTAGATTTTTGGCTTGGATGCTTCCTTGGTTATGGATTGATCTTGTTGTGTCACATGTCCATTGTGAGAGTGGATAAATCCATTGCCTGCCCCGGTGGTGTGTGCTTGTGTAAGGGGTGTGTGTGACAGGGCCTGCTCATGGGTGTAGTGTGATTTGGCTGTGGGTCTCCCAGGTGATGTATCTGTCCCCTCATGGTGCATGCTGCCATGACAGTGAGTGTGAGTTCCTGTCCTAGATATCTGAGCTTGTGGTGTTGGTGTTTGAGTTTACAGTGGTCACAGGAGGGCCTTGTGCTGCCTACAGCAGGCCAAGTGTCAGCTACCTTGTCAGTACTTTGCCAGTCCCTGTGCATTGAGGATGGTGCATCGGTATGTACCTGGGCCATATGGGCTGAGGGCAATGGTGTCTGATTCAGAGTTGAACAATGTGTTTGGTGAGACCCACCCTCCCAGCATCCAGGACATCCAGTCTTGGGTTTGTGCTTCGTGTAGCCTGGGATATGGCATGGCCTTGCTTTGTGGATGGGGCATACACATGTTAGTGATATGAGCGTTTTTTTTTAGTGTGGTGCTGTCCGGTGAGGGCTTGGGGGTAGTTGCGTGCATGTGGTATAGTTGGGGTGTGGATGCCATTACCCCCATGTTACGTAAGTTGTTTGTGTACTCACCAGGCTCTGCAACTCCTCGACTTTGTGTACTCCCACGGAAGCAGGGCCATCACCTTCTCCTCCCAGGGATGGTAATGTACTGGTCTGCGGGGCAGCCCACCTCCAGTGATGTTGCTCTGGGCGTAGTCCTCGTTCATTTTGCGCTTGACTGCCCTCCGCAGATCGTACCACCTGGCTTGGCATTCATTCCTGGTCCTTCTGATGGGCGCAACATCATTCACCCTATCGACGATCCTCTGCCACAGGCGTGATTTTTCGGCTATGCTGGACTGTCTGACCAATGTTCCGAAGAGCTGTGGCTCGACTCTGATGACTTCGTTGAGAAGGATGTCCAGCTCCTCCCTTGTGAACTTTGGATTCTTGTCTGTGGGCATGGTGTGGGGTGAAGGTGTGGATGGTTGTGGGTGTGTGGGTGTGAATGTGAAGGTGTGTGTGGGAATGTGGAGAGGGGGTTTGTGTGAAGGAGTGTGTGTGAAGGTGTATATGTTAAGGTGTATGTGTGCAGTTGTTGTGTGGAAATGTGGATTTTCCTGATCAGTTATGTCCCCTATCTTGGACCCCAACGGTTCTATATGCATGTTACAAGTACATGTATGTTCCCTCCAGTTCCAGTTTCTAAGACGCAAACATATGTGTGTCTACGGTCGACATGTTCTCTGTCAGATCCGCCATCGATGGGCTGGATATTCGATTCCTAAGTATGAAAGGCCACCGACTTTATATGGCTAAGTTACTCCATTTTTACAGTTCAGGCAAGTAGGCCCGATTCTGTCCTCAAAGCCTTTCCCTGCTCTCTGTCTCTGACAGCTTCAGCTTGAGCTCGCATCTGTATCCATGAACTTTGTCCTACTCCCTGTGCAGCTAACGGTGCCTGCCTCGGCCAGTTTTCGCCTGCCTGCCAAGAAGCTGTATTTCACCTTCGAATTATCTATTTTGCTCTTCTGCCGATGCATTCCTGTCTAGTGATTTAGGTAAACATTTCCTTTAGCTCACAAGCAAAGGACTCAGCCTTTCCGTCCTCCTGCAAGTGATTCATAGCCCTGCTGCCATGGAAAGTTTTCTGCCCCTCGCATCTCATATAGACACTTAGACGCTTGTACACGCACACACAGTTAGTATAGAATAGATTCTGTCCGAGAGTCCTTCCTTGTGGATAACATAGTTCTCTAAACATAGGATGTTAGATATGATTTGGGATTAGGTTGACTTGACCCCCCAGACTTCTCGTCTCCACATGTAGAGCTAAATGTCAAGTCCCTTCACCCCCTAGTTGCACGTCACTCACACGTCATGCTGCTGCGCGCGCATCTATACCAAGTATTATCTTATAGATCCACCTATGTCTGATAATCCTAACCAATCATGTTTCTTTTATTCCTTATTACGCCTAGTTTCGATTACGTACCTGTTATGTCACTTTTCTTATCAAATGTTACGCCTTCTACATTCGTTTCATTGTAATGTACTTATTATAAAAATGCATGTCTGTCAATAAAGTATTGTACTTCACTTCCTGAACCCTCGTGGTGATGGAACCTGAAGGCCGCGACTCGAGTCGGCCATTTTTGATGGAATAAAGCCCATTTAGAAAACCTCTTATACCACGGATTCTGCCTCTTGTTATTTTGAGCTATTTTACTTTATTTTAAGATTCCGTATGAAATTCAGTCCGGTAAAGAAGATTTTATTTACCACATAATGGCGCCCGAATAGGGACACTTTCTCATCTCACGCGCCGGCGGTGCGTTGCAGGCCCGGTCTCCTGCCACAGCTGGACGGACCATAAACGCGTACCAGCAGGATTTCCTGTAAGCTCCCTCCGGTCAAGCGGGGGCGACTGAGGCTGCGATCAACCCAGACGAGGCGGTGAGAAGTGCGAAGTATCCCGACCAGAGCCTAGCTGAGAGAGCAAGATCCGAGGTATACAGAGGCCCACCAGGTTTCTCGTAATCCCGATGTCCAGAGGGTCCGCTGTCCGCAGTCATCGAGTCCTGTCCATTCTCTGAGGCCTTCCGTTTCAAGGAGCTACTCGGTGAGTACCATCGCCGGGGAGGCGTGTTGACGCGCACATAGGTTGTGCCGGTCAAGACGGATTTGGGTACACAAATCCGGTCTGCACTGTTTAGCAGTGTATATGTACTGTTTAGCAGTATATCAAGTATTCCGAAGTATGCAGTTATTGTCAAGAATTCAGCGTGGTGATTAGTTAGGCAGACTGTCATCATTGTCGGTCATTGTTAAAATATTTAATGTTCAATATTTAAAGTGTTTAAATGTCTTGCATATTGTGGTATGAATGATTGTTCATTGTTCACTGTTCATTATTGTGTTTTTCGTATTAAGTAAATTCAAGAGTAAGTATCAGATCAGTTGTCAATATGCCGCTTTTCTCGAAGTTAAGACAGATTACTACCAGAAAAGGGGTGCTTGAAGAAGCGGTTCCTATTCCTCCTAGGGACACTCCAGGGCATTTCATGTACCATAAGCATGGCTTAGATGCCATATTGTTTCTTGATCTATGGGTAGATTATACCAAGGGATTGCCGGAAAGTCAAAGGTGGCCCGTAGCGGGAACCTGGGATGCAGAGTGCATCATGAAAGTGGAGGAAGAGTTATGGAAAAGAAAGGTCAGACAATCACAGAAAGACGCTGTTGAGTTATGGCGTAAAGAATCTCATAGACGAACAGAAAAAGCACGTAGACAAGAAGAGAGGAGTAAAGAAAGTTCAAATAAAGCTCAAGAAAATCTATTAATTGAGGAAGGTATCCGAGTGAAATCAGAACAAGTAAATAGACAAAGAAATGCTCTTATGAATGGTATGTATCCCCTTCTAGCCGAAGGACTACCTAAGGCTGCTCCAGAGATGCCAAAAGACTTGCCACCCCCATTATTTCCAATTAAGGTACATCCAAAAGGGCATCCCAGAACCGCAGAAGATGTTTTTCTTTCCTCATATCTAGACGACGCAGCTCCCGAGTATGCTAACGCCGCACCACATAGACCGTCTGGTGTAGGGGTTCAACGTCAGGATCAGGTATCTGTCCCCGTGCAACAGCAAGTCCCGACACAAGCTTCGGCAAGCACATCTGTTTCCGCATCTGTCTCCGCAGTCGACTCTACAGAGGTATCGACACCCATAGTTGCTGTGTCACGTTCAACGAACCCATTCACACCCGACGCCCCAGATGGGGCCACGGGAGGTGCTAGCAGTACCTTTACACCACCCAGAATAAATAAACTTGTCTTTCAAGAGTCAGCACATTCACGTACACCTAAATTCGTAAGTGAACGTACGCTTAAAGAACTCCTTGTAAATTGTAGATATGACCCGGTGGTTGGTAAAGAGGATGAAATGGTCCTGGCATCATTACGTATCAGGCGAGCCGCAGAGTATTTAGCGAGGTTACCAGGGATGATTACGCATCTAGATAACATATATCATTTTGTTCAAACAGGACGAGATCCAGGATGTATTAACAGAGCTATGGAATTCCAGAAAGTAGAGATACAGGGGGAACTGTTACGTTTCCTCATAAACTGTGTGATCAGAAATCAAGACCGTCCGGGGGTAGACCCGAATGCAATGCTTATTCTTACAAAATGGAGTCAGAATATATCAGAAGGGAGACACGATAAGCAAAATTGTATAATAGCCATGTGCCGAAAAATCCGTAAAGAAATAGAGCGTATTCATGAAGAGAGATTGGGAACAGACGAGTTTGAGCAAGATGAAGTGTCCGAATCAGGGAATTCCGCAAGACAGTCAGAGACCATAGCCTATGTAGGCAGAGGAAGATCCTGTGAAAATACTAGATGTTTTTCTGATCCCATACACTCTGTATGTCCAAATAATAGCAGAACGTATCCGACACCTGTAATAAATCTGAAGTCTCCTGAACATTCGTTTCAAGCTGCAGATAAACTACTACGAGAACGAAGGGGTTACCACCTCCTCGATTCCATGGATGAGCAAGAATTAGCCAGATCAGCCGTTCACTGGATTGACAGTCCTGAAAAATACGGTGATGAGACCGTAGCACACACGTTTTTTAATCTCAGTACAGATGAACAACGTTTAGCTGGAATCTATATGATTCAGCAACTCCTCATATTATATAAGAGCCAACATGCTGACCCTGGTCCTTTACCTGATATATTAACGGAACTACTCACGAACAGATGGAGAGGTTCTAGTAACAAGCTAATTAAAGAGATATTAGTGTCACGTAAACAGTATGTCCTTTTTGTAAGTCCGGATTCTCTCTCGCTGCCCCGCAGGGAAAGAGCGCCGTACTATATGGATAGACAAAATCCCTTACGAGAAGTGCACCCAATAAAAGGCGAAGACAATGAGTTTCACCGTGTATTTGTTTACACACCCATATCAAAAATGGAATTATTAGAAATGAAGAAAGTAGTACCTAGTCATGATAAAGACCCAGCGGGTTTCCACCGAGAAATTAAAGACATGTTACTGATGGGAGAGTACACCTTTCCTGATATTATGACGATATTAAAGGTGCTTTTGCCTGCTGGCATTTATGAAAAATTGAAAGAAAAAGAGTGGGAAGTGGGAGACCAAAAGATAGACTGGACAGCATTAGCAGAGGAAGAAAGGGGCCGAACTGCAGGTTCAGGGCTCGGGGATAAAGTTAAACTGTTACCAGGTTTACTAGTACAGGTACTGCCACGTTTATTAACTACAAAAAAGGAAGATTGGGGTGCAATCACAGCCTGCAAACAAAAGCAAGATGAAGACACAAGCGATTATTATGCTCGATTTGAAAAATGTTTTGGTATAAATAGTGGTATAAAAGCAAGTAGTGACTCATATCCACATTTATTTGTGACAAAATTAGTGGAAAATGCATTGCCTCCAGTAAAGAATAGAATATTGAAATTCGAGAGTACCTGGCAAAGTAACACTCCGTCGCAAATGCTACAAATGTTACAGTATCATCACAATAGAATTAGGGATGAACAAGAACACGAGCATAGACGCATGAAGGATACAAAAATGAAAATGCTAGTTTCTCAGACAGTACCAGCAGATGGTCACAAAAAGGGTGTGACACATTCTGGTGATTCTGCAGTTCCTGTAAAGGGAACCTGCAATTACTGTAAACAACTAGGCCATTATGTACACGATTGTCCAGTCCTGAAACGTAATATAGCTACAGGTATTGCAAAGGAGAGACCACGATTAGTTAGACAAGATCAGAATGAACAAGGAGCTATGCAGCATGGACAGTCCATGCCAGCCTCACAGCAACCCATACAGTTTGTGCCAGCTGCACCACCGTTGCCTGCTACTGCCACACAAACCACAACACGACAAATGTATCAGACTGCACAGTATGAATACCCTGAGTATCAGCGTTACGCATGAACCAGCCTAGAGAGGGAAGTTGACTTACCGCTTATCGAGATCCCTGTAGATCAAGAAGGACCTTATGTACATAGTGAATTATTAGGTCAAGATAGAAAATTCTTACTCGATACAGGGGCAAGTCGAACAACCATAAAACGTAGTGAAGTTCCAGGGGCACCCCTCTCAGGCTCTCAAAATGTTTCCCTTGGTTTTTCAGGAAAACCTATTGTTAATGAAGTATCACAGCCTCTACCACTTACGATAGGACCTTTGACACGAACTACAGATTTATTGCTTACTAAATCATGCCCAGAAAATCTGTTAGGAATTAAAACTCTGAAAGCACTAGGATCCATAATATGTTGTTCTCCGGAAGGAGTAAGGTTGTTTTTACGTGATTTTAAAGGTCACTATGTGTCTAGAGACATGGATCCCCGACTACAGACTTTACCAGTACATCTATGGGCACAAGGCCCTACGGATGTTGGCTGCATGAACATTACACCCTATCGAGTCACACTGAAAGCAGGAGTGGTACTACCACGAATGCGACAATACAAGTTACCGCATGATGCTGTAGTGGCTTTGCTGAAAATCATTGATGAGCTGATTGTCCAGGGAGTAGTTGTAGAAACAGACTCCAATGTATGTAATTCACCGATAATTCCGATTCTTAAACGAACTGATCCTACTGCCCCACCAGTGTACCGATTGGTTATTGATTTGCGTGAACTAAACAAGTGTATTGTACCACAATTCCCTGTGGTCCCTGATATATCATCATTGTTGACAGCAATTGATTCCGAAGCAACATTCTTTACTGTAATTGATCTCAAGAATGCCTTTTTCAGCGTCCCAATAGATCCGGAAAGCCAATACTTGTTCGGATTCAGTTTAAATGGGCGCAGTTTTAAATTCTCACGCGCTCCCCAAGGATTCACAGAAAGCCCCAGCATCTACAGCCAAGCACTGAAACGAGAACTTGACAGTATCCACATGCCAGTCAATACTGCACTGCTTCAATATGTCGATGATCTGCTGATCACCGCGAGAAGCGGACCTGAATGTGAAAAGGCTTCTCTGACAGTTTTACATTTTCTAGCCGACAAGGGGCACAAGGTGTCTCCTTCTAAGCTGCAATTCTGTGTCCAGCGAGTTATTTATCTTGGTCACTCGCTGTCCAAGGAGGGAAGGCAGCTTACACCAGATCGCATCCAGTTAATTGCTAACATGTCAATACCCCAGACACAAAAGGAGGTGCGGGCTTTCATAGGCCTCACTTCATATTGTAGGCAGTGGATCCCTCAGTACGCATTTCTAGCAAAACCACTCATTCAGTTAACCACACAGGAGGCAGCCACATCGACTGTTCTCCCTTGGACTCAGGAACATACACAAGCTTTTGAAAGCTTAAAGAAAGCTTTATGTCAAGCACCGGTTTTAGCAACACCATGTTATAGCAAACATTTTACACTCTTTGTTACAGAACGCGAAGGTACTGCCTTGTCAGTACTCACTCAGGATCAAGCAGGATCACGCAAGCCATGTGCTTATTTTTCCAGTACATTAGATCCCGTAGCTCAGGCTTTGCCTGCATGCCTGAAATCAGTGGCAGCGACAGCTTTAGCAATCAGACAAAGCGATGCCATAGTGTTAGGACATCCATTGACAGTACAAGTACCACATGCAGTAGAGGTTCTTGTGAACCGAACACAAACACAACACTTGACCATAGCAAGACTTACCGGTTATGAACTGACATTGTTTCAACCACACATAGAGATCCGACGGTGTAATACATTGAATCCTGCTACACTATTACCTGTAATTGGAACAGACCCACTAGCTCATGATTGTGTTGAAATCATTGAAATAAAGACGAAACCTAGACAAGACTTGACAGACGTTCCATTGTTAGATCCAGACCTGACGTTGTATGTAGACGGATCGTGCATGAGAACAAGTACAGGAAATTTAGTGGCCGCGTATGCAGTCACAACAGACACTAAAGTTATTGAGACAAATTGTATAGATACTTTGTCAGCCCAAGCAGCAGAACTTATTGCTCTAACACAAGCCTGTATTCAAGCCACAAATAAGAAAGTTAATGTATACACTGACTCACGTTATGCATTCGGAGTTGTACACGACTTCGGCGTGCTGTGGCGAGAGAGAGGTTATTTAACTTCCCATGGTGCCCACATTCAGCACGGACCCCTCATTCATGCTTTGTTAGACGCAATACATCTACCCACTGCTATATCGATTATGAAATGTAAAGCACACACGAAGGTTACTGATACCATTTCTCAAGGCAATGATTTAGCTGACAGAACAGCTAAACAGACTGCTCAGAATCGCACATTAGACATGACAAAGCCAATAGTTCAGACACCAACACAGTGTATGACAATTAAGGATCCCGCACTTGACGTAATTGACATACAGACACATGCCACAGCAGAAGAAATAAAGAAGTGGACTGAACTAGGAGGGATCCAGACAGATCAAGGATGGATGACGAAGGAGAAATCTGTATGGTTTCTCCCTGATTCCATGGTTCAAGCCATTATAGCTACAGTTCACAGTCCAGCACATTTAGGAGAGAAGGCTATGCTAGACAGCATTCAGCACATTTGGTTCAACAAACATTTACGAGCAGCAGCTAAACAAAAAGTTCGTACCTGTATGATATGTTGTCAGTTTAATCCAGGAAAGAGTGTTCCCGTAGAGCAGGGTGGATTTCAGCCTCCTGACCATCCTTTTGAAGTCCTCCAGATGGATTATATTCAGATGGAACGTTGTCGAGGATTCAAATATGTTCTCGTAGTTGTCTGCGCTCTCTCCCGTTGGACAGAGGCGTATCCCGTATCAGATTACACTGCCCCGACTACTGCCAAGCAGCTAGTTCGAGAATTCTTCCCACGGTACGGTTTACCACGTGTTGTATATTCAGATAACGGTCAACCTTTCTCATCCGAATTAATGAAACATGTCTCACTTTTGTTGGGATATCAGTGGAAATTCCACTGTGTCCGACACCCCGAGGCAGCAGGTCTCGTGGAACGACATAATCAACTTTTAAAAATCAGACTGTCTAAAATATGTCAGGAAAAAGGTGTGGACTGGATAGTAGCTTTACCAGTTGCGCTATTTTACATGAGGATGGTAGCACACTCTCGAACAGGGCTATCCCCTTATGAGGTGATCTTTGGTAGACCACCGAATATGTGGGGGACGCCTATACCCCGTAAAATAACTGATGTTGACTGTAATATGCTGACAGATTACCTGGCTTCCTTGATGTCTGCACTACAATCTTGTCGTTCACAGGTAGTCGCAGCTTTTCCCGACAACACCGAGGTGAAACCTCATGATGTAATTCCCGGCGATTATGTTCTCGTCAGGAATTTCGATCGGAAAACCCAACTGGAGCCAAGGTGGAGGCTTCCTAAGTTGGTCCTGCTGACGACCAGAACAGCTGTGAAGATCGAAGGGAGAAAAGGCTGGGTGCATTCCAGCCATATCAAGAAATTTCATGGACTTCCTCCTGACACAAACAGTACTCCCCGTGTGTCTTCCCCCATTGACTCAAAGCTACCCTTGGCTGAGGCCAGTAGCACCGAACTCTATAAGCAGAAACTCAGGTCCAGATCCAAACTGTCGGACGATTTGATTGTTTAAGTCCTCTCCAAGGTGAAGCGGTTGAATCTGTCCCGACATGTATCCCTTAGGTCTGAATGATGTAGAGTCCAGAATCATAATGAAACGACATGCTTATTGTAAATTACTGCGTAGCCACTGTATTGTGACTTTATTAATTTTGTTTTCCTTGAGTTTTTTAATAGTTACTGCAAGTATATTGTTGCATGTGTATTATCCTGTTTCTAAACGTGCTTTCAATATAACTGATGAACATTCTTTTAGTGACCTACCCCCACATGAGTTGTCCTATAGACTTGCGCTGCGCAATAACACATTCATTAGTATGTTACATCATTCCCATCAGACTAGTAATGCCACCAATTGTTGGGTGTGTGGCCGACTCCCTCCCTATCAGAATAACAAAGGAGTTATGCCTTTCTTTCCACATCCGTTCACACACAATGGCTCCTGTGGAGCATGGTTTAGTTTATTAAATTCCATAGACCCAGACACAGCAGTTTATCAACAACATTGGATATGGGGAAATCTGAATCTAGTTTTATTCAAAGTCTGTCACCCCAATAAGGAGGGTCACCCCAGTAGAACAGGAACTGATTTAGAAAATGAAGTGTATAAATTAGGTAATTTTACGCCTAATCTTATGATTTTGAATGTCAAATCCGAAGTTGAACTAATTCTGCCCACTATGTCAGTATTTCCAGTTAAGGGTGAATTATGTGTAAGAAAAGTTGGTTCCATACATATGGGCCATAGCCAATGCGTTACTACAGTAGAATATAGTGATCAAGGTAAATCTTCATTTAGAGCTTCTCGCCATTCTTACTTTATATGTGGTCAGACTGCATATATGCGTCTGCCTCTAGATTGGGATGGTACCTGTTACATAGCATTCCTTTTGCCACCTGTTTTCCTAGCCCCCCCTGATTATTATCGAAATGTTCATTTAGTACACAATAGAGAGCGAAGAGATCTCCCAGTTGTCGATTATACTGAGACGGCATGGGACAAGTATGTAGATTTCAATAAAGGTATCTTTCCCTATATAGGTACAATATCAAATAGTAAGCTGATACGCAGACTAACCAAGACTCTTGAAGCTGTAGTAAACGAGACTATAGCCGCCCTAGGCAATCTGACAGAAGAACAATCAGTGATGAGAATTGTTGTTCTCCAGAATCGTCTTGTCCTTGACGTCATCCTGGCCGATAGGGGCGGAGCTTGCAGGGTCATCGGATCCAGCTGCTGCATATTCATACCAGAAAATTCGCCAT
Source organism: Triturus cristatus (assembly GCF_964204655.1). Taxonomy (NCBI): domain Eukaryota; kingdom Metazoa; phylum Chordata; class Amphibia; order Caudata; family Salamandridae; genus Triturus; species Triturus cristatus. The sequence goes on from NC_140580.1 coordinate 691,498,198, forward strand.
CTGTATATAAAGCTATAACACGCCTTCATAAGATTGTAAGCCAGATACACGAAAATCCAGGCACTTGGACGTGGTCCGGGTGGTTTTGGAGTGTGATATCAGCCTGGGGATGGAGAGTTCTATCCTTCCTAGGTATTGGCCTTCTTATGCTCTTCAGTTGTTGTTTATGCCTGCAATGTGGACCAGCGATTTGTGGTCTGTGTGCCACATCATGCATTCCATATCACAGTTCTCGTTCAAAATGCTGGAAGAAGAAGGAAGAAGAAATGATGCTCCATGAGCAAATCGATGGAATGATGAAGATTGATATCTCTTGAAGGGCAAGTAGGGGACAAGGAGGGAATGTGGAAATGTGGATTTTCCTGATCAGTTATGTCCCCTATCTTGGACCCCAACGGTTCTATATGCATGTTACAAGTACATGTATGTTCCCTCCAGTTCCAGTTTCTAAGACGCAAACATATGTGTGTCTACCGTCGACATGTTCTCTGTCAGATCCGCCATCGATGGGCTGGATATTCGATTCCTAAGTATGAAAGGCCACCGACTTTATATGGCTAAGTTACTCCATTTTTACAGTTCAGGCAAGTAGGCCCGATTCTGTCCTCAAAGCCTTTCCCTGCTCTCTGTCTCTGACAGCTTCAGCTTGAGCTCGCATCTGTATCCATGAACTTTGTCCTACTCCCTGTGCAGCTAACGGTGCCTGCCTCGGCCAGTTTTCGCCTGCCTGCCAAGAAGCTGTATTTCACCTTCGAATTATCTATTTTGCTCTTCTGCCGATGCATTCCTGTCTAGTGATTTAGGTAAACATTTCCTTTAGCTCACAAGCAAAGGACTCAGCCTTTCCGTCCTCCTGCAAGTGATTCATAGCCCTGCTGCCATGGAAAGTTTTCTGCCCCTCGCATCTCATATAGACACTTAGACGCTTGTACACGCACACACAGTTAGTATAGAATAGATTCTGTCCGAGAGTCCTTCCTTGTGGATAACATAGTTCTCTAAACATAGGATGTTAGATATGATTTGGGATTAGGTTGACTTGACCCCCCAGACTTCTCGTCTCCACATGTAGAGCTAAATGTCAAGTCCCTTCACCCCCTAGTTGCACGTCACTCACACGTCATGCTGCTGCGCGCGCATCTATACCAAGTATTATCTTATAGATCCACCTATGTCTGATAATCCTAACCAATCATGTTTCTTTTATTCCTTATTACGCCTAGTTTCGATTACGTACCTGTTATGTCACTTTTCTTATCAAATGTTACGCCTTCTACATTCGTTTCATTGTAATGTACTTATTATAAAAATGCATGTCTGTCAATAAAGTATTGTACTTCACTTCCTGAACCCTCGTGGTGACGGAACCTGAAGGCCGCGACTCGAGTCGGCCATTTTTGATGGAATAAAGCCCATTTAGAAAACCTCTTATACCACGGATTCTGCCTCTTGTTATTTTGAGCTATTTTACTTTATTTTAAGATTCCGTATGAAATTCAGTCCGGTAAAGAAGATTTTATTTACCACAGTTGGGGTGTGCTCTGTAGCTGCAGTGAGTCTGTTGCAAAGGCTCATGGTTTGTGTGTGTGGGCCCTTTTTATTGGTCCATTTGTGGGTGGGCCTGAGTTTGAATTTTTGGTGGGTGTGTCATAAGAGGTGGTTGTAAGTTTGGGCCTCTGTTTACCTGTTTGGATGTGCCAGGTCAGTCATTTGGATGTTTTTTGTACTGTAGACGTGTTTTGTGGTGTTGTGCGAGTCGAATTGACCCTCCTTGTGCTATTATACAGTGTCCTGGTTCAGTACGAGTCGTTTTCGCGTATATAAGGTGGGTCCATATGTGAGGTTGTTGTACCGTGCTCGCATACGCAATGTCATTGTAAAGTCCGCACATACGCGATGCTGGGGGGACGGTGCTGGGGTACGGTGCGTAAAAGTACGGTGCTGGGGTACGGTGCGTCCAAGTACGGGGCTGGAGTACGGTGCTGGGGTACGGTGCGTCCAAGTATGGGGCTGGGGTACGGTGCTGGGGTACGGTGCGTCCAAGTATGGGGCTGGGGTACAGTGCGTCCAAGTACGGGGCTGGGGTACGGTGCGTCCAAGTACAGGGCTGGGGTACGGTGCTGGAGTATGGTGCGTCCAGGTACGGGGCTGGGGTACGGTGCTGGGGTACGGTGCGTACAAGTACGGGGCTTGGGTACAGTGCGTCCAAGTACGGGGCTGGGGTACGGTGCTGGGGTAAGGTGCGTCCAAGTATGGGGCTGGGGTACGGTGCTGGGGTACGGTGCGTACAGGTATGGTGCTGGGGTATGGTGCGTCCAAGTACGGGGCTGGGGTACGGTGCGTCCAAGTACGGGGCTGGGGTACGGTGCTGGGGTACAGTGCATACAAGTACGGGGCTGGGGTACGGTGCTGGGGTACGGTGCGTCCAAGTACGGGGCTGGGGTACGGTGCTGGGGTACGATGCGTACAAGTACGGGGCTGGGGTACAGTGAGGACATGGGGGTACGGTGCTGATATACGGGGGGTACGGTGCTGACATACGGGGGGACGTGCAGACATACGCGGCGGAAGGGGGGGGGGGCTGTACGACTCGTATCCCAGGCACAAGTTTACCCAGGATACGAGTGGTACAGAGTTCCCTCCGTACGGGACGTTTTACATACGCTTGTATATGCGGAAGGGCGTTACGGATCGTACTTGTGCGCTCGGACTTCAGTTTTACTATTTGTATGTAAAACTGTCCGGGTACGTCTCGTAGACCTTTTCCCGAAGTGATTCGTATGTATTTTTCATGTACGAATCGTACTTCACCAGTGGGACGGGACTTGTACGATTCGTACGTAAAAATATACGGATACGAGTCGTACGGGAAATAATTTTACCCGATCGGAATCGGCACCTAAACTATTAAAAAATATTTAAACTTACATTTCAAAATACAATCAATGCAACAGTAGAGGAAAAGTTGGATAGCAAAAGTGTATAAATAACTATTCCCACTCCATTGAGTGCAACAGTAGGGTACGTGTTGGATAGCGGAGGAATTAAATTTACTATTCCAACTCCAGTGACTGCAACAGTAGGGAAAGTGTTGGATAGCAGAGGAGTACAAATTACTATTCCCACTCCACTGAGAGCAACAATAGTGAAAGTGTTAGACGATGGGCAAAAATTACTATTCCCACTCCAACTAGTGCAACAGTAAGGAAAGTGTTGAATAGCGGCGGGGTAAAAATGACTATCCTCACTCCAAAAAGTTCAACAGTAGTGAAAGTGTTGGATAGCAGAAGTGTAAAAATTATTATTCCCACTCCACTGAATGCAACAGTAGGATAAGTGTTGGATAGCGGAGGGGTAGAACATTTTATTCCCATTCCGGTGAGTAGAACAGTAGGGAAAGCGTTGGATAGCCGAGGGGTAAAAATGTCTATTCCCACTCCAAAAAGTGCAACAGTAATGAAAGTGTTGGATAGCAGAGGGGTAAAAAATACTATTCCCACTCCACTGCATGCAACAGTAGGATAAGTGTTGGACAGCGGAGGGGTAAAACATTTTATTCCCACTCCGGTGAGTTGAACAGTAGGGAAAGTGTTGGATAGCCAAGGGGTAAAAATTACTATTCCAACTCCAGTGAGTGCAACATTAGGGAAAGTATTAGCTAGTGGAGAGACAAAAATTACTATTCACACTAAAACAGTTACAAAAATATGTATATTGAAATTAAAAAAACAAAAAAAAAACTATATTTAAACAATGAAAAATAAAATATATTAAATATATTTAAAAAACATATTATAATATTAATTACATATAAAAAAACAATAAATATTATATAAAATAAAATAATTTAAAACAATTAAAAAATGATTCTTTTAGAGTAGAAAATATTTACAAACAAAAAAATTAATCAATACATAAATATATTTATTTAATTTCCTACCCTATAACACCACACCAAAAACAAAACACTTCAACATTTTACATTAAATTAACTTCCAAAATTAACATGATTAATAATCAATTACAAAATATTATTATTAAACAAAAAAAATATTAAACATTAATTGACTAAACACACTTTAACACTATAATATCCACAACACACCTAAATTAAACTATAAAATAATAAAACACAATTAAAAGTTATATTTAAATTAAAAAACATTACTATTAACAACTAATGATAAAGTAATTAAAATGTATTTATTACCCACCCGTTACCACTTCAAAAGTAAAAACAACACACAAAAAATAAACTACCCAAAATAAGTATCAAATAATTAACATCAATTAACAACTATTTATTAATTAACTAAACACAAATGAATTCCCACCCTTTTCTCCTATAACTCCACAACACACACCTAAAATGAATTACACAATTACCATAAAAACATTTAAATTCATTTAATTATTATCAATTAACAAAATATTAATAATAAAAAATAAATAAACTACTTAACACCCTTTACTCCTATAAACCCCAAATCACACACCTAAAATTAATTACACAATTTCCATAACTATTTACAAATTAATTAATTCAAATTAATCAACAACCAATTCTTAATTCACAAATTAAAAATACATTACTTCCCACTCTTTACACCTATAACCTCCACAACACACGACTTAAATTATTTACAAAATTACCATAACTAATTACCAATTAATTAATTAAAATTAATTACCAGCCAATAATTAATTAGTAAATTAAAAATAAATTACTTCCAACACAATACTCATATAATCACCACAACAAACACCTAAAATATTTACACAATTATCATAATTAATTGCCAATTAATTAATTAAAATTAATTAACAACCAATTATTAATTCATAAATTAAATATAAATTACTTCCCAGCCATTACACCTATAAACACCACGACACACACCTACAAATAATTACTTAATTACCATAATTAATTACCGTTTAATCAATTAAAAAATAACAATTTTCACTTGATTAATTATACATTATTTTATGCATTTAAAACTCTAAGATCTCAATCAAACAAATATTAATTAAATAAAAATTAATCAATTTATTTAAATGTAAATACATTACTTCCCACCCTATTCCCCTATAAACTCACAACCCACTACGGAACTATACATGTAAAATTGAAAATGTAACACATATATTAAATTTACATACAATTTTTATACAAAAAACATACATCACATACATATAAAATATATACTAAAATACATAACATTAATTTAAAAAATGAAATTTTTAACAACAGAGGGGGTGATTAGGATGGCGGCCGGACTTTAGTCCGCCCGCCATCCTCGCGGTGCTGGGACCGACCGTCAGATGTGCGGCGGTCCCGCACCGCTAATTAAGAAGTGACCGCCACCCTGGCGGACGCATTCCGCATTGTTGACATTGTTGCCAAAGTGCCATGTTGTGCATTTCCATGCACAACGTGGCAGGCACCGCGCGGTGCCTGCCACCTTGTGCATGGGAATGGAGGGGGGTACCATGGGCAAGTTCACCCCCCTGGGGCCCGCACCGGGCCCTCATTGCAAATCCCTGCCAGCATTTCCATGGCGGCACAGCCGCCATGGAAAGGCCTTTGAGACCCAGCATCCTAATATGGATGGCAGTGCCTGCTAGGCACCGCCACCATATTGAGGCCCAAGTCCGCCTGGCCGGCAATCGGAACGATTGCCGACCGGCATAAAAGACGCAGACGCACTTTGCATCCGCCGCGATACCCCCGCCATTATAATATGGCAGGGGGTAAACCAGGTTGGGATGGCGGGCAGATAAATCTGCCCGCCATCCTAATGACCCCCTAATTTTTGCAAACGATATTAAACACTTTGATATTTTTGAAGTCGGTATTACTTACCTTAAGTCGATATTCTTAACCACGATATTCTTGCTGTCGATATTTCTGAACCATAATATGTTTTACTCAATATTTGTGCAACTCAATGTTTTTTATTCAATATTCTGTCTGCATACCATCTACAATGTCTAAATATTTTACAGAGTAGCATGCTACCTGCCTGCAAAGTATTTCAGAGTCTCCTCAGGGGTAGACCAATCTATATAAATGGTACTATAGTACATGAGGACTACAGTGCGTGCACAGGATTGGCAGCCACCTTGTGATGTATTTTCTTAAAAACCAATCAAGACGCATTAAAAGATGGCTAGTAGGCATGCTTGCACATGCAGGGCATCCATTTTAGAATGCATTTTGTAAAAAAAAAAAATATGGCTTTTTGGTTTGCTCATATCTTTGACGTTGTTTGACAAATCTGAAAAAGTCCTTTTTGTTTGTCAGCTCCTTCAGGGGAAGTTTGGGAATGATTTGTCATGTGAGGGCTGAGAAAATTGTGGAATCCCAAAAACGTAAACACAACTTCCCGATGTAATTTCTATAGGGATTTTTGAAATGCGCTACTGCCAAAAGGGCTGAATGGAATTATTCCAATTTTGACAAGAAGCTATATCTTGGTCTAGAAAGTGTGCTTTTTGTGATTTGGTGTAATTCCATTTAGCAATTTTTGAGAAATTAAGGCAAAAAAATATTTTCATATGTGGCTGGTCCTGTGAGCACAACTTAAAAAAATAGTCCCGATTGGCCGAGGGAGCATTTTTTCCTTTCAGCCACCTCGCTCTGGCAGGAGTGAGAGTCCAGTGGGAGCAAGGGCTCCGATTAGCTGGTGGCAGCATGAAAACAAATGTTGCCTCAGCCATTACAGGACTTAGGGGCTGATAGCCTGTCGGTGGCAGTCTCCCCGCCATTGTAGTCAGTGGTGGTCCCCCCGCTATCGTAACCATCGTAACCAACTTTACCGCCCACCATATCATAATGGCAGATGGACATGTGGTGATTGTAAAGACTGACCGCAATGCATCCGACGGGCACCTTGAGCCCGCTGGTGTGGGGGAGGGGGGGAGTAGTCCCTACAATGCTGGCGCTGCCTACCAGGCACTGCTATAGGGATTACGATGTCCCTTTCCGCCAGCTGTTTCATGGTGGGTTACCCGCCATTAAAAAGCTGGCAGAAAGGGACATTGGGGGCCCATAGCGGGCCCCCCTTCCACCCTAGCCCTTGGATGTGGGTGTTGGGGGGCACCTATGGTGCCCTCCTACATATCCCTGTACCATGTGGCAGGCACTGCATGGTGCCTGCCATGTAGTGCAGGGTATATGTAACATGTTTCGTTTTTACATTGTGGCGGGTGCTGCAGCCAGCAGCACCTGCAGCAATGTAAAATATAGGCATTTTGACTGCCGTGGTGGCAGTTGCATTGTAATGCCTACTATGGGACTGCTGACAGCATGTGGGGCGTCCCAATCCCGATACGATGGCGGACGGACTGAAGTCTGTCCACCATCGTAATCAGCTTCTTAGTCACCTGTACTGAATTGTTTTAAAAAATACAATATAAGGGGTCAGGGTATGGACACACTGACCCCCTAGCCCTTGCAGAGGGGGATCCAGGGCCATAGACTGATAATATATATTTTTTCTCAATGCTGCGGTTCGTGGTTAAAAAAAAGGAATGGCGCCTACAACGATTTTAAAAATTAAAATGACCCCCGCTGTGGGCCAGGGCCCGGAGGACAAAACATATTTTATATCATTTATTATTTGGGGTGGGGGTTATGCGTGGGACCCCTCTCTCAAGCAAAGTCTATCCCATGGGATCCCAACCCTCAGAGTCCGTGATATTATTCAAACGGGAGGGGTGTGCAAGGCCCCCCAAGACTTGCAAGGCCATGGCAATCCCATTCCCTGAGCTGATGTTTTAAATAAGGGGATGGGACATGCACCCCACTCCCCGAGACTGTCTGAGGCCCCAGGGACCCTAACCCCCAGGGCCATTAATAAAAAAGGTAGATGGGGGTGTGTGGCATTCCTCACCTAACCTGCCAAGGCCCCAGCATCCCTATCCCCTGGGGGCCAACAGATATATTTGAGGAGGAGAGAGAGTGTGGCCCACTCCACAAGCCTCGTAATGTCCTGGGGGCCCCATCTCCTGCGGCCCCCTACATTACTCTGTCCTGGATTGCCAAAATTCTCTTGCTGCTTGGGAGCACATGTTTGTTTCCTGCTGACGCTCTTGTAGGCAGGTAAATAGAGGATGCTTCTTTTCAGCATAAAAATAATTGCTCTGCCGGGACAGGAGCAATGCCGGCTCGTGATTCACGTTGTTTATTGTGGGTCCCTTGGATTGGCACCAGGGCACCCACCCAGGGCACAGGGTGATGGGGTCCATATGCCAGTATTGGCTCAGGAAGGTAGGCAGTGAGCCTACCTCCCCTTAATAAATGTATATGGCCCGAGGGATTGGGTCACCAGATCCTGTAAAGGCCTAGGGAGGGGTCAAGCCCATCCCATACCTTTAAAGAAAAAAGAAATGCTGGCACCCAAGATGGTCACAGTCAGGGGAGCCTGTGGGATTGCACCGGGAGCACAGGAAGGTTCACCTGTGACCCACAAGGTGAAAAACAGATCTTGCCCCGAGTGAGCACCAGACACCCAAAATACACTACTGAAAAAAGCAAGAGATGCTCGTTTATTATTCACTGCTCCTAGCAAGAAGTGCCCAATAATGTCCTATGGCATTTTAACAAAATATATGTTCATGCTTGTGGAGCCCTAGAAGAGTCAGGTCCCCACCAAAACCGTTCTTAATGTTCTGTGGGGGCTGCAGAAAGGGCAGTAGCCCCCAGAAACATAAAACAGCAATGAAAATAAGTCTCCTGGGTCACTAAATCCATGACCAAGGAGAGCTTCCCAATGTGTTAAAAGCAGTCCTTACAGGATCTCTATGCTCTTCAATGAAGAGCCCTTTTGTGGACATTTCTGTAGTTGCACTTTGTGGCTTACAAAATGTTAAAAAGGACAAAAGGTATGTTGATTTTTTTAATAAAGCTTTATTACATTTTTTAATGACAATCACTTTTATTAAACAGTGTGAATTATTAAAAAAAGCATCCAGTATAATTCTTGGTAACTCTCCGACACAAAACAATACCAGTGCTTTATATATTTTGATATACTGACCCCTTCATAAAACCAATAGACCAACTTTGTATATATTGGTTTTATGACCATTTAACAAGTCAGTAGCTCTGCGTTACTTAAAATAGCACACCTTGTATTCAGCCATGTGTGCCCACAGGAGTTTGGGAAGCAGGTCCTGCGCCCAACCCCGTGGTGCATGGCTTGTACACAGAGGAGAGGGGTTGGGCACCAGCAGGGTTGGGCACAGATCCTTGACTCTGACCAATTGCATCCCACATATGGCCTAACGCTGTTCACAACATGGGGTTCGCTGTCCACAGCTGTGCGCGGAGTGGGCTTGGCGTTATGTATGGTAACAAAATATAACTTTACATTTTGAGAAAAACTAGAAATTCACTGAAAAAAGGTTAAAGTGTTGTTATAGTTAGCAATGGTAATAATATCCTACTGTCCATTCAGAAAAACCTTGGAAATTCACAGAAAAGGCCAAACGTTAAAGGTACAATATAGTTAAGTGAAAACATCAGCAAAAAGCATATTGTTTTAAACTAACCAAACCACTGAAATGCACCAGTTATAACCATCGCAAGTAATTATAACTAATAGCCTAAGGTAACTAGAACTCAAACCCTCGCCATGCATTGCTATGTCCTATATATATATATATTCACTGAAAAACCATAGGTTTCAGGCACGTTATAGTTAGGAATTAGCATTTAAAAAACCTTAGAAATTCACTGAAAAAACCATAGGTTTCAGGGGCGTTAAAGTTAGCTGGACTTTTCACTCGTACAAAACCATTGAAATTCCCCCGTTATAGTTAGTTCAGCTAACTATAACTCGTGCGCCCGCAACGCACTGCTGATGACATCACATATTACATCACTCATGACATGGTCAGTGACATCACTCATGACATCACTGATGACATCTCAAATGACATCACTGATGACATCACTGATGACATCATCCAGTGAATGTGTGTTTTTCTGAAAATTACATATGTTTTATATATGTATATCTCAAGGTCGATGGAAGAATAAATGGGTATATAAGTGTCTAAATGGATGATTTGTTTATGAAAAATTGATTGTATAACTGACTGATTAAGTGTATCTTAGTGAATACATGGCTTAGTGAGTAATGTTTAAATATGTAAATATCTGTATCAGTCTCTCACTTTGTGTATAAGTGGCTGCATGGGTTGGTGAGTAGCTACATGAGTGTCTATATAGGTTATTAGTTGGTTTTTTGAGTATCAGTATGAGTGTCTGAGTGTCTGTATGGTTCAGTGGGGGTATTACGTAGTGCATAGTTGCATGAATGAGTGACTCACTGTTTGTATGTGTTGAAGACAGCATGTGTGCAGGACTGTATGGGTGGATGAGTGTGTGCATGGGTGTATTAGTGAGTGAAAGACTGTCTCAATAGTGTCTTTATGAGTAAATACATATGTTTTAAACTAGTATATGTGACTATTGGTGTATATAAGTGAGTATATGTGAGAGTGAGAGATTGGAAGAGTTCCAGTATGAATAAGTATGTGTTTCTATAAGTGATTGTTTAAAAGACTAAGGTGCCGATTACGATCCTGTAAAAACCGGGTACGAACCGTCGGACGGAGCATATTCTCCGTCCGACGCGTACCCGGTCGTAACAATATACAAACATGTAAGTACGATTCGCACGGAAATCCTATTTCCGTACGAATCGTACAAAACCCCGACCGACGAAAATAAACATACAAATGTGATCCGGGAAAGCGCCGACGTGACGTCGGGACGCACGCAGCCTGCCATTCACGAACCAGGAAGTACGATTCGCACCGACGTCATCCCGCACGCAGAATATTTTCCGGCAGCCAAAAACTGCCGGGAAATCAGGATGACGCGAACAAGGAGTACCTGCACGCGACGGACAGACATGGACCCGAACCTACGTGTCATCCCGGCCCTCATAGCAGTCGACCTCCTCTACAGGTTGCGACGCAGACGCCGCAGAAGGTCAGAACAACAAAGGGAGGGGGGAGAGGGGGGGGGGGCAGGAGCAGGGGCAGGCCACAAAACCCTTACCAAAGTCACAGAGCACACATGCCCTGGACATACCTGACCCCCAGGCCCTGGTCACTACGAGGGGGTGGGGGCGTGTCCAGCAAAGCCAGCGTCCACCACAACGGAAGTGGTTGACGACGCGAACCGGCAACACAACAATACAGGTACGTCCCGTACCCACACCTTAAGAGCGTGGGTACGAGTCGTACCACGCCCACACCTACGTCACCCCAACAATGGCGGGACGGCTGTACCCACGTGGCAAAGGCCTGGGTACGGCCCGCACAAGCATTCCACAGCGTGGGTACGGATATGTACGGACCGTACCCCCGCCCCCGTATGCATGGAGCGTACCCCCCACCCCAACAGTGTAAGTACGACCCATACCCTCACCCGCGTATGTATGGAGCGTACCCCCACCCCAACCGTGTATGTACGACCCGTACCCTCACACGCGTACGTATGGAGCATACCCCCCATGCCAACAGTGTACGTACGGACCGTACCCCCACCCCGTATGCTTGGAGCGTACCCCCACCCCAACCATGTATGTATGACCCGTACCCTCACCCGCGTACGTATGGAGCGTACCCTCCATGCCAACAGTGTACGTACGGACCGTACCCCCACCCCGTATGCATGGAGCGTACCCCCACCCCAACCGTGTATTTATGACCCGTACCCTCACCCGCGTATGCATGGAGCGTACCTCCACCCCAACCGTGTATGTACGACCCGTACCCTCACCCGCGTACGTATGGAGCGTACCCCCACCCCAACAGTGTATGTACGACCCGTACCCTCACCCGCGTATGTATGGAGCGTACCCCCACCCCAACCGTGTATGTACGACCCGTACCCTCACCCGCGTACGTATGGAGCGTACCCCCATGCCAACAGTGTACGTACGGACCGTACCCCCACCCCATATGCATGGAGCGTACCCCCACCCCAACCGTGTATGTACGACCCGTACCCTCACCCACGTATGCATGGAGCGTACCTCCACCCCAACTGTGTATGTGCGACCTGTACCCTCACCCGCGTACGTATGGAGTGTACCCCCACCCCAACAGTGTATGTATGACCCGTACCCTCACCCGCGCATGTATGGAGCGTACCCCCACCCCAACCGTGTATGTACGACCCGTACCCTCACCCGCGTGCGTATGGAGCGTACCCCCATACCAACAGTATACTTACGGACCGTACCCCCACCCCGTATGCATGGAGCGTACCCCCACCCCAACCGTGTACGTACGGACCGTACCCCCACCCCGTATGCATGGAGCGTACCCCCACCCCAACCGTGTATGTACGGACCGTACCCCCACCTGCGTATGCATGGAGCGAATCCACACCCGTGTATGTTCTAAGCATACATATCCTGAAATAGGAGGGTTGGGTGCAGAGTCCTCCCAGCAGTGCCCAGTCATAAGAGGGGTGTGTGCAGAGTCCTCCCAGCAGTGCCCAGACACAGGAGGGGTGGGTGCCTAACACTCCCAGCAGTGCCCAGACACAGGAGGGGTGGGTGCAGAGTCCACCCAGCAGTGCCCAGACACAGGAGGGGTGTGTGCAGAGTCCTCCCAGCAGTGCCCAGACACAGGAGTGGTGGGTGCCTAACACTCCCAGCAGTGCCCAGACACAGGAGGGGTGTGTGCAGAGTCCTCCCAGCAGTGCCCAGACACAGGAGGGGTGGGTGCCTAACACTCCCAGCAGTGCCCAGGCACAGGAGGGGTGTGTGCAGAGGCCTCCCAGCAGTGCCCAATCACAAGAGGGGTGTGTGCAGAGTCCTCCCAGCAGTGCCCAGACACAGGAGGGGTGGGTGCCTAACACTCCCAGCAGTGCCCAGACACAGGAGGTGTGTGTGCAGAGGCCTCCCAGCAGTGCCCATTCACAAGAGGGGTGTGTGCAGAGTCCTCCCAGAAGTGCCCAGACATAGGAGGGGTGGGTGCAGAGTCCACCCAGCAGTGCCCAGACACAGGAGGGGTGTGTGCAGAGTCCTCCCAGCAGTGCCCAGACACAGGAGGGGTGTGTGCAGAGTCCTCCCAGCAGTGCCCAGACACAGGAGGGGTGGGTGCAGAGTCCACCCAGCAGTGCCCAGACACAGGAGGGGTGTGTGCAGAGTCCTCCCAGCAGTGCCCAGACACAGGAGGGGTGGGTGCCTAACACTCCCAGCAGTGCCCAGACACAGGAGGGGTGTGTGCAGAGGCCTCCCAGCAGTGCCCAGTCACAAGAGGGGTGTGTGCAGAGTCCTCCCAGCAGTGCCCAGACACAGGAGGGGTGGGTGCCTAACACTCCCAGCAGTGCCCAGACACAGGAGGGGTGTGTGCAGAGGCCTCCCAGCAGTGCCCAGACACAGGAGGGGTGTGTGCAGAGTCCTCCCAGCAGTGCCCAGACACAGGAGGGGTGTGTGCAGAGTCCTCCCAGCAGTGCCCAGACACAGGAGGGGTGGGTGCAGAGTCCACCCAGCAGTGCCCAGACACAGGAGGGGTGTGTGCAGAGTCCACCCAGCAGTGCCCAGACACAGGAGGGGTGTGTGCAGAGTCCTCCCAGCAGTGCCCAGACACAGGAGGGGTGTGTGCAGAGTCCTCCCAGCAGTGCCCAGACACAGGAGGGGTGTGTGCAGAGTCCACCCAGCAGTGCCCAGACACAGGAGGGGTGTGTGCAGAGTCCTCCCAGCAGTGCCCAGACACAGGAGGGGTGGGTGCCTAACACTCCCAGCAGTGCCCAGACACAGGAGGGGTGTGTGCAGAGGCCTCCCAGCAGTGCCCAGTCACAAGAGGGGTGTGTGCAGAGTCCTCCCAGCAGTGCCCAGACACAGGAGGGGTGGGTGCAGAGTCCACCCAGCAGTGCCCAGACACAGGAGGGGTGTGTGCAGAGTCCTCCCAGCAGTGCCCATACACAGGAGGGGTGGGTGCCTAACACTCCCAGCAGTGCCCAGACACAGGAGGGGTGTGTGCAGAGTCCTCCCAGCAGTGCCCAGACACAGGAGGGGTGGGTAACTAACAATCCCAGCAGTGTCCAGACACAGGAGGGGTGTGTGCAGAGGCCTCGCAGCAGTGCCCAGTCACAAGAGGGGTGTGTGCAGAGTCCTCCCAGCAGTGCCCAGACACAGGAGGGGTGGGTGCAGAGTCCACCCAGCAGTGCCCAGACACAGGAGGGGTGTGTGCAGAGTCCTCCCAGCAGTGCCCAGACACAGGAGGGGTGTGTGCAGAGTCCTCCCAGCAGTGCCCATACACAGGAGGGGTGGGTGCCTAACACTCCCAGCAGTGCCCAGACACAGGAGGGGTGTGTGCAGAGTCCTCCCAGCAGTGCCCAGACACAGGAGGGGTGGGTGCCTAACACTCACAGCAGTGCCCCTGCAAAGAAAAGGGTGGAGTACCCACAGATCCAATGCCCACAAATGTCAGTCAGGTGCACAAAGATCCTGCAGTACATGTACCACATATGTGCGAGGCTGGGAGTATACACATGCATAGCGCCGAAAAGAAAACATGTCCACATGAAGTCATGACAACAGTCTACATACACAAGTACAGTGACCACCAAGGACGCCACAAATGATGCAGGTGTAGACATCGCTCAGCATGCATGGCCCAAGTCTAACGAGTCCGTCACACACCCAGCCAATGTAGACACAGCTCAGCACCACAAATTGGAAAGACCCTGCAGGGAAGATGTCAGGATACACAGAGGAAGGAACACACCTTGGGACGATGTCACCATGCAGTAACTGCTTACATGAACAAAGTTATGTAGCCAACAGCTTGTGATGGCACACAGATACCAGGATCCACCCTATGACCAGCACAAGACTACAATTTCCACACACCCAACACATAATCACCACCCAAAATAATGGGACAGGTCCACCAACAGCAATACCAGACAGACAGTAGTGTACTAAGGAAAAATAAAATTCAGCATCCAAAAATCTGCTTGTCCCCTGAAAGTTCAAAATGTACAATGCCCATAGGGCAATCCAAAGTTCAAATCCAGGTGGGGGACACAGTGGGACGCGTGTCCCCTAGCTTGCCTGCACAGTCAGACTCCTTTGTCTTCCAGAGGGGGGAGGGCATCATGTGGGGGGGAAGGACCAGGCACCGCAGGGACATGAGGGCGAAGGGTAGGCGTCGTGGGTGCAGGGATGGAGGACTCCACCACAGGGGGTGGGGCAGGGCCAAAGGCGGAGGCCAGGATGGCGCTGCACACCTTAGCAAGGTCCTCCAGCGACTCCCCTGCACCCGAAGGAACCACAGGCCCCAAGGAGGGGGGGGGTCAGAGGGATGGGTCGCAGCGCCACTGGGGGAGGGTGTGGACAGGGGGGGGGACTCAACCACCCTGACCGGGGACTCCCTTGACCACTTGCGAGGTGGTGTCACTGTGGGGCTCAGGGACAGATCGGCCATGAAGGAGTCTTTGCCGGATATGTGGCCAGGAGAGCTGAGGGGAGGGGATTTGGAGGGAGTGGATTTGATGGAATGCGGACTCCCACTCTGGCTGCGTGTCTTACGTTTGCCCCCCGACCCAGTGGGTGTGCCTACTTCACCCTGTGTGTGCGTGCCAGGAGGTGTGCGTTTGACCTTCCCTGCTGGTGTGGTGCCTGTGTCTGTTGTGGTGGGTGCATGCTGACGTCTGGGTGTACGTGGGACAGGCATGGGAGTGGGAAGTGTGGATGGGTCAGGGGTAGGGGGTTGGACGAAGCGCTGCAGGCGACCCACTGCTGCAGTCAGTGTCGAGTCAATGGACCTCAGCAAGTTGCGTTGGTCAGCCTGCGATGAGAAAATGCCCTCCAAGTATGCCTCCATGTTGTTCAGCACATGGCTGTGGCCATGGAGGACATTAAGCATCGCAGCCTGTCCAACCTGCAACTGCCGCTGGATGTCCACAGACTCGGCATTGGCGGCAGCAGTGGAGACAGGGGCAGGGGGTGCGGTGCCTGGCAGGAAGGAGACATGTGGTGACTGGGCACGCTGGGAAGGGACACGAGCAAGTGGGAGGCGGCTGATGGCAATGGAGGGGGCGGGGAGAGATGTTGTGCCGCTGTCAGCTGCTGGTGCAGCCTCCGCACACTCGGAGAGCTCATCCTCGGACCCGTCAGCTTCATATTCTGTGGTGGCACTGGACAGGTCCTCGGCCTCACTCTCCTCCGCCTCAGTTCCACTCGATGTGCCAGCCACGATGTCACCGCTGGCACTGGTGCTCGGTCCCTCCGCTCCGTCTGTGCTGATGTCTCCCTCCTTGTCCCATGACGATGCTGTGGGCAAGGTGAAGAGACAGCAATTAATCATACACCTGTATACATATGTCACATGAGTCCAATCTACATAGGTTACAGTGCATAGCCTGAAAAGAAAGATGAGTAACATCTACAAAACAAGGTACATATGTAGGGCATGCAACACACAGTTGGTTGACCCACCATGCCACTGAAAAACTATGGAGAGCATGGCACAATAGCAAATGACATGAAATGAATGTTGACAGAGGAGCCAGGCCCTGGGGACAATCCAGCACTGCATCTGCACCACACAGCGTTGCCAAAAATAGGGATGAGCAGGGACCATATCCATGAACTTGAGGCACATGCTGCATAGGTAATACTGAAAACATGCCCACCATGACTGGCTCACTGCACCTTGAGTGTATGTCCAGACAAACATCACACACTGGCCAGACCTAGCAAGGAGATATCAGGTTTTGACATGTAGGCTTTGCCCGCACCAACCACCCCCTACATGAGACAATTAGTTGAGACACAGGAAGCACTTACATCTCTTAGTCTGGGTGAAATACACATGGGCTGCATAAATGCAAGATTGGACACCAAATACCCAAGGTGCGCATGTCCAAATAATCATGTACAAATGGTCATCATCAGATGATTGTAACAAGACACACAGGCACTGTCCACCGTGAGTATGAACAAGGAAAATCAGGTCAGGCTGTACAGTGGACACTTGTACTACATTTTACGTCACTATACATGGTGCCAGGGGACAATGGCACAGAGCACAACCTATGCTGTAGACACTGAGAGTGTCCACATTTTGTGATGACACACATGACACCTATGAAAATATGCCCCACGGGACAGTAGTGGCTACACAACTCCATGGTCCTGAATGGGAATGACTGCAACACACGCCACCATCCCTGCACCATGCGTATCGCACACTTGTGCACATCATGTCACAGGCCACAACATAGGACATGCGTGCTGTAAGGCATGACACTTGAGAGACTAACTCCCATGTCTGGACTCAGCATCAGTGCCAACTGACATGGAACCCACAAGTACTGAACTGGACAGGGCACAGGCAAGGTCCCAAAACCTGTTACACACCACCCCCACACATGATGCTACAGGCATTGTTCACATGGATAAAGTGCCAGCCTAGATAACCTTGTGAAGGAGTGACTACACACAGACCAGGGAACACATTGCAAGGAGGGGAAGGGAGGCAGGAGAGCACCGCTATACTGTGGGTAACAGGATCTGCACAGCACCTTTAAACCCTGGCAGTGTATCCATGCAACTGTGCACTTACAAATGCTGGTGACACACAACAAACACACATGTACCTACCCCCTTCCTGCTGCTGCTTCTCCTGTAAGCGCCTGTCCAAGTCTGGAAAGACCACTGCCAGCACACGCTTGTGGATGTGGGTCAGACGGCGGCGCCCGCGGTTCTTATGGGTCTCAGGTGAGTCCCCCAGCAGGACCCGTGCGATCCTCCGCATCCAGCACCGGATATCCTGCCAGCGTTTTCTCACCTGGGCCAGGCGCCGCTTGCGACCCTCCGTCCTCCTCACGGCACTGACGGCATTCATCCAGATCTGCTTCTTGGCAGAGGCGCCTACCTGTGAGGATGAACAAGTGACACTACATCAATACACCTGTCACATGTCACAGAGACACATATTAGAACTAATTTGCTGTTTACAACAAGGCATAGTATGCATCCAACGCATTGCACCTTTGTCATAGGGACATGATCCTCTGGGGAAGGGCAAAAGCAGTACGTGCCATTGAAAGTACACAGGTGGAATGAGGGCAACGACACAATCAATGATCCAGGCTCACACTGTGCATCACAAGCTACACCAGGATTATGTGCAGCACCTCTAAGCAGTCACATGCCACAGGCCACTGACGCTACCTCAGCAGAGTACACAGACACACACAGGCACAGGACATTCACCTGCCATTGCCAAATGCAGCGACAAACCTCACTCTGCACATGTGCCACTAGACGGGGGGCTCACAGGTGTGGGGCTGGCTCTGCACATCAGACACACAGCACTGCTCCCTGCTCACATCAGATGGGCAGGGTATAACCATCCCTCATGCAGCCCGGGGACTTACACACACACCGATGTCCAGGGTACGAACACATCATGTGGACACTCACTACAGGTACACAGAACTAACACACATCTGTGGGTACAGTCACCTGTCACACTGGGCTGACCACATAATCAAATGAGGACTGTAGAGGCTACATTCCCAGGAGGACAAGACAGGCAGAATGTGGCATGCACCATGCAGTGATTGTCACAGTAAACACAATGCAAGTGAGGACGGCGACATGCACCACAGCATGCTCTGGCTGGGAGACATCAGGCATTCCCCCCCCTGGGACCCCCCCTACAGTACATAGCATGTGTGTCACACCTGGACACAATGCCAGAAGTCACAGTCACAAAAAAGGGACACAGTCTGTGCTAGTTGACTCTGCACTCACCTGATACCCTGGTCGCCCATACAACAGGGGGTACTGTGGGAGGATCACATCCAGCAATGCCAGGTTCTCCTCCAGGGTGAAAGGCTGTGCCCTCTCCACAGACCTTGACATGGCTCCAGGGAATCAGGAGCGGCAGCTGGGTCGTAGAATCCAAAGATGTGCAGGCAAGTGCTCCCTCATGGGACCTGGCTGCCTTATATCTGCCTTGCTGGCCTGTTTCATGCACAGGAGTACAGAGTGATTGGTCACTCACATGTGCATCCTATGTTTCCTCCAATCCCTTCAAACCTAGCACAGTCAGTGGGTTTTTATTGTTTTTTTTCTTGAGCATGATGTCAACTCCAGAACCACATTGCAACAAAGTAGATTCATTCAAACTGACTTCTGCTGTGCACCTGCAGAAAAAAATTCATACTTTAAACTTGGTCTCCATGACAACCAGCATGCATGTAGGCCTTTATACTTGTCCCTCATGTGTCCCCTATGTAATTTGGAGTTTCACACACAGGTACGGTGCGTACCGGGGCCCTAGGGCACCCCAAATGCATAGCAACGGCCCGTACAGGCATGTGTACGGTCCTTATCACTATGGGTGTGCTCGCGTATGCGTACCCATAGTGATAGTGAGCGTACAGGCGTGTGTACGGTCCGTATCACTATGGGTGTGCTCGCGTATGTGTACCCATAGTGATAGTGAGCGTACAGGCGTGTGTACGGTCCGTATCACTATGGGTGTGCTCGCGTATGCGTACCCATAGTGATAGTGAGCGTACAGGCGTGTGTACGGTCCGTATCACTATGGGTGTGCTCGCGTATGCGTACCCATAGTGATAGTGAGCGTACAGGCGTGTGTACGGTCCGTATCACTATGGGTGTGCACGCGCATGCGCACCCATAGTGATAGTGAGCGTACAGGCGTGTGTACGGTCCATATCACTATGGGTACGCATACGCGAGCACACCCATAGTGATAGTGAGCGTACAGGCGTGTGTACGGTCCGTATCACTATGGGTGTGCTCGCGTCTGCGTACCCATAGTGATAGTGAGCGTACAGGCGTGTGTACGGTCCGTATCACTATGGGTACGCATACGCGAGCACACCCATAGTGATAGTGAGCGTACAGGCGTGTGTACGGTCCGTATCACTATGGGTGTGCTCGCGTATGCGTACCCATAGTGATAGTGAGCGTACAGGCGTGTGTACGGTCCGTATCACAATGGGTACTGTTGGAGGGAGGACCACCGGGGAGTCGGAGGGACTACTCCGGCACCTTCCTACCGCCAAGTTATAGCCGAGCGCCGCTGAGAAGCCTCCGAGGAGAGGTCCTTCTCCTATAATCGTACTAGTCCCAGTAACACCACCACACCGGACTCCGTATCAGTTGCTTATCTTGGTTCTTTATATAAAAGGAGTAAGTTTCAATATTTACAATGGGATCGAGTGATCCGGTAAGAGTCTCAATGTTCTTGGAGGGATAGGGTAGCGGGACAGTCTTGGTACCGGTCAGGTACGGGGAGGCTCTGCGCCAGACCTTGGGTGCTGGCCTCAGAGCGGCTCGGACGTGGAGAGCCGCGACGGCGTCTGCAGGGCTCAGGTGGTAGTTCCGCTTGGATCGAGCCGCGACACAGTCAGCAGGGCTCCGGTAGTAGGTCCGCTTCGGTCGAGCCGCGACGAGGTCAGCTGGGCTCTGATGGTCTGTTGCAACAAGGTAGGGCCGCGACGGCGTCAGCAGGGCCCCAAGGGTTCGTGAAGGTCTTGTAAGCACGATGGAGCCGCGACGTCGTCAGCAGGGCTCAGCAGGTAGTTTCAGGCAGAGTCTTTCTCCGTAGGGTCAGCCGCGATCCGATCAGCAGGGCTCTTGACTCCAGGATACAACTGTCCTCTCGTTGTCGAGTCTCCCCAGATATAGGTCGTGAGCCCTTTGATGTCCGGACCCTTGCGCCCAGGAGGGCGGAAAGGCCGGGTAGGGCGCGGCCAGACGCCCAGCAGGAGAGGCGCCAGGCCCCAGAGAGCTGTGAGGCGGTCGCACCTAGGTGTGGTAGGACGGTTGGGGGTCCCATCGATACTGCCCTCCGCCGGGAGTGGAAAGGGCTCACATGGTATCCCCCGGGCCAGGGGTGGGCGCCTCGATGTCGGGCCTCGCTGGGACCGCGGTCGGGTAGCGCAGGGTCACGGAGGTGGTCACGTGGAGTGACGTGTAATCCAAGATGGAGGGGCCCGAGGTGCATGGGACCTCGTGCAGCTGAGCGAGGAGGAACAGGACCACGCCACGAGGCCGGCTCCAACACGCGTCCCCCCCAGCTGAAGGCAGGGAGAGTCACCCATCTTCTTGGGGGTTCTCCTCGCCGAGGCGGAAGAATCTGGACAGGCCGTCAGCATTGGCGTGGTCGTTGCCGGGCCGGTGCTCCACGGTGAAGTCCATCCCTTGCAACGAGATGGACCATCGCAACAGTTTGGGGTTCTCGGCCCGCATTTGCATGAGCCACCGCAAGGGCCGGTGGTCAGTCTGGACCCTGAAGTGGGTGCCGAAAAGGTAGGGCCGGAGCTTCTTGAGAGCCCATACCACAGCGAAGGCCTCCCGCTCGATGGTGCTCCACCTCTGTTCTCGAGGCAGCAGTCGGCGGCTGATAAAGGCCACAGGTCGGTCGAGGCCCTCTGCGTCCATCTGGGAGAGGACCGCCCCGACCCCGTACTCGGATGCGTCGGTCTGCACCACAAATTCCTTGCTGTAGTCAGGGGCCTGTAGCACCGGGGCAGCACACATGGCCGCCTTGAGGGCTTCAAAAGCGGTCTGGCAGCGGGGCGTCCAGTGCACCACCTTGGGCTGTTTCTTGGAAGTGAGCTCCGTAAGGGGCCCCACAATGCTGCCATAATCCTTAATGAATCGCCGGTAGTAGCCTGTGAGGCCTAAGAAGGCCCGGACAGCGGTCTGTGTTGCGGGGGGCTCCCACGCCCGGATGGCATCGACCTTCAACTGGAGGGGCGCTACCTGACCACTCCCCACCTGGTGGCCCAGATAGGTCACAGATCCTTGACCGATCTGGCATTTGCTGGCCTTAATTGTGAGCCCGGCTTTTTGGAGAGCGGCCAGGACTTTGCCGAGGTGTCCCAAGTGCGCCTCCCAATGGTCGCTGAAGACCGCAATGTCGTCGAGGTAGGCCGCGCTGAAGGTCTCTAGCCCGGCCAGGACTTTGTTTACCAGTCTCTGAAAGGTTGCTGGGGCGTTCTTCATGCCGAAGGGCATTACCCGAAAGTGGTAGTGCCCATCGGGGGTGGAAAAGGCGGATCGTTCCTGGGCGCCGGGAGTGAGCTTGATCTGCCAGTACCCAGCGGTGAGATCAAAGGTGCTTAGGTAGCGGGCGGCCCCTAAGCGATCGATCAGCTCGTCTGCCCGGGGCAGGGGGTGGGCGTCGGTCTTGGTGACTGCGTTCAGGCCCCGGTAGTCTACACAAAATCGGAGTTCCGGAGAAGTACCGGGGGCGGCAGCCTTCGGCACCAAGACCACCGGGCTGGCCCACGGGCTGTCGGAGGGCTCAATGACTCCGAGGGCGAGCATCTTGGTGACCTCGGTCTGTATGCAGGCCCGGTCCCGGTCGGGTACCCTGTAGGCGTGATGTCGCACAGGGGGGCTGTCCCCGGTGTCCACGTCGTGTACGCACCAGGGGGTCACCCCGGGCGTGAGAGAGAAGAGGGCAGCGAAGGGTTGTAGCAGCCTCCGGCAGTCATGGCGCTGTTCTGGGGTCAGCGTGTCGGAGAGGTGGACTCCCTCTAAGGAACCGTCTTGGCTCGAGGACCCCAGGAGGTCGGGCAGGGGCTCGGAGTCGCTTTCGCCCCCATCATCAGTAGCCAGCAACAGGCTTAGTTCAGTTCGGGCAAAGTGGGGCTTGAGCCGGTTGGCGTGTAGGACCCGGAGGGGGTTCCTCGGGGACTCCATGTCGACTAAGTAGGTGACGGGGCTCTTCCTCTCAACCACCTTGAAGGGCCCGGTCCATTTGTCCTGCAGGGCGCAGGGGTCCACGGGTGACATGACCCAGACTTGCTGGCCTGGCTCTAACTCGATGGTCGAGGCGTTTGCGTCATACCAGCGCTTCATGTCTTCTTGGCTGGCTTCGAGGTTGGCTTCTGCCAGGGCCCGGAACTTCCGAGTCTAGTTCCGCAGGGTCAGGAGGTACCGGTAGACGTCGGGGGGGGCATCTTGGGCGTTCGTCTCCCAGCTCTCCTTGACCAGGCTGAGGGGCCCTCGGACGGGGTGCCCATACAACAGCTCGAAGGGGCTGAAGCCCAGGGATTTCTGCGGTACCTCTCGATAGGCGAACAGGAGGCAGGGCAGCAGGACATCCCACCTCCTCCGCAGGGGCTCTTCCAGACCTTGGATCATCCCTTTTAGGGTCCTGTTGAACCGCTCGACCAGTCCGTTCCCCTGGGGGTGGTAAGGGGTAGTGAATCTGTAGGTGACCCCACATTGTTGCCAGAGGGATTTCATGTACTTTGAAATAAAGTTCGTACCCCTGTCGCTCACCACTTCTCGGGGGAACCCCACCCTGGAGAAGATGCCCATCAGGGCCCGGTCCACCACTGGAGCTGTCACGGTGCGGAGTGGGATGGCCTCCGGGTATCGGGTGGCGTGGTCGACCAGTACCAGGATGAAGCGGTGTCCCAGGGCGGTTCGGGGGTCGAGGGGCCCCACGATGTCGATCCCCACTCGCTCGAACGGGGTGTGGACGGCTGGAAAGGGTTGGAGGGGGGCTTTAACTCGACCCCCAGTCTTCCCACTAGCCTGGCAGGTCTGGCAGGACCGGCAGTGGTGGTCCACGTCTCTCCGCATCCGGGGCCAATAGAAATGGGTCACTAGACGGCTGTAAGTCTTGTCCCTCCCGAGGTGTCCGGCGAGGGGCACGTCATGCGCCAGGCTCAGGAGGAACTCCCGGAACCGGAGGGGAACCACCAACACTCGGCCGGCTCCCAGCTCGGCGACCTTCTGCTCGCTGTATAGTAAGTCATTGTCCCAATAGACCCAGTGGGTTCCCGTGGGGTCCCCCGAGGCCTGGGCGGCCGCTTGCTGTCGGGCCCCCTCGAGGGACGGGCAGGCCTTCTGTTCCTGCTGGAATTGTTCGCGGGTGGGGCCCCCATCGTGGCGCCACTGAGCCAGCTCGGGGATCTCGCTGAGGGAGGCGGCCTCGTCGGGAGACAGTCCGGATGGCCCGGCCTCATCGTCGGGTTCCTCCGTGCCGGAGGAGGGTGATAGTTCTGGGCCCGTAGGCTGGTCGGTGGCCGCGGCAGCGGCGGGTTGGGCGGTCATGGACCGGGTGGTGGCGCAGGCCCACTCAGGCAGCCCTAGCATCCCCAGATGTTCTCGGCGCTCCACCTGGGCCCAGGGGGAGCTCTCTAGGTCATTCCCCAGGAGGCAGTCCACGGGGGCGTCGTCGCGGACAGTCACTTTTAGGGTGCCGGACACTCCTCCCCACTTGAAGGGGATCCTGGCCATCCGGCACATACTTTCGGTGTTGTCCGCGGTCCGGACCGGGCATAGGACATGGGGCAGGATTTGTTCGGGGTCACCAGGTGGCAGCGGACAGCAGTCACGCTAGCCCCAGTGTCTCGGAGGGCTTCGGCCCGTTGTCCGTTGATGGTGACCCACTGCTGGTACTTCTGGGTGTTGCTGGGGATGGCCGCTCGGGGCACCATTTCTCGGGAGCCCAGGCAGACGAGCGACATGACAGCCGGTTCCCACTCGGGGGACCCGTCCTCGCGGTTTTCCTCCTCTTCTCCTCCTTCCCCCAGGGCAGCGGCGGCTATTTGTCGGGGAGGGGGCCCAGCGGTCCCGTTTCGTCGGCTCACGGGGCAGGCCGGGTCGCTCGCATAGTGGCCAGTCTGCTGGCATCCGAAGCAGGTTACGGTTGGTCGGGGTCCCGGTCGGGCGATGGGGGTCCCCCTTCGGCCCATGGTCGGGGACGTGGGGTTGGCGGCTTGGCCTCGTGGCGGGCTTCTGGGCGGTCCAGTCGGGAAGTCTCGGCTGCGGTGGGACCCCCCCCT
Organism: Triturus cristatus; assembly: GCF_964204655.1. NCBI lineage: Eukaryota > Metazoa > Chordata > Amphibia > Caudata > Salamandridae > Triturus > Triturus cristatus. The sequence continues at coordinate 691,523,039 of NC_140580.1, forward strand.
CCGCCCCGCTGGCGAGGGGGTCCCGTGGTACTCCGTTGGTAGTCCCCCACGGGGTTCCGGGGGACCCGGGTGTTGACCCATCGGTCTGCTTCCGCGGCGAGCTTCCGGGGCTCGGTCAACTTACTGTCCAGGAGGTGTTGCCTTAGTTCTACAAAGCAGTTGTTGGCGAGGTGCTCCCAGACAATGAGGTCGAACAGCTCATTGTACGAGGTGACCTTGCTTCCTTTTATCCACCCTTCAAAAGCCCGGCTGAAGAAGTCCACGTACTCGACCCAGGTGGTACCGGGGAGCTTCTTGCAGTCCCGGAAGCGCTGCCGGTACATCTCGGCGGATAGTCCGTAGCGGGTGAGTAGGGCTTCCTTCATGTGATCGTAGGAGGTCATTTCTGCGTCGGGGAGTTGCAGCAGGGTATCACGGCCCTCGCTGAGGAACCTCCCCCACAGGCCGGCACCCCAATGCTTCCGGGGTACCCGATGGGAGATCATGGCTACCTCGTAGGCTCGGAACCACTGCTGGATGTCGTCGTTCTTGTAGTACTCTTTGACGACATCCTTGGGGATATGAACTTTTGGCTCAGTCAGGGGCAGGGCGTTCTGGGCCCCGGGGGTGCTGGTCTTCCCCGTTTTGGATTTCAGTTCGAGTTCTTTGAGGCTCCTCTCGTGCTCGAGGGTCAGCCGTCTCTCTTCGAGCTCCCGATGCCGTTTCTTCTCCTCGATTTCCTCTTGCAGCCGTAGTTGTTCCAGGGCTATTTTCTTCTCCGCTAGCTGGAGCTCGCCATCCAGCCGGAGTCGTGCGAGGTCCATTTCGTGTGCCCGGACCCTCTCCCGTTCTCGTATTTCTTCGTGGGATAGGCGGGCTTCGGGGATGCCTTGCCCCCCATCTGTCGGGGTTATGGTCGGTAGGTTTTCGTCCCGGGCCGAGGTCCCTTCGGTGCGGGGTGGAGTGGCCTCGGCTTCGGCCCAGGCTTTCAGGGCTTTCTGCATTTCTTCCTTGGTGCCCAATCCTGTGGTTGGGATCCCTTTGTCTTTGCAGAATTGTTTTAGTTCTTTGTGGGTGTATTCCTCCAGCTTTTCCAGCTGGAAGGTTGCGGCCACGGTTGCTTCTTGACCGTCCATGGTTAGGTAGTGGGTGCGTTACTTGCTTGTACGATTGCGTCTGGCTCGGATCCCGTCGCTGGCCACTAAATGTTGGAGGGAGGACCACCGGGGAGTCAGAGGGACTACTCCGGCACCTTCCTACCGCCAAGTTATAGCCGAGCGCCGCTGAGAAGCCTCCGAGGAGAGGTCCTTCTCCTATAATCGTACTAGTCCCAGTAACACCACCACACCGGACTCCGTATCAGTTGCTTATCTTGGTTCTTTATATAAAAGGAGTACATTTCAATATTTACAATGGGATCGAGTGATCCGGTAAGAGTCTCAATGTTCTTGGAGGGATAGGGTAGCGGGACAGTCTTGGTACCGGTCAGGTACGGGAAGGCTCTGCGCCAGACCTTGGGTGCTGGCCTCAGAGCGGCTCGGACGTGGAGAGCCGCGACGGCGTCTGCAGGGCTCAGGTGGTAGTTCCGCTTGGATCGAGCCGCGACACAGTCAGCAGGGCTCCGGTAGTAGGTCCGCTTCGGTCGAGCCGCGACGAGGTCAGCTGGGCTCTGATGGTCTGTTGCAACAAGGTCGGGCCGCGACGGCGTCAGCAGGGCCCCAAGGGTTCGTGAAGGTCTTGTAAGCACGATGGAGCCGTGACGTCGTCAGCAGGGCTCAGCAGGTAGTTTCAGGCAGAGTCTTTCTCCGTAGGGTCAGCCGCGATCCGATCAGCAGGGCTCTTGACTCCAGGATACAACTGTCCTCTCGTTGTCGAGTCGCCCCAGATATAGGTCGTGAGCCCTTTGATGTCCGGACCCTTGCGCCCAGGAGGGCGGAGAGGCCGGGTAGGGCGCGGCCAGACGCCCAGCAGGAGAGACGCCAGGCCCCAGAGAGCTGTGAGGCGGTCGCACCTAGGTGTGGAAGGATGGTTGGGGGTCCCATCGATACTGCCCTCCGCCGGGAGTGGAAAGGGCTCACGTGGTATCCCCCGGGCCAGGGGTGGGCACCTCGATGTCGGGCCTCGCTGGGACCGCGGTCGGGTAGCGCAGGGTCACGGAGGTGGTCACGTGGAGTGACGTGTAATCCAAGATGGAGGGGCCCCGAGGTGCATGGGACCTCGTGCAGCTGAGCGAGGAGGAACAGGACCACGCCACGAGGCCGGCTCCAACAGGTACGCTTACGCGAGCACACCCATAGTGATAGTGAGCGTACAGGCGTGTGTACGGTCCGTATCACTATGGGTGTGCTCGCGTATGCGTACCCATAGTGATACGGACCGTACACACGCCTGTACGCTCACTATCACTATGGGTGTGCTCGCGTATGCGTACCCATAGTGATACGGACCGTACACACGCCTGTACGCTCACTATCACTATGGGTGTGCTCGCGTATGCATACCCATAGTGAGACGGACCGTACACACGCCTGTACGCTCACTATCACTATGGGTGTGCTTGCGTATGCGTACCCATAGTGATACGGACCGTACACGCGTGCGTACGCTCACTATCACTATGGGTACGCATATGGCAGCACTCCCATAGTGATAGGGAACGTACACAGGCCCTCTCAGCGAATTTACGGTGCCTTTCACACATCACAGTGGTGACAGGCAGCACACAGGAAGGAATAGAGCTGACATACTTGTCCATGGATGGACATCAAGGCATTGTCTGGGCAGTACTACATGTGTGGGGCACAGATGTGAAAGGCTGTGATGTGGCACATTACTCCTGAGTCGAGAAGGCAACAGATGTATGATGAGATGTGTACAGATGTTATGTGTGACGGTGCAATGTGTGCCAGGCATGCCCTTAACTCCTTTGACATGTGTGCATGTCGTACTGCACACTTGGGATGAGCGTCACTGGCATGGCACAGTCAACAACACACGCAAGTGTCCCCTGATGCCCGCTACAGGGGTTACCACACCAGACATGTGACTACCCACGGTGCACGATGTGTCTATGTCATGTATGTGTGGTGTGTTCCCATTTGCTTGATGTTGGTGCTCCCTCAAAAGCATCAGCTGTTGCAGCAACCAACATGTGTCTGTGTGTAGATGGACATGGCACACTGTTACGCACACCAGGCCACATGTGGTATCGGATGTGAGGTGCGTATGTATGCATGGGACACGGAGTAGCGTAACAAGGACATGTCTGCATCCTCTCAATGTATGTGTGGTGAGTCATTACATGTACACCTTATTGGCAAGGTGTGTGGGCTGTCCTAGTGTAATGTCATGTGACCTGTGGCTCTAGTGTTCCGCTACCTGTCTCTGAAATCGACATCCTACTTCTGCTGATGTGTTGATGTATGTCACTCCTGTGTTGCGTCTGGCTGTTCACTTACACTGGGACACAGCTAATCCCATGCCATGGCATGTGGAGGTTCACAATCTCCGTGTGTAGCTGGGTCTTGGTAGGAGTGTCACCTGGCAGCCATACCTGTCCAGGGCATGTGGCACATACCTGACTCCGTATGTAGCATATGTGTATTGACAGATTAACATGTGCTCAGTACAAATCAATTGTTGTTGTAGTGCACTCACTCTTCCTTGTCACTTCCAAATTACTGCAGAGCGCCGCCTCTTCCCCGACCAATTCCGGACTTGGCTGACATGCGGGAGAATGACTGTATACGGTGCTACCGCTTTCCCCAACCGTTGATTGAGGAGTTGAAGGCAAGGCTGGCACCACACCTGCAACTGCTGCACAGGTATCCTACGGCACTGACACCCAAGCTGAAGGTAATGGCAGCCCTACATTTTCTTGCCACGGGTACCTTTCAATATACCATAGCTCATGTTGGTGGCATGTCCCAGAGCATGTTCAGCCGTGTGCTGCATGATTTCTTAGAGGCCATGTTGCTTCACCTGGATGAGTTCATCCATTTCCCAACCCCTGAAATGTTGACTGGGGTCAAGCGTGGATTCTATGCCCTGGGAGGGATGCCCCATGTCATTGGGTCCAAAGATGGGACACATGTGGCTTTGGTACCACCACAGGCACAGGAGGTAGCGTACAGGAATCGCAAACACTACCACTCCATCAATGCCCTTGTGGTGTGTCTGTCCAACATGGTGATTTCACATGTCTGTGCTCGTTTTCCAGGATCAGCACACGATGCCTACATCATGAGGCGTAGCAGGGTGCCTGAAATGATGACGCAGCTGCGCAACGAACAAGCATGTGTTGTTGGTGGGTACACTCTGTCTGCCCTGTATTTTGCGTAGACTTCCAGCACGACCGCTTCTCCTGTCCTACTTATGTCCATGTGGTTTCCATGTAGGGGACGCTGGCTATCCCAACATGCCATGGCTGATCACACCTCTCCGCAACCCCATCACGCCGGCCCAGCTCCGCTACAACACCGCCCATGGCCGGACAAGGCGAGTGATAGAGAGGACATTTGGCCTCCTGAAGAGCCGATTCAGATGCCTCCACAAGACCGGCGGCGCCCTCCCATATGCCCCGGCGAAGGTCTGCAAAATCTTCATGGTCTGCTGCATGCTGCACAACATGGCAGTTGAGAAAGCTGTGCCACTCATCCTGGATCAAGATGATCAGGACCATCCACCCGTGGAGGACGAAGGGCTTGGCAATGGGGCTAGTGATGTGGAGGATGTGGTTCCGCAAGAGGACATCCGGAGTCGGCTCATACGCGACTTCTTTGCTTAGTGGTGAGTACCAGTGTCTGTGTGTGCACGCATTGGTCCCCGTGTGGCATGTGTTGTGTCACTGGAGTGATGGTGCCAGTGATGAGTGTATTTCCCCAGTCATAATTGTGACCTAGCATGTTGTCATCCTTACATGTGTCGAGTACATGCACATGCAAGTGGCTGTGCTTTTTGTGGCTGACTTCTTGTGTGTCTCTCATCCCCAGGTACTTGCGCATGCCGTCTGCTAGTTGCATTGTTGTGGCACTGCTATTCCTCATGGACACGTCATCGTGTGCTGACTCAGCGTTACACGCACGGACAAGTTTGGAAGTCTCCTTAGGGTAAGGGATGCATCAGGGGTGTATTGGGTGTGGCAGTTGTTTACGATGTGTGCACACTGCCCCTGTCGATGTTTGGTTCCTCTGCAGACATGTCGCATCACCATGGGACACATGACATGTAGCTGGGTACACCTGAATAGATGGTCAGACTTGTTGACAGTCATCTGTGATGGGAGAGTGGATTGTGATGATGGCATCAATGTGTGTAACACTGCCCTCGGACACATACGGTTTGCATTGGCTTGACATGGTGTGGGACCTCCACATCAGAGGATCAATGGTGTATGGCAGCCTCTCCGTGAGCAGCAGGGGCTGTTTAGCTGTTAGCCGACACTTGTGTGCCAGTTCCATGGCTATCACGCATTTGTGCTGCAGAAGGGGGTTCCAGTGTTGGACCCACATGTTACTCCACACGACCTGTTTATGTGTAGTCCGAGTTGCCTCTGCATTCCCGAATACATGAATATTAAAGGTGTCCCTATTCCTCCAAGGTGCCTATTCTCAGTCAATGCTGGTGTGTTGCCACGGTGCATACGGCATGTCTGGCATGGTTTTCCGTGATAGTGGCTATGTGTCTATGTGTCGAGTAGCAAGATGCAAGCTGTTTGTGTGGGATTAGACTGTGTATTGTGCATGATGTCCATGACTGTGTGGGTATTGTGACATGTGCCATCCCCATGCATCCAACGTTGGCCAGGCCACCATTCTCTGCATCCACCTGACTCAAGCTTGCAGGACATGGTTCTGCCACCTGTCCACACATACCTGGGTGCCCCCAGGACACTCCACATGATCCCTGACCTCTGCGCATGGCTGTCGCTGTACTCAATATGTCTGTGGCACGGTTGTGCGGCCACCCCCTCAGCTGGTTGGGCCCATCACGGGTGTGTATGGTGCTCCATGTCTGTGTTGCCTAATACATTGTGACCCATGTGTGTCCTGTGCCAGACTCAGGCCCCAGGGTGTGGATGGTTGAAGTCATATGAGAACTCAGGCATGGTTAGACTTAACAAGACACATGTAAGGTAATAATGCAAAATGTAGGCATCATCTCTTTATCGTGTAAATTTTTATTTTTGTTTGGGTACGTGGGGGGGGGGGGGGGGGGGTATGACATGAGGGGCTTTCCGGGTGTGTGGAATCCAAAGTTCACTAGGGGAGTTGGTGACCTTGCCATTGGAAATCCTCAGAGTCCATGCCACAGTCTTTGTCAACATTGGTCAGACAGTGACCAGCAAGTCCATGTGGCAGGGAATGTCTTTTGCTGATGTGCTGCTGTTGGTCCAGTGGGCCAGGTGCCAGGCCAGGTGTCCTGGGAGATGGTGCTGTTGCGCCGACCCTCACGGTCTTTTCCGTGGATGACCCGCCCTCCTGCGGGAACCCTCGGAAGCAGGCCGTGACGATGTTTGGGATGCTCCGTCGGATGTCTCCTCCTCCTCCTGATCCCTCCCTGTGGGTGGTGATGTTCTACGCCTGGTGGCACAGGGAGGGTTGCCCATGTTGTCGGCTATCCGACGGAGTGTACTGTGAATTCCCGTGAACACCGTCACGAGCTCAGCCTGTCTGTCCTCCATCCGCCCTTGGTGTCGCAGTAGACAGGCATGTTGCTCCGCATGTTGCTGGGCCTGCTGGGTCTTGATCTCCTCGAGGATGGACACAACCTGGGCCATGCCCGTGGTGTCCTGCCGGTATGTGTCCAGGATGTTTCTGACATGGGAATATACCGGTTCCGCAGCCAACTGGTCAGGCTCGCGCCTCTGCCGTCCTCCACTCCCACCACCCCTGCCCACTTGTACCTGGCCTGCCCTTGTGGGCACATCGGGTCTCCGGGACCCCTGAGGGGTGGCATTAGCGTTGTCGCCTGCCTCCTCCTGGGTGCCCGGTACACCGTGTTCCTCCTGGTCAGCCTGGCTGCGTCGTGGTGGTGGGGCAGGGATCCTGGTTGTCTCCTGGGATGTGGCAGGAGTGGGGGTGGTGGTTGGCCCAGTTGTACCTGACGCAGGTGCTGCAGGTGGTTGGACACCAGAGGGGCCAGGTTGGTCGGGGTCTTCCACAGAGTGGTGAGAGTCGTCGCTGCCGGTGGGTCCGTCATCCCGCAGAGCCGGGTCCTGTGAGTCTTCCCCCCCAGTGTTGGGGGGTGATCCACGATGTTGACCTGTGTGTGAGAGAGACAATGTTAATTTTGTTCCATGCAACATCCATGTTTAATTCGTTTCTAAGTTGGCACATTTCCTCTGGGAATTTGGATATGTCTTGCATTCCACTCACAGTGCACTTGTGCATGGGTATGTCCCTTGGCCACAGCTTTTGAGACTTTACCTATGTGTGGCACAGTCTTACTTGCTGCGTCAATTGTGACTGCAGTCAGCAGTGGAGTGAGCAGGTGTGGCGAGCCATGCATTGGCGCCTTCCGTGTTGCACTGTACGTGGGCACATGGAGTTGTTCCACACACTTATATAATGCAGGTAGCTGGCGTTGTGCTCGTGCACAGGTTGAGACATGGCCCTGTGTTTTGCCATGGAGAAGAGAGGGGGATTCAGGCACTGGCCACCCTTGTCTACATGCACGCAGTCCACCTGCTGACAAGCAGACATTCCCACACCCCACAAGGCTGAATTGGTCTCCCTGTGTGTCCCTTTCTCACTCCCTCTCTGTCCCCCTCTCCCTCCCTCCCTCTGTCAGCCTCCTCCCTCTGTCCGTCTCCCTGTGTCTCCCTCCCTCTCTCTCCCCCTCTCCCTCCCTCTGTGTGTCACCCTCTGTCACCTCAGCCCAGCTTCCTAGGCACACACTTTTAGCAGATCTTTGAATGGCCCTTGGCTTGTTCATGTGAGTTTGTTTCTGATCTCCAGGCACCCATTGGGTGTAGTGTCTGTGTCTGCGCTGCTGCTGTGGTGGTGTGTGCTGCCACTCTTTCACAGTGTTGGCTGTTCATTAGCTGCTGTCATGTGCAAAAACGTACCTTCACCCCCATGTCTTAATGCAAGGCGTCCGCCATTTGCTGGCAAGTCTTTCCTGTGTGGGGACACACTGTTTGTCTGGCTGTGAACTAGGCCATATGGGCAGAGGGCATTGTTGTCTGCTTCTGAGTTGCACTATGTGATTTTTGGGGCCCACACTCCCGCCATCCGGCTTACCGTGTCTTGTGTTGGTGTTTTCTGTGGCCTGTGACTTGGCATTGTCCAGCTGGGTGCATGGGGCATGGTGGCGCTAGTGGCATGTGCGTGTTCATGAAGTGTGGTTGAGTCATGCGATAGCTTGGGGTGGTTGCGTGACTGATTGTGAGTTTGGTTGTGGATGACGTTCCCTCCATGTGAGGTGAGTTGTTTGTGTACTCACCCGGGTCTCAGAGTCCTTCTAATCCGTCCACTGACACCACCGGCAGTATGGCCATCACCCTCTCCTCCCAGGGATGGTATTGTATGGGTCTGCGGGGCGGCCCTCCTCCAGTGATGTTGGCCTGGTTGTGGTCGTCGGTCATTTTGGCTCGGACCCTCCTCCGCAGATCGTACCACCTGGCTTGGCATTCATGCCTGGTCCTTCTGGTGGACGCAACAGCATTCACAGCATCGACAATCCTCTGCCACATGGCTGTTTTTTCGGAAATGCTGGTCTGTCTGACCAATGTTCCAAAGAGGTGTGGATCGACTCTGAGGATTTCGTCGACAAGGACCTCCAACTCTTGGCTAGTGAACTTTGGATTCTTGTTAGTGGGCATGGTGAGGGGTGTGGGTGTGGATGGTTGTGGGGGGTGTGGGTGTGGATGGTTGTGGGTGTGTGGGTGTGGTTGTGCAGGTGTGTGTGTGAATGTGATGAGGGGGTGTTTGTGAAGGTGGGTGTGTGAAGGTGTGCAAGTGTAAGGTGTAGTAAAGGTTCAAGTATGGTGCTGTAGGTTGTCTGTGGGGTCTGGCAGCAGTGAGTCTGTTGCAAGGGCTCATGGTTTGTGTGTGTGGGCCCTTTTTATTGGTCCATTGGTGGGTGTGGCTGTGTTTGAACTTTGGGTGGGTGTGTTATAAGGAGTGGTTGTATTTTGGGCCTCTGTTTGGGATTTTGGCAGTTGCAGGTCAGTGAATGTGTTGTATTTGTGCTTGTTGGACATGTTTTGTGGCTTTGTGCCATTCGAATAGTGTATTCTTGTGTTGTTGTGCTTTGTCCTGGTTGTGTACGTGCATTTTTAGCGTGTGTATGGTGTGTACTTCGGCAATTTTGTTGTACAGTGCTGTCCTTGGGCCCGATTCACAGAACTAACTTAAGACAAAATCCTAAACTTACTACCATTTTGGTATTCACAGAAGGCACTTACTCATTTTGGTATTCACAGAAGGCACTTACTCATTTCGGTATTCACAGAAGTTAGGAGTCCTAACTTTAGGACTCCTAAATGCCTTCTGAGAATACCGAAAGCCTTAAAATTAGGATTTTTCTCAGTTTAGTAGTAGTATAGTTAGGACTCCTAACTTTAGGACTCCTAAATGCCTTCTGTGAATACCGAAAGCCTTAAAATTAGGATTTTTCTCAATTTAGTAGTCCTAAGTTTAGATTTAAACTTGGCAGTTTGTACGGCACTTGTACGATTCGTACGGTAAAAAGACCGGATACGAGTCGTACGGGGAAATTTTTTACAGGATCGTAATCGGCACCTAAGTATGTGTACGTTTCTGTAGAAGTAAGTGTGGTGGTGTGTGTATAACTGTATATGCAAGTAAATGGATGTTTGATTCTTTATTAGCATAAGTGACTATGTGTGTGAGTAATTCTATGGATGAGTGGCGTTGTGTAACAGGATGTATAGGTGTATGTGTACATATGATGAGTGACTGTATAGGACTGTTGGTGAAGGAGTGGATGTGTATGTGGATCTTAGAATTACTTAATAGGTTGTTGTAACTGGTATTGGTATGTCCACTGTTTTGAAAATGTTAGTTTCTATTTTTGAATGTGTTTATCAAAGGTTATATTAGGGGGAGAGGAGGTCTGCCACTCTATCACAAGGATGATGTCATCAGTGATGTCATTTGAGATGTCATCAGTGATGTCATGAGTGAGGTCACTGACCATGTCATGTGTGATGTAATATGGGACGTCATCAGCAGTGCATTGCGGGCGTGCGAGTTATAGTTAGCTGAACTAACTATAACAGGGGAATTTCAATGGTTTTGTACAAGTGAAAAGTCCAGCTAACTATAACGCCCCTGAAACCTATGGTTTTTTCACTGAATTTCTAAGGTTTTTTAAATGCTAATTCCTAACTATAACGTGCCTGAAACCTATGGTTTTTTCAGTGAATTTCAAAGGTTTTTTAAATGCTAATTTCTAACTATGCCTACAGAGATAGGACATGTGAAGAAAGAAGATAAAACACACAGAAAGAAAAAAGAAGAAATGCAGAAAGAAGCAACAGAAGTCCTCAAATACGAAGAAAAGTGCAGGAAGAAGGATAACGTGCAGAAAGAACAAACAGAATATCAGAAAGAAGCCTTGTTGCAAAATCATCCTGTACCCTCAACTTTTTCAGATGGATACTGGTGGTAACTGAGTCTGACTAACCAGTCCTAGAGCCAGTGCTATGTTAAAAGACACTCAGAATACAGTGAACACACCTACATACACTAGGGAACACTATGCGTTGGGGTTCCCCTGTGATTAGCATGACCTCCTCTGTAAGCCCCTAGTATATAATAAGGCAGGGGATTAAAACTACCTCTTAAAACGCACCATAGGGCGTGTTTGCACACGTCACCTCAGACCCCGTCCCCTCCCTTCCCCACTGTGTAAACACGCCCTGTGGCCGTTTTTTAAATTGGGAGATTAAGTCCCCTTGAATCCTGAGGGTCCCTAGGGGCAAAATAGCCCACTAGGTACATCCAGTAAGCGCTATTGCAGAGAGGTGTAAATAGGGGCACGGCCTGCACCACCTCTCTGCAACGCAGAGCAGTGGCGCTTACTGGAAGCACCTGGTGGGCTAGTTGGCCCCCAGGGTCCCTCAGGATTGAAAGGGAATTATTTCCCCAACTTAAAACACGCCACAGGACGTGTTTGCACACGTCACCTCAGGCCCCGTCCCTACCCTTCACCACTGTGTAAACGCGCCCTGTGGCCATTCTAAGTTGAGAGATTAAGTCCCCTTGAATCCTAAGGGTCCCTAGGGTCAAACTAGCCCACTAGGTACCTCCAGTAAGCGCCACAGAGCTGCGTTGCATAGAGGTGTAAAAAGGGGCGTGGCCTCAGAACACCTGTCTGCAACGCAGCTCCCTGGTGCATACTGGAGATACCTGTTGGGCTAGTTGGACCTCAGGGACCCTCAGTATTGAAGGGTAATTAATTCCCCAACTTACAACTGGCCAGGGGGCGCATTTGCAGAGTGCTGCAAGGAGGGGGCATGGCCTCCGGCGCAATGCCGGTCTTTTATTTATTTCATTTTTTGAAGAAGTAGGGCTGTGTGGCCCCCCTTCTTTTTCTAATTTATTGGCCCTGGGGACCCCATCCCCCAGGGCCTGCACCCTAATTGTTTTTGTTGAAAAAAATTAATTTGGCCCTCCCAAGGCCTTAATCGGCCCCAGGGACCCCAACACGGCCTTTTTTTTTTTTTATTCTTTAGGAGGGGGGCTGCGTTGCACCCCTCCTCAGGCCACTTATGGCCCCGGGGACCCCATCCCCGGGGCCGGCCTTTGTTTTTTATTATTTAAAAAAAATATATATTTATAGAAACACCTAGGACATGCTGGACAAACCGTATGTACCTATCACCATGACGATTTGCGTGATATTCATTAAAAGGCGACTATGCATACAATGAATCCATGTGGAATGTATTTACACCGCTAGCGAACCTCTGACGTGTCTGACGCCCTACCGTGCCTAATCCCGGAGCCCCCGCCGGTGGGAACTCTCCAAGTAGACACCCTTGTCATTTATTTATACAAACATGGGTAGCTATTGACGGGCACATTTAATACACAGGCACACCAAGCCATTCAGAGGGGATTCGACAAAAATTCGACCAAACTATGCAAGAAACCCCCTCACAGTTAATAAAACACACATCCACCACCAAATGTCTAATACTTTTTATTTTACTCTCTGGAAAGGAGACAAACCTCACTTGAGAGTCACAGCGTGCTCCTGGCTGAGCCCAATGCTGTGTTACACCCACCAGTGCCTGCCGAGTGCCTCACACCTCTGTGTTGTATTCCACCCACTAGTACGTATGCTATGACACTCTCTAGCCCATGTGCACTGTAACACCACCCCGTGAATATGTCATGCCACACTTGCCTTCGCACAGGTTATATTGCCCCATCTAACGTGCCTTCCTCGATGCCTATGTTATAACGCACAGCGCTATGCCATACATATTACAATCTGGGATCCATATCTTTGTCACAGTGCATATGCAACGTTACACTCCCCAACACATATTTTATATTACAACTTTAGAGACTAGTTTGGTTACACAACACTGCCCTGTGCATATTACACTCCAAGGCGCATATCGCATAGCACGCTCTAGTGCCTGTGCTATCTCGCGCTCTCCAATGAATCTGTCATTGCGCACAATGTATTGCATATTATATTTCACGCTCCGGTTCATCTTATATCACACTTTCTGGTGCATAATTTATACCATATACTATATCTAGCTTTCATTTTCAATCGTGCTCTCAGGACTATGTTCTATATAACACTGCGTCCACCTATCCTTTTCACAGCATTACATTTTTGCGATGGGGGTAGAGGGTCAGGGTTTTTTTCTGCCAAGTGAGCCCAGAGTCACAGTCACAAACGTCCTCTTCTTCCTGAATAAAAGTGAGATTATGCTGCATACTTGTTCATATTTTAAGTAATTCGCACAGACACACATTTTAAAAACAATAAAGTTCCTAACACCCACCTTCTCTGAACAGTTAGCTTGCTGCCCCATCCACCTCCTCCCTATCCTCTGTTGTCTGAATCCATGGACTAGCCTCCTCCCTCCTGCCATGCATGGTCTTATCTGCTGCCACTGCCCTCCATTTAGCATGATATACCAGTCCACACCTCCTGCCCTCCATTTCCCAATTCTATGGCCCATCAGTGACCTCCTGCTTAGCCTCTGTGCTTAGCTTGCTGCCCCTATTCTCCTTCCCCCTGCCCTCCGATGTCTTTGTGTATGCCCCTGCTGCATCCTTTTTGCCCACCATGTTCCATGGACCTGCCACTCCTATCTACTCTGAGTGTTCTGTTGAGCTGCCACTCCCCTCCCACCTGCCTAGCATTGTCAGATGACTGTAACCTGTCCCTGCCACCTCCACCCTGCCTGTCCACATGCCATGCTCCTATCCCCTTCCTCCTCTCCTCCATGGTCCATTTTACTGCCACACCCTTCTGCCCTCCCTGGTCTGTTGTGCTGCAACTGCTCCTCCTGCCTGCCCCGCGCGGTCTGTTGTGAGGTCCCTTCCCCTGAACTCTCTTGTCTGTGCCCAGGTCCTGACCCTCCCTTCTATCCTCCATGGTCCTTTGTGCATGCCCCTGCACCCTCCTTCTTGCCCATCATAGCCATTGTGCTGCCACTAACCCTCCCGCTTGCCATGCATGGTCTTCTGTGCTGCCATGACCCCTCCCACCTTCCCTGTGTGGTCAGCTAGCTGCCCCTGACCCCCTCCCACCGTCCCTCCATGGTCTGTGTGTATGCCATCATAGTCAAGTCAAGTCAAGTCAAAAAGCACTTTATTCGATTATTTAAAAATCATAAAAGTATACTATACAGATACATAATGTTAAAAATTTCCAGAGCATATTATACAAATAAAATTTAAATATATAAAAGGTCTATGACATATACATATAAATCCACACAAATATACACTTAAAATTTATAGTAGCAGATGTTTCATGATTCATAACCCCAAATGTTCATATATTACAAGAGAATTGATTTAAATTATGTTATTTGATCTCGAGTAAACATTTACTGAACCAGCTCCTACATTCATCTGGAGTCTCTTCCTTCTAGCACGGATTGAAGCAATCAGAAAATTGGCTACACCAAACATCACTAAAGGGGTCTCCATTAATTGAAGATAATACAGTGCGGGTTTAAACTGTACAAACCCCTTTTCCCTTAACAGTGGTCTAATAAACTTTTTCCTACTTTCTGCAAAGAAAGAACAGAAAAACACAAAATGTGTCTGATCCTGGTCGGAAAAATTATCACAATCACAAGGTATATTTTCCTTTGGGTTACACCATTTATCGTAAGTACCCAACAGAAAATGGGCTTGATTAAATCTAAATTTTGTTAGAAGCCACCGGTGATAGGGTCTGGTAACAATAGACAAGTAGGGTTGGATTGACAAGGACGAGATCAACAAATAGTGTGACCTAACTGTTGGCTTAGTGATTTCCTTTGCCTCTCGTTCTAATTCTCGTGATTTTATTAATTGAGTTTTTACCCAAGTAATATCTTCCTTGGTAAGATTTTCCGGATTCAAATATAATTCAGGGCGACCCAGAAGTACTGCAGATGCTTTAATAAAAGTCAACCACAAAATGTCCGCCACTCTATCCCTCCCCATACAATCACTAATAATCTTGTGGTTTAGTGTAAGGTTGGGGTTCAGCCAGGTTCTGATCCATAGTAAAAGGGGAGCCAAATTTAGCATATCTGTAATGTACCCTATCCCTAGCTCCATATGAGCTGCAAAGGATGATGTAGATTGGGGGAGACCCAAGACAGATCGAAGAAATTTATTTTCTTCTCTCTGTATCGGGGCTAGATCTTTATAGCCCCAAATTGCTGCCCCATACCTTGCTATGGCTAGGGTTTTTGATCTATAGATCGTTATTATGGCCTCAGCTGGTTTGCCACCCAATCTTTTCGCAAAGCCTAATATAGCCGCCGATGATCTTTTCACGGCTGCTACTTTATTAGCAACTTGGGGTGCCCAAGACCCTGTGTCATCAAACACTACGCCAAGATAGGTGAACACTTTCACTCTCGTTATTACTAAGCCATTACAAGAGAAGGTTTTCATGTTCTTCCTACCTTTCCCTATGGCCATGACATGCGATTTCTCTACATTTGTCACGAGGTCCAGATTTTGCATAAAATCCCCAAAAGAATTTAGCAGATGTTGTAGACCTACAGGGGTCCTTGACAGCAGCACCGTGTCGTCAGTGTATAATAAGACCGGCACTGGGGTTCCCCCCATGCGTGGGACATCAACGGATGCAGCCGCCAAGGTAGAATCCAGTGAGTTTATATATAGAGAAAATAGCATTGGGGCCAGGATACACCCCTGGCGGACTCCCCTGCCGGACTTGAGACCAGCGGTACACTTCCCGTCTTGTGTCATACGAATGACCGCAGTTAAATCTCTGTGGAGCTCTGCCAGGAAGTTCACCAAGGCCCGATCTAAACCCAGCTCCAGGAGCATTGTCCACAGTTTCGACCTATTAACTAGGTCAAAAGCCGTGGACAAGTCCATAAAAGCTAGGTAGATTGCCCCTTTTGTCGCTACAGTATATTTGCTGACTATTAGATGTAAATTCAGGCACTGGTCTTCGGTGCCTCGTCCAGTTCTTAAGCCGTACTGTGCATTACACATGATGTCATTATTAGTAACCCAAGAGGAGATCTTAGACAGGATGACCTTCCCTAGTATTTTAAATGACGAGTCCAATAATGATATGGGCCGATAGCATCTAGGGTCCCCCCTCTGGCCCTTCTTAAAAATCGGGACAATAATAGCCCGTGACCAGGAAGTAGGCAATCTACTATTATCAGTGCAAGCTATATTAAAGAGCTATATTAAAGACATTAGTGAGAACTACAGACCATATATTAGGTGCTTTAAACATGTCAGCTGGTACCCCGTCTGGGCCAGGGGCCTTATGAGCAACCGTGTCCTCTATGGCCTTTTGTGTTTCTTTAATTGTAAACCTCAGTGGGGGCTCCAATTGGTCGCTCACTATCGGAACAAAAACATCTGCTGGGAGGCCACTACCATAGATTTTCCCAAAATGGTCTAGCCATTCACGTTCAGATATATTTAGTTCAAGCGGGGTATTTTCCTTATCATTAAAAAGTGGAAAATTGACGATTTCCCAGAATTTGGAACTATTCCTAAGACTGGCCTTATCATACAAGGAGTCCCAAGCGTTTTTTTTTATATCATTCTTCCTGGACTCAACAGTCATTTTATAATGTTTTCTTAACCTGGCCACTTCCTCGTTATCTCTGGGTCTCTTTTTTAGTTCCACCAGTAGGTCTCTATGGGCTTTTGAACACTTTGAGTCAAACCACCCATGTGGTTTTTGCTCCTTATGTGATGTCTTACATGTTAGGTCCACAGCCACTTGCTGGCATATTAAGTCAAATGGGGAGATAATATCCCCACCCAGCCTTAGCGGATCCAAACAGATATTAATTTCCTTGCCCACCTTATCACTTAGTGTAGTATAAAAAGCCTCTGGGATTATTTTACTCCATTTTAGCCGTCTCCCCTGATCCTGAATGGTTAATTCCAAGGGAGGTACTATATTTATATTTTCAATAAGTAAATATGGATTGTTATTACGTAATTCCAATAACACTGGGTTATGATCACTAAATGTAGCGTGTATTGCATTGTAAAAGATGACATTTTGCAGCAAGCCTGGAGAGACAAATATAAAATCTATAATAGTGTTACTGTTCCTAGCACTATATGTTGCTACCCGGTCATTGATGTCAGAAAACTCCGGTTCGGCTAGATCAACATCGGACAGTAATTCTTCTAGAGCAGCCCCCTTTGTTGAGTGTTCAAAATGTGAGTAGGGCAAGAAATCAATATCTGTTATATCCCTATACTGGCAGTTTAGCTGGCACAAGTGTATGTTAAAATCCCCGAGGAGGATTAAATGAACAAAAGTGTTTTGACCTTTCTTATAATTCGTTAAAAACTTTGCCAATGCATTAATGTTTTCATTACAATGCGTACCACATGGGGCATTATAAAAGTTAACATACAAGATTTTATGTTTGTTTGGTAAAGTAAATTCCAGAGCTAGAAAATTAGGGGATGTGGAGCTTAGAAATTTTGCGGTACCCATATGTTTCACAGAAATTAGGAACAAAAGCCCCCCTCTGTCTCTCCCTGAACTTGTTGCTAGGGCTGCTTCGGAATACGATAAATATCCATCTATCCAAAAGTTGCATTCCCTATCCCAGGTTTCCTGGAGTGCCACTACTTCATACTCCTTAATTTGTTCCAACCATATGCTGTCGGCCCTCTTAGAACGAAGCCCTGCAATATTCCAGCTTATGATTTTAACTGATTTCCCAGCTCCCCTGTCTACAATAGGGAAGTCATACATCTGTGACTTAGGGTCAGCGTAGCAGGTCAGTCAATCATTTTCATCCAGATGAGATAAGGCTGTGTATCTATTTGTTAAATCGAAGGTGGCCCTATTAGTTGGTCTGTTGACATCAGTATGTCTTGGGATGGAACCTGGTGTCTGCAGGGCCCAAGATGATAAATCAGTTGGGCATCTCGGGGCTTCTTGTTGACCACCATCACACAAGAATGATTTGGGAGGGTTTGGCCGAGGATAAAAATAACCTAAAGGAACCACACGAACCCCTCCTGCCTTGATAATAGTAGCATCCCAAAACAGGCGAGCAGCCACATGGGGTCTATTAAAATTTACAATGATACAGTCTCCCGGTAACTTTTTTAACGTGTGGCCCAACCAGTTGACTCGTCTCGCCGTCATGATGTGAGTAGATATATTTTTTGGGCCTGTACAGTTTTCATCACACCATAACTTGATATTCTCTAATAGTGTACCCTGTGACTCTTCCTCCTCTGGGCTTAAAGGTGGGATATTTACTAGGACGGCGACGAACGGAGTTGCCTCAGGTGGTAGATCAACACGGGGCTTTATACGTAACCTTGTTACTCCCTGTGGGGTTCCGCCTTTATTCGCAACAGTATTTGCCAAGGAGGCATTGGGGCTGCCCTCTTCATGGCCCAGTTCCCTAAGATCCTTATTCTTAGTTAGAAAAGTAACTATTTTAGGTGGTTTTGGGCGTGTTTGAGTGTGTGGAGGTGAGGGCCGACTTAAGACTAGAGGCTTGTCGTTCCCTGTCACTTCCATAGGTGGATCATGGTCAACGGAAATCCCTAATATTTTAGGTTGCGGGCAATCCGGTGTTATTAGTGGTACCAGCTTATTTATCTGATCACATTTCCCTAATATTTCCGACACACATTCTCTCAAGGTCTCAATGATATCGTTTGCAATGTGGACAAGGGTAGTTTCTAACTTGTCCGTAAGTACTTTTTCCACCATATCCTTCAAGCGTATTTCAAAGTTACTTATATCTGGGCGCGATTTTGAGAAATAGTGCACATTCTTCTTTAATGGTCTCCTTGGCAGCCTTTTAGCGCGCTTAATGGCTGTGCCGGTGGCCTCTCGTGTGGGGCTTGGGACAGTGTCTGTACACGATGGAATGAGCACCCCGTGGGTTGTTGTAGTACATTGGTCCTGAGGTAATATATCCCTAGCAGGAACGATTTGAATCACCGGTTCCAGAGGTATGACTTGTCTGCTGGGCAATGGGGACACAAGGGAGTCCAAACATGTTTTTTCCAACCCTAGTTCCCGTTCTTTCTCCGCAATCTCTTGATTGAGTTTCCCCACGGCAGAGGTAAGGTACGACATGATGTTATTTGATGTAGTAGTTATACGAGGTACCTTCACTTTCCCCGTCCCCCCGAGGGTTGATGATGGCAGTTTGCGCTTACCCATGGTATGGCGTTGTGCTCAGGGGGTGAGCCCGTCCCGTCCCTTGTCGTCCACTGATGGCCACAGATGGTTCCGCCCTTGTCCCGGGCTTTGCCTGGCGCGTCCCGTGTGCGTCCCGCGACGCGGGCCTCAGCTGTTCTTATGGGCAACTCCTGGCGCTGCGTTCAATGTGTGCGCCGCCGCTAGTGCTACCAGGAAATGGAGTCCCGGGGCAGCGAGGCTGACTCTGGCACCCTTTGACTCTCGGCGGTGGCGGTAGTGGCGTGGATCGATTCTGTGCAGGTTGTACAGGTAAGTGTCTCTGCTCCCCCCCGCTCTGCCGCCCTCAGCTGTTCTTATGGGCGCCTCCTGGTGCAGGCGCTGCGTTCAATGTGTGCGCCGCCGCTAGTGCTACCGGGAAATGGAGTCCCGGGGCGGCGATGCTGACTCTGGCACCCTTTGACTCTCGGCGTGGCGGTAGTGGCATTGATCGATTCTGTGCAGGCTGTACAGGTAAGTGTCTCTGCTCCCCCCCGCTCTGCCACCCTCAGCTGTTCTTATGGGCGCCTCCTGGCGCAGGCGCTGCGTTCAATGTGTGCGCCGCCGCTAGTGCTACTGGGAAATGGAGTCCCGGGGCGGCGACGCTGACTCTGGCACCCTTTGACTCTCGGCGGTGGCGGTAGTGGCGTGGATCGATTCTGTGCAGGCTGTACAGGTAAGTGTCTCTGCTCCCCCCCGCTCTGCCGCCCTCAGCTGTTCTTATGGGCGCCTCCTGGCGCAGGCGCTGCGTTCAATGTGTGCGCCGCCGCTAGTGCTACCGGGAAATGGAGTCCCGGGGCGGCGACGCTGACTCTGGCACCCTTTGACTCTCGGCGGTGGCGGTAGTGGCGTGGATCGATTCTGTGCAGGCTGTACAGGTAAGTGTCTCTGCTCCCCCCCGCTCTGCCACCCTCAGCTGTTCTTATGGGCGCCTCCTGGCGCAGGCGCTGCGTTCAATGTGTGCGCCGCCGCTAGTGCTACCGGCAAATGGAGTCCCGGGGCGGCGACGCTGACTCTGGCACCCTTTGACTCTCGGCGGTGGCGGTAGTGGCGTGGATCAATTCTGTGCAGGCTGTACAGGTAAGTGTCTCTGCTCCCCATCATAGTCTCATTGTTGTTCTCCATGGTGTGTCTTGTTTCTAGTGCCCATCCTGCCTGACCTCCATGGCCATATTGCTGCTCCTGCCCTGACCCTTGCCCCCAGCCCTCTGTTTCCATGTGCAGACCCCTATTCCCTCCCTCCTGGCTTGTCTGTTCCATTGTAATGCCCCTGATCCGTCCCTCCTGCCCTTTATGGTCTGTTATGCTGTAGCTTTCTCTCCTGTCTGTCCATTATGGTCAGCTAGATACCATTGCCTCTTTCCCCTCTGTTCTCTGTTGTCCATGTGCATGGTCCTGTCCCCTCCCTATTGCTTTATATGGATTGTTGTGCTGCACTCCCGTCCCGCATGCCCTGTGTGGTGTATTGTGCTGCTGCAAACCCTGATGCCTGCCCTGTAGGGTCAGGTTGGTGCACCTCTCCATGTCCCTCCTGTCCTCTGTTATCCGAGTCCATGTCCCTACCCCAATTCCTCCTGCCTACCATGATCCAATGTACCATACCATACTTGCGAACATTTTGAAATTGGTAAGAGGGAGATTTTGTAAAAAAAACTGGGGTATTGATTTTCCCCTTTGAGTTACATTGAAAAAGAGGAGACAGATCAAATAAAGCCCATTTGAGCTAAAAAACATTGGACGTTTCCTGGCTGAAACGGGTCTGTTGGCATGTATGGTTGTACTACCACTGCCTCTTCCTTCTGCCCACAATGGTCTATTATATTGCCACAGCCTCTCTTGCCAGTCCTGTATTGTTGGTGTGTTGCCCCTGCCCCCCTTCCCACTGCCCTCCATAGTCTGTTGTGCTGCCACTGCCCTTCTTGCCTGCCCAGTGTGGTCAAATTGTTGCCTCTGCACTCTCCTACCTGCCTTCAATTTTCAGAGTCCGTGCCCCTGGCCTCTGCCTCTCAACAGTATCCCAATGAACAACTAGATTGCTAACATTCTATATTTATTACAAAAGTGTGGAACGCCTGATATCATCTTGATGTAATCAAAACTGTAATACCTAGAGTATTTCCTTTTGAAATTACATATATGAGAGGGTTTTATTTGCATCAAAATTATGGTTAGTGCTCTAAAGAACTAAAATGAGGACATATTTTCTGAGTTTTCAAATAGCGACAAAGAACTTTTAAATTATTTGTAATCTTTATGTTTTTTTATCCAGTTGACCACTTGATTAAATGTTGCACCTAGGGGAGAGGATGTGGTGTTACTTCTAGAGCTGCAGACTTTGCAACTGGGGAACCAGGTTGGAGTTTTTGCTTCAGCTCGACATTCTGTGAATCTGGTCAAATCACTTAATCTCCCCATGTCTACAACCAAAATGAATTTGATCTCGTGTGATGTAACCAATGCTCATGTAAAGCACTCCAATACCTGACAAGTCTGCACTATATAAAACTGCAAATACACAAAAAATAAGTGTTTTGCACACTTCTGTCATTGGGCTACATGTGGGCTACATCTGGGTGATATTTGTGCTGCATTTGGGCTCTTTTGTCTCTGGTGGCCATCTTGGGAGATTTATTTGTTATGAAGTTTCCTAATTTCCTCATTTACTGCAGTCTCCTCAGTAGGAAATGCTTTCAGTTTTTTACTTTGATTCCATCAATAAGGTATTCAGATATGTCAGACATTTGCCATACATTCTGAATGTTAGCACTCTAGTTGCTCATTAGATCACTGTAGTAAAGCTACTGCTCACCACGGAAGTCTGCTGCTGGTATTAAAAGTGCATGTTTCAGTCTGCATATCAGAATTTTTTAATGAAATAGAAGAGGATTTGAGAAGTCACTTAAAATGTGCCCTAATTTTTCTTTCTTCAGCACTAATCATAATTTTTATGGCAAAATGAACACCCTCATTGTGTTCCTTTTTAAATTAAAAGTTTTAAGTGTTACCAGTTTATTCCAATCAAGATGGCTTCAGGTGTGCCATACTTTTGTCTTAAGTAAAACAGTAAGCGCTCTAGTTGTTCTTAAGAACACTCTGGGACATTCTGTCATTGGGCTATACTTGGGCTACATCTGGGTGATATTTGGGCTACATTTGGGCTCTTTTGTCTCTGGTGGCCATCTTGGGAGATTTATTTGTTATGAAGTTTCCTAATTTCCTCATTTACTGCAGTCTCCTCAGTAGGAAATACTTTCAGTTTTTTATTTTGGTTCCATCAAGAAGGCATTCAGATGTGTCACACATTTGCCATAAATTCTGAATGTTAGCTCTCTAGTTGCTCATTAGATCACTGTAGTAAAACTACTGCTCACCAGGGAAGTCTGCTGCTGGTATTCAAAGTGCATGTTTCAGTATGCATGTCAGAATTTGTTTACGAAATAGAAGAGGATTTGAGAAGTAAAAATGTGCCCTAATTTTTCTTTCTGCAGCACTAATCATAATTTCTATGGCAAAATGAACGCCCTCATTTTGTTCCTTTGTAAATTAAATGTTTTAAGTGTTACCACTTTATTCCAATCAAGATGGCTTCAGGTGTGACATACGTTTGTCATAAGTAAGACTGTTAGCGCTCTAGTTGTTCGTCAGAACACTCTGGGACATTCTGACATTGGGCTATACTTGGGCTACATCTGGGTGATATTTGGGCTACATTTGGGCTCTTTTGTCTCTGGTGGCCATTTTAGGAGACTTATTTGTTTTGAAGTTTCCTATTTTCCTCATTTACTACAGTCTCCTCAGTTGGAAATACTTAAATTCAGAATGTTAGCACTCTAGTTGCTTATTAGATCACTGTAGTGAAGCTACTGCTCACCAGGGAAGTCTGCTGCTGGTATTGAAAGTGCATGTTTCAGTCTGCATGTCAGAATTTTTTAATGAAATAGAAGAGGATTTGAGAAGTCACTCAAAATGTGCCCTAATTTTTCTTTTTGCAGCATTAATCATACTTTCTATGGCAAAATGAACCCCCTCATTTTGTTCCTTTTTAAATTAAATGTTTTAAGAGTTACCACTTTATTACAATCAAGATGGCTTCAGGTGTGCAATACGTTTGTCATAAGTAGGACTGTTAGCGCTCTAGTTGTTCTTTAGAACACTCTGGGAAGCTGCAGTAGAACACAAAGGAATCAACTGACAGTCTCTGCCCTTGCTGGGTGTACATGTTTTACTGAGAATGTCAGACTTCATTCTCACATGACTGAGAAAGATAATGTCAATTTACAGAAAATATGCTCTCAGTTTAGCTTATAGATCACCTTCCAAACCTCTGTGGGAAAAGCATGAGAAAATAGTTTTCTCTCAAACATGATTCATGATATAACAGCAGAAGGCTTTTTCACATAGTAAAATCATGAGTGATGTAATATGTGACGTCATCAGCAGTGCATTGCGGGCGCGCAAGTTATAGTTAGCTGAACTAACTATAACGGGGGAATTTCAATGGTTTTGTACAAGTGAAATGTCCAGCTAACTATAACACCCCTAAAACCTATGGTTTTTTCAGTGAATTTCTAAGGTTTTTTAAAATGCTAATTCCTAACTATATCAGGCCTGAAACCTATGGTTTTTTCAGTGAATTTCAAAGGTTTTGTAAATGACAATTTTTAATGTATTAATTGTTATACTGATTATTTTGATACTGATTTCCTACATTTTTTTAAACTTTATTTTTAGATTTTTTATTTTTTAAATTACATTATAATTACATTATACATTACATTACAAAATATACTTTCTCAGAGCAAATTACTTTAGTATAAATACTTTGCAAATAGGCAATAGACTTCTAAGTACAGTAGTTACAGTTGTTGCAATGGGCAACACAATTTCAAACACAATGCAACATTGAGCTCAATGTGAATTATTAGTCAAATGCAATTAGTTACTTTATGGATTACTTTTCTAACCACAGGACTGGATCCTAGATTCAGTCCTTGGACATCTCCTGTAAACAGTTGAGCAAAAGCGTTTTGGTTACAGTAGTTATTTTTAAGGAATATTATTGTATTTTAAAAGTTGACACTTAGAAAATGTTTCGCATAGAATCACCAATGTTATCCTATGGCTGAAAATTCACTTAGCAGGTAAGTAGTGTTATCGTTACTTTTTCTTACTCAGTGGTGGATCCTGGATCCAGCACTGGCCAATCTCCTGTAAACAGTTGAAAGAATGTGTTTAAGTCATACAGACGATTTTTTAGGAATATTTTTAATTTGTGAAAATAGACACTTAGAAACTTTTCTGCTCAAAACCACACACTGGATTCCTATGGAATGAAATAAAAGTTACTGGTAAGTACGCTTTGAATAACTTTTCAGAGTCAGTGCTAGTCTAAAAGATGCAGCACTGGGTTCTTTCCTGATGAAAGGTGAGTAAATCGGAATTCGTAGTTCAGCTAATTTTAGAGGAATATTTGTATGTTTCAACAAGCATTTGCAATGCAATAGGTCTCGCATTTACGCGAGTTTAAGCTATTTGCATTGTAAATGACACTGCCTTTTATTTAAGTTTTAAAAAAGAAAACAAAAATAAAAGGCATTGTTATTTTTAATGTGAATAGCTCAAACTTGCGTAAATGCGAGACCTATTGCATTGCAAATGCTTGTTCTGCAAATGTAGAGGGGAGTAGAATTACGTGGTGTCAAGTAGAGTGGAAATATGCAGAGTGAAATTATGATGTGTGGGGTGAAATTATGTGGCATGAAAGTATGTTGAGTGGCTTGGAACTGTGTGGCATGGAGCTGAATTGTGAGATGTGGAATTGATTGGCGTGGTGTGGCATAGACTGCAATTGTATGGAAATTAATTATGTTACCTGGAGTTAAATTATGTGGCATGGTGTGGAATTAAGGGATGTGGTGTGGAATTAGTTGGCATGGCGTGGAGTAGGATTATATGGTGTGGTGTGGAATTGTGTGGAGTGGAATTGTGTGGCATGGAATTGTGTGGCATGGAATTGTGTTGAGAGGAATGGAAGTATGTGTCATGGAATGGAGTGGAAATATGTGGCATGGAATGAAATTATGTGGTGGAGTTGAATTATGTGCCGCTTAGTGGAATTATGTTATTGAGTGGATTCATTAATAGTGGAGTGGAATTATGTGGCATGGAATTACGTGCCATGGAGTGGAATTATGTGGTATGGCATGGAATTAATTGGTGTGGATTTGTGTGGTGTGGCCTAGAATTGTGGGGTGTTGAGGGAAATTGTGAGACATGGAATTGTGTGGCGTGGTATGCAATTGTGTGACATGGAGTGCAATTCTGCGGAGAGGAAGTATGGGGATGGAGTGGAATTATGTGATGTGGTGTGGAATTATGGGGTGTGGTATGGAATTATGTGGCATGGAATTGTGTGCCATGGAATGGAATTATGTGGTGTGGATTTATGAGAAGTGGAGAGCACTTTATGTGGCATGGAATTATGTGGAGTGGAATTATTTTGCATTCACTGAGATAGACATGTTACTGTGTGGCGTGAACTACAATTATGTGACGTGGTGTGCAATTGTGTGGAGAGGAATTCAGTGGCATGAAGTGGAATTATGAGACATGGTGTGAAATCAAGTGGTGTGGCATAGAATTAGGTGGCAAGGAGTGGAATTATGCTCCGTGGAGTAGAATTATGAGATGTGACATGGAATGGTCTGGCATGGAATTGTGTGGTGTGGAATTGTGTGGTGTGAAATTATGTTGGTTTGGGGAGATTAAATTTAGGTGGTACAGTGTGGTACAATGTGGAATTATGTGGTATGGAGTGGAATTATGTCTCATGGAGTGGAGTTATGTAGCATGATGTGGAGTCATGTGATGTTGCATGGAGTGAATTTATGTGGCATGGAGTTGAATTGTGTGGCATGGAATTGTGGGGTGTTGACTAGTGGAATTATGTGGTGTAGAGTAGAATTAGGTGGCGTGAAATTATGTGGAGAAGAATTGTGTTGCATGGAATTGTTTGGCATGGTATTGTGCGGCATTGAGAGGATTGGAATTATGCGACATGGAGTGGAATTATGTGGCTTGGATTGGAAATATGAGGGTGGAGTGCAATTAGGTGGCATGGAGTTGAATTGTGTGGTGCAGAATTGTGTTGCACGGAGTGTAATTGTGTTGACTGGAGTGGAATTGTGCAACGTGGAATTGTGTGGCGTGAAATGCAATTGTGTGATGTGGAGTGCAATTGGGTGACATGGAGTGTCACTGAGTGGAGTGGAAATCATATAGCATGGAGTGGAATTATGTGACATGGTAATGAATTGTGTGGTGTTGAGTGGAATTGCGTGCCGTGGAATTATGTGGCATGGAGCCGAATTACATTACATGGATTGGATTTAAGTGGCGCAGAATTATTTGGCATGGAATTGTGTGGCATGGAATTGTGTGGTGTGAAATTGTATGGCGTGCAATTGTGTGCCATGGAGTGAAATTTTGAGACATGGAATTGTGAGGAGTGCCACTGTGTGACATGGAGTGCAATTGTGTGGAGTGGGATTAAGTGATGGGGAGTGGAATTATGTGACGTGGTGTGGAATTATGTGGTGTGGAGTGAAAGTGTGTGGCATATAGTAGAATTATGTGGCATGGATTTATGTGATGTGCAATTGTGTCGCATGGCAAGGAATTGTGTTGAGTTGAGTGGAAATATGTTGAGCTGAATTATGTGGCGCGAAAGGGAAGAGGCATTATGTGACACAGAGTGGAATTATGTTGTAGGGAGTGAAATTGTGTGGCATAGTATGTGGCATGATGTGTAATTATATGTTGTGCACTGAAGTGGAAATATGTGGTATGGAGTAGAATTATGTGGCATGGAATTGTGTGAGTGGAAATTTGTGGCATGAGTGGAATTATGAGATGTGGAATTGTGTGGCATGGAACTGCGAGGCCTTGAGTGGTGTGGAATTATGTGGCATGGGGTGAAATGATGTGGTATGAATTGGATTGAAAATATGTGGAGTGGAATTATGTGACTTGGAGGGGTAATATATGGCATGAAATTATGTGGTGTGGAGTTGAATTACGTTGCGTGGAACTTGGTTGCGTGGGATTCTGTGGCGTGGAGTCGAATTGTGAGACATGGAATTGTGCAGCATGGAGAGCAATTGTGTGGCATGAAGGGCAGATGTGTAACTTGGAGTGCAATTGTGTGATGTGGAATGCCATTGTGTGGAGTGGAGTCATGTAGGGAGGAGTGGAATTATGTTACACTTTGTGGAATTATGTGGTGTTCTGTCAAATTATGTGGCATGATGTGGAGTGGCATTATGTGATATGGAGTAGAATTATGTGACATAGAATTGTGTAGCATGGCGTGGAATTGTGTTGCATTGAGTGGTGTAAAATTATGTGACATATAATAAAGCGTAATTATGTATAGAGGATTTGAATTATGTGGCATGGAGTGGAGTGGAATAATGTGGCATTCAGTGAAGTTCTGTGGCATGCAAGGGAATTATGTGGCATGGAGTGGAGTCGAATTATGTGCAGTGGAGTGAAATTGGGATGCGTAGAGTGAAATCATGTGGCGTGGAACTGTGAGACATGGAATTGTGTGTTGTATAATTTTTGGGCGTGTAGAGGAACAGTGTGTTGTGGTGTGGAATTGTGTGGTGTGGATTTGTGTAGCGTGGAATTGTGTGGCATGTAATTGTGGGATGTGGAATTGAGTGGTGTGGGATTGTAAGGCATGGAATGGCATGGAGTAGAATTGTGTGAGATCGAGCAATAAATATAGGTAGTCAAATCAAACAGCAGATGGTGAAAATACGAGTGTTTGTTTATAAAGAAAACGTGTTGGTGGAAGGTGGCTTCGACACTGAAAATAAAGGGAGTGCCATGTGTTGTGTGAAATATACTTCAATAAAGGTATCCTGGCTATTACAAATAAGAAGAGAGGAATATAAACACGTATATGCTTTCAAAATATATGCATTGTAAATATCAGTAAAAGTACATTATTTTTTAAATGGGGTACCAGGTTGCATTTTATATCATAGTGGCCTTGCAAGTACGTTTCCTACAATCGTGTAACAACAGTTGGATAAATGAGTCACCCGGCCAAGTGTGCCTGCTCATGTTTAAAGTATAGACTGGGAGGGGTGGGATGAAGCTATAGGGCCAGTGAATCGAACAAGCCCAACTACGAAGACTAAGAGATCGCACACGGTGGCAGACCAGACAAGCTGTGCAAGACCCATTTAATGCCACAGGGACCTACTTTATACAACTCACACGAAGAAAACACATGGGTGAAATATCAATATCTTGTTTTCTGTGTAAACCAGCAGCTCCTGTATTCGGTTTTGTAGCGCTGCGGTAATAGGCGCTACCAACGGACACGAATCGCTCCCTTTGAAAAATGATTATAAAGTACGGCATAGCGAAGGAACGTAAAATACACATTCGTTCTTCGTTGTATTAGGAGAGGGGGGTACTGGAATCCCGGCGGGATTATAAAGTCACTCTGACGGTTTCTGGTAGTTGTGCACTAGAAGAAGCTGTTTTTCACACTACTGGCATGAAGCTGGTTCCCTGCCAGCTTTTAAATGCTGCACCACGGTTTTTGCACAGCGTGCTCTGCCTCCAGATCAATATTGACAAGTAATGGAGCACACATCTGGCACTGTGAAACATTTAGTCACAGACGGACAATAGGCCAGGGGACACATCTGAACTATTTACAGCCACAGCCAGTTTAACAATTTCTTAGCGAAGGCAATCCATCCTGTCACGATTACCACCCATTTACGGCAATAAGCTTTATCAGGTCTTATTAGAAGTAAGAAACCAAAAATCACACCAGTCAAAAACGAGGCCACCAAGTTAGAAACCAAGGACAATGTTGACGCTGCTGCTAGTGGATGCCAATGTCAATTTAATGAACACTTATGCAAAGTTTATTTTGAATGGAACCAGGCTTTGAAGATGAAGATCATCCTGAAGGCCACGGATTTATGAGGAAAGTTGCGAAAGGAAACGCAAAATAGTTGCTCAAGTGCTGACCTTCACATCATACCTGGGTGCAAGTAGAAAACTCATGGGTCTACGGTAGTCCAAAGGACACCAAAAGGCCAAATTAAAGGCTGCTCTTCAACATACAATAAATATAAAACACGAATGTGTTGCCCACCTGCTCTTCTTGGTTTTATACTGGAAATATTCTTAAAATGAGTTTAATGCAAACTCATATACTATGATCACTGTGGAAACCTCTTATATAAGCAAACATTAATTAAATGGAACAGAAATAAGAATTGCAAATAATCTCACATATGCGCAAGTGAAAATTGCATGCACAGCTCCCGTGGTCAGAAATAAGGGAACAGAACACTACAGACTTTAGCGAGTGCACTGCATATCCTTAAAGCAGCGGAGACTCCTCGGCTAAGGCGGTTGGGTGGCACTCCTCTACAGTTTGAGCAGCAGAAATAGGAAAAATAAAATGATAACTAGGTTATTTTATTTTTCTGTTGTCAGGTAGGTTTACTGGGCGGGGCTTGGCTGTGTCACAGTCAGCAGGGGGTGAGGGTGAAGAGTGGTGGCCACTTCAGTGCGCATGAATGTTTAGCCACCAGGCTGTAATGCACAGCCTGGTGAGGCTCCCACTGACTGAGCGCAGAACCATGGCGCTCAGACCAATCAAAACGCAGCGTTGTAATTGGCTTTGGGGAGCCTGGGCCTGTTTCCTGCTTCAAGCATGAACAGAAGCGGATGACGTTAAGCAAGGCGGCAGTCCTGGAGCAAGGTAATTTTATTTATTTATTTTCCCCAACCCTACCCATGCTACTCGGTGGCAGCCACCACTAAAATGCACAATTAAACTTGAAAGCCACCGAGGTCTTATTTATGTATTGAAACATTGTTTTTAAACTGTCAACACAATGTCCATTTATTCCCAATATAATATTCACATATCACCTAAATACGGGAAACGAAAAAACAGAGCATCGTGAAAACAACTTCCAGGGTGTCAAGTCACTTTAGACTATTACACTGCAGACGGGCGATTTTAAAATGCACCTACCACTTGGTCAAACCATGTTAAGCCATGAAACTCGTTCGCAGCAACAAAGGGAAACAGCCAATTAACACACTGTTTTGATAAGATCCGCAAGCTAACCATTGTAAGGCCTTCAGACACAAGCAAGTCTTTGTGGCAATAAAAAGCTCCTTGGTAGCAAGGAAAATTGGAGGCGAGCCAAAATATCCACATGTGCAAACAACTTCTCTCTGCATGTGGCTCGTTTCCAACTGGCAGAGATGAGCCAGGGCTACATTTCATTATGGGAGTGGGGGTAAACAATTGCTATTCAACCAGCTACTTGGACGTTAGATAAAAAAAGGCACCAATTGTTTGCGGGCAAGTGCAGCAACACGGAAAACGTTTTCTTAGCATTATGTATCATGGTGTTTCAAGTGCCACATTTAAAAGTGTGTATCATGGTGTTTCAAGTGCCACATTTAAAAGTGTCCGCGGCAGATTGTCAGGTTCTCAATACAATGTTGAAAGCGAAACGACGCAGATCTAACCTGCTTTGTATTTATTTCAGTGATGCGGGCGCTACTGATAGCTACCTTTCCATTAGGCTGGGTCATTAATTGCCATGCAGCAGGCCTTCATTTTAGATAAAAATAGGAGAAAACACGGCACTTGACTGAAAATAGAGGACTGAATCTCCAAACATGTCTGCCAAGATCTACTTAGTCTCCATGGGAACATGTGAAAAGTACCTACAAGAACTCTGTAAGTGTGTCAACACCACCACCTGAATACGGAACCGTACATCATTCCGTTAACAGATTCGCGCCAAAAACTAGAAAGCAGCTCATCTTCATGTCACCTACACAGACTCTTCACATCACAATACTAAACAACTTAAGCTAATTCTACAGGTCAATGTTTTTATGTTGCCAACGCGGCCGCGAAAGTGAAAGTGATCGCAATCGCGATTACGATCGCGTGCAGCGGAGGGCGCGCGTGCACGTTCACGTGCACTGTAGCTTTAGGCCACGGCAGCACTTTGAAAAAGCCCGTTTACAAAATGTCTCGGCCAGATCAGCGCAAGCGCTGAATCAGGCGAGACCTAAAAATGGACACTTAGAAACTTTTCTGGTAAAAACCACACACTGGATTCCTATGGAAGGAAATAGAAATTACCGGTAAGTACGCTTAGAATTACTTTCCAGGGTCAGTGCTGGGCTAAAAGATGCAGCACTGGGTTCTCTCCTGAGAACAGATGAGTAAATTGGAATTTGTAGTTCAGCTGATTTTAGAAGAATATTTGTACGTTTCAAAAATGAATACTTAGAAACTTTTCTGCTGAAAACCACGCAATGGATTCCTATGGAAGGCAATACAAGTTACTGGTAAGTACGCTTAGAATTACTTTTCAGGGTCAGTGCTGGGCTAAAAGATGCAGCACTGGGTTCTCTCCTGATAACAGGTGAGTAAATCGGAATTCGTAGTTCGGCTGATTTTAGAGGAATATTTGTACGTTTCATAAATGGACACTTAGAAACTTTTCTGCTGAAAACCACTCAATGGATTCCTATGGAAGGAAATACAAGTTACCGGTAAGTACGCTTAGAATTACTTTTCAGGGTCAGTGCTAGTCTAAAAGATGCGGCACTGGGTTCTCTCCTGATAACAGGTGAGTAAATCGGAATTCGTAGTTCAGCTGAATTTAGAGGAATATTTGTACGTTTCAAAATTGGACACTTAGAAACTTTTCTGGTGAAAACCACACAATGGATTCCTATGGAAGGAAATACAAGTTACTGGTAAGTACGCTTAGAATTACTTTTTAGAGTCAGTGCTAGTCTAAAAGATGCAGCACTGGGTTCTCTCCTGATAACAGGTGAGTAAATCGGAATTCGTAGTTCGGCTGATTTTAGAGGAACATTTGTACGTTTCAAAAATGGACACATAGGAACTTTTCTGCTGAAAACCACACAATGGATTCCTATGGAAGGAAATACAAGTTACCGGTAAGTACGCTTAGAATTACTTTTCAGGGTCAGTGCTAGTCTAAAAGATGCGGCACTGGGTTCTCTCCTGATAACAGGTGAGTAAATCAGAATTCGTAGTTCAGCTGAATTTAGAGGAATATTTGTACGTTTCAAAATTGGACACTTAGAAACTTTTCTGGTGAAAACCACACAATGGATTCCTATGGAAGGAAATACAAGTTACTGGTAAGTACGCTTAGAATTACTTTTTAGAGTCAGTGCTAGTCTAAAAGATGCAGCACTGGGTTCTCTCCTGATAACAGGTGAGTAAATCGGAATTCGAAGTTTGGCTGATTTTAGAGGAATATTTGTACGTTTCAAAAATGGACACATAGGAACTTTTCTGCTGAAAACCACACAATGGATTCCTATGGAAGGAAATACAAGTTACTGGTAAGTACGCTTAGAATTACTTTTCAGGGTCAGTGCTGGTCTAAAAGATGCAGCCCTGGGTTCTCTCCTGATAACAGGTGAGTAAATCGGAATTCGTAGTTCGGCTGATTTTAGAGGAATATTTGTAGAATGGTGAAGGAAGGGGGCGTGGCCTGAGGTGACGTGTTCAAACACGCCCTGTGGCACGTTTTAAGTTGGGGAATTAATTCCTCTTCAATCCTGAGGTCCCCTGGGGCCAACTAGCCCACCAGGTACCTCCAGTATGCGCCAGGGAGCTGCATTGCAGAGAAGTGTTCAGAGGCCACGCCCCTTTTTACAACACTCTGCAACGCAGCTCCGTGGTGCTTATTGGAGGTACCTGGTGGGCTAGTTGGCCCCTAGGGGACCTCTGGATTGAAGAGGAATGAATTCCCCAACTTAAAACGCGCCACAGGGCGTGTTTGCACACATATCACCTCAGGCCCCGCCCTCTACCTTTACCACTGTGCAAGCGCGCCCCGTGGGGTGTTTTAAGTTGGGGTATTAAGTCCCCTTGAATCCTGAGGTCCCCTGGCGACCAACTAGCCCACCAGGTATCTCCAGTATGCGCCAGGGAGCTGCGTTGCAGAGAGGTGTAAAAAGGGGCGTGGCCTCATTACACCTCTCTGCAACGCAGCCCCTTGGTGCATACTGGAGGTTCCTGGTGGGCTAGTTGGCCCCCAAGGACCCCCAGTATTCAAGGGGAATTAGATCCCCCTCTGCAAACACGCCCCGAGTGGTGCAAGTAGGGGGCGTGGCCTCCGGCCTGATTCCTTCTTTTTTTTCTTCTTTTTTTAGAAGGGGGGCTGTGTAGCTCCCCTTCTTTTTCTAATTTATTGGCCCTGGGGACCCCATCCCCCAGGGCCTGCCCCGAATTTTTTTTTTTATAAAAAAAACCCAAAAATCGGGAAGGGGGCCGCGTGGCCCCCCTCCCGAGGCCATAATTTGCCCCGGGGCATGGCCCTTTTTTTTAATAATTTTAGTTTTTTGGAGAGGGGCTGCCTTGCCCCCCTCCTATGGCCCCTTTTGGCCCCGGGGACCCCATCCCCCGGGCCGTTTTTTTTTTTTAGTTTTAAGGATGGGGGCCATGTGGCCCCCCTCCTGGGCCACTACTGGCCCCAGGGACCCCATACCCCGGGGCCTGGCCACCTCGTTGGGGACCATGGGGGGGTCCACAATCCCCCACGGTTCCAGCCGGCTCCCCGCCTCCTGCGGGAGCCGGCATTGCTTTTCCACATGGGGAGCAGCTAACATGCTGCTCCCCATGTGGAAAAGCAATCTGCTTTGCTTCATTGAAGCGAGAGCAGGTTTCCCTGCTCTCGCTTCAATGAAGCAAAGCAGTTTGCAATGGCAGGGTGGGAGCTGCGAGGCTCCTGCCCTGCCATTGCAAACAGCAGTGTCCCGGGGGTGGGCCCCCCGGGACACTGCAGGAGCCGGCCCTGGGGGGTGGCGGTCCCCAGGGCCATCATTGGCTCCAGGGGGGGTGCGCAGCCCCCTCCCACTTAATTTAAAGCCCCGGGAGGTAGTGGTCCCCGGGGCTTGGGGGTCCATAAAGGACCCCTTATGTTAAATGATTAGTGCCCCGGGGAGGTGGCGGTCCCTGGGGCGTGTGGGGGGGCTCGAGTCCCGCACACAGGGTTTTTTTTTTTTTTTTTTAAAACAAGCCCCGGGAGGTGGCGGTCCCCGGGGCTGCGGGGGGGCCATGAGCCCCCTGCATACATTGACATACAGCCCCGGGGGTGGCAGTCCCTGGGGTTTGGGGGGGCCTTTGAGCCCCCCTACCCATGTATAATAAAGCCTCGGGGGTGGTGGTCCCTGGGGCTGGGGGGGCTGAGAGCCCCCCCCATTATTCAGATAAGCCCCAGGGGGTGGCGGTCCCCGAGGCTGAGGGGCCCCTCTAGGCCCCCCATTATAACATACATATTGCCCCCGGGACTTGGCCCCCCCGGGGGCTAAATAAAACGAAGCACGGGAGTTCGCGCTTCGTTTTTTTTTCGTAAGCGGGATGCGCGGATCCTAAGCGCATCCCGCAATTTTTTAAACCAGGCCTAGGAGGTCAGGGTATTTCTACCCTGCCCCCTTGTCGCGTTTTGCGCCTTTTTTGGGGGGTTTTAAGATGGCTGCCAACACTTCCTGATTCAGAGTGTTGCAGCCAATTCGCATTCAGCTCGTGCTCGGGAGGGTGCGGGGAGGGTGCACGGATCCTCCGACGCCATAGATATATCTATCTATTTAACTCTAATTTTCTCAGGAACTACTGAACGGATTTACACCATTTAAGCAAAAGGCACGAGTCTGAACTGAGGACTACCTCTTTGCCAAATTTGGTGTATTTCCGTTCAGCAGTTCGGGCTGTAGCTGCATCAACAGGTCCTATGGGAAAATGCATGGGGAAAACATGTTTTGGGACCCCCCTTTTTGCTCGGCCCCCACTTGACGAATCACCGTGAAATTTTCAGGATAGGAGCGGACGGGAGCTGGCCAAAAGTTTGGAAAATTTCGTGAAGATTCGTCAATCGGCACCAACGTTATTCCAAATAGAATGTTGCGGATTTCCTATGGAAAATAGGTCCTAACTATATCTACCTACTGGCGACTGCCAGTAGGTAATATATATATATATATATTCACTTAAAAAACCATAGGTTTCACACATGTTATAGTTAGGTGGACATTTCACTCATAAAAAACCAATGAAATTGCCCCGTTATAGTTAGTTCAGATAACTATAACTCGCGCGCCCGCAATCCACTGCTGATGACTTCACATATTACATCACTCATAACATGGTCAGTGGCATCACTCATGACATCACTGATGACATCATCCTTGTGATAGAGTGGCGGTCGCACGAGTTATAGTTATCAGATTTTTCACCGTGCGCGCACCCCGCGATTTTTAAAAAAAAAATTACAATGTTTTTTTTCACCCTTTGGGGTCCTTCAGGGACCCCCTGACAAAGGCTAGGGGGTCAGGAACTCTCTACCTTGCCCCCTTTTCACGTTCGCCACCTCTCTTTTTCAGTGTCGCACCCAAAACAAACAAAATGGCGGCCGACACTTCCTGATTTCGACCGATTCGAACGTTGACTGACATGTAACCACCAATCAGAATTACGCTCGCAAGGGTGCGCGCACGGTGCGCGCTTATAGATATTTATGTACTTTTAACTGCAATTTTCTCAGGAACTACTGAACAGATTGACTCCATATATGCAAAAGGCACATGCCTGACCTGAGGACTACCTCTCTGCCAAATTTCAAGTAATTCTGTTCATCCGTTCGGGCTGTAACTTCGACTAAAGGTCCTATGGGAATATGCATGGAGAAAACGCGTTTTGGGACCCCCCTTTTTTCTCGGCCCCCGCTTGACGAATCACCCCGAGACTTTCAGGGTAGGAGCTGAGCGGAGCGCCCCATTAGTTTTGAAAATTTCGCGAGGATTCATCATCCGGCGCCAAAGTTATTCAAAATAGAATTTTGAGATTTCCTATGGAAACTCGGTCCTAACTATAACTATCTACTGGCGACCGCCAGTAGATAATATATATATTTATATATATATATATATATATATATATATATATATATATATATATATCACAAAAGGATCCCAGAGCTACAACCATCCACACGAACGGCGTAACAACAGGAAACAGACTCCGCAGGCAAAGTTGATAGTTAGTGATGATTATTCCAGCATCAAATCTCCAAATGATGCGTTTCGGCCGCCAGACATGCGGCCTTGATCACATAGCGCTGTAATGGTGAGTGAGTGCAATATATACAAGCGGTGGTGGCAGTATTTTCACTATGTTCATCGTAATGACTGCACTGTTTTGCAACGTGTGGTGACTATGGGTAAATGCAGTAAGTCAACTGTATTGCATCACAAAATTTTACTACAGTGAGTAAGGCCAGTGTATTTTTACTATGTTCATCGTAATGACTGCACTGTTTTGCAACGTGTGGTGACTATGGGTAAGCGCAGTAAACCAACTATATTGCATCACAGAATTTTTACTACAGTGAGTGCAGCCAGTGTAAACAGACTATATAATGCCATCTGTCTAACCAAGCCAGTGATTGCCTGAATCATACTGCAAATACAGCATGGTTACCTATGTGGGGGCTACCGGTATCTACAGCTAACAAACAGAAATTTGCGCGTGTTACTGCTGTTACGGACACATTGTCACACGTGAGTACCAGTGTGTGTAGTGCGAGCTGCTGTATTCGATGTTAACTGCTATGTCGCTCTAAGAAGTACACGATTAAAATTAAAAGACCGCAACTTAGAGTTACCCTTGATGGCAGGGCATCAAGTAAATCAAAGTGTAATCATGTACATGAAGAGACACTGGCTAGTCGTGAATTGTGCATGTCCTACTGCGAGATAATGCATGCTGCGAAACAGGCTACATAACAGCATAAATGCAAAGCTATCTGCCACTAAAATAACACTGATTAGGGGTGTGAGAGAGGGTGGAGTGTGCCTGTAGGCGTGTATATACGAAATGAGGAAGGTGTATGTGCAGTTAAAACATATACAGTGCGTTTTACAGTTGTGATTGTACCTCCTCATAAGCATTTGTTAGACATCTAAATGCAAAGTGTGATATGTGTTAAATACATGTGCAGAAAAAAAACTTTATGTTGCCTACCAAAATTGTACATAGCATAGTTCACATAGAGTTCATAGGTATGTAACATGATGTATTCTGAAAAAGTTACTAACTGATTCATGTTCATACGTCTGCATGGCATGTGTAAATATATTGACCATCCTTTCGCAGCATGTGATAAGTGTTGATACTGCAAGTGCTCGCATTCCTACATATAAGCCAATGATGAGGCATGCACAATCAGGCCTATTGAATGGAAAACCTGCAGTATGTAAAAGTACCCTACACTAGGGGGGTCATTACCATGGCGGTCAGATGGCTGTGGTAGTGGGACCGGCCACCTATGAGGCGACCTACCCACCAGCTGCATTACGATGCGACTGCCACTGCAGCGGTCGCACCGGCCACACTTTACATGCACCCGCTGCAATGGTAATAGGGCACTGTTTACATTTTCCTGCACTATGTGGCAGGCACCATGCATGGAAATGTTGAGGCCCCTCAACCCCCTAGAGAAAGTGCTCAGGCCGAAGGGGGACCTGCTACGGGCCCCTAAGGCCCCTTTCGCCAACTTGTTCATGGCGGGTTAACTGCCATGAACATGCAGGTGAAAAGGGATATCATAATACCAATGGTGGTGCTTGGCAGGCACCGCCGCAATGCTGCCCAATGTTGCTGCTCTGACAGGCGGTCGGAAAAGGACCGCCTGTCGGAACAGTGGCGGTCAGTCTTTCTGACCGTCATGCTTCACCAATGCTTCTCCCCGCCATCGTCATTATATGGCAGCCGGAAAAGCGTTATGCGACGGTGGAGGGCCCGCCACTGACAAGCTGTCAGTGGCGGGCCTTCTGCCATCGTAATCAGGCCCTTAGTCTTCAAATTAGCAGAGTGGTGTACATTATTTAACAATGCAAACAATCATGCTGTTACTTGAACCCTCTGTGAGTCACCCATAGATTATACATTCTATAACAATATATAATGTCACAGAACGTTTAGAAATAAACATCTGCACTTCATAAGTCACCAGTTTACATAGAAATTGTTGATAGCACTACCTGAGAACTCATTAACCTTAGTTTGTGTACAGAAATCCACAGACTTATAGGTATTGTGAGAAGTTTCAGAGTTTTCCATGTTTTGTCAACAGGACTTTGAATTAACCCACAACCTATTTGAAACGTGTGCCTTCAACTCATGCAATTTCTGATCAATCTCTACCTTGTTTAAAGGAAGTACTGCTTCCACTTAGTTAAGTGTGCACTGTTTAACTTCAATCGTATTGAATCAGACTTGTTTCCAGTACTACATTGTTTCTTTTTCGTACAAGTATGTAAAGTCAATTTATGCTGTATTTTTTATGGGTCCTTTACTACCTAACTTGTTATTTTCAAATAATCAAGTCTTTTATAGAGCTATTGGACATCTCAAATGACATCATTGAAGACAACCTACTGCTGTTTGATTTACTCTACTGTTAGAAATGGGGATTCTGGTTGTCAGAGTATGCACCCTGCACAAGCAGGTACCACCACTCTAGTCAGGGTAAGCTAGATACACACTAAACGATACACTGAGCCTACCCTCTGATAGCTTGGTACAGAGCAATCAGTCTTATCTTGAGAGGCTATGTGTAACTATTTGTGCAACAAACTCACACAGTAACACAATGAAAACACCACAAAAATATTCCACACAGGTTTAGAAAAATCGACAATATTTTTTTGAATAAAACAAGACCATAACGTCCAAAAATCTAATAAGTAGAACTGTAGTTCTGAATTTTTTAAAGAATAAATCAGCAAGTAGTGCTTAGAAGCAAATAGAGCTTAGGGGTTACTTGAGGTTGTGCTGGACCGCGGTGAATCCAAAGTTCAGGCCAACTGTGATGGAGAGCAGGCCGGCTACAGGACTCACCCAGGTCCTGCTGAAAAAAGACCTTGGCTAGAGCAAGGATCAACATCGATGGCTCAATGCATCAGTTCCAGTCCACACAGGTGATGAAAGCTTAGTCGACAACCCCCTTTACAATGCAAGTGCTGTGTCATTATCAAGCCTCGCTGTCTGTCATCGTTGAGCCATGCAGTCCGTTTTGGTGGTGTCATCAATCGGTTCCTGCATCAAAGGGAAATTCTATGGTTCTGATTGGTGCAAAATCGTCACTGCGTTGACTCTGTACACAAATGTTCACAGAGACCTCACTCACTCTACAGAGCCAAGCCCCTTTTCATGGGCAAGCTCCTTCTATGCACCAACTTCACCCTGTTCACAGCTCTTCATGGAGAGCCCACTTCCTCCATGCACCCAAGCCCCATTATGTGGCCAAGCACCTACTATGCAAAGCCTTTGCCCTGTGTACAACTGTTCACAGAGACTGACTCCCTCCAGATACACTAAGCACAGTCTGCACCCTGTACTGAACTATTCGCAGTTATTCTACCTCTTGTGAGCAACCAACCACACATGGGTGGGCTAGTAGCTGCCACACACTGTATTCATCCTGTGTACAACCCTTCACAGAGAGCTCACTCCCTACAGACACCCAAGCCCCAATTGGTGGCCAAGCTTCTACTATGCGCAACCTTTGCTCTGTACCAAACTCACCATTGGTAACCACCTTTTTTTGGGCAATCATCAAGTCACTAGTTGCAATTCCTGTTGTGCACAGTCTTCACCCTGTGCTCAACTGTTCAAAGAGAGCTCACTCCCTTCAGACACACAAAACCCATTTTAAGGCCAAGCATGTTGCTTGCTCTCATTAGCGGTAAAGAGCTTTCCTGCTTTGACTCAATCAAGATAGCTTCAGGTTTGCCACAGGTTTGGCATGATTTTTTAATGTTAGCGCACTAATTGTAGTGGTAGAACACTAGGGAAGGCTGCAGTAGAACATTGGGGAATCAACTGTACATATGTGACATAGAATATCAGACTTTATTCTCTTTTGAAAAATTTAATTTATCTGAAAAATGCAGCATAATAGTGTCTATAATTCATTAAGACATTTTTAAAAAATGTATTCATATTTTACAAATTCATATTCAGGATAAAGCTTAGAAACATATATACTGACATTACGTGTGAATGGAATTATCCCAGTTAAAAAATGTAAACAACATCGCTAAAATCTGAACAATACATTTTCTCCTATCTCTACTTTTGGCAGATAGAGCTCATAACCCCCCTAGTTCCAGCTCTCCCTCCTCTTTCCCAATTCAACCAGATTTTGTTATAGCGCTCGATAGTGCCCACTCTTTTTGCATTTAGATTCTCATGGTTTTTGACCTTGCACATCTTATTACTCCATTGAGGCAATGGGGAAACCTCTGACAACTTCAAATTTGCTAATATCAACGACTTTGCTACTAATGTAGCTATGAAACAGAACTGATTTAATTGGATAGGACGATTATTAATACCAGAAGGGGTGCCAAAATGGGCCCCCAGCGAATAGGGTGGTAGCACTCGACCTACCCGGTTGGTAATTTCGTTGAAAATGCTAGTCCAGAATCCATTCAATCTAGGACAAGAAAATGAATATCATGTATAGCCAATTGCCTGGCTGAGATCTGCATCTAAAACAACAGGCATCAGCATCTCGGTACATCCTTTCCAATTTAACTGGAGTGTAATTGACATCCATTTACAGAAAAAAGCCATGTGTTTAAAATTGGCCACCCGAATGACTTTCCTACTGAGCCGTAATCCCAATGTGCCATCGTAATGTCACAACCTGTATCAATGGTTATTTTGCTAATTTGAGTCAGAATAAACTTGGGTCTGAAATTTTGAAGCAAGATTCTCTACCAATTGCCGGTCCCATTAAGCCCCAAAATAAAGAAAAGGCTCAACATATTTTCTCCCCTACTTCATTTTCGTCAACTGTGTTGCTTGAGCATGAATGCTGTATTTTGGAATAACTGAAAAAAAATGGACTAACTGATGTATTTTTTTGTGGTTAAGCATTTGCCATGTAATACAATGATTATTCTGAAAGAAATCAGCTAATCTATGAAAGCATTATACAGTAGCATTAATATTTTGGTTGGGAATAAAATCAAATGGGAAGTGCTCTTTGCAATCCTCTATAAATTTGCATTTCCAGTAAACTTTCCGCATTTGCTGAGAACATTGTGCACTGGGTCTAAGGCTACCATTATTATTAATAATCTGCCAGCTGCTGACAAAATCACTAAACGTGCACCCGCTAAGGGATCCCTATGTCTCCTATCTTGTTTGCGCTATTTATTGAGCCATTAGCCTGTGCTATTCAACAGGAACAAACAATTGTACAATGTGTCACATGTAGAATGTGTCAACATACATGGAACACACTGTTAAAATTGTGTACAACATACATGGAAAACACTGTTAAAATTGTGTACAATTGAATTTTTGTATTTACATTTCTTTTTGAAAGCATATGGTGCAACGATTAGGTGGCACGGTTGTTTATTTTATGCGACCCCCAGCGCTCTCTTCTTTTTAGCTTGAATATATATTATTAATAAGACATCACGAGATTCTTGGCTTTCATGATTTCACATTCGCAGATTGCTTTGCAGATCTTCGTGATCTGATGCACAAGTGAGTGCTACTTATATGAATATTTTCTTTAATAGACCCTTAGTGGGTTGATGAGCTATTGTTTCCAACCGTCATAATCACCTTCAGTACTGCTGTACTTCAAATCATAGGAAGTACATAATTGCCTACTTTTTCAGGTATTATAAATGGGACGTAGAATACCTTATCTCTTTTTGGACCATAATTTTTTTTTGATCTGGATGTCCACTTTTTTCTCCTTTGATACTCCTATATACAGATCATGTCTGAACTGAGAGCATTTGTAATACTAATGAGGATTATATGTTGTGAAACTTGTCCGATGATTCTTTGGATGATATATAGGCTGCTTTTCCATATGAAAAACACAATACCATAACCTATTGGAAATAAATGTTAGGAATGGATATAGGCAGGGAGCATCTTAATACAGGATAATAATTCCAGTATTGAGAGAAATTGTCATCATTAGAGGTAGAATTGCCTCATTATCTTTTTATCATGTTTATGTCTATCTGGCCTTTCTTATTTTATATTGTATAATATAGGGCTTTTTCGAAAGACCTTGTGTAAATATATACATATAATTTTTGAATAATTTCTATAATTTTTTTTCTAACTGTTTTACAGCCCTGATGACGTCCATCTATTGGACGAAACGCATTGGCTGGGCTTTATGCTTCTGATTGGAAATGAAAATAAATATTATATGAAGAAAATACATTTCAAGACTCCTCGCACTTTAATTTAGTTTCAAA
Organism: Triturus cristatus; assembly: GCF_964204655.1. Taxonomy (NCBI): domain Eukaryota; kingdom Metazoa; phylum Chordata; class Amphibia; order Caudata; family Salamandridae; genus Triturus; species Triturus cristatus. The sequence goes on from NC_140580.1 coordinate 691,565,333, forward strand.
TCGCATGAATTTGATATTGTTTATAAACTATAAATGTACTATATTTGATTATATGCTCCTTTTCATTATTTCTTTATTCTAAGAGATGTTTTCTTCTTGTATAGTGTGACTTCTATGCAGTGGGGAGCTGGCGTCTGGATGGGGCAGGTTGCCAGAGCCGACACCTGAGTAATCCCCTGAGAAGGTGTGGGCGTCCAACGCTGCTAGACTCATGGAGTAACTTTTGCTCTGCAGTTAGGTCGTGGTCAAGGGGGGCATTACTGACTCCACAGCCACACACAATCTGTGTAGGAGGCACCCCCCACCCCCCTCTTTTTGATCGGTGAGAGGGCTAATGGTACCCTTCTCTCGTCAATAAGTTTGTGTACTCACCCCACATCACCATCACCCCTGGTCCTGATGAAACGACAAGGATATTACTGACCACTCAAGGCGTGAAACATGTCGACCTTAGCCTAGTTACCCAGACACATTACGTCTCTATTGGTAACTGTTAACCTACGGGTTTTTTACTGTACCAAGGGCACCTCTTTATTAAATAACTCCTCTGTGTTTGGTAACCCTTAGGTATTTTTAACTTAAACTGCACGCACTACCATCACTTCTCACTTGGTACTTATTTCCACATACCCACATGCACCCATCGTCAGTTCTCTAAAAGATCTCCGCTAAAGAAACGAGGAGCAACTGCCCGATGATGAAGCATGACATCCTTTGGGGTGTGTGAGGGCAACAAGAGACAACTTATGCCTCCCCCCACCTCAAGTACCAAGTCTCTGACCTAACTTCTCCCTCTTTTTCCCACCCCTGACCCTTTTGCATGTGTAGGTTGTCCTTCGACCACACTCACCACGGAACAGTGCCTCCTGTGTGATTACCTCATTGATTTTTCGGAGCATAGGCACTGGACCATTAACTAGCTCCTGGTCCCCCCTCTCCTTTATATTTTAGTTATGAAAAGTGGAGCATTACAGTTTAAACACTCATGGGTACTAATATACTGGTGCAGCCATTTAAGCCTACACTGCGGTTTCTCTAAAAAATAGTACATTTACAGTTATATTCGAAAAGTCCCACAAAGGATCTCAACTGATCCTTGTTTCTGGGAGAAGGTGCAAACTCTATGTCACTAACCAAACTCTTCAGTGGCTGATGCTCAAGGCTGAGATGTTGTACCCTAAGTATTCTACCTGCTCTATTAAAAACACACATTTTTCCTTCCGCAAAGTGAGACTCACATCAGCAAATTTCCTCAAAACAGTTCTCAAAACACAGTTATGTTCTTCAACAGACTTCCCAAAAACTAAGATGTTGTCCTGAAAATATACTACATTCTCTACTCCCTTAAAAATGTGTGACACCATCCATTGAAAGATGCTTGCCGCTGACGACAGTCCAAAGGCAACCACATGAACTGGAATGTCCCTTCCGTGGTGATGAAGGACGTGAAATGTTTGGACTCATCATGCAACCGTATCTGATGATAAGCACTCTTGAGGTCAAGTTTTGAAAAAAACTTTTCCCATTTGAGTGGAGACACCAACTCTCCTATATTAGGCAAAGGAAATGTATCAGCAGTCACACACCGGTTGAGAGACCTCAAGTCTAAACAGAAGCTGAGCCTTCAGTCAGAGTTCTTGGTGATAACCACTGGAGCAACCCACTTGGATGCCTCGACCAGTTAAATCACTCCTGCACCCAACATCTCACGTATGAGATCTTTAACACCATCACGCATGACCAGAGGTAATCTCCTCAATTCATGCTGTACTAGCACAGCACCTTTCTTCAACTTGATTTTATGTACATAGCCCTTGAGCTGTCCCAATTCCTCTCTAAACACATTACTAGCATCATGCAGAACGTTTCCTATATATTTATCTTCAACCACCATAACTTGTGTGGGGACCCTGGGATTCACTATGATGTGGGGGACATATTTGTGAACCTATCCAAGACTGGGAGGCCCCTATATAGCCACATAGATTTTACCTTGTGTTGATCCGTTAAAAAATGAGATATTAGATGTAAAATACCCAATTATGTCAATTGACTCCCCTTGATATCCACCTGGGGAAATTTTCTTGGGCAACAAGGTCCTATATTCCCACAGGGTCTCATACAAGTTCCTCAGGATGATGGTATATTTAGACCCTGTATCCACCATTAGATAAATATCTTTACCATCTAGTCGAAACATAACTTTATGCCTGTTGAGCCTTTTACTTTCTACTGATGCATCATTCCCATCATCAATGCTCAAAATTCTATCTTTACACTCAACATTACTGCTAGCATGAAACAACACCACTGCAACCACACCACATGTTTTGCCTTTGCACATTCTGGCATAGTGCCCCATGCGTCCACATTTTAAACACTCCTTGTTAATGGCAAAACAGAATTTCCAGTCCGCAGAGTGGTTGACACTACCATATCTGTAGCACGCCCTGGAAATAGATGGTCTGGATTGAATAGTACGCTTGGTGTTCTAGTTCTTGTTCTTGACCACAGCTACAGAGCTCATCACTTCACCAGTCACCATATTTTCCAGTTCCTTGCAGGATCCCTTGTCTGATATTTCTGGTATTTCTGATCCACAATTGCATTTTTCTAACTCTTTAATGCAACTTTCAGATTGCTCTACAACTTTGGACAGTTCAATGGCATTTTTCAGAGACGGATTCTTGCCAGCCCAGAGTCTTTCTTGAACCTTCTTATTATTACCTTGCACAATGAACTGATCCCTGATCAGTTTATCAGTCATAATGCCAAACTTACACTTGATAGATAATTCTCTCAACCTTGCTATGAATTCGTCAATAGACTCCTCCGACCTTTGGTGTTGTGTATTAAACTTATATCGATTCATGACCAGATTTTCTTTCTTGGCTTATCTGACTTCTAACCTAAAGACAGCTTCTTTGTATTCATTAGGCAGGGGTTGGCCATTGATTTGTAAAGCCTGAGGTAAATACCTGAAAATCCGATGACCTTCTTTGCCTAAAGTACTTAAAAGGTGCGTTTTTTTCTTTTTTAAGCTAAACTCTTGTCCCTCCAGAGCATCAAGGTAAGTAAAAAAAATTAAGATCCAATCTTCCCATGGTATAGGTGGAGACCCTGACTGTGACCAAAAGGTTGGTGGTAGCACTACTGCAGATTGTGATGTTGCCATTGAAATCCCAAAAAGGAATATATATCACAAACAAAGTATGGAGCACCAGTAACCATATATGCACCAGGACCACAACAGAAAATTCTTGAAGAGAAACAGAAGTAACCAGCGTTCCAATTGTAAACTTGAAAGACTCACCACGATGAAAAACTGATTTGCCCAATTATCGGTGTACACATTGGAAGTCTGTGGTATGCATACAGTTTCCAGGGGCCATATTATCAAGGAATGGTGATAATATTACCGCCGCTTTAGCGGCAGGAAACTGCCGCTAAAGCGGCGATAATGGGCTTGATAATATGCCCTTGTGAATTCCCATAGAAGCCCAGGTTCACACCAGAACATGGGCTTCTTGGGAATTCACAAGGGCATATTATATCAAGCCTCAAGGAACGCTAGGTGGTAGGAAATTTGTGTCAGTCCGGTGATGCCACAACTTTCCCACACAAAAATGTGTGTGAAAAGTGATTTTTTCAGCAAAATTTCAGGATTACAGGGGATTCTGGGTAAGAAAACTTTAGGGGATCCACGCAAGCCATACCTCCCTGGAATTCTCCGGGTGTCTAGTTTTCAGAAATGTATGGGTTTGGTAGGTTTCCCTAGGTGGCCGCCGAGCCCCAGGCCAAAAAGACATGGGACCCCCCTTGCAAAACCAGTTCGTTTTGTGATAGGCAATTTTGATGTCGCCTCAATATGTTTTGGGCCCTTGCCTATCGTGGGTACTTGGGCCTCCCACACAAGTGAGGTACCAGTTTTATAGGGAGACCTGGGGGAACGCTGGGTGGTAGGACATTTGTGTCAGCCCGGTGATGCCACAACTTTCCCACACAAAAATGCGTGAAAAACTTGATTTCATCTGCTAAATTTCAGGTTTGCAGGGGATTCTGGGTAAAAAAACGTTAGGGGATCCACGCAAGCAATACCTCCCTGGAATCCCCCGGGTGTCTAGTTTTCAGAAATGTGTGGTTTTGGTAGGTTTCCCTAGGAGGCCGCCGAGCCCCGGGCCAAAAACTCATGGGACCCCCCTTGCAAAACCAGGTCGTTTTGTGATAGGCAATTTTGATGTCCCCTCAATAAATTTTGGGCCCTTGCCTGTTGCGGGTACTTGGGCCTCCCACACAAGTGAGGCACCATTTTTATGGGGAGACCTGGAGGAACACTGGGTGGTAGGAAATTTGTGTCAGCCCGGTGATGCCACAATTTTCCCACACACAAATGTGTGAAAAAAGTGATTTTTTTCAGCAAAATTTCAGGTTTGCTGGGGATTCTGGGTAAGAAAACGTTGGGGGATCCATACAAGCCATACCTCCATGGAATCCCCCGGTTGTCTAGTTTTCACAAATGTGTGGATTTGGTAGGTTTTCCTAGGAGGCCGCCGAGCCCCGGGCCAAAAACTCATGGGACCCACCCTTGCAAAACCAGGTCATTTTGTGATAGGCAATTTTGATGTCGCCTCAATACGTTTTGGGCCCTTGCCTGTTGCGGGTACTTGGGCCCTCCACACGAGTGAGGCACCATTTTTATCGGGAGACCTGGGGGAGCACTGGGTGGTAGGAAATTTGTGTCAGCCCGGGGATGCCACAACTTTCCCACACAAAAATGTGTGAAAAAAGTGATTATTTCAGCTAAATTTCAAATTTGCAGGGGATTCTGGGCAAGAAAACATAGGGGGATCCACACAAGTCATACCTCCCTGTAATCCCCCAGGTATCTAGTTTTCAGAAATGTGTGGGTTTGGTAGGTTTCCCTAGGTGGCCGCCGAGCCCCGGGCCAAAAAGTCATGGGACCGCCCTTGCAAAACAAGGTCGTTTTGTGATCGGGAATTTTGATGTCGCCTCAATACGTTTTGGGCCCTTGCCTGACGCGGGTACTTGGGCCCCCCACATGAGTGAGGCACCATTTTTATCGGAAGACCTGGGGGAGCACTGGGTGGTAGGAAATTTGTGTCAGCCCGGGGATGCCACAACTTTCCCACACAAAAATGTTTGAAAAAAGTGATTGTTTTAGCTAAATTTCAGGTTTTCTGGGGATTCTGGGTAAGAAAACGTTGAGCGATCCACGCAAGCCATACCTCCCTGGAATTCCCCAGGTGTTTAGTTTTCATAGATGTATGGTTTTGGTAGGTTTCCCAAGGAGGCCGCCAAGCCCCGGGCCAAAAACTCATGGGACCCCCCTTGCAAAACCAGGTTGTTTTGTGATAGGCAATTTTGATGTCCCCTCAATAAATTTTGGGCCCTTGCCTGTTGCGGGTACTTGGGCCCCCCACACGAGTGAGGCACCATTTTTATCGGGAGACCTGGGGGAGCACTGGGTGGTAGGAAATTTGTGTCAGCCCGGTGATGCCACAATTTTCCCACACACACATGTGTGAAAAAAGTGATTATTTCAGCTAAATTTCAAGTTTGCTGGGGATTCTGGGTAAGAAAACGTTGGAGGATCCACACAAGCCATACCTCCCTGGAATCCCCCGGTTGTCTAGTTTTCACAAATGTGTGGATTTGGTAGGTTTTCCTAGGAGGCCGCCGAGCCCCGGGCCAAAAACTCATGGGACCCACCCTTGCAAAACCAGGTCATTTTGTGATAGGCAATTTTGATGTCGCCTCAATACGTTTTGGGCCCTTGCCTGTTGCGGGTACTTGGGCCCCCCACACGAGTGAGGCACCATTTTTATCGGGAGACCTGGGGGAGCACTGGGTGGTAGGAAATTTGTGTCAGCCCGGGGATGCCACAACTTTCCCACACAAAAATGTGTGAAAAAAGTGATTATTTCAGCTAAATTTCAAGTTTGCAGGGGATTCTGGGTAAGAAAACATAGGGGGATCCACGCAAGTCATAACTCCCTGGAATCCCCCAGGTATCTAGTTTTCAGAAATATGTGGGTTTGGTAGGTTTCCCTAGGTGGCCGCCGAGCCCCGGGCCAAAAAGTCATGGGACCTCCCTCGCAAAACAAGGTCGTTTTGTGATCAGGAATTTTGATGTCGCCTCAATACGTTTTGGGCCCTTGCCTGACGCGGGTACTTGTGCCCCCCACATGAGTGAGGCACCATTTTTATCGGAAGACCTGGGGGAGCACTGGGTGGTAGGAGATTTGTGTCAGCCCGGGAATGCCACACCTTTCCCACACAAAAATGTTTGAAAAAAGTGATTGTTTTAGCTAAATTTCAGGTTTGCTGGGGATTCTGGGTAAGAAAACGTTGAGCGATCCACGCAAGCCATACCTCTCTGGAATTCCTCAGGTGTTTAGTTTTCAGAGATGTATGGGTTTGGTAGGTTTCCTTAGGTGGCCGCCGATCCCTGGGCAAAAAAGTCATGAGACCCCCCTTGCAAAACCAGGTCGTTTTGGGATCGGCAATTTTGATGTCGCCTCAATACGTTTTGGGCCCTTGTCTGTCGCGGGTACTTGGGCCTCCCACACGAGTGAGACACCATTTTAATCGGGAGACCTGGGTGAACACTGGGTGGTAGGAAATTTGTGTCAGCCCGGTGATGCCACAATTTTCCCACACATAAATGTGTGAAAAAGGGGATGTTTTCAGCAAAATTTCAAGTTTGCTGGGGATTCTGGGTAAGAAAACGTTGGGGGACATGCAAGCCATACCTCCCTGGAATCCCCCGGGTGTCTAGTTTTCAGAAATGTGTGGGTTTGGTAGGTTTCTCTAGGTGGCCAACGAGCTCAACCAGGTTGGTTTGTGATAGGTAAATTTGATGTTGCCTCAATAGGTTTTGGGCCCTTGCCTGTTGCGGGTACTTGACCCACCCATGCAAGTAAGGTACCATTTTTCTCAAAAGACTTTAGGGAAACTCGTGGTTGGTGTAAAGTTGTGGATCCACGCAGATTCCAGAACTTTCCACCACAGAAATGTGAGGAAAATGTGGTTTTTTGACTTTTTTTTAGGTTTACAAGGGATTCTGGGTAACAGAATCTGGTGAGAGCCAGTCAAGTCACCCCATCCTGGATTCCCCTGGGTGTCTAGTTTTCAAAAATGTATAGGTTTACTAGGTTTCCCTAGGTGCCGGCACAGCTACGGTTCAAAAACTACAGCTAGGCACTTTGTCAAAAAAGGCTCATTCTTCACTGTGAAATTGTGGTGTGTCCACAATGCGTTTTGCGCCGTTTCCTGTTGCGGGCACTAGGCCTACCCACACAAGTGAGGTACCATTTTTCTTTGAAGACTTTCGAGAATGTGGGGTGGGTGGAAATTTGTGGATCCACGCAGATTCAAGAACTTTCTACCACAGAAATGTGAGGAAAATGTTTTTTTTTTACTTTTTGTAGTTTGCAAGGGATTCTGGGTAACAGAATCTGGTGACAGGCAGTCAAGTTACCCCATCCTGGATTCCCCTGGAAGTCTAGTTTTTAAAAATGTATAGGTTTTCTAGGTTTCCATAGGTGCCGACAGAGCTAGTGTTAAAAAACTACAGCTAGGCGCTTTTCCAAAAAAGGGTCATTTTTCACTGTGAAATTGTGGTGTGTCCACGTTGCGTTTTGCGCCGTTGCCTGTCACGGGCACTAGGCCTACCCACACAAGTGAGGTACCATTTTTCTTGGAAGACTTTGGGGAACGCGGGGTGGGTGGAAAGTTGTGGATCCATGCAGATTCCAGAACTTTCCACCACACAAATGTGAGGAAAATGTGTTTTTTAACATCTTTTTAGGTTTGCAAGGGATTCTGGGTAACAGAACCTGGTGAGAGGCAGTCAAGTCACCCCATCCTGAATTCTCCTAGGTGTCTAGTTTTCAATAATTTATAATTGTGCTAGGTTTCAATAGGTGCTGGCAGAGCTAGGGTTAAAAAACTACAGCTAGGCACTTTGGAAAAAAAGGGTAATTTTTCATTGTGAAAATGTGGTGTGTTCACATTGCGTTTTGAGCCGATTCCTGTTGTGGGCACTATGCCTACCCACACCAGTGAGGTGCCATTTTTATCGGGACCCTTAGGGTAATTCAGATTTGTAAAGCAACTGTTATTAACTATTGACTTTCGATGCATTTCTGCCTTCCTAATGAAAGACAATGTGTAAAAAAGAAGTAATTTTGAAAAATGATCGATAATTCTAATGCTAGTATGAGTATTCCCAATTTTGGAAATGTGCAAATATCTACTATTTCTAAACTCTGTGGGCCATATGTATGAAATACGCGTTTTGCGATTCTCAAATTGCGATTTTTAGGGAATCGCAATTAGAGAATCGCAAAATGCAATGTATGTAGGATTTGCTAAATATTTTGTGAATCCTACATATTCCTTATTTGCAAATCGCAAATTGAGATTCTCAAATAAGGAATACCTTTCCATTCATTCCTATGGGCTAGAAGGCCCATAGGAATGAATGGGAAGACATTCTCAATTTGTGACTCCCAATTAGAGAATCGCAAATTGAGAATGCAATTTCAAAGTTGCAAGGGTGTCAATAGGACACCCTGTTGCACCCCCGAAATAAGCATGTGTGCACATGCGGCGCACATATATGCCATAAGGGCATGTATGTGCGCCACATGGCACTTTAAAAAATGCGAAAAAGTGAATTTTTCAAAGAAATCGCAAATTACCACCTACCTGAAGTTGGTGGTAATTTGCAATTCCTTAAGCCAAAATCACACAACTTGGGTGCTTCCTACATTGCATTTAAGGAATCGCAATTTGGGATTCCTTAAATGCATTCGCAAAATAGGGAATCGCAAAATTTGCGATTCCTTATTTTGCGAGAGGGTTTTTGTGTGGTACATTGCACACCGCCTAAATTGTGATCGCAAACGTGAGCAAAATTTGGCTTCATACATATGGCCCTATATTTTGTTCCCATTTCAGAAATACATAGGTGTCTTAATACCGATTTCTCCATGTATACATTTTCCCACAATAATTGCTATATACCTGGTACATTATAAAAAACCATTGCAAGTCGCTGCTCAGTTTTTGGCTCTGGGTTCGTCTGGTCCTTGGTGAACCTACAAGTCCTATATATCCCCACAACCAGTAAGGTCCAGCGGATGTAACGGTATATTGCTTTCAAAGAGCTGTCATAATTAGAAGTTACAGGTGCAAATGTTGACACAAAAGGCTGGTTTTTTCATCTAACTTTCAATTTTTCCTATATTTAACTGTTAGTTTCTATAAAGAAACCTTGAAGGATCTACACAAATGACCTCTTGCTGAATTCAGAATTTTTTCTTCTTTTCAAAAATGTATAGCTTTCCAGGATCCATTATTGCTTTCATACCCATGTCTACCATTAAAAGGAAAGAGGTTGAAAGCACAAAAAATAACACAAAATAGGCTATGTCCCAGAAAAATGCCAAAACTATGCAAAAATGTTTGGATTTCTGATAAAAGTCTGCCATTCCCTAAAAGCTGGGAAAATGGTGATTTCAGCCCCACAAACTTTTGTGATACCATTTGTAGGGAAAAACCCAGACACTTTTCATTTGCAGCACTTTTTTCCCATTTTCCCCCCAAAATACAGAATTTAGCTGTTTTTTGGCTAATTTCTGGGTCCCCTCCAGGGAAGTCCACAAACCCTGGGTACCTTTAGAATCCCCTGGATGTTGGAAGAAAAGGACGCAAATTTGGCGTGGATACCTTATGTGGTCAAAACGTTACAGGGGCCTAAGTGCGAACTCCCCCAAATAGCCAAAAAAAGGCTTAGCACAGGGGTGGGGTGGGGGGGAGGCCTAGCAGCGAAGGGGTTAAAAGTGTGTGTGTTTTGGAGCTGCATGCATCCTTGTTAGTAATATCTTGATCCAATGCAAAGGCTAGAAGCACTGAGTGACCTGCAGCATCTTGTGTAGATTTCTCATCCCCCTATAACTTAGGACAGTGCCTTGGAGTAAGATATTTTTAAAGTTCCTCTTGAGAGAGGTTATATTTGCATTTTTATTCTCTGAAGGAGAGGATTTTTTATTACTGAAAAAAGTCTTGCTGTTTCGAGACTGTCGCAGATTATCCAAGATTTCATGTAGAGCAGCATGGTTTTCATGGAAGTAAAATGATTAACTCATATAGAAACCTCAAATGACGTATAGAATTTAATTTGACTTGTGAGTGCTTGTTTGGGGAAGGCCATTGTGCCTATAAGCTCGAGATTTAAGGGCAATATTAGCAAGGGCTGGTGATATAATTATCGCCGCTTTAGCATCCGTTTTTGGGCGAAAAGCGGCGATAATTATATCGCAGTATCATCAAGGACACACTAGCGCGTGTTATCTTGATGTAGAGTTTGTTTTTTCACAGCCTCGCATCGCTAATGAGATGCAAAGAAGGCGTGGCTGTGAAAACAACACATGTTAATATCATGAAGGCAGTTTTGCGATATTAACAAGGAGGTGGAGCGATAAAAAAAATCACGCTTCCTCAGCCTTAACTCAGGAATTTGACATCTGTTTAAATTCCTGACTAAGGCATACTTTTAATGGGAGATGGATTATGCTGATAGGACCACAGGGTCGTATAAGCAATGTTATCGCTGTTTTCAATGGAACATCGCTGGAAAACCAGCGATGTTCCATTCAAAACACCGCGATCGCTGAAATATTATCGCCATAGTGCTATGCGTTGTAAATATAGCGTTATCATGGCGATAATATTCAGTGAAAGCCGGCAATAATATTTCTATCGCTATGTACGGCCAGCGATAATTATCGCTGGCCGTTGATAATATGCCCCTAAGTCTTTCCTCACATAGTAATATAAGTACGAAAAGGTGTATTTTGTATGGCCTCCTGATTCAATACTCCCCCGTTTTGAAGATGAAATACTGCTTGTTTAAAACTGTGTCCATCTGCAGAAATATAAACGCATGTGAGATTCTTTGAAGTTAGGAAAGTATTACTCTCCTTTCCTAACAATAATGTGTAGTTCACCTATGGATAGCGAAGAGATGCAAATAATGAAATGAGTGGATGTTCAAGTTTAATGTACAAGAAATCTTGCCTGACTCACACGCATTTTGAAAATAGAACCTTGGCATGAGGTATTTTTATTTTATTAATCTGACCCTTAAATACCCACGCTGAGTTTCCGCCACTGCTCAGCCTGTTTTCAAGGACCTCTTGAGATAGTCATTGTTTACTCGTGATTTAAGTTGCACTTCTGGGAATTATTATTCCTAAATATGTCAGTTGCTTTAAATTCTCATTGTGGGCACAATTATACATACTAATTTCTATTCACCGTTTTGATATTTCACAGTGGACTAATTATTACTGTTATTTGGAAGCTGCATACCACACCCATTTTGTATTTCCTTTGAAAAATATCTAAAGCACAGTGCGCTGTTCCTCGTGGTTTGTCCATTTTCCCGTGGCATGAAACACCTTGTTAAATGTAATTTTTGAGATTTCTGGGTCCTAGCATTGTTCTTGTGTCACGTCCTGCTCCACGTTTCTCCTTCGCATGTATTCCACTGTGCTCGTTCATTAGCCATTGCATGTTGTTTTTTGTTATGTTAGTTATAGATATGTTTTTAAATTACATTTGCATGACATAATGCCACTTTTGCTTGTCATAACAGTGGGTGGACACATAAACATAATGTCACTTTTGGTTGTCTTAGCAGTGGGTGGACAATCTATCGCGGGTTACTCTAGAAGGTGATGGGGTGTGCTTCACAGAAAGGCTTAGGAGTTTTTTGACATTCCCAGCCTCAATCTCTACACCCTCACCTATAAGACAAGTCTCTTGAACTCCCTGCCCATGGCTGCTGTCCCAAGCCATCACAATTGATTACCCCGTAACCTTCTTCTACGCCGGCCGCCACAAGTGCTTACCACCATGACCACAGTCTCAGTGAGTGTCCAAGCTCCCGGCACTGCTGGATTCAGGACTTACCATGGTGTGAGCTGTACTGTATGCTCATATCTCTTTGAAGATTTTACACAATTATTTTTCCGAAAAACCGAATAATTCCTGCTTTTTTCAGTTTGCTCTTTTCTGCTGCTGTTTTAAATTGGATCTTTTTTAATGCACGAGTGAATGGACAGATTATGACCATCACTGACCTGCCCCTGAAATCCCTGTCACATGTAGTTCACTAAGGTTGGATACAAGTGCCTGATTGATTTCGTCTTGTGTCTTTTTTCTCCGAGCTTACACCCAGGTTTACTCATGTGAATGAAGTGTGTGCTGTCTAAATATCCTTTGTGTTCCACTCTCAAACAGCAGCGCTGTTAGAATCTATTCATTTTAGTTTAAGGGTCACAATGACACTTGGTGGTTAATGCTTACATTGGGTAGCCCCACCCACCCCCCAGCGTTGCTTGCCCACTCCATCTGCCTCCTACACAGAACAAGGACAAAGTGCACACTCTCATGGAATGGGCCACTTTGTTTGTTCCACCACTCTGGGATGGGGGGGGGTTGCTGCTTGTGCATGCTCCTCCCACCTCCATTTCGGGTCCCAATGCATGGCTGCGGACAAATACAGCCCCTTTGTGGAGCTACACATATAGCCCCCAGAACAAGGTGCAATGGGGACACATCAGACACCACATCAGGCTTAAAGACCCAGAAATATCCCTCTGGAAATAGTGGGTCCCTCAAGAGCATTGCAGGGGACTCTTTCTACAGTATAGTCACAGGGTCGCCATCAAACAATCCTGAGTCGGTCTTGCTAAGTCCACCCAATACAGTGAGACCCGTTAGACCCTCATATATTTATATATGCATGTGGGGCTAGAGGGAGGTATCTCAGGCTTGGGGATTTTTTTTTCTCCTTAACCCCCAGGAATGGAATAGACAGCCAAGTGATTCAATTTGTGGGTCCGTGGCAGGATAGCAGGATTATGGGCACATACCTTATGTGTATGCCCCCCCAGCAGAGAGTATCCTGGTAAGGGGATTTGGAGATCCTGAACCCTTGTGGTGTCTCTCCCACTCAGCCATCCAAGGTGGTTCCTGTATCCGCTGAGGTAGGCAATGAAGCACCCAGCTCTAGCTTGGCTTCAGTAGCAAGAGTTTGGTGATGCTTTTAGAGTGAGGTTGTTGCTTAAGACGTGCCCCTTACTAAGTGCTGTGATCTTTTTAGCCTGCTGCCACTGAGCTAAGGAGGCCTGAAGAAACACTGGCTTATCGTTAGCCAACAGTGTGGCACTCGTCACTGTCCCATCGAGAGTCTATGAACTAGAATGCCTCTGAAACCCAAAATGAATTTCCATTGCCTGCTCCATTTGAACCTAGCCTAAAGCAGCTGTTATAAATGCTAAAAACTCTAAGAGGACATCAAATTTTACCACTCCCTTTGGGAGACATTTTGGTCCATCAGGTATGATGTATGCAGTGAGGAGTCCTAACAGAAATAGACCATCCAACAAGGATGCGGAGGCAGTGACTCCTACCTCAAAATACTGTTTTTATTTTCTCATCATTGGTCGACCATCTGTTTCCTGGGTTAATCATCCCAGCGAGTTGTTGTTTAGGACTGTTGTTTCTCTCGATCCAGCGAGCTACCAGAACACCCAGAGATGGATAACGACAACAATTTCCAGCCCCCAAACAATTTTCCTTTCATACTAGAAGGCCATTGGGAAATACTGTTTCATTTTGCCTTGCACCCTTTCCAAATCCATCCTTTACCTTCCTAATAATGTCACCAGTTTGGGATTGAGGAGGGTGCTCCATCCCTAAAATTACTGCCACTGCAATGTCCACCATCTTAGCTATGATGTGGCTCACTTGCCTTATAAGCCAACTGACATCTAAAAAAGCAAGTGTGTATCTATCCTATAGGAGAGTAGTGCATTCAACCTGCTCTGCCTGTACCATATTGACAGCATGTTCTCCACGCTCCACCATTGGTTAGTAAGTGCACTGGTGGTCTAAATCATTCAGGGTCAGGGCCTGACTGGGAACCTAAAGCAATCAAAAAATCAAAGGAGGGAGTGAAGAGGAAAAAGGTAGAATCATCCTCCTCTTGATACTGTTATCCAACATAGGGATTCTACCATGTATTATGTGAATATATATGCACCCATGTGTGTGCTGCTATTTTTATTTTTATTTGAAGTGTTTAGTCATACGTGAAAAATGGTGCAAAAGGATCAGAGCTCTTTCTCTCAATTTGTGGGAAGGGCAATGTTTAAAACAATTGTAAAATACCCCTCACACACTGAAACCTGATTCAGTGTCATGCTTCATCATTGGGGTCTTCCCGCCCTTCTACGGGATGGGGCATGCTACGACTTACGTAGACGCAGGAACACTTTATTCAGTGACTGGTGAGTATGTGTAGTGCGTGGGATCGTGAATGAAAATGTGAGATGGATAAACATTCTCTGGCTAGTGGAACGAAAATACTTTATTGTCTTCCCTGGCTGAGAATCGTAAAAGTGGGGAGGTGTAGATGGTGTCACCTCCTACAAGGTCGACATGTTTCAGAAGCCATCCCTTTGGCTTTCTTCCTGAGGACCAAAAATACTATCCCTGTTACACCTCAATGGGTGATAGAATAAATGTATATATGCCTGGTAGTCACAAACATTGTCCTTTGTTCCCTGTTATGGGAGTAGAAAAATATACCACTTGTATATCTTAAGAATCTGAAAAGAAAAATATTTTGGATGAATTATGGCTTTCATCATTTATCTTTATCTATTCACATCACCATCACGTGGAAAGTTTTAAGCTTTTTTGTGATATATTTCTCTTGTGCAACTCTGTTGTAGGTAATGGTACCATTTGGTAAATATCCTCTACTCATAAATCATATGAAAGAACTCTCCTTGTGATTTCTAGTGCCCAGTATCACATTTATTCAACATTCTTTCAGACATATGTATCTCCTAGCAAGATACATCTTATGTTACAATACATTCATACATAAAGGAAGTATTTGTACACTACTGTTGTGCCCCAAAAGGTTACAGATTGATGTTCACAGCAAACGAGCACTCACATTCATACTCCCATGACGAGCCGTGGAAAAAATGGGAGATGTTTGGCAAAAGTCTGTGCACTCGTCCTTTTAAACTGTGATCTCATGGTGTGTCTTTTTAAAAAAAAAAATGGTATTCATGCTCTCAAAAGGACGTGCCATAATAATACATACTTTAGAATTTTATCGTTATCGCTCCATGAGCTCACACGCGCGGTGTAGGGCGCCTTCAAATAGACACTGTGGGTATTTTAAAAGAACAGAAGGAAAAACAAGGTTTTAACGCCAGAGTGGTTTTTAAACAAACAAGCGTGGTCTCTTTGGCTTTTTTAAGGACATGCCATTGTCCTACTTACATGCTGGAAGGAGCGCGATCACCAAAGAAAGTACCTTCTCGTGGCTCGTCGGAACCTAACTGAGGTTTGCCAGAGCCCGGTCTTTTAAAGTGCAAGGAGGCATACTTGATAGGAAACAGGTGTGGCTGGAAACACTAGACCTTGAAATTTTAAAGCTGGCCGCCGGTAAATGGACCCAAAACAGGGTTCATTTTGATCCACTTCCTGTTGGAACGATTAACACTGAATCGGTTTGAGGCTTATTTTCGAGGAGTTTCAAAAGGCAGCCAAATGGAGGTTGAATTCAAAGGAATTATTAAACAAAAAAGAAAAACTAATTGTTGTGCTAGAGATGCACGATGGAGTCATCGCAGATGTGCGTTCATGTATGTGGGTTTTTTGAAAAATGGAAAACCTAATGGAAAAAAAGGTAGAGAATAAATCCCAGCAGTAGAACGCTCGAGGCTGGAAAAATATTAACTGGAAACATTTTCCTGTCAGAGGATAAGGATTTAAAAGCAAAAACCATGTATATTTAAAAATAGAGTGTGTGTACACTCAGGTTT
Source organism: Triturus cristatus (assembly GCF_964204655.1). Classification (NCBI taxonomy): domain Eukaryota; kingdom Metazoa; phylum Chordata; class Amphibia; order Caudata; family Salamandridae; genus Triturus; species Triturus cristatus. Next base: position 691,581,277 of record NC_140580.1, read on the forward strand.
AAAAAATTATAGTTTCTCTAAAAAAGAAAGAAAAAGGAAGAAACCCAGTTTCCAAGGGCATAAACCTGCTATTTGTTCAGTATTAGTTATGGCAGTGATTGTAGTACTGTATAATCCTTATGAGTCTGGCAACTTTTTGGTTGCTCATTAGTTACCAGCTTAAAACTTTCCACGTCATGGTGATGTGAATAGATAAAGATAAATGATGAAAAGCCATTAATCCAAAATATTTTTCTTTTCAGGTTCTTAAGATATGCAAGAGGTATATTGTTCTACTCCCATAACAGGGAACAAAGGACAGTGTTTGCGACTATCAGGCATATGTACATGTATTCTATCACCCATTGAGGTGTAACAGGGATCGTTTTTTTGGTCCTGAGGAAGAAAGCCAAGGGGATGGCTTCTGAAACATGTCGACCTTGTAGGAGGTGACTCATTATAGTACACTATCTACACCTCCCCACTTTTACTATTCTCAGCCAGGGAAGACAATAAAGTATTTTCGTTCCACTAGCCAGAGAATTCTTAGCCATCTCACATTTTCTTTTCACGATCCCACGCACTACACATATTCACCAATCACTGAATAAAGTGCTCCTGCGTCTACGTGAGTCGTAGCATGTCCCGTCCCGTAGAGGGGCGGGAAGATCCCAATGATGAAGCATAACACTGAATCAGGTTTCAGTGTGTGAGGGGTATTTTACCAGTTTTTGAAACATTGCTCTTCCCACAAATTGAGAGAAGGAGCTCTGATCCTTTTGCACCACTTTTCACGTATGACTAAACACTTCAAAGGAAAATAAAAATAGCAGCACACACATGGGTGCATATATATTCCCATAATACATGGTAGAATCCCTATGTTGGATAAAAATGGGAACCTAAAGCAGCCCTGGTGAATTTTGTCAGACCAGCCCCGATACAATATATAGCGAGCAAGTCCAGAGAGCGAGGCTGACCACTAAAAGAGGTTTGGGGTGGGGGGGGAGTTCTATCCCAAGAAAATTTGAGAAAAATTATGCATTTTACAATACAGTGCACAGTGCACCAGGATACGGCAATCTTTACTGTGGCTCTTCAATGATTCCCTCACTATCACCCTCCAACAGTGCCTCTCATCTCTTCCATAGCCCCTCTCTCACATGTATTTCATTTGTTTTATAGTGCCTCTCATACCAGTTTACGGTATCGAATCATTTTACCTCACACACACACATACAGACACAATTAATCATAAGTGTATAAATTAGAGTATAGAAAATGTTACGTACAACAAAGGGGACTACAAGGTATAGGATTCACATCCATACAGGTAGGCATTTTTTAAGTGCTTGATCTGGGGAAGCACAAACTCAGTATTCAGAACGTACCACAGTGGTTAGGGTTAACGTTACTAATGCGACTTTTCTACCTAAACTAACCCTTTTTAGCAAAAGTAGGATACTGAAAGACTGGGAAAAAAACATTGCTTTCTAATCCAGATTATGAATATGATTTATGAACTGCACAGCAACAAAATGATCTCAGTGACAAAAGCAGTAACCCACTGAGCTATGCACATAAAATACTGTTCTTTGATCTGCATGGTACACATTCTTTGCAACAGGTATATTAACCCTCTGTGCTACTTTAGATGAGCCAACATTGTCAGTAGGCTAGGCAAAACCATGGGTAAGCTTCATGTGTGGAAATAATATCACCAATATAAATTATATTTTTCTGTGGAAGTACAATACAAAAGGGGAAAAGAAAGTCTTTTTACGTCATTGTGAGTAAAGATGTATATTTTATTCAATTCATTCAATTATTTTGTTTAACTCATACCATCTTTACCATAACAAACATTAAGAACAATAATTAATTACAAATAAAAGCATAACAATACCTATCCCCACATTTCTTCAGCTCAGCAAGTACTGCCCAATAGTTATCTATTTTAAAATACAATTGGAAATCTTTACAATCCATCACATTCATTGGATCCATCACACAATCCTACACATAAGGTAAAAATCCCTCCACTCTAGGAATTTGAAATACTCATACATAGTAGTTAAACAATGTACTAATTAAACAAAGATCAGTTCTTAAGGCCATTCCTGGAGATATTTTTGAGACATAATTTGTTTTCTAAATGTTCTTCTCTGCCTGTTTACATTTACACAGAGCTTTAGATTTTAATAGTTCGTAGTTATACAACAAGCTCATGTTTTTTCAATCATGTTTGCAACAGCATTTCCATTAATTGATAATCTGGGGTTGCATCTACGTTAGATATGTTTTACAGCAAACAAATGATGGACGGAATGCTGACAATGCAAACATTCTGCCCCAGTCAAAAGATCTGGGTTAAATCCATTGTTCTTTTGCCCACTACACCACCCCAGTTTGGACCCAGCCATATGCAAATCAGTCTTGACCCTTTGCACCATGGGAACAGTCCAGACCGAACTGCCAGGCCAGGTCCTCCCTAGACCAGAAACAAGCACCCTGGGACCAGTTTCAGGGTATGTCACCCTTCTCCAGCCAGGTTAGCTTCCAGAGGCACAGTGAGCAAGGGACCCACATCTGGGCATACCCATCCCACTTAGGGCGAAAAGTGTTACAGCAAACAAATGATGGACGGAATGCTGGCAATGCAAAACATTCTTCCCCAGTCAAAAGATCTGGGTTAAATCCATTGTTCTTTTGCCCACTACACCACCCCAGTTTGGACCCAGCCATATGCAAATCAATCTTGACCCTGTGCCCCATGGGAACAGTCCAGACTGAACTTGTTTGCGGTCCTCTCTGGACCGCAAACAAGCATCCTGGGACCAGTTTCAGGGTATGTCACCCTTCTTCAGCCAGGCTAGCTTGAATCCAGTGGCAAAGTGAGCAAGGGACCCACGTCTGGGCATACCCATCCCACTTAGGGCGAAAAGTGTTACAGCAAACAAATGATGGACGCAATGCTGACAATGCAATCATTCTCCCCAGTCAAAAGATCTGGGTTAAATCCATCGTTCTTTTGCCCACTACACGACCCCAGTTTGGACCCAGCCATATGCAAATCAGTCTTGTCCCTGTGCCCCATAGGAACAGTTCAGACCGAACTGCAAGGCCAGGTCCTCCCTGGACCGGACACAAGAATCATGGGACCGGTTTCAGGGTATGTCACCCTTCTTCAGCCAGGCTAGCTTGAATCCAGAGGAACAGTGAGCAAGGGACCCACGTCTGGGCATACCCATCCCACTTAGGGTGAAAAGTGTTACAGCAAACAAATGATGGACGGAACGCTGACAATGCAAACATTCTCCCCCAGTCAAAAGATCTGGGTTAGATCCATTGTTCTTTTGCCCACTAAATGACCCCAGTTTGGACCCAGCCATATGCAAATCAGTCTTGACCCTGTGCCCCATGGGAACAGTCCAGACCGAACTGCCAGGCCAGGTCCACCCTAAACCGGAAACAAGCATCCTGGGACCGGTTTCAGGGTATGTCACCCTTCTACACTAGACATGGCATCAGTCCACATGCTACTTAAAAGGCATGTTATATGTAAAGGTCACTCATATGCATCAGTATTTACTTACTATTGCCTACTGCCCGTCTTGGGGTATAGGCCATCGACCTGGACTCTCCAGCCATCTCTTTCCTGTGCTTTTTTTTCAATCTCCAGGTCTAGCCCATCTTCTTGCTGTCAGTTTTGAGGATCGGCATCTGGTGTTTCTTGGCCTTCCTCGATTCCTTTTCCCTTGAGGGTTCCAGGTCAATGCTTGCTTGTGGTGTTTGATGCGGGCTTGAGGAGGGTGTGACCTATCCTACGCCTTTTCATGATATGTCCTATACCATGGAGTTGGAAAGTCTGCTGCCATAGGTCGTTATTGCTGATTGCAGAATTTTCCTCAGACAGGTGTTGATGAAGGTCTGGACTTTGTTGGTGGTGGTCTCTGTTGTCCTCAAAGTTTCTGCTCCATACAGAATGACCAATTTTAATGTTGGTGTTAAAAAGCCTAATCTTGGTTTGCAGCGTTAGGTCCTTGGAGCTCCAGATCTTCTTTAGCTAAATGAAGGCAGCCCATGCTTTGCTGATTGTTGCCTTGGTATCGGTGTCTGTGTTGCTCTGCTTGTCAATGGCTCTGCCCAGGTAGGTGAAGGCCTCAACCTCTTCCAGTTTATCGCCTGCAAGAGTGAATGCCGTTTTGCTGGATGGGTTAGCCTTCAGGATCTTGGTTTTTCCTCTGTGGATATTGAGGCCAAGTTGTGCTGATGTGGCTGCCACATTGTTGGTCTTCTCTTGTATCCACAGATGGGTATGGGAAAGTAGGTCAAGTTCATCTGCAAAGGCAACAGTTGTAAAGGCCAATCTCTAATATTCTTTGATGCAACTTCCATGTAAAATGTCTTTTGTTGCTTCTTTTTGTGAAACTATCACTTTAGTTCTCAGTATTTTAATCTTTAAAAATGCATTCACTGTATGAAGAAAAACTATCCAGAGCATGCTGTAAACCTATCTGATTAAATAAAGTAAGGTGGTATCATCTGGGTGATAGATGCTTTCTACAGACTCTATGCAAGATTAGGAAGAGAAACAATGAGCCTTGTTAAGCACGGTCGGGGAATCAGTTAAATGAATTGCAAATAATAAGGCTAAGATAGCTGTAGCACATTTAGTATTTTTATTTTCAGCAGCAAGAATTAATTTTCCACAGAAAGAATCCCTGTCCTGGAATCTTTACAAAGTTCAAATATTAAAGAAAATAATAACATAGAGATACCCTTTGCAACACCTTGCTCCATATAGATTTCTGTAGCCTGAATCAAATCCTGTGGTCAGTCAATCTAAGTTTCTTAAAGAGGCCTTTTTGTTTATAAGACCTTTTTTCTATCAGCAGTTTCAATAGCAAACAATGATCATCCTCGAATGATTCTTCTTGAACTCAATTTCCAAATTTCAGCAGCATAGCATCTTTAATTAACTGTAATTACTGACTGATCAGTAGATGATTAGCAATCATTTTCCTCAGGTATCCATGAGAGTAATCATGGTATCATTTTCAAGTTTTAGCTTGTCACCTTTCTAATAGATTAGGATTCAAATGCTAACCTTCCCAAACTTAGGGACAGTACAGTGCTTCATAACTTGTCTCATAAGAGGCTCAAAAAGTGATGCCCAAAATTAATGTTGCTGTTTGAATGTGTGTACAGTAATTCCAACAGGACCCTTAGTCATAGAAAGCTAGAGTGCTTTAATCATGGCTTCCATTGTAGTTTTCAAAGGGGGACAAAAGCTCTGGCTCAATCAAATACACCTAATTCACTTCATCCACACAAACATTCTGGTCCAGATCTTTACTATTATTGCTATGGGATATCAGATATTTTCAATATATGTGTTATTAAAAAGGGTATTCAATCCAAAAGGTTTTTGGAGAATTGCCCTCAACCACTATAATGGCATGCCTTATGATAGGGTCATCACTCCTACTGTTGGTAATACTATGACAGCACTAACTCTATTAGTCTGATTAAATAAAGTAAGGTGGTATCATCTGGGTGATAGATGCTTTCTACAGACTCCATGCAAGATTAGGAAGAGAAACAATGAGCCTTGTTAAGCATGGTCGGGGAATCAGTTAAATGAATTGCAAATAATAAGGCTAAGATAGCTGTAGCACATTTAGTATTTTTATTTTCAGCAGCAAGAATTAATTTTCCACAGAAAGAATCCCTGTCCTGGAATCTTTACAAAGTTCAAATATTAAAGAAAATAATAACATAGAGATACCCTTTGCAACACCTTGCTCCATATAGATTTCTGTAGCCTGAATCAAATCCTGTGGTCAGTCAATCTAAGTTTCTTAAAGAGGCCTTTTTGTTTATAAGACCTTTTTTCTATCAGCAGTTTCAATAGCAAACAATGATCATCCTCGAATGATTCTTTTTGAACTCATTTTACAAATTTCAGCAGCATAGCATCTTTAATTAACTGTAATTACTGACTGATCAGTAGATGATTAGCAATCATTTTCCTCAGGTATCCATGAGAGTAATCATGGTATCATTTTCAAGTTTTAGCTTGTCACCTTTCTAATAGATTAGGATTCAAATGCTAACCTACCACCCCATCTACCACATCGCTGCACTCGCGCTGATACTAGCACAGAGTATTTTAATGCTGCCTGGTTTTTGTATTTAGGTTCGTTTTTCTGTTTGATTTTTCCCTGCTTTTAGCCTGCTTGCCTGTAGCCTGCGCCCCTCTCTCCCCTTACCCGCATTTAAAAAACGGCATTTTCTGCCTGCTAAGCACCACCATTTCGGTGGGTCCGGGTCCTGGGGGTCATTTTGGGCGCCATCTTTGTTTGGGACACCTCAGCCAGCGGCGGCCGCCATCTTGGAGCGGACTCGCATGCTCAGGGCTGATTGGAGAGCCTATTTAAAGTCGCTCCCTCACGCGCAGCGTGACGCGCAGGTGGACGCCTTCGCTTAGCCTGAGTCATGCCGGAGTCCTGCCCGTCTGCGCCCGTCAGCGTCCCGGAGGCGACGGGGCGGCGGGGGAAGCTGGTCCGGTGACACACTGGCTGAGATGATCTGTTATACCTCTGCGAGGTTGCGGGATTTGCGGGGCCTCTCTAGCTCCTGCCGTTCCGTTTTCCCGGGGCGATTTAAGGGTAAACGCCGTTGTCCGTGTTGTGGCTGGACGCCTTTCTGGACCCATGTTAATGTTCCTCGCCCTGCAACGGCTGGCGCACAGCATCTTTGTTTGCTGTTGAATACAAGGTCGGTAGGCTGCCATGCCCTGCATATTTACGATCTCCTTGTTAGGGAAAATCCCCTTTGCCTGCTACTTACCGAAACCTGGTTGGGAGAGGCTTCCAATCCGGATGTCTTCTCAGCCATTCCTCCGGCGTACAATATCTTCCGGCAGGATAGAGTGAAGGGTAGAGGCGGGGGAGTGGCGGTAGTGGTGAAAAAGAGCGTTTCCTGCTCAGTTCTTCCTCTTAATTCCATCTTGAGCGCTGAGTCGCTCGCCTTCACGCTCAGACTGTCCCCGGGCCAGGCCCTGAAGGGGTTGTTGGTCTACAGGCCACCAGGCCCTTTGGGTTCCTTCCTGGAAGATCTGCAGACAGCTGTCTCTGAGTTGGTGCTGACCTCACAGCACTGCGTCATGGCTGGTGATTTCAACCTCCACCTTGACGTAGCGGATGACTCGGATGCGGTCAAACTGTTGGATATTACATCTCCACTGGGATTGTTACCGTTCGTGTCGGGGCCAACCCATGAGAAGGGGCATACCCTGGATCAGGTGTTTTCATCTGTCCCTCTTACGGAGGTTGACACCCTGCCGGTGCTCTGGTCCGATCACAGGCTGATCAGATTTTCGGTGCTGGAGAGTGCGCGGCCGGATAACAGTGCCTCAGTCTTGTCTAGACCGACCTCGAGAGCGCTGCACAGAGTGACACCTGACATGCTGGAACAGGCGCTTCTGGATCACCCATGCCATCTTTCGGGCGATCTGGATAGCGACACTGAGGCTCTGCAGCGGTGGCTCATTGATAGGCTGGACGATCTGGCCCCCAAGGTAGCCCTCCGATCCACGGTGGCACGGCAATCTGCACCATGGTTTACGGAGGCTCTTCGTGTGGCTCGCAGCCAATGTAAGGTGGCCGAGAGGGCCTGGCGACGTTTGTATGATGGGGAGGCTAAACTCGCCTACAAGGCGGTGGTGAAGGCCTACCATCGGGACATTCTGGGAGCTAAGAGGGACTATTTGGCTAGGAGGATCGAGGCTTCCGTGAACTCCTGTAAGGAGATCTTCACCATTGTGAAGGAGTTCACGACCCCTAGTTCCTAATCGCCCCCTCTAGTTTCTTCAGATACGTGGGCAGGTGATCTGGCCGGCTTCTTCACTAATAAGATCAAGGCGATTCAGGCCTCCTTTGTGGAAGGACCGGAGGATGGAAGCGGCGTCACCGGGGCTGGGTGCGGATTTCCGCACACACCGACGGCGGTGCTGTCTGATTTTCCTGCTGTTTCCAGCGATGTGTCCAGGCAGCTGTTGGCCAATTTGAAATCTGGCTCGCCACTTGACCCCTGCCCCGCCAAATTTTTGGCTGGGATGGCGGAGGTGGTGAATCCGCTGGTTAATCCCATCCTCAACGCCTCGCTGAGGGAGGGGAGGGTCCCCAGCTCTTGGAAGAGAGCGATGGTGATCCCCCTCCTAAAGAAACCGGGTCTCGACGTCGAGGTTCTGGCCAATTATAGGCCAATTTCACTTCTTCCGGCCCTCACGAAGATCACGGAAAAACACGTCCACGGTGTCCTGTCGCGCTTTCTGGAAGCTAACAATCTGCTCCATCCATCTCAATCCGGTTTCCGTCCTAATTTTAGTACGGAAACGGCATTGCTAGAGGTCACTGAGATCATCAGGGAGACTCTTGATGTCGGCGGGAGGGCGATGCTGGTCATGTTAGATCTATCGGCGGCCTTCGACACCGTCCCCCACAGGGCGCTCTTAGCGAGGCTTTATGACATCGGCCTTAGGGGGACGGCGCTCAGGTGGTTTACATCCTTCCTTGAAGGCCGCCGCCAGACGGTCTGGGTTTCCCAGAGCTCTGCCGAGATGCCGCCATTGGGAGTTGGGGTTCCACAGGGATCTGTGTTGAGCCCCACGTTGTTTAACATCTTTATGTCCCCTTTGGCGGCCTTGGTGGAAGCATATGGGGCCCAGATCATCTCTTACGCCGACGACACGCAACTCCTCTTCACATGCGGGAAAGACCAGGAGTTTGATGGAGGGAGAATTCGGGACTGTCTTACATTGGTCTTTGACTGGTTCCAACGGAACAGTCTAAGGGCCAACTCGAGCAAGTCCGAGGTTCTGTTTTTTGGTTGCGGTGTCGATCCTGAGTGGCAGCATTGGTGGCCGTCCGACATGAGCCCTCCTGCACAGTCTTCCTTGGTGGCTAAAAACCTGGGTGTCAAGCTGGACAACCAGCTATCGCTGCGAACACACTTTCTGGGTCTGGCTGGCACCTGTTATGGAATTTTGAAAATGCTCCGTAAATTCCTGCCCCTGCTGTCTGAGGAGCACAGGCGTATTACTGTGCAGGCTCTCGTCGGTTCGAGGCTTGATTATGCTAATGCCCTCTTCCTTGGCCTCCCTGATTACCTAGTTCAGCGCCTACAGGTGGTACAGAACTCTGCCGCCCGGGCTATCTTTGGCCTGCGTAGACGAGCCCGAGCTTCCGGGCTGCTTCAGGCGCTACATTGGCTGCCTGTCCGGAAGCGGATCCAGTTTAAATCCCTGACTCTGATGCACAAAGCCCTGTTTGGATCAGGGGCTGGATACCTGCGGCGGAGACTAGCCTTCTATCGACCAGTCCGCTCCTTGCGCTCGGAATCCCTTTACAAAGCGGTGGTCCCTCGGGTGAGGAAGGCCCGCACGGGAGGGCGCTCTTTCAGCTGCAAAGCCCCACAGCTGTGGAACTCGCTTCCTCTTTCGCTGCGCAGCACTGTCAATTTGTTCCAGTTCAGGAAGAGCCTGAAGACCTGGCTTTTTAATCTTTAGGCTGTTCTTATTGCTTCAGTTTCAGTTCTTTTTCTCATTTTTTTGCTGTGTTGTGTTATTTTTATTCTGAGATGCAGGTGGAAAGCGCCGGGACACTCTTTTCGAGTAGCCGTGCGCTATAAAAGAACGCTGTAACATAACATAACAACATAACCTTCCCAAACTTAGGGACAGTACAGTGCTTCATAACTTGTCTCATAAGAGGCTCAAAAAGTGATTCCCAAAATTAATGTTGCTGTTTGAATGTCTGTACAGTAATTCCAACAGGACCCTCAGTCATAGAAAGCTAGAGTGCTTTAATCATGGCTTCCATTGTAGTTTTCAAAGGGGGACAAAAGCTCTGGCTCAATCAAATACACCTAATTCACTTCATCCACACAAACATTCTGGTCCAGATCTTTACTATTATTGCTATGGGATATCAGATATTTTCAATATATGTGTTATTAAAAAGGGTATTCAATCCAAAAGGTTTTTGGAGAATTGCCCTCAACCACTATAATGGCATGCCTTATGATAGGGTCATCACTCCTACTGTTGGTAATACTATGACAGCACTAACTCTATTAGTCTGTTTTCATTCCATCAGCTGTCAACCTTTCTTTATTTTTATCACTATCTTGAAACTCTTAGATCACATGCAAAAATGCTGATATAGTCATGGCCGATATATCTGTAAGATGATGTTTGTTTTTTATGTTATTGGGTACAACCATTACAATATGGCACCTTACAGTACTAGCTTATTGTTTAAAAAATGGATGCTTAATTTGAACATGTGGGTTGAGCTTACACATTTTGTGCTTTGTTCGTTTAATGTGATGGTATGCTTAGTGTCTCCAAACCCTGTTTTATTATGTATGTAAATATAAGGTAAAATCAGTGGTAAAGTAGTATTAAAATAAACTAGGATTTGATCATTTGTTAGAAGAGGACTTTGAACCATAATTATCAAGAGAAGTCACACCAGATTGCATAACCCCTTGAACACAGTCGGAGAGTGGATATCAGAATATGTACTGAAGGAGTCCTTCACATGGAGCACATAGGTCACTTCGGCGGAAGAGCTCTGTAAAAGAATATCTGCAGCCAATTATTCAGAGTTATGCTGTGTGATCCATCCTATGAAACTCGCAGAGCAGGTTTTGCTATTTAATGCTTTTGCTGAATTAACATAGTGTTTAGAAATAACATTTGGGAAGTATGATGTCAGAAACAAATCAACAATGTTAGAAACATTTAGTTTGTTTTTGTTGACTGTTCCATGCTTAACCGCTTTTGATTTCACATTTTGTGTGGTTACCATACATATTTTATGAACTAGACTGAGGATTTTCAAATAAACTTGTCTCCTTTCCTTAGTGGTAGCTTTGAATGTGTTATTTATAAACAAAAGATTATTTGGATTGCCACTGTCTTTGAACTAATTTATAGGGACTGGCAGTAACATCAGATAATATCCTGCACAAGATTTCTCAGCAGACTAGCATCATCGCTGAGGTCTTACTCACTTTCTAATTCATTGTTGGTGCTTTGAGCTAAGGGCCGGATTTAGATCTTGGCAGACAGGTTACTTCGTTACAACGGTGATGGATATCCCATCCACAGAAATATACATTCAATTATATCCTCCGGGATACATTTTTTAGGGACGTGATATCTGTCACTATTTTGACAGAGTAACCCGTCCGCCAAGATCTAAATTAGGCCTCAACTCCTTGCTTCAGAGGGCTGGACATCCATCTCCTGCAGCTCTGGGAACCCCCAGATTTCATATTATTTGGCTCCCAATGTGGGGGCCTCTAATTTGTATTGATGTTTGAGTAGTTTTGGATGACAGTCTAAAAAAGCAATTATTACAAATATAGAGAGATGTCTGTAGTAATATTAATACCTCCTTCAAAATGAATAGGAAACTCCTATTTCTGCACATTATAGGGCATATCAGTACTTAGAATTTCCTTTGACCTACCAGGAGCACTAACATTGGTTTGGTGGTCAGTTATCACACAATGCCAGACTAGATCCCCTTAGTAGTAAAGAGACCACCTGGCCTGTATTGGTTGGGTACACACCTTATCCTATTCCACAGCAATTACAGACTGTTGAAGATGTAAGATTATAATATCAAATAGAATCTGTGTACAGACAACTCAGACAGTTTGTACAATAGAAACTAACAGGCAGAACAGTTCCTGTAGGACCTGAACCACAGGGGCAAGTTGCAATACATAGTCCATAGACCATCAATGCTATTATGAGCAAGTTGCCTGAAACACACAATGAAATTGCCATCTGGATTGCTTGCAAGACCAATCAGTTGAAAGCAGTCTATCCTCACACGAATCCCCATCACAAGCATAAAATCCTGATAATTTGTCTTCCTCTTGAGATGGTGCCATGTGTAGAGGAGTGCAACACCTGGGGAAGCTCCTTTTTGTGTATTTTCACTACTATGCATAGCACACTCTCATTAGCGGTTCTTCCTGATGTATTAAGACAAGTACACAATGAGCAAGGATTTGCTGTAAACACTAGGTAATTTTGAAACTGTTTCCTCTAACATTCTTAGCAACATCAACACAGAAGAAGTGGCTTTGGCCAAATGCCAAAAACTTACAGCTGTTTCTGTTCAAGAGCATGAATGTGAGTTATCAAAAATCATGTTGGAAGCATATACATATGTGAGCTAAGACACCCTCGGATCATGAGCAGTTAAACTTCACCTAAAAACAAAGGACACGGTTGGTCATTCAGGCAAATCCAAACTATGACTCAAACTAAAAAGAAGCAAAGAGTGACACAGAAGAAATGGACTAGATTCCAACCCAAGAATTTAGTAGGGGTGGTTACAATTTTAGGGGCCTTGATAACACTACAAAGCCAGATCGGGATCAGTATTCTGATCACCATTCGTTCCTTTCTTTTCAGGACTCTGAGAATAAAAGGGCAGAGAGAACTGGATGGACTGAATATGTGGCTTAGGCACATATGGTGGTAACTTTCTGATCCAGTACCTCCCACACCACATGGACCATGGACACACTCCTCCTGGAGCCCCAGGACCCGGGTAAGGCCACACAGCCATTGGGGACCCAGGGGAATACAGTGGCCTCACTTGAGGGGCTGTTGAGCATGTTTTGGGACTCCACTAGGAGCATACTTTCAAGCGCTGCCAAAACAGCTAGATGGTGGCCACCTAAGAGGGCCCGGCCCTATGCAAGCAGTGCGATAGAAGAGAGGAGGCTCGGCTGGGTTTATGAGCCCTTGTGCTGCCTCTCTGCCCCCTGTGGAGCTTGAAGGTACTCGGGCTGAGGGGGGGACAGAGATCTTTGGGGCCAAGTTGGAAAGGGGCCCTGCATCACCTGCTGGATTAGAGATGGCTGTGGTGCCCAAAGATATTGAAGGCAGGTGCCCAGAACTTGTAGTGGGGCTCCCTGTGCAAAAGGTGGAGTGAGTGGCTGGGTGGCTTTCTGGTGACCCCTGCACTCGATTGAAGGTACATGAGTGAGGTGTGAGGGGTGCTCCTGACAAAAGGGCTTCTGCCATGTCCTCTGGGTTTGGGGGCCAGCAGCAGTGTCGGGGGGATGGCAGTCCCAATGGGACACAGACATGCGCTATTGGCCCTAAACAATTCCCACATTGTGTGAGTAGGAGGTCTGAAGTGGACAGCGACCCCAAGGTTTGGGGATGCCCACAATGGCCTGGACCAAGGCCTCTGAACAGCTTTGTCCTGAAGGCTCTGCCCAGAGTGGGAATGGAGACAGAGGCCCTATGAGGGACAGCATGGTCCATGATCTGGGGACTCACACAGTCATAATATCGGCAGCCATAATTGAGACCAAAACTGTCCTGGATCACAAAATTGACTCTGTGGCCCAAGATGTAGGACTTTTGAGAGCTGACCATGGGAAACTGGTGGATAGGGTCACCGAAATGGAATCTACCTTGGCTCAAATTAGACCTACGGTTACAGAGGGCAACATCTGCCTCTGGGCACTAGAGAAGGCTGTAGCTAATCTGGTGGGTAACATTGACGACCCCAAAGGATTCACTCGCTGTAACAACGTTCTCCTGGTGGTAGTCCTAGAGAAAGCAGAAGATCCAAGCATGGACCTGTTCCTCTAAGAGTGACTGTCCTCAGTGATGTTGGGGGAGAACATCCAAATAGTTCACAGCGGAATGGGCCCATATGCTTCATGGATGCCCATTTGCACAAGAGACAAAACCATGGCCGAAAGAGAAAATATCCTACATGTGGCGAGAACTCATTATACATGGCGCATCAAGGGGTAATCATGAATGTTTACCCTGACAATGCCACGGCGGTGTAAAGACATTAGGAGTCTTTCCTCTAGGTCGAATTGCATCTGCAACAGTTGAATCTTAAATATGCGCTCTTGGTTTTGGCAAAACTTAGGATAGTGGACCAAGACGTGTCTCACTTTTTCACGTCAGTGGCAGAGATGTGGGCCTGGCTCGAAGCTGGTGGGTACCCATAGCCAGAGAAGAGGAAGGATGTGCATGAAACAAGGCTGACAGGAAGTCTAACACGCCACTGACTGCGCATGTGCCCCAGTGATGGCTCCTACTTGAGAACAGGTTTAGTTCAAGAGATAGAAGATAGTGGCCAATCTACACCACAGATCAACCCTGGTGGTTACTAACAGGTGGGAGGCACTGGATGTGGAGAAAGAGGGTTCAGATTATGAGCAGTAACCCAGGTGGAGAATGAAGAGACTCTATCACCACCAATTGTGACGCTCATGGCACAAAGGAGATTATTTGACTTGGAACGGTGAGCTCGATAGTGTTTTTGGAGTGGCCCACCTGGGCACGTGAGTGCTTCTACAGATGCCACATATGGACTTTTTACTACCATTCCACGGATGACTCCCCGCGATTGACTACCTCTGTGTTGTTGCTGTTGTTTTTGTTCATGTGTCAAATGTTTGAAGTGACGGGGCAACAGACACCTCAACAATTGAGAGTAATTCTAGGATTGTAGTGTAAGGTTGAAGGGAGAGGGGTGTTTGCGGGGGGGTTTGAACATGAAGTGATAGGTATCTACCACCACATTTACCACGCAACCATTACAGGGGAATATATCCAAGACACCCATGGCTGGTACCCTGACACAATGTAATTTGCAGGGTTAATACTTAGAGTACTGTCCTGGAAAGTTAACAGTGTTGGGTAACAGGCTGAAATGCGAAATTGTGGCCAAATACTTGATTAGGAATGACCCAGACCTGGTCCTGTTGCAAGAAACACACCTGGTGGGCAATACATGCAGTTTTCTTACCCAGGGACATTACCGACTGTTGGTACATGCTGGCTTTTCAATGGCGTCAAGGGGGTGGGAATCCTGGAGTGTAGATCACTGCCTTTTTTATGACATTAAAACCTGGGCAGATGCACATGACTGCTACGCAGCTGTGAGGGCAGCTGGTTTGTCTTGCTCCTTGCGGTGTCATCCTGGTACTTTCCCTATGGGCCTCCTGCAGCTAGGCACCTCGATAATGGAGGTCCCTGATGCTTTGCTAATAGCCAAGGTGATCTCAACTTGATGCTGCAGGGTGACACAGACAGGACAAACAAATCTGGGATTCCCCCCAGGGCAGACACACATGTTAAAGGAGTTCTTGGATGCCACAGGAATGGCTGACATTTGGAAGGAACAAAACACAAAGAGGAGGCAGTACTCTTAACCCTCCAACTCAATGCAGACAATGTCTCAGCTGGATTGTCTGCTGGTGCCAAGCCATTGTCTGGGGGACTTTTGGGGAACAGACTTCCTGTCCAGGGGTATTTGAGACTAGGCCTGGGCTAAAATTTCGTTCCGTTCGCGGAAATTGCGATAATTTGACATTTTTGCGTTCCGCGGAGAGCGCGAAAATGTCAAAAATTCCGGTTTCCGCAGCTTGGCGATAATTTGTTTCTTGCTCGCGCTGTAAAATGATACATTCTCGCGCGCGCGCGATCGCCTTACCTGAATCCCTGCGTTCGCCGACAAGTTTTCTTGATCCGGTCGCGTTCTCCATGAGATGTTGTATTGTTTTTAGCCATTTGCGCTGTCTCGCGACAGTTCGCGCCCGCAGTGACGTCATGCGTCGCGCGATCACGTCTTTCTTCTCGCGATCATGCACCGCGAGAACAACTCAAAACAAGATGGCCGCGCCCGCAAGCAACCACATGGGTAAGTTGGCGACCCGCAACCATGCAGAAAATCTCGCGAACATGCCGGAAAAAAACTTCCGCATCTTTGCGATATTTCTGCTTGTTTGCGATAATTTTAAACATTCTCGCGATAATTTGCGAAGGTTAATTCCGCAAATTCCGCCCACCCCTATTTGAGACCACCCCCCCATGGTGACAATGCTCCAGATGGTACTGCCCCAATTGAGTGGGGGATGGAGGCTAGACCCCTGGGAGCAGACAGACTGGAGCACACGCAATTCAACAATACAAGCCACTGACCACTACTTTGAGATGAATACAAGCATAGTGGATTTCACAATTACTGTTTGGGAAGCCTGAGGGGACACCTGATAGCACACGTCACAGGGAAGAGGTGGGAGAGGGAGAAAGAATGTAGGGAACTCGAGACCAAGTTGATGCAGGGCTAGGCAATATATATGGCACACACCACCGGGGAACAGGCACAGCAACTGGTGACATTAAGCGAGGACTAGAGAAGGCGAGGCCACGGAGGTGAGGCGCCAGTAGTGGAACACTAGGCAAAATTGGGCAGGCTTTCTCGGGCTAGTTAGGTGGGGTCTACCGTTCAAGGGAAGACCTGGGGGGCTTTGTGGGTCTCATTGGGGACCTCCCCATTCCATGACTGGGGGAGGTGACCTGTAAATTGGTGGATATTGAAATTACAAAGTGTGAAATCTTTGATGCTCTAATCCAACTTAAGGGTATGAAGTTCATGAGCCCAAATGGGTTTCCCAACAGAATTCTTTAAATATATAATATCTCGCATCACGGCCAGCTTTGTATGACATTTTTAGAGAGACCAAGGAGAGAATTATTTAGGCAGACATTGTCCTCATACACAAAGAGGGAAACCACCAGAAGACTTTGCTTCATATAGGCCAATCTCCTTTCTTAATATAGACACCAAATTTCTGGAAAAGGTATTGGAGAACAGATTGATGAGAGTGGTGGATTCTACTATAGCCCCTGACCAGTCAGGGTTTATGTAGTACAGAGCAACAGATACAAGTTGAAGAGCTTATTTGACTGCCTAGCACGAAGATGTCATATAGGGGAACTGGCGATAGTGTTGATGCTGGCGCCAAAAGGGTGTTTGACTCAGTAGAGTGGCAGTGCCTGATGGTGGTCTTGCAGTGAATGGGCTTTGCTCCATCATTCTGAGTTACTATACCGGAACCACTAGCCCAGGTCAAGATCAAGGGTATGAAGTCAAGGGAGTTCAGGATGTGCAAAGGTTCACAGCAGGGATGCCCCCTACCCTCACTTTTATTCACTGTAGCGATAGATCCCCTGGTGATGTAGATGCATAAGTCAGGAGCTTGAAATGGGATCCAGACTGCAAAGATGTGACCTTGCAGTATGCGGATGATGTACTGATTTACCTAGCTGACCTGGAGGTCTCATTTCCATGCATTCTTTAGATCCTTGATGTGTTTAGTACGTACACTGGGATAGACATTCTTTGCGTTTACACTGATGTACTGGACCCCATCAAGTAGCTTGGGTAGTCCCTCTGAAATAGGAAACAATTGGTTTTAAATATCTCGGCATTATGTCACTGCGAAATGAGAACTATTCCTCTGGTAATATCTGGAGTAGATATTAGACAATTTTAAGGGGGCAGTGGTACACTGGCTAAAGCTCCCTATCTCCATGTTGAGCTAGAGTGCCCTGTATAAGGTGATTTATTCTTACACATATTACAAAACACCTCATTGGAAGTCCTGGACAAGTTCTTTTGAGACGTAGTCACAGTGACTAGACTGCTGCTGTGGGATGGGGCCTTCCAAGGATAACTTCTCTTTGTCTTGACAAGGAAGCCAGTAGATGGGGGGGGGTGTCCTTCCCTAACCTGAGGCTGTATTACTGGGCAGCCCAGTTGCTGACAATCAATGGTTGGACATCCATGACGCAACAGTAACCACACACATACACGGACAGGAGAGCCATTGATCCAGGAGGGTACCACTGTTAACTCAATGGGATGGGCAAGAAAAACTGATTGTCAGTTCTTGCCACTGTAGTGGTCAAGATTTAGCAATAGGCAATGAGGGTACTGGAAAGAAAGGACCGAGTAATGCTTGAAACACTACCCTGAGAGTCTGCTATATTGGCACAACTGCAACAGGACCTGCAAGAAATGAGACCTGCTGGGAATTTCCAAAATGGGTGATGTTTGTGAGATGGAGAGATTAAACTATACCCACGTACACCGTCCAACCCCAGCAAGATTGGCGGTCCGAACGCCATTTTTCAAGATTGTCAGATTGCCTTTGCAAGAAGCACTGGTGAACCGCAGACACCGCCAGCCAACTCAGACTGTGGTGGCCGCTGAATAGGCCAGTGAGGCTGTTCAACTTTTCCGTTTTGCTACTGTGAGGAGTATGCTGGACTTGAGAACCAAAAATTTGGGTCTCTACTCTAATGATTTTATCCACTATGACTGTCAACTCTAGTTTAGTGATGCATGTTTTTTTTGCCAGGCATGATGAGAAAAATAGTTGTGAGTGAATATATGAAATCTAAAACAAACAAGTTATACAGGGAAAAAGGTACCAAAAAATTCAGGTAGTGGAGAGTGCTGAATGGGAAGTTGAAAATGAGTAGTTGAGAAAATGGCTGCCTGTCTTGTGGGTTGCAGTTGGAAAGCAAAAGGATGCAGGTCAGGGATAGGATGTGTTTCATAGTGGGATTTGCAGGTGTGTTCACTTGACATAGCACATCAGCTGTGCTGTTTTTAAATCCATCCAATGATTACTGTTGTGATATTTGTTTTTACACTTACCATGGTGGTCTAATGCTGTTGGATAACTGCTGTTTGTTAACCACCACTGGGAGACTCCGAGTATGACTGGGTAGTCATAATATGCTCAGAAAGTGGACCACAGACCCGAAGGCATGAAAAACGCACCACCAACATTGCAGACCGCCGTGGTCCCAGCATGAAGACCGCCGCAGCCGGCGTTTCAGACAGCACAACTCGTAATATGGCGGGAGGTAGACTGCCGGGACAGGGGTGTATTAGAGGATGCGGACCCGGCAGTCGGACCACTAAACTCGTAATCAGGGCCTAGATCTAATTTCTTCATAACAGTCTCTCAAAAATTATAAAATATTACAGTTGAGTTGTTATGTCACAGTGCTTGCTGCGAGGCACGAGCAACTATGGTGAACGACAGGTCAAAGAGAATAATTACAGCTGCAGTTTAAATTATGAAAATAATTTTTTTTTTTTTTCTTGTGAACTGTTTTTCGAAAACAAAGAGTGATCAGCACAAAGGAGAGAATTATGGCAACATGTTTATTTTTTGCCCACTTAAGATTGTCACAAAAAAGGCAAAATGTGTCTACTGGTTTCTACACATTCTGGGTTAGAGCATTTTTTAAATCTGACTTACATTAAACTGATTCTAACAACTTTTTTGCAGCAAATTACTACAAGATTTTTAAATATATTAAATTGTACATTAGTTTCTGCTTTTATTTGTCATGTCTCCAACCATGCAATTTCTTTCACATGAAAGACCAAGACACCATGGATTTAAGCAGCTTGTGGAATGGAATAAAGGGCCAAATGTACTGAGGATTTTAATGTTTGGAAATGCTCTAATTTGGCATCTGTAACCATGTAAAATGTGTTCTGTTCTGTATTTACCCCATTTTAGAAGTTGGAAAGGTTTTTCCTACTTCAAAAATGCTATTCCGAATGAATACTGACTTGGTATATGGAAGGGAAATGTTGTAGGTGCCTCTTCCAAATACTGCATCAGTATTTTATGTATTAATGCTTTGCGAGCAACATCTGGTTGCAAACCATTGATATTTTACCATCACCTCAATGCAGGTGGTAATACATCCATAAAAAGTAAGGGGAACTCATGGGATCCTGTGCCCTTTGTGAATGTAAAAAACAGTGTCCCTTTTCCTTTAAGGAAAACGGGCTGCAGTTATTAACAAGCATTGGCAAAGCCAATTTGTTTCATCGATGCGATTTTTATTCGCGTTGTCAATGTTTTATGAAAGATGTTGCACAGCAGTGTGGGCTGCTGTGCAACATGCCTCAAAGTAAATAAATATAAAGTACTATGGTGTGCCCAGCGCTGACCACTTCATGGCGCTTTTTTTGTTTACTTTAAGCCATTTTGCACATCAGCCTGCCTGCAGTGTAACATTATTACAAACCATCCAAAAAGTCAAATAACTCTGTGCAAAGTAAAGTTTTATCTGTTTAGAGAATATCCAGACAAAGGTCCAAATCAAATTGTCTCTCGTTCTATTGTTAGTAATGCTGTTACAGGAACATATGTAAATAAAGCAACATCATCTTCATATGTGACCATCTTTCTTATTTAACCATTTAGAGAAACTTGACATGTGTCGCCAGATTGACTCCGTTGTTGGCATCCCATTGTGGTATAAAAAAAACATGTTGCAGGAAGTCAACCCAATTAACGATCCATGGGGAAATCATATTCGCTATGGTTTGTGTGTATGCATTGGTGTAAACATTTATCAATGATATTGAGCAAAGGTGACTCAAAATTATTTTTCTTTACAAATATTGCGATATGGGTCTCCTTCCATGGTAGTGGTACTGGATGGCTATTCTCTATTAATTTAGTCAAATACATGAACAAGGGAATTATAATTGTTAAAAAGGTTTTATAAAACTCCAGAAGGATCAAGTCTGGACTGACTCCTTAATTGTCATGTGAAACTCCTCTTCTAGAAATGGAGTCTTCAGAATATTAAGTTGCGTAAATCTTATTGGTTGAATTTGAGAATCTTCTAGTGATTGGTCATCTCTATAGAGTTGTTCATTATATTTTCGAAAATTAGAGATTATGTTTGCACTCCCCTGAACAATATTCTCCAAAGAGTTTCGAATACCTTGTATACAGTTCTTACTTAGGGTCTCAATAAATTTCAAAGCTAGATATTACCCATGCTTTCACCGTTTTCAAAATGTTTCAATTTATTTGTCTGGTACTGATTAGTTGCCATATCACATATTTGATTTTAATTAACATTTTTAACACCTTACATGTATTTAGAATTAGTTCTTGAGTGGAGAGATTATTTTGCATACTCAGACAATATGCATGCTATAATTCTAATCTTTGGAGTGTGTCTCTTAGTTCATTGGTTCTTTGTCGCTCCATTTATCTCTTGAAGTGCTGTATGTAACGGTAGTGCCTCTAATGATAGCTTTCATACAATCTAATACCATACAAGTTGATGCAGTGTATAAATTCATATTGATATAATATTCTAAGGTATTAGATATATATGTTCAATAAATTGTGTCATTAAGAATGATTCTGTAAAGAGTCAATCGCATAGACCGTGATACTAAGTATAGGTTATCTCTTTTCATATTTAGTACAAGTGGATTCTGATCAGATGTTTTTACATATATGCATATCGTATTAAACTTGTGAAATTAAACATGGCATGATTTGTAGATTGAAGAGTGTTAGACCTAGCATCCTTGGTGTGGTTTCCCCTAACGTTTTGCCTTCATATCTCCTGTTGTTGCTAACTTTGTTTTTGCTGGCCCTAGGAGACTGCACATTTTGCCACTGCTAACAAGTGCTAAAGCACTTGTGCTCTTTCCCTAAAATATGGTAACATTGGTTAATTCCCAACTTACATATTTAATTTACTTATAAGTCTCAGTAATGTGCCTACCTTGACCTCTGTATGTACAAAGGAACCCTTACCATACCAGCCATCCCATACCATGCAGCAAGAAAGAAGTACCCACCACCAGTGTAGCTTTCATCGGGGAGAGATTAACCTTGTTTAGAAGATATAGAAAAAGAAAGGCTAATCCATGTCCTGATAAAGAGAGTGAATAGAAAAGAAAACAAGCAGAACATATCTTCATAGCTCCTCATTGCTGAGTGTTTACATGGTAGACGTTTTAGACGCATTATGCAAACTCAGTCTAGGTTAAATGCTCAGCCATTATCTGAGAGTCGCTCCTAGACCATTTTTTCAACAGCATCTCCACCTGCTGAGGATGAGTACAGAATTGGATGCAGGATTTATATATACTCTTAAAACAAGTGGGCTCCTATAAAAATATCTGTGCTCCAACAAACTGGAATTTGGGAAATATTTTTCTGCGCTGCTATGATCATAGAAGTCCAACCTGATGAAGAACATATATATGCCATCCTTAGCAGGCTTTTCAAGTTCTGGAGCCTGGTAGAGTAGTTGTCAAGCAAATCCCTAGGAGCTAAGTTCCTTTGATCCCTCTTTGGTCTTTTGAAGGAGAAGCGATTAGCCATCTAAACCTGACAGTCAATGTCCAACTTCTCGAATTCAATGAAAACCGTTTGAAACAGGTGTACAAAAAATCTTCTAGGGTCATCCCCCTCTGCACCCTTCTCAATATCTAGAGCTCACAAGTTATTTCACTGCATGTGATTGTTAATGTCCTCTACTTTATCCATAAGACTTTGTGTTTATTTTTGTTGGTGTTCCATCAATTCCTTGATAGTACTTGCAGCTTCTTCATGTTTATGTGCTCTTTCTTCCCGTTTAAGTAGGCGCTCGTCAAATACAGACATTTGTTTCAATAATAAACAATATCCATATCACTGCTTGGGTTCAGAATTATTTGCGATTCAAGATGGCGCTTACATGCTAGGGAAGGGCTGTCTCAGGAAAAAGATGCAGTAGTTGAAACTTTTAAATACCACGAAAATTCATGCCCCGAGTGGATTGACACTAGTGCTGAAAGTGCTGCTACCTGTGGTTTTGAAGAAGGGAACGAGGATCCCCTCACAATGAATCCTTTCAGGGCCAGACTGGTAACCAAAACTAGCCCTGGCAAAGTGCTCGACAGGCCCCCTCGGGGGTTGGGGGTGTCGCCGAGCTCTTTGCCAGGGCCGGTTTTCGGCCGATTTTGTTACAGGGCCGATTTTGCAGCTATGCTGCAAAAACGGCCCTGTAACAAAAACGGCCCCCACCCGTGCGGCCCACCGGGGGATTGCCCGGTGCCCACTATGGCCAGTCTGGCCCTGATTCCTTTGGATGTTCTGGACCCTAATGAGCCTTTTGGCGCCATGTGGTGTGGTGCCTTTGTGGTGAGGCAGCTGATTTCTGATTTGTGCGCTTTCCTGGTGTTTGTGTGTGTGTGTGTGTGTGTGTGTGTGCATGTGTGTGTGTGACCTTATGTCTTACGTACTGAGACAGCTCTGGATGTTCCTCACTGGCATGACTGACTGGAGGTTACTGTAGTACAAGAGATCTCAGCAGGAAAGAGAGCACAAATGCTATGGCTGTGATCTCCTCAAAAATGACTCAAGCGACAGTAGAAGAGTCTGCAGAGCAGAGGTTGGCTCAAAAGCCATCACAAAAATGTGGAGCATGCTCATCTGGCAAGGTGGAAATCTCTTGCTGTTTTTTTTACCCGGGGAAAACACAGGCAAAGTTGAGGTTTGTGAATCCAGCAGCTATGCAAGTGGTGCATGGGTACCCGAGTTAGGACGGCACTTAGGAAGCGGCTAGAGCCAGGAAGCTCGGAAGGCTGATCAGATGAAGAGGAGCTGCTCACATTTGGAGACTTTGCTGCAAATAGTTGATGCAGCACCCATCCTTCAAGTAACACCAACAAACCTACTAAAGGGCCCTAGAGAAGTTGACTGTGAATCTAACATTAAAAGTAGTGAGTGTACTATGGTAACAACTGTGACTCCTGCCAATGATGCCCTTGATTCTTCTTCAGATATTTCAGGTCATATCTCTCAGCTCTTAGTTACTTGGGTGGGCATCACTATCACTCTTGCTATTGCTCACCCTTGTAAGTGAACGCTGACAGATCCCTCTGAATCTGCTCTGATGCAACTATTGGTCTTAACACCCACCATAAGCCCTTCTTTATCTGATAGCCTTGGTCTCAATAGGCAGCTCCAATAATCCAATTTACCTACTGACAGTTCATTAGACAACTTTAAGAATGACATATGCTGTCAGTGCCTAAAAATAATAATGGCCATTTAACACAAAGTAATATGGATGTGGTGACACAAGCTAAGACTGTAGTGGTTCAGACACAGATAACAGATTTTCACAGAGCCAACTTAATTGAACAGAAATGATTGAAAAGCACTCAGGAAGCTTTTTTTCATTGTCAGAAATATCCAACTTAAGTTCTGAGTCAAATTAAGAATTTGACCTCTACTAATCTCCAGGGCCAGACTGGCCATAGCGGGCATCGGGCATTTCCCTGGTGGACCGCTAGGGTGGGGGCCGGTTTTGGCCCCCCTGGGGGCTGTTTTTCTTACCGGGGACCGGCAATATCGGCCTATGTAACAAAATCGTCCGAAACCGCTCGCCCGCATCCCCCCCTTCCTCTTGGGGGCCAAACGAGCAGTTTGCCAGGGTCGGTTTCGGTTCCCAGTCCAGCCCTGCTAATCTCTGTCAAAAATCAGTGGTAGCCTGTGACTTATTAGGGGATATTATGGAGGAAATATTGCTTGCAGCAGAGGGCTATGACAAGGTTGACCAAATGATGGATACTTCTAAAAAAAGCGGCAGATTTCTTACTGGAAGCTCAGAAGAGGACAAGGAGGAGTAGAATAATTTGGTTTGGACAGCGCAGCTTAGCATTTGACACCCACCTCCAGGTCACATTATTTTCAAAATCAATCTGTAGGGGTTCTCCAAGGCTTAAAAAGGTTATTGAATCCCAAACAGATTTTCCAAAGATTGCCAATCACAAATAACCAATATATGGTTTAAAGTAAGAGAAGAAGAGCATAAGTAAAGCAACTTGCATGTCACAAGTAGCAAAAACCACTCTCAATTACGATATTTGTAACTGTGTAGTCACATGCCTCTGTTGGTGTATGTGCAACAAGCATTGTGTAAAATAAAGAAAAACAACACCTTCAAGCAAACATGTGATGACAGATAGCATACACTGTGCCCAGAAGGGTTAACTAACCCTATTTGGGTCTCAGTAATGCACCCTCAAGAGAAGGCAGATCAAACACTAATTAGCGTACTATGAGAAACAAGTGGAAAGATATCAAAAACGGAAGCAGGCACCTCACCGTAGGAGCACTCAAAGTGGCATTTTGAGTCCTGTTGAGGGAACTCAAATGCCAAAACTTACAGGAAATCCATGCTGTTTGTTTGAAGGTGTTGCTTTACCCATGCTGTTCTTCTCTGTTATCGGTCCATTTTTATATACATCAAGGTATTACTTTATACCGCAAATTGGTTATTTTTGACTGGTAATCCTTGGAAACACATAATTTAAGATTCCAACCACTGTGTCGATTAGGGAAAAACTGGTCCTAAAGAATTGCCACTTGATCATTAGTGAATTTAATCGTCAAGAAACATTTTGACCTGCTGAGCTATCAAAGGTCATTGTATCCTTTGATAGCGAACACCATTTTAATTAGCCAAGTGGACTCATTTATTAAACTCCCCTAGAGGACCACTGTCTATTTTAATATACACTTCTCCTTCACATATGTACATCTTCAAACACTAATCTACATTACTAGCCCCACACCCACACTTCATATACAGCATTTGTATACAAAAGATGTCTGGCAGAGAGCCCCTTTGTGGGTCCCCATCAGGCATTGCAGTGATGGCCTAATGATGAGCATGCCCTATGATGAAGCATGACACCCTTCTGGAGGCCTGAGGGCTTTTGCCCATGAGGGATCAGTCACCGATCTGATTCCTCAGTTGATAACCATACCTATTTCCTCTAACTAATTCTTCTTTAAAAAAAGAACTGCATACCCTTGTTGTGAAATCCTACAGAAGTGGCAGCACTGTCTTCAATCTACGAGTTGCTTTACACACATCGTGAAGAATGTAAAAAAGATGCAGCCGTATTTTGTCTCCGGGCATATCTCATGAGCATCGACACTCCTTACCTACACCCTTCCAGAGTTCCTAACTGAAGGTACCATTGACTGCGAAATAGATGATGGAAACAATGGACTAAATAGCCTGGAATAAAACTCCAAATGTAGATGGTTTCCTTTCTTACTTTATAGATCCCCCTTGACCCTAGACTTTCCAAAGTGTATGAAGCTTCCAAACAGCTACGTAGCTTGCAGGGTTTCCTGCATGAGACACGGATAGTGGTCCTTCCTAAACAAAGCAGAGACACTTTAGACGTACAAACATATCGTCCTCTGGCAATGTTGAACAGGGACTACAAGGGCTATATTTATCAAACATTCATGCAATGCAGCAAGCCACATTGCTTCGCTGTCCTGTGAGAAAGGACTGAAATGCACTGTATTCACCATTATGCAGCACATTACCGTTCTTCACTTGGGCTGGCACACTTTTGGCTGCTTAGCACCAATGCAGACACCCTTGCATCATGTTGCAAGCAGGCAGGATTTTTTTGTACAGGAAGGGACACAAAAACAATCCTCAGAGGCATTTCATCTGTCTAAGTGTTCTGCAGAAGAGGAAACATCGAGCAGAATTAAAGATATTTCTTCTTGTTGCACCTGTCATGGGCAGACGTACCATTCAGATGTATTCCCAGGTCTACCAATGTTCGTAAATCTGGGAATGTGTGAGAATCCATTGGTGGATGTGTAGGAACACCCATGCTCCACCAATGGCATGCCTCCCTGCCGCAGAGTAAAGCAAGGCAGCAATTTGCTCCACCTTGCCTCACTCTAAATGTATCAAGACAGTCAGGGCCATGCAAGGTGGCCTTGCATGGCTTGATAAATCTTATTTAGGTTTAGGTTCACCCTTGCGCCCCCTTGCATGGTGCAAGGGCAATGCAAAGCCTTGATAAACATGCCCCCAAGATCTTAGGGAATATGCTTGAAAATAGACTCCTCACAGTCACAGCCTCATTAGTACACCTAGATCAAAAAAACTTGCCATGGAGAAGCACGTTCCTCAATCTGACAGACTACACCTGAGAAAACAACACCTGGAGTATGGTGCTTTCTCTTGAAATTGTGAAGGACCTTGACACCCTTCTGAGTCCTTATCTTAAGTTGATACTAGAAACCCAGGTGATAGGTCCCTCCCTCTAGCAATTGCTTCAGTAACTGTATACAAAACTAGTAACACAGGTGCAAAAAAGCCAGGTGATATCTGAACAATTTTCAACAGATGGAGGCATTAGGCATGGGTGCCCTCCATCGCCATTATCTTTGTGATTGCCGTGGATCTGCTGGCTAGTCTTCTGCACAGCAGAAAGGCAAAGTGGGGAATACGCCTTTGAGGAAACTGGCAGATTTTTTCCCTATATGTGGACAATGCCCTTGTTTATTTCAAAAGGCCTGTATCCTCTCCCAGAAGTGATAGACATTTTAAACAAATCCAGAGATAATTTTGGTTGAGGATCAATTGGAGCAAATTTTGTCTGTTTCCCCTCCAACATGGCTGGAGCAAGAGCACATTGTGCTTCCATTAGGAGGGATAAAGTTGAAATCTCATTCCTTTAAGTAACTGGGGGTATTTGTCTACCAACCCGGTGCTGATCTAATAGACTGGAACTTGGCAGATCGATCATGGTGCCAATCAGGAATGTTTTGGGTGTCTTTGCTGCTGTTCCCCAAGAGAAGGATAGAGGTTTCCAACATGGTGGTCCTTCCCAGATTACTTTACTTTTTGTCAACCCTCCCGGTCTAATTGCTCACGCAGATTGTTTTGTTGACTTAGACAGGATCCTCTCTGAATTGATAAGGGGAACTGGTGGGAAGCAAGCAGCTCTGCACAAATTGCAGAATCTAATTGATACTTGATGGCTGGAGGCTAGCAACTACGAATCATAGTATGCAGCAGCTCAGTTGCAGTGGGTGGCTGGATGGCGACATTGATGAACTGGACCTGGGGAGGGAATGTGTATTTGGGACACTACATATCCCGGAGATATTTCATTGGCTTATGCCACCAGGGGCGGGGGAACATGGGGTTCACTAATTGGGGGAGATAGCAGACATTGTTGGCATTGCTATATACACCCCAGGCATCATGCACATCCAAATGCATTAGATATCATGCTTTGGTTCGTCCCTCCTTTTCGGTCTTTAACAACCACTCACGAAAACCATCCTTGAGGCTGACTTATTGACAATGGGCATCCTCTTTATACATAGGACTCTCCACACCCTCCAAGATGTCAAGGATGAGTACAGGCAGGGACCAAGTCAATGTATCACTTACAATGTCTTGGTACACATGTTTGGATGTTCAGGTAGAAACCTTCACAACCCCCACCCTTCAGTAACTCCTCACGCATGGCCGAATGGAAAAGGTGATCATCACATTATATGACTCCTTAACTACCCTGCCTGCAATCCCAACATCGTCATTTAAGGCCAAATGGGAACAAGACACAGGTATAGAAATAGCTCACAGGAACTGGTCCCACACCCTGGAATTTGCTCTCAGCCTCTTACATTGCCCACCTGAAGTACACCCAATTTAACTTTCATGCTTATCTGACCTCCAAAAGCATAGCTCATATGTACGAGGGAGCAGACGCCAGATGCCCCCATTGAGACCATCTGCAGGCAGGGTCATATGGTAGTACAATGTACTGTTATATTGTTGCACTGGGAGAAGACACTTATGGCACTTGTAAAATTGACAGGAAATACAGCACACCTGGAAACCGCACTGCGTCTGCTGGGCCTACTGTTCAGATCAAAGGGAACCAAATACCTCAAGAGATTCATAGAGCGGAAATACCCTAAAGTCCCCAATGTGTGTCTGCGGCTGAGGAATGTGTTGAGGCGGGTCATGGCTGAGTCCAACACTCTATTCACCTTGAAAAAGGGAGAGTCAGGAAGGCAGGTAGGTATGGTATGGAACACATTTATATTAGCACTGGAAGCTAAGTCAGATGAACGTCCTTCTTAAGGTACCCTTGGATGTCACCAAGCACAGCTGACAGGTTACAATGTGGGCAAGATTGCAAAGGACCTCTTCACCATCTACATGTATTATTTACATGCAGGCCCGAATCTTAGTCTGAATACATAGGTCAGGTCTACAGGTTATCCCATAGTTTGAAGGATCATGGAGACATGAGAGTTGGTTGGAGAGGCCTCTGATAAACAATGAAGTACATCGGAAGTGCAACAAATTGCAGCCTAGTTTTTAGTTTCGTGTTTTTATTAATCAAGTGTGGTTTTCCCCACCTCTCTTTTTGTTGTTCTTGCTCCTGCACATACCAGAGATGTGTCCAGCCAACTTTCCCCCTTACACCTACATTATGTGCTAACCACCATTTGAACCAGTCCTAAGGGGCATATTGTAAAGGCTGCATCCATGTTGGCTGATAGCTACTGGTTTTCTCACTGAGTTCTGTTAAAAACCTGTATTGTTTATTGTGTTAAATAAACTGAATAAAAAACAACTAAGGAAATCAATGATCGTTAATATGACTAGATTGTAGAGATTTAATCGCATTACGCTTCTTCATGTTCTCCTTTATGTCATTGGGTTCTTCTTTATTATGTTTTTTATTTGGATGGGGGATGGATTCGTGGTAACCTTGCTATCATGTGGAGCTCCTCCTTCTTTCTCATTGCTGGGAGTTTTTAAACATATTTTAATAAAAGTTATTACAAAATAATTTACAAATAACTCAGATTAAATTGTCAAGTTAGTAAATTAGATGCAGTATTTTTCTAATATAGTAAGCAAGTATATTTCATTACACTAGTCTCTTGTTAGCTACTTTGTTTACCCTTTGAATTACAAGATACAGCAGCGTAGCTTTTCCATGCAGCCAAACTCTATAGGGTGGGTTAGGGCATCATGCTAATTAACCCTGGGCGTAGTTCACGAAGTAGCACTACGCGAAGCTACGCAAAGTGCACTTTGCACTACGCGAGCTACGCGTAGCACTTCGCGAACTGCGTAGTACCCTGTTCGCATTGTGCAAGATGTCGTTTTCAATGATTGCACAGTGCGGACAAGCAACCGGCACTGTGCAATCATTGAAAACGGCATCTTGCACAGTGCGAGCTGTAGTTTTCTGCCACTCAAGTAGATTTTTACTCGAGCGGCAGCTTTCTCAACGCGGACTGGTAGTTTCTCATCGCGAGCAGTCGCGAGCATACGCGACCACTCGCAAAGAGAAACCTGACCTCCTCGCATTGAGAATCTCGCCGGGAGGTTTAATTTCCACGCTCGCGATCGCCAACTTGATGTTGCTGATCGCGAACGAGGAAAAAGTGTCGCCGGGATGTCATTTTGCTTGCTCGCGGTCGCCAACTTGACGTTGAGGACTGCGAGCAAGCAAAAAATGACCGCTGCACTATGCAACACTACGCTACGCGTGTTCGCACTGTGCTACGTGCAATTCGCGTAGTGCGAAGTAGCGTAGTGCTTTGCCCAGGCTTAATGCTAATGCACATCAAGCAAACAAAAATCATAGTTTAGCCCGTAAGATTAATATTGTTTTTGTTCTTTTGCCGCCTAATCAAAAAAAGAATTTGAACCAGCGTGCTATCATGTTAAGTTAGACTTTTTATTTTTAGCTGTGCATTGACTCTTCAAGAATTCTAAGGTTCTAGAAGACGAACAGAAAGTAATTATCCTATTCATAAATCCAAACAGTACACAAATAATTTGTGATGAGTCAATTTAGGTTTTTAAGATGTCATTAATTTGATATGTGGCCAGGGCCCTTTATGAGTTTGTTACTTTACAATGCTGTCGGTGTAACAACATTGTTCATGATTTAAGAATTAATTATTCTCTCCTAAACCTTCGACCAATACCTTCTCCTACTTAGCCCCCGCTCCTGCCTGTCCAGCAATAAAGAAGGGGCAGCCTTCTTTAGTAAATAATGTATGCTTAGGTTGCCAACCTTGATTAGTCTTCCACTTCTTTACTCGTTCATGAGGTGTGTACGTCACTACCACACTAACCACTGCAACAGAGCACTGTACATCTCAAGCACAACATGCTAACCATTACAATGCATTCTTATAATGTGTATGGTATGTATAATTACAAAACAAGTCAACATAAATATTTTAAATGTATTGAAATCTAACATTTTACGTTGGACTAAATTCAGCATAATAGAACAAAATACAATTTGCTTTTTCTCCAACAGGTACTTAGGGAAACACACAAATATTAACATGATGCCAAATGGGAAAGAATAGGAGTTGGTGACATCATTTTACTCATATAACCACATCTTCGCTTTGCACATGTTGTGATATATAAATTGCTTGGTATTCTCTGGTTACCCTCTTTTTTTGGTGTCCACACAGACAGTGCCCTGCTACCCCTCTGACAAGACTGGTGCTATGTAGCTGACCTAGACTCTCATTATGAGTGGCCTCCTAATTCCAATGATGCTGGTAACAGCAGGTACTGACCAAATCGGAATTATGAGTTTTTTAATTTATTTCCATCTATGCACCCAGGGTCTGGAACAACATCTTCATATCCATCAGGATCGCCACAACATTGCTTCAACATATGAAAGAGTTGAAGATTCACCTCTTTAAAGAGCAATACATCACAATGCGTTACCCGTCCACAACTCAGCTTCCTCTCCTTTTACTCACTGACTCTAAGCTTGCTTTTTTAATTTTTTTTATTTTTAAGAGTTTTATATAGTGCAAACTAGACCCGAGGATATCGGGTATCAGAGCGCTTTACATGAGCACCAGTTTCGTTACAGATGGACGCATTCATTTTTGTTAGGCACGGGGAGATTAAGTGATTTGCCCAGAATCACAGGATGTTGAGCATCGTTGCTGAGACTCAAACCCAGTTCGTCAGCGTTGAGGTCAACTGCTCTAGCCATACGGCTACATCCTCTCCCATGTATATCTGAAAGCCCCAACAGGAGAAATAAAAGCAGTAATGTGACAATACTCTGGTGTCTATTCAATCTGATGACATGCCTTGTAAAATCAATGGTCAAAAAAGACTTTGTACCATCCAATTTCGCCAATAATTCTGGAATACGTGGAAGGGGATGCCAATAAACCAAAATCTGTTTATTAAATGAACGAAGACACCCATTCAGCCACATTAGCTGTCGTCCGTGTACTGCACTTTGGTGCATTTTGACTAGATTCTCGCTATAGAAATACCATTTAAATACATGCATTTTACCTGGTGATTTAGCTGCTGAAAGCAGCCAAAAACACCAAGTGAACGTCCAGCCCACAATGAGGAATTACTGGGGAAATCAGACCCAGAAAAATTCAATTCTCGAGTAAATCCTCATTTCTTACTGGAGCCTCAAGTTCCAACTCATAGTGGGCTAGATTTCTCCCTACTACCAAAATTACCCTCGGTATCTGTAACTCCAGGTGTTTTGGAAATCCGGCCCATTTCCTGGGTCACTCATAGTGAGGGACAATATTCTTTGTTCTAAGTATTATTATAGTTTGTGCACCTATCTCTCATATGTCCTTTTCCATCACACATGTAGGTGCTGTGCCCCACGGCAAGATAAGAGCCTCTATCTCGTCAGTCAAGCCCAACCCTAAAACACTTCACAGATAGGACCACACAAATACAAAACTCTAACAACCAGGCACTTCAGAAGAGTATAGCATGCCACTGGTTGGAAAAAACCCTTCAGAGTTCAACATGGGAGTAAGAAGTGCTCTATAAATGCTATTATACAATACAGAAATTACCTTCTACCCTTGAGGTACACATACAAGGAGTGCCTGAGTATTATATATGCTGTCTTCCTCAGACCAGTGTTTGGCTTGCAAGTTAATTTTTGGATGGTTGTAAAAGTCCAAGTAATAAATACAGATGCCCTTATTTCTGTATTTATCTTGGCACATTTTGTTCCCTTCAGAAACTGAGGTCAAACATCAGGTCGTATGTCTGAAAAATGAATTCTTATTTTTTTAACACGGGGATTGGTGTTTACAAACTCAGCTTACTTTGCAGTCAAGTAAAGAAAAGTAAAGTGAATTATGTGAGAAACTTGCTGGGTTACAGGGAGAGTGAATGCAAAGACTGTAGGGTGTCATCATTTGTAAAACACAATAAAATGTAAACACCTGTAAATAAGCTGTACACATTCAGAAGTTAGGAAAGCAAAAGTGAAGCACATTTTATTGTAATTTCGATGTGTGATCGAAACAAAGATTTGTTTTGTAATTTTATTAGCTTAAAAAAATCAAGACACAATTTTAGCAAATGATAAATATTCACTGAAACCCGATTTCCACACAATATCATTTGTGCACAATATAGTTTTATCAGTAACATTGTATGTCTGTGCAAACTTAGTGGCCATTTCAACTTTAAAATGTTCTATCTGTGATTGACAGTGCACTACCACATGATGCTCTAGTTACAGAAAAAATTTCCCACCTCATGGCCATTAAAGCTTGGTCGTGAAAGTTTGTTGTTCTAAAAATTGGGTGGTGGATCTAAAATGTTTAGGAATTGCTGCCTCAGAGAGAAACGCTTCTTGCTTTTTAATACATGATTGACAGACTACTTCAGTGTGAAGTATAGAATCAGAGAAAGAAGAAAGTGCAAACAAAAGAGTGCCTTTGACATTGCTTTTCACTGCTCTTGTTCGAGGGCCAGCCATTTGAGTAAAAAGGTCAGCAATCATTTTTGTGAGCAATTGATGTTTTGTTTTCTTTCTGCAGTAGGCTCTAGTGCTCTGAAAACGTTCCTTCGCAATTAAAATGCTTACACTTGAGTAGCAACTGGCAAGCACACAGAGACGCGCATAAGAAAGCCCCAGTGAACAGAATGTGCTGGAAATTCATCAATAGATTTACAGCTCCAATACATCAACTGGGCCAGATCTTTCTATCAATGGGAAATATGAAACACATAGTTTTTTCCTCATTTTTGAGTGATGAGTGGTGGGCTATTAAGTTGTTGAACCATTATCCATGTACTCTTTTCCTTGAAATGCCATCAAAGAATTTTATTGTAGATTTTTTATATTTTTGCCTTTTAATTGTATGTATTTATTTATGTATCTTTTATGATCTACTTTTAGAAGATCGAATAAAGAAAGATTTGATTTGATTGATTGAGTGCTGAGTGTTGTGCCTAACCGTCGGGTTTTAATTTGCATCAAAAGGTTTGCATGCATACATAATACCAGTTGAAAGACAATTCCTCTTTTACTGCTTGGTCTCCTGGATTGTTCGCAATGTTTGGAGAATTATTTTGCTGGTGTTAAGGCTCTGTGCAATATGTCACTGCTATAATGTTTAACAGTATGTGATTTGTGTGGCTGAGCATGCCTTGTGAAATTGGTTATACATAATTGCCTTATTTAACTTTCCACTGAGAGCAGGGTAATTTGCATAGGAAATACCCAACGTTGTGGAAGTTAAATATGATATGTGGGCTGAAGCGCATATATAGACGACCCTAATTTATCATTTTAAGTCTATGGTTCCAGAAAATACAATTGTGCACTGCTTCTTCTATTTTTACATGCATTTATTGCACACTTGGACTAGAGGTGGTTAGGGCTGTTATGTTTCATGTGGGTACCCTAATATAGGGCCCGGATATTATCATACACTGAGGTTCTGTAGCGATCCGAACCCGTGAATTCGGTATCATAGTACTGACACGATTTTGGTATCAATGAACCGCAAATGATCCATTATATACATGACAGTGTTTTCGCTGCGCAACTAGCATGAATTCACTGGAAAATAGGGCATTCTGTCAGTAAAGTCATGGCACCCATTTTTAGTTACGGCATCCATTTTGTTTCTTGCCCTCACATAGCCAATGAACGGACGATGACCCCGGCAGGATCACCTTGTTAAGGACACGTAAGCTCGAGCCCCGAGAAAGGCTGACGCTACATGACTAGGCAGAATCAAGCTGCCTCCCTTGCCTGAGGCCAGTCCTGCTATACTGGTTCTCGTGTCCGTTGTCCTGACTGAAGGCCGAAGACGATTGCCCTGCCCGTTTATGATCCATAAACACCTCTTATCCTACATTTCAATCCTTTGCACCTGGCTCTGCTCCTTTCTTTCTGGGCTTTTACAATGGGGAGGTTACGATTTTTATGATGGGGAGGATCAAGTAGAGAATGAAGAACTGACAAGAGAGCCTGATCGAATACCGAAAACCTACAACTAATCATTGTTTGATATTTATTTATTATCTGTTTGGGATACCGGGTTGGAGATGAGAAATATTCGTGTAATGTTGCCCCAAGACATTTTTCTTGTATTTAAGAAACAACCCACTTAATGCAATTCGAACAGTCTCCTAGATTCTGCCTCTGTGTGGTTCCTATGATTTCTGTATCCCTGCAGTAAATAAACCTTGGTCTTTGACGCCGCCATCGAGAAGCCCGTGTCTCTGTTTGTTTGTGCACCGGGACAGGGGGAACTCAGGGGTCTTCGGGTGTTGTTTCCCTGACACCTCTGGACTCTTAAAAGTCCAGAACCTCAACACCTTCACCTATATTGTCTCCCTTATACTGCACAGTAACAAGCCTTTAGGATTGAACGTTTACCTAGTCCTAGTCCTGGGTGCAGAAGGAGGGCTTTTCCTGAACAATAGCGTCCTATAACTTCATCAATGGACTCATCCAGTATGAATGAATATTCATGAGGGTTCTTGGAAACCAGGCAGGGGCTACACACCACTTGCATAATATCTACGTACAAGGTTCATCCCATACGTCATACTCAAATCCAACAGTGACTAATACAAGAAACAAGGGACACAGAAATCCTAGATACTTTTAGTATAAATACAGCACATCTTGCTAGGGTTGGCAGAGGGAACCGATACTTCCAGGCCAACACACTGACCAGAGACGCTGGGGCTCCTGCATGCAGACGCTCAAGCTGACAGTGGTCTAACACATCCCTTGTGGGGTGTCCAACTCGAGGCCAGGACGGGATCCCACACTCTCTCACTTCAAGTAATGGGGTTATACTAAATCCTAGAGGGATTCTTGGCTTCACACCTACTCACATGCTAGGTACACTTAGGTATATCTAGATAGGCATCATAGGAGTACTCACACTTTTATCCTGCATTTTATATTCATATATGTATTCATGATTATTGCAAGATGGTAGAACTGTACTATCCTTTTATATTCACTGTACTGCTAAGCATATATATCTGATCCTGTCTAACGGTTGTTGAAGCACATCTATTATACACTAGAAGAACAACTGTGCAATAAATTCTTATTGTAACATGCTTAACTGTTTCTTCTGTGCAACTCTCTGAGACCGAATAAGTGAGCACGAGTGACTGAGCGAAAAGTAGTATATTGTTTCCATAATCCTGAAGGATCAGGGTTGTCATGTTCTGAAGTTGCCAGAAACTATTCTCTCCCCGATAAGAGGAGACTCTAGTGGCAGTGTCAGATAGCTAATGCAAACAGGCTAATATTCTTTGTGGGGGTGCACGGAACCAGCCTGCCACCAATCCCACAGTTTATGTTATTCAAACGCTCAGGTCCTGCATGGGTAATATAGGAACTACACGACATGGCACCACCAACGTTGGTTGGGTACTTATTTAACAGTGGAATCTGAGTAGTTCGGTCATGCTATTCTCAGAGGCCCCTACTCACAAAACGCCAGAGACATCTGGAGCGGGTGGGCACAAAACTCCGCCACAGCTGAGTTGGCGAGATATCCTATTTATTGGCTGTTGGTTATTCAAGCTTGAAAGACACAGTGTTTCAAAAATTGTGCAAATAAAACCTTATATTAAGCTCCCTTGAACAAACTTCTTCTTTACAAAATGACTAAGGACAGAGATAACGCAAGAGTAGATCTACTAAATTTAGACATACAGTCACCATGAAACTGTAAGAAAATGGTTTAACTTCCAGGAGTTGCTTAGTAGGTTTCGTGATTAAGGCACATGCATCAAATAAAACTGAGGTATTTTATTCGTGGGTTACATTCCCAGCAGCAGATGCAAGAACACAGACATTTCAATTTACACAGACGGAGATGCACCATTGGAATATGGCCTGTTTGAGGACATAGAGATTCCACTCACGTACCAGGAACATTTAAACTAGTTTAAAGCATCCTACCCCACATAAGAAGTAAAGAAAGATTAGGCTTGCTCGGAGGAAAAGGGGCAACATGCCCCACTTTAGAGGCCTACATACCACATCCTAACATTGACACAATGCCACAGGCAGACTTACTCATACAACACAATGATTTAATTAAAATCCTTAGAAACTTGACCCAATTCGTCATGAGGACTTTCACAGTCCAGCCAATAACAGTTGCAACAATTGGAACAAAATTTCAGGGTACAGCAACTAAAATTACACCACAAACTTTACAAGCGGTAATGGGCAAAATGCACACAAAACGTGAACAAATGCCATTCTGGGTAGCTCAGAAAATAACTCCGCTCAAGGCAGTATTCCTCAATGCTACCCCGTATAAAAAACACAGAATGCTCACAATCTGCTTGCCCATGGGGATAACACCACAAGCAGAGGATTGTACCACTTGGGGTACAGTCTTTGCTGCCATATATACCATAACTCATGGTATTCCTTCATTAGCGTTGATATCAGATGTATTAAGACAAATACAAAACAAGTACGGAGCAGAACCTGCTTTGAACTTAGGGATGAAGTTACTAAATAACTATGACCAGGTCTCAGCCATAATACTAGCTAATACTAAAGGGGAAGCAGCTTCAGTGGCAATAATCCAACGCCTAGGGGAGTTCAGTCCATTAGATCAACAACACGAACTACCCAAAATAATTGAAATTGCATATGCAGAATTAGGCAGAGATAGTCTAGATGGGAAAGCTTTAAAACCACAACTGATGGGAAGTCCTGAAAAGGACACTTCCAAGCAGACACAGGCTTCTTCTAAAAAGAAGTGGGATAATAAAAAACAACAAAACTTTAAAGGAAACAGATCTCAATCCCGAGGCAGATCTCCTCAACAGGAGCCCTCTGAAAAGAAGTATAATCTCAGGAATAGGGAAAATATTAGGAAACCTGACAGGTATCAAGATACTGATACACGTCCCTCTCGTGCCTTTCAGGGTTCATCGAAAAACTCTGAGAGAGAAGGACGGTCAGAACACAAGGAAGAGCATACAGAGACAAACAGCACGCTCAAGACCATACTTCGAAAAAAGAAGAATAGCCCAAATCAAAACCTCAGTTTAAGAAGAAGAAAGCTGCAGGCCTGAAGATCAGACATGCCCAGAATTCTGAGGACACAACTTCTGAACGGGGAATGAGCTCTGATGATGCTAGACAGTGCGGCAGAAGTAACAATAGCTCACCAGAACCTGAAGGAATTTCTGGTGACAGTGGACTTGAATAATTACATGACGGTGGAAACACCAGATACGAGGGTGAGCGTCCCACATAAGTTACCTGAAATAACACTCCGGATGGAGGGGGACATGCCCAGGAAAGTAAAAGGTCTCTTCTGGAAGAACCTGTCATCTGGTTATTGCATCCTATGAGCCGAACAAGATTGGGAGCCAGCATTCGTTATGGAGTGCCCTTGGGGAGAAACGATAATTTTTCCAGCCTTCTTCAACCTCATTCCCATTCATCTTAAGCACACATATGCATGGGAGTGGGCAGTTTCCCTAGCTCCAGCATTGCACAAAAATCACGCCAGATGGGATGAGGATTCATGCCACCACGTGATCCCGTTAAAAGTTTCACTAAATTCACAGAAACAATATCCAATAAAGCAAGAAGCTAAAAAACAGGTCAGGGAGATCTTAGATCAACTTGAATATCAAGGGGTCATAGAAACATGCACCTTCTCCTATGAACAATCCTTTGTTTCCAGTCATGAAACCCGACAATACATATCGTCTAGTTTTAGATTACAGACATTTAAACACATGCACAAAGACTCTCGCTGTCCAAAATGCAGATAGTGCCGCATAAATGAATAACATTGTGGGGAAAAAATACAAAACAACACTTGATATCTCAAATGGATTTTTCGGCAAAAATATAGTGTCTGAAAGTGGGTATTTGACTGCATTCTCAGCGTTAGGGTCCCATCGGCAATATTGTCATCTCCCCCAGGGTTATAAGAACAGCCCGGGGTTATTTTCAGCAAGAGTAACTGAGTTACTACAAAATTTGGAAGCATTGTCCTATGTGGATTATATTTATCTGACGGACGATGTCTTAAAAAGGCACTTTACCAGGGGGAGTACCATAATTATGGGATTCGCCTCTGAGGGCTACAAATGTAATTTAAAAAAACCAAAAATAGCCCACCTCAATGTCTTGTTTTTAGGATATGAGCTTTCAAGTGAAGGGAAAAGTCTGGCAGCTAACTTTTTAGAAAAGTGTGCTCTGATCTAACCGCAAAAATCATTAAAAAATCTACAATCAGTACTGGGATTCCTAAATTTCAGCAGAACATACATTTTGGATTACGCAGAAAGAGTAAAACCTTTCTACAACTTAATAAAACCTGACTTTTCATTTAGACAATGGACACAGGAACACACAAACATCCTACGTTCACTACAGGAAGACATGATAGCTTCAAAATACTTACAGACATGTGTAAACGTATGCAACTTAGTGATCCGTGTACTTAATCTTCAATGAAGGCGAAACAGTACTAATTGCTTACAAATCACACCTGTACACAAATGCAGACATGCGTTTCTCCTCAACAGAAAAAATCCTGACAGCTGTTCAGACCGCTGTAGCAAGAGAAAGAGCACTGGCTCAGGGAAAACGCATAATTGTCGTAACCCCGGTACTGGCTTTAGAAGCCGTTACAAAGGCTAGCATTCAAAATGCAAAAGCCTTACATCCGAGATGGATACAATGGGCCAAATCTCTTACTGCAACGGATGTTGAATACAGATTTGATCCAAGTCTAAAAGCACAAGCATTCCTACAATACGAACAAGAATATCCTCTACCTGATGAAATAATGCCTCTAGATCAGTATGAATATATTATTTACACTGATGGATCTGCTCAACCGGCCATAGGGAGTAAGCAACAATACAGCGCAGCATGTGCTATCGTTAAAGTTTGCATGTGGGATGGAAAGATTCATCCAAGTTGCACTAAAATGCAATCTCTAAGAGACTGCATGGCACAGTTGGCAGAGTTAAAAGCACTAATTCTGGCACTTGTAAATACGGATCTCAAATTCCCCACACTATTTGTGTGTGATTCCTTTTACTGTGAGCAGTCATACAATGAATATTTACAACTTTGGGAACAAAACGGGTTCAAAGATGCAAAAGGTGGCATAATCAAGCATAAAATGCCATGGGAACAGGTAGTTGAGTTGAAAAACGAACTACCACGGACTCACGTGATACACACACTGAGTCATCAACGTTATGACGTTCACGTTGAAGGGAGTTCATTGGCTGATGAAGCCGCGAAGGGGTCTGTATGCACAGCTTCCGTAGCTGCAATCAATTTTTCAAAAAAGAGGACGAAACCATCAGAGTCCTGGGTGAGGCACTCGATGGTATTAATTGGGACTACCTGACACCTAAGGAATTTATCTTGGAATGTGCCACTTTAGCACTTAAACAAAACTTTTTTGAGTACAAGGGAAACATCTATTTACAGTCAACCGAGACTTTCATGGGCAGTACATTTGCCCCTAGTGTAGCGGGTCTCTACGTTCATGATTTTGAACGTAGATACATTCAAAGTGTCACCAATCCGTATTCCTCTTCCATTATTTTTTGGAAGAGATACATTGACGACATCCTCCTTGTTTGGAAAGGTACACAGAGCAACCTCCTGACTTTCCTACAATGGTTAAATACCTTGAATCCTAACTTAAGATTCACTTACACCTGCAGCTCACAATCCGTCGTGTTCCTGGACGTCGTGATTTCTAAATCCAATGGGTGCCTAACAACTAAAACCCACTATAAACCTACAGCCAATAACAACCTTCTTGACTTCTCCAGTTTCCACCCTAGACCCTTACGAGAAAACCCACCCTATGGCCAATATCTCAGGATCAGGAGAAATTGTAGCAATTTGGAAGACTTCCGAAAACAGTCCACGGACCTCACCACCAAACTGAAACATAGAGGATACCCAGAGGATAAGAGAGCGCGGAACCAACCAAGAGAGGCGCTTCTGGAAGATAACCCTAAGGAAAACAAAGAACTGCCTTTGACATGCGTAACAACCTACAACAGCGCATCAAACTGTGTCAAAAAAGCTGTCAACAAACATTGGGGAATCCTCACCAGTCACAATCGAAATTGGGACAAACCGCTTTTCTCCTTTAAAAAAGGACGCAGCCTAAAAGATACCCTAGTCCATACACGTCTCAACGATAACCCTACAAGAGATCTAACAATAACGGAGGCATGGGGTCTACCCAAAATCATGGGTCATTTCCCATGCACCAACTGCAGCATCTGTCATTTGACTAAGCATACTAAGGTTCTAAATTTGGAACATGGAAAAATATGGACACAAAAAGCCCACACTAACTGTAACTCCACTAACGTGGTCTATTTGATAACATGCCCGTGTGAGTTACGTTATGTGGGCATTACAACGAGAAAAGTGAAACTACGAATTGGAGAACATCGCAGCAACATTCGTTGTAGTAGAATCACCACCAAATTAAGTGAACATTTCATACAGTGTAACCACACTGCCAATGACCTCAGATGGACAGTTATCGAACATGTGCAAACAGAACGCAACTCCCAGAAAATATTTTTCGAAAAAGAAAAGAGGTGGGTGTACCGGCTGGGCACTCACAACAAAGGGTTAAATGATAACATCCCCTGGGCGTCAGTTCAAAAACACTAGTCACACCACAGACTCTGAGCCTTATTAAGTTATAACAATCATCTGTTCCTTCCCCCATTTTTTCTCCTGGGAATTAAATAGAAAGGACGTCAATCTTCCTGGGCAGGGGCGCTTCTGCATGATACAGGGTAATAGTCCTTTAAACATTAAATTTACAAGAAGCCTCCTATCCCTTTATGAGCAATACGTGCCTTTCATTTTATGGTGCATTAAAGTTTTATAGGTCTTTATGACTCTTACTGACCAAACACACATGCACAGCGATGTCTCCTTACGAGCTCGCGTATATATCTGCGCTTAATCAATTTGCAATTTTTCTTGAAACATACCCCCCTTTTTTCTCTGACAACCATGTCCACCTTATTGTAGTGTTTATGATCTACCCACTCCAAGTTTGTCATAACTGTTGGCCCCATTTGGGGACTTCACTCGTTTGAAGTATCCTCCACAGAGATACTCAGCAGTACACACCTGCTTTTTTATCTCCCAGTAAGGATTGTTTAAAGATTGAATAAAGTTGTATCCTGCTCTGATGTCAAACTCAATTTTTTTGACAATTAGATTCACTTTACTGTGATCTCTTTCACTGTGGTCTACCCACTCCATGTTGCCATCAGTGCCCCCCATTAGAGACCACATTTGCTTTGTTAGTATCATCTACAATGACAATCAGCAATAAACACTTGCTTTTCTGCCCCCCTGTAATGATTGAATATGTTGTACTCTGTTTTGATGTCAAAATACACCTTCTGTCATTACGACGCTAACATCGAGCGCGCTGTTTCCCTGGCAACCACACATTTGTCACTAACCGTCCGATTGGTCCAGGGTTGAAGGTCTGAGCAATCTGATTCAGGATTGGCTTTTGTACTCTACCACCATTGGCACCCACGTGATCACGTCACTCGTGACGTGACTCCGCCTACCTGGCAGCCTCCGGTAACTCAGTTCAAAACAGGAGCTGCTTTCCCCGTTACTCTGTCATCGGGGTCCGGTTCAAGAGGGTACTTGTAGGCACTAAGCGGGTGTCAAGCACTGAAGGCGTGAGTCCTCCTCCTCCACCTGACCAGATAAGTAACGCGGCACTTTGTTTCTTCCTGTAATAACCGCGCTGTTGTTTCTCTCTCTTTCTTTTCAAACCCTTAGGGTGTGCCATTGTTGCTACCACCCCCCTCCCGAGACCCATGATGCAGTTAGTGACTGCATCTTATGTGAGACTTCTTCTTCTTTCATCTTTTTTATTAACACTCAGTGCCCAAATACGCTATACTTATAAAGCTTTACGCTCAGTGTTTCTCACATAATTTTTGGCTTATCGATGCTACTCACGATGGGCATATTCCTCGACTTTTTTCTGTGAGTTTCTTCCACCGAATTGATTTTGGTTGACCACCTATAGTGCACATTGATCCTGATAAGCAGCACGTATTGTTAAGTGTTACTGCTTATGTGCACTGCGTAGAGCATCAATATTTATATTTTCATCTGTGATTTGCGGATTGAATTACGCCTAACGACTATGTTTGTCTTCTTTTTTATGTGTGTCTGTGTTTGTTATGTCCAACTAGAATAAACTCTGTTCCTCCCACGCACGAGGGATACCAGGTGACACGTGTATATAATTTGTTTACACTTTTTACCCCTTTTTTTCACACTTAGCACCTCAGGTCAGGGTGGGCCTTAGCGCGCCCATTCCTCCGGGGTCTACACTTATTGGTCCTGAAGAATGCCCATTTAAATTACAAACACATAGACAGAAACATGTTGACCACCTCATAAGTGGACTCTGCTGAACAATTTATTCAGCGTTTTGTCCTCCACCTTGTTTTTAATGTGTCCGATTGGCTACTAATAAAATTTAACCTATTTTTGACACAATCATGATACTTTTAATACTAACTCCCTCACTATTCACCATACACGAATAACCAGCTCCGCAGTAATTCTGGCATTGTAGCACACCAGGGTGGCACTCGGCCTCTCCTGGTTGTGCCCAATGATGAAGCATGTCACCAACCAGGTTGGTGAGTGAGGGCTTTATAAAGATCCAATTCGGATTCTTCTGTCGTGCTCTACAATTTTTGTTTGCAAGGCATACTCTTTTGTTGATATGATATTATTTTTCAAAAAAGAGGATAGACAGTAAGATTATGGTTTCTGTCATTGCTTCACGCAACAGCAGCTCAGAAGTACCAAATAAATTTCCACTCAAGTACTCCTACAAGTTAGATGCAAACAACATTCCATATGCTCAGATTCCTGAAGTGGGGGACA
Source organism: Triturus cristatus (assembly GCF_964204655.1). NCBI lineage: Eukaryota > Metazoa > Chordata > Amphibia > Caudata > Salamandridae > Triturus > Triturus cristatus. The sequence continues at coordinate 691,625,109 of NC_140580.1, forward strand.
GAGTAATACCAAATATGGATCATAGACAAGGTTTAATTATTGCAGCACACAAGGGTTTGGGCTCTGCGCATACAGGCGTTACAGTGACTATTTCATTATTGAAACAGCGCTATTGGTGGCCAGGACTTACAAAACAAACTAAAAACTATGTCTTGAAATGTGACATCTGCCAGCAGATGAAAGGCTCCACAATAACACGCCCGGCACCGACACCATTATTAAAATCAGACAAATCTCTCGCTAGTGTGTATCTGGACCACTGCGGCCCCTTACAATCTGATGGGGCTTACAAGTATATCTTGGTGGCAGTGGATTCATGCTCCATATTCCTATGGGTGTGGTCTCAGCGCTTGGCTGATGCTCGAACTGTTATCAAAGATTTGCAAGTCTTTATAGGGACATACGGAGTTGGTACGTTACATTCTGACCGTGGCCCTGCGTTTAGCTCTTGGGCTTACAAAGAGGCAATGGAAAGTATTGGCATAGCATTGTGGTACTCCTCTACATACCATCCGGAGGGAAATTCGGTTGTGGAGAGGAAAAACTGGGACTAAAGCAAGCTTTAATAGCTAGGGTATTAGGCAAGGACGGTATTTGGGTCAATCATTTATATGGGGTACAGCGAGCTCTCAACAACCAGCCAAGAAGTTCTCTAGGGGGTGTCACTCCTTACGAGGTCCCATTTGGGACGAGAATGTGGGTACCTGATCTTGATTGTGAAGTCACAGTGGCAGATGAGAAACAATTTGATATCCATGATCGTTTGTCTGTTTTACTGGATCTAAATGAATCCAGGACACAACAAAGTAACGTCCACCTGAAACAGAATGCCACTGGAGAAGTCAAGGCAGTCACTGCAAGACCTGTCTGGATCCCAAACTTCGGGGATCTGGTCAGAGAGAAAATTGAGGATAAAAAAGAATTTGGGCCATCCTACAGAAAGCCTGTACCGGTCCTAGCAGTACAAGGAACAAGAACTGTACTTCTGCCACCTCTTGCCAGGAAAAAGGAGAAAATATTTGTCTCAATTGACTTAATCATACCACGCTATGTGGCCGATACTAAGCAGTAGGCCTCGTGGACTCCACAGTAGCAGACGCCCTCCTTGAGCTGCAATCCAAGAAGTTCGAACAGAGAGACTCATCACGTTCGAAGAGCCTCCTGTAGGGAATGAAGCACTATGCAACAATGCTATGGAACTCGTTCCCCTTGAACCTGAAGTTCAACTTCAAAACCAAACTCAAAATAATTCACAAGTTGCAATAAGACCAAATACAGATATCTACATCAACATGCCTCGAAGGATTTCAACAAATCCTGATGCAATTCCTACAATTGATCGAACTGCTTCTGGCCACTTCATGAACTTTGATATGTTTTCTTTGGATCCAAGTGAACCTGAAACGATGCCAGCCCAAAAATCATGCAGGCAGCAAGTTAAAGACTTTTTGAACTTTCTTAGGAAGACTTACCTGGTATCGCCTTGGGTAGAACTCCGGGTAATGATTGGGATACCGTTCTTTCTTTTCTGCCTGGGTTCAGTTATAACTTTTAGTATGCTAATTAATGGACGATACCTTCAACAAAGCTCTACAGCCCGAAAAGTTAATTTGATTTTGAAACCACATCAGTCCTCACATCGGGAACAAAGAAACTTGTCATCAGTGAACATTACAGCAGTTCCTATACCGAACGGTATAGTATGGGACAAGGTTGATTTTGATATATTCGGTGCAACCGAACTTTTAAAACTTTCTCATGTATTTAAAATTTCATAAAGTGATATCATTACCTCCAGTACACTGTCTGATGATTGGGACTCTAAACTGTTAACAACATGTTGTCTGATTTAGAGAAAACTGCTGCATTTCCTAATGCTGAAATGTTAGAAAGTTCTTCAGATTATGACACTTTGTACTGTTCGCAGCATTATGGTCCCCATTTCTTACACAAGTCTATAACACCTAGAAATGTTTTTGAGCACCACCAGTGGGAACATTGCCCTACACCACCAAAACGTAGTTTGCAAACATTTGCACAGAAATTCTCATACTTTTCAAGATTTAACACTTCTGACCCGACGTCATTGTATTATAAAGTTACACTGACATCGGCACTGAAAATTATGCTGACAAACACCAAACAGATTTACTCTGCTTCCTTTATCGCCCAATTGTCTGAACAGGGTTTTGACCCATGGAAGGACACAATAGACTTAAAATCAGTCTAGGGTTCTAGAGACAGGCAAGTCTAGGGAACAGAAGCGCTATTTAGAGCATGCCTCATTCCACAGCAGGTGATATTTCTAATGATACTTTGCAACAGACATCCTGTCTTGGACTAGCCAAGAACAAGGACCTGAACACACCTCGGTTTTCAACACCATCACAGATGGAGGGGTGGCAAAATTCAACCTCACAGGAAGTGGCAAGAGTAGGTGCATTTTACTGTACAATAGATCAGACCCTAATTGGAAAGACTGGTTGGTTTGGCCCTTAGACACAAACAGATTTCAGCAAAGATTCTGGGGTACCACCGAAGGGTTCAGTATCCTTAGACCAGACCCACGCTATGTACAAAGAGAACACCCAGGGGTAGTGACATCCTACAATGTTGGGAAGTTGTGCCTTGATTGGCTAGAAACCTCAACACTCACAGAGGTGAAACAACACTTATCTTTACTCATACATGATATGGATCTTAGGGATTTGTTTTTAGGTCCCAGGAAACTACGTCAGAAACGTTTCATATATGCTGGCATTAATGCTGCCTACAACTAAATCTGGAAAATATCCCAGCAAGAGGCCGCAGAGAGACTACGGGAAATAGACCATATAAATCTAGAAAAATCTCTAGCAGTGGTAGACAATGGGTTAACAACTTTAACCTCCAGGATATATTCATTAGGCAACATTGTCTGCGATAGACATCCTGGAACAAGATTTGGCCATATTACAACACGGGCAATCTCAGTTACGTTATATTATGTTGTTAAGCTGGACGCTGCAATCTTTGTGTGCAGGCTATGTGCTGTGGCGTTTTATCAACAGTACGCTTTTGTTTTCTGAATACAATCTAACAGATAAACAGGTAGAAATGGCAAAAGGGGAGCTAAATATACAATGCTGCATATTGAAAAACTGGATAGATTACCATTCACAGTGGCAGAATCTCCACACACAGAATGGCTAATCCATGGCCACATAACTCTACCGGTCACTACTTTTCAGTTTCAATATTGCCTTGAGCAAAGGCAGGCAGGCAAATATGAACAAATGGGTAAGAAATACATTAAGGAATCTTGGGAGCTACCATACAGATTTCAATGCCAGTGTGGGGATCGAGAAGTATTTCTAAGTGGTACAATCTGCAAGAAAGCTTTAAGCGGTTCTCTCATGTGCCAGGATATTTCCCTGCACGGATCATGTAATGGTTCAGTAGTGAACCTGTCCTGCCACATGAAAGGGACTCCAGCTGCCCTGATTACCCCGGTATTCTAGCTGTTCTCAAAGGGGAGTTACTTGATGCTGAATGATCAAGGTTGCTGTGGGATACTTCCTGGCATTGCCTATCTGGTCGCTGTGAACTCCAGGGTTACTTGCTGTATCCAAGTATTGTTTTCCCCAATAAACACAGTCAGGGAGGAGCCATTATGGCCTTCGTTGAATGTTTCCTTTATATAGTTTGATACTTTGAAAAGACTGAAAGCCATGCTTTTACAGCAAACCGTACCCTTACCTCCACCCGAGAGACCTTTGATCTTCAAATCGCAAGGACCTCGACTGAGATACAGGCACTTATACGTACAAACTGCCCCTTTCATTTTGCAGAAATGGTGGGGCGTATCTTTAATATGTCTGATACGAGTGGTATGGTACACCTATTTAAGACCATAGGGGCAGGATTTCTAAGCACCTTTCAGACAGTCCACGGAGTTATTCCAAATTTTATGCACTCTGTATAAGGAAACATTTTGGAGGTCTTCCACTGATCCTGCTCTAAATTGCAGGAATCCTGATTGTCATTTTTTTGCTACGCAATGGACGGCCCAATCATCAACAAGATGGTGAAAGTGCTCCTGAAGCGCAAATAGCATGAATGCATGGTACAACATCTGGGCACACCTCGCCTACGGGAACTGGGCGCTTCTTGGTTCCTATCATTTACACCAGTCTGGATGGACTGCATCTTACCTGTTCTTAGATGTCTGTTTTGTATAGAAGAATACGTGTTGGATCTTTTTTCTGACTCTTGCATCGGATGCGCCTACAGACTTGAATACCAGACTGGAACCCGTAAGTCTCATGCTCTGCAAGGTCCCCAGCGTATTCCTGTCCTGATGGCTGCATTTCTCGAGAACCCGCAGGTGCCTTTTGCTACAACTTGGTTGAGCATCAGCTCTTCCACTAGCCCTCAGGTATCGACTACAGCACCAACTGCCTCTACACCAGCTATTGGCAGTACTGAATATCATCTAGGCTCCATTGATGTACTCTGCGAGGTGTTACAGAGGCCATCCTCTGCAGCAGCAGACAACAACGAAGTTGCGTCTTCCATCCAGGACACTTAATCTATAATTGGCTCGTTGTGTGCTGGGAAAGAATTAGGATTCTTCCTTTTTGTTTCAAAACTCGACTAAATTTGTAACATTTCCTCAGAATTGACACATGTAGCTGGCAAAGCATGGCCTTCTGACGCTTGTAGTGGTTCAACTTATATAAACAAACTCAACTAGAACTTTGGCTTAGAGTGACATTTTCAATAATAACTTATGGAAATAGCCCCCCCCCCCCCATTGGACTTTTTGAATGGTTTTAAAGACATTATTTTATTAAACTCACTCACTCAGTTTTTATGCGCTGCTATCTAGTACAAAGAATAGTTCGCTACCATTTTTATCATTATTGTCTGTTCGGAAGAGGAGTAGGTGTTATGTTTCATTTAGGTACGCTAATATAGGCCCTTGAAATATCATACACCTTCAACTACATTGTTTCCCTTATACTACACAGTAACAAGCCTTTAGGATTGAACCTTTGCCTAGTTCTAGTCCTGGGGCGAGAAGGAGGGCTATTCCTGAACAGTAGAGTCCTATAACTTCATCAATGGACTCATACAGTATGAATGAATATTCATGAGGGTTCTTGGAAACCAGGCAGGGGCTACACACCACCTGCATCATATCTACGTACAAGGTTCATCCCATATGTCATCCTCAAATCCAACAATAGCTGATACAAGAAACAAGAGACAAAGAAACACTTGATACTTTCAGTATAAATACACCACATCTTGCTAGGGTTGGTAGAGGGAACCGAGACTTCCAGGCCGACACACTGACCAGAAACTCTGAGGCTCCTGCATGCAGACTCTCAAGCTGACAGTGGTCTGACAACATCCCTTGCGGAGTGTCCAACTCGAGACCAGGATGGTGTCCCACACTCTCTCACATCAGGTAATGGGGTTAGACTAAATCCTAGAGGGATTCTTGGCTTCACAACTACTCACATGCTAGGTACACTTAGGTACATCTAGATAGGCATCATAGGAGTATGCGCACTTTTATCCTGCATTTTATATTCATGTATGTATTCATGATTATTGCAAGATGGTAGAACTGTACTATCCTTTTACATTCACTGTACTGCTAATCATATATATCTGCTCCTGTCTAACTGTTGTTGCAGCACATCTATTATACACTAGAAGGACAACTGTGCAATAAATTCTTATTGTAAACCGCCCAACTGTTTCTTCTGTGTAACTCTCTGAGACCGAATAAGTGAGCACGAGTTACTGAGCGAAAAGTAATATATTGTTTCCACTATCCTGAAGGATCAGGGTTGTCATGTTCTGAGGTTGCCAGAAACTATGTTCTCCCCGATAAGAGGAGACTCCAGTGGCAGTGTGAGCTAGCTAATGCAAACAGGCTAACATTCTCGGTGGGGGTGCATTGAAGCAGTCTGCCACCAATCCCACAGTTTATGCTATCCAAACCGCAGGTCCTGGATGGGTAATATAGGAACTACACAACAGGGTGCTTCACACAGGATAAGAATTATACACTGGAAGTCATCTGTATGATAAACTGAATGAAACTGAAACCCTTACAAAATGGAAGTGAGTCTGAGATGGGTTTTTGCCTAAGTGGTGGATACATATTATTGTTTGGCCAGAAATTGACTGTTACCATAGGGCAGTAATAGTTATCGTTGTTCTTAGTTTAGTTGGTGCTTATTTCCATATGGATCAGGTAGCTCTGGAGAATGTTTGTTTAGAACAGTGGAGGTCCTGAAATTTTGACCTTCCAAAAGGGCTCCAGCTCCTCAGGCCTCATGAGTCTCCTGAGATGTTAAGTAGTTTGACAGAAGAAGGTAGACTGCCATTGTGGATGGCTTTGTGGACCATACAGAAGTTTTTTTTTTATTCATGCTGCAATGAGGTGCAAGTCGAGGTCACTCAGGATAGGGGTCTTGTGGTTGAATATACCCACTGACTGGGTCAGCCTGATGGGCGACTGCTATACATATTCAAGACCAGAGACGGAGGTTGAGAACCAGTGAATGGCTATATTTTAAGCTAGCCCTAAGTTTGCCTTGTAAACCGGGGCGTATGAAAATCATTTAATTTGCATTTGCATAATTAGAATACATTTCTCAAAGAATGTGTGAAATTATGTGTAATTATACAAAATGCACACCAGCAATTAGCACAATATTTTGGTGTGCAATGCACTCTCATGTGGGGCAGTGCTTCATGCACACCTGGAATCTAGTAATTGTCTTTTACCCTTACTTTTGAATTCGTAAAGTTGTGCGTGCAGATCAGGTATCGGTCACTGATCCATGAGCGTGTGGGTGAACAACTAAAAATGACACCCCCCTTGGGGGGTGTCACCTCAATGCACAGCGTTATGTCAGTTGATGTACTTTAAATCAGTTTAAGGTAGATTAGTCTGTTTTCATAAATTGTATTTTATTCACTTTAAATGTTGTTTATAATCCACATTAATTGGAACTGAAAATTGTGGAGCTGAAAACTCTAAGTTATTTTCCAAATTATTCCAAATTAGTAATCCTAATGCATTTTGTGCTGCTGGGAGCCCTACATCAGGGGGATATTAAACTCCGGTATGCCGACTCGTGCTGTTAAAATGTCGTCTTCTCGGTGTTAATGAATGCAAAGGTTACATGATCATTCCTCTCGCCCGGGAAGGTGTAGAACCTTCCCGGGCTCCCAGCAGCCCGAAATGCATTGGGACTACTAATTTGGAACAATTTGGAATATAACTTTGAGTTTTCAGTTCAAATTAATGTGGATTATAAACAACATTTAAAGTGAATAAAATACAATTCATGAAAACAGACTAATCTGCCTTCAACTGATTGAAAGTAAATCAACGGAAATTATGCTGTGTATTGAGGGGACCCCCCCCCCCCCAAGGGGCGTGCCATGCTTAGAAATGCACTCTCATGTCCTTGTTCGACTGAAGGATTCATCTTACACAAAATAAAGCATAAAACATAAAATTGCCTCAAATATGAGCTACTTGCGTTCTGATCATTTGAATGAAGCTGAATTATTGCGGTGAACAGCATGTAGTTACATGAAATGGCAAAAATGCTTAATGTCGGTAAATTTGCATAACAAGCATAATACAAAAATACTTAAAATGTGCAGGATTACATCAGCATAATGGAAAATTCCATTCAGACCTACTTGTATGCCAGCATGGATTGGGGCTTAATGTATAAATGAGGGACAATGTGGATGGGTGCCACTATTCCAGTGACTCTAATTATCATGCCACATTAGACATGCATCAATCAATCAATCAATCAATCAATCAATCAATCATTTGTAAAGCGCACTACATACCCGCGAGGGTCTCAAGGCGCTGGGGGGGCCGCTACTGATCGAACAGCCAGGTCTTGAGTATCCTCCTGAAGGTCAGCAGGTCTTGGGTCTGTCGTAGGCTCAGTGGGAGGGTGTTCCATGTCTTGGCGGCGAGGTGGGAGAAGGATCTCCCGCCGGTGGTTGTTCTTCGGATGCGCGGGACGGTGGCAAGTGAGAGGTCGGCAGAGCGTAGCTGGCGGTTGGGGATGTAGAAGGAGAGCCGTCTGTTGAGGTTGGCTGGGCCGGTCTAGTGGAGTGCTTTGTGTGCGTGGATGAGGAGCTTGAAGGATATCCTCTTGTTGATGGGAAACCAGTGCAGGTTTCTCAAGTGGGGGGTGATGTGGCTGTGTCATGGTACGTCGAGGATCAAGTCGTGTCGAGGCGCTTTGGATGCGTTGTAGTCGTTTGATGAGCTTGGTCGGGGCACCCGCATAGAGGGCGTTTCCGTAGTCGAGTCTGCTGCTGACAAGGGCCTGGGTGACTGTCTTTCTTGTATCTGTCAGGATCCATCTGTAGATCTTGCGGAGCATGCAGAGGGTGTTGAAGCAGGAGGAGGAGACCGCGTTGACTTGCTTGGTCATTGAGAGCTCTGAGTCGAGGATGATTCACAGGTTGCGTGCGTGTTCGGTGGGTGTCGGGGCTGCCCCCAGTGCCGTCGGCCACCAGGAGTCGTCCCAGGGTTGGAGCCGAGGATGAGGACCTTCGTCTTGTCCGAGTTCAGCTTCAGACGGCTGATCTTCATCCAGTCGGCGACGGCCTTCCTTCCTTCGTGGAGGTCGACTTTGGCGGTGATGGGGTTCTTGGTGAGGGAGAGGATCAGTTGAGTGTCGTCAGCATAGGAGATTATGTTGCGGTCGTGCTGTCAGGCGACGTGTGCGAGCGGGGCCATGTAAATGTTGAACAGTTTCAGGCTGAGGGAGGATCCCTGGGGTATGCCGCAGATGATCTCGGAGGCTTTGGAACGGAATGGGGGGAGGCGGACACTCTGGGTTCTACTGGAGAGGAAGGAGGTGGTCCATTCCAGAGCCTTGTCTCAGATCCCTGCGGCGTGGAGGTGTGCACGTAGTGTGCGGTGGCAGACGGTGTCGAATGCAGCGGAGAGGTCTAGGAGGATGAGTGCTGCGGCCTCACCGTTGTCCAGCAGGGTCCTGATGTTGTCGGTGGCGGCGATGAGGGCAGTCTCGGTGCTGTGGTTGCTGCAGAACCCTGACTGGGAAGGGTCCAGGATTCTGTTTTCTTCGAGGTATCGGGCTAGCTGTCTGTTGACGATTTTCTCGATGACCTTGGCCGGGAAGGGGAGCAGAGAGATGGACCAGAAGTTCTTGAGGTCTCTTGCGTCTGCCTTAGGTTTTTTGAGTAGGGCGTTTATCTCGGCAGGTTTCCAGCTCTCTGGGAAGGTCGCGGTCTCGAGGGAGAGTTTGATGACATTGCGCAGGTGGGGTGCGATGGAGCTGCTTGCTTTGTTGAAGACGTGGTGTGGGAATGGGTCTGACGGAGAGCCGGAGTGGATTGTGCTCATGGTCTTGATGGTGTCATCGATGCTCACGCTGGCCCAGGCTAGCAGGGGGTCGTGGTCGATGGTGTGCGGAGGGTCTGTTGTGTTGCTGTCTGTTGGGGCTATCTGGGTGTTGAAGCTGTTGTGGATGTCTGCTATCTTGTGGTGGAAGAAGGTGGCGAGGGAGTCGCACAGGGCTTGCGGCGGCGGGATTATGTTGGTGTTGGAGCTGGGGTTGGAGAGTTCCTTCACGATGTTGAAGAGCTCCTTGCTATTGTGTGCGTTGTTGTCGAGGCGGTCTTTGAAGGAGGTCCTCTTGGCCGCCCTGATGAGGTGGTGGTGGTTGCGGATGGCGTCCTTGTGTGCTGCGTGGCTGTCCGGAATTTGTTCACTGTGCCATTCCTTCCCAAGTTTCCAGCAGGCTTGCTTGGAGGCAAGAAGTTCTGGGGTGAACCAGCTGGCCCTCTTGCTGGTGTCTCTGTGGGGGGGTTTCTTCAGCGGAGCGAGGGTGTTGGTGCAGTCCCCGATCCAGCGTCTGAGGCTGTGGGCAGCGTCGTCAGTGTTGGAGGTTTCGGTGGGTGGGCTGAGAGCGAGGTTTGCATGTAGTTGGTCTTCAGTGATTTTGCTCAAGCAGCAGTGGGGGATCTGTTGGGTGCGTTGGTGTGTGGTGGTTTTCTGGAAGGCGAAGTGGATGAAGCAGTGGCCGGTCTAGAGGAGTTCGGTGGTGTGGCTGACAGAGATGTGCGGGCTTGAGGAGAAGACGGGGTCGAGCTTGTGGCCGGCCGAGTGGGTGGGCGTTGTGATGAGTTACTTCAGTCCGAGGTTGGTGAGGTTATTGATCAGGGTTGTGGAGTTGTTGTTGTTGTTGTTGTTCTCAAGGTGAAAGTTCAGGTCTCCGAGGAGGATGTAGTCGGTGGAGGTCAGGGTGTGCGTGCTGATGAAGTCGGCGATGGAGTCGCTGAACTGGGGACGGGGTCCGCGGGGTTGGTAGACGAAGGTGCCTCTGAGGGTGGAGATAGGGTCTGTGTGGATCTGGAAGTGCATGAGTTCGGCGGTTCTGAGCACGTCGTCGGTGCTAGTCGAGACCCTGATGCTGTTCTTGCGGACGATGGCGATTCCTCCTCCGACTCTGTTGGTGCGGTCTCTTCTCGTAGCCGTCTAGGATGGGTATGGCGATGTCGGGTGCGGAGGAGTCGTTCAGTCAGGTCTCTGTCAGGAAGGCGACGTCCGAGGATGTTGTGTCGAGCAGGTCCCAGAGCTCGACGGTGTGTTTGCGTGCGGAGCGGGTGTTCAGTAGTATGAATCGGAGGTGGTTGGGGTCTTTCTTGGCGGGTGGTTCGTCGGCTCTGAGGCTAGTGTAGCTGCAGTTGCGGCAGGTGAAGGGACCGTGTGTGTGTTTCGGGGCGGCCTTGAAGCAGGTGTGGGTCCATCCGGAGTTGAGAGCGTACAGAGTGCTGGCGTCGTAGTGGCGGCGGTCGTCGTGGCGGGTACAGGGGCCAGGGGTTCCTGCGCTGGGCGCGGTCCAGGCATGACTTGTCTCACGGATGTCAATGCACCTGCTTCGGGGAGCAGGAACACTAACGTGTTTTAAATAATAACCACTCTGCTGAGATGTGTAATCTGGGTGGTGACAATGACACATGGCCCCACAAAAGACTGATCCTTACCTTTTGAGTGGAAATTCAAAATGTCTATTCCTGGAACAGAAACCTAGTAAATCATAGAACCCTCTCAAACATTATTTTTCGCAGCAGGATGGAAAGGGAACACAATGAGATTGTATGTTCTCTCATTTGTTAATTTGTATGAGGCACTAATCACCTGAGAGGATACCCAGGCACTTGGGCAAGCTGTGTAAATGTATAATACCAAGGAGCTTATATGAAGAGCCAGGTCTCCAACTTCTTGCAGAACTCAAGGAGTGAGGAGGAAGTTCTGATGTGTTGAGGGCGGTAGATCCATGCCTTGGGTGCGATGTAGGAGAATAAGCGACTTCCAGGTTTGCCTTTGGGGATGCAGGAAGTGTGTGTAGAGCTTAGGGTCTGGTGGGTTGGTGAAAGTGTATGTGGCAGTTTACTTATTCTGGTCCTGTGCTGCGTAGGCCCTTGTATGTGTGTGCGAGAGAAGCTGGAATTGGCTGCACTTGTGAATGGGGAGCCAGTGAAGCTTTCTGGGGTGTGGTGTGATGTCGGAGGGGCATGGGAGGTCGAGTCTGAGTCTTGCAGCTGCATTGATGATGGTCTGGAGTTTGTGTAGGAGTTGTTTGGAGATTCCGGCATGGTGATGAGTGTTTGCGTGACAGTCCGCCTGGTGTTCTGAGGCAACCATTTGAAGATCTTTTGCAGCATGCATAGAGTGTGGAATCAGGAGGTGCACACTGTTTTAACTTGAGCCATCATGTTGAGGTTGTCATTGAGGATGATCCCTATATTTCCTATGAGATCTGACAGTGTTGGTCCTATCTCCGATAGCCACCGCCAGGTGGAAACCCATGGGGAAGATTTGATGCCAAAGGTCGGTAATTCTGTATTGTTGGATTGAGCTTCAGGCAGTTGGTTTGCATCTAGTCTGCTACCATGTTCATGCAGTTGGTGAAGTTGATTCTTCTGGTGTTTGTCTTGTCCGTCAGGGAGAGGATGAGTTGAGTTTCATCGGCATAGGTGATGACGGTGATGTCTTGTGATCGGCTGATGTTTGTGATCGGATGATGTTGGCAAGTGATGTCATGTAAATGTTGAAAAAAGAGGGGCTGAGGGACAATTCCTGTGGTACACAGCATATCAGTTTCTTGGTGTCTGATGTGAAGGATGGCAGCCTGACTCTTTGGTTTCTTCCCATATGGAAGGAACAGATCTATTTAAGAATAGATCCTTGTACGCCAATCTCTTGGAGTCTTCTGATGAGGGTGATGTGGGAGACAGTGTAGAAGGCCACAGAGTGGTCGAGCAGGATGAGGGACACTGTTTCTGCTCAGTCCACGATGTTTTAAATGTCGTTGGTGGCTGCAATGAGTGCTGTTTTGGTGCTGTGGTCTTCTCTGAATCCTGATTGTGTGTTGTCTAGAAGATGGTGAAGTTCGAGGTGGATTTGTGAGTTGCTTGTTAATGGCCGTATCAATCTCTGAGACTGGATAGGGGAGCAGGGAGGTGAGTCAGAAGTTGCTCAGTAGATTCAGGATAGCTGTTGCCTTCTTGAGGACGGTATTGATTTCTGCAAGTTTTCACTCATCCGGGAAAGTGGTGGACATGATGGAGGTATTGATGATGTGGGTCAGGGTTGTGCTGATTGGTGATGTTCCTAGGTTGTAGATGTGCTGGGGGCAGGGGTCTGTTGAGGCCCCTTAGTGGATGATTGGCATGATTGTCACTGCATATTTTCTGGTGAGGGTTGTCCATTTGGTCAGGTGGCTGTCTTAGGTGTTGGTGGGTATATTAGCAATGAGTTCTCTGGGGGGGAGTTGGTGTGCACAGTTGCTGTAGCTGGTTGCAATTTTTCTGTGGAAGAAGTTGGATAGGTTGTATCAGAGTTGTTAGGTGGCAGCAATGTTGTTGACAAAGGCTGAGGGCGAGGTGAAATCCTTGACGATCGAGAAGATCTCCTTGCAGCTGTTGAAGCTTCCTTTGATGTAGTACACTAATGCTTTTTTCTTGATGTCTCTTATTGTTTGGTGATAGAGTCTGAGTGCAGACTTGTTGGTAGTTCTGTCGGTGGTGTTGTGGCTGGCTCTCTATTTTCTTTCTAGCTGTTCACAGTGTTGTTTGGTGTCTCAGAGGTCTTCTGTGTACCAACTGCCTGCTTGTTAGATCTACCATGCTTTTGGGTTTGATGGGTGCAAAGGAGTCCATGCAGTTCTTGATCCAGTTGTTGAAATTGTTGATGTTCCTGACGAGGTTGTCTGTGGGGCTAGACTGATCAGTGCTGAGGGCGCTGTGCCAGTCTGCTTCTGTGATTTTGCCTCAGCTATGGCATGGAATGCTGAACCTGGTAGGGGTGTTGATTTGAGGTGTGTTAATTTGGAAGTGGATGATGGAATGGGAAGTCAAAATGAGCTGTGTGGTGGAATTGTATTTGATGCTGTTGCCTGCAGTGAAGAAGGGATCCAGTGTGTATCTTGCAGCATGTGATGCTATGTGATAAGCTGTGTGGGTCCTATGTTGCTCAAGCTTTGGAGGAATGCTGTGGAGCAGGGGTCACTTCAATCTCCCAGGAGAAAGTTGAGGTCTGTTGTAGGCTCTGCAGTCGATGGTGAGCAGAGAGACAAATTCGGTGATGAGGTTGGTAAAGGTGGCTCATAGTCTGGGTGGTTGGTAGATGAGGGTTCCTTTCAGGGTGAATTTTTCAGAGATTTGCAGCATGAAGTGCAGGTGTTCCATGCATGGGGTGGTGTTCTCTGTGGATGTTGTGCATTTGATGGATTTCTTGTAGAAGAAAGCAAGTCCTCCTCCTTGCTTGTGAAGGTGATCCTGTTGAGCGATCTTGTAGCGCACTGGCATTGCCGTAGTGATGTTGGAAGCTGATGAGGGGATGAGTTGCGTCTCTGTGAAGAAGAGGATTTTGGGTGCATAGTTGCTCAGAAGGTCCCATACTTCGGTTGTGTGTTTGCTGAGTGATCGCTTGCTGAGAAGCATGTATGCAAGTGGATGTTGATGTGAGTGTTTGCTGTGGCCTATGGTGTAGGGTGGGTGTGTAGGCATTGTTGGTGCTTGTGTGGTGTGCGTGTTGGGAGGGGGTATTGAAGGCATTGTTAGCATTTGTGTGAGAGGTGTGGATGGCTGCTGAAGATCTAGCAGTGGGTACAGGTGAAAGTTCTAACTGTGGTGTGAGGTGCAGCACAGTTCGGTCAACAGCAGTGCCTGAACTGGAATACCAGGCTCGTGGAAGCAGACTACAATCATCTTGAACGAGTGATTTTGGGAAGGTGTACAGTAAAGTGAAGGGGAAGTGCTTTAAATGGAAGCTGGGTTTCTTTGAGAAAGATTCCAGGATTGCCTATGGAACATTTTTCAATCATTGGCTAGGGCACAGAATAAGAATGACACTGCACCACCATCTCCTCAGATATTTCTGGATATTTCTGGATATTGGAAGGACACATTTTCTATCTGACTGCTGGTGAAAGATGGCAAAAAGATTTGTGACTCTTGCGGACACACATGGACTAGAACTGCTTTCCATGGGTCATCCAAGTGCAATTGTATTGCTGCTACAAGGAAGCAAGAGATTGAAGCACTCCCTGTTCTGAAGAAAATCCAGCTGGCTGGTTGTCTGTGGTCCTTGAGGGAACCCTGGCTAAAGAAATACCTGGGGGCATATCCATGAGGGCCTTGCATCATGCAAGCAGTACGCAAATCAGCATATGCACAATGCACAGCACAAAGTCATATTTATGAAGCCCAACAAAACCACCTTGTGTTGCTTTGAATGGATTCACAAATTTGGAGTAATGCAATGATTTATGATTTATGATTTATAAAGCGCACGATTATCCGGAGGCGTCTTGGCACTAGACGGAACTGTAGGGAGCAAATGAGGGCAAAGTACGAATGATCATTGATTAAATAACCAGGTTTTGAGATTTCTCCTCAGAGCATGAGTGAGGGTGCAGTTTTCAGAGTTAGTGGTAAACGATTCCAATGACTGACTGTGAGCCTAAAAGAGCTTCTACCACCAAAGTAGCATGCTTAAAGGGGCTGACTTTCAATAGATTAGCTGAACCAGAGCGTAAAGTTTTGCCAAGAATATACAACTCAAAACTTTTAGTAAAGAAAGAAGGGCTTTTCCATAGAGAGCTTTATAGGCTAAACAAAGAGCCTTAAAGATGATCCGATGAAGTTGTCTAATAGAGGCCCTGGCTGATTGATGTTTAAGAATTCCCAGAATGCAATTATTTTTTAAGCGGGCTCTTTGAAAGGGTAATAAAAAGGCTGTGGCAGTAGTCCAATTGTGACAGAACTAGGGTGATAACCGCCCCTTTCAGTAGGTCAGCCGGAATAAATTTAGCAATTTTCTTTAACATTTTAAGACGAAAAAAAGAAGAAGAGGTGATTTGATTGATTTGAACTTTATAATTTAGTTCACTGTCAAGGATGAAGCCTACATTTTTTACTTTGTGCATTGGCTTGTGAGCAATACCCAGGTCCGCAGGCCACCAGAGAGGAGACAGAATGGCTGGATAGTTCCCGAATTGGAAGACTTATTTTTTGGAAGAATTAAGCCTTAGGTAATGGTTAGCCATCCAATTCCACACAGCCTTCATGCAGTTATTAAACATGGCACCAGCAGCACTCACATCATTAGCCAGTGGCATTATGATCTGAGTAAGATGCCGATGACAATCTGAAACATTTAATCTGAGACACAAGTGGGCTGACATAAAGACAATCCCTGACAGGGACAATCCCTGAGGAACCCCACACGGGTGACTAAAAGAACCTGAAACAATGTCGCCAAGGAATACCACTTGTTGCCATCCTGAGAGGAATGATTTAAGCAGCGCACATGCCAGGTCTCCTATCCCTAATTCCCTCAAATGGTTGATCAGTAGTTAATGGTTGACCGTATCGAAGGCTTCAGAGGAATCCAGCAGAATCAAAACTGCATTGCCTCCATGGTCGAAAGATGAACACATTTCCACTGTGGCTGTAAGCAGTGCAGATTCAGTGCTATGATTTTCCCTGAAGCCAAACTGAGATGGTTGTCCTCTAAAAAGGAGGAAAATTGATGGTTCATGACTTTATCATCTACTTTCACCAGAAAAGGGAGTCTAGCAATCGGTCGATAGTTGTTGGGATCAATAGGATTGATCATGGTACTGATGCTGCTTTCCAGGTAGTAGGAAAAATCCCAGTATCAATCATTGAAGAGAAGACCAGAAAAAGGTATTGTGCAATGACTTCAGGAGCCAAAGGAATAATCTTGGGGGGCACGGGTCAGCAGAAGATCCAGCTTTCACCTGTGGAATGAGTTCAATAATCAGTGATACTGAAGGGGTGTTGTTGTGCTTGATGCTAATTAGATTGTGACTAGGATGGGGTGCTCCCATTGAACGGTTATGGTTTGTAAAATTCTAGTAAATATTGAGCACTTTATCCTGGAACGTGCTAGCTAAAGAATTGCAAAAACCTTGATTGAGACATGCCGTGTCTGTTCGTCTAATAGTGGTCAGCTGTTTTATGGTCTGGAACAGAGTTTTGGAGACATTACTAGCAACTTTTATGTGTGAAGTGTAGTAATCGCTTTTGACCTCCAGAATAGATTGTTTATAACTACTCAGATATGATTTGTATTCATCTTTCTCTTCCCTCCTATATTTAGTTTGCCACTTGCGATCATGTCTGCAACATTCTCGTTTATTTAATTTATGCGAGTCATTATACCAAGGCTAGGAGGATTTTTTATCAGTTGTATTGACACTTCTGATTGGCGCAATGATATTAAGGGCTGAGATAATGCAGCACAAATTGCTGTGTTGCCTTACTCTGCACAAGGGAGGTGTTCCATGGTCATTGCAGTGGGTGTTCTCACGCAACTTCTATGGTTTTTGATGTATTCCCAAATTTATAAGGACCTGCAAACCTGGGAATGCATTAAAATCTTATGCCTCCACAGGTGAGGAGCACAAGTAGAAATGTCTTAATTTCTCCTTGTTTTTTCCTCTTTTTATATGTGCTGCATTCTGCAGCACAAATAGAAAGAAGAAAATGCCTTTATGGATTATTTTTGTCCTGGAAGGAGCCCCTTCCCGCACAAAAAACATTCTGCCATAAACACAGGCACCGTTGCACCATGGTTCTAGCACAGGTGGAAAGGATAGGAATGCACCATATTAGATAAATATGGTGCACTACTGCCCTTTCACTGTGGCGCAGGGCAGTGCAGCCAGGTAAATTCTACACTGCCCTGCACCACCAGTTGCATAAATATATTCCCTGGTGCCTTTCAGCTTAATCTGATGACCTGGGAGAGGATCATTGACATAATATCAATGCATGCAAAATCAAAACACAAAAATATTGGAAATTAAATATTGATAACAAAAATATTGATTGCCAATGCAAAACCTCAAATATCAAGAACACAAATATCGATGCTGTTAAAAGTATTAATTTTAACCTATAACGAAAACGAAAATATTGGAAACCAAAATATTGTTACCTTTAAATAAACATATAATATGAAATATCGATTCACACAATGACAACTGCAATATTATCGTCAAAATAAATAAATAATCATTTATGAATATATATAAAAAACATTTCATACACATATACAAATTAAATAAAAATATGTTAGATGAACAAAATATTTACCATTCACTCCCAAAAATGTTATAACTAAAATATTAACGTAACCGAGAACAAAATTAGCATTAAGTACAAATATTTAAACACTAACCTAAATGTTGATAAATGTGTATATATAAATGTATAAAAAAAAAAAATATATATATACACACACATATATATATTCACTGAAAAAACCATAGGTTTCAGGGGTATAACACCCCTGAAACCTATGGTTTTTTCAGTTAGCTGGACATTTCACTCGTACAAAACCATTGAAATTCCTCCGTTATAGTTAGTTCTACTAACTATAACTCGCGCGCCCGCAATCCACAGCTGATGACGTCACAAATTACATCTACTAGATGATGTCATCAGTGATGTCATCAGTGATGTCATTTGAGATGTCATCAGTGATGTCATCAGTGATGTCACTGACCATGTCATGAATGATTTAATATGTGACATCATCAGCAGTGGATTGCGGGTGCACGAGCTATAGTTAGTAGAACTAACCATAACGGAGAAATTTCAATGGTTTTGTACGAGTGAAATGTCCAGCTAACTATAACACCCCTGGAACCTATGGTTTTTTCAGTGAATTTCTAAGGTTTTTTAAATGCTAATTCCTAACTATAACATGTCTGAAACCTATGGTTTTTTCAGTGAATTTCTAAGGTATTTTAAATGCTAATTGCTAACTCTAACATGTCTAAAACCTATGGTTTTTTCAGTGAATTTCAAAGATTTCTTAAATGACAATTTTTAAATGTATTAATAGTTATATTTATTTTTTGATACTGATTTTCTACATTTTTTTAACTATATATTTTTACATATTTTATTTTTTAAATTACATTATATATTTTTAATATAAATGGGAAAAACCCTTTTTTTCAAATATTGAAACTCTAATTTTTGTTGTTGTTTTATATATTTGTTTTAATATATTTATATTATTTTCTTTATTGTTATTTTTTAAAATTTTTTGGGGGAGTCGCGCACCCAAAGCACACCTTTCTCGATCGCTGCGTGGAATCTAGCCACCATTTTAGGAAAGTTGTGTAGGATCCGCGATGGGTGCGTATTTTCCTGCGCAATTGCTATGTGACTGGTACGTGACTCCAGGCGCATACGCTACACAAACGTACTACTTTACGCGATGCTCGCGTGCTTGTGCGTGACGTCATATACGTGTTCGACGAGTTAGGAGTCGCGCACCCAGCGCGTGCAAGCCAGGGGGCCGTGCTGAGCGCCGCACTGGGAGCGCAACTCCTAATTTGCCCGTAAAAAAAAAAATTAGCACCTATCACTAATTTCTATTCTCCCCGGGGACCCCATCCCCCGGGGCCTAAATACAACATTCGGGACCATTTTGCACACTTCTGTCATTGGGCTACATGTGGGCTACATCTGGGTGATATTTCTGCTGCATTTGGGCTCTTTTGTCTCTGGTGGCCATCTTGGGAGATTTATTTGTTATGAAGTTTCCTAATTTCCTTTCAGTTTTTTACTTTGATTCCATCAAGAATGTATTCAGTTTGTTCACACATTTGCCATAAATTCTGAATGTTAGCACTCTAGTTGCTCATTAGATCACTGTAGTAAAGCTACTGCTCACCACGGAAGTCTGCTGCTGGTATTAAAAGTTCATGTTTCAGTCTGCATGTCAGAATTTTTTAATGAAATAGAAGAGGATTTGAGAAGTCAAAATGTGCCCTAATTTTTCTTTCTGCAGCACTAATCATAATTTCTATGGCAAAATGAACCCCCTCATTTTGTTCTTTTTTAAATTAAATGTTTTAAGAGTTACCACTTTATTCCAATCAAGATGGCTTCAGGTGTGCAATACATTTGTCATAAGTAGGACTGTTAGCGCTCTAGTTGTTCTTTAGAACACTCTGGGAAGTTGCAGTAGAACACAAAGGAATCAACTGACAGTCTCTGTCCTTGTTGGCTGTACATGTTTTACTGAGAATGTCAGACTTCATTCTCACATGACTGAGAAAGATAATGTGAATTTACAGAAAACATGCTGTCAGTTTAGCTTATAGATCACCTTCCAAACCTCTGTGGGAAAAGCATGAGAAAATAGTTTTCACTCAAACATGATTCATGATATCCCAGCAGAAGGCTTTTTCACATAGTAAAATCACCTTAGAACACACCACAATTCCTAAAATGAGTATGGTACCATCAACAAATAATTTATAATGTAACTAAAGTTTTAAAACCGTCTATCAATGCTTTTTAATGAGGTGCTATCATGTATATTGGTCCCAAGATGGCTGCCAACACTTCTTGGATGAAGTGCTGACAGCCAATCAGATCTCACGATGAGATGTGTGGTTAGGCTCCGCCCAGATATATATGTGAATTTACTTTTGATTTTCTCAGGAACTACTGAACAGATTTACACTATTCAACCAAAAGGCACAAGTGTGAACCAAGGGCTACCTCTTTGCCAAATTTGGTGTAATTCCGTTCAGCAGTTCGGGCTGTAGCTGCGATGAAAGGTTCCTATGGAAAATTGCAAGGGGAAAACACGTTTTGGGACCCTCTTCTTTCTTGGCCCCCACTTGACAAATCACCCCGAGACTATCAGGTTTGGAGCGGACCGGAGCACCCCACCAGTTTTGAAAATTTTGCGAAGATTCGTGAACCGGCGCCAAAGTTATTCCAAATAGAATGCTGCGGATTTCCTATGGATAATAGGTCCTAACTATAACTACCTACTGGCCTACCACCAGTAGGTCAAATAAACAAATATATATATATATATATATATATATATATATATATATATATATATATATTACCTACTGGCGGTCGCCAGTAGGTAGTTATAGTTAGGACCACGTTTCCATAGGAAAACCGCAACATTCTATTTTGAATAACTTTGGTGCCGGACGACGAATCCTCGCGAAATTTTCAAAATCGGTGGGGCGCTACGCTCCGCTCCTACCCTGAAAGTCTCGGGGGGATTCGTCAAGCGGGGGCTGAGATAAAAGGGGGTCCCAAAACGCATTTTTCCCATGCATTTTTCCATAGGACCTTTAGACACAGCTACAGCCCGAACGGCTGAACAGAGTTCCTTGAAATTTGGCAGAGAGGTAGTCCTCAGGTCAAGGAAGTGCCTTTTGTAGGTTTGGTGTAAATCTGTTCAGTAGATTCTGAGAAAATAGCCTTTAAATCAATATATATATCTGAGCCAGCTTACGGTGCGCTTACGGTGCGCTTACCGTACGCGTACAGTGACGTGCGCGAGCGCGATTCTGATTGGCCGTTAGATCTTAGTAAACATTCGAATCGGTCGAAACCAGGAAGCGGCGGCCGCCATTTTCTCTCTCGCACTCTGACAGGGGGTTGAAAAGCAAAGGGCAAAAACATGTAAAGGGGCTGTTTAGTCAGCTCCCAAGCACCTAGCCATGTTGAGGGAGTCCCCAACGATCCCCCAAAGCAAAAAAGGCAATTTTATTTTTTTGGAAAATTTCGCCGATTACGCTTACCGTACGCGTACGGTAAAAAAAAATAAAAAATAAAAATAATTATCCACACTCTCCTCACCCCATGTGCAAATGGTGCCCGAAGGGCACCATTTGTGCATGCCATATCACAACAACGAAAAACTAATATATAACCTGTCACAACGATGCTCATCATATGTCCTCCATGTGCGCACGGTGCGCGAAGCGCATCGTGCGTTCATGGCCATCTAGCGTAACGTGGGCACGTGGTGCGCGAAGCGCACCGCCTGCTCACTGTGCGCGCACGGTGCGCGAAGCGCACCGTGCGCACACGGAACGAACTGCGTTAAGTGGGCGCGCACGCCACGAATGGCGTAAAGTAACTTAGCATTTAAAAAAACGTACAAATTCACTGAAAAAACCATAGGTTTCACACACGTTATAGTTAGGAATTAGCATTTAAAAAACCTTGCAAATTCACTGAAAAAACCATAGGTTTCACACATGTTATAGTTAGCTGGACATTTTATTGATAAAAACCAATGATATTCCCCCGTTATAGTTAATGCAGGCAACTATAACTCACGCGACCGCAATCCTCTGCTGATGACATATGTGTCTTTATGAAAAAAAAATATTTGTAATATATGTATAGCTAAAATTTAATGGAAGAAGACATGGGCAAATAAGTGTCTAAATACAGTATTAGCATCAGCAGAGGATTGCGGTCGCGTGAGTTATAGTTGCCTGCATTATCTATAACGGGGGAATTTCATTGGTTTTTTATCAATAAAATGTCCAGCTAACTATAACATGTGTGAAACCTATGGTTTTTTCAGTGAATATATATATATATATATATATAATATATATATATATATATATATATATATATATATATATATATATTCACTGAAAAAACCATAGGTTTCAGGGGTGTTATAGTTAGCTGGACTTTTCACTTGTACAAAACCATTGAAATTCCCCCGTTATAGTTAGTTCAGCTAACTATAACTCGCGCGCCCGCAATGCACTGCTGATGATGTCACATATTACATCACTCATGACATGGTCAGTGACATCACTTATGACATCACTTATGACATCTCAAATGACATCACCGATGACATCATCCAGTGAATGTGTGTTTTTCTGAAAATTAAATATGTTTTATATATGTATATCTCAAGTTCGATGGAAGAATAAATGGGTATATAAGTGTCTAAATGGATGATTTGTTTTTGAAAAATTGATTGTGTAACTGACTGATTAAGTGTATCATAGTGAATACATGGCTTAGTGAGTAATGTTTAAATATGTAAATATCTGTATCAGTCTCTCACTTTGTGTATAAGTGGCTGCATGGGTTGGTGAGTAGCTACATGGGTGTCTATATAGGTTATTAGTTGGTTTTTTGAGTATAAGTCTGAGTGTCTGCATGGTTCGGTGGGGGGGGTATTACGTAGTGCATAGGTGCATGAATGAGTGACTCACTCTTTGTATGTTTTGAAGACAGCATGTGTGCAGGACTGTATGGGTGGATGAGTGTGTGTATGGGTGTGTTAGTGAGTGAATGACTGTCTCAATAGTGTCTTTATGAGTAACTACATATGTTTTAAACTAGTATATGTGACTATTGGTGTATATAAGTGAGTATATGTGAGAGTGAGAGATTGAAAGAGTTCCTGTATGAATAAGTATGTGTTTCTATAAGTGATTGTTTAAAAGACTAAGTATGTGTAAGTTTTCGTAGAAGTAAGTGTGGTGGTGTGTGTATAACTGTATATGCAAGTAAATGTATGTTTGATTCTTTATTAGCATGAGTGACTATGTGTGTGAGTAACTCTATGGATGAGTGGCATTGTGTAACAGGATGTATAGGTGTATGAGTACATATGATGAGTGAGTACATGTATGAGTGACTGTATAGGACTGTTGGTGAATGAGTGGATGTGTATGTGGATCTTAGAATTACTGAAGAGGTTGTTGTAACTGGTATTGGTATGTCCATTGTTTTGAAAATTTTAGTTTCTATTTTTGAATGTGTGTATCAAAGGTTATATTAGGGGGAGAGGAGGTCTGCCACTCTATCACAAGGATGATGTCATCAGTGATGTCATTTGATATGTCATCAGTGATGTCATGAGTGATGTCACTGACCATGTCATGAGTGAGGTAATATGTGACGTCATCAGCAGTGCATTGCGGGCGCGCCAGTTATAGTTAGCTGAACTAACTATAACGGGGGAATATCAATGGTTTTGTACGAGTGAAAAGTCCAGCTAACTATAACGCCCCTGAAACCTATGGTATTTTCAGTGAATTTTTAAGGTTTTTTAAATGACAATTGCTAACTATAACGTGCCTGAAACCTATGTTTTTTTCAGTGAATTTCAAAGGTTTTTTAAATGCTAATTTCTAACTATGCCTACAGAGATAGGACATGTGAAGAAAGAAGAAAAAACTCACAGAAAGAAAATAAAGAAATGCAGAAAGAAGCAACAGAAGTCCTCAAAGACGAAGAAAAGTGCAGGAAGAAGGATAATGTGCAGAAAGAACAAACAGAAGAGCAGAAAGAAGCCTTGTTGCAAAATCATCCTGTACCCTCAACTTTTTCAGACGGATACTGGTGGTAATTGAGTCTGACTAACCAGTCCTAGAGCCAGTGCTATGTTAAAAGACACTCAGAATACAGTGAAAACACCTACATACACTAGGGAACACTATGCGTTGGGGTCCCCCTGTCATTAGCATGACCTCCTCTGTAAGCCCCTAGTATATAATAGGGCAGGGGATTAAAACTACCTCTTAAAATGCGCCACAGGGCGTGTTTGCACACATCACCTCAGGCCCCGTCCCCTCCCTTCCCCACTGTGTAAACACGCCCTGTGGCCGTTTTAAGTTGGGAGATTAAGTCCCCTTGAATCCTGAGGGTCCCTAGTGTCCAACTAGACCACTAGGTACCTCCAGTAAGTGCCACAGAGCTGCGTTGCAGAGAGATGGAAAAAGGGACACGGCCTAGACCACCTCTCTGCAACGCAGCGCAGTGGTGCTTGCTGGAAGCACCTGGTGGGCTAGTTGGCCCCCAGGGTCCCTCAGGATTGAAGGGAAATTATTTCTCCAACTTAAAACGCGCCATAGGGCGTTTGCACACGTCACCTCAGGGCCCTGTCCCCTCCCTTCCCCACTGTGTAAACACGCCCTGTGGCCGTTTTTAGTTGGGAGAATAAGTGCATTTGAATCCTGAGGGAAACTAGGGTCCAACTAGCCCACTAGGTACTTCCAGAAAGCGCCACAGAGCTGCGTTGCAGAGAGGTGTAAAAAGTAGCACGGCCTGCATCACCTCTCTGCAACGCAGAGCAGTGCCGCTTACTGGAAGCACCTGGTGGGCTAGTTGGCCCCCAGGTTCCCTCAGGATTGAAAGGGAATTATTTCTCCAACTTAAAATGCGCCACAGGGCGTGTTTGCACACGTCACCTCAGGACCCGTCCCCTCCCTTCACCACTGTGTAAAAGCGCCCTCTGGCCGTTCTAAGTTGAGAGATTAAGTCCCCTTGAATCCTAAGGGTCCCTAGGGTCAAACTATCCCACTAGGTACCTCCAGTAAGCGCCACAGAGCTGCGTTGCATAGAAGTGTAAAAAGGGGCGTGGCCTCAGAACACCTGTCTGCAACACAGCACTCTGGCGCATACTGGAGATATCTGTTGGGCTAGTTGGCCCTCAGGGACACTCAGTATTGAAGGGGAATTAATTCCCCAACTGACAATCGGCCAGGGGGCGCGTTTGCAGAGTGCTGCAAGGAGAGGGCATGGCCTCCGACACGATGCCGGTCTTTTATTTATTTTATTTTTTTAAGAAGGAGGGCTGTGTGGCCCCCCTTCTTTTCCTAATTTATTGGCCCTGGGGACCCCATCTCCCAGGGCCTGCACCCTAATTTTTTGTTGTTGAAAAAAATAAATTTGGATGGGGGCCGCGTTGCCCCCCTCCCAAGGCCTTAATTTGCCCTGGGGACCCCAACCCCCATTTCCTGGCCTTTTTTTTTTTATTCTTTAGGAAGGGGGCTGCGTTGCCCCCCTCCTCAGGTCACTTATGGCCCCAGGGACACCATCCCCCGGGGCCGGCCTTTGTTTTTTATTATTTAAAAAATATATATATTTATAGAAACACCTAGGACATGCTGGACAAACCGTATGTACCTATCACCATGACGATTTGCGTGATATTCATTAAAAGGCGACTATGCATACAATGAATCCACGTGGAATGTATTTACACCGCTAGTGAAGCTCTGACGTGTCTGACGCCCTACCGTGCCTAATCCCTGCGCCCCCACCGGTGGGTACTCTCCAAGTAGACACCCTTGTCGTTTATTTATACAAACATGAGTAGCTATTGACGGGCACATTTAATACACACGCACACCAAGCCATTCAAAGGGGATTTGACAAAAATTCGACCAAACTATGCAAGAAACCCCCCTCACGGTTAATAAAACACACATCCACAGCCGGATGTGTAATACTTTTTATTTTACTCTCTGGAAAGGAGATGAACCTCACTTGAGAGTCACAGCGTGCTCCTGGCTGAGCCCAATGCTGTGTTACACCCACCAGTGCCCGCCGAGTGCCACACACCTCTGTGTTGTGTTCCACCAGCTAGTGCATATGCTATGACACTCTCTAGCCCATGTGCACTGTAACACCACCCCGTGAATATGTCATGCCACACTTGCCTTCACACGGGTTATATTGATCCATTTAACGTGCCTTCCTCGATGCCTATGTTATAACGCACAGCGCTATGCCATACATATAACAATCTGGGATCCATATCTTTGTCACAGTGCATATGCAACGTTACAGTCCCCAGCACATATTTTATATTACAACTTTAGAGACTAGTTAGGATACACAACACTGCCCTGTGCATATTACACTCCAAGGCACATATCGCATAGCACGCGCTAGTGCCTGTGCTATCTCGCGCTCTCCAATGAATCTGTCATTGCGCACAATGTATTGCATATTATATTTCACGCCCCGGTTCATCTCATATCACACTTTTTGGTGCATAGTTTATACCATATACTATATCTAGTTTTCATTTTCAATTGTGCTCTCAGGACTATGTTCTATATAACACTGCGTCCACCTACCCTTTTCACGGGCATTAGATTTTGTGATGGGGGGTGGAGGGTCAGGGGGTGTTTCTGCCAAGTGAGCCCAGAGTCACAGTCACAAACGTCCTCTTCTTCCTGAATAAAAGTGAGATTATGCTGCATACTTGTTCATATTTTAAGTAGTTCGCACAGACACACATTTTAAAAACAATAAAGTTCCTAATACCCACCATCTCTGAACAGTTAGATTGCTGCCCCATCCACCTCCTCCCTATCCTCTGCTGTCTGAATCCATGGACTAGCCTCCTCCCTCCTGCCATGCATGGTCTGATGTGCTGCCACTGCCCTCCATTTAGCATGATGTACCAGTCCACTACTCCTGCCCTCCATGGCCCAATTCTATGTCCCATCATTGACCTCCTGCTTCGCCTCTGTGCTTAGATTGCTGCCCCTATTCTCCTTCCCCCTGCTTTCCGATGTCTTTGTGCATGCCCCTGCTCCATCCTTTTTGCCCACCATGTTCCATGGACCTGCCACTCCTATCTACTATGAGTGTTCTGTTGAGCTGCCACTCCCCTCCCACCTGCCTAGCATTGTCAGATGACTGTAACATGTCCCTGCCACCTTCACCCTGCCTGTCCACATGCCATGCCCCTATCCCCTTCCTCCTGTCCTACATGGTCCATTTTACTGCAAAACACCCTTCTGCCCTCCCTGGTCTGTTGTGCTGCAACTGCTCCTCCTGCCTGCCCCATGCGGTCTGTTGTAAGGCCCCTTCCCCTGAACTCTCTTGTCTGTGCCCAGGTCCTGACCCTCCCTTCTATCCTCCATGGTCCTTTGTGCATGCATGCCCCTGCACCCTCCTTCTTGCCCATCATAGCCATTGTGCTGCCACTAACCCTCACGCTTGCAATGCATGGTCTTCTGTGCTGCCATGGTCCCTCCCACCTTCCCTGTGTGGTCAGATAGCTGCCCCTGACCCCCTCCCACCTTCCATCCATGGTCTATGTGTATGCCATCATAGTCTCACTGTTGCTCTCCATGGTGTGTCTTGTTTCTAGTGCCCATCCTGCCTGACCTCCATGGTCATCTTGCTGCTCCTGCCCTGTCCCCTTGCCCCCAGCCCTCTGTTTCCATGTGCAGACCCCTATTCCCTCCCGCCTGGCTTGTCTGTTCCATTGTAATGCCCCTGATCCGTCCCTCCTGCCCTTTATGGTCTGTTATGCTGCAGCTTTCTCTCCTGTCTGTCCATTATGGTCAGCTAGCTACCATTGCCTCTTTCCCCTCTGTTCTCTGTTGTCCATGTGCATGGTTCTGTCCCCTCCCTATTGCTTTCTATGGATTGTTGTGCTGCACTCCCATCCCGCATGCCCTGTGTGGTGTATTGTGCTGCTGCAAACCCTGATGCCTGCACTGTAGGGTCAGTTTGGTGCACCTCTCCATGTCCCTCCTGTCCTCTGTTATCCGAGTCCATGTCCCTACCCCAATTCCTCCTGCCTACCATGATCCAATGTACCATACTTGCGAACATTTTGAACTTGGTAAGAGGGAGATTTTGAAAGAAAACTGGGGTATTGATTTTCCCCTTTGAGTTACATTGAAAAAGAGGAGATTGTAGACAGGAGACAGATCAAATAAAGCCCATTTGAGCTTAAAAACATTGGACGTTTCCTGGCTGAATCGGGTCTGTTGGCATGTATGGTTGTACTACCATTGCCTCTTCCTTCTGCCCACAATGGTCTATTACATTGCCACTGCCTCTCTTGCAAGTCCTGTATTGTTGGTTTGTTGCCCCTGCCCCACTTTCCACTGCCCTCCATAGTCTGTTGTGCTGCCACGGCCCTTCCTGCCTGCTCAGTGTGGTTAAATTGTTGCATTTGCACCCTCCTACCTGCCTTCAATTTTCAGAGTCCGTGCCCCTGGCCTCTGCCTCTCAACAGTATCCTAATGAACAACTAGATTGCTAACATTCTATATTTATTACAAAAGTGTGGAACGCCTGACGTCATCTTGATGTAATCAAAACTGTAATACCTAGAGCATTTCCTTTAGAAGTTACATATATGAGAGGGTCTTATTGGCATCAAAATTATGGTTAGTGCTCTAAAAGACTAAAATAAGGACATATTTTCTGAGTTTTCAAATAGCGACAAAGCACTTTTAAATTATTTGTTACCTTTATGTTTTTTTATCCAGTTGACCACTTGATTAAATGTTGCACTTAGGGGAGAGGATGTGGTGTTACTTCCAGAACTGCAGACTTTGCAACTGGGGAACCAGGTTGGAGTTTCTGCTTCAGCTCGACATTCTGTGATTCTGGTCAAATCACTTAGTCTCCCCATGTCTACAACCAAAATGAATTTGTTCTTGTGTGATGTAACCAATGCTCATGTAAAGCACTCCAATACCTGACAAGTCTGCACTATATAACACTGCAAAAACACAAAATAATAAGTGTTTTGCACACTTCTGACATTGGGCTATATTTGGGCTACATCTGGGTGATTTTGGGCTACATTTGGGCTCTTTTGTCTCCGGTGGCCATCTTGGGAGATTTATTTGTTATGAAGTTTCCTAATTTCCTCATGTACTGCAGTCTCCTCAGTAGGAAATGCTTTCAGTTTTTTACTTTGATTCCATCATGAAGGTATTCAGATATGTCACACATTTGCCATAAATTCTGAATGCTAGCACTCTAGTTGCTCATTAGATCACTGTAGTAAAACTACTGTTCACCATGGAAGTCTGCTCCTGGTATTAAAAGTGCATGTTTCAGTCTGCATGTCAGAATTTTTTTTTTTTTTTTTTTTTTTTTTTTTTTTTGTTTTTTGAAAAAGTTTTATTAAGCAATAATTCGGTTACAAGTACGGGCCTACAACCACCCGGGCCGGCCGCTAGGTACAGAAGGAATTCTACACATATCAAAGCTACAATCAGTTCCCAGGGCACTGCCCTGCAGTGGCTCCAGATAGTTCTCGAGGAACAGGAAGCGTAAGTCCAACAATCACAAAAACAAAAGGACAAACAATACACAACAAAAGGCGAGTTATGAGGGAAACCAGTGCGGGTCAGGCTCCCCCCGGGAAACTCCAGTCAGGACAATTGAGCAAACCGCTAAAGAGAGGAGTACCGGGAGGCCGGGGACGGAGGGGGGGGGGGGGAGGGGGTCAAGGAAGATGAACGTCCATATGTAGTTGTTCCAGAAGGCGCCAGGAGCCATCAAGGGTCAGGGGGACATGGCGATATCAGTATCTACCAGGGGGGGTGTACAGATGCCTCCGCGATACGCGTTCCATTGCCCCCAAATTCTACCCCATGCCCCCGGCTTGCCACGGGCCACATACACAGTCTTCTCCCTAAACATACACCAGTCCATATTCTCCTTCCATACTGACACGGTGGGCGGCCGTTGAGCGCCCCAAAGTTGCGCTATGTCCCTCTTGGCAATCATGTTCCCTAGGGCCGCCCACCGAGTCTGAGCCGCGCTGTAGTCATTGGGCTCCCACACATTCAGGACACAGCGACGCACCTCCGGCAGCAGCACAACCCCGGTGACCTGTCCCATAACCGTGTGGACCCGGCGCCAGTAGTCCGCCACCTCGCGGCACTCCCAAAGGATATGAAGAAAGGTGGCGCTGAGCCCACAGCCTCGCTTACAGAGCCCGTCGCCGGAAAATCCCATCGAGACCAAGCGCGGACCCGTCACATACACCCGGTGGAGAATCTTGAGCTGTACCAACCGAAGACGAGCCGGAATGGCAACCTCCTTGGGGGACGACAGTGCAGACTGCCAATCTTCGTCGTCCAATTCCACCCCGTCCCCAGTCCAAGCCTCCCGAAGGCGAACAAGAAGGTCCGCCCGGTGATTAATTAATTTTTTATAAATTAAAGAAATAGTACTATCAGGGACATGTCCATCAAGTATGCGGTCCTCGAGGGGCGAGGAAACAGGGATCTTGGTCCCCTCCCCGAAGACCGAGAGCAGGGCGTGTCGAACCTGGGCGTAGCGGAAAAACTCCCTGTCGGTCAGCTCGTATTCGGCCTGGAGCACCGCGAAAGTCTTTACCGCGCCCTTGTGCCACAGGTCTCCCACTTTGCTGATACCAATCGTGTCCCACTGGTCAAACCCCTTCGTGGTCCACAAGCTACCCAGGCGGTCGGAAGCAAACAAGGGAGTAGCACATGTTAATCGCTCACTCCAGCCCATGGCCGCAGTGGCGGCCCTCCAGGTCTGCACCGCAATCTTAGTAGGACCCGTAAGGGTCCGGCCAGCCAGGCGGGAATAAAGTGCCCTGTTGTAGTTCCCGCCGGGAAGCAGGAACTTGTCCATCTCATACGCCGGATTCAAGCCGGGCGCATACGTGGCGTGGTTAATGGCAGATAGCTGCGAGGCCCAATAGTACCTGCGAATGTCAGGAAGCGCGATGCCCCCGTCATACCAGGGGAGAGTGAGCTTGGCAAGAGCAATACGCGCCCGCCCGTCCCACACCAGTCTCCTCTGCAGGCTCTCCACCTCCCGAAAGTAGACCACTGGGATAACATCGAAGGAGTTCTGGAGTGCATAGAGGAACCTGGGAAGGGACATCATTTTAAACAGCGCGGCCCGACCCAGCGGGGACAGGGGGAGCCTGCACCACCGGGCCGTGTCCTCCCGCAGCCGCCGAAGTGGACGCAGGAGATTCTGCTCATAGCGAGCCACCGGGTCCAGCGAAACGTATATCCCCAGGTACTTAAAGCCGCTCAGAGATATCTGAATCGGGAGCCGAGGCGGCAGGAGAGGAGGACCACCAGAGATGGGATAAACGCAGGATTTGGACCAATTGATCGTGAGACCCGAATTGTTCCCAAAGGAGGTCAGAACGTCAAAGAGGACGTTGAGTGACTGCCGCGGTGAGGTGAGATACAGGAGAATGTCGTCCGCATACAGCGAGACCCGATCTTCGAAGCCCGGGCCCCACCGGATCCCTCTAAGCGAGGGCTCCCAACGGAGCCAGGCAGCGAGTGGCTCCAGGGCGAGAGCAAAAAGCAACGGGGACAACGGGCACCCCTGCCTCGTGCCCCTGCCGAGGGCAAAGGGCCGAGAGACCCGCCCATTCACCACCACTTGAGCCATGGGTCCCGTGTAAAGGAGCCTCACCCAGCCAATAAATCCCTCTCCAAAGCCGAATTTATCCAAGACGGCCCAGAGGAATGGCCACTCAATAGTATCAAAGGCCATCGTGGCATCCAAAGAAACCAGCACGGCCGGTTCGGAGAGGAGCTCCGCCCTGGCAAGAGCACCGTGAAGACGCCGCAAGTTAAGAGCGGTGTTGCGGTGCGGGATAAAGCCGCATTGGTCCGGATGAATAAGGTCGCACACGACACTCAACAGTCGATTGGCCAGGACTTTCGCCAGGATTTTGGGCTCCGCATTGAGCAGTGAAATGGGCCGGTAAGAAGTACAGCGGTCTCGCGGCTTGCCCTCCTTGGGGATAACGACTATAGTGGCCAAGCGCTGGTCGGCCGGAAGGGAACCCGCCGCGAGAGAGTCGCGGAACATGCGGCTGAGGAAGGGCGCAAGCTTATCGGGACGCAATTTGTATAGTTCAATGGGCAAACCGTTAGGACCCATAGCCTTGCCCGAGCGAAGGGAACGGATCGCGGTCGCTATTTCATCCGACGACAAGGGAGCGTCCAGCCGCTCCCGGTCCTCAACGGACAGGCCGGGCAGAGCAATATCTCTCAGTAGGAGGCGAGAGTCAGCCTCATCCCTGTCAGTCACCGGGGAGTACACCACCCGGAGGTGGTCAGCGAAACATTCCACAATCTCATCCGGCTCAGTCACACACACACCGTCAGCAGCACGCAACTCGGGGACCACACGATTCACTCTCTCCTTTTTGTCCAGCCACGCGATCAACTTTCCCGCCTTGTCCCCCGCGTCATACAACCGGCCCTGCTGCTCCCTATACATAGTTTTGGCCGCGTCAGTGACCAGGGACCTATATTCGAACTGTTTCAGGCTAAGGGCATGTAGCCCGTCCGGAGTAACCTTCGCCTCCAGGGCCGACTCCAACCCCGAGATGTCAGTCTCCAGCTTCACCACCGCCTCGCTCCTAACCTTCTTGGCCACCACTATCTGGGCGAGGGCGTGTCCGCGTATCACAGTTTTAAAGGCTTCCCAAAGGGACAACGCAGACGACACCGACCCCTCGTTTTCACTGAAGTATTGGTCCATGGCCCTAACCAGGCTGTCACGAGTCGCAGGGTCCCGCAGGTACCAAGGGTTAATAGGAGCTACCCGCCCTGCAGACCGCGACCCGGTGTCAAAGAGAAGCCACAGCGGAGAATGGTCGGAGATACCACGCGCCAAGTGTCTGACCTCTCGAATCCGACCAGTCTGCGCCGCGGGCATAAGGAAGTAGTCCAGCCTAGAGAGACTCCCATGCGCCCCCGAATGAAAGGTGAACTGACACTGGGTCGGATGCATTAGTCTCCAACTGTCCACCAAGCCGAAGGTCTCCAACATCCCACCCAGCCACGACTGGGCAGCGGGGAGGGTCCTCGGTGGGTGACGATCCAGTTCACCCGAAACCACAGAGTTAAAGTCCCCGCCCATGAGCAGGAGGCCGTCCGGAAGGTCAAGCAGCATTCGACCCAAGTCAGTAAAGGTGGAGTTCTGGAGACCCGGGGGGACGTAGACCGAAACCAGGGTAAGGGGCTGCCCCTCCCACCTCCCAATCAAACACACATAGCGCCCTCTGTCATCCGAGACTATCCTCGTGATCTCCACCGGAAGGGAGGTTCGCAGGAGAATGCCCACCCCCCTGGAGCCTGTTGTGAAACCAGAATGGGCTACAAGGCGGTATCCCCCCCTGTTCATCGCATGGCAGACATTGCCGACCAAGTGCGTCTCCTGGAGAAACACCACATCAGGAGTCACACGACGCAAACATTGCAGTACAACACCCCGCTTAATACGATCCCCCAACCCATTGACGTTCCATGACATAAGCCTCAACCCGTCTCCCCCCATCCCCCCCAATAGATCAAGAGGCCCCCAGCCCGCAGCACGGTTCCCAAATATGGACAAAAATCAATACCTCGCCCTGTAAACAAAAAACACACAACAAAACAACCCCCCTTCCCCCCCAACCCCACCCCAAGTCCAACTCCCCCCACCCTGCACCCCTGCGGGCCAATGACCCCCCCCAACTTGCAGTGTGCCTGTCGCCCCCCTAACCCCATTCTACAAAAAGACCCCGGAGGAGGAAAGGGACCCGAACCCGCCCGCGCCCCTCACGGGTCCTGGTAAAACACAGTATGCAAAAGAAGTAAGACCCAACTGTACAGTGCAAAACCGCAAAAGCAAGGACCAAGTGTCAGTCTAAGGGGACCCGTCACCTGCGGTGCCCCCAGAGGGCCCGGGCCGGCCACCCCCGTCCGGCAGCGAGTCCAGCCAGTCACTTGCGGCCACAGGAGAGTCAAAAAAGGCTGTCCGCTCTCCATGCTCCACTCGGAGTTTCGCCGGGTAGATCATCGAATACTTCAGGCCCAGCCCGCGGAGACGGCGCTTCACCCCTTGGAATCCCATCCGCTGTTTCTGGACCAGTTGCGTGAAGTCCGGATAAAAATTGATGGTCGAGTTCTCGTAGCGGACCGGGCCACGGGTCCGTGAAGCCTGCAGAATAGCGTCGCGGTCCCTGTAGTGGAACAGTTTAGCCACGATAGGCCTCGGGGGGGCCCCCGGCCGCGGCCGGCCGCCCGGAACTCGATGGGCCCGCTCCACGGTGAAGAATTTACTTAGGCCAGCCGGGGACAGCTGTTGCAGGATAAGTTCCTCGACCACGAGGTCCACCGGGCGGCCGTCTGAGGACTCCGGTACACCAATGATGCGGATGTTGTTGCGTCTGGCCCGTCCCTCGAAGTCCTCAAGCCGCCGGGCCATATGGTCGTTGACCACTCTAATGTCCCCAAGCGCGGCCCGCAGATCCGACACCTCAGCACCCAGGGTGGAGGTCCGTGTATCAAGGGCCTGGACCTTCTCGTTGGTTTTGGAGAGGTCGGCCCGAATCAGGGTGACATCGATTGCGACAGTGTCGATCTTACGGGCCAGGGCCTCATATTGCGTCGCGATGGTTTCCCTGATGCCCTCGATGGCGCCCATAATGTCCTGCAGGGAAAGTTCCGCAGAGATGGTCGTGCCTCCCCCCGCAGCATCCGGGGAGAGGCCAGTAGCGCCAGGGGGCCCCCTGCCCTGGGTGTAGCGGTCCATGTTGTTGCTCTGGACCGCTCCCCCGCGCAGAGAAGCCTTGGTCTTGCGCCCCTCCGGACCCCCCTTGCCCGCCATGCGAGCGCAGTCTCTCAATGGGACCTCCGATCAAAAGGTTTGCGGGCGCCAGCAAAAGGACCACAAACTGCCGATGTGGGGGTCGGAGGCGTCAGGCCCACCAGTAGCAAATGGAAGCAAGCCTCGGGCAGAGGCCCAGGAGGCACCTCGCCACCTTGAGCACGCACGCCAGCCGATCTCCTGAAGGCCAAAATCGAAACCGAAAGCGCTGACTCGGCAACTGGCACCGCGCTGAGGCCGCTGTTGTTCAATCGCAGCCCGGCCCCACGGGTCACCGTCACCCCGGCCACCTCCGCCGGGTGGGTCCCAAAAGTTCCGACGACGACAACTCAGGATTCCCAGGTCCAATTAGAGTTTTAAAAAGAGATATAAGATCAGCTGGTCTTCATCTCCCAAATTCCATAAACCAAATCAGGATAATCTCAGGATATATTCCGAGGAGCAGAAAGGGTCCGGGGAGCCCTGTGCTCACGCGACCATCTTAGATGCGCGCTAGGCTCCTCCCCATGTCAGAATTTTTTAATGAAATAGAAGAGGGTTTGAGAAGTCACTCAAAATGTGCCCTCATTTTCTTTCTTCAGCATTAATCATAATTTATATGGCAAAATGAACCCCCTCATTGTGTTCCTTTTTAAATTAAATGTTTTAAGTGTTACCAGTTTATTCCAATCAAGATGGCTTCAGGTGTGCCATACATTTGTCATAATGAAGACAGTAAGCGCTCTAGTTGTTTTTAAGAACACTCTGGGACATTCTGTCATTGGGCTTTACTTGGGCTGCATCTGGGTGATATTTGGGCTACATTTGGGCTCTTTTGTCTCTGGTGGCCATCTTGGGAGACTTATTTGTTATGAAGTTTCCTAATTTCCTCATTTACTGCAGTCTCCTCAGTAGGAAATACTTTCAGTTTTTTACTTTGATTCCATCAAGAAGGCATTCAGATGTGTCACACATTTGCCATAAATTCAGAATGTTAGCACTCTTTTTGCTCATTAGATCACTGTAGTAAAGCTACTGCTCACCAGGAAAAACTGCTGCTGGTATTGAAAGTGCATGTTTCAGTCTGCATGTCAGAATTTTTTCATGAAATAGAAGAGGATTTGACAAGTCACTCAAAATGTGCCCTAATTTTTCTTTCTGCAGCACTAATCATACTTTTTATAGGTAAATGAACCCCCTAATTTTGTTGCTTTTTAAATTAAATGTTTTAAGAGTTACCACTTTAATCCAAGCAAGATGGCTTCAGGTGTGCCATACGTTTATCATAAGTAGGACTGTTAGCGCTCTAGTTGTTCTTTGGAACACTCTGGGAAGCTGCAGTAGAACACAAAGGAATCAACTGACAGTCTCTGCCCTTGTTGGATGTACATGTTTTACTGAGAATGTCAGACTTCATTCTCACATGACTGAGAAAGATAATGTGAATTTACAGAAAATAATCTCTCAGTTTAGCTTATAGATCACCTTCCAAACCTCTGTGGGAAAAGCATGAGAAAATATTTTTCTCTCCATCATGATATCCCAGCAGAAGGCTTTTTCACATGGTGAAATCACCTTAGAACATACCACAATTCCTAAAATGAGTATGGTACCATCAACAAATGATTTATAATGTAACTAAAGTCTTAAAACCTTCTATTAACTGCAATGCTTTTTAATGAGGTGCTATCATGTATATTGGTCCCAAGATGGCTGCCAACACTTCTTGGATGAAGTGCTGACAGCCAGTAGATAATATGTATATATATATATATATATATATATATATATATATATATATATATATATATATATATATATATATATATATATATATATATATATATTACCTACTGGCGGTCGCCAGTAGGTAGTTATAGTTAGGACCACGTTTCCATAGGAAATCCGCAACATTCTATTTTGAATAACTTTGGTGCCGGTCGACGAATCCTCGCGAATTTTTCAAAATCGGTGGGGCGCTACGCTCCGCTCCTTCCCTGAAAGTCTCGGGGGGATTCGTCAAGCGGGGGCTGAGATAAAAGGGGGGTCCCAAAACGCGTTTTTCCCATGCATTTTTCCATAGGACCTTTAGACAGGGCTACAGCCCGAACGGCTGAACAGAATTACTAGAAATTTGGCAGAGAGGTAGTCCTCAGGTCAAGGAAGTGCCTTTTGTAGGTTTGGTGTAAATCTGTTCAGTAGATTCTGAGAAAATAGCCTTTAAATCAATATATATATCTGAGCTAGCTTACGGTGCGCTTACGGTACGCTTACCGTACGTGTACGGTGGCGTGCGCGAGCGCGATTCTGATTGGCTCTTAGATCTTAGTAAACATTCGAATCGGCCGAAACCAGGAAGCGGCGACCGCCATTTTCTCTCTCGCACTGAGAGTGATGTTTAAAATATAAAGCACAAAAACATGTAAAGGGGCTGTTTAGACAGCTCCCACACACATAGCAATGTTGAGGGAGTCCCCAAAGATCCCCCAAGGCCAAAAACGGAATTTTTATTTTTTCGCTAATTTCGCCGATTACGCTTACCGTACGCGTACGGTAAAAAATTATTAAAAAAAAAAAATTATCCACACTCTCTCCACCCCGTGTGCAAATGGTGCCCGAAGGGCACCATTTGTGCATGGCTTATAACATATACGAAAAATTAAAACATTACCTTTCAAAACGAAGTGCATCATGTGTCCTCCATGTGCGCACGGTGCGCGAAGCGCATCGTGCGTACATGGCCCATCTAGCGTAAAGTGGGCGCCGGTTGACGAATCCTCGCAAAATTCTTAAAATAGGTGGGGCGCTCCGCTCCGCTCCTTCCCTGAAAGTCTCGGGGGGATTCGTCAAGCGGGGGCTGAGAAAAAGGGGGGGTCCCAAAATGCGTTTTCCCCATGCATTTTTCCATAGGACCTTTAGTCCGAGCTACAGCCCGAACGGCTGAACAGAATTACTTGAAATTTGGCAGAGAGGTAGCCCTCAGGTCAGGGATGTGCCTTTTGAAGGTCTCGTGTAAATCTGTTCAGAATTTCCTGAGAAAATAGCATTTAAATCAATATATATATCTATAGGCACGCTCCGAGCGCGTACCGTAAGCTTACCGTACGCGCACGCCACCGTGCGCGAGCGCGATTCTGATTGGTTGTTAGATCTTAGTAAAC
Source organism: Triturus cristatus (assembly GCF_964204655.1). Classification (NCBI taxonomy): domain Eukaryota; kingdom Metazoa; phylum Chordata; class Amphibia; order Caudata; family Salamandridae; genus Triturus; species Triturus cristatus. The sequence continues at coordinate 691,662,839 of NC_140580.1, forward strand.
ATTCGAATCGGTCGAAACCAGGAAGTGTCGCCGCCATTTTGTCTCTCGCAGTCTGAGGGGGTGAAAAACAAAGGTGGATAACGTGTAAAGGGGGCAGGCTGGACAGTTCCTGACCCCCTAGCCTTGGTCTGGGGGTCCCAGAAGGACCCCCTAGGGCAAAAATGTATTTGAAATTTTTTATGAAAAATCGCGGAGTGTGCGTAGCGTACGCGCACGGTAGAAACGGAAAAATTCCGCGAACTACGTAACGTGGGCGCTCGGTTTTGTACGAGGGAAATGTCCAGCTAACTATAACGCCCCTGAAACCTGTGGTTTTTTCAGTGAATTTCTAAGGCTTTTTAAAGGCTAATTCCCAACTATACCGTGCCTGAAACCTATGGTTTTTTCAGTGAATTTCAAAGGTTTTTTAAATGCCAATTCCTAACTATAACGTGCATGAAACCTATGGTTTTTTCAGTGAATATATGTATATATATATATATTCACTGAGAAAAACAGAGAAATTCCCCCGTTATAGTTAGTTGAGCTAACTATAACTCGCGTGCCTGCAATGCACTGGTGATGATGTCACATATTACATCACTCATGACATGGTCAGTGACATCACTGATTACATCACTGATGACATCTCAAATGACATCACTGATGACATCACTGATGACATCATGCAGTGAATGTCTATTTCTGTAAAGTTTAAATATTTTTCATATATATCTATGCCAAGGTGTATTGAAGAATGAGTGGATTTACAAGTGCCTGAAATTATTATTTAGTAGGTGCGTGACTGACTGTATAAGTGAGTGATTGAACATGTGTTACTGAATGTATGCGTTAGTGACTAAACTGTGTGAAAGTCTGTATTAGTGTCTCAGTTGGTGTATAAGCGGCTGCATGGGTTGGTGTGTAGCTACATGAGTGTCTATATGGGTTATTGATTTGTTATCTGAGTATCTGTATGAGTGCCTGAGTGTCTGTGTGGGTGGGGGGTGTGTGACTCTGTGCATACATGTCTGAGTGGGTGATTCACTAGTTGTATAGATTCAAAAGTACATCTGGGAAGGGCTGTATAGGTGAGTTAGTGTGTGTATGGGTGTGTTGGTGAGTGAATGAATGTCTCACTGGTATACGTGTGAGTAACTACACATGTTTTAAGGCAGTATATGTGAGTGTTGCAGTATATAAATGACTATACGTGAGAGTAAGTTATTTGAAGAGTGGGTGTATAAAAGAGTGTCTGCTTGTATCAGTGATTGTATAAGACAGTAAGTATGTGTTAGTATCTGCATAAATAAGCGATGTGGTGTGTGTATAAATAACGCAGTTGCTGTGTATAACTGTATACATAAGTAAATGGGTATGTGATTGATTCTTTGCATGACTGACTAGGTGTGTGAGTAACTCTATGGATGAGTGGCAGACTGTGACTGTATGTATAGATGTATGAGTGCATATTATTGTACTGTATTGATGAATAACTGCATGTATAAGTGAGTGGATGTGAGTGTAGACCGAGGAAATAGTGGGTGGTATGTAGTATCTGGCATTGTTGTGTGTATGGTTTCAAAAATAGTAGTCTGTATTTTAGAGTGCATGTATCAAAGTTTTTATTAGGTCATCAGTATGTGCATAAGATTATCACATGGATGATGTCATCAGTGATGTCATCAGTGATGTCATTTGAGATGTCATCAGTGATGTCACTGACCATGTTTTGAGTGATGTAATATGTGACGTCATCACCAGGGCATTGCGGGCGCGCGAGTTATAGTTAGCTCAACTAACTATAACGCCCTGGGGCTTGAAATAATTTGGGGGGGCTCTCAGGCCCCCCCAGCCCCGGGGACCGCCACCCCCCGGAGCAACTTGTAAATGTGTACTTACTTGCACCCATTGGGGTGAACCACTCAAGAACTCCATGTACCAGCTTCCCCAGGGGCGACCCGGAGGAGGGGCTAGCGGAGTGCGGTCCATTGCGATTGTTTCTACAAATATGGCTCCCTTGGGCTTTGAGCTGACGAGCTCCTGGACGACGCACCTGCGTGCCTGTGCGGGCAACAAGGCCTTTGACGGTTGTTTGGCGGCCCTCTTTTCCACCCCTAACTATTTTCTCTACTGAGGAGGGAAGTTATCCCGAAACCCGAGCCATGTCTCGGGCGATATTCTAAAACCCGGGACATGTATCGGGTCTAGAGATCATCAGTCCAACAAGTACTTACTTGCACCCACTGGGGTGAACCACTCAAGAACTTCGTGTTAGAGATCATCAGTTCAACAAGTACTTACTTGCACCCATTGGGGTGAACCACTCAAGAACTCCATGTACCAGCTTCCCCAGGGGCGACCCGGAGGGGCTAGCGGAGTGCGGTCCATTGCGATTGTTTCTACAAACTTGTAAATGTGTGCCCACCCACGGGACACTGTAGTTTGCAATGACAGGGTGGGAGCCTCGCGGCTCCCGCTCTGTCATTGCAAACTGCTTTGCTTCATTGAAGCAAGAGCAGGGAAAGCATGTTAGCTGCTCCCCATGTGGAAAAGCAATGCCGGCTCCTGCAGGATGCGGGGAGCAGGCTGGGACCGTGGGGGGATTGGGGACCCCCCACGGCCCCCAACGAGAGGCCAGGCCCCCGGGGATGGGGTCCCCGGGGCCATAATTGGCCTGGGAGGGGGGCCACGCGGCCCCCCTCCACCATTATTTTTTTATTTTTTTTTTAAACAATGGCTGGCCCCAGGGGATGGGGTCCCCGGGGCCTTAAAGTGGCCAGAGGAGGGGAGCTACGTAGACCCCCTCCATAAAAATATTCACTAATTAAAAAAAAAGGGCCATGCCCCGGGGCATGGGGTCCCTGGGGCAAATTATGGCCTCAGGAGGGGGGACACGCGGCCCCCTTCCTGATTTAAAAAAAAAAAAAAGAAATTGGGGACTGGCCCTGGGGGATGGGGTGCCCACGGCCAATAAATTAGAAAAAGAAGGGGGGACCCCCTTCTAAAACAAAACAAGAAAAAAAAGACGGGATCAGGCCAGAGGCCACGCCCCCTCCTTACACCACTCTGCAAACGCACCAGGGCGCGCCCCCTGGCGCGTTTTCAGAGGGGGAACTAATTCCCCTTGAATAATGCGGGTCCATGGGGGCCAAATAGCCCACCAGGAACCTCCAGTATGCGCCAGGGGGCTGCGTTGCAGAGAGGTGTACTGAGGCCACGCCCCTTTTTACACCTCTCTGCAGCGCAGGTCCATGGCAATTACTGGAGGTACCTGGTGGCCTAGTTGGCCGCCAGGGGACCTCAGGATTCAAGGGTACTTAATCCCCCAACTTAAAATGCGCCACGGGGTGCATTTGCACAGTGGTGAAGGTAGGGTGTGGGGCCTGAGGTGATATGTCTGTAAACACCACCTGTGGTGCGTTTTAAGTTGGGGAATTCATTCATCTTCAATCCAGAGGTACCCTAGGGGCCAACTAGCCCACCAGGTACCTCCACTAAGCGCCATGGAGCTGCGTTGCAGAGTGTTGTAAAAAGGGGCATGGTCTCTGAACACCTCTCTGCAACGCAGCTCCCTGGCGCATACTGGAGGTACCTGGTGGGCTAGTTGGCCGTCAGGGGACCTCAGTATTCAAGGGGACTTAATCCCCCAACTTAAAACACACCACGGGACGCGTTTGCACAGTGGTGAAGGTAGGGGGTGGGCCTGAGGTGATATGTGTGCAAACACGCCCTGTGGCGCGTTTTAAGTTGGGGAATTAATTCCTCTTCAATCCAGAAGTCCACTAGGGGACAACTAGCCCACCAGGTACCTCCAGTAAGCACCACGGAACTGCGTTGCAGAGTGTTGTAAAAAGGGGCGTGGCCTCTGAACACCTCTCTGCAATGCAGCTCCCTGGCACATACTGGAGGTACCTGGTGGGCTATTTGGTACCCAGGGGACCACAGGATTGAAGAGGAATTAATTCCCCAACTTAAAATGCGCCACAGGGCGTGTTTGCACACGTCACCTCAGGCCCCGCCCCTTCCTTCACCATTGTACAAATATTCCTCTAACATCAGCCGAACTACGAATTCCGATTTACTCACCTGTTATCAGGAGAGAACCCAGGGCTGCATCTTTTAGCCCAGTACTGACCCTGAAAAGTAATTCTAAGCGTACTTACCAGTAACTTGTATTTCCTTCCATAGGAATCCATTGTGTGGTTTTCGCCAGAAAACTTTCTACGTGTCCAATTTTGAAACGTACAAATATTCCTCTAAAATCAGCCGAACTACGATTTCCGATTTACTCACCTGTTATCAGGAGAGAACCCAGTGCTGCATATTTTAGCCCAGCACTGACCCTGAAAAGTAATTCTAAGCGTACTTACCAGTAACTTGTATTTCCTTCCCTAGGAATCCATTGTGTGGTTTTCACCAGACAAGTTTCTAAGTGTCTATTTTCACAAACTAAAAATATTCCTAAAAAATCATCTGTATGACTTAAACACATTCTTTCAATTGTTTACAGGAGATTCACCAGTGCTGGATCCAGGATCCACCACTGAGTAAGAAAAAGTAACGATAATACTACTTACCTGCTAAGTGAATTTCCTGCCATAGGATAACATTGGTGATTCTATGTGAAAAAGTTTCTGTCAACTTTTAAAATACAATAATAATCCTTAAAAATCACTACTGTAACCAAAAGGCTTTAACTCAACTGTTTACAGGAGATGTCCAACGACTGAATCTAGGATCCAGCCCTGTGGTTAGCAAAGTAATCCATAAAGTAACTAATTGCATTTGACTAGAAATTCACATTGAGCTCAATGTTGCATTGTGTTTGAAATTGTGTTGCCCATTGCAACAACTGTAACTACTGTACTTAAAAGTCTATTGCCTATTTGCAAAGTATTTAAACTAAAGTAATTCATTCTGAGAAAGTATATTTTGTATTGTAATGTATAATGTAATTAAAAAAATAAAATATCTAAAAATAAACAGTTTACAAAATGTAGTAAATCAGTATAAAAAAACCCGTATAACAATTAATACATTAAAAATTGTCATTTACAAAACCTTTGAAATTCACTGAAAAAACCATAGGTTTCAGGCCTGATATAGTTAGGAATTAGCATTTAAAAAAACCTTTGAAATTCACTGAAAAAACCATAGGTTTCAGGCCTGATACAGTTAGGAATTAGCATTTAAAAAACCTTTGAAATTCACTGAAAAAACCATAGGGTTCAGGCCTGATATAGTTAGGAATTAGCATTTAAAAATCCTTAGAAATTCACTGAAAAAACAATAGGTTTTAGGGGTGTTATAGTTATCTAGACATTTCGCTCGAACAAAACCATTGAAATTCCTCCGATATAGTTAGTTGTACTAACTACATCTTCCGCGCCCGCAATCCACTGCTGATGATGTCACATATTACATCATTCATGACATGGTCAGTGACATCACTGATGACATCTCAAATGACATCACTGATGACAGCACTGATTACATCATCCACTTGACACTCAGACACACCTCATCATACACTAGTATAACGTTTCATCACTCACTGTAAAATAGAGAGTGCCAGATTTAAAACCATTGACACACCAATACAAGTTTTTAAAAACCCACTCAGTGATTCCTAGATCTATAAACACATCTAATCACTTACCTATAGATTCACTCATACATGCTGTCAATGATCAAGAGAACACTATCAAATATACTTATACACCTATATCGACATTACACACCAGCACACATCCTAATCACTTATGAAGTCATCCTACTCACTTATGCAAACAATGGATCATACTTACTTTTACTTAGCTATACACTTATAAAAACACCAGTTCATCTATTCATATAGATAATAACTCATACTTACTGTGTTATAAAAACACTATTACAAGTAAACAGTTATCCATACAGTCACTCATACAATCAGTCTTATGTATACTTATTTATATACAACAACTGACACATACACTGGTTTTTATTTTTCTAGTTTGTTGGACATGTACCATTGCGACATATATTTGCTCATCGCCACACCCATAAAGATATTCACTCACCCAAACAACTGTTATAACATGTAGTTTTAACTTCATATACCTACTGAATCAACTATTCACACATCTTTGGGCAGTCACACCCCCCCACCGAACCACACACACATTCACTCTCCCATACAAATACTCAGTTAACTAATCAATGAATAATATAGACTTTCACGTAGCTAGTAACCAACTAGTGCAGCAGTTTACACAACAACTGACAAAGTGATACAGATATTCACACAGTTTAGTCACTATCCAATATATTTAGTGAGACACTATAAATTAGTCAAGTAAACAGTCAATCACACTGCTACTAAATCCTCCATCCAGATATTTATATTTATATATCCACTCATTCTTCAATGCAAATTGATATATATATAATACATATTTAAATAACGAACCAAACCACATTCACTGGATGATGTAATCAGTGATGTCATCAATGATGTCATTTGAGATGTCATCAGTAATGTCACTGACCATGTCATGAATGATGTAATATGTGACATCATCAGCAGTGGATTGTGGGCGCGCGAGATGTAGTTAGTACAACTAACTATATCGGAGGAATTTCAATGGTTTTGTTCGAGTGAAATGTCCAGCTAACTATAACACCCCTAAAACCTATTGTTTTTTCTGTGAATTTCTAAGGTTTTTTAAATGCTAAGTCCTAACTATATCAGGCCTGAAACCTATGGTTTTTTCTGTGAATATATAGATAGATAGATAGATAGATAGATAGATAGATAGATAGATAGATAGATAGATAGATAGATAGATAGATAGATAGATAGATAGATAGATAGATAGATAGATAGATAGATAGATAGATAGATAGATAGATAGATAGATAGATAGATAGATAGATAGATAGATAGATAGATAGATAGATAGATAATATATATGTATGCCCTACTACCAAATAAACAAAGCAGCACAACCTCTTAAACCATATAAAACATAGAACATATAACTACTACCCCAAAAAATAACCATAGACTTTGAGCAAGCCATGATTCAAACCGTTCTGAAAATGTACCCTCACACAGCCATACATGATTGTTCTCATCATTTCAATCAAAATATTTGGAGACACCTCCAGAAATCTACACTAAGTGTAGAATCTTCTACAAACAGCTAATTTGTCTTTGAAATTACAAATTTATAGCTCTAGCCTATGTCCCTGTCACAGAGTTAGCCAACCACTATATTTTACTAATAGAAAGCCCGTTATGCCAACAAAAGGAAGACAGTATTTGTCCCCTAATGGACTATTTGAGAGACATTTGGGTTGGCAGACTGAATCGCTCCGGGCACAGATGCCAACCCAAATTCCAAAAACCATGGGAGAATTTCTATGACAGCACCTTGTCACAGGAAGCCAAAACAAACAACACAGTGGAGGGATGGCACAGTGGCATCCAGTCCACACTAGGCAGAACCCAACCTACACTCTATAAATTTATAGAAGCATTACAAAAAGAGCAAAGCTACTAAAAACTATGAATGGAGCAATTTGATAGCCAAATCGGTACTAAACTTAGCAAAAAAACAAATGTACGAGATGCTACAATTTAAAGTCAAACTTTTCATAAATAATAAAGGAGTACATTATGTAGAAATCATAATCAAACTGCCAAATTCCTTAAAAACTATGGCAAATTTTAAACCAACATATCAATCTTTTTTATTTAAAATAATATATCATTTTAGTACATCAATCAAAATACGATTAAACTTCCAATGCCAATAAAGACTGCTATAATAAAATTGATTATCAAATTCTTTTTTAAATGTAACCATCACCAACCAATAATTACAACACATAAACCAAACAACTCCACATAATAATCACACAATATTTACACAAAAAATATAGTATCACATTTCCCAAGCAAATGAAAATAAATAAATGAAACTTTCTGTTTTGTAGCTGCAGATCTTTATTTGTATCCACGTAATAAAAAAAAGAAATGGGAATAATATTGGGCCAGATTACAAGTTTTGGCTGTCTGACCACCATACTGCCACGTGGGCGATGCCATGAAAACCGCTGACGCGGTGGTCTCCCACCCACCTCATTACGATGCATGCAGCCTGAACCGCTGACTGCTGTTGACTGAGTGGTTCCCGCCTGTGCTGAAGCAGACTGTATTGTTGGCTATGCGTACTCCGACACAGTTGTAAACACAGTTGTACCGGGGTCCGCAGCAGTGGTTCCCCAACAGCTGTAGACCGCTGTGGTACGCTTGAAGCAAAGCACCACAACAGTGCCCTTTGGCTGGATTAAAAAACTACACAGGAGAAGGCCTTTGGCCAAGTGGACACACCTGCAAATCACATAATAAAACACACCCCATCTCAGACCATGATCCTTTGCCTCACTGTAGCACATTAAGACAGAGCAGCAAGGTTCATCACATAAGGCTTCCCTTTTTTGCCACTCTCCCATTTAACACCTCCACACACTTTTTTTTTATTTTTCAGGAATATCCCTTGGTGTTTTTTGTTAGTCATTGTCACCCACTTTCATTTCTGGTTATGTTACGCACAAAAAATAGACGTTTTTCAGAGGCTGTGTTGTCAGTCATGGTGGATGAAATCATAAGAGCAGAGTCCCAATTGTTTGGAGCCCAAATCCAACATACTCCTCTCAGAAGGAAAATAGAAATGTGGACAAGCATAGTTGACAAAGTGAATGATGTACGTACCAGCCTGCACACATAGCAGGAAATTAGGATGATGTAGCACGACCTGAGGGTGAAGGTCCGTTCCCTGGCCTCCAAGCATCACCTGGAGTCCCAAAAGACTGTCCACCCAGTGCCTCATTACATCTCTTTCCTTGGGAGAACAAGATCTATGCCACTCTGTATTCTGAGGACTTGACAGGAATAGCTGGGGGAGTGGAGTCTGGTAAGTTACACCTCACTAACTCTCACAACACTTCAATGTGCTGTATGCTCTCTTCTCAGTTTTTGCTATGCTTTTCTCTATCCACTTTCCTAGCATGCAATACTCAAAGTGTCAGAGATATTTGATTGTCAGTTTCAATGTGTATTGTTGCATATACAATCACATGTATCAATCTCCATTACATGCCACATGTTGCAATGCTGTCTGTAAGTGTATTAATATTAAATTATCATCTCAGGATCCATGATATGTGTCAATATATAAATGTGTGGGTCAGCCCAACTGCATTTTGACAATAGGTATGATACACTAACGATTTGTGATGTGTTAGGAAGCAGATCTAGAAATTAATACAGCTACCGTGCAGCCCTGTTTCTGTAACTCTAAACAAGATGCAGTAGTGTTGCTTGCCCATTCTCACTTGTCAGCAATGATACAACTGATGTTCACGTCTCATGGAGTTAACTATTTGTCAAGTATGGGGAATTAGAGATTGAAATGACTACAACTACAACTACTATGAGGGCCTGTTTCTGTAACCCTACACAAGATGCAATAGTGTTATTTGCCAATTCTCACTTATCAGCCATGTTACAACTGATGTTCACCTCTCATGCGGTTAACCATTTGTCAAGTGTGGGGAAGTAGAGATTGAAATGACTGCAACTACTATGAGGGCCTGTTTCAGTAACAGAAAACAAGATGCAACAGTGAGTTTGCCCATACTCACTTGTCAGCCATGTTACAACCGTTTTCCACCTCTCAATATACTTACAATGCTCAGACTCAGAGACATGCCTGCTTACTTAGCTTGATGTTGTCCTGGTCTCCTCAACTTAAACTACTGAGGCATGATTGACACCATAGCAAGTGTGTACCACAAATATATAGAAGGCATGAAGGTAACTCAACTGATTAGAAGTGTCAGGTGACCCATTGACTCTGGACTGCTCACTTGATGACTAATCCTAAATAAACAACCAAGTTGTGTGTTCACCTGCAATGTATATAACTAGGCCTTGCAATGGTCAAATACACATATTATTTCTACACCGTCTGGGCTTAAATGTTTGGGAGATGTCATTTCATTCCTCAATCCAAAATGCAACATATCAGCAAAGCAAATTAGCTGCTCAATTTTGCTGGATGTATTGAATGTCACCAAATGTCTTGTAAACAACTTCAATACCAAGGAAATAGATCACAATATTACTCTCTGCCAATTTTGTATTTAACTAGGTCTCTAGTTACTCTGACACAAACGATATGGATGTACACACCACACCTCCACCAATAACAATGGTCTCTATTTTTCAACAGGTCAATCTAGCACAGCACCTGGCCAGAGCTAGGCCACCGAACAGACTCCCACTCCACCCCAGGATCAAGCCCTCAGTGATGACAACACTCCTGGAGATGTGGACATGGATGTCCTTCCTGGCACATCTGGTCAGCATTAGCGGAAGGCAATACCAGGTCTTGCTGTGTCCTCAACAACCCCTCCCACTCCAGCTGCAATGCTTAAGCCAACCCCTGCCCCCCAACCTGAGTACCTAGCACAATCACTAACCTCTTGCACCCCAGTCCTAGATTCTGAGGTGACAATCACCAACCCAGTCACTTAGGACCCAGGATCCAGTGTAAGGGTGCAGCCTGGGCCAAGGGCACAGGCCCATGTGGGTAGGGTGCATGTGAAGGTAAATGGGCTCACTGAGTGAGGCCACTGGGGATACTTACACCCAGGTGACCATTGACCTAGTCTTTGGAGCCTATCAGGACACCCAAGGCGTGATTGACCAGTTACTAATGGAAATCTGTGGGATGAAGCAGCTGCAGAGGGACACACTCCAGGAGCTGAATACCCACAACGCCAACATGGGCCAACTCATTGGGGGGCTGCAGGACATCAACACCACCCTCTACAGAGCTTTTCCACCACCATCTACCCCTTCCTGTGGACCAACTACATCTGGGCCATCTACATTTGTGGCAGCCAGAGAAAGGGACACCCTGTCAGATGCAGACACATCTGCAGACTCCTCTGTCTCAGCAGCAGTGGATCCTCCTCCCCCGCAGGAGGGGACATTCATCCAAAAATCCAGGAGGTATGGATGGCAAAACACCCACCACCACCAGTGAGATTACTCCTTCCTAATTTCCTCAAATACGTGCAACACATTCAAATTGTGGACTATTTCTGGACACTTTTCCATTTCTGATAGGAATAGTATTTTAATTTTTGGACTTCAGACAATTTGGCATCTACAACTATGGTCTCATTCACCATGACTGACATCTTTACTTTTGGATTTCCTTGCTTGGTTTTGCACAGTGGTTGTTTTCTCCTTGTTCATTGCAATAAATGCACTACTCACAAACTCATTGCCTCCTGTAGTATTTTTCACATTTAGCAATGTATATATGTACTCCCATGTCAACATTACAATGCCAAATCAAGCTACTTGTGTAAGAATGGATATGTCGAATGTATACAATGTTTACCTCAGGATCACAAGCATGTCACACCAACACATACATACAAGTGTCTGGTCTTAGTTCCAATCATAGCCGGACATGATGTCAGAAACATAGCAAATCACACATGACTCAAATCTTCTGTGTTAGTGATAAGATTTTTCAGATGTAGACCATAACAACAAGGAAGGAGGAGATTCATCAGACAATTTCATATTGAATTTTCAAAATAAAATTATTCCATGTCATCAGCTGGAGACATATCACCTACCTCACAAAAGGAATGCCATATCATTTAAACTAACAAACAGACACCCAGGCAGCACAACAGCTTCTGATCACCAATCAAGTGTTGCACCATCTGATGGAATGTCCTAAACAAATAAGCACTTTGGCCTACGATGAGGAGACACGTCAACAGCTACATACAGTTTATACACAATGAGGAATTAGCCAAAGCGAAGGGAGACTAGCATGATGTGGGCTCACAACATTTTGTTGGAGCACATGAAGGCACACATATTGCATTAGTACCACCGCATGACAAGGAGCAAGTCCAAAGGATTCCTCATTACTTCCATCCTATCGCTGTGTCAGCTGTCTTGGTAAAGCTTTTACAACCCAAAGTCTGTGAAAGACATTCCCGGGAACAATCCATGTCCATTTCGCACATCCAAACAGTATCATATACCTGATAATGTCGCAACTCTGAAATATCCAAATGAAGCTGACAGGGTGAAGGTACCTAAAACAGACCAAACTCAAGGAATCAGCCATTAAACCATACATATGACACAAATCACATTGTCAACTTCTGGAGTGCACAGTCCATGACAAAAGTCTAAGCTAAACAAAGCAACACCAACAAAGTGAGCATGTATAAAAACCTTGTTTCACAAACACCTTTCAGCAGATTTTCCCAGAGCTTTAGATTCCTAATATGTTCCCTAACATCCTCCTCACATCATCACAGCAAGATTTGCTTTAATAGTCAGAGTCATGACATATCACAACATACATACACGAAGAAATTGTCGATGAGATCTTGACACAAGTCAGCTCCTACCTCTTCATCACTTTCATCATCATTTGGCATTTCAGGATCCTTGCCCAGTGGCACCTCATGGTCTTCATCCTCTGCGATATAAGCGATGTTCCGTTGCAGGGTGATGTTATGGAGTATGCAGCAGGTCACAGTGATTTGACACACCTTCATGGATGAGTAGAGGAGCGCTCCCTAGTCTTGTCCAGACATCTGAATCTGGCCATCAGGAGACCAAAAACCCAATCCACAGGCTGCTGTGCTCTTCCATGGGATTTCTTTAAGCGGTCTTCCCCTGGCATAGTTGGATTCGTCAGCGGAGCAAACAACCATGGACGGTTAGGGTATGCTTAGTCTCCTAGATGGAAGACAGACAAAAGTGTAACAATAAGTTACACATTTTCTGATGATACACCCTGACATCACCCACACAAAGTTAGGACACATCATACTTACCAACAAGCCAGGCTCTCTCCAGTAGTAGTTGTGACATCACCTGGGGTATGTTGCTGTTCCACAGTACGGAGGCATCATGGGCTGATCCTGGGAACTGCGTACAGAAGTTTGAGATGTACAAATCAGGCAAACAGACAACTTGCACATTGATAGAATGGAATTGTTTCCAATTATGGTACACTTGTTCCTTGGCTTGTGGTGGCACTAAAACAATATGGGTGCCATCAATGGTTCTAACCACATGTGGGATGCAAATAAATCCATAGAAATACACCTTCATATTGACTAAATCCTCATTTCTCTGGAACTGGGTGTAGCTGTCAATGTGATTCATCATTGCTGAAAGCACATCTTGTAGTACACCACTGAACATTGGCTGTGAAATACCAGCAGATATAGCCACAGTGTACTGGAAAGAACCTGTGGCCAGAAAATTAAATACTGCCATAAGTCTCACAATAGGAAGAATACATTTGGGATTAGGGTTTTGAGGAAGGAGGTCAGGCTCCAAATAATGACAAATCCTGCAGGTTTTGCCTATTTAAACAAAACTTCTTGATGACATGCCTTTCTTTCAAGGTTTGAAGGTCTGGAAATGGGTGGTACACTGAAGTCTGACATCTCCTCCCTCTTGCAGGGTACCTATGTGTGGGGTGGAGACAATGTAGAACAATGATCGCAGTGTCCAGAGAAACATATATATTTAGTTAGCCAACAGCAATGTGACAAGACATTACTGGTTCAGAAAACATTAAACATAATTCCCATTGTGCCCTTCACATGTGTCTGTAACATAAATGTGGACATTAGACAATCAAAAATGTGATATTATCTCAATAATATGTTTAGGTCAAAAACCGTCAACTGCGGTGTAGTGTGCACAGCGCACATTTTGCCTTTATGCACAGTAATGCACTACAAAGATGATTTGTGTTCTGGAAATTACATGGTAATGGGGTAGTCCAAATATAAACATGTTAGCCTTCATTTGGTGTGGTGATGACACACATAACAGTCACCAATATTGTAGTTGCAACCCCTAAAATGGAAATGCCTGGCCTCGCATATAGGACATTTGGAAGGTACCACCGCTGGCGGAAGTCAGCTGCGCAGTGGACAGTTTCATCCACAGCCGACACACAACCTTCAAAGGTGTTTTGGCAATTAGGAATGCAATCTATGAATGGCATTATCACCTGCACCAAGCAGGCTTGTATATGTTCAAATGTCTATATGAAGTCTTATGCTATATGAATTTGGAGTACCTATCTCCTAAAACGTTGTCCCTCAATGTTTCATGGCTACTTTTCTATGCAACATGTGATACATAACTAAACTACCCCAGTACAGTTTTCATTAGACTTTTCAGGTAGTGGACATATGATGAAGTTTCAAGTCGTCGACATGGATTGCATAACGGAGGCTGAGACAAAGGTCTCAGGGGTGGAAGACACCATACCCATGCTCCAAAATAAAGTCGCCTCCCTGGAGCAACAAACCAAGGGCCTGGCCTTGTGGGTCGAAGACGCAGAAGTGCGGGCGAGACAAAGCAACCTCCGTTTTGTGAGCTTCCCCAAGAACTGCGAGGGGGATGACATCTGAAAGTTTCCCACATGATGGCTCATCTCCTGGATCCCAGAAAATGCACACTCTGCGTGTTTTGTGCTCGAATGCTCACAGGGCCCTGCAGCAGCAACCTCCACCTGGAGCTAGACCATGTTCCATGATTGCATGAGTCCATAATTTTCACGACCAGTATATCATCTTGCAGCAGGCAAGGCTTAGATCGGACCTATGTTATGATTCCCATCCAATCATGATCTTCCCGGATTACACAAAAATGGTCTAGCAGCAGCATCAGTCCTTTACTGCCACAAAAGCCAAGCTCCGTGACCGCAAAATTCCATATATGCTACTATACCCACCTACCAGCGGGTGGTCCTGAACTCCTGTACCATCTTCTTCGACACCCCGGAGGAAATTGTCACATGGACTGGTGAACAACGGACCTTGAAATCCCACACTCCAAAGAAATTCTGACTCTTCGATGGGAGAATTCAGCAGTTCACAGTCAAAACCTGCAGATAAATGAAGACAACGCTCCAGATCCATGTGGCGCTCCAAAAATACCAATAACCCTGGAAATACGCTGCCCAAAAAGAGGTGACACTCACAGTCCTGCAGACTGATCTCCCTGGGAGTGCAGCCCTGGTTCCCTTAATACAAATATGATTGCATTCAGGACAAGCAAGGGCCAATTGCCTTGGAGTGCTCTGGACCCTCACAGAACTTGGGACACTATGGGGACTTTGGGGTCCATTGGAGAGACCATACTCTGCCTCCCCATTGGTGGTGGGGTGCGGCACTTCCCGCAATAGATACTTCAGTTGTTTTGAGGTATTGGGGTGGGATGGGAGGAGGTGGGGCAGTTACAGAGGTTTTTGTTTGTAGTTTTAAGACACAAGTTCACTGCGTAGGTTTAGGGTCACTGAAATTGCGCTGCCTTGAACGTCCTGTGATCGCGGTTCAATTCCATATAGCACGATGGGGGCAGATATTGTAGCACACTCCGCCGGGCAGTTATATGTGGTGAGCTGAAACACAAGGGGCATGTTGAACAAAATTAAGCGAGGCACAGTGCTTCGTCAGGCCAAGCATATTGGTGCAGATGTCCTCCTATTGCAAGAGACACACATGCAAAGCACAATTACTCCCTGTCTGCTCAGATACGGGTAAGTACACACATTCCATGCAGGCTTTATGTGGGGCTCACGGGGAGGAGCTATCCTGATACACCGAAGGGTTGCGCTTACGCTGATGCAAAAGTGGGTGGACATCCATGGTAGATACAAATTTGTGCATGGGATTGTCGCCGGGGGACATAGAGGTGCCAATTACGATCCTGGAAAAAATGTCCCCGTACGACTCGTATCCGGTCTTTTTACCGTACGAATCGTCCAAGTGCCGTACAAACTGCCAAGTACGATTCGCATGGGAAAAAATCCATACGAATCGCATTGGGAATAATTCCCCACACGTCCTCGGGTCGGAAAATGTGCCGACACGTCCCCGGACGATTTACCGTACAAATGTGAAAAGTGAAGTCCGACCGCGGAAGTACGATCCATCCCGTGCGTCCGATGTTACAACCGGATGGAAAAAACACCGTCCGCACCGAACTCCTATAGCAACCATGGAGACATGTGCCCGCATACGCGCCCAACACCCCCCCAGCCCCGTATGTACGTGCCCAACCCCCCCCAGCCCTCGTATGTATGTGCCGAACCCCCACCCGTGCATGTACACCCCCGTACGTACGGACCGTACACCCACCCGTGTATGTATACCCGTGTATGTATGAGTCAAACCCCCACCCATGCATAAACACCCGTGTACGTACGAGTCGAACCCCCACCCGTGTACGTACACCCGTGTACGTGCGGCCCGTAACCCCACCCGTGTATGTACACCCGTGTACATACGAGTCGAACCCCCACCCGTGTATGAACACCCGTGTACGTACGAGTCGAACCCCCACCCGTGTATGAACACTCGTGTACGTACGAGTCGAACCCCCACCCATGTATGAGCACCCGTGTACGTACGAGTCGAACCCCCACCCGTGTATGAACACTCGTGTACGTACGAGTCGAACCCCCACCCGTGTATGAACACCCGTGTACGTACGAGTCGAATCCCCACCCGTGTATGCACACCCGTGTACGTACGAGTCGAACCCCCACCCGTGTATGTACACCCCCGTACGTACGCCCCGTACCCCCACCCGCGTATGTATGCAGCGTACCCCCACCCCAACCGTGTATGTACGGACCGTACCCCCACCCGTGTATGTATGGAGCGTACCCCCACCCCAACCGTGTATGTACGGACCGTACCCCCACCCGCGTATGTATGGAGCGTACCCCGACCCCAACAGTCTAAGTACGGAGTGCACCCCAGGCCCCAACACCAGCACCTTCACCCAACATCGCGCATGTACGAGTCGTACCAAGCCAGAGACAAGGACAGCACTGTACAACAAAATGGCCGATGTACACACCGTACACACGCTAAAAACACACGTACACAACCAGGACAAAGCAAAACAATACAAGAAGACTCCATTCGAATCGCACAAAGCCATAAAACATGTCCAACAAGCACAAATACAACACATTCACTGACCTGCAACTGCCAAACTCCCAAACAGAGGCCCAAAACACAACCACTCCTTATAACACACCCACACAAAGTTCAAACACAGCCACACCCACCAATTGACCAATAAAAAGGCCCAACACACACAAACCATGATCCTTTGCAACAGACCCACTGCTGCCAGACCACACCGAGAAACAACTGCACCATACTACAACCTCCACTACACCTTACACCTGCACACCTTCACACAACCACCTTCACAAACACCCCCTCATCACATTCACACACACACCTGCACAACCACACCCACACACCCACAACCATCCACACCCACACCCCCCACAACCATCCACACCCACACCCCTCACCATGCCCACTAACAAGAATCCAAAGTTCACTAGCCAAGAGTTGGAGGTCCTTGTCGACGAAATCCTCAGAGTCGAGCCACACCTCTTTGGAACATTGGTCAGACAGACCAGCATTTCCGAAAAAACAGCCATGTGGCAGAGGGTTGTCGATGCTGTGAATGCTGTTGCGGCCACCAGAAGGACCAGGCATGAATGCCAAGCCAGGTGGTACGATCTGCGGAGGACGGTCTGCCGCAAAATGACCGACGACCACAACAAGGCCAACATCACTGGAGGAGGGCCGCCCCGCAGACGCGTACAATACCATCCCTGGGAGGAGAAGGTGATAGCCATACTGCCGGTGGTGGCAGTGGAGGGAGTAGAAGGACTCCGAGAGCCTGGTGAGTACACAAACAACTCACCTCACATGGGGGGAACGTCATCCACAACCAAACTCACAATCATGCACACAACCACCCCAAAGCTATCGCATGACTCCACCACACTCCATAAACACACACATGCCACTAGCGCCACCATGCCCCATGCACCCAGCTGGACTATGCCAAGTCACAGGCCACAGAAAACACCAACACAAGACACGGTAACCCGGATGGCGGGAGTGTGGGCCTCAAAAATCACATAGTGCAACTCAGAAGCAGACAACAATGCCCTCTGCCCATATGGCCTAGGTCACAGCCAGACAAACAGTGTGCCCCCACACAGGAAAGACTTGCCTGCAAATGGCGGACGCCTTGCATTAAGACATGGGGTTGAAGGCACCGTTTTGCACATGACAGCAGCCAATGAACAGCCAACACTGTGAAAGAGTGGCAGCACACACCACCACTGCAGCAGCGCAGACACAGACACAACACTGAATGGGTGCCTGGAGAACAGAAACAAACTCACATAAACAAGCCAAGGGCCATTCAATTATCTGCAACAAGTGTGTGCCTAGGAAGCTGGGCTGAGGTGACAGAGGGTGACACACAGAGGGAGAGAGAGGGCGAGAGAGAGGGAGGGAGACACAGGGAGACGGACAGAGGGAGGAGGCTGACACAGGGAGGGAGGGAGAGGGGGACAGAGAGGGAGTGAGAAAGGGATACACAGGGAGACCAATTCAGCCTTGGGTGGCGTGGGAATGTCTGCTCGTCAGCAGGTGGACTGCGTGCATGTAGACAAGGGTGGCCAGTGCCTGAATCCCCCTCTCTTCTCCATGGCAAAACACTGGGCCATGTCTCAACCTGTGCACGAGCACAATGACAGCTACCTGCATTATATAAGTGTGTGGAACAACTCCATGTGCCCACGTACAGTGCAACACGGAGGGCGCCAATGCATGGCTCGCCACACCTGCTCACTCCACAGCTGACTGAAGTCACAATTGACGCAGCAAGTAAGACTGTGTCACACATAGGTAAAGTCTCAAAAGCTGTGGACAAGGGACATACTCATGCACAAGTGCACTGTGAGTGGAATGCAAGACATATCCAAATACCCAGAGGAAATGTGCAAACTTTGAAACTAATTAAACATGGATGTTGCATGGAACAATAATAACATTGTCTCTCACACACACAGGTCAACGTCGTGGATCACCCCCCAACACTGGGGGGGAAGACTCAAAGGACCCGGCTCTGCGGGATGACGATACCACCGGCAGTGATGACTCTCACCACTCTGTGGACGACCCCGACCAACCTGGCCCCTCTGGTGTCCAACCACCTGCAGCACCTGCGTCAGGTACAACTGGGCCAACCACCACTCCCACTCCTGCCACATCCCAGGAGACACCCAGGATACCTGCCCCACCACCACAACGCAGCCAGGCTGACCAGGAGGAACACGGTGTACCGGGCACCCAGGAGGAGGCAGGCGACAACGCAAATGCCACCCTTAGGGGTCCCGGAGACCCGATGTGCCGACAAGGGCAGGCCAGGTGCAAGTGGGCAGGGGTGGTGGGAGTGGAGGACGGCGGAGGCGCGAGCCTGACCAGTTGGCTGCGGAACCGGTATATTCCCATGTAAGGAACATCCTGGACACATACCGGCAGGACACCACGGGCATGAGCCAGGTTGTGTCCACCCTCAACGAGATGAAGGAGACCCTCGAGGAGATCAAGACCCAGCAGGCCCAGCAACATGCGGAGCAACATGCATGTCAACTGCGACACCAAGGGCGGATGGAGGACAGACAGGCTGAGCTCGTGACGGTGCTCACGGGAATTGACCGTTCACTCCGTCGGATGGCCGACAACATGGGCAACCCTCCCTGTGCCACCAGGCGAAGAACATCACCACCCACAGGGAGGGATCAGGAGGAGGAGGATACATCCGACGGAGCATCCCAAACATCGTCACGGCCTGCTTCTGAGGGTTCCCGCAGGAGGGCGGGTCGTCCACGGAAAAGACGGTGAGGGTCGGTGCAACAGCACCATCTCCCAGGACACCTGGCCTGGCACCTGGCCCACTGGCCCGACAGCAGCACATCAGCAAATGACATTCTCTGCCACATGGACTTGCTGGTCACTGTCTGACCAATGTTGACAAAGACTGTGGCATGGACTCTGATGATTTCCAATGGCAAGGACACCAACTCCCCCAGTGAACTTTGGATTCCACACACCCGGAAAGCCCCTCTTGTCATACCCCCCCCAACACGTACCCCAACACAAATAAAAACTTACACGATAAAGAGATGATGCCTACATTTTGCATTATTACCTTACATGTGTCTTGTAAAGTCTAACCATGTCTGAGTTCTCATATGACTTCAACCATCCACACCCTGGGGCCTGAGTCTGGCACAGGACACACATGGGTCACAATGTATTAGGCAAGACAGACATGGAGCACTATACACACCCGTGATGGGCCCAACCAGCTGAGGGGGTGACCGCACAACCGTGCCGACAGACATATTGAGTACAGCAACAGTCATGCGCAGAGGTCAGGGATCATGTGGAGTGTCCTGGGGGGCACCCAGGTAAGTGTAGACAGGTGGCAGAACCATGTCCTGCAAGCTTGAGTCAGGTGGATGCAGAGAATGGTGGCCTGGCCAACGTTGGATGCATGGGGATGGCACATGTCACAATACCCACACAGTCATGGACATCATGCACAATACAGAGTCTAATACCACACAAACAGCTTGCATTTTGCTTCTCTACACATAGACACATAGCCACTATCACTGAAAACCATGCCAGACATGCCGTATGCACCGTGGCAACACACCGGCATTGACTGAGAAGAGGCACCTTGGAGGCATAGGGACACCTTTATTAGTCATGTATTCCGGAATGCAGAGGCAACTCGGAGTACACATACACAGGTCATGTGGATTAACATGTGGGTCCAACACTGGCACCCCCCTTCTGCACCACAGATGCGTGATATCCATGGAACTGGCACACAAGTGTTGGTTAACAGCTAAACACCCCTGCTGCTCACGGAGAGGCTGCCATACACCATTGATCCTCTGATGTGGAAGTCCCACACCATGTCAAGCCAATGCAAACGGTATGTGTCCGAGGGCAGTGTTACACACATTGATGCATTCATCACAATCCACTATCCCATTACAGATGACTGTCAACAAGTCTGACCATCCATTCAGGTTTATCCAGCTACATGTAATGTGTCCCATGGTGATGCGACATGTCTGCAGAGGAACCAAACATCGACAGGGGCAGTGTGCACACATCGTAAACAACTGCCACACCCAATACACCCCTGATGCATCCCTTACCCTAAGAAGACTTCCAAACTTGTCCGTGCGTGTAACGCTGAGTCAGCACACGATAACGTGTCCATGAGGAATAGCAGTGCCACAACAATGCAGCCAGCAGACGGCATGCGCAAGTACCTGGGGATGAGAGACACACAAGAAGTCAGCCACAAAAAGCACAGCCACTTGCATGTGCATGTACTCGACACATGTAAGGATGACAACATGCTAGGTCACAATTATGACTGGGGAAATACACTCATCACTGGCACCATCACTCGAGTGACACATCCACACACACCTCTGACTCACGTGGCATACATGCAGATGGACACACACATCGCAACACATGCCACACGGGGACCAATGCGTGCACACTCAGACACTGGTACTCACCACTAAGCAAAGAAGTTGCGTATGAGCCGACTCCGGATGTCCTCTTGCGGAACCACATCGTCCACATCACTAGCCCCATTGCCAAGCCCTTCGTCCTCCACGGGTGGATGGTCCTGATCATCTTGATCCAGGATGAGTGGCACAGCTTTCTCAACTGCCATGTTGTGCAGCATGCAGCAGACCATGAAGATTTTGCAGACCTTCAACGGGGCATATGGGAGGGCGCCGCCGGTCTTGTGTAGGCACCTGAATCGGCTCTTCAGGAGGCCAAATGTCCTCTCTATCACTCGCCTTGTCCGGCCATGGGCGGTGTTGTAGCGGAGTTGGGCCGGCGTGCTGGGGTTGTGGAGAGGTGTGATCAGCCATGGCATGTTGGGATAGCCAGCGTCCCCTACATGGAAACCAAATGGACATAAGTAGGACAGGAGAAGCGGTCGGGCTGGAAGTCTACGCTAAATACAGGACAGACAGAGTGTACCCACCAACAACACATGCTCGTTCGTTGCGCAGCTGCGTCATCATTTCAGGCACCCTGCTACGCCTCATGATGTAGGCATCGTGTGCTGATCCTGGAAAACGAGTACAGACATGTGAAATCACCATGTTGGACAGACACACCACAAGGGCATTGATGGAGTGGTAGTGCTTGCGATTCCTGTACGCTACCTCCTGTGCCTGTGGTGGTACCAAAGCCACATGTGTTCCATCTATGGACCCAATGACATGGGGCATCCCTCCCAGAGCATAGAATCCACGCTTGACACCAGTCAACAGTTCAGGAGTTGGGAAATGGATGAACTCATCCAGGTGAAGCAACATGGCCTCTAAAAAATCATGCAACACATGGCTGAACATGCTCTGGGACATGCCACCAACATGAGCTATGGTATATTGAAAGGTACCCGTGGCAAGAAAATGTAGGGCTGCCATTACCTTCAGCTTTGGTGTCAGTGCCGTAGGATACCTGTGCAGCGGTTGCAGGTGTGGTGCCAGCCTTGCTGTCAACTCTACAATCAACGGTTGGGGGAAGCGGTAGCAGCGTATACAGTCATTCTCCCGCATGTCAGCCAAGTCCGGAATTGGTCGGGGAAGAGGCGGCGCTCTGCAGTAATTTGGAAGTGACAAGGAAGAGTGAGTGCACTATAAGCGCCATGAAACCGCATGGTATAAGTGCGCTCAATAAATGTTTTTAAATTCAAATTCAAAATTCAAATTCAAATTCAAATTCACTACAACAACCATTTATATGTACTGAGCACATGTTAATCTGTCAATACACATATGCTACATAGGGAGTCAGGTATGTGCTACATGCCCTGGACACGTATGGCTCTTCAGGAGGCCAAATGTCCTCTCTATCACTCGCCTTGTCCGGCCATGGGCGGTGTTGTAGCGGAGTTGGGCCGGCGTGCTGGGGTTGCGGAGAGGTGTGATCAGCCATGGCATGTTGGGATAGCCAGCGTCCCCTACATGGAAACCAAATGGACATAAGTAGGACAGGAGAAGCGGTCGGGCTGGAAGTCTACGCTAAATACAGGACAGACAGAGTGTACCCACCAACAACACATGCTCGTTCGTTGCGCAGCTGCGTCATCATTTCAGGCACCCTGCTACGCCTCATGATGTAGGCATCGTGTGCTGATCCTGGAAAACGAGTACAGACATGTGAAATCACCATGTTGGACAGACACACCACAAGGGCATTGATGGAGTGGTAGTGCTTGCGATTCCTGTACGCTACCTCCTGTGCCTGTGGTGGTACCAAAGCCACATGTGTTCCATCTATGGACCCAATGACATGGGGCATCCCTCCCAGGGCATAGAATCCACGCTTGACACCAGTCAACAGTTCAGGAGTTGGGAAATGGATGAACTCATCCAGGTGAAGCAACATGGCCTCTAAAAAATCATGCAGCACACGGCTGAACATGCTCTGGGACATGCCACCAACATGAGCTATGGTATATTGAAAGGTACCCGTGGCAAGAAAATGTAGGGCTGCCATTACCTTCAGCTTTGGTGTCAGTGCCGTAGGATACCTGTGCAGCGGTTGCAGGTGTGGTGCCAGCCTTGCTGTCAACTCTACAATCAACGGTTGGGGGAAGCGGTAGCAGCGTATACAGTCATTCTCCCGCATGTCAGCCAAGTCCGGAATTGGTCGGGGAAGAGGCGGCGCTCTGCAGTAATTTGGAAGTGACAAGGAAGAGTGAGTGCACTATAAGCGCCATGAAACCGCATGGTATAAGTGCGCTCAATAAATGTTTTTAAATTCAAATTCAAAATTCAAATTCAAATTCAAATTCAAATTCACTACAACAACCATTTATATGTACTGAGCACATGTTAATCTGTCAATACACATATGCTACATAGGGAGTCAGGTATGTGCTACATGCCCTGGACACGTATGGCTCTTCAGAAGGCCAAATGTCCTCTCTATCACTCGCCTTGTCCGGCCATGGGCGGTGTTGTAGCGGAGTTGGGCCGGCGTGCTGGGGTTGCGGAGAGGTGTGATCAGCCATGGCATGTTGGGATAGCCAGCGTCCCCTACATGGAAACCAAATGGACATAAGTAGGACAGGAGAAGCGGTCGGGCTGGAAGTCTACGCTAAATACAGGACAGACAGAGTGTACCCACCAACAACACATGCTCGTTCGTTGCGCAGCTGCGTCATCATTTCAGGCACCCTGCTACGCCTCATGATGTAGGCATCGTGTGCTGATCCTGGAAAACGAGCACAGACATGTGAAATCACCATGTTGGACAGACACACCACAAGGGCATTGATGGAGTGGTAGTGCTTGCGATTCCTGTACGCTACCTCCTGTGCCTGTGGTGGTACCAAAGCCACATGTGTTCCATCTATGGACCCAATGACATGGGGCATCCCTCCCAGGGCATAGAATCCATGCTTGACACCAGTCAACAGTTCAGGAGTTGGGAAATGGATGAACTCATCCAGGTGAAGCAACATGGCCTCTAAAAAATCATGCAGCACACGGCTGAACATGCTCTGGGACATGTCACCAACATGAGCTATGGTATATTGAAAGGTACCCATGGCAAGAAAATGTAGGGCTGCCATTACCTTCAGCTTGGGTGTCAGTGCCGTAGGAAACCTGTGCAGCGGTTGCAGGTGTGGTGCCAGCCTTGCCGTCAACTCTACAATCAACGGTTGGGGGAAGCGGTAGCAGCGTATACAGTCATTCTCCCGCATGTCAGCCAAGTCCGGAATTGTTCGGGGAAGAGGCGGCGCTCTGCAGTAATTTGGAAGTGACAAGGAAGAGTGAGTGCACTACAACAACCATTTATATGTACTGAGCACATGTTAATCTGTCAATACACATATGCTACATAAGGAGTCAGGTATGTGCTACATGCCCTGGACACGTATGGCTGCCAGGTGACACTCCTACCAAGACCCATCTACACACGGAGATTGTGAACCTCCACATCCCATGGCATAGGACTAGCTGTGTCCCAGTGTAAGTGAACAGCCAGACGCAATACAGGAGTGACATACATCAACATATCAGCAGAAGTAGGATGTTGATTGCAGAGACAGGTAGCGGAACACTAGAGCCACAGGTCACATGACATTACACTAGGACAGCCCACACGCCTTGCCATGAAGGTGTACATGTCATCACTGACCACACATACATTGAGAGGATGCAGACAGGTCCTTGTTACGCTACTCCGTGTCCCATGCATACATACACACCTTACATCCGATACCACATGTGGCCTGGTGTGCGTAACAGTGTGCCATGCCCATCTACACACAGACACATGTTGGTTGCAGCAACAGCAGATGCTTTTGAGGGAACACCAACATCAAGCTAATGTGAACACACCACACATACATGACATAGTCACATCGTGCACCGTGGGTAGTCACATGTCTGGTGTGGTAACCCCTGTAGCGGGCATCAGGGGACACTTGCGTGTGTTGTTGACTGTGCCATGCCAGTGACGCTCATCTCAAGTGTGCTGTACGACATGCACACATGTCAAAGGAGTGAAGGGCATGTCTGGCACATATAGCACCATCACACATAACATCTGTACACTTCTCATCATACATCTATTGCCTTCACAACTCAGGAGTAATATGCCACCTCACAGCCTTTCACACCTGTGCCCCACACATGTAGTACTGGCCAGACAATGCCTTGATGTCCATCCATGGACAAGTATGTCAGCTCTATTCCTTTCTGTGTGCTGCCTGTCACCACTGTTATGTGTGTAAGGCAGCGTACATTCGCCCTGAGGGCGTGTGTACATTCCCCATCACTATGGGAGTGCTGCCGTAGGCCTACCCATAGTGATAGTGAGCGTACGCGCGGGTGTACGGTCCGTATCACTATGGGTACGCATACGCGAGCACTCCCATGGTGATAGTGAGCGTACGCGCGGATGTACGGGCCGTATCACTATGGGTACGCATACGCGAGCACACCCATGATGATAGTGAGCGCACGCGCGGATGTACGGTCCGTATCACTATGGGTACGCATACGCAAGCACACCCATGGTGATAGTGAGCGTACGCGCGGATGTACGGGCCGTATCACTATGGGTACGCATACGCGAGCACACCCATGGTGATAGTGAGTGTACGCGCGGATGTACGGGCCGTATCACTATGGGTACGCATACGCGAGCACACCCATAGTGATAGTGAGCGTACGCGCGGATGTACGGTCCGTATCACTATGGGTACGCATACGCGAGCACGCCCATGGTGATAGTGAGCGTACGCGCGGATGTACGGTCCGTATCACTATGGGTACGCATACGCGAGCACACCCATAGTTATAGTGAGCGTACGCGCGGATGTACGGTCCGTATCACTATGGGTACGCATACGCGAGCACACCCATGGTGATAGTGAGCGTACGCGCGTATGTACGGTCCGTATCACTATGGGTACGCATACGCAAGCACACCCATGGTGATAGTGAATGTACGCGCGGATGTACCGGCCGTATCACCATGGGTACGCATACGTGAGCACACCCATGGTGATGGTGACCATACGCGCGGATGTACGGGCCGTATCACTATGGGTACGCATACGCGAGCACACCCATAGTGATAGTGAGCGTACGCGCGGATGTACGGTCCGTATCACTATGGGTACGCATACGCGAGCACGGCCATGGAGATAGTGAGCGTACGCGCGGGTGTACGGTCCGTATCACTATGGGTACGCTACGCGAGCACACCCATTAGTTATAGTGAGCGTACGCGCGGATGTACGGTCCGTATCACTATGGGTACGCATACGCGAGCACACCCATGGTGATAGTGAGCGTATGCACGAATGTACGGTCCGTATCACTATGGGTACGCATACGCGAGCACACCCGTGGTGATAGTGAACGTACGCGCGGATGTACCGGCCGTATCACTATGGGTACGCATACGCGAGCACACCCATGGTGATAGTGAGCGTACGCGCAGATGTACGGTCCCTTTTTTGTGACTGTCACTTCTGGCATTGTGTCCAGGTGTGACACACATGCATTGTACTGTAGAGTGGGTCCCAGGGGGGGGATGCCTGATGTCTCCCAGCCAGAACATGCTGTGGTGCATGTCTGCTGTCCTCACTTGCATTGTGTTCACAGTGACAATCACTGCATGGTGCATGCCACATTCTGCCTCTCTAATCCTCCTGGGAATGTTGTTTCTACAGTCCTCATGTGATTCTGTGTTCACCCCAGTGTGACAGGTGACTGCACCCACAGATGTGTGTTTGTGTCGTGCAGCTGTGCTGAGAGTGTCCACATGATGTGTTTGTACCCTGGACATCGGTGTGTGTGTAAGTCCCCTGTCATGTGGGTGGGTGCATATGTGGAGGGTAGCACCCCAGCTGCATGAGGGATGGGTATACCCTGGCCATCTGCTGTGAGCAGGGAACAGTGATGTGTGTCTGCCGTGATGAGCCATCCCCACACCTGTTACCCCACCCAGTCTAGTGGCACATGTGCAGAGTGAGGTTTGTAGCTGCAGTTGCCAATGGCAGGTGAATGTCCTGTGCCTGTGTGTGTCTGTGTACTCTGCTGAGGTAGCGTCAGTGGCCTGTGGCATGTGACTGCTCTGAGGTGCTGCACATAATCCTGGTGTAGCTTGTGATGCACAGTGTGAGCCTGGATCATTGATTGTGTCGTTGCCCTCATTCCACCTGTGTACTTTCAATGGCACGTACTGCTTTTGCCCTTCCCCAGAAGACAATGTCCCTATGACAAAGGTGCAATGCATTGGCTGCATACTATGCCTTGTTGTAACCAGCAAATTTGTTCAAATATGTGTCTCTGTGACATGTGCCAGGAGTATTGATGTAGTGTCACTTGTTCATCCTCACAGGTAGGCGCCTCTGCCAAGAAGCAGATCTGGATGAACGCCGTCAGTGCCGTGAGGAGGACGGAGGGTCTCAAGCGGCGCCTGGCCCAGGTGAGAAACCGCTGGCAGGATATCCGGTGCTGGACGCGGAGGATCGCACGGGTCCTGCTGGGGGACTCACCAGAGACCCATAAGAACCGTGGGTGCCGCCGTCTGACCCACATCCACAAGCGTGTGCTGGCGGTGGTCTTTCCAGACTTGGACAGGCGCTTACGGGAGAAGCAGCAGCAGGAAGGGGGTAGGTACATGTGTGTTTGTTGTGTGTCACCAGCATTTGTAAGTGCGCAGTTGCATGGATACACTGCCAGGGTTTAAATGTGCTGTGCAGATCCTGTTACCCACAGTATAGCGGTGCTCTCCTGCCTCCCTTCCCCTCCTTGCAATGTGTTCCCTGGTCTGTGTGTAGTCACTCCTTCACAGGGTTATCTAGGCTGGCAGTTTATCCACGTGAACAATGCCTGTAGCATCATGTGTGGGGGGGGTGTGTAACAGGTTTTGGGACCTTGCCTGTGCCCTGTCCAGTTGAGTACTTGTGGGTTCCATGTCAGTTGGCACTGATGCTGAGTCCAGACATGGGAGTTAGTCTCTCAAGTGTAATGCCTTACAGCACGCATGTCCTATGTTGTGGCCTGTGACATGATGTGCATGAGTGTGCGATACGCATAGTGCAGGGATGGTGGCGTGTGTTGCAGTCAATCCCATTCAGGACCATGGAGTTGTGTGGCCACTACTGTCCCCTGGGGCATATTTTCCTAGGTGTCATGTGTGTCATCACAAAATGTGGACACTCGCAGTGTCTACAGCATAGGTTGGGTTGTGCTCTGTGCCATTGTCCCCTGGCACCATGTATATTGACGTAAAATGCAGTACAAGTGTCCACTATACAGCCTGACCTCATTTTCCTTGTTCATACTCACGGTGGCCAGTGCCTGTGTGTCTTGTTACAATCATCTGATGATGCCCATTTGTACATGATTATTTGGACAGGCGCACCTTGGGTATTTTGGGTCCAATCTAGATTTTTTCCAGCCCATGTGTATTTCACCCAGACTAAGAGATGTAAGTGCTTCCTGTGTCTCACCAAATTGTCTCATGTAGGCGGTGGTTGGTGCGGGCAAGGCCTACATGTCAAAACATGAACTCTCCTTGCTAGGTCTGGCCAGTGTGTGATGTTTGTCTGGACATACACTCAAGGTGCAGTGAGCCAGTCATGGTGGGCATGTTTTCAGTATTACCTATGCAGCATGTGCCTCAAGTTCATGGATATGGCCCCTGCTCAACCCTATTTTCGCCAACGCTGTGTGGTGCAGATGCTGTGCTGGATTGTCCCCAGAGCCTGGCTCCTCTGTCAAAATCCATTTCATGTAATTTGCAATTGTGTCATGCTCTCCATAGTTTTTCAGTGGCATGGTGGGTCAACCAACTGTGTGTTGCAGGGCCTACATATGTACCTTGTATTGTAGATGTTACTCATCTTTCTTTTCAGGCTATGCACTGTAACCTATGTAGATTGTACTCATGTGACATATGTATACAGGTGTATGATTAATTCCTGTCTCTTCACCTTGCCCACAGCATCGTCGAGGGACACGGATGAAGACATCAGCACAGACCGTGCGGAGGGACCGAGCACCAGTGCCAGCAGTGACATCTTGGCTGGCACATCGAGTGGAACTGAGGCGGAGGGGAGTGAGGCGGAGGACCTGTCCAGTGCCACCACAGAATATGAAGCTGACGGGTCCGAGGCTGAGCTCTCCGAGTGGGCGGAGGCTGCACCACCAGCTGACAGTGGCACAACGTCTCTCCCCGCCCCCTCCATTGCCATCAGCCACCTCCCACTTGCTCGTGTCCCTTCCCAGCATGCCCGGTCACCACATGTCTCCTTCCTGCCAGGCACCGCACCCCCTGCCCCTGTCTCCACTGCTGCCGTCAATGCCGAGTCTGTGGACATCCAGCGGCAGTTGCAGGTTGGTCAGGCTGCAATGCTTAATGTCCTCCACGGCCACAGCCAAGTGCTAAACAACATGGAGGCATACTTGGAGGGCATTTTCTCATCGCAGGCTGACCAACGCAACTTGCTGAGGTCCATTGACTTGACACTGACTGCAGCAGTGGGTCTCCTGCAGCGCTTCGTCCAACCCCCTACCCCTGCCCCATCCACACTTCCCACTCCCATGCCTGTCCCATGTACACCCAGACGTCAGCATGCACCCACCACAACAGACACAGGCACCACACCAGCAGGGAAGGTCAAACGCACACCTCCTGGCATGCACACACAGGGTGAAGTAGGCACACCCACTGGGTCGGGGGGCAAACGTAAGCCACGCAGCCAGAGTGGGAGTCCGCATTCCACAAAATCCACTCCCTCCAAATCCCCTCCCCTCAGCTCTCCTGGCCAAGAGTCGGATACAGGGTCAGTCATGCCCAGTCTGTCCATCAGCCCCAGTGTGGCACCACCCTGCAAGCGGTGGAGGCAGGACACCGGCAGGGGAGTTGAGTCCCCCCCTGTCCACACCCTCCCCCAGTGGCGCTGCGACCCATCCCTCCGACCCCCCCCCCTCCTTGGGGCCTGTGGTTCCTTCGGGTGCAGGGGAGACGCTGGGGGACCTTGCTAAGGTGTGCAGCGCCATCCTGACCTCCACCTTTGGCGCTGCTCCACCCCCTGTGGTGGAGTCCTCCGTCCCTGCACCCACGACGCCTACCCTTCGCCCTCATGTCCCTGCGGTGACTGGTCCTTCCCCCCCACATGATGCCCCCCCCTCTGGAAGACAAAGGAGTCTGACTGTGCAGGCAAGCTAGGGGACACGCGTCCCACTGTGTCCCCCATCCGGATTGGAGTCATGGACTGCCCTATGGGTCTTGTATATATAGACATTTATAAGTATTATTACTTAGATCCTACTGAATAAAGCATTTTTTTTTAAATAGTACACTACTGTTTATCTGGTATTGCTGTTGGTGGACCTGCTCCATTATTTTGGGTGGTGGTAATGTGTTGGGTGTGTGGGAATTGTAGTCTTGTGCTGGTCATAGGGTGGACCCTGGTATCTGTGTGCCATCACAAGCTGTTGGCTACATAACTTTGTTCATGTAAGCAGTTACTGCATGGTGACATCGTCCCAAGGTGTGTTCCTTCCTCTGTGTAACCTGACATCTTCCCTTACGGGTCATTCCAATATGTGGTGCTGAGCTGTGTCTACATTGGCTGGGTGTGTGACGGACTCGTTAGACTTTGGCCATGCATGCTGAGCGATGTCTCCACCCGCATCAGTCGTGGCATCCTTGGTGGTCACTGTACTTGTGTATGTAGACTGTTGACATGACTTCATGTGGACATGTTTTCTTTTCGGCGCTATGCATGTGTATACTCCCAGCCTCACACACATGTGGTACATGTACTGCAGGGTCTTTGTGCACCTGACTGACATTTGTGGCCATTGGATCTGTGGGTACTCCACCCTTTTCTTTCCAGGGGCACTGCTGTGAGTGTTAGGCACCCACCCCTCTTATGTCCGGGCACTGCTGGGAGTGTTAGGCACCCACCCCTCATGTGTCTGGGCACTGCTGGGAAGAATCTGCACCTACCCCTCCTGTGTCTGGGCACTGCTGGGAGGGCTCTGCACACACCCCTCTTATGTCTGGGCACTGCTGGGAGTGTTAGGCACCCACCCCTCTTATGTCCGGGCACTGCTGGGAGTGTTAGGCACCCACCCCTCCTGTGTCTGGGCACTGCTGGGAGGAATCTGCACCCACCCCTCCTGCATCTGGGCACTGCTGGGGGGACTCTGCACACACCCCTCTTATGTATGGGCACTGCTGGGAGTGTTAGGCACCCACCCCTCCTGTGTCTGGGCACTGCTGGGAGGAATCTGCACCCACCCCTCTTATGTCCGGGCACTGCTGGGAGGACTCTGCACCCAACCCTCCTATATCAGGATATGTACGCTTAGAACATACACGGGTGTGGGTTCGCTCCATGCATATGCGGGTGGGGGTACGGTCCGTACATACACTGTTGGGGTGGGGGGTACGCTCCATGCATACGCGGGTGGGGGTACGGTCAGTACGTACACTGTTGGGGTGGGGGGTACGCTCCATAAATACGGGGGTGGTGTTATGGTCCGTACGTACACTGTTGGGGTGGGGGGTACGCTCCATACATACGGGGGTGGTGTTACGGTCCGTACATACACTGTTCGGGTGGGGGGTATGCTCCATACATACGGGGGTGGTGTTACGGTCCGTACGTACACAGTTGGGGTGTGGGGTACGCTCCATACATACGGGGGTGGTGTTACGGTCCGTACGTACACTGTTGGGGTGGGGGGTATGCTCCATACATACGGGGGTGGTGTTACGGTCCGTACGTACACTGTTGGGGTGGGGGGTACGCTCCATACATACGGGGGGTGGTACGGTCCGTACATATGCTGTTGTGGTGGGGGTACGCTCCATGCATACGCGGGTGGGGGTACGGTCCGTACGTACACTGTTGGGGTGGGGGTATGCTCCATACATACGGGGGTGGTGTTACGGTCCGTACGTACACTGTTGGGGTGGGGGGTACGCTCCATACATAGGGGGGTGGTATGGTCTGTACATACGCTGTTGTGGTGGGGGTACGCTCCATGCATACGCGGGTGGGGGTACGGTCCGTACGTACACTGTTGGGGTGGGGGTTACGCTCCATACATACGGGGGTGGTGTTACGGTCCGTACGTACACTGTTGGGGTGGGGGGTACGCTCCATGCATACGCGGGTGGGGGTACGGTCCGTATGTACACTGTTGGGGTGGGGGGTACGCTCCATACATATGGGGGGTGGTACGGTCCGTACATACACTGTATCCGTACCCACGCTGTGGAATGCTTGTGCGGGCCGTACCCAGGCCTTTGCCATGTGGGTACGAGCCGTCCCGCCATTGTTGGGGTGACGTAGGTGTGGGTGTGGTACGACTCGTACCCACGCTCTTAAGGCGTGGGTACGGGACGTACCTGTATTGTTGTGTTACCGGTTCGCATCGTCAACCACTTCCATTGTGGCGGACGCTGGCTTTGCTGGACATGCCCCCACCCCCTCGTGGTGACCAGGGCTTGGGGGTCAGGTATGTCCAGGGCATGTGTGCTGTGTGACTTGGGTGGGGGTTTTGTGGCCTGCCCCTGCTCCTGCCCCCCACCCCCCTTTCCCCCCTCCCTTTGTTGTTCTGACCTTCTGCGGCATCTGCGTCGGAGCCTGTAGAGGAGGTCGACTGCTATGAGGGCCGGGATGACACGTAGGTCCGGGTCCATGTCTGTCCGTCGCGTGCAGGTACTCCTTGTTCGCGTCGTCCTGATTTCCCGGCAGTTTTTGGCTGCCGGAAAATATTCTCCGTGCGGGATGACGTCGGTGCGAATCCTACTTCCTGGTTCGTGAAAGGCAGGCTGCGTGCGTTCCGACGTCACGTCGGCGCTTTCCCGGATCACATTTGTATGTATATTTTCGTCGGTCGGTGTTTTGTACGATTCGTACGGAAATAGTATTTCCGTGCGAATCGTACTTCCATGTTTGTATATTGTTCCGACCGGGTACGCGTCGGACGGAGAATATGCTCCGTCCGACGGTTCGTACCCGGTTTTTCCAGGATCGGAATTGGCACCATAGTGTTCAGCAGCATCTATGCCCCACCGTCCCTTGTCCAGACCTTTCTAGACCACCTGGTGGGTATCTAGGTCGCCTTGCCCGATGGGCTTGCAGTGGTTGGTGGAAATTGAAATTATACGATGTGCCCTGACATGGACAGGTGGCGCCCTGCTGGTATCACCACGAGATCCTCTGAGTCTAAGTTACAGACTATGGTTGACATGGTGGGATGGGTGGACACTTGGAGGGTACATAACCCCACAGATATCAGCTACACATTCTACTCAAACTCTCACTCCTCGTATTCCAGGATAGACTACATATTCGTTCCCTGCACTTTTCTACACAGAGTACCGATGGCGACAATCCTTCCCAGAGGTCTCTCAGATCATTCTCCTGTGGCAATCCAGCTATTGATAGGTCTGAGTCGACCTCCTTTCAGATGGTAGCTATCCGTGTGGCACCTACAAAGTTCGGCGTACCGCACACATAGTCACAAAGCGCTCCAAGAGAACATGGCACACAACGAGGACTCAGCGACTTGCCTTCTGTATCCTATGGGAGGCAATGAAGCCCACAATGCGGGGAGTAGATATGAGCTTCTGTGTGGCAGAGCCCAAGTGACGGAGACAGTCGCTCATTCAGTAAGAGGCACAACTCATGACATTGGAACATAGGGCTTGAGGCTAGGATAGGGATGTGGTGCTTCGGCAGCTGTGCTTGACACAGCAGCAATATCATAGTGAGCTGATGGTTGAGGCACGGGGAGCATGGCTAGCTACGCAGAGTAGGATCTATCATTGGGGAATAAGTCTGGGAGACTCCTCTATAGGTAATGCCAACAGGCGCAGGAATACATTCCCCTTCCAGAAATTTGTGATTCTCCCCGGGTCTCCCCCTCTCCCTATACGGCCACTCAACTATTAACAAGATGATATATCTTCCACGGCTCCTATATTAGCTACAGAACCAACCCTATCCCATTCCACAGACATGGTTTAGGCAGATCAATTCCATGCTGAATGGGTTTCTGTGGGCAGGGGGGCGGTCAGACTGGAGCTTCGCACCTACTTTCTCTCCACTTACTGTGGGGGCATCGTGGCCGCAGACAAACAGTAGTACTTTGCGGCCTCTCACTTGCAAGTACTAAACGTCTGGTGGTATGGTTGGCAAGCTGGACCTGCGTATGCCATGGAGATATGGCTGCTAGGGGACCCCTCGCTATACAAATTTCTGTACGGACGTCCATACATTCAGGCTCTTCCACCGGCCACTAAAGTAGCGATGACAACATGGAGACAGTCCCTTCGCCACATAGGTTGGCAGAACTGTCTCACGCGTGAGGCCCAGCTATGGTGCAACCGCCTCTTTCCACACTTACAACATCTACAGGGCTTCCAGTAGTGGGACCGGATTGGGATTTCCTCTCTGCGTGACGCCCTCCAGGGAATTGTTCTTAAATCCTTCTCTTAATTACAAGAGGAATTTTCCATGCCACGCACCCAATTTTAAAAATATTTACAATTTTGTCATGTCCTAGCGCCATATCTTAGGAACCTCACGTCCCTCCCTGGGTTTAGCCCACTGGAAGGGAAACTCCTAATGGGAGACCTTCAGGACTATGAAATCTCCAAAATATACCAGACGCTAGTCTACATTAGAGACTCTGAGAGAGACCTGGCAGGGGGACATAGGTCCCATTGATGATGACCTTTGGAGAGAGGCCCTGGAGTCCAGGGGGGTGCAGTCTCCTTTCACTTACGGTTGATCCAGCTAAAATACCTACACAGAAAATATTACACACGCCTGAGGTTGTGGAAAACGTGTTTCACAGTATTCCCGGCGTGCCTGCTGTGTAGTGCAGAAGAAGCCACATTCTTACACACGGTATGGACGTGTTCAGACTTAGACAGGTTCTGGAAGGGGGTATTCTTGTGCCTGACTGAGTGGTTTGGATGGCCCCTGCATAGTAAACCATGGCTTGCTCTACTGATCTTTACTGAAGACGTCGGGTAATAGGTACAAACGTCACTTGCTGTTTCTAGGGTTGACCTTGGCTAAACACGACATAGCATGCTCTTGGGAAGCAGAATCCCTGCCCTTACTGGGAGTTTGGAAGAGGGGATTGGACTTCTGCATGGGGCTGGAGGAGCCTGGTGTTATGGCTAGGCGGTACCCCCAGAAAACATACATGCATATGGAAGGGCTGGGCAGACTTTAGAGGTATTGTCTTGGGTCCACCAACACCACAGCCCACATCATCAGACTTAGAAGTACTGCCCTCAGGCTAATATATCGATTTTGCTTACTGTTAACCAAAAGATGACAGGGACAGATTACCAGGGTAGCAACACAGGGACATGGTCAACTGATAGCGAGAGTATTTCTGTTTCCTTTCCTTCCATCGCAGCATTTATTTGTCATGTTATAAAATGCTATGTGGTACATAAATGCCTATGCTTTATACTAGCATGTATATGTATAATATGGCTCTTCGGGCACAATACTGGCAAAAACTAATAAAAAGTATTATTTAAAAAAACAAATTGTCATCAGTGTGCAATTGGGACTTGCATGTGGCATGATTTCTACTACAGCGCAAATTGATGGTACATTGCTCTTTAACTTGGCCTTCATGACATCATGATCTGTTATAAGGAAAATGTATATATTTTTTAATCTGGGCCTAGTGTGAACTTTGTGTAAATGTGAAAATTGTATCCATCCTATTTGGTAACATTTTACTATGGAATACTATAAGTTCCAAAGTGAACAAGGTGATCAACTATCCTAGTATGGACATAAGGATGGAGTCCATCAATGCATTTCGATCTGTCTGGGGTCATGACATAAGTGGAACCAACTGTTTGCACGTTATGTAGAATGCATGCATGTGCTCATGCTAATTTTGAGGCCTATATAGTGACCCATGAAGCTGGTATGATATGTGCACTTAATAAAGATTTTCTGTTGACATGTGATGGCCAGGTGTGGAGACACAGTTGCAATAAACCTATTTTACATGTCATTTCAGATTTATAAAGGGCAAGTGAAGGGGAAGGGACCGACATCATTGGGGATGCTGCTGGTCACAGTGGTTCCGGATGTGACAGCACAGACACAGAGGGACCCAGTGAGCAGGAGGGTGTGGTGAGTGCCAACGAGGACGCAAGCTAAAGTTCTTCATCATCTGAGTCATCCTCCCATGGACACTCTGAGTGGTGACAGACCCCACAGGATGAGCTCCACCTTCATCCTTGTTTGCCACTCCTAGCTCCATCGCCACCCTCACTGTTGCTCCCCAACCAGTTGGCCGGGTCCATTCCCCTAGGAGGGAAGCCGTCTCCTTTGCTCCAAGCAGAGCAGCCCCTGCCCCTGCTACCCTCGGCCCTGAGTGAGGAGCCTATGGAACTTCTGAGGAACATATCCGTGGGTCAGATTGCACTCCTGAATGCCATCCAAGGGCAAGGCAGCCAGCTGGCACAGATGTTGGCCTACCTAGAAGCCATCCACAGTGCTATGTCTGCCTACAGAGGATTTTTCAGGCTCTGGCCTCCTCCCTCATTGCAGCCTTCCACCCATCCCAACCTTCCACCTCACCTCCTGCCCCTTCCTTATCAAATTTCCTATTCCCATGCCTGTCCCGAGCACACTCACACATCCACAGGCACACACTTCATACGACCCAAGCACAACACACAAACAAAAACAGCAGAAAAGATGCAGCATGCAACCACTCAACAGACACTCACCCCCTCACTACCACAACCCCCAAAATACATCCAGACAGCACACTCACACCCACAGACCTAGCTCCAACCACCATCATTCCTGCAGACACCACACCAAAGCCCCATCCCCATCCCCAACCACCAGCATTCCCTCCGACACCACACCAA
This sequence comes from Triturus cristatus, assembly GCF_964204655.1. Taxonomy (NCBI): domain Eukaryota; kingdom Metazoa; phylum Chordata; class Amphibia; order Caudata; family Salamandridae; genus Triturus; species Triturus cristatus. The sequence goes on from NC_140580.1 coordinate 691,700,324, forward strand.
CACCCACAGTCCCATCCCCAACTACCAGCATTCACACCAACCCCACAACAACACCCACAGACCCATCACAACACCTAACATACTATGTATGTCCACATCACACACACTCAAAAAATGCAAACGCTGACAGTCAACCACATAACAGACACCTACAGAACACACAGAAGATACAGCACACACACCTCTCACTTCCACGCCCTCTGCCTTTGAAACCCAGCTCCCTCCCTAACATCCTGCCCATTCCCTGGTGTAAATATCTTATTTACCCTTGCCCTTAACCCCATGAAATCTGCCTCCCCTCCCAAAGTCAAAAAAACCTCTTACAAAACCTAACCCATCCCTCACACATACAAATCCACTTCAGAAAACATGATTACTACCCACTAAACCCAGGCATACCCCTTAGAAGTCCAAGAAAACCACTTCCACAACCAAACCCACTTCTCCCTAAACCGCCCCAGTACCATATTCGAGGTGCCTGCCATGCCAAATAGATGCCTGTTTGTGAATAGGTTCCCTGGCAGTGTCAGTAAGGTCAAGTTTAGTGGCACAGCAGTGTGCTGTGGCACAGATTGAACAAAAGGACTGTCCATTGGCCTTTGTTTTACTTGATGCTTTGTCATACAATCATTAAAGTTTTGCTTAGTTTGGAAGACATTAGTCTTGCCATTACTTTTCAAATTATTTGATGTTATTGGATAGTTAGTGATGTGTGATTATAGTTGTGTTTGCTTCATCACTGATTGCTGATCCAGTTGAAGTGGTTAGTATGATCTGACCATGGAACCAGTGCTGGAGTTACACAGGACAAGGGGAAATGCAGAATGTATAGATATGTGGGATGAAATTCAATTGGGGCTGACATTGAATTAGGTGTTATATTATATGGAAAGTATTTCAGATTGGCCTGGCCAATGTCAACATCATTTATGTTGCGCTTCTCCCTATGATGTAGGTTGGATATGTGTTTGATAGTGCTCAAGTTAGATATTTGCTTATTCAGACATGGAGAGTGTTCAATTGTTATACCTTTGTAGACATTTGCATGGACATGTCCATTTTCCTGTGTGTACTTTACACCTATTTTATCTAAATGTGCGATAAATGCTGTTAGTGCCATGCTTGCTTTCATGACTTGCACTTACTTACACATGCATGGCACTTGGGTATACTATTGGTTGTCCCTGATAGACTTCAATCAACGGGTTCTGTGTATATAGAGGTTTTAAGGCATGTGAAAAGTGGACTGTGGCCCAGGGCCCCAGCCTTTCAGGATTCCCCCTGGTAGAGGCATAACTATGTGCAGAGAGTGCTTCCATTGTGCCCTTTGAATGCTTCTCACATTGATTATTTGTAATCCCATTTACTGAAATTACCTTTTAATCTGGCTGATGTGTGAAAGTTCCATACAGAGATTTAGCAGAAAAGGTGTGTTTCAGTTTCATGACACATTCATACAGATGTGTTTTGATATCACAACAGGACCTAGGATGTGGGCAATGTGAGGGTGCCAAAGAGATTAATAGTTGTGATATTGATGAGGAGATGCTGTAGTGTGCCATTTTTTAATGCCCACATCAACATTACTGATAATGAGATATAAACACATGTCTATTTGTGTATAGTGTGCCTGTGCAGTGTTAGTGACCTTACTAAAGAGGGCATCATAGAGCTGTAATTGGGTCCTACATTGAAAACAATTCCGAACATGGGTCCGAAGACAAATATTCCGAACATGGGCCCACAAAATATGTTTGACCCAGGTACCCCAACCCCTTGCCAGGCAAGCCAACTATTTGCTTAGGAGTCGATGGAGACAGGTAAAGGTATAGCTTTCCGTCGGTTGCATCCATGACGGTGTCATTCTTTGATGCCATCAAGCAGGGACAGCAGAGGAAGGATGTGTAAGATTGGCTCCACGATGGCACAGAACATGTGGAGGTGAATACAGGTGAGTATTGACATTATATATCTCCCTGTCCGCCAGCTTAGATGTGGTGGTTGGACCGCCCCATTCAAGTTGGCTGGAAGGCACCTCGTAATTGGGTCGGCGGTTGCACTGGCAGTCCGCCCCCCCGACAGGCTCATTGGCCTATCCCGCCGCAGCGACGGTCAAGATTTCCTGGCAGTGGGACCATGGCACTCTTTTGTCTATGCATCTTAATATGGCAGTCGGACCACCAATGGTGCGGCGGTTAATCCGCTACCACAGCAGTACCAAGACCACCAAACTTGTAATCAGGCCCATTGTCTAAATAGACCACGCCAAACATTTCTAAAACAAAACAAATCCAACAGAAAACCCTCAGAGCAATCTGAAGTGCCAAGAAACCATAAAAAACCTGAAAAAGTATTTGAAAAAAGAAACACCCCAGGAAACCAGAATAAAAGAAGTAACACGCCTTGGTTTATTATAATCCCATAAAGATTTCCTTAAAAAAAATGTAAACTTGCAAAGCCCATAGGACACGCTTAGTTGACAAAAACCTGTAAAGTAAATTAAAGAACCAACCTGCAAAACACCTTGCAGTTCCAAAATTACATATACGTAACAGTTTTCAAAATATATCTACAATAACACAATTTAACATAATATAGCAATACATTACTAAAACAGTGTACAAAAAAACTAAACTACAAACTAGTGAAAAACAGTAACACTGATACATATAAATATAAATATACAAAGCCCCCACAAACAACACTATAACTAACTTGTAGACTCCCGCCCTACACCCTCACCCTCAAAACTTTTACAAAATTGTTCAAAAATAACTGACCCGTTCTGACAAACAGCAGCACTTTACCATGATTTGGTTTGAGGAAAATAGATTAAAATGATCACAAATAGGTTACAAAATGAAAGGTAGTGTTAAAAAGAAAATGCCCACTTAATGAAACAAACAAAGAAGACTATTTCTCAGAGAAATAAATGGCAAATATTGTATAAATGTTGAATAAATGTATAAAAAATTGCAGAAATTATTAAACATGTAAAACATGTTAAAGAATGTTGTGATAAAATGTAGAATATTCGTAAAATATAAATTAAATGATAGTATACAATATATACAATTATTCAATATATACTAATAAATCGTGTTAAAATAATGTTGCAAAAATGTATATAAAAGAAGTCAAGAAATGTTAAAAATCTGTTAAACAATGAAAAATGAGAGTTGTTTATTTGCAGCATACAATAGTAGTGAAATATAATTTTAACCTGGTTTTAGTCATTAGTAAATTTGATTAAAAATTAAAAATTAAACAATCAATAAACATTGGAAAATATGTCACGTATATATTATACAAAATATGTAATTAGTAATATAATGGGTTAAAAACGTACAACAAATTTTTAAAGCATATTTTGATTCAACAATAGTGCTAAAATAACACAATGTATGTCAAAGTAAAGTTAAATATAATATTTCAGAATAAAAATCTTAACTTAAAGAATCACACTCCAACATAAATAATAAAAAAAACGTTGGGTGACATTTACTACTCCCATTCTAATCTAACCATATTTGAGGGAAGGGTTTGGACACTATAGGGGTGACACTTACTATTCCTGCTTCAATGTAAACCTATTTGGAGAGGTTGTAGCACACTAAAGGGGTGACCTTTACTACTCCCATTCCACTACTCCCACTCCAATATAAAAACATTTGGGGCAGATGTTGGACACTAAAGGGGTGACATTTACTATTCCACTCTACTCTAAATCATACTGGGAGAAAGCGTTGGAGACCTAAATGGTGACATTTTCTATGTGTACTCCAATCTAAGGCTATCTTAAGAAGGTGTTGGACACGAAAGATGTGACATTTACTATATCCACTTCAAAATATAACATTTTACACAGAATAATACAAATGAATCATTTTAAATACAAAATCAATACTCCATTTTCACACACATTTTCTTTATTGTAAAATAAAATAAAACATTAACTCTTAATAAATTATATATATTTTTCAAAATATTTGCTACTTTTCATGAAGTTTAAACCATAAAAGAACAAACAAAATCATAATAAAAAATCAACAATCATTGCCACAAAAGTATTAAATACATTTTTTATAAATTACAAAAATGTAAAATATTCTTTAAAAAAGGATTTAAATATTACAATGAAAAAATGTAAAATATTTCTATAATTATATAAAATTTGTTACAAAATATTTAAATGAAAACATTTTACAGAAAATATTTCCAGATATTTGCCTTTATTAAAAGTTGTGTTATATATTTGTAAATGTTATACCATGTTTTTATTGATATTTCATACCAATAATATATATCATAATTAATTTGAAATTAATATTGAAATTAAAATGTTTAAAACATATTAGTATAACAAAATAAATATTAAAATTCAGCATTATTACTTTGCATCTCTTTAAATTATAAATATATAATTTAACTTAAAATATAAATGTTTTAACAATTTCTCAACCCTTATCCCCTAAATCCCAATATCCCGCCACTAAAGAAAAATTAATACAACTTAAAAGAATAAAAACAATGTCATAACTAAAACTGTGTATCACTAAAAACACAAATAAATAAAAATAATCAAGATATACAATCAAACCGGCTACAATAAATTATATACTAATTAACACAAGCAATATTACATACAAAAATATTTTCTACATCTATATTTATTACAACGATATTAAAAACAACACTAAAATTATATTTTTTCCATCAGTATTCCTATGTACAACATTTTTAACAGCCCAATATTCTTGACACAATATTTTTGTATCACAATATTTTTTTCCAATATTTTGTTCAAATACCCTGGGAGCTGTAGGAGAGACAAAGAATTATTTTCCGAGCATCAAGAGGTTTTTCAGACCCTGTCATTTTTTCGATCTCCAAAGGTGGTGGATAAGGTACTACGGTTAACACATGAAGGGTGCAACCTTGGCAGGTAAGATTTCCAGGTTTGTCCCACTCAGAGGATGGTGCTGTAAAGAAAATAGCTTAATTGTGACAATTCAATGTCAGGATCCGGCATTACGAAGCACTTCCCAACTACAGAGTTAGACTTGCTCTACTCTACTTTATGAAACAAGACATTAGCAAAGTGCTAATGTAAAATCTTTGACTGGTGTGGCCCAGTAGGCTTACCCAACCCATGTTTAATTATGCCTGGGTACCGGTCTACCACAAACATTAATTTGCATTTGCACTTGACCTTTTCTTGGTGATTTGTATATAACACTTTTGAATTGTCTACCACCACTTCCCTTTTTGTGTTAATTTGATCATTTTTAGATCTGATTGACAGTGTAGCTGTTTCAAGATCGTATTGTCCTGATTATGACTTTGGCAGTGCAGCGCCGGATCTGCTCTGCTCTGCTATTGCACCACCAAAGCTATGGTCGGGCCGCTTGCCAGATTAGGAGTTGTCTCCTGCCTGGCGGGCTTTTTTTGGCATTCCCACTGCGGTGCCTCTAAAAATGGGCACTGCAATGGGAACGCCAAAAACAGTTCATGCACAACATGGACTGAAAAGACCATGCCATGCAGGAACTGGTGTGCATGCAAACCGAGGAGCACATGTTGTGCCCCCTGTGTGCATCAATAGGGCATAAGGCAGCAGGGTGGAGGAACCACAATGAAAACCCTGGTGGAGAGGAAACTCTTTATATGTTTGGCACGACCGCAGTGTTCCCGCCAAGCATATTGATGTCTATACATCACCAGAGAAAGGTGGGTCACTGGTGGCTGCAGTGGGACAATGGCGGTCCGACTGTCCTTATTGAAATAGGGCGGTCAAGAGAATGCCACTGCCGCGCCCCCACATGTCTGGTGGCCCGTGGACCACATACTTTTATTTAAGCCCTATGTGATCAACAGTAAAAGAGACTAAAGAGCACATTTCAGAGAGGGACTTTGGCTGCACCAACATGTTGATTTTCTTTCCTGGATTTGATTGGACACAAGTTGTGTGCTTCCACTGAAAACATGTGAACGTTTGTCAGAACTGACATCCTTGGTGTGTTATTCACCCAAACCTTTTGCCTTCATCCCTCCTTTTTTGCTGAATTCCTTTCTGTTGGCTTTATGGCTCTCCACACTGCTAACCAGTGCTAGAGTGCATGTGCGCACTTGTTCAAACATGATAACATCGCCCCACAGCGTATTAGCACAATTAATTTACTTGTAAGTCCCTAGTAAATGGTAGTACATGTACCCAGGGCCTGTAAATTAAATGCTACTGCACCATTGATTGTGCCTCCTACTAAAGTAGCCGTTTAAAACATGTCTCAGGCCTGCAACTGCAGCCTTTAGTGCATTTTTAAACTGCCATTTGGATCTGGCAAAATAAAGGTAGGGCCTAAAGGCTCATGGGGCAGGGTACGTTGTATTTCAAAAGTATGACATGTGTCCGTAGGTTTTACATATCCTGGCATTGAAATACTCCTAAAGTCATTTTTCACTGTGTAAGGTCTATCTCTTCGATTGATTAACACTGAATTATCTTATTACAATTAATAAATGATTTCATTGAATTGGGAGCGGATAGAAACATACAGTTTACTCTCAAGTCAATTGTAATTTAAAATCCTCTTTAATGGCAAAATCGAATTTTAAGTCACAATTCTGAAAATGCCACTCATACAAAGTTGTCATTTTCATATCCTAACCATTTGTGCCTTATGAATGGCTCTGTTGTTTGGGTTTGTGTATTCCTTCTAGACAGTGACACGAAGGCAACTAGTTGTGGGCAGAATAGGCCATTCTACCAGGATGCCTGTGGTTGGAGCTTAACCCTGCCCTATTAGCACCTCCAAGGGCCTCCCTTCAGCACACACAGATGAACCTGACACCAGCCTTTTGTCACCCCAGACTTCTTGGATCCTTAACAGGGGAAAGGAAGAACTCTACAGAACCATATGTGGGGGATAGTAGAGGGTGTTCCCCACACACAAAGGCTTGCACCAGGTATAAATATTGGACCCTCAGGCCAACTCTTTTGAACATTCATGGACCTGTGGATATTACAAAACAAGGATTGCATTGCTGCCAAAGGACTGTACTGCTGCTCGTGGACTGCCTTGTTGTCTGAAAAGGAGGACTGTACCTGCTTACCTTCATTCCAGGCGGACATGAGTGACTCTAAGGGGCATATTTACAAGCCCCTATCACCACCACCACGTGACTTTCTTTGACATTGTGTTGGCGATAGGGGCCTCGCCTTATTTACACGGCAGCGTTAAGTCACTTAACGTGGCTTAACGATGTCTTGTAAATAAGGCACCCTTTCACGCTGTATTTATAGTGAAATGGGAGGGCAATGGTTGTTGCGGTGGGCGTTCCACCGCAACACACATTGATTTTGACGCTGCCTCCTATTTGAAAGGGCAGCGTAAATAGGAGGTAATGCCAAAATTAAGACCAGGGAAAACCTGGTCTTAAACACGCAAAACGAGGAGAAATGTTTATTTCTCCTCGCTTTTGCTATTTCTATGTGTGCTGCCTTGTGCAGCACATACAGAAACAGCAAATTGCCTATGATTGTTTATGTGCAGGAATATCCTCCTTCATGCACATAAACAATAATTTTCAAACAAATTCCATTTTGCAACTTCTATGTGTGCTGCATTAAGCAGCACACATAGAAGTTGCACAAAACAGCATTTAAAGATTGTTTATGTGCAGGAAGGAGGACCTTCCTGCACATAAACAATCTTCCCCTCAGCACATGCACCTAGCTGGTGTTAAGCAGCTAAGGTTAGCACCAGCGCAGAGGGAAATGCAGGGCTGCACCATATCCTAGCAAATATGGTGCAGCCCTGCATTTCTAAAGTGACGAATCGTGTTGTTAGCCTTCTTGGTTTAACAACACACTTCGCCACTTTATTGTAAATATGCCCCTAAGAGTCAGTTGACTGACCTCCTGTGTGAGCTACAGGGACACAACAAGCTCCAGAGAGCTTTGTGCAATCGCCCAAATAACCAACTGCAACTGACTTGACCTGCAACTATACCTGCATGAGCCCTGCAGGCCTCTGCTGGTGTGAGTGCCTGATCCCCAAGGAGTGATTTCCTAAGTCTTGTATTCTTTGCTGGCATCAGAGTACACTCCTCTACAAGAAAAGGAAAAATCTCTCAAGTTTGGTATCTTTGCGACCGCAAACGAGCCTCTTCATGCTGAGACTCAGCTGCCTTGGATGACCACTAAAGCAAAGCTCGTGTGGAATCTCCACTTTGCGCTACAGTGACTGCCAACGACTACCGTCAACACACAATCTGCACTCTGGCAATGCTCATTTCAGACACCCGACACCCTCTTCACACTACAATAATGACAGCCTGCGATGTCCGGCCTGCTCTTCGTGTTACAGCAATGGCCATCGGTGATGCGCTCCCTGCTCTTCTCAGTCTCCTCCACCGTGAATGTACCTCTTTGTGTAGGACTTTGAGTGGGACTATTCTTATTCCAGGATCTGACCCTCACTCCATCATGATCAGCCTGCGCTTGTGACTGTGCTCGGTCTCAAATGACTAGATGACCACAGATGGAGCTTTGTGCTTTTAGGTATCATTTACAGTAAATACTTGTATATACACGGTCCATTCATTGGGTTTTTGTTGCTCTGGTACCATTTTATTTATTAAAATGTATTCTATTTTTCTTGTGTTATGTTTTTACTTTAGAACGGTTTGTATGCCTCATTAATACAGTATACATTGTCTCCAAGTTAAATCTGACTACTTTGTGACAAGTACCAGAGGGTTAAGCAAAGGCTAATTGAGTGACTTTTTGTTGTTTACTCTGACAATGATTCTGGTTGTTGTCTGAGTGGAGCTTCCACCTCCCTCAACCAATAACCCAACTTCTTTCAACATTCTTCCTATTGTAGTTGTCACACTGTTCACAAACTCCCTTCCTGGTGTTTTTGCCAATGAGTTGACAGTATAAAACCTAACCTTCAGGGTACTGAAGTAGAAAAACAAAGGCTGCATCAGGGTGATGTGTTGGGCCCAGAACTGAGCACCCCAAAAATATAATATTCAATAAATCAATGTCCAACCAATGCATTTTCTTTAAAGGCAAAAACACTTAATGCACACACAATTAAATACTATACTCCCCAAAAATATTTTGAAATGATGCCAGGTACAAGTAGAAATTGCAACACATCCCATATCATAGTGGGAAATGAACCTTGGAAATATCTGCTCATGATATGTGTGAGTTTACATGTGGCAATTTGGGATTCGTCAATCCTAATAACAGTAATGCTATTGAAAAAAATGAGGCTATTTACAATAAAAAAGTTAATCTTGCAGGCTTGCTTAAGGCATTCAAAGTATAAAAGGAGAGGGCTTCTGCCTTGTAATATCAGATCAGATCAGAAAATGTGTTTATTTAGACTGTGTTCTATGAAACATTCCCATAAAAACATCCTAAAATAATATTACAATAAAAGGGTTAAAAAGAGACACATCCAAAAATAATGTATACAATGAGATACGAGGAATATATTGTGATTAGGAAAATCTCTGAGAAACCTGCTTGTTTCCTTACATATTACCTGACAAACCTTTGAAATTCCCTGTATCACAAAATCTTCCAATTGCACACGTAACGACCAAGAACCTCATCTTAACCAGCAAACTGCGGGCCAGGTCACAGTTTGTAATTCCATATTTAATAAATAGTGGTTTTAAAAATGCTTTCTGCTTATCTAAAAACCTTAAACAATCCAATAAAATGGGTACCCCATTTAATTTTTTCTCCACCCAATATGTGCACATAAACTGCTCATTTCGTATTACTTCTATTGCCTTCCTATCTACATAACATGGGTTTAACCCAACTCCCTGGTCCTTTTGTCAGTGAGTTGACAGTAGAAAACCTGACTTTCAGGGTACCGAGGCAGAGAAACAAAAGCTGCCTCAGGGTGATGTTGTGGGCTCAGAGCTGAGGACCCCACAAAAGTAATATTCAATGAATCAATTTCCAACCAATGCTTTTTCTTCAAAGGGGAAAACACTTTAATGCACACACAACTAAATACTAGGCTCAAAATAATAAATATTCAAATGATACCAGGTACGATTAGAAATTGCAACTCTTCCTTTAGGGGCTTAGAAGGCTAACCAGGGAGCAAATCACATGCCATAAAGAAATATCACAGTGGGTAATTCACCCTGTAAATGTCTGCCCATTTTATGTGTGAGTTACTATGTGGCGATTTGGGCATCGTCAGGCTTCAATCCTGAAAACAGTAATTCTATTGGAAATCATAAGGCTATTTACAATAAAAATGGGTAAGCTTGTGGCCTTGCTTAAGGCATTCAAAATATAAAATGAGAGGGCTTCTGCATTTCTCACGCATGCAATATCAATAAAGCAAGCTTGTTGACTTTGAGGCAAAAATATATAAATATGAGCAGGGACCAGGTTGTCTTTCTTTAGAGAGATCCATAAACATTTCAGAAAGACTCAAAGTATATATTAACATGAAGTTTGTATCTCTGTCTCCATATTGCAAGCTTTTCAGGTGCCCGACTAATAAAATGGACAAAAGTATGAAAAGTATAAAGAAAAATCTTCTTACTTCATTTGACACAGATTTCACAATGTAACTCCGCTTCCTATTGTTTTTTTTCTGATTGTTAACCATGTAAAGCCCCTTCCTATTGTATTTGTCCTGCAGGTGACAATGTATAACCTATTCATATTTTATTTGCTAGAGAATTCATCATGTAGAACATCTTTCCATTGCATGTGTCAAAGTGCACAATGTAATTCTGATTCAAATTATATTTGTCAGAGAGTTCACAATGTAAAAGCCCTTCTCTTGTATTTGTCACCAGTGGCGGCTGGTGACATTTGAAAGTGGTAATTGAAAGTGGTGAGGTGTAAAACAATTGTCGTACTTCACTGTGGCGAGCGAGCATAGCAAGCGAGCCTGAACCCCCAATGGGGGTTCATGGAAAATTTTGAAAAAAGAGTGGGCAAATTGTGCCGTTTTAAGCAATAAGCAACTCCAATATGCACCAACCTCAAATGGGCCTAGAGCCCCAGACCCCGGGAAACCTACTAAATCTCAAGCCTAAACCCTACAAAACTAGCCTCAGTCTTTTCTATTTTCTGGCTTTGCTACCGTTCCAGAACTCTATATATGACGACTCCCCATTGCAATAGATTGAGACAAATGGGTGGTAACACAAAATAAAGAGGTGCACAAATCAACTCCAACATATAGTTACCACCTAGATGGAACAGGCGCTGCCTTCAACATGTGGGTAAAATAAAATTTGAATTTGCTAAAGCAAACAGCCTTTTATCATTTGGAGGACGATATGGTTGAGTAAAAATAATTATGGAAAACTAACACCTCTTTTTTACAGCTCTTAGGAGCAACAAAACAGTAACATGAAGCACTCTACTTGTTATTATAAATCTACTGAGCAAATTAATGATATATGATGCCTCTAAGAGATACACAAATGTCTCTTTAAAGTCTTAATAGAACGTGGAATCCTCCCTTGACTCCCACCACCCACCTGTTGCCAATTGCCAATTCTGTAAGCTTGTATAGCCATGGTCCGAACACCAAAAGAGATGACCACGTGGAAAGCTGATTCTAGGCTTATGGGACCAGAAACAGCGGCCATTTCAAACGCTTTCATAAACCGCTGACAGCTCGAAAGCGACATACCTCTGGATTAAGTTGTGCAAAAAACAATAAATGTACAGAAACATTCATCAGCAGTGCTCCTCATCATGCGCAGCATTCTGTAAGATCGTTCTTGAATGCCAGAGCCAGTATTTCATATAAGTGTTAGGCTAGTGAGAGCCTGCCAGTCAGGTCTCGTGTCTCTTTAAACTGGAAGTCTGCCTCACAGGCAGTCTCCCTTCAGACACTGTCCAAACCGGCCAGTTAGCCTCAAGTGCGCACATTGCGTGCTGCATCCTGCCAACTTGGTGCCTTCATCCCCAACACTAAACCCAGGTCCGTTCAGACGGCAACCGGCTCCTGGCACCAGATCTCAACAAGCCCCATCATAGATGGAAAGCGGGTTTTCCGGTCCAGTTCCTTGCACTGCATTCTGGTACTTGCAGTCCTGGGTTTGTAGCAGGGCAAACAGATCTAGTAGTACTGACGGCACTCGCATTTCCTAGGTCCATGTGAGTAGCCCATCCAGGCCAGATTTGTTTCTTTGCATTGTGGGATTTGCAGTCCCAGTATAATGGGGTGAAGAGCACTACAAACACCAGAATAAAAATATCAAACCTCAAACTCGTGGAACTGGGAACCTCGAGAGCTCTGCAACGCAAACATACTAAACGCAACTGATTAAATCATTTTGAACCGCCTGCAGCTCAAATTCAAAATATCTACAGGGATCTAGCTTTACCATGTGAGTCAACAGGAGTGTAAGCTCAGTAAATAAACACAGGTGCCTCTGCTAGATGCTGCAAGGCTTACCACAATCAGTGCATTTCAATACATCTGCAATTACTGGAGGTGATTTCACCACCGGCTCATCTGCCTCGTTCAGCTCTGCTAGCAAGCAATTGACTGCTGCAATGACATTCACAGCAACTCTGCCTTAAACTAGCGACTTTCGAATAGATCTCTTAAAGACGAACAGCCCTGTTCCAGCTTTACTGCAAGGAAGGAAGTGGTTATTTATCCGGCTGCCTGACAACCAGTAGATGATCGCTGCTCTTTCGGCGGCCTGCTAAATAGCGGAAAACGTCAGTCAGTATCTGTCACTTTATTATACAGTATTGTATTTACATAGCACGCGGACATGGTTAGAGATCAGCTAGCTTCACAAACTGGCAAATTGTTATCATGTGTGGACCTTCAGCTTGTCCTAGCTCTTTTTTTTAACTCAATATGTTGCATTCTGGTACTTGTAGTTTCTTGTTTAACATAGTAAGTACCAGCCCAAAAATCACAGCATGCAAAGTGCTATTGGCTAAAAAGAAAAGCCAGGACTGTGCAGTGGCGTCACCCTGTTGCAGGGATTCTGCTCATGCACAGAACTATGCGCAGGAAACCAGGACCTCAGTGAATTGCGGTGTACCAAAAACTCACCTTAGTACCCAGAACCCCAATCCGACTAGCATCAGTGTCCCATTCGTTATCGGTATCCTCTCGGAGCTCCCAATGTATAGACAACCCAGAACAAGCGACTTAGAGTACTCTCAGGAATGGTGGGAATCAGAAATATCTGTTTGTTATTATTCTCATATCAGTCCACAACAAGAGTAATCAGAGACACGGTAAAGTTTAAAATGTTTATTTTATAAACTACGTTTCCTAAGATGCAGTACTTTGGCTAACATAAGCAGACAAATGATTAAAATTAAAACCATCAGCATTGTTACAATACCATAGAAAATGAAGGGAGAAATCATATTACAAATGACAGTGGAATACAACCACCCTCCCTTCGCTAGTGAGCTAGTATTATTATACTAATAGAAGGTCTCTAGGTTTGAATGGGGAACCCCATACCGTAAAGATCAGCTTAGGTGAATCACATCACAGGATCAGCTTTGCTCTGCGCCTGGAAAAGTTCTTCTCCAGAATGTGTGTCTAATGCATGCAAACTGCAATATTAAAGGCTCTCGACTTTCAGATATTTGCAGCTGAGTGCGTGTTATGGCTAGAGCGTGGGCCGATCAACCTGAACTCAAAACATACATTGTTTGGTGGCTCAGACTGTTTCTGCACAGAATGTTCAGACCAAGGTTGCAGTGCATGTCTAGGGATGTGAACAACAGACAGTTCTCATGTGAAGAAAAGGCAAGCAAGCAGTTTTCAAATAATAACATGTACCTGCAGTATCGTGTGCAAAAGCAGCAAAAGTGGCAAGATGGCGTTTCTAACATCTAAGGCGCTTATGCTAACATAGCAATATATGTATCTAAAACGCAGCCTCCACTACAACCCACGTAGTGCGCCGAGGTCCTGCCCCCAAAACACTTTGGTGCCGATCACGATCCGGCAAAAAATTCCCCCGTGCGACTCGTATCGGGTCTTTTTACCGTACGAATCGTACAAGTGCCGTACGAACTGGCAATCACGATTCGCATGGTAAAAAGTCCATACGAACCGCACTGGGAATCATTCCCCACACGTCCTCGGGTCGGAAAATGTGTCCGACACGTCCTCGGACGATTTACCTTACAAACGTGAAAATCCAAGTCCGACCGAGGAATCACGATCCATCCCGTGCGTCCGAGCGTACAACCGTATGGAAAAAACACCGTCTGCACCGAACACCTATAGCAACCATGGAGACATGTGCCCGCATACGCGCCCAACACTCCCCCCAGCCCCCGTACGTCTGACACGTACCCCCCCGTATATGTATACCCCCACCCGTCTAGGTACACCCCAGTACGTTCCAGTCGTACCCCCACCCCAGTACGTGTCGTACCACCGTCAATGTACACCCCCCCACCCCTGTACGTGTCGTACCACCGTCAATGTACACCCCTCCACCCCTGTACGTGTCGTACCACCGTCTATGTACACCCCAGTACGTTCCAGTCGCACCCCCACCCCAGTACGTGTCGTACCCCCCGTGTACCTACACCCCAGTACGTTCGAGCCCCACCCCCACCCCAGTACGTGTCATAGCCCCGTCTACCTACACCCCAGTACGTTCCAGTCGTACCCCCACCCCAGTACGTGTCGTACCCCCCGTGTACCTACACCCCAGTACGTTCGAGCCACACCCCCACCCCAGTACGTGTCATAGCCCCGTCTACCCACACCCCAGTACGTTCCAGTCGTACCCCCACCCCAGTACGTGTCGTACCCCCCGTGTACCTACACCCCAGTACGTTCGAGCCACACCCCCACCCCAGTACGTGTCATAGCCCCGTCTACCCACACCCCAGTACGTTCCAGTCGTACCCCCACCACAGTACGTGTCGTACCACCGTGTACCTACACCCCAGTACGTTCCAGTCGTACCCCCATCCCAGTACGTGTCGTACCACCGTCAATGTACACCCCCCCACCCCTGTACGTGTCGTACCACCGTCAATGTACACCCCCCCACCCCTGTACGTGTCGTACCACCGTCAATGTACACCCCCCCACCGTTGTACGTGTCGTACCACCGTAAATGTACACCCCCCCACCCCTGTACGTGTCGTACCACCGTCAATGTACACCCCCCCACCCCAGTACGTGTCGTACCACCGTCAATGTACACCCCCCCACCCCTGTACGTGTCGTACCATCGTCAATGTACACCCCCCCACCCCTGTACGTGTCGTACCACCGTCAATGTACACCCCCCCACCCCAGTACGTGTCGTACCACCGTCAATGTACACCCCCCCACCCCTGTACATGTCGTACCACCGTCTATGTACACCCCAGTACGTTCCAGTCGTACCCCCACCCCAGTACGTGTCGTACCACCGTCAATGTACACCCCCCCACCCCTGTACGTGTCGTACCACCGTCAATGTACACCCCCCCACCCCTGTACGTGTCGTACCACCGTCAATGTACACCCCCCACCCCAGTACGTGTCGTACCACCGTCAATGTACACCCCCCCACCCCTGTACATGTCGTACCACCGTCTATGTACACCCCAGTACGTTCCAGTCGTACCCCCACCCCAGTACGTGTCGTACCACCGTCAATGTACACCCCCCCACCCCTCTACGTGTCGTACCACCGTCAATGTATACCCCCCCACCCCTGTACGTGTCGTACCACCGTCTATGTACACCCCAGTACGTTCCAGTCGTACCCCCACCCCAGTACGTGTCGTACCACCGTCAATGTACACCCCCCCACCCCTGTACGTGTCGTACCACCGTCAATGTACACCCCCCCACCCCTGTACGTGTCGTACCACCGTCAATGTACACCCCCCCACCCCTGTACGTGTCGTACCACCGTCAATGTACACCCCCCCACCCCAGTACGTGTCGTACTGAGGAAATATGAATTTTGTGATCAGTTATGTCCCCTATCGTAGACCCCAACGGCTCCATGTGCATGAACACAAGTTGGTCGCACACTGCTCGTCACACCAGCAAGTTGCCCCAAAGGACTGTGGTGAATGTAGTGGCGACGGCGGGTACGCCTATGCCACGATGTGTAAAAAGAAAACAGTATGTGTTGCATTTAGCCATCCCTGGACACGTGTTTCGAGGTAGTTGCCTCTCGTCAGCAGGGAGCAGGACAATGTAAAGGGGTGCCGAGTGGACTGCCAAAATGTAATTAAAACAGGTCAAATACCTCTCATGGCGCGCAGGTGCAGAACCAGGGCTCGTCAGCCCGTTAGCTCACGGGAGCCGTAATAATTTGAACACAAGTTGGTCGCACACTGCTCGTCACACCAGCAAGTTGCCCCAAAGGACTGTGGTGAATGTAGTGGCGACGGCGGGTACGCCTATGCCACGATGTGTAAAAAGAAAACAGTATGTGTTGCATTTAGCCATCCCTGGACACGTGTTTCGAGGTAGTTGCCTCTCGTCAGCAGGGAGCAGGACAATGTAAAGGGGTGCCGAGTGGACTGCCAAAATGTAATTAAAACAGGTCAAATACCTCTCATGGCGCGCAGGTGCAGAACCAGGGCTCGTCAGCCCGTTAGCTCACGGGAGCCGTAATAATTTGAACACAAGTTGGTCGCACACTGCTCGTCACACCAGCAAGTTGCCCCAAAGGACTGTGGTGAATGTAGTGGCGACGGCGGGTACGCCTATGCCACGATGTGTAAAAAGAAAACAGTATGTGTTGCATTTAGCCATCCCTGGACACGTGTTTCGAGGTAGTTGCCTCTCATCAGCAGGGAGCAGGACAATGTAAAGGGGTGCCGAGTGGACTGCCAAAATGTAATTAAAACAGGTCAAATACCTCTCATGGCGCGCAGGTGCAGAACCAGGGCTCGTCAGCCCGTTAGCTCACGGGAGCCGTAATAATTTGAACACAAGTTGGTCGCACACTGCTCGTCACACCAGCAAGTTGCCCCAAAGGACTGTGGTGAATGTAGTGGCGACGGCGGGTACGCCTATGCCACGATGTGTAAAAAGAAAACAGTATGTGTTGCATTTAGCCATCCCTGGACACGTGTTTCGAGGTAGTTGCCTCTCGTCAGCAGGGAGCAGGACAATGTAAAGGGGTGCCGAGTGGACTGCCAAAATGTAATTAAAACAGGTCAAATACCTCTCATGGCGCGCAGGTGCAGAACCAGGGCTCGTCAGCCCGTTAGCTCACGGGAGCCGTAATAATTTGAACACAAGTTGGTCGCACACTGCTCGTCACACCAGCAAGTTGCCCCAAAGGACTGTGGTGAATGTAGTGGCGACGGCGGGTACGCCTATGCCACGATGTGTAAAAAGAAAACAGTATGTGTTGCATTTAGCCATCCCTGGACACGTGTTTCGAGGTAGTTGCCTCTCGTCAGCAGGGAGCAGGACAATGTAAAGGGGTGCCGAGTGGACTGCCAAAATGTAATTAAAACAGGTCAAATACCTCTCATGGCGCACAGGTGCAGAACCAGGGCTCGTCAGCCCGTTAGCTCACGGGAGCCGTAATAATTTGAACACAAGTTGGTCGCACACTGCTCGTCACACCAGCAAGTTGCCCCAAAGGACTGTGGTGAATGTAGTGGCGACGGCGGGTACGCCTATGCCACGATGTGTAAAAAGAAAACAGTATGTGTTGCATTTAGCCATCCCTGGACACGTGTTTCGAGGTAGTTGCCTCTCGTCAGCAGGGAGCAGGACAATGTAAAGGGGTGCCGAGTGGACTGCCAAAATGTAATTAAAACAGGTCAAATACCTCTCATGGCGCGCAGGTGCAGAACCAGGGCTCGTCAGCCCGTTAGCTCACGGGAGCCGTAATAATTTGAACACAAGTTGGTCGCACACTGCTCGTCACACCAGCAAGTTGCCCCAAAGGACTGTGGTGAATGTAGTGGCGACGGCGGGTACGCCTATGCCACGATGTGTAAAAAGAAAACAGTATGTGTTGCATTTAGCCATCCCTGGACACGTGTTTCGAGGTAGTTGCCTCTCGTCAGCAGGGAGCAGGACAATGTAAAGGGGTGCCGAGTGGACTGCCAAAATGTAATTAAAACAGGTCAAATACCTCTCATGGCGCGCAGGTGCAGAACCAGGGCTCGTCAGCCCGTTAGCTCACGGGAGCCGTAATAATTTGAACACAAGTTGGTCGCACACTGCTCGTCACACCAGCAAGTTGCCCCAAAGGACTGTGGTGAATGTAGTGGCGACGGCGGGTACGCCTATGCCACGATGTGTAAAAAGAAAACAGTATGTGTTGCATTTAGCCATCCCTGGACACGTGTTTCGAGGTAGTTGCCTCTCGTCAGCAGGGAGCAGGACAATGTAAAGGGGTGCCGAGTGGACTGCCAAAATGTAATTAAAACAGGTCAAATACCTCTCATGGCGCGCAGGTGCAGAACCAGGGCTCGTCAGCCCGTTAGCTCACGGGAGCCGTAATAATTTGAACACAAGTTGGTCGCACACTGCTCGTCACACCAGCAAGTTGCCCCAAAGGACTGTGGTGAATGTAGTGGCGACGGCGGGTACGCCTATGCCACGATGTGTAAAAAGAAAACAGTATGTGTTGCATTTAGCCATCCCTGGACACGTGTTTCGAGGTAGTTGCCTCTCGTCAGCAGGGAGCAGGACAATGTAAAGGGGTGCCGAGTGGACTGCCAAAATGTAATTAAAACAGGTCAAATACCTCTCATGGCGCGCAGGTGCAGAACCAGGGCTCGTCAGCCCGTTAGCTCACGGGAGCCGTAATAATTTGAACACAAGTTGGTCGCACACTGCTCGTCACACCAGCAAGTTGCCCCAAAGGACTGTGGTGAATGTAGTGGCGACGGCGGGTACGCCTATGCCACGATGTGTAAAAAGAAAACAGTATGTGTTGCATTTAGCCATCCCTGGACACGTGTTTCGAGGTAGTTGCCTCTCGTCAGCAGGGAGCAGGACAATGTAAAGGGGTGCCGAGTGGACTGCCAAAATGTAATTAAAACAGGTCAAATACCTCTCATGGCGCGCAGGTGCAGAACCAGGGCTCGTCAGCCCGTTAGCTCACGGGAGCCGTAATAATTTGAACACAAGTTGGTCGCACACTGCTCGTCACACCAGCAAGTTGCCCCAAAGGACTGTGGTGAATGTAGTGGCGACGGCGGGTACGCCTATGCCACGATGTGTAAAAAGAAAACAGTATGTGTTGCATTTAGCCATCCCTGGACACGTGTTTCGCGGTAGTTGCCTCTCGTCAGCAGGGAGCAGGACAATGTAAAGGGGTGCCGAGTGGACTGCCAAAATGTAATTAAAACAGGTCAAATACCTCTCATGGCGCGCAGGTGCAGAACCAGGGCTCGTCAGCCCGTTAGATCACGGGAGCCGTAATAATTTGAACACAAGTTGGTCGCACACTGCTCGTCACACCAGCAAGTTGCCCCAAAGGACTGTGGTGAATGTAGTGGCGACGGCGGGTACGCCTATGCCACGATGTGTAAAAAGAAAACAGTATGTGTTGCATTTAGCCATCCCTGGACACGTGTTTCGAGGTAGTTGCCTCTCGTCAGCAGGGAGCAGGACAATGTAAAGGGGTGCCGAGTGGACTGCCAAAATGTAATTAAAACAGGTCAAATACCTCTCATGGCGCACAGGTGCAGAACCAGGGCTCGTCAGCCCGTTAGCTCACGGGAGCCGTAATAATTTGAACACAAGTTGGTCGCACACTGCTCGTCACACCAGCAAGTTGCCCCAAAGGACTGTGGTGAATGTAGTGGCGACGGCGGGTACGCCTATGCCACGATGTGTAAAAAGAAAACAGTATGTGTTGCATTTAGCCATCCCTGGACACGTGTTTCGAGGTAGTTGCCTCTCGTCAGCAGGGAGCAGGACAATGTAAAGGGGTGCCGAGTGGACTGCCAAAATGTAATTAAAACAGGTCAAATACCTCTCATGGCGCGCAGGTGCAGAACCAGGGCTCGTCAGCCCGTTAGCTCACGGGAGCCGTAATAATTTGAACACAAGTTGGTCGCACACTGCTCGTCACACCAGCAAGTTGCCCCAAAGGACTGTGGTGAATGTAGTGGCGACGGCGGGTACGCCTATGCCACGATGTGTAAAAAGAAAACAGTATGTGTTGCATTTAGCCATCCCTGGACACGTGTTTCGAGGTAGTTGCCTCTCGTCAGCAGGGAGCAGGACAATGTAAAGGGGTGCCGAGTGGACTGCCAAAATGTAATTAAAACAGGTCAAATACCTCTCATGGCGCGCAGGTGCAGAACCAGGGCTCGTCAGCCCGTTAGCTCACGGGAGCCGTAATAATTTGAACACAAGTTGGTCGCACACTGCTCGTCACACCAGCAAGTTGCCCCAAAGGACTGTGGTGAATGTAGTGGCGACGGCGGGTACGCCTATGCCACGATGTGTAAAAAGAAAACAGTATGTGTTGCATTTAGCCATCCCTGGACACGTGTTTCGAGGTAGTTGCCTCTCGTCAGCAGGGAGCAGGACAATGTAAAGGGGTGCCGAGTGGACTGCCAAAATGTAATTAAAACAGGTCAAATACCTCTCATGGCGCGCAGGTGCAGAACCAGGGCTCGTCAGCCCGTTAGCTCACGGGAGCCGTAATAATTTGAACACAAGTTGGTCGCACACTGCTCGTCACACCAGCAAGTTGCCCCAAAGGACTGTGGTGAATGTAGTGGCGACGGCGGGTACGCCTATGCCACGATGTGTAAAAAGAAAACAGTATGTGTTGCATTTAGCCATCCCTGGACACGTGTTTCGAGGTAGTTGCCTCTCGTCAGCAGGGAGCAGGACAATGTAAAGGGGTGCCGAGTGGACTGCCAAAATGTAATTAAAACAGGTCAAATACCTCTCATGGCGCGCAGGTGCAGAACCAGGGCTCGTCAGCCCGTTAGCTCACGGGAGCCGTAATAATTTGAACACAAGTTGGTCGCACACTGCTCGTCACACCAGCAAGTTGCCCCAAAGGACTGTGGTGAATGTAGTGGCGACGGTGGGTACGCCTATGCCACGATGTGTAAAAAGAAAACAGTATGTGTTGCATTTAGCCATCCCTGGACACGTGTTTCGAGGTAGTTGCCTCTCGTCAGCAGGGAGCAGGACAATGTAAAGGGGTGCCGAGTGGACTGCCAAAATGTAATTAAAACAGGTCAAATACCTCTCATGGCGCGCAGGTGCAGAACCAGGGCTCGTCAGCCCGTTAGCTCACGGGAGCCGTAATAATTTGAACACAAGTTGGTCGCACACTGCTCGTCACACCAGCAAGTTGCCCCAAAGGACTGTGGTGAATGTAGTGGCGACGGCGGGTACGCCTATGCCACGATGTGTAAAAAGAAAACAGTATGTGTTGCATTTAGCCATCCCTGGACACGTGTTTCGAGGTAGTTGCCTCTCGTCAGCAGGGAGCAGGACAATGTAAAGGGGTGCCGAGTGGACTGCCAAAATGTAATTAAAACAGGTCAAATACCTCTCATGGCGCGCAGGTGCAGAACCAGGGCTCGTCAGCCCGTTAGCTCACGGGAGCCGTAATAATTTGAACACAAGTTGGTCGCACACTGCTCGTCACACCAGCAAGTTGCCCCAAAGGACTGTGGTGAATGTAGTGGCGACGGCGGGTACGCCTATGCCACGATGTGTAAAAAGAAAACAGTATGTGTTGCATTTAGCCATCCCTGGACACGTGTTTCGAGGTAGTTGCCTCTCGTCAGCAGGGAGCAGGACAATGTAAAGGGGTGCCGAGTGGACTGCCAAAATGTAATTAAAACAGGTCAAATACCTCTCATGGCGCGCAGGTGCAGAACCAGGGCTCGTCAGCCCGTTAGCTCACGGGAGCCGTAATAATTTGAACACAAGTTGGTCGCACACTGCTCGTCACACCAGCAAGTTGCCCCAAAGGACTGTGGTGAATGTAGTGGCGACGGCGGGTACGCCTATGCCACGATGTGTAAAAAGAAAACAGTATGTGTTGCATTTAGCCATCCCTGGACACGTGTTTCGAGGTAGTTGCCTCTCGTCAGCAGGGAGCAGGACAATGTAAAGGGGTGCCGAGTGGACTGCCAAAATGTAATTAAAACAGGTCAAATACCTCTCATGGCGCGCAGGTGCAGAACCAGGGCTCGTCAGCCCGTTAGCTCACGGGAGCCGTAATAATTTGAACACAAGTTGGTCGCACACTGCTCGTCACACCAGCAAGTTGCCCCAAAGGACTGTGGTGAATGTAGTGGCGACGGCGGGTACGCCTATGCCACGATGTGTAAAAAGAAAACAGTATGTGTTGCATTTAGCCATCCCTGGACACGTGTTTCGAGGTAGTTGCCTCTCGTCAGCAGGGAGCAGGACAATGTAAAGGGGTGCCGAGTGGACTGCCAAAATGTAATTAAAACAGGTCAAATACCTCTCATGGCGCGCAGGTGCAGAACCAGGGCTCGTCAGCCCGTTAGCTCACGGGAGCCGTAATAATTTGAACACAAGTTGGTCGCACACTGCTCGTCACACCAGCAAGTTGCCCCAAAGGACTGTGGTGAATGTAGTGGCGACGGCGGGTACGCCTATGCCACGATGTGTAAAAAGAAAACAGTATGTGTTGCATTTAGCCATCCCTGGACACGTGTTTCGAGGTAGTTGCCTCTCGTCAGCAGGGAGCAGGACAATGTAAAGGGGTGCCGAGTGGACTGCCAAAATGTAATTAAAACAGGTCAAATACCTCTCATGGCGCGCAGGTGCAGAACCAGGGCTCGTCAGCCCGTTAGCTCACGGGAGCCGTAATAATTTGAACACAAGTTGGTCGCACACTGCTCGTCACACCAGCAAGTTGCCCCAAAGGACTGTGGTGAATGTAGTGGCGACGGCGGGTACGCCTATGCCACGATGTGTAAAAAGAAAACAGTATGTGTTGCATTTAGCCATCCCTGGACACGTGTTTCGAGGTAGTTGCCTCTCGTCAGCAGGGAGCAGGACAATGTAAAGGGGTGCCGAGTGGACTGCCAAAATGTAATTAAAACAGGTCAAATACCTCTCATGGCGCGCAGGTGCAGAACCAGAGCTCGTCAGCCCGTTAGCTCACGGGAGCCGTAATAATTTGAACACAAGTTGGTCGCACACTGCTCGTCACACCAGCAAGTTGCCCCAAAGGACTGTGGTGAATGTAGTGGCGACGGCGGGTACGCCTATGCCACGATGTGTAAAAAGAAAACAGTATGTGTTGCATTTAGCCATCCCTGGACACGTGTTTCGAGGTAGTTGCCTCTCGTCAGCAGGGAGCAGGACAATGTAAAGGGGTGCCGAGTGGACTGCCAAAATGTAATTAAAACAGGTCAAATACCTCTCATGGCACGCAGGTGCAGAACCAGGGCTCGTCAGCCCGTTAGCTCACGGGAGCCGTAATAATTTGAACACAAGTTGGTCGCACACTGCTCGTCACACCAGCAAGTTGCCCCAAAGGACTGTGGTGAATGTAGTGGCGACGGCGGGTACGCCTATGCCACGATGTGTAAAAAGAAAACAGTATGTGTTGCATTTAGCCATCCCTGGACACGTGTTTCGAGGTAGTTGCCTCTCGTCAGCAGGGAGCAGGACAATGTAAAGGGGTGCCGAGTGGACTGCCAAAATGTAATTAAAACAGGTCAAATACCTCTCATGGCGCGCAGGTGCAGAACCAGGGCTCGTCAGCCCGTTAGCTCACGGGAGCCGTAATAATTTGAACACAAGTTGGTCGCACACTGCTCGTCACACCAGCAAGTTGCCCCAAAGGACTGTGGTGAATGTAGTGGCGACGGCGGGTACGCCTATGCCACGATGTGTAAAAAGAAAACAGTATGTGTTGCATTTAGCCATCCCTGGACACGTGTTTCGAGGTAGTTGCCTCTCGTCAGCAGGGAGCAGGACAATGTAAAGGGGTGCCGAGTGGACTGCCAAAATGTAATTAAAACAGGTCAAATACCTCTCATGGCGCGCAGGTGCAGAACCAGGGCTCGTCAGCCCGTTAGCTCACGGGAGCCGTAATAATTTGAACACAAGTTGGTCGCACACTGCTCGTCACACCAGCAAGTTGCCCCAAAGGACTGTGGTGAATGTAGTGGCGACGGCGGGTACGCCTATGCCACGATGTGTAAAAAGAAAACAGTATGTGTTGCATTTAGCCATCCCTGGACACGTGTTTCGAGGTAGTTGCCTCTCGTCAGCAGGGAGCAGGACAATGTAAAGGGGTGCCGAGTGGACTGCCAAAATGTAATTAAAACAGGTCAAATACCTCTCATGGCGCGCAGGTGCAGAACCAGGGCTCGTCAGCCCGTTAGCTCACGGGAGCCGTAATAATTTGAACACAAGTTGGTCGCACACTGCTCGTCACACCAGCAAGTTGCCCCAAAGGACTGTGGTGAATGTAGTGGCGACGGCGGGTACGCCTATGCCACGATGTGTAAAAAGAAAACAGTATGTGTTGCATTTAGCCATCCCTGGACACGTGTTTCGAGGTAGTTGCCTCTCGTCAGCAGGGAGCAGGACAATGTAAAGGGGTGCCGAGTGGACTGCCAAAATGTAATTAAAACAGGTCAAATACCTCTCATGGCGCGCAGGTGCAGAACCAGGGCTCGTCAGCCCGTTAGCTCACGGGAGCCGTAATAATTTGAACACAAGTTGGTCGCACACTGCTCGTCACACCAGCAAGTTGCCCCAAAGGACTGTGGTGAATGTAGTGGCGACGGCGGGTACGCCTATGCCACGATGTGTAAAAAGAAAACAGTATGTGTTGCATTTAGCCATCCCTGGACACGTGTTTCGAGGTAGTTGCCTCTCGTCAGCAGGGAGCAGGACAATGTAAAGGGGTGCCGAGTGGACTGCCAAAATGTAATTAAAACAGGTCAAATACCTCTCATGGCGCGCAGGTGCAGAACCAGGGCTCGTCAGCCCGTTAGCTCACGGGAGCCGTAATAATTTGAACACAAGTTGGTCGCACACTGCTCGTCACACCAGCAAGTTGCCCCAAAGGACTGTGGTGAATGTAGCGGCGACGGCGGGTACGCCTATGCCACGATGTGTAAAAAGAAAACAGTATGTGTTGCATTTAGCCATCCCTGGACACGTGTTTCGAGGTAGTTGCCTCTCGTCAGCAGGGAGCAGGACAATGTAAAGGGGTGCCGAGTGGACTGCCAAAATGTAATTAAAACAGGTCAAATACCTCTTATGGCGCGCAGGTGCAGAACCAGGGCTCGTCAGCCCGTTAGCTCACGGGAGCCGTAATAATTTGAACACAAGTTGGTCGCACACTGCTCGTCACACCAGCAAGTTGCCCCAAAGGACTGTGGTGAATGTAGTGGCGACGGCGGGTACGCCTATGCCACGATGTGTAAAAAGAAAACAGTATGTGTTGCATTTAGCCATCCCTGGACACGTGTTTCGAGGTAGTTGCCTCTCGTCAGCAGGGAGCAGGACAATGTAAAGGGGTGCCGAGTGGACTGCCAAAATGTAATTAAAACAGGTCAAATACCTCTCATGGTGCGCAGGTGCAGAACCAGGGCTCGTCAGCCCGTTAGCTCACGGGAGCCGTAATAATTTGAACACAAGTTGGTCGCACACTGCTCGTCACACCAGCAAGTTGCCCCAAAGGACTGTGGTGAATGTAGTGGCGACGGCGGGTACGCCTATGCCACGATGTGTAAAAAGAAAACAGTATGTGTTGCATTTAGCCATCCCTGGACACGTGTTTCGAGGTAGTTGCCTCTCGTCAGCAGGGAGCAGGACAATGTAAAGGGGTGCCGAGTGGACTGCCAAAATGTAATTAAAACAGGTCAAATACCTCTCATGGCGCGCAGGTGCAGAACCAGGGCTCGTCAGCCCGTTAGCTCACGGGAGCCGTAATATTTTGAACACAAGTTGGTCGCACACTGCTCGTCACACCAGCAAGTTGCCCCAAAGGACTGTGGTGAATGTAGTGGCGACGGCGGGTACGCCTATGCCACGATGTGTAAAAAGAAAACAGTATGTGTTGCATTTAGCCATCCCTGGACACGTGTTTCGAGGTAGTTGCCTCTCGTCAGCAGGGAGCAGGACAATGTAAAGGGGTGCCGAGTGGACTGCCAAAATGTAATTAAAACAGGTCAAATACCTCTCATGGCGCGCAGGTGCAGAACCAGGGCTCGTCAGCCCGTTAGCTCACGGGAGCCGTAATAATTTGAACACAAGTTGGTCGCACACTGCTCGTCACACCAGCAAGTTGCCCCAAAGGACTGTGGTGAATGTAGTGGCGACGGCGGGTACGCCTATGCCACGATGTGTAAAAAGAAAACAGTATGTGTTGCATTTAGCCATCCCTGGACACGTGTTTCGAGGTAGTTGCCTCTCGTCAGCAGGGAGCAGGACAATGTAAAGGGGTGCCGAGTGGACTGCCAAAATGTAATTAAAACAGGTCAAATACCTCTCATGGCGCGCAGGTGCAGAACCAGGGCTCGTCAGCCCGTTAGCTCACGGGAGCTGTAATAATTTGAACACAAGTTGGTCGCACACTGCTCGTCACACCAGCAAGTTGCCCCAAAGGACTGTGGTGAATGTAGTGGCGACGGCGGGTACGCCTATGCCACGATGTGTAAAAAGAAAACAGTATGTGTTGCATTTAGCCATCCCTGGACACGTGTTTCGAGGTAGTTGCCTCTCGTCAGCAGGGAGCAGGACAATGTAAAGGGGTGCCGAGTGGACTGCCAAAATGTAATTAAAACAGGTCAAATACCTCTCATGGCGCGCAGGTGCAGAACCAGGGCTCGTCAGCCCGTTAGCTCACGGGAGCCGTAATAATTTGAACACAAGTTGGTCGCACACTGCTCGTCACACCAGCAAGTTGCCCCAAAGGACTGTGGTGAATGTAGTGGCGACGGCGGGTACGCCTATGCCACGATGTGTAAAAAGAAAACAGTATGTGTTGCATTTAGCCATCCCTGGACACGTGTTTCGAGGTAGTTGCCTCTCGTCAGCAGGGAGCAGGACAATGTAAAGGGGTGCCGAGTGGACTGCCAAAATGTAATTAAAACAGGTCAAATACCTCTCATGGCGCGCAGGTGCAGAACCAGGGCTCGTCAGCCCGTTAGCTCACGGGAGCCGTAATAATTTGAACACAAGTTGGTCGCACACTGCTCGTCACACCAGCAAGTTGCCCCAAAGGACTGTGGTGAATGTAGTGGCGACGGCGGGTACGCCTATGCCACGATGTGTAAAAAGAAAACAGTATGTGTTGCATTTAGCCATCCCTGGACACGTGTTTCGAGGTAGTTGCCTCTCGTCAGCAGGGAGCAGGACAATGTAAAGGGGTGCCGAGTGGACTGCCAAAATGTAATTAAAACAGGTCAAATACCTCTTATGGCGCGCAGGTGCAGAACCAGGGCTCGTCAGCCCGTTAGCTCACGGGAGCCGTAATAATTTGAACACAAGTTGGTCGCACACTGCTCGTCACACCAGCAAGTTGCCCCAAAGGACTGTGGTGAATGTAGTGGCGACGGCGGGTACGCCTATGCCACGATGTGTAAAAAGAAAACAGTATGTGTTGCATTTAGCCATCCCTGGACACGTGTTTCGAGGTAGTTGCCTCTCGTCAGCAGGGAGCAGGACAATGTAAAGGGGTGCCGAGTGGACTGCCAAAATGTAATTAAAACAGGTCAAATACCTCTCATGGTGCGCAGGTGCAGAACCAGGGCTCGTCAGCCCGTTAGCTCACGGGAGCCGTAATAATTTGAACACAAGTTGGTCGCACACTGCTCGTCACACCAGCAAGTTGCCCCAAAGGACTGTGGTGAATGTAGTGGCGACGGCGGGTACGCCTATGCCACGATGTGTAAAAAGAAAACAGTATGTGTTGCATTTAGC
This sequence comes from Triturus cristatus, assembly GCF_964204655.1. Lineage (NCBI taxonomy): Eukaryota > Metazoa > Chordata > Amphibia > Caudata > Salamandridae > Triturus > Triturus cristatus. The sequence continues at coordinate 691,728,226 of NC_140580.1, forward strand.
CATCCCTGGACACGTGTTTCGAGGTAGTTGCCTCTCGTCAGCAGGGAGCAGGACAATGTAAAGGGGTGCCGAGTGGACTGCCAAAATGTAATTAAAACAGGTCAAATACCTCTCATGGCGCGCAGGTGCAGAACCAGGGCTCGTCAGCCCGTTAGCTCACGGGAGCCGTAATATTTTGAACACAAGTTGGTCGCACACTGCTCGTCACACCAGCAAGTTGCCCCAAAGGACTGTGGTGAATGTAGTGGCGACGGCGGGTACGCCTATGCCACGATGTGTAAAAAGAAAACAGTATGTGTTGCATTTAGCCATCCCTGGACACGTGTTTCGAGGTAGTTGCCTCTCGTCAGCAGGGAGCAGGACAATGTAAAGGGGTGCCGAGTGGACTGCCAAAATGTAATTAAAACAGGTCAAATACCTCTCATGGCGCGCAGGTGCAGAACCAGGGCTCGTCAGCCCGTTAGCTCACGGGAGCCGTAATAATTTGAACACAAGTTGGTCGCACACTGCTCGTCACACCAGCAAGTTGCCCCAAAGGACTGTGGTGAATGTAGTGGCGACGGCGGGTACGCCTATGCCACGATGTGTAAAAAGAAAACAGTATGTGTTGCATTTAGCCATCCCTGGACACGTGTTTCGAGGTAGTTGCCTCTCGTCAGCAGGGAGCAGGACAATGTAAAGGGGTGCCGAGTGGACTGCCAAAATGTAATTAAAACAGGTCAAATACCTCTCATGGCGCGCAGGTGCAGAACCAGGGCTCGTCAGCCCGTTAGCTCACGGGAGCCTGTAATAATTTGAACACAAGTTGGTCGCACACTGCTCGTCACACCAGCAAGTTGCCCCAAAGGACTGTGGTGAATGTAGTGGCGACGGCGGGTACGCCTATGCCACGATGTGTAAAAAGAAAACAGTATGTGTTGCATTTAGCCATCCCTGGACACGTGTTTCGAGGTAGTTGCCTCTCGTCAGCAGGGAGCAGGACAATGTAAAGGGGTGCCGAGTGGACTGCCAAAATGTAATTAAAACAGGTCAAATACCTCTCATGGCGCGCAGGTGCAGAACCAGGGCTCGTCAGCCCGTTAGCTCACGGGAGCCGTAATAATTTGAACACAAGTTGGTCGCACACTGCTCGTCACACCAGCAAGTTGCCCCAAAGGACTGTGGTGAATGTAGTGGCGACGGCGGGTACGCCTATGCCACGATGTGTAAAAAGAAAACAGTATGTGTTGCATTTAGCCATCCCTGGACACGTGTTTCGAGGTAGTTGCCTCTCGTCAGCAGAGAGCAGGACAATGTAAAGGGGTGCCGAGTGGACTGCCAAAATGTAATTAAAACAGGTCAAATACCTCTCATGGCGCACAGGTGCAGAACCAGGGCTCGTCAGCCCGTTAGCTCACGGGAGCCGTAATAATTTGAACACAAGTTGGTCGCACACTGCTCGTCACACCAGCAAGTTGCCCCAAAGGACTGTGGTGAATGTAGTGGCGACGGCGGGTACGCCTATGCCACGATGTGTAAAAAGAAAACAGTATGTGTTGCATTTAGCCATCCCTGGACACGTGTTTCGAGGTAGTTGCCTCTCGTCAGCAGGGAGCAGGACAATGTAAAGGGGTGCCGAGTGGACTGCCAAAATGTAATTAAAACAGGTCAAATACCTCTCATGGCGCGCAGGTGCAGAACCAGGGCTCGTCAGCCCGTTAGCTCACGGGAGCCGTAATAATTTGAACACAAGTTGGTCGCACACTGCTCGTCACACCAGCAAGTTGCCCCAAAGGACTGTGGTGAATGTAGTGGCGACGGCGGGTACGCCTATGCCACGATGTGGTAAAAAGAAAACAGTATGTGTTGCATTTAGCCATCCCTGGACACGTGTTTCGAGGTAGTTGCCTCTCGTCAGCAGGGAGCAGGACAATGTAAAGGGGTGCCGAGTGGACTGCCAAAATGTAATTAAAACAGGTCAAATACCTCTCATGGCGCGCAGGTGCAGAACCAGGGCTCGTCAGCCCGTTAGCTCACGGGAGCCGTAATAATTTGAACACAAGTTGGTCGCACACTGCTCGTCACACCAGCAAGTTGCCCCAAAGGACTGTGGTGAATGTAGTGGCGACGGCGGGTACGCCTATGCCACGATGTGTAAAAAGAAAACAGTATGTGTTGCATTTAGCCATCCCTGGACACGTGTTTCGAGGTAGTTGCCTCTCGTCAGCAGGGAGCAGGACAATGTAAAGGGGTGCCGAGTGGACTGCCAAAATGTAATTAAAACAGGTCAAATACCTCTCATGGCGCGCAGGTGCAGAACCAGGGCTCGTCAGCCCGTTAGCTCACGGGAGCCGTAATAATTTGAACACAAGTTGGTCGCACACTGCTCGTCACACCAGCAAGTTGCCCCAAAGGACTGTGGTGAATGTAGTGGCGACGGCGGGTACGCCTATGCCACGATGTGTAAAAAGAAAACAGTATGTGTTGCATTTAGCCATCCCTGGACACGTGTTTCGAGGTAGTTACCTCTCGTCAGCAGGGAGCAGGACAATGTAAAGGGGTGCCGAGTGGACTGCCAAAATGTAATTAAAACAGGTCAAATACCTCTCATGGCGCGCAGGTGCAGAACCAGGGCTCGTCAGCCCGTTAGCTCACGGGAGCCGTAATAATTTGAACACAAGTTGGTCGCACACTGCTCGTCACACCAGCAAGTTGCCCCAAAGGACTGTGGTGAATGTAGTGGCGACGGCGGGTACGCCTATGCCACGATGTGTAAAAAGAAAACAGTATGTGTTGCATTTAGCCATCCCTGGACACGTGTTTCGAGGTAGTTGCCTCTCGTCAGCAGGGAGCAGGACAATGTAAAGGGGTGCCGAGTGGACTGCCAAAATGTAATTAAAACAGGTCAAATACCTCTCATGGCGCGCAGGTGCAGAACCAGGGCTCGTCAGCCCGTTAGCTCACGGGAGCCGTAATAATTTGAACACAAGTTGGTCGCACACTGCTCGTCACCCCAGCAAGTTGCCCCAAAGGACTGTGGTGAATGTAGTGGCGACGGCGGGTACGCCTATGCCACGATGTGTAAAAAGAAAACAGTATGTGTTGCATTTAGCCATCCCTGGACACGTGTTTCGAGGTAGTTGCCTCTCGTCAGCAGGGAGCAGGACAATGTAAAGGGGTGCCGAGTGGACTGCCAAAATGTAATTAAAACAGGTCAAATACCTCTCATGGCGCGCAGGTGCAGAACCAGGGCTCGTCAGCCCGTTAGCTCACGGGAGCCGTAATAATTTGAACACAAGTTGGTCGCACACTGCTCGTCACACCAGCAAGTTGCCCCAAAGGACTGTGGTGAATGTAGTGGCGACGGCGGGTACGCCTATGCCACGATGTGTAAAAAGAAAACAGTATGTGTTGCATTTAGCCATCCCTGGACACGTGTTTCGAGGTAGTTGCCTCTCGTCAGCAGGGAGCAGGACAATGTAAAGGGGTGCCGAGTGGATGCCAAAATGTAATTAAAACAGGTCAAATACCTCTCATGGCGCGCAGGTGCAGAACCAGGGCTCGTCAGCCCGTTAGCTCACGGGAGCCGTAATAATTTGAACACAAGTTGGTCGCACACTGCTCGTCACCCCAGCAAGTTGCCCCAAAGGACTGTGGTGAATGTAGTGGCGACGGCGGGTACGCCTATGCCACGATGTGTAAAAAGAAAACAGTATGTGTTGCATTTAGCCATCCCTGGACACGTGTTTCGAGGTAGTTGCCTCTCGTCAGCAGGGAGCAGGACAATGTAAAGGGGTGCCGAGTGGACTGCCAAAATGTAATTAAAACAGGTCAAATACCTCTCATGGCGCGCAGGTGCAGAACCAGGGCTCGTCAGCCCGTTAGCTCACGGGAGCCGTAATAATTTGAACACAAGTTGGTCGCACACTGCTCGTCACACCAGCAAGTTGCCCCAAAGGACTGTGGTGAATGTAGTGGCGACGGCGGGTACGCCTATGCCACGATGTGTAAAAAGAAAACAGTATGTGTTGCATTTAGCCATCCCTGGACACGTGTTTCGAGGTAGTTGCCTCTCGTCAGCAGGGAGCAGGACAATGTAAAGGGGTGCCGAGTGGACTGCCAAAATGTAATTAAAACAGGTCAAATACCTCTCATGGCGCGCAGGTGCAGAACCAGGGCTCGTCAGCCCGTTAGCTCACGGGAGCCGTAATAATTTGAACACAAGTTGGTCGCACACTGCTCGTCACACCAGCAAGTTGCCCCAAAGGACTGTGGTGAATGTAGTGGCGACGGCGGGTACGCCTATGCCACGATGTGTAAAAAGAAAACAGTATGTGTTGCATTTAGCCATCCCTGGACACGTGTTTCGAGGTAGTTGCCTCTCGTCAGCAGGGAGCAGGACAATGTAAAGGGGTGCCGAGTGGACTGCCAAAATGTAATTAAAACAGGTCAAATACCTCTCATGGCGCGCAGGTGCAGAACCAGGGCTCGTCAGCCCGTTAGCTCACGGGAGCCGTAATAATTTGAACACAAGTTGGTCGCACACTGCTCGTCACACCAGCAAGTTGCCCCAAAGGACTGTGGTGAATGTAGTGGCGACGGCGGGTACGCCTATGCCACGATGTGTAAAAAGAAAACAGTATGTGTTGCATTTAGCCATCCCTGGACACGTGTTTCGAGGTAGTTGCCTCTCGTCAGCAGGGAGCAGGACAATGTAAAGGGGTGCCGAGTGGACTGCCAAAATGTAATTAAAACAGGTCAAATACCTCTCATGGCGCGCAGGTGCAGAACCAGGGCTCGTCAGCCCGTTAGCTCACGGGAGCCGTAATAATTTGAACACAAGTTGGTCGCACACTGCTCGTCACACCAGCAAGTTGCCCCAAAGGACTGTGGTGAATGTAGTGGCGACGGCGGGTACGCCTATGCCACGATGTGTAAAAAGAAAACAGTATGTGTTGCATTTAGCCATCCCTGGACACGTGTTTCGAGGTAGTTGCCTCTCGTCAGCAGGGAGCAGGACAATGTAAAGGGGTGCCGAGTGGACTGCCAAAATGTAATTAAAACAGGTCAAATACCTCTCATGGCGCGCAGGTGCAGAACCAGGGCTCGTCAGCCCGTTAGCTCACGGGAGCCGTAATAATTTGAACACAAGTTGGTCGCACACTGCTCGTCACACCAGCAAGTTGCCCCAAAGGACTGTGGTGAATGTAGTGGCGACGGCGGGTACGCCTATGCCACGATGTGTAAAAAGAAAACAGTATGTGTTGCATTTAGCCATCCCTGGACACGTGTTTCGAGGTAGTTGCCTCTCGTCAGCAGGGAGCAGGACAATGTAAAGGGGTGCCGAGTGGACTGCCAAAATGTAATTAAAACAGGTCAAATACCTCTCATGGCGCGCAGGTGCAGAACCAGGGCTCGTCAGCCCGTTAGCTCACGGGAGCCGTAATAATTTGAACACAAGTTGGTCGCACACTGCTCGTCACACCAGCAAGTTGCCCCAAAGGACTGTGGTGAATGTAGTGGCGACGGCGGGTACGCCTATGCCACGATGTGTAAAAAGAAAACAGTATGTGTTGCATTTAGCCATCCCTGGACACGTGTTTCGAGGTAGTTGCCTCTCGTCAGCAGGGAGCAGGACAATGTAAAGGGGTGCCGAGTGGACTGCCAAAAAGTAATTAAAACAGGTCAAATACCTCTCATGGCGCACAGGTGCAGAACCAGGGCTCGTCAGCCCGTTAGCTCACGGGAGCCGTAATAATTTGAACACAAGTTGGTCGCACACTGCTCGTCACACCAGCAAGTTGCCCCAAAGGACTGTGGTGAATGTAGTGGCGACGGCGGGTACGCCTATGCCACGATGTGTAAAAAGAAAACAGTATGTGTTGCATTTAGCCATCCCTGGACACGTGTTTCGAGGTAGTTGCCTCTCGTCAGCAGGGAGCAGGACAATGTAAAGGGGTGCCGAGTGGACTGCCAAAATGTAATTAAAACAGGTCAAATACCTCTCATGGCGCGCAGGTGCAGAACCAGGGCTCGTCAGCCCGTTAGCTCACGGGAGCCGTAATAATTTGAACACAAGTTGGTCGCACACTGCTCGTCACACCAGCAAGTTGCCCCAAAGGACTGTGGTGAATGTAGTGGCGACGGCGGGTACGCCTATGCCACGATGTGTAAAAAGAAAACAGTATGTGTTGCATTTAGCCATCCCTGGACACGTGTTTCGAGGTAGTTGCCTCTCGTCAGCAGGGAGCAGGACAATGTAAAGGGGTGCCGAGTGGACTGCCAAAATGTAATTAAAACAGGTCAAATACCTCTCATGGCGCGCAGGTGCAGAACCAGGGCTCGTCAGCCCGTTAGCTCACGGGAGCCGTAATAATTTGAACACAAGTTGGTCGCACACTGCTCGTCACACCAGCAAGTTGCCCCAAAGGACTGTGGTGAATGTAGTGGCGACGGCGGGTACGCCTATGCCACGATGTGTAAAAAGAAAACAGTATGTGTTGCATTTAGCCATCCCTGGACACGTGTTTCGAGGTAGTTGCCTCTCGTCAGCAGGGAGCAGGACAATGTAAAGGGGTGCCGAGTGGACTGCCAAAATGTAATTAAAACAGGTCAAATACCTCTCATGGCGCGCAGGTGCAGAACCAGGGCTCGTCAGCCCGTTAGCTCACGGGAGCCGTAATAATTTGAACACAAGTTGGTCGCACACTGCTCGTCACACCAGCAAGTTGCCCCAAAGGACTGTGGTGAATGTAGTGGCGACGGCGGGTACGCCTATGCCACGATGTGTAAAAAGAAAACAGTATGTGTTGCATTTAGCCATCCCTGGACACGTGTTTCGAGGTAGTTGCCTCTCGTCAGCAGGGAGCAGGACAATGTAAAGGGGTGCCGAGTGGACTGCCAAAATGTAATTAAAACAGGTCAAATACCTCTCATGGCGCGCAGGTGCAGAACCAGGGCTCGTCAGCCCGTTAGCTCACGGGAGCCGTAATAATTTGAACACAAGTTGGTCGCACACTGCTCGTCACACCAGCAAGTTGCCCCAAAGGACTGTGGTGAATGTAGTGGCGACGGCGGGTACGCCTATGCCACGATGTGTAAAAAGAAAACAGTATGTGTTGCATTTAGCCATCCCTGGACACGTGTTTCGAGGTAGTTGCCTCTCGTCAGCAGGGAGCAGGACAATGTAAAGGGGTGCCGAGTGGACTGCCAAAATGTAATTAAAACAGGTCAAATACCTCTCATGGCGCGCAGGTGCAGAACCAGGGCTCGTCAGCCCGTTAGCTCACGGGAGCCGTAATAATTTGAACACAAGTTGGTCGCACACTGCTCGTCACACCAGCAAGTTGCCCCAAAGGACTGTGGTGAATGTAGTGGCGACGGCGGGTACGCCTATGCCACGATGTGTAAAAAGAAAACAGTATGTGTTGCATTTAGCCATCCCTGGACACGTGTTTCGAGGTAGTTGCCTCTCGTCAGCAGGGAGCAGGACAATGTAAAGGGGTGCCGAGTGGACTGCCAAAATGTAATTAAAACAGGTCAAATACCTCTCATGGCGCGCAGGTGCAGAACCAGGGCTCGTCAGCCCGTTAGCTCACGGGAGCCGTAATAATTTGAACACAAGTTGGTCGCACACTGCTCGTCACACCAGCAAGTTGCCCCAAAGGACTGTGGTGAATGTAGTGGCGACGGCGGGTACGCCTATGCCACGATGTGTAAAAAGAAAACAGTATGTGTTGCATTTAGCCATCCCTGGACACGTGTTTCGAGGTAGTTGCCTCTCGTCAGCAGGGAGCAGGACAATGTAAAGGGGTGCCGAGTGGACTGCCAAAATGTAATTAAAACAGGTCAAATACCTCTCATGGCGCGCAGGTGCAGAACCAGGGCTCGTCAGCCCGTTAGCTCACGGGAGCCGTAATAATTTGAACACAAGTTGGTCGCACACTGCTCGTCACACCAGCAAGTTGCCCCAAAGGACTGTGGTGAATGTAGTGGCGACGGCGGGTACGCCTATGCCACGATGTGTAAAAAGAAAACAGTATGTGTTGCATTTAGCCATCCCTGGACACGTGTTTCGAGGTAGTTGCCTCTCGTCAGCAGGGAGCAGGACAATGTAAAGGGGTGCCGAGTGGACTGCCAAAATGTAATTAAAACAGGTCAAATACCTCTCATGGCGCGCAGGTGCAGAACCAGGGCTCGTCAGCCCGTTAGCTCACGGGAGCCGTAATAATTTGAACACAAGTTGGTCGCACACTGCTCGTCACACCAGCAAGTTGCCCCAAAGGACTGTGGTGAATGTAGTGGCGACGGCGGGTACGCCTATGCCACGATGTGTAAAAAGAAAACAGTATGTGTTGCATTTAGCCATCCCTGGACACGTGTTTCGAGGTAGTTGCCTCTCGTCAGCAGGGAGCAGGACAATGTAAAGGGGTGCCGAGTGGACTGCCAAAATGTAATTAAAACAGGTCAAATACCTCTCATGGCGTGCAGGTGCAGAACCAGGGCTCGTCAGCCCGTTAGCTCATGGGAGCCGTAATAATTTGAACACAAGTTGGTCGCACACTGCTCGTCACACCAGCAAGTTGCCCCAAAGGACTGTGGTGAATGTAGTGGCGACGGCGGGTACGCCTATGCCACGATGTGTAAAAAGAAAACAGTATGTGTTGCATTTAGCCATCCCTGGACACGTGTTTCGAGGTAGTTGCCTCTCGTCAGCAGGGAGCAGGACAATGTAAAGGGGTGCCGAGTGGACTGCCAAAATGTAATTAAAACAGGTCAAATACCTCTCATGGCGCGCAGGTGCAGAACCAGGGCTCGTCAGCCCGTTAGCTCACGGGAGCCGTAATAATTTGAACACAAGTTGGTCGCACACTGCTCGTCACACCAGCAAGTTGCCCCAAAGGACTGTGGTGAATGTAGTGGCGACGGCGGGTACGCCTATGCCACGATGTGTAAAAAGAAAACAGTATGTGTTGCATTTAGCCATCCCTGGACACGTGTTTCGAGGTAGTTGCCTCTCGTCAGCAGGGAGCAGGACAATGTAAAGGGGTGCCGAGTGGACTGCCAAAATGTAATTAAAACAGGTCAAATACCTCTCATGGCGCGCAGGTGCAGAACCAGGGCTCGTCAGCCCGTTAGCTCACGGGAGCCGTAATAATTTGAACACAAGTTGGTCGCACACTGCTCGTCACACCAGCAAGTTGCCCCAAAGGACTGTGGTGAATGTAGTGGCGACGGCGGGTACGCCTATGCCACGATGTGTAAAAAGAAAACAGTATGTGTTGCATTTAGCCATCCCTGGACACGTGTTTCGAGGTAGTTGCCTCTCGTCAGCAGGGAGCAGGACAATGTAAAGGGGTGCCGAGTGGACTGCCAAAATGTAATTAAAACAGGTCAAATACCTCTCATGGCGCGCAGGTGCAGAACCAGGGCTCGTCAGCCCGTTAGCTCACGGGAGCCGTAATAATTTGAACACAAGTTGGTCGCACACTGCTCGTCACACCAGCAAGTTGCCCCATGTGCATGCTATAAGTACATGTATGTTCCCTCCTGCTCCAGTTCTGAAGACGCAAATATATGAGCATCCACCGTCAACATGTCCTCTTTCAGATCCGCCATGAATGGGTCAGATATTCCATTCCTAAGTATGAAAGGCCACCGACTTTATGTGGTTCACTTTCCACATTTTACAGATTCAGGCGAGTAGGCCCGAATTCTGTCATCAAGCCTTTTCCTGCCTTCTGCCTCTGAAAGCTCCAGTCTGAGCCTGCATCCGTGACCATGAACTTTGTCCTACTCCCTGCGCGGCTAACGGTGCCTGATCCACCATATTGCCTGCCAAAAAACTGTATTTCACCTTCGAGATTTTCTCCTTCGCTCCCCATCCGATGCATTCCTGTCTAGTAGTTTAGGTAAACATTCTTCCAGCTCCCGTGCAAAGGGTCAGGCCTCGCTGCCCTCATGCAAGTAATTCATAGCCCCGTTACCATAGAATATTCCTACCCCCTCGCATCTAGTGTAGACACTTAGACGCTTGTACACGCACTAACAGTCAGTATAGTCAGTATAGAATAAGATTCTATCCTAAGAGACCTTTCCTTTTGGATAACACAGTTCTTTAAACATAGGATATTAGATATGATTTGGAATTAGGTTGACATAACCCCAGACTTCTGTCTCCACATGTAGAGCTAAATGTCAAGTCTCCTTCACCCTCTAGTTGCACGTCAATCACACGTCATGCAGCTGCGCGCGCATCTCTGCCACATATTTCTGCTGACATTGCAGGATTCTTTTATGGATCCACCCACTTGTAACATCATGTTTAAATGACGTATTTTAGTTACACCCATGTTTAGTTACGTATGTACAGTTTATCTGAAGTTATCAGCTGTCACGCCTCTTGCATCTGTTTCACTGTAATGCATTTTTCTATAAAACCGCTTAACTGTCAATAATATATGTTCCTTCCTTCTTGACCTTTCGTGGTGATGGAATAGAAGGCCCACAATTCGAATTGTGTTCCTTTTTATAGGAATAAAGCCCTTTTAAACCCTCTAATACCACGGATTCTGCCTCTCATTTTACTGAGTTATTCTTAGACAGACTTTACCGCATAAAAAATAGTACCGGTAACGAAATATTTACCACATAAATTGGCGCCCGAACAGGGACACTTTCTCATCTCACACGCCGGCGGTGCGTTGCAGGCCCGGTCTCCTGCCACAGCTGAACGGACAACAAAAACGCGTATCTGCAGGATTTCCTGTGTCTCCTTCCGGCCAAGCGGGGACGACTGAGGCTGCGATCAACACCCAGACGAGGCGGTGAGAAGTGCGAAGTATCCCGACCAGAGCCTAGCTGAGAGAGCAAGATCCGAGGTATACAGAGACCCGCCAGGTTCCGAAGTTCCGAGTCCAGTCGAGTCGAATCCAGTCCGGTCCAGTTTCAAGTTCAGTTCCGAGGCCTTCCGTTCCGAGCTACCCGGTGAGTACCATTACCGGGGAGGCATTTAACGTGCACATAGTCTGTGCCGGTCAAGACGGGTTTGGGTACACAAATCCGGTCTGCACTGTTTTAGCAGTGTATCTGTACTGTTTAGCAGTATATATAGTATGTTGTGCATATAAATAAATATTATCCAGTGTCAGTATAATGTCAGTAACTAGTTTCTTATTAGTTTTCATTGTTCGTAAAACTGTTAAGCGTTAAATGTTTTAAATACGTTCTAGATATTGTGGTATGAATGACTGTTCATTATTGTGTTTTCTCGTATAAAGTGTGTTCTAGAAACAAGATCTAAAAATGCCGCTCTTTTCGAAACTAAGACAGATCAAAACTAGAAAAGGTGTACTTGAAGAAGCTGTTCCCATTCCACCTAGGGATACTCCAGGATACTTTATGTATCATAAGCATGGCCTAGATGCCGAATTATTTCTTGATTTATGGGTAGATTATACCAAAGAATTACCAGAGAGTCAGAGATGGCCCGCAGCGGGGACCTGGGATGCAGATTGCATCATGAGAGTAGAAGAAGAATTATGGAAAAAGAAAGCCAGACAGTCACAGAAAGATGCCATTGAATTATGGCGTAAAGAATCATATAGACGTACAGAAAAAGCACACCGACAGGAAGAGAAAGGTAAGGAGAATTCAAATAAAGTCCGAGAAAATCTATTACTTGAGGAAGGTACCCGAGTAAAATCAGAACAAGTAGATAGACAAAGAAACGCCCTTATGAATGGTATGTATCCACTTCTGGCCGAAGGGTTACCTAAGGCTACTCCGGAAATACCAAAAGACTTGCCACCCCCATTGTTTGCGATAAAAGCACATCCCAAGGGGCATCCCAGAACCGCAGAAGATGTTTTCCTCTCCCGCTATTTAGATGACGCAGCTCCCGAGTATGCTAATACCGCACCACATAGACCGCTTGCCGATGATGCTCATCGCCAAGAACATTCGTCTGTACCTCCGCAACAACACGCTTCGACACACATTCCGACAAACACATCTGTTTCTACAGCTTTTCCCACAACGACGGTTGCTGTCTCACCCTCAACAAATCCTTTCACGTCCAGCACCCCAGACGGTGCTACAGGAGGTACGACAGACATTTTTTCTACACCACCCAGAGGAAATACATTTTCCCTTAGAGATTTAGCCCTCCAACGTACGCCCAAACTAGCCACTCCCGACATGCTTAAGGAACTTCTAGTAGATTGTAGATATGATCCTGTGCCCGGTAAACGGGACGAAATGCTGCTGTCATCATTACGTATTAGACGAGCTGCCATATATTTAACGAAGTTACCAGGAATGAATACACATTTAGAAAATATATATCACTTTGTCCAGTCAGGGCGAGGTCCTGAAAGTATTAGCAGAGCCATGGAGTACCAGAAAGCGGAGGTACAGGGACAACTGTTACGTTTCCTCATAAACTGTGTAATTAGAAATCAGGACCGGCCTGGGGTAAATCCGGAAGAAATGCAAACACTTGTCACTTGGGGTCGGAATATATCAGAAGGAAGACATGATAAACAGTTATGTATAGTAGCTATGTACCGAAAGATCCGCAAAGAGGTAGAACGAATACACGAAGAAAGATTAGAGGTAGACGCCGCTGATCTAAACAGAGAGGAGGAGGAGCAAGAATCAGAGCAAGTAGACACGATAGCTTATGTAGGTAAAGGAAGACCCCATAATAATACCAGAGGTTTTAACGACCCAATACGTCCAATACGTCCAAAATATAATAGACATTGTCCAAACCCTATGCTAAATACAAAATCCCCTGAACACTTATTCCAAGCCGCTGATAAATTACTCCGAGATCAAAGGGGGTACCACGTGCTCGATTCCATGGACGAACAAGAATTAGCCAGGTCAGCAGTACAGTGGGCTGACAGTCCCGGCGAATACAATGATGATGTACTTGCACACACGTTTCTGAATCTAGACCCATATGAACAGCGTTTAGCTAGTATATACATGATTCAACACCTCCTTATATTATATAAAGGCCAACACTCCGATTCAGGACCCTTACCTGACATATTGACAGAACTGCTCACGAACATATGGAGAGGGTCAGGTACTGATTTAATTAAGGAAATACTAGAATCCCGAAACCAATATTTAAATTTCGTATGCCCAGAACACGTCTCAGTTCCCATAATGGGAAGAAAAATGTATCACATAGATAGACAGAACCCGTTACGCGAAGTGCACCCGATCAGAGGTGCCGACGATAATTTCACACGTGTGTTTGTATACACACCTATAACTAAACTGGAATTATTAGAAATGAAGAAAGTAGTACCCAGTCATGACAAAGATCCAGCAGGTTTCCACCGTGAGATAAAAGACATGTTACTCATGGGAGAGTATACCTACCCCGACATTATGAAAATATTAAAAGTCCTATTACCCGCAGGTGTTTATGAAAAACTCAAAGAAAAAGAGTGGGAGGTAGGAGACCAAAAGATAGATTGGACAGCATTAGAAAACGAAGAAAAGGCCCGAGCTGCAGGAGCAGGGCTTGGGGATAAGACTACAGCACTAGCAGGATTACTAATACAGGTATTGCCACGTTTATTAACTACGAAAAAGGAAGACTGGGGTGCAATCTCAGCCTGTAAACAAAAACCAGATGAAGACACTAGTGATTTCTATTCCCGATTTGAAAAATGTTTTAGTATAAATAGTGGCATAAAAGCCAGTAGTGAGTCATATCCACATCTGTTTGTGACAAAATTAGTTGAAAATTCTCTGCTACAAGTCAAGAATAGAGTATTGAAATTCGAAAGTACCTGGCAAGGTAATACCCCATCACAGATGTTACAGATGTTACAATATCATCACAATAGAATTAGAGAAGAACAAGAACACGAACAACGACGTATGAAAGATACGAAAATGAAAATGCTTGTTGCACAGTCAGTTCCAGCTGATAGTCATCAAAAGGGTGATTCCACAGGTCCTGCAAAAGGGACATGCAACTATTGCAAACAACCAGGTCATTATATACACGATTGTCCAGTCCTGAAACATAATATAGCCACAGGTAGAACACATGAGAGACCACGTCCCCCCAGACAGGATCAGAATCAACAACAGACGCCTCAGCAGGCACAACCTAGGTTAGCTCCGCAACAGCTGGCTCCGCAACAGGCAGCTCCACAACAAATTGTAGTACCACCACAAGCGCAGCCTATTGCTGCAACTCAAGCAACAACACAACAAATGTATCAGTATGCACAAACAGATTATCCCGATTATCAGCGATACTCATGAGATAGCCTAGAGAGGGAAGTTGGCTTACCCCTTATTGAGGTTCCTGTAGACCAAGAGGGACCTTATGTACATAGTGAACTATTAGGGGAAGACAGAAAGTTTTTACTTGATACAGGGGCAAGCAGAACAACTATAAGACGTAGTGAAGTTCCAGGGGCACCCCTCTCAGGCTCACAGAATATTTCCCTTGGATTTTCAGGAAAACCTATAATTAATGATGTAACACAACCTCTTCCACTTACAGTAGGTCCATTGACACGTACTACAGATTTATTGCTTACTAAATCATGTCCAGAAAACTTGTTAGGTATAAAAACATTGAAAGCTCTAGGAGCCATAATATGTTGTTCTCCGGAAGGAGTACGACTATTTTTACGTGACTTTAAAGGTCACTACGTATCCAGAGACATGGATCACCGACTGCAGAATTTACCTACACATTTATGGGCACAAGGCCCCACTGATGTTGGTTGCATGAGCATTACACCATATCGAGTTACACTGAAATCAGGAATAGTACTACCACGAATGCGACAATACAAGTTACCACCAGATGCTGTAGTGGCTTTACTGCAAATCATTGACGAGCTCATTGCACAAGGAGTGGTTGTCGAAACAGACTCCAATGTATGTAATTCTCCGATAATTCCGATTCTTAAAAGAACGGATCCAAAAGCTCCACCTGTATATCGATTAGTTATTGATCTGCGCGAATTAAATAAATGTATTGTGCCACAATACCCCGTGGTCCCAGATATCTCTTCATTACTCACAGCTATTGACTCAGAAGCAACGTTCTTCACTGTAATTGATCTCAAGAATGCTTTCTTTAGTGTCCCAATTGATCCGGAAAGTCAATATTTATTCGGATTTAGTTTAAATGGACGAAGTTTTAAATTCACACGCGCACCTCAAGGATTTACAGAAAGCCCCAGCATCTATAGCCAAGCACTGAAACGAGAACTTGACAGTATCCACATGCCAGTTAACACTGCCTTGCTTCAATATGTCGATGATCTGCTGATCACCGCCCGAAGCGAACATAAATGTGAAACCGCGTCACTTACGGTTCTAAAATTTCTGGCCGACAAGGGGCACAAGGTGTCCCCTTCTAAGCTGCAATTCTGTGTCCAGCGAGTTGTTTACCTTGGGCACTCGCTGTCCAAGGAGGGAAGGCAGCTTACATCCGACCGCATCCAGTTAATCGCTAACATGCCACCACCCAAGACACAAAAAGAGGTACGGGCTTTTATAGGCCTCACTTCATACTGTAGGCAGTGGATCCCTCAATATGCATTTCTAGCAAAACCACTCATCCAGTTGACAACACAGGAGGCAGCCACATCGACTGTCCTCCCTTGGACTCAAGAACATACACACGCCTTTGAAAGCTTAAAGAAAGCTTTATGCCAAGCACCTGTCCTAGCAACACCATGTTACAGTAAACAGTTTACACTCTTCGTTACAGAACGCGAAGGTACTGCCTTGTCAGTACTCACTCAGGAACAAGCAGGATCACACAAACCATGTGCTTATTTCTCTAGTACATTAGATCCAGTAGCTCAGGCTCTTCCTGCGTGCCTGAAATCGGTGGCAGCAACAGCTTTAGCAATCAGACAAAGCGATGCCATAGTGTTAGGACATCAATTGACAGTACAAGTACCACACGCAGTAGAGGTTCTTTTGAATCGCACACAAACACAACACTTGACTATAGCGAGACTCACCGGTTACGAATTAACACTGTTTCAGCCACATATAGAAATCAGACGTTGCAATACGTTAAATCCTGCCACACTGCTACCAGTGAGCGGAACAGATCCATTAGCACATGATTGTGTCGAAGTCATTACTATCACGACGAAACCCAGACAAGACTTGACAGATATCCCTTTGACAGATCCGGACTTGACATTGTATGTAGATGGGTCATGTATGAGAACAAGTACAGGAGAGTTAGTGGCCGCTTACGCAGTCACAACAGACACTGAGGTCATTGAAACAAATTGTATTAACACTTTGTCAGCCCAAGCAGCAGAGCTCACCGCTCTGACACAAGCCTGTATTCAAGCCACAAATAAAAAAGTCAACATATACACAGATTCACGTTATGCATTCGGAGTCGTCCATGACTTCGGCGTACTGTGGCGAGAGAGAGGTTATTTAACTTCTCACGGTGCCCACATTCAACACGGACCCCTCATTCAAGCCCTATTAGATGCGATTCATCTACCTACTACAATATCGATTATGAAATGCAAAGCCCATACAAAAGTTACCGATATCATTTCTCAGGGTAATGACCTAGCTGACAGAACAGCTAAACAGACTGCTCAGAATCAGACTCTCACAACTGACATGACAAAGACAATAGTTCCGACACCAACACATTGCATGACAGTTAAGGATCCCGCCCTTGATGTAATTGACATACAGACACACGCTACACCAGAAGAAATAAAGAAATGGACTGAATTAGGAGGGATCCAAACAGATCAAGGATGGATGACGAAGGAAAAATCTATATGGTTTCTTCCCGACTCAATGGTCCAAGTTATCATTAACACTATATATAGTCCAGCGCACCTAGGAGAAAAAGCTATGCTAGACAGCATTCAACACATTTGGTTCAACAAACATTTACGAGCCGCAGCTAAACAAAAGGTTCGTACCTGTATGATATGTTGTCAGTTTAATCCAGGTAAAAGCATCCCCGTAGAACAGGGTGGATTCCAAACTCCCGATCATGCTTTTGAAGTCCTCCAGATGGATTATATCCAGATGGAACGATGTCGAGGATTCAAATATGTTCTCGTAGTTGTCTGTGCTCTTTCCTGTTGGACAGAAGCATACCCGGTTTCAGATTACACTGCCCCGACTACTGCCAAACAGTTAGTTCGAGAATTCTTCCCACGGTACGGTTTACCACGTGTTGTCTACTCAGATAACGGCCAGCCGTTCTCATCCGAACTAATGAAACACGTTTCCCTTCTATTAGGATATCAATGGAAATTTCACTGTGTCCGACATCCCGAGGCAGCAGGTCTCGTAGAACGCCATAATCAAACTTTGAAAATTAGATTGTCCAAAATATGTAGAGAAAAAGGAGTCGATTGGATAGTAGCCTTACCAGTTGCGCTCTTTTACATGAGAATGGTAGCACATTCTCGAACAGGGCTATCCCCGTATGAGGTGATCTTCGGTAGACCACCAAATATGTGGGGGACGCCTATACCTCGTAAAATCCCTGACGTTGACTGTAATATGCTGACAGATTACCTGGCTTCTTTGATGTCTGCACTACAATCTTGTCGTTCACAGGTATCCGCAGCTTTTCCCGATAACACTGAGGTGAAGCCCCATGACGTGGTTCCTGGGGATCTGGTGCTGGTCAGGAACTTTGACCGGAAGCCCCAACTGGATCCTAGGTGGAAGTCACCGAAGTTAGTTTTACTTACCACAAGGACAGCCGTGAAAATCGAGGGAAGAAAAGGATGGTTGCACTCGAGTCATATCAAAAAAATTTATGGACTACCATCCAATATAGAGACTAAACCCTGTATTTCCTCAAAGACAGACTCAAAGCTCCCCTTGGTTGAGCAATCGAACTCAGAAATCTATAAACTAAAATTGAGGTCTAATAAGTCAGACAATTTGATTGTTTAAGTCCTCTCCAAGGTGAATCGGTTGAATTTGTCTCTGACATGTATCCTCTGGACCGGAATAGAGAAAGAAATAATCAAATGCTGCTCAAGAAGCAAGCGTATTGTAAATCATTTCGTAGTCATTGTACAGTAACATTATTAATTTTGTTTTTTCTAAGTCTTTTGATCATCATTGTCAGCATCCTATTGCACATGTATTACCCTATTCCTAAGCATGCTTATAATATAACTGCAGAACATTCTTTTAGCGAATTTCCTCCGCATGAGTTGTCCTATAGATTTGCGCTGCGCAACAACACTTTTATTAGTATGTTACATCATTCCCATCAAACCAGCAATGCCACAAATTGTTGGATATGTGGCCGACTCCCTCCCTATCAGAACTATAAGGGAGTCTTGCCCCTCTTTTCCTATCCGTTCACACACAATGGCTCCTGTGGAGCATGGTTTAGTTTGATTAATACCCTAGATTCAAATTCCACAGTTTATCAAGACAACTGGGTATGGGGAAACCTGAACCTAGCTTTACTTAAAGTCTGCTACCCTAACAAGGAGGGACTTCCCAAAAGAACAGGAACTGATCTAGAAAATGAAGTATATGGATTAGGTAATTTTACACTTAACCTCATGATCCTGAACGTTGAATCTGAAGCTACACCAATCTTGCCCGCCATGTCAGTATTCCCAGTAAAAGGGGAATTATGTATAAGAAAGAATGGTTCCATACATATGGGCCATAGTAAATGCACCACTGTAATAAAATTCAGTGATCAAGGCAAGTCTACATTTAGAGCTTCCCATCATTCCTACTTCATATGTGGCCAGACCGCATATATATGTCTACCTTTAGATTGGGATGGTACCTGTTACATAGCATTCCTTCTACCACCTGTTTTCCTAGCTCCTCCTGATTATCATAGAAATACCCATTTAGTACACAATAGACAGCAGAGAGATCTCCCAATTGTCGATTACACTGAAACAGCATGGGAGAAATACACAGATTTCAATAAAGGTTTCTTTCCCTATATAGGTACAGTCACTAATAGTAAGCTGATACGTAGATTAACCAGAACCCTTGAAGCAGTAGTGAACGAAACTATTTCCGCCCTAGGCAATTTAACAGAAGAGCAGTCTGCTATGCGGATTGTTGTGCTTCAAAATCGTCTTGTCCTTGACGTCATCCTGGCCGATAGGGGTGGAGCTTGTAGGGTCATCGGATCAAGTTGTTGCATTTTCATACCAGAAAATTCACCGTCAGTATATAAAGCCATAACCCGCCTTCATAAGATTGTAAGCCAGATACACCAGAGTCCAGGCACCTGGACTTGGTCCGGTTGGTTCTGGGGCGTGTTGTCAGCCTGGGGATGGAGAATACTATCCTTCCTAGGTATTGGCTTTCTCATACTATTCAGTTGCTGCTTATGTCTACAATGTGGGCCAGCGATTTGTGGTCTGTGTGCCACCTCGTGTATCCCACATCCAAGTTTTCGCTCGAGATCCCGGAAGAAGAAAGAAGAACAAATGATGCTATATGAACAGATCGATGGATTGATGAAGATCGATATCTCCTAAGGGTCCGAAGGGGACAAGGAGGGAATGAGGAAATATGAATTTTGTGATCAGTTATGTCCCCTATCGTAGACCCCAACGGCTCCATGTGCATGCTATAAGTACATGTATGTTCCCTCCTGCTCCAGTTCTGAAGACGCAAATATATGAGCATCCACCGTCAACATGTCCTCTTTCAGATCCGCCATGAATGGGTCAGATATTCCATTCCTAAGTATGAAAGGCCACCGACTTTATGTGGTTCACTTTCCACATTTTACAGATTCAGGCGAGTAGGCCCGAATTCTGTCATCAAGCCTTTTCCTGCCTTCTGCCTCTGAAAGCTCCAGTCTGAGCCTGCATCCGTGACCATGAACTTTGTCCCACTCCCTGCGCGGCTAACGGTGCCTGATCCACCATATTGCCTGCCAAAAAACTGTATTTCACCTTCGAGATTATCTCCTTCGCTCCCCATCCGATGCATTCCTGTCTAGTAGTTTAGGTAAACATTCTTCCAGCTCCCGTGCAAAGGGTCAGGCCTCGCTGCCCTCATGCAAGTAATTCATAGCCCCGTTACCATAGAATATTCCTACCCCCTCGCATCTAGTGTAGACACTTAGACGCTTGTACACGCACTAACAGTCAGTATAGTCAGTATAGAATAAGATTCTATCCTAAGAGACCTTTCCTTTTGGATAACACAGTTCTTTAAACATAGGATATTAGATATGATTTGGAATTAGGTTGACATAACCCCAGACTTCTGTCTCCACATGTAGAGCTAAATGTCAAGTCTCCTTCACCCTCTAGTTGCACGTCAATCACACGTCATGCAGCTGCGCGCGCATCTCTGCCACATATTTCTGCTGACATTGCAGGATTCTTTTATGGATCCACCCACTTGTAACATCATGTTTAAATGACGTATTTTAGTTACACCCATGTTTAGTTACGTATGTACAGTTTATCTGAAGTTATCAGCTGTCACGCCTCTTGCATCTGTTTCACTGTAATGCATTTTTCTATAAAACCGCTTAACTGTCAATAATATATGTTCCTTCCTTCCTGACCTTTCGTGGTGATGGAATACAAGGCCCACAATTCGAATTGTGTTCCTTTTTATAGGAATAAAGCCCTTTTAAACCCTCTAATACCACGGATTCTGCCTCTCATTTTACTGAGTTATTCTTAGACAGACTTTACCGCATAAAAAATAGTACCGGTAACGAAATATTTACCACAGTACCACCGTCAATGTACACCCCCCCACCCCTGTACGTGTCGTACCACCGTCCATGTACACCCCAGTAGTTCCTGGCGCACCCCCAACACAACCTCCTAAGTACGGAGCGCACCCCATGCCCCAACATCACAACCGCATGTACGAGTCGTACAAAGCCACACACAAGGACATAATCGTACAACCACATGGCCCATGTACACACCGTACACACGCTCAAAACGCACGTACACAACAAGGACAAAACAAAACAACACAAGAATACACCATTCGAAAGGCACACAGCCACTAAACATGGCCAACAACCACTAAAATAACACAATCACTGACCTGCAACTGTCAAAAACAAACAGAGGCCCAATACACCACCACTCCTTATAACACACCCACCCAAAATTCAAACACTGCCACACCCACCCATGGACCAATAAAAAGGGCCCACACACACAAACCATGAGCCTTTGCAACAGACTCACTGCTGCCAGACACCACAGAACCAGACTACAAGCTACACCACACCTTACACTTGCACACCTTCACACGACCACCCTCACAAACACCCTCTCATCACATTCACACACACACACAACCATCCACACCCCCCCCAACATCCACACACCCCCCCCACCCACACCATCCCCACCCACACCCCTCACCATGCCCACTACCAAGAATCCAAAGTTCAGTCACCGAGAGTTGGAGGTCCTTGTTGATCAAATCCTCAGAGTTGAGCCACAGATCTTTGGAACATTGGTCAGAAGCACCAGCCAGGCAGCCAAAACAGCCATGTGGCAGACCATCGTCGATGCTGTGAATGCCGTTGCGGACACCAGGAGGACCAAGCAGGATTGCCAGAACAGGTGGTACGATCTGCGGAGGAGGGTCAGAGCCAAGAGGCAGGAGGAACACGACCAGGCCAACGCCACCGGAGGAGGGCCCTCCCGCAGACCCGTACAGTACCATCCCTGGGAGGAGAGGGTGATGGCCATACTGCCGGTGGAGGCAGTTGAAGGAGTAGAAGGACTCCGAGACCCGGGTGAGTACACAAACAACGCACCTCACATGGGGGGAACTGCAACCACAACCAAAATTACTAACAGGCACGCAACCACCACAAGCCATCGCATGACTCAACCACACTCCATGAGCAGGCACATGCCACTGCTGCCACCATGCCCCATGCTCCCAGCTGGACAATGTCAAGTCACAGGCCACAGAAGACAACAACACATGACACGGCAACCCGGATGGCGGGAGGCTGGGCACAAAAAATCACATAGTGCGACTCCAAAGCAGACAACAATGCCCTCTGCCCATATGGCCTAGGTCACAGCCAGACAAACACTGTGTCCCAACACAGGAATGACTTGCCAGCAAATGGCGGACGCCTTGCATCAACACATGGGGGTGAAGGCACTGTTTTGCACATGACAGCAGCTAATGAACAGCCAACATTGTGAAAGAGTGGCAGCACACACCACCACAGCAGCAGCGCACAGACACACAGCAGACAAAATGGGTGCCTGGAGATCAGAAACAAACTCACATCAACAGGCCAAGGGCCACTCAAAGATCTGCCAACAGTGTGTGCCCAGGAAGCTGGGCCAAGGTGACAGAGGGTGACACACGGAGGGAGGGAGAGGGGGACAGAGAGGGAGGGAGAGGGGGACAGAGGGAGGGAGAGGGGGACAGAGATGGAGGGAGAGGGGGAAAGAGAGGGAGGGAGAGGGGGACAGAGAGGGAGGGAGAGGGGGACAGAGAGGGAGGGAGACGGACAGAGGGAGGAGGCTGACACACGGAGGGAGGGAGAGGGGGACAGAGAGGGAGGGAGAGGGGGACAGAGAGGGAGGGAGAGGGGGACAGAGAGGGAGGGAGAGGGGGACAGAGAAGGAGGGAGACACAGGGAGAGCAAATCAGTCCTTTGGTGTGTGGGAATGTCTGCTCGTCAGCAGGTGGACTGCGTGCATGTAGACAAGGGTGGCCAGTGCCAGAACCCCCCCTCTTCATCATGGCAAAACGCAGGGCCATGTCCCAACCTGTACACGAGCACAAGGACAGCCACCTGCATCATATAAGTGTGTGGATCCACTCCATGTGCACATGTACAGTGCTACAAGGAAGGCGCAAATGCATGGCTCGCCACACCTGCACACTCCACTGCTGACTGCAGTCACACTTGACGCAGCAAGTAAGACTGTGCCACACATAGTTAAAGGGGCCAAATTGGTGCCCAAGGGACACACCCATGCACAAGTGCACTGTGAGTGGAATGCAAGACAGATCCTAATTCCAAGAGGAAATGTGCCAACTTTGAAACGGATGAAACATGGATGTTGCATGGACCAAAATTAACATTTTCTCTCTCACACACAGGTCAACGTCGTGCTGCACCCCCCAACACTGGGGGGGAACACTCACAGGACCCGGATCTGCAGGAGACCGATCCCACCGGCAGCGACCACTCTCACCACTCTGCGGACGACCCCGACCGACCTGGCCCCTCTGGTGTCCAACCACCTGCAGCACCTGCGTCAGGTACAACCGTGCCAACCACCACCCCCACTCCTGCCACATCCCAGGAGACACCCAGGATCCCTGCCCCAACACCACAATGCAGCCAGGCTCGCCAGGAGGGACACGTGTCCCGGGCACCCAGGAGGAGGCAGGCGACAACGCCAATGCCACCCCCCAGGGGTCCCGGAGACCCGATGTGCCCACAAGTGCAGGCCAGACGCAAGTGGGCAGGGGTGGTGGGAGTGGAGGACGGCGGAGGCGCGAGCCTGACCAGTTGGCTGGGGATCCGGTATTTTCCCATGTCCGTAACATCCTGGACTCATACCGGCAGGACACCACGGGCATGGCCCAGGTTGTGTCCGTCCTCGAGGGGATCAAGGTCCAGCAGGCCCAGCAACATGCGGAGCTAATAGCCTGTCTACAGGTACACCAACTGAGGATGGAGGACAGACAGGCTGAGCAAGTGACGGCGTCCCAGGGGATTCACGCTACACTCCGTCGGATGGCCGACACCATGGCCGACCCTCCCTGTGCCAGAAGGCGGAGAACATCACCACCCACAGGGAGGGATCAGGAGGAGGAGGAGGAAACATCCGACGGAGCATCCCAGACGTCGTCACGGCCTGCTGCTGAGGTTCCCCGCAGGAAGCCGGGTCGTCCACGGAAAGGACCGTGAGGGTGGCTGCTACATCACCATCTCCCAGGACACCTGGCCTGGCACCTGGCCCATTTGAGCAACAGCATCACAGCATCAAGAGACATTCTCTGCCACATGGCCCTGCTGGTCACTGGCTGACCAATGTTGACAAAGACTGTGGCATGGACTCTGAGTATTTCCAATGGCAAGGACACCAACTCCCCTACTGAACTTTGGATTCCCTAATCCCGGAAAGCCCCTCACTTTGTCCCCCCCCCCCCAATAATAAATCACACTATTAAGAGTAGATGCCTGCTGGTAGCATTATTACCTAACATGTGTCTTGTACAGTCTAAACATGCCTGAGTCATCTGTTCACTTCAACCATCCACACCCTGGGGCCTGAGTCTGGCACAGGACACATGGGTCACAGTTTATTAGGCAAGACAGACATGGAGCACCATACACACCCGTGATGGTCAGAACCAGCTGAGGGGGTGGCCGAACAACCGTGCTGACAGACACATTGAGTACAGCAACAGTCATGCGCAGAGGTCAGGGATCCTGGCCAGTGTCCTGGGGGGCACCCAGGTATGTGTAGACAGGTGGCAGAACCATGTCCTGCAAGCTTGAGTCCGGTGGATGCAGAGAATGGGGTCATGGACAACGTTGGATGCATGGGGATGGCACATGTCACAATACCCACACAGTCATGGACATCATGCCCAATACACAGTCTCAGCACACACACACAGCTTGCATCTTGCCACTCGACACATTGACACATAGCCACAATCAGGGAATACCATGCCAGACATGCAGGATGCACCGTGCCAACACACCAGCATTGACTGAGAAGAGGCACCTTGGAGGCATAGGGACACCTTTATTAGTCATGTTTTTGGGATTGCAGAGGCAACTTGAAGTACACATGAACACATCATGTGGAGTAACATGTGGGTCCAACACTGGCACCCCCCTTCTGCAGCACAAATGCGTGATAGCCATGGAACTGGCACACAAGCGTCGGCTAACAGCTAAACACCCACAGCTGCTCACGGAGAGCCTGCCATACACCATAGATCCGCTGATGTGGAAGTCCCACGCCATGTAAAGACAATGTTAACCGTATGTGTCCGAGGGCAGTGTCACACACATTGATGCCATCATCACAATCCACTGTCCCATCACTGATGACTGACAACCAGGCAGCCCATCTATTCAGGTGTACCCAGCTGCATGTCGTGTCCCATGGGGATGCCACATGTCTGCAGAGGAACCAAACCCCGACCGGGGCAGTGTGCACACATCGTGAACAACTGCCACACCCAATACACCCCAGATGCATCCCTTACCCCATGGAGACTTCCAAACGTGTCCGTGCCTGTAACGCTGAGTCAGCCCACGATGTCATGTCCATGAGGAATAGCAGTGCCACAACAATGCAACCAGCAAACGGCATGCGCAGGTACCTGGGGAAGAGAGACACACAAGAAGTCAGCCACAAAAAGCACAGCCACTTGCATGTGCATTTACTCGACACATGTATGGATGACAACATGCTAGGTCACAATTATGACTGGGGAAATACTACCATCACTGCCACCATCACTCCAGTGACACACCCACACACACCTCTGACCCACGTGCCATACATGCAGGTGGAGACACACATCACAACGCATGCCACACGGGGACCAATGCGTGCACACTCAGACCCTGGTACTCACCACTAAGCAAAGAAGTCGCGTATGAGCCGAGTCCGGATGTCCTCTTGCGGCTCCACATCCTCCACATCACTAGCCCCATTGCCAAGCCCTTCGTCCTCCACGGGTGGATGGTCCTCGTCATGTTGATTCAGGATGAGTGGCACAGCTCTTTCAACTGCCATGTTGTGCAGCATGCAGCAGACCATGAAGATCTTGCAGACCTTCGCCGGGGCATAAGGGAGTGCACCGCCGGTCTTGTGGAGGCACCGGAATCGGCTCTTCAGCATGCCAAACGTCCTCTCTATCACTCGCCTTGTCCGGCCATGGGCGGTGTTATAGCGGAGCTGGGCCGGCGTGATGGGGTTGCGGAGAGGTGTCAGCAGCCAAGGCATGTTGGGATAGCCAGCGTCCCCTACATGGGAAGCACATGGACATCGTTAGAACTGGTGAAGCGGTCGTGCTGGTCGGCTATACAGAATACAGGACAGACAGACTGTACCCACCAACAACACATGCCCGTTCGTTGCGCAGCTGCATCATCATATCAGGCATCCCGCTACGCCTCATGATGTAGGCATCGTGTGCTGATCCTGGGAAACGAGCACAGACATGTGAAATCACCATATTGGACAGACACACCACAAGGGCATTGATGGAGTGGTAGTGCTTCCGATTGCGGTACGCCACCTCCCGTGCATGTGGTGGTACCAAACCTACATGTGTCCCATCTATGGACCCAATGACATGGGGCATCCCTCCCAGGGCATAGAATCCACGCTTGACCTCAGTCATCTGT
This sequence comes from Triturus cristatus, assembly GCF_964204655.1. Taxonomy (NCBI): domain Eukaryota; kingdom Metazoa; phylum Chordata; class Amphibia; order Caudata; family Salamandridae; genus Triturus; species Triturus cristatus. Next base: position 691,754,615 of record NC_140580.1, read on the forward strand.
TCAGGGGTTGGGAACTTGATGAAGTCATCCAGGTGAATCAACATGGCCTCCAAGAAATCATGCAGCACACCGCTGAACATGCTCTGGGACATGCCACCAACATGAGCTATGGTATTTTGGAAGGTACCCGTGGCAAGAAAATGTAGGGCAGCCATTACCTTCAGCTGGGGTGTCAGTGCCGTAGGATACCTGTGCTGCGGTTGCAGGTGTGGTGCCAGTCTCGCCGTCAGCTCCAGAATCAACGGTTGGGTGAAGCGGTAGAGCCGGATCCTGTCATTCTCCTGCATGGTAGCCAAGTCTGGAATTCTTCGGGCAAGAGGAGGCGCTCTGCAGTAATTTGGAAGTGACAAGGAAGAGTGAGTGCACTACGAGAACAACTCATGTCTACTGAGCACATGTAAATCTGGCAATACACACATGCTACATAGGGAGTCAGGCATGTGCTACATGCCCAGGACACGTATGGATGCAAGGTGACACTCCTTCCAAGACCCAGCTACACACGGTGATTGAGAACCTCCCCATGCCACGCCATGTTAATAGCTGTGTCCCAGTGCAAGTGCACAGCCCGACGCAAGACAGGAGTGACATACGCCCACACATCAGCAGAAGTAGGATGCCGATTGCAGAGACTGGTAGCGGAACACTGGAGCCACAGGTCACATGACATTACACTAGTCCAGCCCACACACCTTGCCATGAAGGTGCACATGTCATGACTCACCACACATTCCTTGTGAGGATGCTGACATGGCCTTGTCACGCTACTCCGTGTCCCATGCATACATGTGCACCTCACATCCGATAACACATGTGGCATGGTGTGCGGAACAGTGTGCAATGACAATCTACACACAGCCACATGTTGGTTGCTGCAACGGCTGCAGCTTTTGAGGGTGCTACAACATCAACCTGATGTAAATCCCGGACACATATATGACATAGTCACATTGTGCACTGTGGGTAGTGACAAGTCATGTGTCATGACCCCTGTACCGGGCATCATGGGACACTTCCGTGTGTTGGTGTCCGTGCCATGCCAGTGACGCTCACCCCAAGTGCGCAGTCCCACATGCACACATGTCAAAGGAGTCAAGTGCATGCCTGGCACACATTGCACCCTCACACAGTACACATGTACACATCTCATCATACATTTGGTGCCTTCTCCACTCAGGAGGCATGTTCCACATCACAGCCTGTGACACCTGTGCCCCACACATGTAGTAATGCACAGACGATGCCTTGATGTCCATTCCTGGACAAGTATGTCCATCCATGGACAAGTATGTCCGCCCTATTCCTACCTGTGTGTCGCCTATCACCACAGTGATGTGTAAAAACCGCCGTACTGCTGCTGAGAGGGCCTGTGCATGTTCCCAAATCACTGTGGGAGTGCTGCCGTATGTGTACCCATCGTGATGGCGAGCGTACAGGCATTTGTACGGTCCGTACCACTACGGGTACGCATACGCGTGCAGACCCATAGTGATAGGGCCGTACACACGCATGTACGCTCACTATCACTATGGGTCTGCACGCGTATGCGTACCCGTAGTGGTACGGACCGTACACTCGCATGTACGCTCACTATCACTATGGGTCTGCACGCGTATGCGTACTCGTAGTGGTACGGACCGTACACTCGCATGTACGCTCACTATCACTATGGGTCTGCACGCGTATGCGTACTCGTAGTGGTACGGACCGTACACTCGCATGTACGCTCACTATCACTATGGGTCTGCACGCGTATGCGTACTCGTAGTGGTACGGACCGTACACTCGCATGTACGCTCACTATCACTACGAGTACGCATACGCGTGCAGACCCATAGTGATAGAGAGCGTACATGCGTGTGTACGGTCCGTAACACTACGGGTACGCATACGCGTGCAGACCCATAGTGATAGTGAACGTAGGCATGCATGTACGGGCCGTTGCCATGCATTTGGGGTGCCCTAGGGCCCCGAAACGCACCGTACCTGTGTGTGATGCTCAAAATTACATAGGGGACAAGTATTAAGGCCTACATGCATGCTGGTTGTCATGGAGACCAAGTTCAAATTTCGAAATTGTTCTGGAAGGTGCACAGCAGAAGTCAGTTGGAATTCTTCTACTTTGTTGCAATGTGTTTGTGGGGCTGACATCATGCAGGAGAATGAAACCGATAGAGAACCCACAGACTGCTAGGTTTGAAGGGATTGGTGGAAACATAGGATGCAAATGTGAGTGACCAATCACTCTGTACTCCTGTGCATGAGACTGGGCAGAAGGGCACATATAAGGCAGCCAGGTCCCATGAGGGAGCACTTGCCTGCACATCTTTGCATTCGTCGACCCAGCTGCTGCTACTGATTCCCTGGAACCATGTCAAGGGCTGTGGAGAGGACACAGCCATTCACCCTGGAGGAGAACATGGCTCTGCTGGATGTGATCCTCCCACAGTACTCCATGCTGTATGGGCGACCAGGGTATCAGGTGAGTGCATAGGCCACTGCCACAGACTGTCCCTATGTTGTGACTGTGACTTCTGCCATTGCGTCCAGGTGTAACACACATGCCATGTACTGTCGGGGGGTCCCAGGGGGGGTGTGCCAGATGTCTCCCAGCAGTGCCCTGAGACAGGAGGGGTGGGGGCCTATCACTCACAGCAGTGCCCTGAGACAGGAGGGGTGGGGACCTATCACTCACAGCAGTGCCCTGAGACAGGAGGGGTGGGGGCCTATCACTCACAGCAGTGCCCTGAGACAGGAGGGGTGGGGACCTATCACTCACAGCAGTGCCCTGAGACAGGAGGGGTGGGGGCCTATCACTCACAGCAGTGCCCTGAGACAGGAGGGGTGGGGGCCTTTCACTCACCGCAGTGCCCTGAGACAGGAGGGGTGGGTGTGATGCACAGTGTGAGCCTTGATCATTGATTGTGACATTGCCATCATTCCACCTGTGTACCCACTGTGGCACGTAATGCTTTTTCCCTCACCAGGGGATGATGTCCCTATGACAAAGGTGCAATGCGTTGGCTGCATGACATGCCTTGTTGTAACCAGCTAGTTTGTACCCATATGTCTCCCTGTGACATGTGGCTGGTGTATTGATGTGGTGTCACTTGTTCCTCCTTACAGGTAGGCGCCACTGCCAAGGAGCAGATCTGGCTGACCGCCGTCAGTGCCGTGAGGGGTGTGGATGGTCGGAGGCGGAGCCTGCCCCAGGTGAGGAAACGCTGGCAGGATATCCGGTGCTGGACGCGGAGGATTGCACGGCTCCTGCTGGGGGACTCACCTGAGAGCCACAAGAACCGCGGCCGCCGCCGTCTGAGCCACCTCCACAGGCGTGTGCTGCCGGTGGTCTTTCCAGACCTGGAGAGGCGCTTACAGGCGATGCAGCAGCCGGAAGGGGGTAGGTACATGTGTGTTTGTTGTGTGTCACCGGCATTTGTAAGGGCACAGTAGCATGAATTCACTGGCAGGGTTTAAAGGTGCTGTGCAGATCCTGTTTGCCCCAGTATAGCGCTGTGCCCCTGCCACCCTTACCCTCCTTGCAATGTGTTCCCTGGTCTGTGTGTAGTCACTCCTTCACAAGGTAATGTAGGCTGGCGCTTTGTCCACGAGAGCAATGACTGTAGCATCATGTGTGGGGGTGGTGTGTAACAGGTTGTGGGACCTTGCCTGTGCACTGTCAAGTTCACTGCATGTGGGTTCCATGTCAGTTGGCACTGATGCTGACTCCAGACATGGGAGTTGGTCTCTCATGTGTCATGCCTTACAGCGCGCATGTCCTATGTAGTGGCCTGTGACATGATGTGCATGAGTGTGCGATACACATAGTGCAGGGATGGTGACGTGTGTTGCAGTCATTACCATTCAGTAGCATGTAGTTGCGTGCCCACTACTGTCCCCTGGGGCACCTTTTCCTCAGTGGTGTATGTGTCATCATTAACGTGGCCAATCTCAGTGTCTACAGCGTAGGTTGTGCTCTGTGCCATTGTCCCCTGTCACCATGTATATAGACGTGCTATTTTGTACAGGTGTCCACTGTGCAGCCTGACCTGATTGTCCTTCTTCATACTCACAGTTGCCAGTGCCTGTGTGTCTTGTTATACTCATCTGAGGATGGGCACTGGTACCTCATTATTTGTACAGGCGCACCTTGGCTGTTTGGCGTACACTCTTGCTTTTTGCCTGCCCCTGTGTGTATCACCCAGACTATGAGATGTTGGTGCCACCTGTGTCTCAACAATTTGCCTCGTGTAGGGTCTTGTTGGGGCGGGCAATGCCTATGTGTCAAATCCTGATTTCTACTTGCTGGGTCTGGGCAGTGTGTGATGTGTCTGGACACACACGCAATGTGCAGTGACCGAGTCATGTTGGGCATGTTTTCAGCATTACCTATGCAGCATCTGTCTCAAGTTCATGGATATGGTCCCTGGTCATCGGTATTTTCGCCAACGCTGTGTGGTGCAGATGCAGTGCTGGATTGTCCCCAGGGCCTGGGTGCTATGTCAGACTCCGTTTCCTGTGTTTAGCTATTGTCTCATGCTCTCCATGGTATTTCAGTGGCATGGTGGCTCAACCAACTGTGTGTTTCATGCCCTACATCGGTACCTTGTTCAGTAGATGTTAGGGATCTTCCTTTTCAGGCTATGCAATGTTACCTATGTAGATTGGACTCATGTGACAGATGTGTACAGGTGTCTGATTAATTTCTGTCTCTCCACCCTGCCCACAGCATCGTCGGGGGACACAGAGGGAGACATGGACACAGACCAGGCGGAGGGACCGAGCACCAGTGCCAGCCGTGACATCGGGTCTGGCACATCGAGTGGGACAGAGGCGGAGGAGAGTGTGGCCGAGGACCTGTCGACTGGCACATCAGACTACGAAGCTGACAGGTCCGAGGAGGATGTCTCCGAGTGGGCGGAGGCTGCACCAGCAGCTGACAGCGGAACAACACCTCGCCCCACCCCCTCAGTTTCCATCAGCCGCCTCCCACTTGCTCGTGTCCCTTCCCAGCGTGCCCGGTCACAGCATGTCTCCTTCCTGCCAGGCACCGCACCCCCTGCCCCTGTCTCCACTGCTGCCGCCAATGCAGAGTCTGTGGACATCCAGCGGCAACTGCAGGTTGGTCAGGCTGCGATCCTTAATGTCCTCCATGCCCACGGCAAAACCCTCACCAACATCGAGGCTTTCTTGGAGGGCATTCATTCATCGCAGGCTGACCAACGCAACTTGCTGAGGTCCATCGACTCCACACTGACTGCAGCAGTGGGTCTCCTGCAGCGCGACCTCCCCCCACCTACCCCTGCCCCATCCACACTTCCCACTCCCATGCCTGTCCCACGTACACCCAGACGTCGGCATGCACCCACATCAACGGACACGGGCACCACACCAGCAGGGAAGGTCCACCGCACTCCTCCTGACACGCACACACAGGGTGAGGTAGGCACACCCACTGGGTCGGGGGGCAAACGTGTGACACGCAGCCATAGTGGGAGTCCGCATTCCACCCAGTCCACTCCCTCCAAATCCCCTCCCCTCAGCTCTCCTGGCCACATCTCCCCCAAGGACACCTTCATGGCCGCTCTGTCCCTGAGCCCCACAGTTACACCACCACGCAAGCGGTCAAGGAGGTCCCCGGTCAGGGTGGTTGAGTCTCCCCCCCGTCTCCACCCTCCCCCGGTGGCGCTGCGACCCATCCCTCTGACCCCCCCCCTCCTTGGGGCATGAGGTCCCTTCGGGTGCAGGGGACTCCCTGGAGGACCTTGCAAAGGTGTGTAGTGCCATCCTGGCCTCCGCCTTTGGCACTGACACACCCCCTGTGGTGGAGTCCTCCATCCCTGCACCCACAACGCCGCCCCTTTGCCCTGATGTCCCTGCGGTGCCTGTTGCTTCCCCCCCCCTGATGCCCTCACCAGTGTGGAAGACGATGCCATTTGACTGTGCAGGCAAGGTAGGGGACACGCATCCCACTGTGTCCCCCATCCAGCTGAGAATCATTGACTGCCCTATGGGCTTTGGGAAGATTGAACTGCCTGCGATCCACGGACATTGTGCTCATGCTGATTAAAGCTTAATTTTGTTTTCATTATCACACTACTGCTATGCTGGTATTGGTGTTGGTGGGGCTGCTACATGGTTTTTGGTGGTGTGTAAGGGTTTGGGTGTGTGGGATATGTAGTAGTGTACTGCTCATTGGTGGGACCCTGTGATCTGTGTGCCATCACAAGGTGTTGGCTAACTTTCTTTGTTCATGTAAGCAGTTACTGCATGGTGCACTTGTCCCAGGGTGTATTCCTTCCTCTGTGTACCCAGCTTTCTTCCCTGCAGGGTGTTCCCAATGTTTAGCGCAGAGCTGTGTCTACATGAGCTGTGTGTGTGACGGAGCCCTTCTACTTTGGCCATGCATGCAGGGCCATGTCTCCACCTGCAACAATCGTGGCATCCTTGGTGATCACTGTACTTGTGTGTGGAGTCTGTTGACATGAGTTCATGGGGACATGTTCCCTTGTAGCCAGTATGCATGTGGATAATTCTGGCCTCACATACATGTGTTACACCCCTCCTGTCTCAGGGCACTGGTGGGAGGACTCCACACCCACCCCTCCTGTCTCAGGGCACTGCTGGGAGGACTCCACACCCACCCCTCCTGTCTCAGGGCACTGCTGGGAGGACTCCACACCCACCCCTCCTGTCTCAGGGCACTGCTGGGAGGACTCCACACCCACCCCTCCTGTCTCAGGGCACTGCTGGGAGGACTCTGCACACACCCCTCCTGTCTCAGGGCACAGCTGGGAGGACTCCACACCCACCCCTCCTGTCTCAGGGCACTGCTGGGAGGACTCCACACCCACCCCTCCTGTCTCAGGGCACTGCTGGGAGGACTCTGCACACACCCCTCCTGTCTCAGGGCACTGCTGGGAGTGATGGGCACCCACCCCTCCTGTCTCAGGGCACTGCTGGGAGGACTCCACACCCACCCCTCCTGTCTCAGGGCACTGCTGGGAGGACTCCACACCCACCCCTCCTGTCTCAGGGCACTGCTGGGAGGACTCCACACCCACCCCTCCTGTCTCAGGGCACTGCTGGGAGGACTCTGCACACACCCCTCCTGTCTCAGGGCACTGCTGGGAGTGATAGGCACCCACCCCTCCTGTCTCAGGGCACTGCTGGGAGGACTCTGCACACACCCCTCCTGTCTCAGGGCACAGCTGGGAGGACTCCACACCCACCCCTCCTGTCTCAGGGCACTGCTGGGTAGACTCTGCACACACACCTCCGATTTCAGGATATGTACGCTTGGCACATACACGGTGGGGGTACGCTCAATGCATTCGAGGTGAGGGTACGAGTCTACTTGCACTGGTGTGGTGGGGGTACGCTCCATGCATACGCGGGTGAGGGTACGGGTCGAACTTACACTGTTGGGGTGGGGGTACGCTCCGTACGTCCGCGGGTGGGGGTACGGGTCGTACTTACACTGTTGGGCTGGGGGGTACGCTCCTTGCATTCGCGGGTGGGGGTACGGGTCGTACTTACACTGTTGGGCTGGGGGGTACGCTCCATGCATACGCGGGTGGGGGTACGGGTCGTACTTACACTGTTGGGCTGGGGGGTACGCTCCATGCATACGCGGGTGGGGGTGCGGGTCGTACTTACACTGTTGGCATGGGGGGTACGCTCCATGCATACGCGGGTGGGGGTACGGGTCGTACTTACACTGTTGGGCTGGGGGGTACGCTCCTTGCATACGCGGGTGAGGGTTCGAGTCGTACTTGCACTGTTGGCATGGGGGGTACGCTCCATGCATACGCGGGTGGGGGTACGGGTCATACTTACACTGTTGGGCTGGGGGGTACGCTCCATGCATACGCGGGTGAGGGTACGGGTCAAACTTACACTGTTGGGGTGGGGGTACGCTCCGTACGTCCGCGGGTGGGGGTACGGGTCGTACTTACACTGTTGGGCTGGGGGGTACGCTCCTTGCATTCGCGGGTGGGGGTACGGGTCGTACTTACACTGTTGGGCTGGGGGGTACGCTCCATGCATACGCGGGTGGGGGTACGGGTCGTACTTACACTGTTGGGCTGGGGGGTACGCTCCATGCATACGCGGGTGGGGGTGCGGGTCGTACTTACACTGTTGGCATGGGGGGTACGCTCCATGCATACGCGGGTGGGGGTACGGGTCGTACTTACACTGTTGGGCTGGGGGGTACGCTCCTTGCATACGCGGGTGAGGGTTCGAGTCGTACTTGCACTGTTGGCATGGGGGGTACGCTCCATGCATACGCGGGTGGGGGTACGGGTCATACTTACACTGTTGGGCTGGGGGGTACGCTCCATGCATACGCGGGTGGGGGTACGGGTCGTACTTACACTGTTGGGCTGGGGGGTACGCTCCTTGCATACGCGGGTGAGGGTTCGAGTCGTACTTGCACTGTTGGCATGGGGGGTACGCTCCATGCATACGCGGGTGGGGGTACGGGTCGTACTTACACTGTTGGGCTGGGGGGTACGCTCCATGCATACGCGGGTGGGGGTACGGGTCGTACTTACACTGTTGGGCTGGGGGGTACGCTCCTTGCATACGCGGGTGAGGGTTCGAGTCGTACTTACACTGTTGGGCTGAGGGGTACGCTCCTTGCATACGCGGGTGAGGGTTCGAGTCGTACTTACACTGTTGGGCTGGGGGGTACGCTCCATGCATACGCGGGTGGGGGTAGGGTCCGTACATATCCGTCCCCACGCTATGTGATGTTTGTGCGGCCCGTACCCAGGCCTTTGCCACGTGGGTGCGATCTGTCCCGCCATTGTTGGGGTGACGTGTGTGGGCGTGGTCCGACTCGTACCCACGCTCTTCAGGCGTGGGTACGGGACGTACCTGTCTGGTTGTGTTGCCGGTTCGCGTGGTGACGGACTTCCGTTGTGGCGGTCGCTGGCTTATCAGGACACGCCCCCACCCCCTCGTGGTGACCAGGGCATGGGAGTCAGGTATGTCCAGGCCATGTGTGGTGTGTGACTTATGTGGTTGTTTTGTGGCCTGCCCTGGTCCTGCCACCCCCACCCCACCCCACTTTCCCCCCTCCCTTAGTTATTCTGACCTTCTGCGGCGTCTGCGTCGTAACCTGTAGAGGAGGTGGACTGCTATGAGGGCAGGGATGACTCGTAGGTTCGGGTCCATGTCTGTCCGTCGCGTACTGGTACTCCTTGCTCGCGTCGTCCTGTCGCGTACGGGTCCTCCTTGATCGCGTCGTCCTGTCGCGTACGGGTCCTCCTTGGTGGCGTCGTCCTGTGTGTCCGTCACGTACTGGTCCTCCTTGTTCGCGTCGTCGTCTGTCCGTCGCGTAATGGTGGTCCTTGTTCGCGTCGTCCTGATTTCACGGCAGTTTTTGGCTGCCGCAAAATATTCACCGTGCGGGGTGACGTCGGTAAGAAATCGTGATTCCTGGGTCGTGAATGGCTGGCTGCGAGCGTCCCGACGTCAGGTCGGCGCTTTCCCGGATCGCATTGGTAGGTGTTTTTTTGTTCGGTCGGGCTTTTTTACGATTCGTACGGTAATGGTGTACCCGTGCGAATCGTAATTCCTTGTTTGTGAAAATTGACGACCGGGTACGCGTCGGGCGGAGATTGTGCTCCGTCCGACGGTTCGTACCCGGTTTTTGCAGGATCGTGATCGGCACCTTTGTTCGTCGATGCCAGGATTCTATGCTGATGTTGGACGCAGTAATTTCAGAATGGCTTTTTGGCTTTTTGTTTTTTTCTAAATTTGTCCTACCGCATCACTCTGTAGAAGAACGAAGCTTGGCTTGAGTTTAAAAAAAAATTAACATCTGTTTGAAAACGAAACAATTTTTCCTTAGCAATATTTTACCGAAGCGTGCCAGCAGAGACAGCAGGGCTGAGACACATTCTGTGCACTGGGTCGGGCGTGGGGAGAGGATGGGTGAAGATGAAGTCTTACTCACAAACAGTCGCGGCTCGCGCTCCAATACTCACGGGGGGTGTTGGGGGTCGCGCGCGGCGAGGGGGAGATTAAAATAAAGCACCCTTCTTAAGCAAACTAAACTTACCGGATCTGCGCCACCTCTGCGAGTCCTCCTGGGCCGGTGTCCGACTCCCGCGTTGGCGCCTTGGCAAGTACAGCTTTCTTTCAGCCAATCCAGACGCTGCTCCAGCAGCAGAGCCAGGATTGGCTTGAGTAGTAGTGCGCATGTTCTGTTTAGGGCTTAACAATTTTTGCGACCAGCACAAACATGCGCACTAGGCTGCTCATTAGAAGAGCAGCATGGAGCAACCCTTGCTCTTCTAATGAGAAGCCTAGTGTGCGCATGTTCAGGGCTGGTCGCAAAATGTTTAAGCTCTAAACAGAACATGCGCACTCGTGCTGTGCGCTCTGCCGACCACCTGTGATGTTATGGTGGTAGTTAATCACTTGCAGCTGAACTCTGTCCTGTAGTGCTGCCCCGTCCCCTTCTAAGCCAACTGCCTCCGGCTCTGGCTGGGATACAGGGATTGCATTGTTTGAGTGAGAGAGTCCCGTCCGAGTTAGAGAGGGACGGCAACGCTCAGTGGGGCAACGCCCAAGCGCCCTAATGGACGCACCGCCCCTGTTTGTCACAGTTCACAACAAAACATTCCTTAGTATTGAAGTTGCCAGAGTGTTTACATTTTAAATGTCTTCCTATTGTGATAATCATAGTTCACAACTCATTTCTTATTACATTTGTCAGAGAGTTCGCGAGGTACACCCCCTTGTGCAGTTTATGAGCTTAAACAGTGTTTAATAGTTTATGAGCAGTTAAAGAGCTCTCCAGTTTAACTTTGTATCGAAGCACATGCCTAGGTATTTATATTTTTCAACCACACCCACTCTATTCCCACTGAGGTCCAATTAAACCCTCCCTTACCTTCACCTTTCACCAGTATTTTAGTCTTGTCTAGATTAACAGTGAGCCTTTTATTCAAATAATAATCATGGAAAACGTCCAGTTTTTTTTTAACCCCCTTTCTGTCATGTCAACTATCACCAAATCATCAGCGTATACTAGACATGGGATGTGGGTACCGTTCACCTTGGGAAAAAGACCACATACTTAACTTAATGTTTTAGGTAAGTCAGCCGGAAACAGGGAGAATGTTAGGGGGGCCAGGACACAACCCTACCATAGGCCATTATTTATCTATATTTTCTTTGACACGTTTCCTCCGGTATCTAAAATCACTTGGGCCTAATTCTGATTATGTAGTTCCTGCCATAATAAGATGAGCTCCTTGTGAATACCGAGCTTCTTCAACATTGCCCACAGTAAGTTTCGGTCCACTGGGTCGAAGGCAGCACGGAAGTCAACAAAACAACAAAATAATAGACCCCTTAATTCTATTGACTTCCTTGCCATTACCCAAAGACCAAAACAGTGATTGATTGTAGGGCGGCCTTCCATAAAACTATCCTGCTTGACTGGAATGATGTTGCTTTCCTCCACCCAGGACTTCATTAGGCCTAATAACACTTTGAGTTTAAAGAAAAGTTTATTGGATATAAGTATAAGATACAACAGTAATATAATACAGTATATAGTAATAATAAAGAATAGAAAATATGTTGTATACAATAAAGAAAGAAGAAATAGGAAGGAGAAAAGGAAAAAGGGGGGGGAGGGAAAGTAAAAAGATATATATATCCTATAGTAATACAACTGAAAATATTGTTCAAAAATATAACATGTATATCATATTGATCTCACTACTACAAACTTAATTATATATTGAGAATAAGCACAGAATATAATAATATTTAATTAACCTTCATTTAAGGAGGTTTGGAGACTTCTTCTATGGCTGGAATATGTGATGGCAGTGATTGAGCAGACATATCTAGAAAATTGGTAACGGGTAGCTATAATAAGTCACGTTTAATGGCCAGTGTAATCGGGTGAACATGAGCTCTATCCAATCGGTGGTTATAACAAACACCATGCCACCAGGCCTGAAAAGAAACATTTGAAGCATTTTTCCACGATTTAGTGATTTGCTGAAAAGCAACAGCTATAAGTAAATCAATAATGAGGGTATTAAGGGAGGTGGAAGAGGACCAAATTTCTGCAACACTACCTAGAAAAATATGAGAAAAAGAAAAAGGGATATGTGTGTGAAATATTTTGTTAATTTGCTGCCAAACCCTAGTCCAAAATTGTTGAATAATTGGACTTGTAAATAACATAAATTTAAGATCTGCAACAGGGGCTGGACATGACCAACAGGTAGAGGGAGAGAGAGGGTTAATCTGATGCAATTTGGCTGGAGTAATTAAAAGTCTATTGTTAGATCTGGGGGTCTCTAGTTGGCAGAGGTATACACCTTAGACCAAATAGGGACCCTTGCTTCTAGTCAGGGTACAGGGACACACACGGTAGATAACCCCTGCTCACCCTCTAGGTAGCTTGGCTCGAGCAGACAGGCTTATCCCCAAGGCAATGTGTAAGGTATTTGCACGTAGACACCACAATGATCCCCCCTCCGCACACCACAAACTTAGACCACACAGGTGAGTTATATCAAAAATGATATATCTTTATCTAGTTTCCGCAGTTGAAATCAAGCATCACAGGTTTACACCATATTCGCTTTCTGGGTTGGCCGGGATCGTGAGACGATAGTCTCTAGTCTCTTGCATGATTCGATACTCACTGAGAATGAATCAGTTTGTAGGCTCTTGTTGTTTAGGCAGCTACGTTGCTCCGTCGGCGTCACTGCGCTCGTTATACAAAGCGCTCCTCTGGCTGTTCGGTGCAAGGTTTCCACAACTCCCTCGACGAGCCCTCAGTGACGATGTCGACGTCACCGGAGTCAGCCACTCACAGCGCGGCTTCGTAGAGCAGGGAAGTACGACTCTTGGTCTGCTTTAGGCCTCAGGGTCGCGGCAAGGCACGTGCCGATGAGCACGTCGGTCTTCTTGATGCGGCAACCAGTGTCAGGCCCGGATCAGCGCGGTACTCTCCAACAAGGCAGAGAGCAGCCCGCCCACTTCACCGGCAGATGTTGAGAAGCTTGGTAGAACAGTCCACGGTCCCTGCAGCACACAGCAGCGCAGGGGGGGGACACAGCAGAGTCTTGGGTTCAGGGCAACCTTTCTATCCCTGGGTTGCGAAACAGGAGGCCAGCTCTTCTCAGGCCCTTGGAGATTTGGTTCAAGACACAGCACACAGCAAAGTCTTGTTTGGTCAAGTGGGTAGAGTCAGCACACAGCAAGACCCCTTCTCCTCCTCGGCGTCAGTTGTACAGCAGAACAGGTCAGCCCTTAGAGCACACAGCAAGGCAATCTTCCTTTAGTTCTTCAGCGGTCCGTCTTTCAGCAGAGGTTCCTCTTGATGGTAGAATCTAAAAATCTGTTGTCAGGGGTCTTGTACTTATACCCCTAAAAGTCTTTGAAGTCTTTGTGCAAGTGGGTCCTGAGCCCGGTCTGATCCAGTTCTGGGTGTTGCTGGAGCACTTTGTTTTCCTGGCTTCTCCATTCTTTTCAGAGTGAGGGGCAGAGTCATCAGCCGCCCAGCAGGAGGTGGAGCCAGCAGTGTGGCAGGCAGGCACAGCCCTATTCACTCCCAGGTGCTATCTCCTCCCTCCGCTCTCCTTGCAAATGTCGCCATTCAGCAGAGGGCTGACTCAGCCAACCTCCTGGGGGATCCCCAGCCCCTGTCACTCTCAAGCCAAACAGTCAATCCACAAGCACGCCCAGGCACACAGAAGGGTCAGACAAGAGAACAGCTACTTCTCTAAAAAGTACTATTCTCCAACTCAGGATTTAAAAACAACCTCTCCTAAAAGATGTGTTATTAAATGCTGAGCTCAGGGATATCAAACACTCATGTCTTATCTTGTTCCTATGAGAAGATAGGCGGATAGCCATTGGCACCAGCCTCCCCCATGTTAGCCTATGGAGCAAGATAACCTTGCAGCAGTGAACACACAAAATGGCCGTTGTTCACTACCAGAACATGTTACCTGCACTAGTACATGCTCTACCTTTTACATACACTGCACCTTGCCCAGGGGGGTACCTTGGGCCTTCCATAGGGATGACTGACATGTATAAAAAGGGAAGGGTTAGGCCCGGTCAGTGTGGACACTGGCCAGGAGGACATGGAAGTCCGGGGACTGCAGGCAGGCCTGCGGTGGCAGGCCTGAGACACCATTTTAGGGCTACACAGGTGGGTGGAGCAATCAGCGCTGCAGACCCACTAGTAGCATCTGTCATCACCAGCCCTGGCACACACAGTGCACTTTACTAGGGACTTCATGGTGATACAGATATGCCAATCAGGTATATCCAATCAATATGATATTTTACACAGGGAGCACTTACACTCTGGCACTGATTAGCAGTGGCAGAGTGTCCAAAGCATCTAAACCAGCAAAAACGAAATCCATCACAGCATCAAAAATCCAGGTAGCAGAGGCAAAGGATAGGGGAAAAACTCACGCCAAGGATGTCAGGTCTAACATCTATTATATATGAAAAATAGTGTTTGTGTAGTATTTGCTGCCCTAGAAGATTTCCTTAATTTAGTCCAAATTTTATCCCATACTGAAGTGGAAAAGGAAGTGTTTAAATCAGATTCCCAACTAGATTCAACTGCAGATTTATCCCGAGTCTGAGCAATGTGTCTCAATTTATTATAAATTTGAGAAGCTGAAGTGTTCAATTTTAAGAACGAAATTTGAATCGGAGAAGGAGTGATCTGTGTGGAAGAAGTCATGAGTTTATCATAAGAACTTTGAGCTGCTAGGGTCAATAATATATATTTAGAATGATATGAAGAGGGAAGGGAATAACGCGTTTGCAATATAGAATAGGATATGCAGGTATCACCTAGAAAAAGCTGATGACTCCATTTAAGACCTAGATTGAACCAGTCTTTCCAAAAAAGAGTCCGATTTTTAATCTTAATGTGATTGTTATACCAAATTGGAGATTGCAAGAAACGGTTTCGGTCATCTAAACCATCTAGCATAAGAGAAGAATTTTACGAGTATGTTTAAGAATGGGAAGAGAACATTTTTGGGGGGTAGTAGATAAGGATAAAAACTCATCAAATGAGAAAGGATAAATGAAGTAAGATTCAATTTCTACCCACAAAGGTAAAGATAACAAATCAGTCGCATTCTGAGATAATAATGAAGAAGAATTCTTAAGAAAGAAGGAAGTATGATATGATGCAAAATCAGGGAAATTAACTCCACCTAAATGTTTAGGTTGTTTAAGTTTGGAAAAAGACATCCTAGATTTTTTGTTCTGCCACAGAAATTGTGATAAAATAGTATATATTTTTTTGTACCAGGATTTAGGAATGTTAACAGGAAGATTAGATTAAAAAAAAAAATTATAGGGACCAACATCATTTTTACAGAGTCTAGTCTACCCCACCAAGATAAAAACAAGGGGTACCATTGCGCTGTGGAGTTGGTTAAAGTTGACTGGAGATTCTTAAGATTGAGTGATACAGTATCTTTAATAGAAGGAGTGAACCATAGACCTAAGTATTTAATCTTAGTAGGACTCCAGTGAAAAGAAGAAGATACAAAATCAGCATGGAAACAGTATTTATTTAACGAAGAATTTCACATTTGTCTACATTGAGTTTGTATCCTGAAACTGAAGAAAAAGTAGAGACTTCTGAAAGAAAAGCCGGTAAAGAGGACTGAGGATTAGATATAAATAAAAGAATATCACCGGCATATTCCGAGATTTTTAAATGTTTATCGCCATAAGGAAAACCAGTAATATTTTTGTTCATCCGGATTTTAGATAAGAAGGGTTCTAAAGTCAAAATAAATAAAAGGGGAGAAAGAGGACAACCTTGCCTGACACCTCTGAGAAGTGGGAAAGAAGAAGAAACAAGTCTATTAGCTAAAATAAATGATCTTGGAAAAGAGTAAAGCAGCAAAATATAGGAAAGAAATTTAGGACCAAAACCAAACCAAGTAAGAGTCGAAAAGATAAACTGCCAATTAACTCTGTCAAAGGCTTTCTCAGCATCTAAAGCCATGGCTGCTAACATAGATTTATGGGAATGAGACTTACTAAGTACATTGAAAAAGAGACGGGTGTTGTCAGAGAGGTGGCGACCTTTAATGAAACCACATTGTTCTTTACCGATTAAGTGAGGAAGAATATTATCCAGATGAAGCGCAAGAATCTTCGCAAAAATTTTATAGTCCAAATTGATTAAAGAAATAGGTCTGTAATTTTTACATAATGAATGATCTTTACCGTCTTTAGGAAGGAGACAAATCAAAGCCTCTTGAAATGAACCTTCAGAACTCCGGGAAGTAATAAAAAACAAGAATAATCTGAGTAATTTGGGAATAAGTAAATTGGAAAAGTGAGTGTAAAACTCTATAGTAAAGCCATCAGGACCCGGAGCTTTCCCCTTTTTAAGTGACTGAATAGCGTTGAGAATATCTTTAGTGTGTATATCAGACTCTACAGAGGAGAAATCTACATCCAAAGAAGGAGGAGGAGGAATGGAAGCTAAATATTGATCAATGTCAGATAAGAGGGGTGGAGATTCAGGAGTGTATAGCGATTTGTAAAAATTGGAGAATTCCAAAAGAATGTCTTCGTCTTTATGGAGCACGGTATTAGATGAAGATGTGATAGATTCAATTTTAGTACGTTCTTTTTTAATTTTGAGATATTTAGCAAGAAGATTACAAGATTTGTTTTGTGCACTATAGTATTTAGCACTAGATTTAAGTAAATATAGATTTGCAGAATCAGTAGAAACTTTATTAAAAGAAAGTTTGGCGCTAATGAGTTCCTTTCAGGTAGACTGGCTTTTTGACAAGTAATAAAGGTGTTCCCGTTTTTTAATTTGTAAATTAAGTGCCTGAGATGAGAGAGAAGCTGCACGTCGCTTTTGGGCAACAAAGGATATGATAAAGTCCCTAGAAGCAGCTTTAAAGGAATCCCATACAAGTTGAGGAGATAACTGAGGGGATTCATTGTCTTCGAAAAATAAGGAGGCAAACTCGAGAAAGGCTGGTGTGAACTTAGGATCTAATAAAAGAGAGTTATTAAATCTCCAGCGTCTAGTACCTTTAATGGGAGAAAGTAGATCTAAACTTAAGGAAACCGGGGCATGATCAGAAATTAGTATAGAACCTATGTCTGAATGAGAAATGTGCTGAAGTAGAGCCCTGAAAATAAAGAGGTAATCTATTCAGGATTGCGAAGAGTGAGCAGGTGAATAATAAGTATATTCTTGTAGTGTGGGATGACAGAGTCTCCAAGAGTCTACATGAGCTCTTTGAGAAATAGTGGAAGTGAATTGAGAATGTATAAAAGAAGGGACAAATCTGGAGCTGGAGTTCCTGTCAATAAAGGGATCAACAACCATATTACAATCCCCACCAAAAATCAAATACTCATCAGTGCATTGCATGAAAAGGGAAAGAATTTGGGGCCAAAACAAGTTATCCTGCGAAGAGGGAGCATAAACATTAAAAATAGTGAGAGGAATCTTGTTAATCAGTAAGGAAATCACAACCCATCTACCATCAGAATCATTATCCTGTCTTATGAGCTGGACATCTAAGCGTTTATGACAGAGAATAGCAACGCCATTGCGTTTTCCTGAGCCCGGTGATGCAAAAACATGGCCTACCCTGTTCCGTCGTAATTTAGTTATTTCAGTATCCTGTATATGAATTTCCTGTAGAAGAGCAATATCTCCCTTTAAATTTGCAATATGTGACAAAACTCGTTGACGTTTGATAGGAGAACCCAAACCTTTAACATTCCAAGATATAATGTTTAACGACATTTAAATCTTATATAAACTTAGTCAAAACAGTTACAACAATTCAAAACAATTCGTAAAAGAATTTGCCATGCATAAAAGCAAAAACAATGTGAAGAGTGCAGCAAAATACGAAAAAAGATCATTATTATAAAAAGATAGCAGTGAGAAATACAGAAGATCATGAAACAGCAGAAAAAATTAGGATAAGGAAAGAGATGAGTTAAATGAGAAGCATAAAAGAAAAGCTGAAAATAGAGATGAAACAGAGGAATGAGGAGAGAAAGAGGGAAAGAGTGAAGATAACAGGAAACAAAAAGACAAAACAAGATTAACAGCTGGTAAAACAATACAATAATAGAAAGACATACCACAAAAGAACAAGAATGACGGGGTAGGTGGAGCCACATGGGGAGGGCCAAACGCCAGACGAGAGGTCGCAGGACGCGAAGCACACAAAGAACACCATCCAGGCGAAGTGAAGAACATTGAGAATAAGGGTGCACAGAAACCACAGCCTGGTGAAAAAGGGAAAAAATATAAGATAATAATTAAAATGAAAAATTATAATAACACCGAAACTTACGAACATGACTGAAACAAAAGAAATGCACACTTGCGGACAAATACATAACAAACATTAAACCATTGAGAGAAGGATATTCACGACATATTATGGTTTAGAGATGTCCATAGAAACTCCTTTACAAGAGTCCAAAAAGTGTGGAAGTACAGCAGGGTCTTCATAGTTGGTTGTTCTGTTGTTGTAAGTCACTTTGAAAAGACAGGGGTGAAATAAGCCATAACGAGCGTTCAAGCTGCGAAGAGCTGGTCTCATATCTAAAAACTTCTTCCGACGGTCAGCAGTTATTTTGGCATAATCCTGAGCAAAAAACAGATTGGAACCATTCCAAGAAATCTTTCCTCTCTGTTTGGCTGCCTGTAAGACTTTAAGTAAATCTGTATATTCTAGGAAATACAAAATTACTCCTCTGGGTTTCGTTGAGGAAGATGGAGAACGGGGGTTTTGGCCCAAACGGTGTGCACGTTGGATATTTAAAGGTGGAGAATCTGGAAGACCAAGGAGAGTTGGAAGAAAGGACTGAAAGTAGGATATTGCGTTAGTACCTTCAAGTCCCTCAGCCAGACCATAAATGCGCAGGTTATTGCGCTTATTACGGTTTTCTAACTGTTCAACTTGCTGTTTAAGATGATCAACCTCCCTATGAAGAAGAGGAACTTGCACCGCAAAGTTTTGCACAGAGTCAACTCTTTTCTCCAGAACATCAACTCGCTGCTCAGTGTGAGACCAATTATCTTCCAGGCTCTGCAGACGAATGTTAGTCTCTTCCATATAGGGTTTGAGGGCGCGAATCTCTTCAAGAAGAAGCTCCATCGACAGAGGCGAAGAAGAGTTAGTAGGAGAAGGAGGATTCGCTTTCCCTCGTTTTCTAGGCGCGAAGGGAACTGAAGATGGTATTTTGGACCCCTGTTTGGAGCTTAGTCGAGTCGTAGAAGAAGAGGGACCTGGTGTAGCCACACAGTCATTGGGGAGATCATCAGCATTTTCTTGTAAAATATTAAAAGGATTGAAGTCTTCCAGCGATGCACCACTGGGCTGCGGAGCTTCTTTACGGTTAGGTCGGGATGCTGCCATGGTCTAAACTGAAAGAAGATGGTAACCAGAACATTTTCAGAGAGTAAAATAAAGCTGTATGAAGCTACCAGACGTAGGACAGCACACATCGCCCCTATATGAGGAAAAAATGCTGGCGGCAAGTCCAAAAATTCTGAAACCAGAGAGCACTGACCCCCAAAGTGACCTGACAGCAGTGTATGGCAAGAGGGTAACAATCCTGTCCTGTCAGACTGAGTTTATGACGAACATTACACTGCCCCAATGTAAAAATAGCAAGCCATGGAATGTAAAAATGAAGGAGCTCATGGAAAGCATAATAAAAAACAGATTAGGGACTTATCTCCACAAAAACTGACATCCTCTGAGGTAAAAAGGCAGCAAGCATGAGAAACGCCTCATGAAGAAAAAACAAAATGGCGGCCGCGAGAGCATTACAGCAGTTATAAAGCCAAAAACGGAATCCTGAAGCTCACCATGTGTCGACGGCTATAGCGCATTCCATGGAGCCACACTTCCGACGATATCGGAAGCGGTTTCTGTGCGTTGAAATTGGGGGAAAATAGCCTGTAACGAGTCCTTCGCCTCACGCCACCGCAGAGCTCTCGGACACTGCTGCCATCCCCGAAGGCGCCTAAGCCACGCCCCCCTAATAACACTTTGGAGAAGACTCACATCAAGTTGGCTAATTTGCCTGTAATTATTGGGCAGTGTGGCATCATCCTTCCTGTAAATCCGCCTGATTATCATGCCTTTCCAGCTCTCAGGGAAACTCCCCGAGGCCAAGGCGTTTTGGAAGAAGATGCAATAAAAGCACGCCCCACAATTAAAGTTGTTTTCTTTTATTATTGCCAGGAGGTTATCTGGACCCACTGCTTTAGTTAGTTTGAGGGCCCGGATACTTTCTTTTATCTTCTTAAAGGAGAAGTACATCCCAATTTCATCATGAACCATGCCTTTATTATTCGGACCTAACCTTAAGAAGGGTTAAGTAAGAGTCAGTCATGTGTCGGGCTATACCTCACTCCAGAGTGACTCTGTCTTGGCCCTTCCAGTCTTTTTGAAGCGCTGTTTTGCCAGAAAGACTCCCAGTCCTGCACAGTTCGGCTCACTGATACTTCTGGTCGCAGGGATTATGCAACAGGAAATTTGCTTTCTGTCCTTTATAGTCCTTGCCCTTTCCTTTGCCCTTCGTGTGCTAGTATAAGTTTGTTTAGGGGCTAAGGGGGAGGGGGGCATTGACTCCGCCCCATAGTCAGTGCTTTATTTGAGACGGTGCTTTCCGTCTCAAATAAAGCAGCACCGGGGCTATGACAGTCTGCCACATGGTGGCGCTATCCTGCAAATTTAGGTATGAACACAACAACAGAGGGTTATTTATTCAATTTGCATTAATAATGACCAATATTTGCCTCCCAAGCCATTCTTCTGGCTTTGGGGGCCTGTAATAGTCTGACTTGTCACACTTGTAGGAGTGTGCAGGTTAGTAGCTGTGTATGTACTGTCGTTGGCAGCGCTGGCATGGGTTATGTGAGGTGCAAGCTGCAGTGGCCTCCCGACGAGAGCCCCGGCACTTATCCTTTTACAAATTAAGCACTGCCCATAGTGCCCAAAGTTGTCTGTGATCGGGGCGATTAACGATAACTTGAGTTTTTATGAATCGAAGATCTTTGTTTCTGATTTCTCTGCACTCCTGTCTTCTCAAAGCTTGTGCTGCTTCCATCTTGTTCCTAACCTTTGCTACCTCATTTATAAAGCAAATTACTTTGAACTGTGAGGTGGTAGTTTGCGTGGCGTTCCTCCCAGGGGTGTAAATCCACCGCAGCAGAGGCCTGAACTTGCCTGTGGGCTGACGGCTCCCAACACCTATAAACCACCGCTTCAGTCCATTCCCACTGCAGTATAAATTAATACATTGCTGATCGTTTCATATTTCTGCTTACTTTGCCTGCATTGCTGTTACATTTCACTGACTCTACCAAATTGAATACTAAGGATTTATACTATGTAATTTGTGTGTATCTACCATAAAATGTGGCTGGAATAATGTTTAGGAATACGATCTCCTGCAGTCATTTTTATTATGACTTGTCAAGCTGATTTATGAATGTATGTACATGCCGATTCCGACGAGTTGTAATCAGCATGATTGCCAACGCGGGTCTGCTGTATGGAAGCAGTTTCAAGCATGCTCAGCTGAGAGGCAAATGTAATCGGAATGACTGGTGCAAAAAAAGCAATTACGTCTTTCCCAGATCTTCCTGAACCTATTCTGCTCTTAGGGGCTGATAATGACCTGACAGGTCGTTCCGAGCTGCATAATTATTACTGCACCCCTCTGTTTTCCCCAGCAGAATTCAGGAGATCAAACCTACTGAAGTGTATTTGGGAAAAGGTCATGGAAAACACGAACCTAGCAAAATGTGGTGCCTGCAACGCAAATTCTACACTTTGTGACTTTTTTCCAAGTGATGAAATTGAATGATAAGCACCTGGTAAACATTTCACCCCGGGGTGATAATATTTATCATGTTCAATAAATACATCACGTTTTTCAACCTTCTTCGAGTCAGGTCTTTAGTTGAGCTGATGTGACTTATTCTGGTAGAGTTCCGGTAACTTAGAATGACATCAAGTCACCACCTCTGTGCACACCACTCACCACCTATAAACCAAGGGGCATATTTATGGGCCGCTTTGCGTGGGTCTTGCACCATGCAACTTGCCGAGCAACTTAATAAAAAGATTTATGAAGTCATGCAGGACCAACTTGCGTGGCCCCGATTGGCTTCATAAATCTCGAGTAATGCAATGCAGCACAAATCGCCCAGATTTGCCAGATTCCCAGATACACCAAAAACCTACGCCACCCCAGGTGAGGTGTAAGAAGGCTAAATAGCTTTATTTCTCCTCGTTTTTTTCCTCTTTCTCTGTGTGTATAGAAAGAGGAAAAAGCCTCAAGGGATTGTTTTTGTGCAGGAAGGTGCGTCTTCCTGCACAAAAACAATCCTACATGCAACAGAGTCATGATGCAAGGGTACCTGCTTTGGCCCTACAAAGCCAAAAGGGCACCAGGGTAGGGGAAAACACAGGAGTACACCGTATTGGATTAAATATGGTGCATTCCTGCCCTTTCCCTATCACACAGTGCAGCAAGGTGACTTGCTGCACTGCACTGTGTGTCTTGGCCATAAATATTGAACAAAGCATCGTGTTAGCAGATGTTAAAAAACACCTTTACGGCTACAAACCATTAAGGCATGTTTCTAGGGGTGTACCACACAAATCTTGATTCCGTACAATCTCGCTTTGCCACGTGCAGTACGTTTGACACTATTCATCCATGATATAAATATGTTGCCTGGCACAAGTCATTTTGATGTTCACAATTAGCCTCAGTATTTGAGTCCTCAGTGCAATGCACCTTTAGTGTCAATTCACCAAAAATACCTAAGGTAGTGGAAGTGGCATTGTGCATGTCTTAACCCATATAAGGTCTCTTGGTTGACTCTGTGTCCTTCCCATATTCCCTATCAGCCTCCTGTCTGTGCTGAGGTCGGGGAAAGAGCAAGGAGCAGAAATAAAACTGAGAAAAGAGCACATTGTTAGCCATGTTAACTCTCTGTTAAAGCTACTGCCTTCATTTTCCCTAAAACCAGGAAAATCAAAACAAGTCAGGGGTATTAGGGAAGTCAGAGGTAACAGCTGCTACCCCTGGCTGTCTCAAGATATGCCGCTGAATCAAAGCTTGTTGCGGCGGTGGTCCATGAGCTTCTGTGAGTCTTGGACCAAGGTGGTTGTGCTGCGTTGATCCTTTTGGACCCTTTAGACAATTTTGACATCCTATTCCATGATGTCATTAAAGCTAGGTTTCCTGCGAAAGGTGTCAGAGGAAGGGCTTTGAAATTGCATTCCTCCTGACCTCCTATCTTCAGAAAGAAATACAAGAGGTCAAAATTGCCTCCTCTTTTTCAGATGTTTTTCCCATTAATCATGTACTAACACTTTTCAATATTTATGTTGCTCCACTTCCATAACTTATTCAAACCTTTGGCCACTTCATGAAGTTTGCTGATGATACTAAGCTCATCATTCATTCAGACAGACCAAAGGCACTTTCTTAGGCCTCTTTTAAACCATGTCAGTCAGCCTTTGCTTGTTGGGGGAGCTGTAAGGCCTTAAAGCCAGATAAGGCTGATCTTTTTTTTAGCAGTTTTGTATAGCACAAACTTGACCCGAAGGTATTGGAGCACTTTACATGAGCATTAGTTACATTGCACAAGGTCACTTTCATTTTTTATTTTTAGGTAGAGCCTGCCAGTGCATGCTCTGCCAGTGCATGCTGTATTCGGAATATGGGCTATTGGGGACTTTGGACATGCCCACAGCTTTTGGTTGGTTAGTAGGTCTGCCTTTTAAAATTCCTTTTCTCTAGTTGGTTAATATTGTGCATATGTCCTGCCTTTCATGCTTGGTTTCCATCCAGCGGACATCACCAATTGATTCTTTTGGTTGGCCATCTCTTGACTCCTCGCTCGCACACCCTACCCCCCTCCCGTCTCACACAAATGCAGCATCCATCTATGTCCTTATCTGGAGGGGGAACACTTGGGCCCTTTTCTACAATCCACTGGCCGGCTGAAGAACGTCATGAGATCCTGGCTCAAGATCAAACAAGCATTTGCAATGCAATAGGTTTTGCAGTACTGAAAGTTTGAACTATAGGCATTGCAAATAATAATGCAACGCCAATAGCTCAAAATGTCAGTAATGCAAGACCTATTGCATTGCAAATGTTTGTTTTTTGCAGGCACAGGGATATTTAGTTATTTGCCTAGAGTCACAGAATGTTGTGCTTTTCTATGGCCGAAGTAACACCATATGGTGTGACAGCTGATGGCCCTCACTCTTGGGCCACCTCTGTCAACCGCAGAATGATGTTGAAAATCTCGTCTTTTACCTTGATGATAAGCTGTTTTTGTCTACTTAGATCAAAAACTATGTTTTTACATGTTTCTTCCAGCTCAAAATATTGAAGAAAATGTACTCTTGGTTGTCACGAGAGTCCTGAAAATGAGTTTCGCAAGCTCTTATTTTTTCTAGGATTGATTATTGTAATGCGTTTTACATTTGGTTTGATTAAAACATTTGTTCCAATTTTGGCCATCCATGCAATCTTTGGTCTTGGTAGGGAACATATATTACCCCTTATAAGTGGGCTCTCCACTGGCTTTTAGTAGAGAGGAGGCTATCCTTCAAGCCTCAATCTCTGCACTACACCACCTGGGACCCTCCTCACTACCCGGGAAGTTTAATAAATTCCTACCAACTCTCTCTCTCTCTCTTTGTTCAGTGCTAGATAACAATTTAATGTTGCCTTGCTTTAGGTAGCCCTGATTTGGAGGTGGTGGTTATAATTTCTTGGCAGCCACGCAAAGGATTTCACTCCCTTGTCCTCGTTAAGGCATTAATCGACATCGTTCTTTTAGAAAAATAATGTATAACTCTCCTTTTTCATTAGCTTTTGTCAGTCTTAATTGCGTCCTTAAACACCAGGACAGGGTTCTGAGTAGAAATTTGAACAATATAAAATCCCATAACATAACATGGCTTAGCATAAAGTAACATAACATAACATGTTCATGTTCTGTACTGTATTCTCCTGGTTTCCAATATACTGCTTGTGAGAAGCTGGCCAGGTATATGATGTCCATTATTGTAAGTGGGCACCTTGCACCACTCCAGACAACCCTTATGGTGATTTAAGAGGTCTCAGACAACCTTAGAAAGTTATCCAAGTGGTAGCTGTGGAGAGCAGCCTTCAGGATTAGTCTTGAAGAAGTGTAAGCAGCTTGTTTTACCAGAATGCAGCCTTATAGTACAAATTAAATGAAAGAGAACAACACAAGGTATTTATAAAAATATATATTTATTATATAATACTCTCTAGTACATTCCAGTATCTCCCACACAGAGATATACACAAAGTACGCAATACTATAGCAAATAAATTACAGTAAATAGCACTAATACACAGTGGGCCCCGGGGGGGGGGGGCGGGACCAAACCATATACTAAGAAAGTGGTATAAGAAGCACGACTCGAGTCAGGACAATGTCGAGAGGATGCAGAATTGCTGGGACCTCAAAGAACCACCCAAGGGGAGTAGATAGGGACCCCACGGAGAGCATGTGCAGTGTAAATACACGACAGAGTGCTCTGTGCAAGTCTATGTGCAAGTCGCTGTTGGATTTTTAAAGGTTAAAGACCCTTCCCAGTGGACCCTGAAGAAACCCTGTGGAAGACAGAAGGTTGGAGAGCCACCCCACCAGTAGATACTGTGATACCCAAGTTACATATCCCAGGGAAGCCGGGTGCATAGGTGTGAATTGGCGTCGGAAACCCCGTCAAACCCAATAGAGAACTTCAGGAAAGTGCCACTGCTGGAAGAGGAGAAAGTGTCAGTGGGAATCCGAACGTGGATTCTTGATGAAGAGTACATCAAAGCAGAGGGGACAGAGTCTGGGTTACTTGAGAGTGACCAGGGGCTTGGTAGACAAATGCCCACCGATGTCGGGTGCTTCAGGATAGAAATCGATTTCCTTGACTCTGCAGTTGTGGGGACCAGGCGATGCTGAGGATGACCAGGAGCTGGATACAAGCTGTCCCACGAAGGATATTGAGTGCTGAGTCGTCAGTGTCCTGCAGGAGCACCAACAGGCCTTGGTAAAAGCAACTCACACAGGAAGTCAAGAAGTTGCAGGAAGAGGACCAGCAAGGTCCAGGAGGCTCATTACATGCAGGGGAGTCAGGGCAAGCCCAGAGCAGTCAGAGGAGCCTAAAGAAGATATAGTTGACCCTCCGCAGGACCCACAGGGAGACCTCGGGCAGCTTTACAAAGCAGCAGGCCACGGATCACACGGTGCAATGTGATTGAAGATCTTTGCAGGAGAAGTTGCAAAGGGTTGGGGCTACTTGGAACCCAGTGCACTTGCTGCAGAATTGCCAACAAGCATTGGCACTTGCAAAAGTACGCGGTGCACAGAGGTTCGGGTATTGCAGCCTCCACGAGGGATTCTGACCTCAAACTGGGTGAGAGGGCAGCTCGGGCCTCGAGGGACGTAGAAACCCATCTCCTGTGTTGTTGAACCCTTCGGAGTCCGTAGGAGCTCAGGGTCAGCAGACTGGTCAGCAGTGCTGCGGTGCCTGCAAATGCTGGGGAGTGACTCCTTCACACCAGGGAAGATTATCTTCAGGTATCTTGGATGCTCCACAGGCTCAACTCGGATCCTGTATTGCACAGGCACAGACGAGGCAGCAGATTGAGTGGGAGACTAAGTCAGCCCCAACCAAAGTTCAGCGAAGTCCAGAGTGCCCAGACAGTCGAAGTGCAGTAAGTCAGTTCTGAATCTACAATGAATCTAGGGACCTACACCCATGTAATCCTTCAAGTACCCTAAGCAAAGGGTTGGGAAGATCCGGGGATCCTCCAAGGGGAGGGTCTGGACAGAGGGAAGGTTACTCCAATGTCCTTTGTCCAGTTTTCGCCAGAGCGGGGAGCCAACGGCTCCCAGGACTGGTTTGAACTGAACTATGCACAGGGACACCAAATGTGCCCCCAAGGCAGACTTTCAGGTGCTTTGCAAGCGCACCCACCCAGCCCTAATACACTCAATCTTGTCTGAGAGGTGGTCACACCTCCCTGTGACAGGATGCCTACTGTTCTGCCTCCCCCTACTCGAGCTTGGCTCAACAGCAGGAGGACAGAAATGTGTCTCTGATCGACAGCAACCATTTTGTACTGTCCGGGTCAATAAGGCTGGCACCGGGAACATTGAGTGCTTAACAGAGGGCTCTCCCGATAGGTGAAATAATACCTCCCACACCAGTTACCGGTGTGGGGGTATGATTCCTACATGTTTGACACCAAACATGATAGGGTTTGCTGCAGCCATTTTCGAGATGGTCATTGCGCGATCGTGTAATGCCTCTCTACAATAGTATATGGCTGCTTCACTGACAACCCAGGAGAATCGATTCCGTAACCTGCGGGGATTTTCTGCTCATGCAAGGACACCCTTTCACTTAGAACCAAGCACACCCCCTTCAGGATTGTAAAGGTCTGCTATAGGAGTGACTAATAGTTTTTTCTGCAGTGACCCTTAGATATAGTAAACCTATATCTTTAATAAATGGTGCATGCACCAACTTACACAGGCTGCAATGGCAGGCCTGTGGTTCCACTTTGCATGGTCTCTCATGGGTGGCATAATACATGCTTCAGGCCATGGGAGACCTCTGGGGTACCTATGTCCTGGGTACATGTGTACCATATACTAGGGACTGACAAGGGTACCCCAGTATCCAACCTGGAGTGTACAAAAGTACATAACATAGCAGTTTAGGGAGAAATCAGATAGACTGGGGTCCTGATTAGCAGGATCTCAGTCAGATGAGTCAAAAACAGCAGCACACGAAGCAAAAAGTGGGTGTAGCCATAAGAAGTAGATACTACTTTCCTACAGGGACCCTTAGCTTTGGATTGACAACACAGGGGGAGACTATGTATTCAACAGACTGAAAGCGGATATAGCTGTGTTTGTGGGAAAAAGCAAGTGGGATCATACATTTTTGGTCCATGGAAGATGTTTGTAGACTACATGGCACATATTATCCCAGGAGTCTACTTTGTGTTTGGGAAAAAGGCATATTAGAGATTGGCTGGCAAATGGCATGGTACATGTTATTTAGCTGTAGTGTTTCCCAAAATATTCCACTTGGAGGATTTGAAGGAGAAGTGAAAGTTGGACAGAAATGTGCATTGTGTGCTGGAGAGGTTGTGGGGGACATTTTTGGAGCTATGATACCAAGCTAAGGAGTAGTGTTGAGTGACATTAAGATTAGGAAGTTGACTACCATAGTTGATAAGCTATCTACCATTACTGCTATATCCCTATTGCTTATAGATGGTGTAATAGTTTCGATCAGGGCTATGGTGATGCAGAATCGACTTGCTTTCGTTGTTTTACTCGATGAAGAAGGCAGTGTCTGTTGATGCTGAAGGTCTAACAGTGTTCCTGACAGGAGCAAGAATTTACAGAAGTATATCAGCAACATTACTGATTTACATTAGGAATTGAATGACTTAGCTGCCAAAGGTGTTTGGGATAAACTTGGTGCAATTGGGAAGTGGTTTGCAAATTTAGGAAGTGGATTGTTTGGTTATATTGTGAGACCAATATTGATTGTTGCTATCTGCTTCATTGTTTTGATCGGAATGGTGAGAGGATATAATTGATACAGAACAAGGGAAAGGGAAAGCGCTCAGAGGGAAAAAGACAGGAAGATAGAAATGTTGCAAGACTACTTACAATTTTCGGAGGCATATGGAGGAATTTAGACCAAGAGAAATGGCAATAACATCTGTTTAGATCAGTCCTTCTGATTAAGATCTAATTGATTATCTGATAGGCTTATCTGATTAAATAAATGGGTGAATATTGTGATGACTCAATGTCACCAGATGAGAGGACTGATAGGGTGGAAACTTTACCCTGCATGGGGTACCTGTTTGGAGTGCGATGTAATCTCTTGTAGTACGCACTCACATATTATTCAGTGTTTTGGGTGAGACTAAATGTTAGAAGAAACGTGAATCAATTAACATGGCCATGAGAAATTAGTACAATTCAGTGTGAAGCTTAACAAATGATTTATAGAATTGTATCATAGCATACAAATGATGTAACACACTTATATAGGGCTCATTAGTGGTGTAACACACTGACATATTAAATGTATCCCGAATATTTCTTAGGCTAATGATGTAGTTGAAATAAACATATTAATATAGTTTAGAGAATGCTCCTACTTAACATGCTAATGGTTTTATGGAATTGCTAGCGTAAATAACATGATGCATTCATTATTTTAGCCTAAGTTGTAGGCTTGAATCTGCAGTACATTTTGAATGTTCTTGTTTCTGAAACTAATGCTCGGATTCTCTTGTGAAATTTATAGAATGTTGCTTGCTTCGTGCTATGCATTTCAGGTAGACAACGCTTGTTAGTAAAGCGTAAGGGTACTGTTCCATTAGATAGTTGCAGAACAAAGGAGTTACAGTTAGCTTGGCCTGGCGAAGATAAGGTGGAGGGAGGTGTGTTCACATGGAAAGGAGAAAAGACCAAGGACAAAATGTCGCAGAGGAGTGTACATGGAGGAGTGAAAGGAATCGTCATCATGGAAAATTTCATGACTGAGCCTACTGTAGAGGACGTGTGAGAAAAGCAGTATGTGACAACTTTGAGTATATGATGCATCGTAGAGAGTGTCAGTTACCCCATTCCTCTTTGCCTTCTCGACAGAGAGCACCTGAGTGCTAGCTTGCTCCTTTCCCACCCGTGACTTCATGTTGCTGACCCATCTTATGGTGGAGTGACTTTTCAGGAAAGCTCCAATTGCTGACACCTTTTCTCTTTCAAGCCTGTTGCTTATTTACTAATTTAGGGATGCCATATCTAGAGTTAGCGTAGGGATAGATAGAATTAAATACTGTACACAGACGAAGTGACGAAGCAGGGCAACCTTAACTTTTGCTTCCTGATTTCATGTATAATAGTCATAGAACTTTCTGTTCTTTTCATGTTGTATTGACTAAATCTTTCTAGGAAATTTGGATTTCATTTGTTCCTGCTGTATGTTTACACTCTTGTGCTGAGATTCATATATATCCAACTATTTTTGAATCTGTAATACATTTTGACTAACCTTCATTTGGTTGTCGATCTAAGTTATTGTGCAGCCAGAGCGAGTTACACTGTTTCTTAAATTGATATAAAAAAAGTTCTCACCTTTACAATTTCATGTTGCTAAAAAGAGCCATTGAAGGATTGACATCGGAGGAAAATGGAACAAATGGGCTCAGGCCCTTTCATATGAGGAGTAGGTGATGGTAAATGTGGTGGTCATGGAGGTGGTTGTAATGGTGGTAGCGGTAACAGAAGTGGCACTGGTAAGGATGGTTTTGGTAGAGGTGGTGTAATAATGCTGATATTGTAATAGTGGTGGTAATGGTGATGGTAATAATGGTGGTGGTGTCGTTGTAGTTGTGAAAGTGGCAGTAATGGATGTGATATTAATGGTGGTGGTTGCAATGGCAGTGGTAGTGGTGGTGGTAGTAGGTGTTGTGTTTTGTGGTGATGGTTATTGTGGTGATAATGGTGGGGCTTCCAGTAATGTTAGCGGTAATGGGTTAATGTTGGTGGTTGTGGTAAAGGCAGTGGTAACCGTGAAGGAGATGATATTCTCCTTGTTTATGCTTTGTTCGCCCGGAGATTATATTGGTGGTGTTAGTATAAGTAATGGAAGTGGGAAAGTTGTTAATGGTACTGTAACAATAGTATTATTAATAGAGATGGTGGTGGTGGTAATGGCAGTGGAAGTGATGGTGTTAATGATGGCAGTGGTGATAACGATAATGGTGATGGTGAGAATCAGTTCCGTCACAGCTTTCTGCTTCCACACTCAGAACTTCATATAGCTCCCAAGTAACACCAGAAAAATCATCACTCATGCCCTCATTCCAGCAGGCTGGATTATGGAAACACCCTCTACTCACCAAACAACGCAACAGAAAACTACAAAATATCCAGATTACCACAGCCAGGCTCAGTCTTAAACTTCTGCACAGGATTCACATTATACGACACCTCACGGATCTCCCCTAGCCCTAAATAAACAGGCATGCTCAGTTTAACCATTTACCCACACATTGAAAGCACTACAGAACACAGATTGCCTGGAAAGTCAAATCTTCTTTACTCAACCTGCTAGACTACTGCATGCCCACATCCCACTCACACACAGAAACAAAGTTGGAGGTTAAGGCTTCTCATATATCACTTCTAAAGCATGGTATGACCTCCCTCTACACATCACAACCTCCTCCTCTCCCTTTGTGTTCAGCAGGAAGCTGAAAACTTGGTTCTGTGAGTAACCCTTACCCACACCTTAGAGGTTGGCTAGTATACCTGCTGAGCATCAGGATACGCCGCAGATGATAGCACACTCTACAAGTATGCATAACACAACATAACAAAATGGTTGTAGTGGAAATGGCAGTGGTGGTAAAAGTAACGGTATTGCTGGTGGTGATAAAGGTAAGACTGCTGGTGATAGTAGGAATGCATTGTTTTCAAGATCTCAAAAGATTTTTGTGGAGTTGTCTTAGTTTCCTAGGCATGGAATTTAGAACCATGTTGGTGGGTAGCATGTTGTTCCTTGAAGGTGAAGGGAGGTTGGAGCTCAGGAGCTGGGAGAACAAGCTGGAGATAACTGTGAATGTATCTTGGACCAATAAAGATCATATTCCTTTCTACACTGCGTCAGAGTGGATCTTTACATTGGTGATGAGTTGAACCTGGTCTGCCCAGGGGGCAGAAAATTACTACCTCCAGCCCTGGATTTTGATCTACAGAGTAAAGTGGCAAAAAACGACAACAATTATTTATTCTGAGTGTCATCCTGCTACACAGTGTTACCAAAGGACTGTGAGTATCTTGGGTTTGGGCATCAGAGCGCAAACTTTTTGCTTTCTCTGCATGTACTTTTATCGCAATTAACTGTAGCTCCTGCCCGATGTTGATGTGCTGGGGTAGAGTGGTGTGCATCTGGTGACTGTGTGGCTGTGCTCTGTCCCAGTTTTTCAGTTTGGTTGTACATGTGCAAAAGCGGGATGGCAGCACCCATCGTTACGATAAATTGGTTACATATGATAGATTTGTCAAAGAACTGATGGCAACTTACTTTGAAACTCTGTCTCACGGTCCGTGGCTCCATCTACGTTCCACGCGACTCTGTATTGCTCCGTCTTCTGGTGGCCAGTTCCTCTAGAGACAGCACGTACCAACACGTACGGCGGTGGCCAATTTAGGAATTGGGTAAAACTTCCTTGTGGTCTATTGGCGCTGTGGAGTTCTCAGCAACATCCCTTCGGTTCGAGTAACCTGTTGCCACCTACTTCCTGCACAAAGTAACACGTCGAGCTTTGTACGGCACCGGAATTGGGTGTACTTCGTTTTATCACCAGCTCTCTAAAACTGATACTTACCTATGTTTGATTCCTTGATTGACGGACTTTCTCGGATTGTTCTACCAAGTGCATGCCACCTACACCAAGCTTACCCATGAAGTGTTGGTTTGTTGCTTTGATGTTCTTATTTTAATTTGTTGTATTAGTTTGATATTTATTTTAAACAACTTCTTTTACAGGTGGAACTTTTTAATAGACTGTGGTTTAACCATGTTATGTGATACTATATGTGCACTATCTGTAGTATATTTAGGCTATTCACATATATAGTAGGTATTTATTGTCATTATGGCTGACCAGGGTTTGTCTGTGCCACCCACCCTTCTTGCCACTCCTGGTAAGTCTCCCATTCCTTGAAAAATGGAAAAAGTAATTTCTCACCTATGTCTTAGGCTTAGCGCCCGCAGCTGACATATATGGTCCTGTTCGTAGGCAAGCTATCTTACTCCATCACTTAGGAGTTAAGGGGCAGGGTCTATATGAAGATCTCCCAGAGATTTCCTTGGGTATGGGAGATGATCAGCCAAATAATGTTTACGAGATGATAATGAAAACGTTGTATATGCGCGTCACTACAAAAGTTAATATTGTTTTGGAGAGACACACATTTTTCTGTTGTGTGCAAAAGATGGATGAGGATATTGCGACGTATGAAGTCGTGTTAAGGGGACTTTCCCTAACATGCCAATTTGAGGGGTTGGGAGATTCCCTTATTCGGGAACAGATTGTAAGGTGCACCAATAATAAGAGAGGAAGGGAAAAATTGCTTAAAAAAGACCCTACATTGGAGGAGGCAATTCAGATCGCTAAGGGGTTAGAGCACAATGACTTATGGATCAAGGAGATGGACAAATGTGCTAGTGCCATATCCTCAAAGGAACATGTCTCTAAAGTGCTGGAGGTGCATGCATCTATTTATGTGACAAAAAAGGTAAAGCCTAACATGAAACTACCTACTTCTAACAAACCTAGCGATACCTGGCGAGCTGCTTCTATCACCGCAGGATTCAATACAAGGGTAATCAAATGGTACCTTTGTGGTGCTCTTGGCCACATCGCTTCCAGTACCAAGTGCATGGCCAGGAATGTTACAATGTGATCATGTGGTAGGAAGGGACATCTTGCCAATGTTTTTAGGGCAATCCTCCATTCAGTCAAGTACAAGAAGCAGATGACACGTGTGAGAGTATCCAAGAATTGATGTTGAATGTGGAAGGCTGCGGTGTTGAGGGAGAATCTTGTGGTAGCCCTTGTGTACTAGATACCGATACTGTCATAGAGAGTACACACAAATTAGAGACGTTATAGGTTTGAATAAGTGTGATGTCAAGATGTTAGTCGCCTCTGGTAGTCTCTACACATTACTATCTAGGGAAATGTATTGCAAGACATGGAGTGATGAGGAGTTTTTGTGGGACAAGTCCGACATTAAGGCTGTTGGATACTGTGGGAACACTCAAGAGACTCTGGGGTGGAGGTGGAGGGTGATCAGCTTTAATGGGAAGAAGGTATACGGTTGAGTGTACTTAACGAAACTAGGCTCAGACTTACTAGGCTGGCGCCATCAAAAGGACCACAGCATCATCTTCAATCCTAATGCCACTGATCCAGTCATGACCACTGTTGTGCACAATATTGATACTTACGAGACAACCATAATGCAGAGATATCCTGAAGTATTCTCTGACACATTAGGGAAGTTTAAGGGTTACTCCTACAAAATATTTATAAAGAAAAATGCCATGCCAGTTGTGTTGTGCACAAAGTTAGGAACGTGCCACACTCAACGAAAGAACCCCTTCAAGAGGAACTCAAGAAGTTATTGGTACAAGGAATATTAGAAACCATTGAGGCCTCAGAGTGGCTGGCTCCCATCATAGTCGCACCAAAAGATGAGGGCAAAATTTGTCTATGTGTTGACTTGCGTGACCTGAACAGAAATATTTGAGTTGTTAGGCAACCCCTACCCAATATCTCTGAAATGCTAACGGCCATGGGTGGAGTGGACGTGTTTAGTGTGATTGACATGTCTGCAGCATACCACCAGGTTGTTCTCCATGAGGATTCTAGACTTCTCATGTTGTTTGTGACACCTCTGGGGGCATTCCATTACTGTAGGATGCCGTTTGGCTTGGCATCTGCCTCAGCGGTGTTCCAGAGTGTGACGCAGCAGATATTCGTGGGTTTGAGGGATGTTCCCTTGTTTCCAAGATGACGTATTGATTGTTGGAAGAGCTAGCGCGCATCATGATGAGGTGATGAAAGAGGTGTTGGGGCGAATGGAGAGTCATGGTCTAACAATATGGAAGGAAAAGTGCCAAATGAAAAAGAGTTACATGACTTATTTGGGGCACAAAATATCAAAGGCTGGAATCAAACCTAAGAAGAGGATTGTTTCTGCTGTGAAGGACACCCCTAATCCCCTAAGCAAGGATCAGTTAAAATCTTTCCTTGATCTTGCAGAATATTGGTCCAAATTTGTGGGTGGGTTATCTGAAATTGTTGAACCTTTGAGATTACTGATGAAGAAGGGCACTGTGTTTGATTGGGATGAGGCCTGCAAAGAGGTGTTCAATAAGGTGGAGCCCTGTATACTCCATGCCCTGACCCTAGGTCACTTTGAAGTCAGAGCCAAAACTTTTATATCCACTAATGCTAGTGTAGTTGGGGTTGGAGCTGTGATCACCATGTATGAAGGTCTCAAGAGGATTATAGAGTTTGCACCCAGAAGACTTTGGGATGCAGAGGTGTCCTAGTCAGTGGTTGAGAAGGAGGCTTTGGCATGTTGTTGGGGCATAACACATTTCAGGTACTTTGTTTGGGGTCTACCTTTCAAGGTCTGCACTGATCATAAGCCCCTTATTCATTTGTTTAAGGGTGGTAGGGGTTGAGAAGGAAGTGTGACTCCCAGGAACCCCAGATGTATGCTATCCGTTCTGGAATACAACTTTGAGGTGGAATATGTGAAAAGTTTGAAGAATGTAGTGGCTGATTATTTATCTAGGATGCCAGTAGATGAAGTTGGATTGGAAGTGGATGATGAGATTGAAGTGATGAGGGGCGGGATAGAGGAACTGGCCCTTGATAAAATGGAGTGGGCAACTGCCATGTTGGAGGACGATGTCTTACAGCATGTGATGAGGTACATGTCTGAAGTTTGGGAAGGGAGTCTTATGGAGGATGGTCGCTTCAAGGGCTTTTGCAACATGGAAGCTGAGTTAAGCATATGTAATGGAAGGTTGTTGAGGAGTAGTCAGTTTGTGTCACCGTTGGGACTCAGGAAGAAAATTGTTAACATAGCGCATGAGGGACATCTGGGTAGGAATATGACTAAGAGATGGCTATGGTAATCTTTTTGGTGGCCTGGCATGTATGGTGACATCGAAGACGTTGTGAGGGAAGGCTGCACACGTGCGAGCAGTGACTGGACTAAAATCGTGCAACAAACCCCCCTGGCCTGTGTGGCTCAGCCCAAATGGTCTTGGTAGAAGGTGGTGATTGATTTCTTGGGTCCAATATCCACACTTGTGTCAATTACTAAATTTGTGATGGTTCTGGTGGATTATCACTCCAAGTGATTTTTATTGAAACCACTGATTGCATTGACAATGGGAAGGTAGTAGGGTTTTTGGAGAGGGTGTTTATGAATGAAGGCATTCCAAAGACCCTAGTATCCGACAATGGTGTACAATTTGTGTCGAGGAAGATGTGAGAATTCCTGTGCAACCTGGGGGTCAAGCATGAAAATGTGCTTCGTTCAGGCCTCAAGCCAAAGGATTGGTTGAGAGAATCAACCGTTTGATTATGGAAAACATACAACTTTCACTCTCCAATGGGTTATCCTGGTTTGAAGAATTGAAGAAGTTGGTGTGGTCATATAGGGTGATGCCACACTCAGTGACTGGAGTGTCTCCCTTCATCTCTCTCAAGGGGCGAGAGCCTGGTGTGAAAGAGGTTCCAGGCTGACTAAAGGACAAAGACTGTGTGTGGGTCGATCGCGCTGCTATGGAGAGTGAAGTGACTATGAAGCAATTTGTTGCAATTGAGTATTATAATGCCAGGAAAGGTGTCAAGGTGCCTGGCATAAATGAGGGTGATTGGGTTGCAGTTAAAAGAAGCGGTATTGTCACCAAGGGTGAGAGCAAGTTTTCTGTACCCGTACAAGTAAAAGCTGTGAAAAAGAATATTCTCATTTTAGCTGATGGTTCTGCTTGGAGTGTGGGGAATGTCTCCACATGTCATGTTCTCCAGCCAATTCCTGGTGACTGGTGTTTTGTTCTAGTGACTAATGTCTTGTTTCCCAGCCTATTCCTCATTTACCACTTTTAACATGCCAGTCCATGCATTGTTTAGGGATTGACAATTTTGTTTATTGTGTATAACAAGGAAGATGTATGGAGCTGTCTTAGCTTCCTAGGGATGGAATTTAGAACCATGTTGGTGGGTAGAATGTTGTTCTTTGAAGGTGAAGGGAAGTTGGAGCTCAGGAGCTGGGAAAACAAGCAGGAGGTAGCTGTGAATGTACTTTGGACTAATAAAGATCATATTCCTTTCTACACTACACCAGAGTGGATCTTTACAATTATGTATAGGAACTATGTAACCTTCTGATAAACATTACCATCTGATGTGGCTGCTGTGCCATCTGTATCCCAAATACGCAGCCCAGCAAGAAATTTGAAAATAAAGGAGCAGAGGAGTAGTCAGAGGAGCTACCAGGCACATGCAGGAAAGAACAGAAACCAAGAGGGCTGCAAGCTGCTTTGAAGCTGTTACAAAGAGGGCAAGAAGCTGGGACCACCACAAGCCTAGGTAACAAGCAGGGTGAGATAGAGGAGATGCCAGGATTGCTGAGCTGCAGCAAAGCAGTGCCATGGAGAGTGAGGCATAGAAGAAACCAAGACCACATTGAGTCATGGTAACAAGGAATGAAGGAGCGGAGATCTTGAAAGATATTGGGTTAGCCATTTTGGGGTCAGTCTTTCCCTATCAGCAAAAACAAAAATAAAATTAGAAATTTGTCTTAATTTCAGGCTCGCACTCGAGCCTTGACAAAATCCGTTTAAAAGATGCTGCAATGAATAAATAAGGAAATAGGATTGTTTCTGTATACAATGCATGTATGAGACAAAAAAATGAATGTGAGATGAATAAATGTTCTTTTCGGATTTACAATAGTTTCTCAAGTATTGCAATGAAGTCATGTCGAAGGAGGTGCAATGATACTTTAAACATCCGCGTCAGAGATGTATACTCAAGGATTTTAAGAGATTTCAGTGACAAAGTTTGAAAGTAATGTTTGAAGAGGGCTGTTCCAAGCAATTATCGGCTGAAGGGGGATGACCCAAGGTCCACTCTCCACGCACTAGAAACAATGGGGCAGATTTATGAGCCCCTTGCGCCACTTTTGCGTCACTTTTCCCATGTTAAAAGTGACGCAAAAGTGGCGCAAGGGGCTCATAAATCTGCCCCAATAAGTCTTAAAGAAAACTGAGCTTTAACAGCAAACCTAAAAATGTGTTTGGTTAAGAAGCAGAAAAGGTATTGGTTACAAATTAACGCTCTTGAAGGTATTACACTTTCCACAGCACATTAGAAAACCTAAAGAATCTCAATTTCCCTCACAAAGACCTGATCCTCACTTCCTTAGTCAATTCACCATGGTGACAGCTGATGTTCTGTCCTCAAGGCATTCCGTTTCCCATGTCACATTTTTCCTCACTTTTTCTTGCACTAGGACAGCCTTATGTAATCAATGTCTGATACAAATACAGCATCATAACATACTACAATCTCACAAAACAAAACAGTTTTTAAACACCAATGGACTCTCCAATTTTACTCGTATCTTTTTACATCTTGCTCCTAATCATGTGGAATATTATAGCAAAATGTTATAAAATGTTGAGAAAAATTGCATGCACGTTCTCAATTTAAAATTTCACAAGTGAATTCCTGGCATACAAATGGCAGATGAGATCCTGGTTTGAAACTGGTTTGAGTAAAACATGTCTCCCGAGTGAGACATTTTCTGCATGAACCAGACTCTTCTAATCGAAAATTACACAAAATTGAGTTAAGCAAATTTTCAGAAAATTTTACAAGATGTTAAATTTTCACAAATTTCGCCGGCATAATTAAAGAATTTGCACAGGCTAATGTGACAGATCTCTATGTAAGAGTACTCAAACTATGTCAATTTTATGGTCAAATGTAAATTTTTCAATGCCTGACAGGAATTCACAAAGACTTTCCGGGCAGGTGTAAGCATTTTTGTGGGGTAGGAGATCTCTGTCACAATTGCGGAGTTCTTTGAGAATACCAAGGACCCCCTGTAAGGTATATAAGGTGATTCCTAGGACAGGGTAACAACCATTGTGAGTAATAAATTCCTAGGCAATCAAATAAGGATAAATATCACAGTAAATGTATTTTTTGAAGTAAACAAACAGTTTATCTAATAAAGCACAGTGTACCAACTCACAATTGTAATAATTGATGTATTGAAAATCATTTTTTATTTATGCGTTATTGGCCTTATGTTTTTTAAAAAAAGATTAGCTTTCTTTTTATAATAAAGAAAAAAAGTTTTTTACAATTGTGAGTTGGTAAACTGTGCTTTATTAGATAAAGTGTTTGTTTGATTCAAAAAATAAATTTACTGTGATATTTATCCTTATTTGATTGCCTAGGAATGTATTACTCACAACAATTGGGGAGTTCTCCACAGCTTAAATATTACTCATGTGGAAAGGGTGTGTTTCAAATCGTTGTTTGCCTTTAACGTTTTGGAGCACCCACAAACATGGAAGTTCATCAGCATTTCCAGACTACAATCCAACCACTTTCCATTACCCCTTATAGGGTGGAAAAGAGAACCGTTCACACTC
The DNA here is from genome assembly GCF_964204655.1 of Triturus cristatus. Classification (NCBI taxonomy): domain Eukaryota; kingdom Metazoa; phylum Chordata; class Amphibia; order Caudata; family Salamandridae; genus Triturus; species Triturus cristatus. The sequence goes on from NC_140580.1 coordinate 691,794,031, forward strand.
CTATTTGTTGGGGGTCTGGGTGAAGGAGTTTGTTCATAGGGGAAAACAAACAAACAAAAAATGTGCATTTGGACTGGGGAATCCATTCCCCCTATGCAGGGTTCTCTTCCCTGGAGAACCCTGTACAGAAGGAATATATTGCCAAGTTGCAGATACTGTGATTTTTCTACAAATCCACAAGGACAGCTGAGGAAAACAAAACTTTTCGTACAGATTCTCTGAGAAAATGGTGAATTCCAAAAAGTTGTAAATGTGCACCTGCACCTAGAAGTCAATCTGGGGGTGCACACTGTGAATAGTGTCCTAAATTTCTTTGTTATTTCTCTTGCATAACTTCACTAAGCGAGTGCAGCCTACCTTGTACAACAAACTGAAATGTGGGCCTTCAGCCATATTTGGGGGATTGCTACCATTGTATTTGTGGGTTTACAGAAACAACTCCCCAGGGTCGAGGTTTATTGTTTCAAAACAAAAAAGAGTAGCCCTGAGTCACTGAGATGTCGCTCTCACCTCGTAGAGGCCATTTTTGTGGTTTCCTGTTTGGGACTGCAGACACATGGGGAACGGCACTGACACACAGAGGAAGGGAAATTGTTCAGACGTTTTCCCTGGAAGAACTACAAATAAGGAGGAAGACCGCATGACCTAATCTATTTCCCTAACTTAACCAGTCCAATCACAGGTAACTGTTTGATGTTTAAAAAGAACCCTCTCCCACACTAAACTTGTGTGGCATGCTTTATTATTAGGTCAGTTTCCGGTATTCCTAATGCTCCCGGATCGGCTCAACCACACCTTAAGCCAATGGGGAGGGGAGCTGTTAAATTTTTTTGTTTTTTAGTGATCCTGATAAAATAATTTAAAATAGCCTCTTAATCTCCTCCATGTTCCTTTATTTCTAAGGGTATCGGGGCTAAATTAAAAACAATAAATTACATGTTTGTAAATACGTATTGTCCATACGTCTGTTTAGGTCACCATGTTTCAAAATGTTCTCTTTCTGTCCTTTGGATCACTCAGCTTTTTTCAGGACCAAGTGGACCCCTTACTCCATCTAATCTTATTTGTGGGGCCCTTTTTAAGTCATCTACATTCACTTTTCCCACAGCACACTCATGCTTACAAACCGATTTGTTTGGTTGTTGTTTGTCCTTTTCTGATTGCTTGGGGATTACCTGGTGTGTCCACCTACAAACATAAGAAATTGTAAACTCCTTGTCAATAATTATGGGTGCAATCTTAAGAAATATAGACATCATGCACAGCTTGCATTTTACATACTTATCAACCCAATGTCTCATAGATATACTAGACCATTCTATCCCCATTTATTGCCAAGTCCAAAGGGATAGTTATCTATATGCAAAAATACACCTCTGTGCAATCTTGTGATTGTGATAAGCGTATACTTCCATCTCAAATGTGCCTACTCAGCCTCTTGTGTTCATAAATCACATTCATATCTTTAGATGTTTTTGTGGGGTGAGTGTTCACTAACATGCATTTACGCCCCTAGTCAATATTGTCCAATAAGCTAGGTTTGTGAGGTAAATACCTCATAGGAGAAAGAAGGAAGTAAAGCCTTTTGTCACACTCTTATTATGTTGTAGTGTCTGCCCATACAAGTTCATGATGTTGTACGTTTGTATTTCTCTTTTTACGAAAATGCATTTTTATAGCTTCATGACATCTTTTGTCGAATAAAGCTTATACAAATACATATTCTTAGGGTCAGAGGGGGAAAAACATTCACCGCATTAGTTTAAATGGAAGCTCCCCATTTTGTATGTCAGAACGAAAGAGAAAAAGATAAAGACCAGAGTTCTACTCATTACTCCACAGGTTCCACTGGCAATTGCACCTAGTCAAGACCTGCCTTCCCCCGAATGTTCCATCCCCATTCAGGGTCAGAATATTTACAGAGGTGCCTCGGTCCCAAGGATGCTTGTGATGGCACTACATCCTGTCACGTCAGTTCTTGTATGTCCATGGTAACAACTGTCAACCCTAGTGATCATGGGAAGTGTAGTCCCCTATTTTCCTTGGCTTTTCGGGACCCTTTACAACCTTGATGATCATTGGAAGTGTAGTCCTCACTTTTACTAGCATTTCATGACCTTTTATATTACAGCTCCCTCCTAGATTGAGATAATCGTAGGCCATGTTTTTACATATTTCTCCAATGCTCAAACTACCTATTTACTTGGTGTCGTCTCTACTCTTACTCCAGTTACTGCTTCACTGGTCCTCTGTAAATTCACATACTGATACGTTTACATCATGGTTACTTCCTAAATCAAGACAACCATGGGAAATGTAATCATATACTTCCCCAATAATGGAACCGACCCAGAAATATACAGACTCTTAATTAACATGACAGTATGGAGGAGGAGGGTCTGGATATCTGTTCTATTTATTTTATTTTGTCTTTTTTTCTCTTCATATTGCTTTGCTGGCACCCTATAGGTTTATTCAGGGGTCTTAGGGAAAATGATCATCTCTGGTCACCCATTTTTGTCCATGGTATCTCATCATTCAGACCGCAGACATTGGTGGATCTTTGTTCCTTCTCAAAGAAGACTCTCATTATGACCACTCATGACTCTTCAGTGATAGGTGTCTAACACATTCCATTTGAAATCATACTCAGTGTAGCCCAGTCTCAAAGAAGATTCTCATCATGACCACTTCTTGACTTTTCCTTGATAGGTGTCTAACACAGTCCATCGGAAATCATTCTCAGTGTGGCCCAATTCTATATGGTGGCTAGCCATTCTCTTTACTTTTTGTCATCTCAGGTTACTTCTGTGTTCCGCTATTCTCAGTTTTCAATTTTCCGCAGGTCATCCCAACATATCTGAGGCCACATGGACACATTATTAGATGGACCACATGGCTATAATTACAGTTGGTATTGTTGTGCACCCATACCCATATCAGCCCCAAATACAGGCTTTTTGCCTGTCTCATCAAGCAGTTTCCTGGTGATTGGGTTGGTGCGGTTAGGGAATTAGATTAGGTTATGTGGTTATCTTCCTCCTAGTTTGATTGTTATTTGGGGAAAACAAGACAGCTGTCCTCTAAGGACATTCTTCTTTCCCTTTTATTTGAATAATATTTTCCCTGGAAGAGCCAAGTTGATGCTGTGCCTCCAGATTCATGGAAGTTCTTTAATCTCTAAATAAAACAGCAGAGCCGCAAGTTTGGTGGACAGGGCATCCACCATTTTTGGTATATTCCCTGCATCTGCCAGACCTGTTTTATTTCCAACCTTCGTCTTTCATTTAATAATGCAGTCAATAGCGAGTGCTGTAGTCTGCAATGGAACCAGCTGAATAATGTGCCTTCTTATTGGCTTAGAACAGAGCTGAACAACTGTTTCTATGCAACTGTAGGGTCTAAAGTGCACATATTTAACTTAGAATGTTTCCTGTTAGTGCATGACCTGTAGATAGCACATCTTGGAAAAAAGTAAGTAGTGGCTTCCTCTCTGGCTTCCTCTCTGGTTCTGACCTATCCTCTCTACATTCCATGGGCTAACTTTGAGAAATTCTGATTTAAATGTATGCATTTAGAAAGTGGATTAGCACAAAAAAGATGCACAGCTATGTTCTACACGTATGCACACATTAACCATACGGCCCCAGAAATAAAATCATGCTGTCATGCTGACATCTAGTATCCCTACCAGGCAGTCTCATGAAAAAGTAGGTCTGTAACACATTTTAAAGCACAGGAAACAGACAGCGTTCTCAAACAAAACTACAAATTGTACGGCACAGCTACATAAAAATATTTACATCGTAGGGTCTCCATAAGGCAGCAGTATTGGTAAAAGATAAGAAATCAGGTTGAAAAATAATCCTGCAGAGGCTCTGTAAATCAAAAGTAGCATTTCACTTTAATGGTTTTGGCACTCCCATCACCTTTGCCCTCTTAACTGTAAATGCCAGTGGTGGTCCTTCCTTAGGGACGAAGGGGCCCGCCTCCCCACCTTTTTCCCTAACATGAAGAGTGTCTGTCAAGTTGAGCAAAGGTCTGTCTGACAGACACTTTTCTTTTTCAGGTCAGGCAGCCAGGCGCTCTACATGCTCTAAATACACAGGCCCCTGGCAGCCTGAGTTGACTTTTGCCAGGCTTAAGGTGCCACAGTCCTATGAGTATGACCTCCTCTGCCCTGCATAGAGCTGCAAGCTTTTCCCCTCATGACAAGCGGTGTCACTGATAGCCATAGACCTTTGCGCTTCAGGTTTAAGCCCTGAAGTTACCACGGCTGAGGGTCTATCACTGATTCCTCACCACAGAGTGGGGTGGTGTCAGCAAGTCTCACTGACCTTATCCCACTCTGTGAAGAGTAAGGGACTGCCGTCTCCTCTCATTGGCTGATCGTAGAGGAGGTGGCAGTCCCATCAGGACCTAGGCTTCCCTCTCACCACTCAAGACTCTGCAGGCAATACATTTTATGTTTTTAATGTTTGATTTGTGAGTCTGTGTGTGCATGTATGAGTATTTGTGAGTTTGTGCTGTTAATGGGTTTGGGCATTTGTGTGTGCATGTGAATTCAAGGGTGTGAGCACGCGTGCATGTGTGCGTGTGGCCCGATCGGCTCCCCGTCTGCTCAGTTACCGGCTGCCACTGGTAAACGGCCACCCTTAATGCTGCATCCTCCTCTCTCCTCCTCTTCGTCCCCTTATTCAGCATTACCCATTTTAAATCCCTGCACTTGTATCAATTGGTTGCTTCACAACTAGATTTGTGCCATGCAAGTTACAGACATACATCAATTCAACAGATACATATCAACATGGAACTCCTGCAGGAGCGAAATGAAAAAAGGCTGCAGGAAAAAGTGGCAGAAATTCATGAAAATTCCCTTCAAGAGTCCCTTCATGATGGTTTTTCGTCATATCTCAGAGGGGGTACCTTAATCTTCCATCAGGAATAAGCAATCATGAGGAAAAGATTAAAAAGTAAATTCCATTCTGAAATCACATTTCAACGTATTATGAACAGCTGAGCTGGCTCAGTGCAGAACTCCACGTCTGTTTGTATGCATTGAAATGTCTAAAACACACATGCATAACTCAGAATTCCTCTTTCAGAAAGCTCAACCTGAAATAGAAGGAGGCAAACCCTTCTCACGGTTGAAGTTCTAATAAATAGAAATATCCGAATTGAATGAATGCACTTCACTGCATGAACATAAAAATAGATACTAGAAATTAATCCACTGTAGCTGGTCATTGTACAGACTCAGCACTTTTAACAGCAACTGAAGTTTACTTTAAAAAAAAAAAGAAAAAATTAGGTGTTATTATACTAGGAAGGAAAATTCATAATACAATACATCAATCCAAACACGTATGGGGTGGAGAACACAACAAATACCACATAAATATGCCACGAATTGTGCAATCCTAAACTTATAGGGTCTAACCCAACAGAATCCTAATCTTTTTGCTCTTCCTCCAAATGCTTATAATGATAGCAGTAGTTCCATTCATTACCCGTTTGTTATGAATTCTGAGCTATTAAATACCACAAACATGTGTCCATGTTCTCTTTAAGTGTAATTGTTCCTTTGAGGAAAAATGTTTCTCCCTAAATATTGCCTACGTAATAGCAGTACTTTACATCAATCTCCAATTATCCCCAATTATATCACATTCTAAAGAGCTATATGTTATAAAATGCATGTGTGATCTTAAAGTGCAATTATTCTGGGCAGAGTAGATTCCTCCCAGAAATACCTCAAACATGGTTTTTGCATGTGTGATCCTAAACTGCAATTATTCTGGGCAGAGTAGATTCCTCCCAGAAATACCTCAAACATGGTTGCTGAACTTCACTTCAGTCCCTGATTATTACATATCCTAAAGTATATTAGTCTCAAGAAGTGACAGTGCTCCCTTAAAGGGCCAATGTCATGAATAAAAAAAAATCCCTAAGCAGACAGAACACTCATCGTTAAAGTGCCTTGACCTCTATAAATAGATCTATAAACAGCTGTACTGGAAACCTGACCCTACTCCTTCCAGTCCAATGTCCTCTATTCTTTTTACATCAGAAGTACGTCCGTAGGACTGCATGCACATGCGCAGTCCTACCATGATGTTTGTCTGACATAGAGGATTCTGCAGGACCACGGCGAGGAGGAGGAAGGCAGCCTGGAGTCGCCGCAATAAAGGTAAGTTAGTTTTATTTACCTTCATTTTCATTTTGATTTAGAAAAATATTTATTGAGGGCGTGAGGGTCCGGGGCTGAACTCCGCTCCGCTGCGGAATCGGACGTTTTGCATGAACTTCGCGTTCTACGCGGACCGCGGAGTATGCAAAAATCCGCAAGCTCCGCCAGTGGAGTGGAGTTCCTGCCCAGGGCTAGTTCTGACTTTATCACTTTTGTGGAGCTCAGATTCTACTAGTGGAGCAAGGCTGCAGGCTGTAGCTAAAGAGGACGCCATAAGACTGGACAACATTTCTGTGAGATCCTGCTGGATCAGATTTCCTGCTGCAGAAAAGAACACAGCAGGAGCAAAGTGGATGTTTGATCTGGCAATTCACCTTCATCAGATCAGCTTGATGGTTAGTCCTGGTTCCTTGTCAGTTCTCAGAGCAAAAAGTTGGCAACATTTCCAAGTCCAATGTTTTAGGAAGCTTCAGGAGGAGTACACTGGAAAAAGGTCCAGGACCTTTGGGGACAGTATCTGGGGGTCAAGACTCACTCAAGCAGAAGCCAGTAGCAGGATCCTGAGTAGGTTCAGTTGGAACTAGGCAACTAGGAATGCAGGTAAAGGCCTCTTAGTACTTGTTGTGTCCCTGTAGCCAAAAGAGGAGGTCAACTTTATGACCATCAGAGACCATGTCTTTGTTTTGGAAACAAGGTGGGGAACAGGTCCTGTCTTCAAGGCTCATCTCAGGTCAGATACAATCCTCTTCTGTTCTTCCACTAGTCGAAAATGGGACTGCGGAGGGTACTTGATATGCTACATTAATGCCCAGTGCCAGCCTGTGGTTAGGATAAACTCCAGGCCACCCCTTAATCAATGGGACAAAAGCTTTCAGAGGTAGCCCTACCACATTTTGCAGCACTTCCGGTGTGCTTTACTGTAAACTATCCCGCAATAGCTTTCTCTACATAAATACAACATTGTTCTCTTGTCAGAACTCCCTGTGCCCACCCAGATGCAAGGCTACAGTAATGGACAAACCCTCCCTTGTGGTCATTCAAGAACAGTTCTGGGGCAGCTCCCCCTTCCAATGGGCTCAGAGCCACAATGACTTGAAAGACAAAGTGAGACAGGCCGAGGTGCAAGATACATCCGGTAGTGACAGTGCAAGCATTTTTTCAAGCTCAGGAAGTGCTTGGTAGAACCACCCAGTAATTTCTAAGTCCTCAGCACACGTAATTAGTATAAACCTTCAATCTATATATTGTAAGGAAACATCAATACAATGAGAACAGAACACAAATTTTATATGAAAAGTCTTCTTCTTGTCTTCTTTATCGTTTAGGATTGTTCAAGCGAAACATCAAAGTCACAGCCAACACGTGTTTCGTCGCAATGGGAATGTAGTCCCACGACTTTCTCAAGGCTGTGTAAATGAAAATTATATATCACCTAGTGACATAAACCGATAAGGGTACATCAACAATAACCAATAGATACTTTTGCAAGAAAGAGAAACTGTAGAAAAATTTGGTGTTTGACGTCGGAATTCTTACATGTCTATGTAAATTGAAAATTAAAAGTAAAAGTAAGAATTAGCGTCTTGTAATACAGGACCCAAATGAATGGAGAGAGAAGAAGACGTAACCGTGAGTTTTACGTCTGGGGCCTACGCGTTTTTTGACGTCAAGTGAAATGGCACCAATGATCAAACTAGTCGTGAGAGAGTGAACCTTAAACCGCATGCCAACCGGTGCAGATTCCCATCGCAAAATAGGCATCAAGGCCTAATATTTACCTATCTTCTCACTAGAAGAATTCTGTTAAGTGGAAAAAGGAGCGAAATTATCACAATCACATATTGTGCCTCTGACTGTAAATTATCCATGCTACTGTCACACGTCTAAGCGGGAAAAACCTACTTGAAATGTGGTTGTAATTCCGTCCCACATGGGGGTCTGACGTCTAGGCGAGGAGCGGGGAAATTTATATTCCTGTAACCACAAGGCTCATGTGTGGCAAAATTCTGAAATAATAAAATGTACATGCATCAGTACTCCTCCAAGGTATCCGTAGCCTCAAAACGGCTCATACACTAAAACATATGTCAATGGGTTAATATCTCGTGGCGGGGCTAAAGTAAATGTTTCCAAATAAACTGGAATCCAACATCCTAACTGATTCAATTGCAAAATCAAGTCCTCAATCCGTGTCCACTCATTACACCTCTGTCATTAGACATAACCGACCGTCCCCTTACCTCCGATATCAGCCCGTATCCCGTGCCCTCGTCCTCGTGTATCCGGAGCGGTGCGGGTTCGCCGAGTACAGCAGCCCGTTGCTCGAGTGTGAATCGAGTCCAATCTGCGCTACGTGGTAATAGACTTCCGGGTGGCGTGTCACGTGGTGCGTTACGTTCCTGAACATAGAAACAGGACTCCACGGTGTCTCCCTACTATCTAATCATTACTGTGCACATATTCCTATATTATGTATACCAATTTGATTGAGAGCTCCCGAAACAATTGTAAAGACTCCTAACATACAATTAAATATTATACATATTCCGTTATGAATTCGTCAAATCTGTGCATTCGGTCTTCCGCACATGCCAAGCCATAATAGGTGCCTCCTATCCAATCTATAATCGTCTCTTATGTTCAAAAAAGAGCCTCCTGATAGCTACTAACACCAAATATATATAGAGTTGGCTTTTGGGTTATTACGTTTGCAAGCCGATTTTCGATTATTGAGATATAGGTAAAAGCGTATATATCTCAGATTAGTCGAGCCAGTAAGTAGGTGACTATGTCGTGAAATCGACGACTATAAATATCGGATGCATTCATTCAGATCATTGCCTCCTGATAAAAGTGCCTATAGTGTATCCTCAAGTCTCTCCATTAGTTAGGTCAAAGTACCGAGCGGCCAAAATATCACCCTAATCATAATAATCTGTATATGAGGTTTTAGACAGTCAAACAACCTAGCATTATAGACATACATTCGCTATATAATATTATGCAATTCAAGGACATATACATTTGAGTCATATATGATACATATAGTACCCACATTCTTAGATGCCAAAGTAAAGGTCAATCCGTCCATCAATACATACAAAGATCCACATTAGAGTCAATGTATTATTTACAATAGATACAGTTCTCATTTCGCAGGTGGGGCAACATAAAATTTATCTACCTAGAAAGTAGTGCAGCTCGTGATCAATATTTAAGCCACATTCTGTGCTCCTCAATTTCAAAATCCATAGTGCCTCTTTGCGTCTCAAAGTCAATTCACGGTTTCCACCCCTAGGGTGTCTAGGCATATGGTCAATTCCGTAGAATTGGAAACATTTGTTGGTGGTTTGTTCTGTGCAGATAGATATGTGTGCTGCTATAGGGTATCTCATATCCACATTTCGGACTGCTCGTATGTGTTCCCTGATCCTGTCTCGTAGTGGCCTGATAGTACTGCCAATATATCTCCTCCGGCATTTGCACTCTATAGCATAAATTACAAATTTGGTGAGACATGTAATGTTAGTCCTGATCTTGTAAGTTCTCCCACCTGGACCTTGAAATTCTGTAATTCTAGGGTGTGCCCACTTACATGCCGTGCATTGTCCACAGCCAGAGAAGCCGCAAGAGTGTAGAGTTAACCAATTTTCTCTATTCTTAGGTGTGGGATAGCTTGGACTAAGAATATTCTTCAGTGAGATCCCTCGTCTGAAGGTGATATCTGGTTTGTCATTGATAAACTCACTAAGGGATTTATCTGCCTTTAATAGGTGCCAATGTTTATTGAGGCTTCGTCTTAGAATACCAGACCAGTCGCTAAAGCTAGTAACTAGTCTTATCTTATTATCATCTTGGATAGTCACTGTTCTCTCTTTCAGAGTGTCTGCCCTTGTGACTGCATCAATCCTCCTCTCAGCTCTCCTCAGGGTCTCGCAACTATAACCTCTGTTCCTGAATCTGTTGAGGGTGCTCCTCTTGTGCAATTCAAAGTCACTGTTCGTACTACAATTGCGTCTCACCCTAACTAGTTCTCCATAGGGGATGGACCTAATCTGATGTTGTGGGTGTGAGCTGGATGCGTGTAGTAGAGAATTACAAGCTGTTTCCTTCCTAAACAATCTGCTCTGTAGACATCTGTTCTGTACATAAAATTCCACGTCCAGAAATGAGATTTTATCTTTACTCTGCTCAGTGGTAAAGTGAATATTCTGATCATTAGAATTAAGATGTGTGATGAATTCAGTGAGTTTGGTTTGGGATCCTGTCCATATCATAAAACAATCATCTATGTACCTCCCCCAGTATAATATCGAGTCATTCCACTTCGTGCCAGACGGGCCCCAGATCCTCGTCGCCTCGAACCATCCCATAAAGAGATTAGCGTACGAGGGAGAAAATCTGGAGCCCATCGCGACACCTTGTTTTTGTCTGTACCATTCTCCCTGAAATAGGAATACATTGTTGTCAAGTAGTAAGGTTACCATTTCCATTAGCATCTCAGTATGTTCCCAGGTGTCTGCTGGTCTCTTATATAACATCCTTCTAACCGCCAGAATTCCTGCCTCTCTCTTGATGCTAGTATAAAGTGCCGTAACATCAAGGGTCACCATAATCATGTCATCTTCCCAGGTGAAATCCGCCAAGGTGCTGAGAATATGTTTCGTGTCTCTGATATAAGATGGAAGGTTAACTACCATGGGTTTTAAGAATGTGTCTACGTATTCTGAAATTTTTTCAGTAGGACCCCCAATGCCCGATATAATGGGTCTTCCAGGGGGAAAGGGTAATCCTTTGTGGATTTTAGGCAATGTATATAGGCATGGGAACTTAGGCCTGTCTACTCTCAGAAATGTCAGTTCGTCTCCATCAATCAGGCCCTGTCCATGCCAACGCTTGAGGTGTGTGTTCATGTGGTCTGTAAGGACCCAGATTGGATTAGTATGTAGTGGCTCATAGCATTCCAGGTTAGCAAGTTGTGACCGGATTTCGTTGTTATAGTCTATACTTCGCATAATCACCATATTGCCCCCCTTATCCGCATCACGTATAATGAGGTCATTGTTGTTACTTAGGTCTTTCAGAGCCGTGCGTTCCCTCATAGATCAATTGTCTAACTTGGGTTTAGAGAAAGTGTTCTTATCCTCGTGTCTTTCTAAGTCTGCTAGTACTAATCTGTGGAATACATCAACATTGTTACCAGCAATCAGTGTCGGAGTCCACTTGGACTTGTCCTTTAAATTGCTAGATATATTGTAATCAGTGGTGATGCCTAAATCCCTCATGATAGCATCTGCGGTCACTGCTTCGTCTTCACAATCAGTTATTGACAAAAGCAGTCTAGTGTCTAAGATGTCTTGTATAGAATTTTCACTCAGTGGAGACATACCCAAATGCTTATTCATACTTTTATTGGCAGTATTCGTAGATTCAAAATGTTTCTTCAATTTCATGCGTCTCACGAATTTAAACAAATCGATCTTTACATCACATACATTACCCACAGTTTTTGGACAGAAGCTCATACCTCTGGTTAACACTGAGATGGCATCATTAGACAATTGTGTGTCACTTATGTTGATTATATTTATGTTATCTATTTCCTCCGGTCCCAGGACCTGGTCCTGACCCCTGGTGTGTCCTGTGCTCGTGCCTCCTCTCTTACCCCTCCTAGTTTTTCTCCTTGTGGCGGTCGTCTGTATTCCTTGTTGCCTTTCTTGATCCTTGCCACCTCCAATAAAAAACTACTCCCAGTATTGAGGGTATTGCTATCTTCCTCTACCTCGCTACTGCTTGTATGTGTTGTGTTTAAGGAGGTGGAACTAGAACCCAGTGAGCCACTGTCAGTTTGAATTAGTTGTTTAGACTTTGGTATAAGATGATCGTACTTTCTGGCGAAGGTGAAGATACGCCCTTCGCTATAGTCACGTTCATCCCTTCTCAGTTTGCGTGCCTTACGTATCTTTATCTCCGATACGTGGCGTTCAATTATATCGTTAAGAATAGAACCACCCAGGCCATCCTGCTCAAGTGAGCTTGGTGACATTCTGGCTTAATTTTTATCATGAACATGGTTGCTCAAGGCTGCTTAGAATTCCACATTTGAGAGGTTGCATGGCATTAACCAGGCATTTATGTGACATATTTCTAGAATAGGATTGTTACATTTAATCCAGGAAAGAAAGGAAACTCTTGAACAACTAGAAGAAGCCCTGTGGTAGAAACACCTCCTAGGAAAATCAGTAATGATTCCAGTATTGCTGAAAGTGGCCTAACTGAATAGGAGTCCCTATTTATTAGGGACTACCTGTGGCATTTCTTGTCAAGTGTCTTTTTCATTCATAATGGATCTGCTAACACTACCAAATACTTTACACCAGATTTCCTGTAAGGGCACACTAAGAAAAATTTCTAATTTGTAAAAAAATAAAATGAAAATAAGTGTAGTGGCCAAAGGTTTTTCAGAGGAGTCTGCACACTTGTTGGCAAATGCCAGGACTTTCTGAATACTGAACGATCCTAGTCTTGATTTGACCTATGCCTCTTTTTTCTACCAACATACACTACCTGTTTCTTTAACTTAGTCATGCAGGCTCGTTTTCATCCATGCTTATTCCCTTCTTCACTCTGTTCTTATCTTACTTATACCACCCAACACAGTTAACATGGGCCATTTCAAAGGAATTCAGATACACTTGCTCCTGCCTATGTTACCTATCCTCTAGTTGTTTCACACATCTCTCAGACACTATGGACTTCATTAAGAATGGCTGTAGGAGAGTAGGGTCTTCACATTATGTTGCCCCCACTTTTTACTGATGTTTACACTGGTTTCTGGCTATAGTCTGGCTGGGACCCTACTAATCAGGGCCCCAGCCTCTCTGTTCTCTCTAAACAACTTGGAGTGCATATTAGGTGCACTAGTGATTGCATACTGTGGTACCTTATGAGCCCCTAGTATACGGTACCTTAGGTACCAAGGGCATAGGTACTTCACAGGCCTACCAGGGGCTGAAGCATGTATTTTGCCACCTCTGGGAAGCAGACTAAATCTGACACCACAGGCCTGCTACTGCAGCCTGGGTGAGGTAGTGTTAGCACTCCTCACTGAGATATAGGTTCCCTATATCTCTCCCTGCACACACATTTAAACGTATCAGTCACCCCTAAGGCAGGCCCTATCAATCCTGAGGGCAGGGTGCTTGGTTTCCATGTGAGGGGTGCCTCTGCCTGAGCAGGGCCCCTCTGCAGCTCTCAGAATCCATTCTCTGGGGCTGTTTGTGAATGTGGTTAAACCATATACTCTTAAGTGCATTAAAACCTCGCAGTAAATGCTAACTCTGGGATGGCTGCATCAAAACATTGTCGTGTTTTGTGTCAAATGCTTTGGAATCATACCCCCACACCAGTAACTGGTGTGGGAGTATGATCCCACCCTTCTAGAGGGATAGACATGTACCTACTGTGGAAACACGGTAGAATCCTGAAGAGCCCTGCAATCACAAAATGGACGCCACCAGTCATACACACTGGGCTGCCCTCCTGATGATGACCGAAACTCGCAGTGGAGGAGGCCCAACAATAGGCATCCTGTCACAGGGAGGTGGGGTCACCTCCCAGACAGGGTTTAGTGTATTGAGGCTGGGTGGGTGCACTCCTAGAGTGCTTTGAAGTCCTGCAATGGGGGAGCAGTAGGCTCCTCTGTGCATGCACCAGTACAAACTGGCTCAGGGGCTACCTGCCCCTGCTCTGGCATGAAACTGGACAAAGGGAAGTGGGTGTAGCCACCCACTCCCCTGACCCTCCCATAGGTGGGGTCATAGAGCTAGTCCCTCCTTTCCTTTCAGTATAAGATAGGGAACCCTTGCCATTGCAAACTAGATATCCCTGGACGATGCTCTGAGGAAGAATCCTGGACCTTCGATGTTCCACTACCTCTGGAAAACTGAAGAATCTCCCTTGGAGTCAAGGAGTAACTCCCCTGCTTGGCAGGCACCCAATCTTGCAATCAACGGTCGCAAACTTTCCCACTCCCACCGGAGTTCGAAGTCACTGCATCCTAGAAAGAGGATTTCCTGGCTTCTCCAAGGCCATTTTGAGTCCCCAGTGACGCTGAGGCAAGTGGACCCCACGAGTGATGAGGAACAGCAATCCCTAGGTGCCGTGCACTATTTTAGAGTTCAACCCCTTCACGACATTCTATGAACTTGTGCTTTGGACAACGTGTTGTCCAAGCCTCCAGCAGGATTTCCACTGAAGATCAGAGGCCTACCCCATCCCGAGTGACTGTGGGCCCCTGTTGAGTGAATCCTCCCGAGGCGTCTTTGCGATCCCTTGCTGGTTGGCTTGTGTGTCCCCAGAAGACTTTTCTACAATTCCAAAGGGCTCCCCTGGTTGCACAGGCCTGCCTTGACTTACCCTTGCTCGGTGAGTCCCTCAGACCTTGCTGGTCTGCACCGCTGACTTTATACACTTTCCACAAGACTTGCTGTTGCCAAGGTTTGTTGGCTCCAATCTGGTCGCTGACACCACAGTAAGCTGCAGACTTTGGGGACATGCCGAATCCAGTTCCTGGTTGTCTTTGACACCTGCTGAACCTCGTGGCTGAAGAGTCAAGAGACCCGTGGATCACCTGAAATCACCCGACGACTGTGGGCATCCATCTTCCTTGCCCCGGGTCACTGGCAAGTGAGTTTGAACACTGTCCCCTCTGATTTCAGGTCTTCCTTCTTCTGAACCCAGCCTTGGTTTCCACCAGACACTTCTCCCGTCTTCACAAGCAGCAAGTCTTCTTTGGCTCCCATGAAAACGGCGCCGCGACCCGACACCAAAAGACACCTATGCACCCGGCTTCCCTGGGTGAGGTAACTCAAGCACTATGGTGCTCCTGTGGGTGTTGACTCTAGAACTACTTACCCTGTAAGTGACTTGCTTGTAGACTCTCCCAAAGTATCCTAAAACTCTAAATTTCCAATCGCGACTTGCTCCATTGAAGTCAGTTGGGATCCGCGGCTGTGTTCTCACACTGCATGCGTCTCCCGTGGGTCCTTTACTTACCTGCCTTGGGTGGATTAGTGAGGCCCCAGCACTTCTGAAGGCCCTAGACCTTGTCCCCTTGCAAGTCGTTATCTCTAAGTCTCTTTTTTAGTATATGGTCTGGTACGCCCCTAGGGCCCCAGCCATATTTGTGCTTAACTTGTTGTGAAATGTTGATTTGTGCATATGTCCTTGACTTCTAATCTCATAAATAGATTAGCAGAGAGTTGTTATTAATAAATACATAAATATTTGATATATATACCTGTGTGGTGTCCTTTCATTTAGTGATTCAAGAGATTATAAGGTAAAACAAGCTGCTTTACATTCCTCTAAAGACTTAGCCTGAAGGCTGCTCTCCACAGCTACCACTAGGATAGCTTTCTTAAAAGGTTGTCTTAAACCTACTTCCATAAGAGTCGAATTGTACTGGTGCAAGGTGTCCACTTTAACTATTGAACAGCATATACCAGGCCAACTTCTCACATTATTGGGCAGCGTGTGGGATTACAGCTTGCCATTGTTTTACCAGAAAATCTCTATTTGAATTACTAACTGAAAACCACTTTGGTTTTTGTTTTGTTTTGTATATTTGTACATGTGGAATATCAAAAATAAGTTTAAAAAAAAAAAAGAGATATAGGTTCCCAGAGTCTCTCCCTGCACACACATTTAAACCTATCAGTCACCCCTAAGGCAGGCCCTATCAATCCTGAGGGCAGGGTGCTTGTTTTCCATGTGAGGGGGTGCCTCTGCCTGAGCAGGGCTGCTCTGCAGCTCTCAGAGTCCATTCTCTGGGGCTGTTTGTGAATGCGGTCAAACCATATACTCTTATGTGCATTGTAACCTCGCGGTAAATGCTAACTCTGCGATGGCTGCATCAAAACATGGTGTGTTTCGTGTAAAACGTTTTGGAATCATACACCCACACCAGTAACTGGTGTGGGAGTATGATCCCACCCTTCTAGAGGGATAGAGATACCTACTGTGGAAACATGATAGAATCCTGAAGAGACCTGGCATCACAAAATGGATGCCACCAGTCACAGACACTGGGCTGCCCTCCTGCTGATGACCGAAACTCGCAGTGGAGGAGGCCCAACAATAGGCATCCTGTCATAGGGAGGTGTGGTCGCCTCCCAGACAGGGTTTAGTGTATTGGGGCTGTTTGGGTGCACTCCTAAAGTGCTTTGAAGTCCTGAACTGGGGGAGCAGTAGGCTCCTCTGTGCATGCACCAGTTCAAACAGGCTCAGGGGCTACCTGCCCCTGCTCTGGCGTGAAACTGGACAAAGGGAAGTGGGTGTAGCCACCCACTCCCCTGACCCTCTCATAGGTGGGGTCATAGAGCTAGTCCCTCCCTTCCTTTCAGTATATGTTAGGGAACCCTTGCCATTGCAAACTAGATATCCCTGGATGACGCTCTGAAGAAGAATCCTGGACCTTCGACGTTCCACTACCTCTGGAAGACTGAAGAATCTCCCTTGGAGTCAAGGAGTGACTGCCCTGCTTGGCAGGCACCCAATCTTGCAATCAACGGTCGCAAACTGTCCAGCTCCCTCCGGAGTTCGAAGTCCCTGCATCCTAGGAAGAGGATTTTCTGAGTTCTCCAAGGCCATCGTGAGTCCCCAGTGATGCTGAGGCAAGTGGACCCCACGAGTGATGAGGAACCGCAATCTCTGGGTACCATGCACTATTTTCAAGTGCAACCCCTTCACGACGTTCTACTAACTTGTGCTTTAGACCACGTGTGTTCCAAGCCTCCAGCAGGATTTCCACCGAAGATCAGTGGCCTACCCCATCCGAGTGACCATGTGCCCCTGTTGAGTGAATCCTCCGAGGCGTCTTCGCGATCTCTTGCCGGTTGGTTTGTGGGTCCCCAGAAGACTTTTCTACAAATCCAAAGGTCTCCCTGGTTGCTCCAGGCCTGCCCTGACTTACCCTTGCTGGGTGAGTCCCTCAGACCTTGCTGGTCTGCACTGCTGACTTTTTACACTTTCCACGAGACTTGCTGTTACCAAGGCTTGTTGGCTCCAATCTGGTCGCTGACACCGCAGTAAGCTGCAGACTTTGAGGGACACGCCGAATCCAGCTCCTGGTCATTGTTGACACCTCTTGGACCTCGTGGCTGAAGAGTCAAGACACCCGTGGATCACCTAAAATCACCTGACAACTGTGGGCATCCATCTTCCTTGCCACGGGTCACTGCCAAGTGACTTTGAACACTGTCCCCTCTGCTTTCAGGTCTTCCTTCTTCTGAATCCAGCCTTGGATTCCACAGGACACTTCTCCCGTCTTCACAAGCAGCAAGTCTTCTTTGGCTCCCATTGAAAATGACGCCGCGACTCGACACCAAAAGACACCTATGCGTCCGGCTTCCCTGGGTGAGGTAACTCAAGCACTACCATGCTCCTGTGGGTGTTAGCTCTAGAACTACTTACCCTGTAAGTGACTTGCTTGTAGACTCTCCCGAAGTATCCTAAAACTCTAAATTTCCAATCGCGACTTGCTCCATTGAAGTCAATTGGGATCCGCGGCTGTGTTCTCACACTGCATGCGTCTGCCGTGGGTCCTTTACTTACCTGCCTTGGGTGGATTAGGGAGGCCCCAGCACTTCTGAAGGCCCTTGGCCTTGTCCCCTTGCAAGTCGGTATCTCTAAGTCTCTTTTTTAGTATATGGTCTGGTACGCCCCTAGGGCCCCAGCCATATTTGTGCTTAACTTGTTGTGAAATGTTGATTTGTGCATATGTCCTTGACTTCTAATCTCATAAATAGATTAGCAGAGAGTTGTTATTAATAAATACATATATATTTGATATATATACCTGTGTGGTGTCCTTTCATTTAGTGATTCAAGAGATTATAAGGTAAAACAAGCTGCTTTACATTCCTCTAAAGACGTAGCCTGAAGGCTGCTCTCCACAGCTACTACTAGGATAAGTTTCTTAAAAGGTTGTCTTAAACCTAGTACCATAAGAGTCGAATTGTACTGGTGCAAGGTGTCCACTTTAACTAGTGAACAGCATATACCAGGTCAACTTCTCACAATGGCTCAGTCTGTGTGTGGGCTGATATATATCAGTTCTCACAAGATTCAATTCAGTTGGATTGGAATTTATTGAGTCCAGTAAATAGTTCCCAAGTAGGTGTTTGTCCTGGAGAAAGGGTAATAACATGGATTTTGTTACTTAATCCTCAAAAATCTGCATGTTCTGTTATAGTCAGACATTTTTCACCCGATAACATTGAACAGGTATGACCTGCCAACATTTATTGGGGGAAAACTGCAGGAGTGCATGGTAGCCAAATTCCTAATTGCGATATGTGCTGTAACAGGACAAGTGTAGTCACAATTTACTAGGCAACTTGTAATGAAGGCCTAAGACAAGAGAAACATTGAAATAGTGGTACATAGACCTTCAGCTGTAAGAAGTTTATTCTTTGGACTAAAGTTCATTATCCCCTCATCCCTCCCTCACTTTTAACCATGACAAAATTAGGTAGGCCTGTCTCCACACCCACCGATCACCACACTAAAGACACAAATCCGCAATCCACAAACTAAATTGGAATCATGGGCAAAACTACCATGATGGGTGGGGAGGAGCTGTTCCCTGCCCATTCACATTTCAAAGGACTGCCTCCAGCACACTGATGAAGGAGCTTTACACTGGCCTATTGTCACCCTATACCAATTGGAGCCTGGGCAGGGGAAGGAAGGGACTTTCCAGAACCCAGATGGTGGGTAGCCTAGATGTTTTCCTCACTTCAAAGTCTAGTATCAGGTATACATATTGGACCCTCAGGCCTCTACAGTACACTCCTGGACCTATGGAGGACCCACAGAAGGACTGCCTTGTATGCCAGAGGGCTGTTTTGCTGCTACCAGAGGACTTCTCTGCTGCTTGATACTTGCCTTGTATGCGGCGAGGACTACTCTGCTGCTTGAGGCTTGACTTGCTGCTTTAACTCAGGATTACCAACGGGCTAGTTGGCTGGCCTCTTGTGTGAGCCACTGGGACATAACAAGCTCCAGATACCTTGAACCCTACACATGGCCTCTGCTGGAGTGAGTCCTGAACGCCCCTCCCCCCAAGTGGTGCCAATTCAGTCTTGGACCCTTGGTTGTGATGTGGAAAGTGCTCCTTCTGACTAACCCTAAAAATTGAAACTTAAAACATTTTTCAGCAAAAAGTGGCCTGATAAACCGACAGATAACTGGGACCTACCTACACGCTGATCTGCCTGGGGTGTTTCGCAAGTCGACCTGACTTTTAGGTAGCTCATGCTACATTCTTCTCTGCAGCACCAAATCCTGTTCAGTGGCATCTTCGAGCAATGGTATCTGGCCTCATGGAGCATTAATCAGCTACAGCCTACAGCTTAGTACCGCTGGAGATTTTCGACTTCCCAAAAAGTGACATAGCCCAAACATGGAAATATTCACCTCCACTTTGTCTAGCGGCACCCCAGTGATGATGCCTCCTCCTCAGACATTGCAGTCTGCGTAGCCCTGCTGAATTTTACTACCGCAGGAACTTTTCTTTAAAATGTCTTCTAAGTCAGAAGGTAAGCAGAGATCGGGCTCAATCCTCCTTGTATTTCTGAACTACGCTCCTTTGGTGTTGGCCTTAACTTTTACTTTGCACAACCAAACACCTGCAGTTGAGGCTTTGATCTTTTAGGCACAAATGTTCACTCAAAACATTTTAAAACTCATATCTCCGGTTCCACTGATTGGATTTAATTAATTTTGGTGTCATTTTATTTATTAAAATCTATTCCATTCTTCGAAATTGGTGCAGTATTTTTCTTGTGCTGTGTTTTCATTTTATTACTGTGAGGTGTGGTGCAGGGGCCAGAGCAACTGACTCCGGAGTGTGGGGACGTTGGTTCGATCACCAGCAGCAGCTCAGCATCATGTGACTCTGGGCAATACCTCACTTGTTCTCGCCAACGGCCCCCAGTGCCTTAAAACCCTTTGTGGTGTTCTATTGTCATGGTTCTATGGCAACAGAGTGCCATGTTGTTTTGGTTCTGTTAGAATGTTAGGATTGTTAGTTGGAGTTTGCGGTCCTCTGCTTAGGACCTGTTCCTGTACTCTCCCACTGGTGTCCTTTAAATAAAAAAATAAGTATTAATTTACCCACTTGCCTTCCTGCCCTTCTTTACATTTTGGCGATGACCTGATGAACCTGCAGCGATTCTTCTACAGCTGGATGTTTCCTGCGTTATATCCTTGTTCCTGTTTCATCGGAGAACAGCTTCCCTGCTGTGGCGGTAAGGTGTGTCGGCCAGAAGAGCACAGCGTTACACTCACTTCTCTACTGCTACTGCTGCCAGGGTTAAAAGATTTTCCGACCGCCAAGTACCACCCAACCTCCAACAGGTACAGTGCACAAGTGTTTTACTTTGTGCACGCGCAGGTATTCAGCTTGAGGAGCCGCTCTGTACTCTGCGCGAGGAGCCGTTTCGGACTGAGTCAACCTAACCTCATCACACTTTTCCACGTGACTTCCTTGTGCCATCAATGACTTCTTTCTGTTTCAGTGGTTACCAGCCCATGCAGTTATGGGCTGCGCTGTTGTTCCGTCTCCTTGGTTACCATACCAAGGGATTGCTGTGTGTGCACCTTCTTCGCCTTGCACATCATTCCAGCTGACTATCAGTGATACGCACACCCACTGGCACATTTCTGCTTTCATTTACAACCTTCACCGGTGCTTTATTTCGCCTTTTTGTGCCAAATTTCATTTGTGTGTGCACCTACTATTGCACGGTGACACGCACACCTTCGTAAAATGTATTTCTTCTACTTGTGTGTCACTTCATAGCATGGTGATGCACACAATGTTTAACAAGTATCGTCTTCCTTGCACAGGGACACGCACACCTACTTACAATTTATACTTTCTACTTTGCATGTCACTTCCAAGTACAGTGATGTGCACAACCTTTTAATGTGTGCTACTTTCTACTTTTGCGTGTCATTTACAAGTACAGTGATACACACACCTCCAAGCAATTACTTCTCTACTTCCAGCAAGTCATTTTCTTCACGCAGTGATACACACACCTTTTATTAACTGTGTGATACTTTTGCCTTGTCCCTTGTCACCTTTTTATTACAAATCTTCCGTGTTCTCATTTTTTTTATTCTCTTCTTTCTTTCTTCTACAAAATGTGTGCACAAACCTTTTCTTTAAGTCCACCCTTACCATTTTTACCCACTCGGGTGGAACCACCCATGAAATGGCCAGAGTGGAAGGAGTACGTTCTTAACTATATTAGTGCCATTGAGGAAGATGGAGCCGATGAGTTTTCACCAGAAAGGAAGAAGAAAACACTTCTACATAATTTGGGACCAGGAGGAATACGAGTCTTAAATCAAATGGAAAAAAACCGAGAGTTGGTATAGAGCAAAATTTATTTTTAAATGCTTTAGAAGATTTAGACAACTATTACCATCCAACAGTTTGTGCAGCAATAGACAGATTTATTTATTTCCAAAGGAAACAAGGCAAGTCAGAGCCTATTGATGACTATGTTTCAGCTCTTTAAAAAAATTGCCATTTCCTACAAATTTGGTGTTCTTAATGACGATCTTGTAAGAGACCAAATTATCATGCACACCAATGACCCGAATCTTTAGGAGCGACTTTGGGTTAATGGCGATTCACCTCTTAAGAATGTTATTGCTCTTGCTAAAAAAAAGTGAAATGTCTAGGAGGTGTGCCAAGGCTATAGTAAATTCCTCCACCTCTTCTGATTTAGGAAGCAGGTGCTGTTTGTAAAATTACCTATAAGAGCAAAAATAAGGATGCAGACCCTCTCAAGAAGAAATCAAAAGCTTTGTTAAAAGGAAAAAACTTGTATTGTTACAAATGTGGTAGTAAGGAGCACCTTGCCAAGGATGAGAGATGCACTGCTTTACAAGCTAAATGCCTTTATTGTGGCATCACTGGCCATTTTGCTAAGGTGTGTAGACGTAAAACAAAAAAAAACGGTGTGTGGTAAAATTAGTTGTTGACTAATCCGAATCCGAACACTCGGATTAAGATGACCATGTATCTGGAAGTGTATTTTACATTGATGCACCTGTGCTTAATTTAGAGGGTTGTTCCAAATCAAAACCTATTTCTGAAATGCGAATTGGTGGTGTTAGAATTGCCATTGTTGCGGACTGTGGTTCCAAGTACACCATTATTAATGAAAACTTATGGCAAAAGGATTTTGTGCCAACCTTTTACTGTTTCTGACATACACCTCATCATCGTTACAGGACAGAAAATATCTATGTTGGGTTTCAGAGATCTTAATTTTGAATTTAAGGGCAGAGGTACTTGAAGCAAATTGTTCGTATCTGAAGTTGGACCGTCGGTCCTGGGTTGGGTAGACCAAGAAGCCCTGGGAATAATTATTAATCCTAATGAAATTGACCAAGTCCTTTTGCTAGACACATTTGAATGCATTACGGTGGAAGAGTTAAAACACATGTATCCCAGTGTGTTCTCAGGCACTGTTGGCAAACTTAAAGACTATGTGCATCGTATTGTGGTCAAAAAAGGAGTAGAACCTGTTTGTCACAAGGCTCGGAACATACCTCCTAGTGTGAAACAAGAAGTAGCTGATAAACTAGAAGGGTTATTAAGGAAAGGTTTTATTGAATCAGTGGAATGCTCAGAATGGCTTGCTCCCCTGGTAGTGGCTCGCAAAGCTAATTGCAAGATCAGGCTTTGCATTGATTTAAGAGACTTAAATAAAAGGATTGTGGTGGACAAGTTTCCCCTGCCTAAAATAAATGAGTTACTGAGTATTACCAAGGAAGTCAAATGGTTTTCTACCTTAGACTTGTCTTCAACATACCATCAAATAGAACTGCACCTGATAGCAAAAATCTCACTGCCTTAGTAACACCCATGGGATGTTTTAGGTTCAATCGCATGTAGTTTGGAGTCGCATCCGCCACAGCCATATTCCAAAGGTTGATGCACCATGTGACCTACTTCCAGGACGATATCCTGATTATGGGTAAAAGTAAGAAAGAACATGATGCCACTTTGAATTCAGTCTTGATTAAGTTGAGAGATAGTGGGCTCACAGCTGAACTGGAAAAAGGCACATTTTGCAGGCACTCTGTCTCTTATCTTGGGCACAAAGTGAGTGACAAGGATGTGTTTCCCAAAAGCAATACTATTAAGGCCATCGAGGAAGCTCCAGCTCCTACCACTAAAGACGATGTAGAATCCTTTCTAGGGTTGGCTGAGTCCTACTCAAAATTATTCAGGGACTTTGCTGAAAAAACCTTTGATATGAGACAATGGCTTAAAGTGCATCAAGAATTTGTTTGGAATGAGGGATTGCAGAATGAGGTCTTGGGCATTAAAAAAGACATTTGTAATGCTGTTTCCTTGCAAGGTTTTGCCACCAAATCCCACACCTTTCTTACCACTGGTGCTAGTGGCAAGGGCCTGGGTGCTGTTTTATCTCAGGTGTCATCAGATGGTAAATAAAGTACTATTTGTTTGCTCGAGATCTCTCACTGAAGCTGAATACTCAGTGATCAAGAAAGAAATATTAGCGTGTGTTTGGGCCACAAGGAAATTCAGGCAGTACTTGTGGGGGCCAAATTTACCATTCGCACGGACTACAAGCCATTAGTCAAGGTGCTTACCACTGGAGGTGCTGGAAGAGCCAAGCCACGCTTAGCTAGGATGTCACTTAATCTGTTAGATTATGCTTATGAAGTTACTTATTTGCCCGGCAGGAAGAATGTTGTAGCAGACTTCTTGAGCAGATCTCCTATTAATTGTTTAGAAGTTGATAGCAGTGGGGATGTTTGGGATAGTTGCAGTGTTGCTAGCATCGAACCTGATTTTGGTGAACAAGCTATTGGGCTAGAAGAGTAGCAATCTGCTTGTGCTGATGATGACATTTTGGACAAGGTTAAGGAATACATTTTGCTTGGATGGCCTAGGAAATGTGAAGTTAATGAAGCATGTATAAATTTCTGGGAGTTGAGAGATGAGTTATCGGTGTCAGATTTAGGATTTATTACATGTGGCAATAGAGTTGTTCCTCCCATTAAATTGCGCACAAGGATCTTAGAGTTAAATCATGAAGGACATTCTGGCATTGTGAAATCCAAGCAAAGGGTCAAGTCTGGTTAATGGTGGCCTGGCATTGACGCAGAGATGGAAACATTTGTACGGAATTGTGTCCATTGTGCTTCTGCCGATAAATCTCTGCAAACATTTACACCACCCATAGGTGATGTTGAACTACCATCTGGTCCGTGGTATAATTTGTACATTGATTTTCTGGGTCCCATCTTAGATAAGGAAGGTACCACCAAATGTATTGTAGTTTTGTTTGACCTATTCTCGAAATGGCTGGAACTAATGTTTTGGAGAAAGTTGACTCTTCAAGTATTGTGAAGTTTTTAGAGAAAACCTTCTTGAGAGAAGGGATTCCTAAATCTCTTTTGAGCAACAATGGTCCACAATTTACTGCTAAATTGTTTAGTGATTTTTTGTGTAGGAATGGTATTAATGAAAGGAAAACTACTGTTTACCACCCGTCTTGCAATGCAGCTGTTGAACGATTCAACAGGGTCATTATGGGTAGTGTCCATGGCGCTATCAATGCTGGCAAGAATTGGGAAGTTGATTTAAGCAAAATGATTTGGACTTACATGGTTTCAGTCCCTTTACAATTCTGAGCGGGAGAGACCCTTATTCTAAAGACAAAGTTGTTTGGATGTCTCAAAAGTATCAAACTAAATGATCTCCTGTTGTAGCCAGAAATAATGTGGAGAAAGCACAAGAACTCTACAAGACTTATTATGACCAAAGGAACAAGTTAAAGGGTTGTGTTCTCAAAAAAGAGGATTTATGAGTGTTAAGCTGTCTGGCAAAGTGTGCAAGGGGGACAGTCATTTTTCTCCTCCATTTAAGGTTTTGGAGGTGTTTAGGTGCTCAGCTAATCTGAGCGATGGAAAGGTATGGCATCTCAGCAAACTTGCTAAGTGTAATAGTTTATTGTCTGGGTACAATAACATTGTTGGATCTTCCAATTCTTGGTTGTTAGATGACTTGAATGAGGTGTCTGCTCCACTTGATTCCTCCCCTGTAGTTTCAGTTGATGGATCACCTG
This sequence comes from Triturus cristatus, assembly GCF_964204655.1. Taxonomy (NCBI): domain Eukaryota; kingdom Metazoa; phylum Chordata; class Amphibia; order Caudata; family Salamandridae; genus Triturus; species Triturus cristatus. The sequence goes on from NC_140580.1 coordinate 691,819,411, forward strand.
GGGGTTCCCATTTTCCAGCCTCTCTGGATACGTCCGCTGGGATGAACACACCAGCTTCTCAAGGTATGTCTGCTGAGATGAACATACCGCTCGATGTTGGCAGTAGTTGGGTTCCCAGGTTTGGTAGAGTGGTAACCATGCAAACCAAACTTAAGGATTTTGTTACTAAGCCTTAAGGTTTTGCTTACTTTGCTCTACCTTTTATCTCTTTTGTTTTGGTGTGTTTTTGTCACGGCGGCCGGGGAATTCTCTCCTCAGGATGACGCTGATGCTTAAAGGGGGTCCACCTCCCATCCGCCCCCAGTCCGGAAAGCGTGTAACACACACGGACTATGGAGACAGGTGGGTGAGGGAAGGAAGGGAAGGAGCAGCTGGGAGAGGGACCTGGAACGAAACAAGCACACCATAAGACACACGTCAGTAGTGGCCCTCCCGTTGCCTCCCCTCCATTCTGTAGTGAGTTCTCACCTGCTACCTTCCCACCCGTGTGACGGAGGGTTCTCCGGCCTGGGCGGTGTGAAGCTCAGTTGAATGCAAGCACTGACTTACAGCCGCAGTGCCAGGGCGGACCCTTGAGACGGGTTCGGAAGGGCAATGGGGCGCGGCCTCTCTGGGAGCAAAGACCAGCACTTAGACGGCAGTGCTTAATGCCCCAGAGCGCGTCCCGGATCAAGGTCACTCACGAAGAACAAGGAAAGCAGCCTCCCTGAAGGCTGAAGAAAAGAACAGTACTCACAGTTGCGTAGCACTGAGAATGGAGCGGGCGCTGCCACTCTGAACCCGGAACTCCGTGGGCAGAGGAGCGCCCTTGTTCGCGCTTCTACTCTGGACCCGGCACTCCGTGGGCAGAGGAGCGCACCTGTTCGTGCTGCCACTCTGAACCCGGAACTCCGTGGGCAGCGGAGCGCGTGAGTTGTCTTCAGGAACAAAACTGGAACGTTGAGGGCTTTCAGACGCGTACCAGCGTCGGGGCTCACCGGCGAGGTTTTCCCCTTCGCGCTACTACTCTGGACCCGGTGATCCGTGGGCAGAGGAGCGCCGGTGGTGGCTTCCGGGAGTCTGGGACGCTGAGGCTTGAGAGCTCCCTGAGGTCTTCCTCGCGTCGGAGGTGGCGGCGAGGTTGCACCGCTGGAGCAGGGGAGTCTGGATTCGAAGGACGAGGGTGAGGCCGAGGACACAGGACTGGAACGTTGCTTCCGGACCAAGAGTGCAAACTGGACAGGCAGGAATCATCGGCACCACTCGTTGTTCGTCGGCGGCTTTAACCGCTGTCGCGCTCGACGCAGGACACGTGGGGCGTGTTCCACCGGGCGTTCTGGGAAATGTAGTTCCCCCGGAGTTCGTTCGGCCGGGAAGGCGTTGCGGTGCTGCGAGCGGCGCGTTACCGGTTCTCGCCACCTGACAGTTTTACTTTTCTTCTAGCTACACCTTTTCTTTCCAATCGTTCTTTTCTCCCTTCCTTCCTTCCTTCCTCGTCTTTCCTTATCTGCATTTTGCTCCGCTTTAATGCTGTCAGAATTGTTATTACCACATTGTTATAATTAAGGGGGAAGGTGTGTGGTGTTCTGTTGTCATGGTTCTATGGCAACAGAGTGCCACCTTTTTTGGGTTCTGTTAGAATGTTAGGATTGTCGGTTGGAGTGTGCGGTCCTCGGAGTAGGACTGGTTCTGTGCTCTCCCACTTGTATCCTTTGAATAAAAAAAGAAGTATTAATTTACCCACCTGCCTTCTGGCCCTACTATACACCCTTGAGTGGTGATATGTTTGCGCTTTACAAATATGAAATAATTAATAAATTCTTAACACAGTGTCTCTGAGTTAATCCTGACTGCTTTTGTGCTAAGCTACCAGAGGATGAAGCACAGGTTAATTTAGTGACTTTTGTGGCCCAACCTGACAAGGATTGTGGTTGCTGCTTGTGAGGGGTCTCCACCCCCTTAATCAAAATGCCAATTACTTACAATCCCAAATCCTCAAATGTTTGAGGGAGGTGTGATGGTGTGGGACAATGCTGAATTGTGATCTGTATATATCAGTCAAGGAGGTTTTGGCAATAGGCGAACAGCTAAGAGTTTGGTCAATACATTATAATTTATATTTATTATTGTTATTCGACGATAAAAGGGCAAGTCCAATGGATCCTTATACATTTTTACCATAGTGGAGATAATGGCTGCGTTTAGAGATGAGGGAAGGAAACCCAGGGGTCATATCTACAATGACGGCGATAAATAAACGCAAAGCGCGCTTAGCGCTTTGTTATTTATCGCCGTCTATCTCTGGAATATCTCACCCTGGTAACGCGTTATTACCAATGCGTTACTCCAGGGCGATAAAAATTTCAGAGATAGTGGGGAAATCACCGTTTTGCAGGGAACATCGCTGGTTTTCCAGCGATGTTCCCTGCAAAACGGCGATAACCTTGCTGATACGACCCACAGGGTCGTATCAGCATAATTCACCCCAATGTTAGGGATAGGTAAGTCTGCTTTTTAGCAGATGTTAGTTTTTGGAGAAAACAGCGGTTTTCTCCAAAAACTAACGTGTGCTAAAATGCTGGGGCAGCCTTGTAAATATCGCGTTGTGAACATCAGCGATATTTACAAGGTTGTCCTGCCCAGTGATGCCCACTTTGTATCTCATTAGAGATGCAAAGGGAGGCGCTGGGTAAAAGGGTGCTAACATGCGCTAATGCATGTTAGCACCCTCTTGTTAACAGGGCGATAGTTTTATCTCTGCTTTTTTGGCTTTAAAAGCCAAAAAAGCGGAGATAAAGCCCTCGTAAATAAGCCCCTCAGTTCGAAGGATGCATCATATAGTATTGTTAATCCAGGGGCTAGTTGTTAAAAGCACATCGTGACAATCTCAGACAAAATTTGTCAGTCCAGCCTGATGTTTTTCCAGGCTGAAGGTTTTGTAGGGCCACCTTAATTTTCTGTTGTGTAAGAGGCATGCCCAGATTATGTCTAGTTTACCGCACCAGGGCGTGTAATCGGATTGGAATCTGAAATTCGTCTGTAATGGAAATAGGGACCACTGCCGGTGCTAGATATAATGTACAATAATAAAGTAAAAAAGCGTCATTAATGTCATATTGAGTAGAAATCACTGCCTCACTGGCCAAAGTTATATGAAGAGGAGCACTCCTTGCTGCATGTGGGTTAATCAAATGAGCAAGTGGACGACCAGTTTTGTTCATTATGTTCCTAGCCCGAAATGAAGAGCACTCATTGCATCTAAGCATTTCCAATCTATGAAAGTAGGTACATCTCTAGGAAATCAGGTCTTCAATATTGTCAGGGTTAGTGAGGATGAGTTATTTTAGATATCACATTGTAGATTCAAGAAGCAGAATATTTCTGGAAAGAGTCTGTCAGACACCCACTGTGTTTTGAATTTGTAGGCCTCCTGTAACCACTTTCAAACGAAGAGCAAGCCCCTGTTTTCACTGAAGAATGTATCTATATATTCCTGAGGTGTATGACATAAGATTGTGTCCTCCAATGTGCTAGTTTGTAAGCAATATATCGGTAGAGGAGTAAGCATCCTCCTGCAATTTAAAATAATACACATCGAGTTATGAAGTGTTTTAGGGTGTTAAGAAATAAGGATGGGCGTAACTTGTGTAAATTGTTGTAGGATAAGTACAGGAAATGAAAGCAAAATGATGTGAGATTATGCAAGATTACACTAAATTACACAAGGAGTTTACCTGAGCATATAGCGCTATTTTCTTAGAACTAAATGCAACAGAACAGCAGCAGCCAGCAGACACTCCCACTTGCTTAATGTTTTGTTTCTGTGCTCCTGCGGTAGGATTGTTTTGCCAAATTACTCAGAATTACGCAAACAGGCGTAGTCACAAAATTTGGGCTAATTTCATGTCAAAAGAGCAAAATGAAATTACCAAAGTTGCTCTGATTACTTCGGTACAGTTAAAATTTGGTGCAAGTCTATTTTGTAAAAGTAGATATGCGGGTAGGAAGATATGATGTTCAAACATATCTGTCCAGTTCAGAATTATATTGTGTACAAGAGAGTGGCAGGAAAATGCATGGTGGGTGGGGCAGCGTATACGCCAAGCATCACCCAAAGCCCAATGATGTAGCCATTGTTGAAAACCTTTGACATTTTGCACTGCTGGGGAGTGAGGGAGAGGGGCAGTGACCAATCCCAAAAGGTGTTAATCCCATACTAAATTAAAAGTCCCCTCCAGTAATCCAAAGGATAAAGATCCAATCTGAAAGGCGAGTCCACATTAAGGGTGGGCGTAGTTCGCGAAGTAGCACTTCGCGAAGCTACGCAAAGTGAAGTTCGCACTACGCGAGCTACGCGTAGCACTTCGCGAACTGCGAAGTAACATGTTCGCACTGTGCAAGATGTTGTTTTCAATGATTGCACAGTGCGGACAAGCAACCGGCACTGTGCAATCATTGAAAATGGCATCTTGCACAGTGCGAGCTGTAGTTTTCTGCTGCTCGAGTAGATTTTTACTCGAGCTGCAGCTTTCTCAACGCGAACTGGTAGTTTCTCATCGCGAGCGGTCGCGAGCATACGCGACCCCTCGCAATGAGAAACCTGACCTTCTCGCGTTGGGAATCTCGCCGGGAGGTTTATTTTCCATGCTCGCGATCGCGAACAAGGAAAAAGTCTCGCCAGGATGTCATTTTGCTTGCTCGCGGTCGCCAACTTGACGTTGAGGACCGCGAGCAAGCAAAAAATGACCGCAGCACTACGCAACACTACGCTACGCGTGTTCGCACTGTGCTACGTGCAGTTCGCGTAGTGCGAAGTAGCGCGAACTTCGCAAACTACGCGAGCGTAGCGTAGTGCTTCGCCCAGGCCTAGTCCACATACAACACCAAAGAGTGATTTGGTCAACAGTAGGCGCAAAAAAAGCAAGCGGTCGCCCAACAAGACAACCCTTAACTAGCACAAACCATCCATCTCTATCAATATGAATGGTATAGGCATTAAAGTGGATACCAGCTTTAGTAATCATCATCATAATAACTTTAATCCACAGTAGAACACCCCGTACATATGCAGAAAATCATGTACCAAATACTTGCCACCTAGCTTGGAGCTTGGAAACCTCTGAGGAAGGAGGCGAGTGAGTCTCCAGGTGAAACCAAATTTGAGCCTTCCAGCAGATCAACACAGAGTTCAGCTTTTAACGTTTTTGCAAGGAGTTTTTCCATCTGACATTCCAAGTGACTAATTAATATGGAATTGCGTACAAGAAAAGGTAATGCATGGTGGGAACAACACAACTAGGTACGACCCACTAGAAGGAAAATGTACATTTTGGAGGGGCGATGTGTAGAAGAGGGAACAGATTCAGACTGCTGGTTTAACAATGCAACCACACATTTCACAAAGAACCTCCAACTGACAGATTCCTCAACATGACCATTCATTGAAAAATTGAGGGTGAAGAATAAAGGCCAGTCTCGTGGCTAAAAAGTGCAAAGGGACATAAGGCTAGGTTGGCAGAGAGGGGACAGGGTTCACTGATGAGTATCGAGGAGTGGGTGCTCTAACACTACCAAGTAAAAGTGAACTTCAATCGACTTCTGGCAATGGGTTTTAAGGCTGTGAATCAAAGGTTGTGGGTGTTGATGAGTCAGATGCATGGATAGTCACTGCTTGTGTTTGCAAAGGCTGCATAGATCCTTTCTTAAAAACAGGCTTGCTAGTGTCTCGTAATGTGCCCATTTGGAACAGGCAGCTAGAGGTGGACTCAACATGAGCCCACAGAGAAGGAAACAGGTCAGGTGTGTGCAAATGAGAGAGCAGTGCAGAAAAAGGAGAAGACTGCTGTACCCACGGTGTAGGAAAGCATATCAAGAGTCAACTGGGCAACGAATCAGTGGGCACAAACAGGCCTGGCACTGAACGCCATCCAGCGACAACAGGAGGTTCCCAATCCAAAGTGCTGTGGTAAGTAGCAAAGGAACTATGATCAAGTGGCTCATCTCAAGGTGAGTTGGGGTAAATAATGTCGAGACTGACCAGATGTATATGCCTCCTGCACAGCCATGGCCACCTGGCAAGTCTAAGAGTGGCACAGAGGAGGCTCCATAGTCAGGTGGAAGGCGGCTGCGACTGGTGCATGCAGGGCCACTGTGGAGCACAATACCAAAAAGGCTAGAGGGTCAGGGTTAAAGTAGTCCAAGATCAGTCCTTCCACTAATCTGTCATGCAGTCCTACCTGCATGGATGACCGTCCCAGGCCCTGCACAAATATGAATCATCAACGTCCTGGGGAAGCAATTGAAGAGGCTGATCTTTTCAAGGCTCGACTGGCAGCCCAATATAAGACCCTATAGAAGCACAGCAGTTAAGCCAAGCAAACAATCCTTGTGCGTTTAAGCACAGATGCCAACAGCTGCTTATCGGGATTCACATAGGGTCCCTCGTTTGGAGGCACACTCCACTCCTTATGTCTTGCGGCAGTGCCAGCGGGGATGTGCGACCACGTTTTGCTGGCAATAATGTCCAGCTGGAGCCAAAGACTATGGGCTCTGGGTCCAGCTGTAGGAGCAGCGCAGGTCCCCATTTATTGAATTTGTTGCACTTTAGGGGCAGCAGCAGCAGCTCCTCCTCTAAGGCAGGGCTGCATCGCCCCACTGCTTTTAAGCAGTGTAAAAAAAGAAAAAAAGAAGTGATACTAACTTGACATTATTATCAATGTATTTGTTCCTGCTGAGGCAGCTTTGCAGGGAGGGGCTGCTCTGCTCTCAGAGCAGGGGGAGGAGTGGAGGCACTCTTTAAGAGCGCATGCCTGTTTGGCCAGCCCTCTTGGGCCGGCTAAACAGGCATGCGCACTTTGCTTGTACTCCACCCAGGCTGCATTACAGCCTTGGTGGAGAACATGCCCAGGCTCCCTGTCCCCATCTGAGTGCTGAACCACGGTGCTCAGACCAATAAAAATGCTGCATTGGAGCATTGTGGGAGCCTGGGTGCCTCCTGTTTCTGGCCCGATGGGAGAGATGGCAGAGGAGGGATGCGGCGATAACGTAAGTTATTTTTTTTACTCTGTCCCACTACCTGCGATCCATGCCAGCCACCACTGTTTAGGGGTCTCTGCAACTACAACATGGTTAGGAAAGGCCAGGCAAGCCAAACTACGGTAGCAATATGTGTGGCTAACATGGGTCTCATGGAGCCTGCCTAAGCCACGGCCATCCTATATTGTGTGTTCAAGCCATGATCCTGCGGAGTAGAAAAAAGGTAATGATTCAATTGCTTACTAGTAATTGCATTACCCTGAGTCCTAATCCTAAATGTAATTCATTACTTTCCTCCCTCCCTCCCAACCGGTTATTTCCAGGTTATCTAGTTTTTTATTGTGCAAGATGTTTTGTGCAACTAGAATGAGCGAAGTGGGGGGGGGCTCTTTTTAACTGTGGATGATATGGTGATTAGTGTCTGTAGAGGCAGGACTGCGTCATAAAGTCATTAATTAAAGGGAGAGAGTTGGACTCAGAGTAATGCAATTACTGGTGAGTAATTGAAGCATTCGCACATATGCTGGGGTAAAGAAGGTTTTAGAAGTCCACAGAAACAATGTCTCAGTATCTGCAGTAATCATAAAACATCTTTGACTGGCTGGATGCCGAGAGGTAGATAAGGGAGTCATTTTTTCTAAGACACTGCCTATGTATTCTTCCCACGGTATCAATAATTTATTTCCAGGACACAGATTATGTTGGCTTCCAGCACACTTTCTGTCACTAGTTGGGCAGAATCATTTCTTTTGAACAGAATCCAAGCGCACAAAATCGTTGACGAAAAATCTGTACGATGCCTGGATGTATTTCTTCCACAAAAGCCATTACAAATAACAATACCTTCCCTTATATTGCTAGCTACTCTGCTATGTATGGATTTATGACTTGTCTCTCGAGGGATTATCCAGTAACTCTTACAAATACAAAAAGATTGTACTTTTTCATCCACACAATCGTGGGAGCTTACCCTTCTGTCTCCGACTCGGCCCTGCCCTGATAAAATGAACTGTCTGGAGCTATCAAATGCCCCAGCCGCAGGTCTGGATGAAAACAATGTAGTGATGCTGGCTAAAGAGAGGAGTGGTAATAGCCCCCTGTAGCTTTATCATGGCAGGCGAGATATGGCGCTATTCGATTGTACACAGGATTGCAGCTAAATCAAGCGTGGTCACAGTAAATAAAACGATTCATTTCATAGTGCTATACACTTTAATGGCAGTCTATTCCACCTTCAGATCTTAGGCAAGGGCCACTCTAATATCAGTGTCCAAGAATAATATATCATGCAGCAACTGGAAATGATAGCTGTTAAGCATGGGACAGGAGCTATAGCAAATATATCAGGCAAGAAAAAAGCCCTCTTTCCAAGAGGGCTATGCCCCTTTGATGCAGTAAGTGTGAAGTTTAGGTTTTAAAAAAATGATGAACAGCTTCGCGGAAGCAGTAAATATCAAACTCCTGCAATGGCCAAAATAGGGTGGTAGGGGTTACTGAACTGCCCCACCCAATGCTCAAAGAAACTTCTCTTCACATGGTAAAGTCTGGGGCACTGACTCTCCAGTCCACTCCCACAAGACTTCTCGACCACTCAGTTTAGCCCCATGTCGCGCCCGCGCCGTCATACTGTCCTTGGCCACCTCTTTGCCAGCCAGCCGTATCTCCTGTGCCCCGGTACCGCATATCTGGGGACAATGTGAGGCACAGGACTGCAGGATGCCACAATGACTTGATGCTGCTGGATGTCCTTCTCAGAGAAATTAAATTTGAACCAACTTTTTCCATTTCAATGTTTGTCTCCTTGAATTAACTAAGTAGGGATAAAAAAAACTTCACCTCTCCTTAATGGAACCACACCCAATACAGTGGAGACAAGACCACTGTTTGGAGCATGTGGTTTTGAGAGAGGAAGGCAGGCAAAAGTGAAAGGGTGGGAGAGATGGAACAGGGGTGTCCCAAGGGAGAAGGTCAGTGCCATAGAACACCGCCACAAGAGATGAAGGCAGAAGGGAGAGTTGGGTGAAGGCTAGACCAGGAGAGTAGATGGAACCATGGCTAGACACATCAGCAGAAGAGCAGAGGGGCACCATGAGGTGATCTCTTAGGTGAAAATTGGTGACTTCCTTGAAAAGAGTAAGGCCGAACAGTGTCCACAGGCTAACACCATGAAAATATAAAAACAGCAGAAAGAAAGGGAAGAGAAGTGATTTGGAGTGATGCTGCAGTGTAGAAACTGTCACAGCAGAAGCACCGAAGCACCTTCTACCCAAAAGGTTTCAATTGTCTGGATAGAGATGAATAGGAGCTGAACACGTTGGCTGCTCATATTAATTAATATTCAAACACAGTGCATGAAAGACTGATTTTAACTGTCCATCTTTACATTACTGCCTTATGAATTTCAACATTGTACTGCTGGCACAAGGCATGGTATATAGTGCTAGGGAGAAACTCTTGAACACTATCTTTGAAAATACTAAGAGTAGGACCAAAATGAGCACACTTGTGTTGTCATAGAAATATTAATTAAAGGGGGAGGATTAGAATGGATTCCTTCAGGCCCTTCTCATTGAAAAATCAAACCCTGAGGGGAAATCCTGCATGTATAGTGAACAGAGGGATTTTTAACGCTTGCCACTGAAGGAAGCGGTTCTCAGCTGATCACAAGCTTGAAGCCTGCAAACCCGACACAGCCTTCCATCAAATTGGGTATTGGTAACATGTGCTATTTAGAAATTTCAGAAGTGTGGTGTGAAGATCTGAATATAAAAGCAAGTTCATATTATATTCCAGCCATCAATAATACCAAGCCTACGTTTGAGAAGCTTCACGTATTCCAAGACTTGCAGCCTGCACAATTTTAACTATGAAAGGAACTTCGAGCCCTCAGGAAGGGCGCCTCATAGGTCTGGCAGTAAAGATCTCTATTTGTCGCTAGAAGAGGCCTCTGGTCAAATATAGGAGAAAGGGTTTTTGATGTCCCAAGTGGGCACTGTCAACACCTTTACTGAGAATTTCAGGAAAGCAGTGTGAATATACTGATTAGTCTGCGCTTTATGCAGTAATATGTAGACATACTAAGTCAATTCAGGACAACAATGTACAAGGGGCCTCATTTAAAGAAATTATGCATTGTTGCCTCAGTGCAGCGATACTTCAAAATGACTTATGAAGCGCAGAGTGATTATTTTCCAACATGGAAGTGCCATATTTACGTTATTGCAAACCATGTCGCAAGCGGAGAGCAACGCAAAATAAAATGACGTTAGTGCCAGCGTAGTGGTGCAACAAAAAATGATGCATCTGCTGCAAAGTGTTGTGAGGCAGATTAGCGCCACGTAACGTCACCCAAACAGACACTGCAGCACGGCGTGAAAATGTGAAACATAAAAAAACTTTAAAACTTTACTAAAATGAAAAAAACTCAAAATAAAATACACTGAAGGCAGCCATGAAGCTGGGAGAAGATACCAGCGTCCAGGACAACAACGTCAGCACCAGCCAGGATGTCACGGCTGACTTGCTGGGGAAGAGGAAGAGTAGATCAAACTTCAGTGAAGAGGAAAATGAGATTCTGATAACGGAGCTGACAGACCACCAACACCAGCTGTTTGTCAACTCTAAATTGCCATTAGAAAAGAAAGAAGCCATATGGCAGGTCATATTGACCAAGATCAACAGTGTGGGCCAATCAAGTGGACAGTGACTGACTTGAAGAAACGGTGGAATGACATAAAGCGCAGGAAGAAGGCGAAAATGGCTAACTACCTGAAGGCAGCAGTGTAGACTGGAGGAGGGAGCCAGTTCCCCAGGAGAAGCTGTATGACCCAGAGGAGCGGGTGACAGCTGTCATTCCAGAGGAGTTGGTGGCAGGACTTCCAGGACAAGACAGTTCAGCCTCTGTGGAACAGCAAGATGTACAGGGTAAGTCGCAAAAAGGGCTAAAGTGGGCGAAAAGCACATGTTGGTAAGTCCAGCTAGCTCAGCATCAGCCCTGTTTGCGCTGTGTGCTGGGCAAATGGCATGTATTTGGGATCATGTACTGGTAATTATCAATGGCCTCATTTACTATATCTTGACGCATGGCAGTGCAGCAAGGCTTCCTGCTGCCGCTGCCATGCCTCAAAATTAAAAGGAAGGAATGTGCTGTATCTACAAGAAATGGTGCATTCCTGTCCTCTTATTGGATTTGGCCTTATTTGCAGGGCTGTCCCCAAACTTTTTTTCTGATTTTTTACTGACCTGTTGTTGTTGGCTATAGGACTCTGGGCACTAAACCACTGCTAATCAGTGCTAAAGTGAATATGCTCTCTGTGTAAATTGTGATTACAATTGGTTCTCCCTGATTGGCATATTTGATTTAATGGTAAGTCCCTAGTAAAGTGCACTGAGTGTGCCAGGGCCTGTAAATCAAATGCTGCTAGCGGGCCTGCAGCACTGATTGTGCCACCTGCATGAGTAGCCCTGAAAAGGTGTCTCAGAATGCCACTGCCTTGTCTGTGCGCAGTTTGCTAACTTGCATGTCGACTTGGCAAGTGCACTCACTCGCCAGGCCCTAATCTTCCCTTTTCTTACATGTAAGGCACCCTTATGGTTGGCCCAAGGTACCCCCCTGGGCAGGGTGCAGTGTATGTGAAAGGTAGGACATGTACTGGTGAGTGTGACATGTCCTGATGGTGAAATACTGCCAATTTCGATTTTCACTATTGAAAGGCTATCTTGCCCCATAGGATAGAATGGGAAATGCTTTGTAACATCTTACAGGTATAACTTCCCATTGGGACAAGATGGGGAAATAAAGTTTAGGCTCTCTGAACTCAGAAATTAATAATGCATGTTTTAGTAAAGATGTTTTTTAAATTGGGTGTTTGAAAATGCCACTTTTAGAAAGTAATAACAAGAAAGTGGGGAACCCAATCTACCCTTGGAGGCTTTGGCAAAACAACTAGTAGAAGGAAGGTAAAGGTGCCTTCAATGGATTTCATTAGATACTCTCAGGGATTATTATTGTTCTGCAGGAAGGGACACCTTTCTGCATAAAAACAATCATACCCGCAATGCAGGCACCCTTGCAAAATGAAGCAAGGGTGCCTGAACTGGCGCATGACAGCCATTTGTGTGCCAGCACAGGGAAAGTACAGGAAAGAGTTGTATCCCATACATAGTGCACATTCATGCACTGTTTGTTTTGCTGCAGGGCAGTGCTGCAAAAATGTTTGCAGTGCAGCCCTGTGTCAATACCTCATTGATGGGGCCTACTGCCCCCGGGGGTCATTTGGTACTGCAGCACATTGTAGGTGCTGGCTGGGTAGATACAACTGCCAGTGCGTGTGGATGTGAAAAATTGCATAGGAAGGATGTGAGAAGGCACATGTGCGAAGCAAAGTTGGCTCACAATTACACATGCCCTGCCGGGTCTGACAGTGTTATGCATGTTTTGTAGCTTGGTAGGCATGATGAAGAGAAGGCTATTGGGGCACAACATACCTGCATGTGATGTAGTACTGGTTGAAGATTGAGTATGTAGCATGGCCATGCACATATGGCAAAAAAGTCAAAGTCAGAGGATATGAAACAGGGATCAGTCAAGTTAAGAAAAACATTGTATGCCACCACAAAGCCCTTGAGTAGGGGATGGTGTGAGAATGAGGTGCATTGGCCCAGCTGTGTGGGAAACTGGGCCAGGTACATGTCACCATTACCAGCCCTACTGCCATGTGGGGTTCCAGTTAAGCCTCAGCCAACAAATACAGGCTGCCATGTCAGTCAATTGGATATGGGCACACAAACTGTTGGTGTTTTAGGCACACAAGGCTCAATGTAATATCAGGGTGACACCAGGATGTGGCAGAAAGGTGCATCCCGGTCCAAAACAAGAAGTGGCAAAGGAGACATGTACATGTCGAGGTGAGGGGGTCCCAGTCAAACTATGTGTTATAGTCAGAAGATGGAGTACTCACCCACTGATGATTTCTTGTGAGTGTCTGTGCTGGCAATCTAAATGGTTCCACTGGGCACATCCCCTTAGAGCTGCTACACTGTGCCCACTGCCTACTAATATGGAGCTGTGTGTGTGTGTGCACTTAAATCACATCAGAATCTACCTCTCAGAAAACCATCCTAAGACTGTGGCCTTACACAATCCTGCTGTGTATCAAGGTGTGCAGCTCGGTAGAGGACATGTGTGAAGTACAGACCCCCTGGCAACATGAATGTACATTGTGCATGCAGGACACCACAATAAGCCACAGTGCTGTGGTGTACTGTGAAAAATGTGGACTTCAGGTGTATAAATAAATATTTTCCCAACCCACATCACTTCCACATGAGCAAAGGGCACAGTAATGGTCACAGGGTATGCTGGTTCCACGGGGAATAATTTAGCGATGTGCATAGTAGTTTTGTCAAGATGCCCAATAACTGGGGGCATATACACAAGGCCAGTGCACCGCAGGAGTTTCACTTATAAGGCTGTTGTTGCTGTGCCCTGTGCCTATACATATCTACAAGGCCTGATATAGCCATCTTTTGTGGCTGTTCATGACTGTCTAGACATGGAGAGAGCCAATGCTGTGGAATTAGCAAAGTGCCTCACACTACGATGGATAGGTGTGCCATGGGGCTCATGGTGGGTGTACCCTGGTAACTGACATGGCATGTAAGACATTCCCAAAATCATGAAGAGCTGTACACCTGGAAATGCCTCAATATTAGACGCCTCACCAGAGGAGGTGTAGAGGAGGAACAAAAAGGAGCTATCACATCATTAATCCACAAATGTGTCTCTTGCTATGTATGCTGCATTTGGCAGCACAAGCAGAAACAGGAAACAACCTCCTTTTCCAGTTTCAGGTCAGGATGGTGCCCCTACCTGCAAATAATGAACAAACCCAACAACTCAGACACCCAAGCACCATGGTGCAAGGGTGCTTGCATTGGTGCATGGCAACCCTTTGTACACCTGCCCCATGGAAGAGGACAGGAATGCACAGTATGTCATAGATATGGGGCGGCAATGCCCTGTTCTGTTTGATGTAGGTATGTACGTCAGGATGCTGGTAATGCTTACCTATGCCATTAACTACTAAATGAGGCTATGATTGACAAGCCTTTGACTCTTGTGAGCAACTGACAAGGATCACCATGAACATACATATTTTCCTTTCCAGAGGAAGGAGCACCTGCTCCTGACCAGCTGCCTGACCTGGAAGTGAATCCTGCAGAGGATAACAGACTGCTAAGGCTTGATCAAGACACCCTCCAGGAAATCCTCGACTCCATCCAAATACCCTCTCCGGTCATGAGAAGGTTCAACAGCATTGCAGGGTCTCCAGATGAATTGCTTCTCACACACCAAACACCACCTGCCAGCCCATCCCAGCACAAAACTCTGAGGACCCTCAAACAGTTTTCCAATGTTGTGTGGTAGGTGTTCAGTGTGAGTTGGTAGATGAGGTGTGGGTCGGGATGGAGACTGTGGCTGCCACCATAGGATGCTGTAAGAGGCACCTACTCTCTGCTTCATGGCATGGACCAGTCCCTGGCTGTCTACGCTGGTGTCATAAGGCAGAACCATGAGAAAATGCCCTGCCAAAGTGGCACCTGCTAGGTTGACAACAGGTTGGGGGCTATCCATAACATCCTGGAGTCCATGGAGCATAAGCAGGACTCCTACATCACTACAATGGTTGGCTACCACTGCAATGTAGCTGCTGTGCTGTACAAAAGGGGGTGGTGATGGACGGAGCATCAGAACCAATCAAACACTCACACCCAGTCAACAGATCCGGGTTTGATCCATCACCGTTCTTCAGCCTACTCTGCCACCCCAGTTCAGACATGGCCATATGCAAATCAGTCTGACCCTGTGCCTCATGGGAACAGTCCAGCCCGAACTGCCAAGCCATGCCTTCCTTGGACCGGAAACAAGCTTCCTAGGACCGGTTACTGGCATTTCAGCCGTCTTCAGCCAGGCTTGCTTGAATCCAGTGGCAAAGTGAGCAAGGGACTCACGTCTGAGCATACCCTGCCAACTTATAGCGAGCAAAGCGGTACAAAAGGGGGTGGTGATGGACGGAGCATCAGAACCAATCAAACACTCACACCCAGTCAACAGATCCGGGTTTGATCCATCACCATTCTTTAGCCCAATCTGCCACCCCAGTTCAGACTGGCAAACCAGCTGATCCTTCTCAGTGCTTTGCTGCCTTACTTGTTGGCATAGGGAAAACCTGCTGTGAATCATGGGTCAACATCTTCAGCACCTGATGTGTGTGTGTCTCCGTCGGATCTGGGACCATCAAAAACAACTGCACAAGAGGCAACACACACACATCAGAGGAGGAAGATGTGGGCGTCTTTACTTTGCAAAGGAAAACAGCCCAGTAGCATATCTCTGTGCCACATGGACACTTTTTCCTATGCCCGTGATAATAGCCATGCCAGTGTACCTCTCAGCAGGTACTGTCCTCCATTAGCTTGCCCACCTGTTCCCCTTATCCCTGTGTGGACTTTCTTTCCTAATGGCAATTGAATTTTCCTCAATAAACAAGGAGGGACTATAGGGCTTTCCTCGTCGGAAGTAGGGTCCTCACACACCCAGCAAGCTAGGTGTCATGCTTCATCATATGGACCTTCTCCTCATCGGGTCGGCACTGCAATACCCGACGGGCACCCACAAAGGGGCTCTTTAGCGGAGATCTTTTGTTCCTGGCCGTATGGTGCAGTGCGTGTGAGGGGCCTAGTTGTGTAGATGTAGGAAAATGAAGGTGGTTTGAAACAGGTTGGATAGTCCAAAAGGCTGGCTATCCACCTGATTAAAAACAAAATAAGAGTGTCAGCTTCCTGACTAAGGGTTCAGTTCAGCTATGCTCAACTCTGACGGTCAACATGTTTCCTTGGCAATTCTTCAGGACCTAGTGCAAAAAAACTATCTACACAATGTGGTGGGTGCAGTTGCTACCTACCACGCCTAGTACTTTGGAAAACAGTCTCTCCACAAATGTTGGGTGACCTAACTCAGTACTGAAACATACTCCAATACGTGTCCGATGCGGTACCGGGACACCTATAGCCGGGTGTCGATTTTGGGTGCCGGAGTGGGCTGGAAAACCTACCCCTCGCCACTCGAACGAGGAAGGATTGGAATTGAATTTTCCTCCTCACTGGAACATACCTCTCCTCAACATGTCCCATGACATGTATCACACTTAAACTGAATTTGGACATCCAATGGCTCACAAAGTATGTTGGGGTTGTTGCCCTAAACACTGGCAGTTGCACCTTACTCCTTGGCTGGCATGTAAATAAATATAGTTTCACTTATCAGCATGTTGGATTTCTGGTTATGAGCGAAGTAACTAGTCCATGGTGGTAGTGCTGACCTTGAAGGCACTATGTGACATCTAGAATATGTAGGGGCATATTATCAATGGCCTCATCTCCGCTTTTTTGGCTTTAAAATCCAAAAAAGCTGAGATAATTTGTTCGCCCTATTTACAAGGCAGTGCTAACATGCATTAGCGCATGTTAGCAGCCTTTTTCCCGATGCCTCGCTTTGCATCTCTAATGAGATGCAAAGTGGGCGTCACTGGGCGTATCGTCACTGCATTACATGTAAATTATCGCCATGAGTACATCGCAATATTTACAATGCAACCCACAACACGGTTAGCGATTTAAAAAAACACGCTAACCATGCTTTTCTCCAAAAAGTAACTTCTGGTAAAATACTGACTAACCCTCTTTGTCCTATGGCAGGTGGATCGTGCGGCTGGGTGCACCTTCGCCTATTTACAAGGTTTACGCCATCTCTGTGGTTGTATCGCTGGATTTCCAGCGATATTCCTCTCACAACGCCGCTATCGCTGGAAATATTATCGCCCTGGTGATAGGTGTTGTTAATAACGCGCTATCCCGGCGATAACACCCAGTGATAGACGGCGATAATTAAAAGTGCTCTAAGCGCGCTTGGCGATATTGATCGCCATCTGTTGGTAATATGCCCCGTAGTGAGTCTGAGAGTCTGGCATAAATGTGTGCAGTGCATGCTAAATATACATGTGATCTATAACTACAACAAAACTATCAAGTAAGAATCCAAGGTCAAAATCGTGAAGTGCAACAATAGTCGATCAGTCAGTGTTAAGAGTAAATGTTGGTTTGGTGCAGGTGGCTGATACAACCATGCATATTAGCCTGGAAAAAAACTGTGAAGCTAAAATAAATTGGTGCTAGGGATAATGTGTAAGTGTGGCACCAAGCACTGCCTACATTAGTCACAATGGTCTTACTTCATTCATCCATACAATATATTTTGCATCACTTACATACACAGTGCTACTTCACATTAATACATGTTATGGGCTATGTGTCAATTCACAGCGATTGTCACTTACCGTGACCATTGACATTTTAATATTTCTAAAGTGACTCCATAGCAAACTAACAAGTTGTGACACCTTAGGTGCTCCACAGACAAACACACATATCTGAAAACTGGCAGCAACCCACACACCATGTGCATAACACAAGCTAAGCAGATGTCACAACTGACTAACATTAATGAGTAAGCTGTTGTGAAACACTTACACAGGGTTTATTAAATAATTTGAGTATATATAGTTGCCAGTAGGTAGTTATATTTCGGACCTTGTTTCTATTCAAAAATCGTTTTTTCTTTTGCCAATATCTTTGACGCCGTGGACGAATTATAGCAAAATTTTCCAAACTAATGACCAGCTCAGGTCAGCTCCTGTCTTGAGAGTTTGGGTGTGATTCATCAAGCATGGTCTGAGAAAAAAGGGGAGTCTCAAAACAAGTTTTCCCCATGTTAATACTGCTGATCCGAATTACATCAAATCAGGCAAAATGGTAGCTCTTGGGTCAGAAAGCGACCTTTTTTCTAAATGGTGTAAATCCGTTCAGAAGTTCCTGAAATATTCAAAAAATAAAAATAGCAATTCTGAGCACCAAGGAGGATTCACAAATCCTCCCAAGCACAAGCTTAATTCTGATTGGTTGCCAACACTCCATGCCAGAAACTGTTGGCAGCCATCTTGTGACTCAGTAACCCAGTCACATGAAAAAGGGAAAACAAGTTAAAAATGACGAATAAGGGGCAGGGTAGAAACACCCTAACCCCCTTGGCCTGCTCAGGGAGTCCCACAGGGACCCCCAGGCCCCAAAAAACATTTTTTTTAAATAAAATTTGGCAGGAGTCGCACTGGGTTTTCTTAAAGCTCCAGTGTGGGCCAGGTCCCAGGGCCAATATTTAATAATGGTGCGGGGAGCCGTAGGGCCCCCGCAGCCCCTGGGACTGCCACCTCCCCGGGGCTTTATCATTAATACATTTATTTAAAGTGTGGGGGGCTCTTGCCCTCCACACAGCCTCGGGACCGCCACCTCCCTGGGGCTTTTTTAAAATTAATGGTGTGGCAGGGTGTTCACCACCTCCCCGGGGCACACTTTATGCTAATGCGGGGGTCCGTTACGGACCCCCAGGGACCACCACCTCCCCGGGGCAAAGTACACGTTGGAAGGGGGGCCATGCAGCCCCCCTCCTGGAGCCCTAGATGGCCCTGGGGACCGCCACCCCCCAGGGCTGGCTCCTGCAATGTCCCGGGGTGCCCACCCCAGGACCATTGGCGTTTGCTGTGGCAGGGCGGGAGCCGTACAAACTCTGCTTTGCTTTTTGGAAGCAAGAGCAGGTTTAAACTAGGGGTGGGCGGAATTTGCGGAAGCCACTTTCTCAAATTATCGCGAAAATGTTAAAAATCTCCGCAAACAAGCGGAAATATCGCGAAGATGCGGAAGTTTTTTTCCCGCCCGTTCGCGATATTTTCTGCATGGTTGCGGGTCGCTAACTTACCCCTGCGGTTGCTCGCGGGCGCGGCCATCTTGTTTTCAGTTGTCTCGCGGTGCATGATCACGAGAAGAAAGACATGATCGCACGACGCATGACGTCACTGCGGACGCGAACTGTCGCGAGACAGCGCAAATGGCTAAAACAATACAACATCTCATGGAGAACGCGACCGGATCGGGAAAACTCGTCGGCGAACGCGGGGATTCAGGTAAGGCGATCGCGCGCGCGAGAATGTATTATTTTACAGCGTGAGCAAGAACCAAATTATCGCAAAGCTGCGGAATGCGGAAATTTTGACATTTCCGCGCTCTCCGCGGAGCACGGAAATGCCAAATTATCGCAAATTCCGCGAACGGAACGGAAATTTTGCCCAGGCCTAGTTTAAACCTGCTCTCGCTTCCACGAAGCAAAGCAGAATTGCTTCTGGGCAAGGGGAGTTCCATGTTAGCAGCTCCCCTTGCCCAAAAGCAATGCCAGCTCCCGCACGAGGTGTGGAGTCAGGTGGGACTGTGGGGAAATTAGGGCTTTCCCCACGGTCCCCAACTTGAGGGCAGGCTCTGGGTGATGCGGTCCCCAGGACCAAAAGTGGCCCGGGAGGGGGGCCACTCGGCACCCATCCCCTTTAATTTTTTATTTTTTTTAAACGGAACGCTGGCCCCTCTAAAATTTAAAATAAAGGCTGGCCAGGCCCCAAAGAATCGGGTCCCCAGGGTCCAGAAGTGGCCTAGGGAAGGGGGGCCACGCAGCCCCCCTCCCATAATGAAATAAAAAACTAGGCCAGGCCCCTGGGGATGGGGTCCCCGGGGCCAGAAGTGGCCTAGGGAAGGGGGGCCACGCAGCCCCTCTTCCGTAATGAAATTAAAAACTAGGCCAGGCCCCTGGGGATGGGGTCCCCGGGGTCGAAATTGGCCTCGGGAGGGGGCTGTGTGGCCCCCTTCCTGTTTTTTGTTTTTTTAAAATGGGTCAGGCCCTGTGGTATGGGGTCCCCAGGGCCATCAATATATTAAGAGAAGCTACACAGCCCCCCTTCTAACAAAAAAAAGCAAAGCCGCATCTCCCCAGACCCTGCCCCCTCCCTTTACCACTCTGCAAACGCACCTCCTGGCACGTTCTCAGTTGGGGGATTAAGTCCCCTTGAATCCTGAGGGCCCCTGGCGGCCAACTAGCCCACCAGGTACCACCAATAACGACGAATGTGTGACTATAGGTGCCCTCTACTCCCATGCCATTTCTAGAACTCTACTCAATAAACTTGATCTCATACATGAGTAAGTGTACTGGTCTACACCATATTAACAGGTGGAGTAACATTTAGTACAGTGGTAATACTAGGGGTATATGTGACAGCAAGGAAATTCAGCATAGGGGTCCATTTGTACTTATGAATGCTGGTAGAGAGACGGGATCCAGCAGAAACATGTTGACCTCTATGCAGAACGGAGGGGTGTAGAGTGCATAACTCACTCACACCACCACCATCTGAGGGTACTTCTTACCCTTTTTTCTAATCCTGACAAGGGAATCCAGAAATAAAATTGTTATGAGGGTATCCCTTTGTTAGTTTTAACATTTATTGTCTGCACCTATTCAGGATCCTTTTCTTTTCCTTTTTTATTTGTTTGTATTGTCAACCCCTCCCTATTGCTCCGCCTCTAGCATTGGTCTGCACTGAGGCATTTTGTAGCAGCTCTATGATGAAGCATGCCACAACTTCTTGTGGGTGAGGGCAGTTTTTACAAAGTGAATGTGCTCCTGATTCATGGTTTCATTTATTTCAAACTTATTTGAAATAACTGCAACTTGTATTTAGCTTACTTTCTTGTGTGTATGTGTATTGACTTGGAGGAGGGCAAAGTAAGGTGTACTCCTTCTTTCCCTTAACTTGTTTACAGTATCTCCAGTAAGCCCCACAGAGTGGGATTGCTGAGAGGTGGTCTGAGGCCACGCCCCTTTTTACACCACTCTGCAAACGTGCCTCTTGGTGCATTGCTGATGGAGCGATGAGGTCCTCTTGTGTCCTGGGGACCGAGGGACTAAAGTGGACTTCTTTCCCCGAGCAGCAGTGCACCAGGAGCCACATTTGCAGAGTGGTGTAAAAAGGGGCATGGCCTTTGAGCACTCTCAGCAAACAAGCTGCATGCGGCTTACTGGAGGTAACAGGAGGGCTAGTTGGCACCCAGGGACCCTCAGGAGGAAAGGGGACTTCATCCCCCAACCAAGAGCGTGCCAGGAGGCATGTTGGCAGAGCGGTGGAGAAAGAGGGCGTGGCCTCTGTCCACCTCTCAGCAAACCAACTGTGTGGGGCTCACTGGAGGTAGGAGGTAGGCTAGTTGGCCCCTAACCACCACCAGCAGCGAAGGGGACTTCAATCCCAATCCAAGAGCATGCTAGGGAGCGCGTTTGCAGAGTGGTGGGCAAAGGGGGTGTGGCCTGCTATGAGAACTTGGCAATCCTGCTGTGTGGGACTTACTAGAGGTAATAGGAGGGGTAGTTGGCACCCAAGGATGTCCTTTAGGGGCCAACTACCCCTCTTATTACCTAAAGTAAGTCCCACACAGTGGGACTACTAACACGT
This sequence comes from Triturus cristatus, assembly GCF_964204655.1. NCBI lineage: Eukaryota > Metazoa > Chordata > Amphibia > Caudata > Salamandridae > Triturus > Triturus cristatus. The sequence continues at coordinate 691,840,866 of NC_140580.1, forward strand.
CTTCAGAGGCATGCCCCTTTTCTCCACCACTTTGCAAATGCACCTCCTTGCAGACTATGGGATGGGGGTTGAAGTCCTCTTCACTCCTGAGGGACTTTAGGGGCTCAGAAGCCCTCCTGGTACCTCCTGTAAGTCCTACGCAGCTGAATTCCTGAGCACTGGTCGGAGGCCCAGCACCCTTTTTTCACCACTCTGCAAACGTGACTACTAGTTAAAGAAGCATTTGCAATGTAATAGGTTTCGCATTCACGAGAGTAAGAGCTATTTGCGTTGTAAATGTAAAATTGTTTTAATAATGTTTCTTGGAGTAGAGCGGATGTACGTTGTGTGTAGTGGAATTATGTGGTAGTTGTACAGTGAAATTATGTGGATAGAAAGTATGTGGTATTTAGTGTGTAGGAATTATGTAGAGTGGGATTATGTGTTATGGAGATTAATTGTGTGGTATGATAGTCTGTGTTGTGGAGTTGTAACCTCTGGTTTAGTCTTCCTCGTTTCCATAGAAGCTAAACTATGAACTCAATGAGACAAAAAAAAAAGAATGAACCACTGAGGCGCACTTCTGGACCTAGTCAGAGGTATGAGCAGGGCCACTGGAATTTTGTGACTGGTTGGCTGCACCTACTTTTGCACAATTATACATTTACCACATTTGCCACATAATCCATCATCAGCTGCATAATCTGCCGATTTGAACAAAAAAAACAAATTTCTAGCTCAAACATTACCAAAAATGCAGCAACAAGTGTTACAGCATGATAAAAAGCCCTGTGCAAACCTAGTATGGTCACCTGTTCTTTATTGGTAAATGGGTGTATTACATTGGTACTAATAGTGTGTAAACCACTCTTGCTTCTTTCTGCACCTCTCTTGCCTCTTCTGCATCTTTGTTGCTTCTTGCTGCAACCCTCATGCCTCTTTCACACCACTATTCCCTCTTTCTGCACCCCTCTTGTTTCTTTCTGTATGCCTCTTGCCTCCTACTCCACCCCACTTCGCCCTAACTACATCTGTGTTGCTTCTGTATGCACTTCTCTTACTTGTTTCTGCACCTCTCTTGCGTATTTATGCACCCCTCCTGCCTCTTTCTGTACCTCTCACCATTTTGCGCACCTGTTCTACCCTTTTCTGCACCCGTCTTGCCTCTTTTTGCACCTCTGTTGGTTTTTTCTGCACTGCTCTTGCTTCTTTCTGCACCTCTCTTGCCTCTTTCTGCACTTCTCTTGCTTCTTTCTACACATCTGTTGCTTCTTTTAGCAATTCTCTTGCCTCTTTCTGCACTTCCCTTGCTTGTTTCATTACCTCTCTTGTGTCTTTCTGCACCTCTGTTGCCTCTTACTGTACCTCACTTGCCTCTTTCTGCTCCTCTCTAGCCTCTTTGTGCATTTCTCTTACCTGTTTCTGCACTTCCCTTGCGTCTTTCTGAACCTCTCTTGCCTCTTTCTGTACCTCTCTTGCCTCTTACTGCACTTCTCTTTCTTCTTTCTGTATCTCTCTTGCTTCTTGATGCATCATTCTTCCCTTTTTTGCATCCCTCTTGCCCTTTCTGCTGTTCTTTTGCCATTTTCTGCACCTCTCTTGCTCCTTTCTGAACCTCACTTGCCTCTTTCTGCACTCCTCTTGCGTCTTTCCACACCTCTGTTGCTTCTTCCAGCAATTCTCTTGCCTCTTTCTGTACTTGTTTTGCTTGTTTCTGCACCTCTCTTGTGTCTTTATGCATCTGTGTTGCGTCTTTCTATACCTCACTTGCTTCTTTCTGCACCCCACTTGCCTCTTTCTGCCCCCCTCTTTTCTCTTTCTGCACCTTTCTTGCCTGTTTCTGCACCTCTCTTGCCTTTTTCTGTAACCGGGTTGGTTCTTTATGCACTTCTCTTGCTCTTTCTGCACCCTTTGTGACTCTTTGAGCGCCTCTGTTGCTTCTTTGTGCACCCTTCCTCCTTCTTTCTGCACCCCCTCCTTCCTCTTTCTGTACCTCGCTTGCCTCTTTGTGCACCTCTTCTACCTTTTTCTGTACCGCTCTTGCTTCTTTTTGCACCTCTGTCGGTTCTTTCTGTACTGCTCTTGGTTCTTTCTACACCTCTGTTGCTTCTTTCAGCAATTCTTTTGCTTCTTTCTGTACCTCTCATGTCTCGTTGTACACCTCTCCTACCTCTTTCTGCACTCCTTCTGCCTCTTTCAGCACCTCTCTTGCTTCTTTTTGCTCCCCTGTTCCCTCTTTCTGTACCTTTCCTGCCTGTTTCTGTACCTCTCTTGCCTTTTTCTGTACCTCTGTTGGTTCTTTCTGTACTTCTCTTGCTCTTTCTGCATCCCTCCTGCCACTTTCTGTACCTCTCTTACCTTTTTTCGAACTCCTTCTACCTTTTACTGCACCACTCTTGCCTCGTTTTGAACCTCTGTTGGTTCTTTCTGCACTTTTCTTGCTTCTTTCTACACCTCTGTTGTTTCTTTCAGCAGTTCTCTTGCCTCTTTCTCCACTTCCTTTGCTTGTTTCTGCACCTCTCTTGCGTCTTTCTGCACCTCTGTTGCCTCTTACTGTACCTCACTTGCTTCTTTCTGCACTGTTCCTGCCTCTTTCTGCAATTCTCTTGCTTCTTTCTGAACCTCTCTTGCCTCTTTCTGCACCTCTCTTGCCTCTTATTGCACTTCTATTTCTTCTTTCTGTACCTCTTGTGCTTCTTTCTGTACCCTTCTTCCCTTTTTTGCATCCCTCTTTCCTCTTTCTGCTGTTCTCTTGCCATTTTCTGCACCTCTCTTGCCTATTTCTGCACCTCACTTGCCTCTTTCTGCACTTCTCTTGCTTCTATCCACACCTCTGTTGCATATTTCAGCAATTCTCTTGCCTCTTTATGTATTTGTTTTTCTTGTTTCTGCACCTCTCTTGCATCTTTATGGACCTTTGTTGCCTCTTTCTACACCTCATTTGCTTCTTTCTGCACCCCTCTTGCCTCTTTCTGCACCCATCTTTCCTCTTTCTGTACCTTTCCTGCCTGTTTCTTCACCTCTCTTGCCTCTTTCTGTACCTCTGGGGAAAGCTTGTAACGCGGATTATACTTACTTGCTGGGGGTGTTGGCGGACGCTTTGCTGGCCGGTCCTGTGGTCGCTGTCTCCCGGCTCTTCTGGGCTGCGTGTCTCCCCCGCCGCCGCCACAGCATCTCGCGGCTCGCAGCGGGGGGAGACTACAGCCCCCAGACTCCCTTGGGCCACCAAGGTCACCCAGGCGCCCGGAGGCGCTTAAAAACCATCCGCTTCCACTGGGGAGCGGGAAAGCTTGTAACGCGGATTATACTTACTTGCTGGGGGTGTTGGCGGACGCTTTGCTGGCCGGTCCTGTGGTCGCTGTCTCCCGGCTCTTCTGGGCTGCGTGTCTCCCCCGCCGCCGCCACATCATCTCGCGGCTCGGAGCGGGGGGAGACTACAGCCCCCGGACTCCCTTGGGCCACCGACGTCACCCAGGCGCCCGGAGGCGCTTAAAAACTATCCGCTTCCACTGGGGAGCGGGAAAGCTTGTAACGCGGATTATACTTACTTGCTGGGGGTGTTGGCGGACGCTTTGCTGGCCGGTCCTGTGGTCGCTGTCTCCCGGCTCTTCTGGGCTGCGTGTCTCCCCCGCCGCCGCCACAGCATCTCGCGGCTCGGAGCGGGGGGAGACTACAGCCCCCAGACTCCCTTGGGCCACCGACGTCACCAAGGCGCCCGGAGGCGCTTAAAAACCATCCGCTTCCACTGGGGAGCGGGAAAGCTTGTAACGCGGATTATACTTACTTGCTGGGGGTGTTGGCGGACGCTTTGCTGGCCGGTCCTGTGGTCGCTGTCTCCCGGCTCTTCTGGGCTGCGTGTCTCCCCTGCCGCCACCACAGCATCTCGCGGCTCGGAGCGGGGGGAGACTACAGCCCCCAGACTCCCTTGGGCCACCGACGTCACCCAGGCGCCCGGAGGCGCTTGAAAACCATCCGCTACCTCCTCGTCGCGGGACGCGCGCGGGCGTCGCCGGGCTAAGCCCGGGCATAGGGCGGGCCGTCTGAGGCCGTCAGAGGACGAAGGAGGTCGGGTTGGGACTACCCCTTAACAGTGTGTTACATTTGTCACATCTACTGGATCTACTGGAACTGGGGTGAGTCCTGTAAAGTACTTTAAGCAGTGTCGTCACATACCCATATGTGAGATGACGAAGCGGGCTTCCAAATCAAGCACAAGGGCAGCGGGCATGGGGACTTTGGACAATTTCTTAAAACAGGCTGAAACTGCTGTAGTTAATGAAATCGCCTTGGTTGAACGGCGACTGTCTCTTGACCCCATTGGACACCCAAATATTCCGCTACCTTCGGTAGATACTCCCTATTCTAGTGCACCCCCAGCTGCATTGTATCCCCGTGTGATTCCTAATGGGTCAATTGTGGAAGATTGTCAACCGATTGCTACTGCCCCCTTACACATAGAAAGCGCAGCCCCCTCACCTGTGGCCATACACACCAGACTGTCCAGGGCTAATAGCGATTTGCTGAGTAAAGGGGGGAAAATTGTCACGGGGAAAAGAAAGGCTAACAAAAATCCAGAGGGCAATCGGAAACAGGCGAAACAACCAAGGACTAATACTATCGCCTCAGGGTTGGATCGAACTAATAGTAGTTTTTCTCATCTAGATAGAGTGGAGCTGGATGAGAGAAGGTGTGATTGCTTTAATTCAGGCACGGACAAGAGTAGGGAGTCACTCATGTCGAGCCTTGTTACAATTATGGATGCTCACCTTAGGTCATTTACCCAGCCCTTAATGGATACTTTGAAGCGCATTGAGGACCGTATTAGTATTATTGAATCTCACTTTAGTACCAAGGTGCCCAAGACAGGCCCAAGTACCTTGGTAGGGGACACACTCAGTACAGTTACGGCCTCAGTTGATAGCTTGTTGAATTCAATGATTACTCCATTACAACAACCAGTTCTTCCTGCTGTGACTAACAGTTTGGGATCTAATATTCCCCCATCATCAAAAGACACCCTGGGAAATACACATGGAAAGGAAGGGCAAACACAGATTAAGGGGGGGGGGGCACACTCTTTAGCACCCCAACGTGGAGGGGATTTGTCATTACATTTACCGGTAGAGGCATGCCCTTACACTATAATCCTAGCTAACATTCCTAAATTAGAGCCCGAAAAAAAAGAACATTGGACCTCCCTGAAAAATAAGGCTCTCCACTATTTGTCAAATAAAACGGTCCTGGGCCACCATCTTGACAATCATTTTATGATGATTAGAAGGGTTCCATGGGTGGGCAAGACTGCTAAACACCTGGAGGGAGACTGTATAGTTGTAAGTTTCAGATCCCCAGGGCTGGTGAATGATATACTGAGACAGGCAGGGTCAGTGAGAATCCATAAAGAGTTTGTGAATGTTCTCCCCTTGGGTTTTTTCTACCCCCCATTTTATACTAGACCGATGGTTTTTGACCAACCCAATAGACTTGGCCCTAATAATTTTGTTGTCCCAGTCTCGAATAGATTTGATGTCTTTTCCAATTTGGAAGAAAACGAGTGACTAGGAACACGTGAACAAAGTATTACCCCTGACATACGGGCTGTTGTCCCTGAAGCCGTGATATCGCCAAATAATGTCCCCACTTTAGTAAGTCTGAATCAGGGATTACTGGGCCCCTCATCTAAACTGATTACCTGGAACATAGCAGGCTTAAAAAGTAAATTAGATGACCCTGCTTGGAGAGATCTAATCGGCCTGGGTGATATCATTGGCTTGCAAGAAACATGGGACACAGAGGATACGCTGAGTATTGATGGGTATGTTAGCTTTTTTGCATCTGCTACCCCGACTAGTATGGGGAGGGCGAAGGGTGGGTTGGTCACATTAATTTCGGCAAGTATTCCCGGGTCATTGACTCAATTAGAAACAGGCTCGCCAAATTGTTTGGCAATCCAAATTTCGACGATCGAGGGATCTGATGTTAATTTTTACAACTCCTATGACAGAGTTGCCACGACTGATCACCTGGCCGCGTTAAACTGTTTTTTGGTTAATCACAAGGAGAACAACAAAAATAATAGCAAGAATTGTCTCACCGTAATAATGGGTGATTTTAATATCCATGGTTGTTCTCTTAAGTGCTCTTCCTCGGATCCCTTGGGTCCGACTGAGTTAGGGGATGCACACTTCGAACACACAGTGGCGGGAGATTTTCTCGAAACCATACTGGCAGACCACGGTCTGCTACTCCCTTTTATGGAAGATGATAATATACCCACTTTTAAAGGAAATGGGAAAAATTCAGTTATTGATTATATTTTTGTTAGTTCAGTTTTTGGGGTTAGTATCAACAGCTACATGGCGACTTGGACCCATTTCAGTGACCATAACCCCGTGATCCTTAGTATTTTGAACCTCTTTAAAAAACCTGTTAAATCCCAAGTTAGCGTGGATAAATCTGATATCCGTCCTACAGATCAGGATCGCAGAATCAGATGGAACAAAGTTATTCCAGGCGATTTTTACAATAATTTAAAAAGTAAAGTAGGACCTGAGCTAAATACGTGCCTGGACTTTGACGCAGGGAATGATGAGGTTCTGGTGGCATACTCTGTAATCTGCTCACAGATCCTTGCAGACCTGAGTTGCCCAGGTAAACACAAGGATAAGGCCGAGCTGGGGTGGTTTGACAAAAACTGCTCAAATGCAAATAGAAAGCTGAAGGCCGCCCTGAAATCCAAGCCAGTGAATAGGGTTATTGTTGCTGGGTTGAGGAAAGAATATAATAAAATCCTGGATATTAGGAAAAAGAAGATTAGGGAGGACGCGTGGGAAGAACTCTCTTGCGTGGATGTCCTCAGAAATAGCGCCAAGTTTTGGTCAGTGGTAAATAAATCCTTCTTTCGTGACACATGTAATGACCAATTAGATTGCGGTATTGGGAAACAATCATGGCACTCTCATTTTAAATCAGTCTATGAAATGGGCACCTGTGGGGAACCGAGTATTTCTTCCCCTATTGTGAACCCATATACTTTATTAGTCTCTAAGACAGAGGTGGCTGAGGCCATTGGGAAAATGACAAGCAACAAGGCTCCAGGTCCCGATGGTGTCCCAGCGGACCTCTTTAAATCTGATCTTGAGACCTGGTCCATAGTATTAACAAATGTTTTTAATAGGGTATGTATCGCAGGAATTCCGGACACTTGGTCCGAATCTGTGATCATACCTATTTTTAAGAAAGGTAACAGGGGGGATCCTAGCTGTTATCGGCCTATTTCCCTTATTGATTCAGCAGTGAAGGTTCTGGGGCGTGTGGTCCTGGGCAGACTAACAGACTGGTTAGAAGACACGGATACCCTCTCGTGCCTACAATATGGGTTCCGTAAGGGTCGCAGGACCATAGACCAAAGCCTGAACCTTCACCTTTTAATAGGTAAATATACCATTGCTAAAAAAGGGACGTTATATCTAGCATTCATGGACTTGTCCTCGGCGTTCGATCGAGTGAACCGTTCGAAACTATGGGGGCTACTCCTTAAATGTGGCATAGATGCAAATATTGTGTATTTCCTTGCGGATCTACATAGAGATCTCACTGCCACTGTCAGATATGATCGCCTTGGTAACTGCACGGATAAGATCGGAATCACTAATGGCGTTAGGCAAGGTTGTATTTTAGCCCCCCTGCTTTTTACACTTTATATTAATGATTTGGGCTCTGTATTAACTGAGTCATGCAAGGATATCCCTAGGGCGGGTAAATACCTCATCCCGGCATTATTATATGCAGATGATGCCGCCCTTTTAGCACGAACAGCAGTAGGGCTTCAAAATCTTTTAGATTCCTTTGCAAAATTTATGATTGCAGTTGATCTTGGCGTGAATTTTTCCAAATCCCATGTGATGATCGTGGGTACTAAACCAAAGAAATTAAAGACTATGTTTTGTGAAGGCCATGTTCTATCCCGGGTTACGAGATTCCCTTATTTGGGGGTCATCTTTGATGATAAGTCTACTTGGGCCCCACAACTAGCAGCTAAACGTAATGCTTTTGCCAGGGCAACACTCGCTGTCCTAGAGTTTGTACGTACATTGGGGGTGAAACCTATGCAAGCTATGTTGAACATCTATGTAGCTAAATGTACCTCGATTGCATTGTATGGCGCTGATTTGTGGGGAATTAAAAACGCTTTAGAATTACAGGTCGTAGAAGACAAATTTTTAAAATCTTTATTATCCCTCCCCTGTTCAACCTCGGGCTATATTGTTCACCAAGAATGTGGGATAGACCATCTAGCGGACCGTATAGCTATAGCCCCATTTTTTAAATGGATTTCAATTTGGCTAAACCCTGAACTAGAGTTGAACCATGCGATCATAAAAGATTGCCTATCGCTAGAGTATGGTAAAACTATTCCCTGGTTGAACTATATCAAGAACTTAGCCAGGGAATTGGGTCGGCCAGATATATTTGATTATCCAAGTAACATATTAAAGGGGGACCTAAAATGGGCTAAAGATATCCATAAACAGAGGGCAATGCTAATAAGGGAAGAAAAGGAGTTACTTAAACCCACTGTAAGGGCTCATCAGTTGATCGTTACATCTAATAGTCTAGAGCCCTACCTGGGTATTGTTAACAACATGAATCATCGTTTTTTATTGATTAGGTTCAGAATGAACAAGTTCCATCTTCTACTTACTGATTCTCCTGGGTGGACGAAGGAGAGAGATCTGGAGATCTGTTCCTGTGACAGATTTTCCATCAAAGACACTACGCACTTTATCTTCTTTTGTAGCCACCTGTCTTTAATTCGTAAAAAATTTATTATCCCCCTTATAAAAAATAAAGGATTCAGACAGGTCAAACCAGCACTTTTGTATCTTCAGATGTTGGGTTCTCCTTGGGAGATTTTTAACATAGCTAATTTCTTAGTACTCTCAATGAGGTTAAGGAAAAAAATCACGTGGTCGTAGTGTCATTAATTTCTGAATTGTGACTAATTTTTATTAAATTATCTTTTAACATGTATGTAATACTATTTTAAATGTTTTTATAATGTTTGTATTGTCTTATGTTCATTGTACTTTTATGGTTTTTGCTATGAACCGAATAAAGTAATTTTGACTGACTGACTGACTGTACCTCTGTTGGTTCTTTCTGCACTTCTCTTGTCCTTTCTGCACCCTTTGTGACTCTTTCAGTGCCTCTGTTGCTTCTTTCTGCACCTTCCTTCCTTCTTTCTGTACCCCTCCTGCCTCTTTCTGTACCTCTCTTGCCTCTTTGTGCACCTCTTCTACCTTTTTCTGTATCGCTTTTGCTTCTTTTTGCACCTCTGTTGGTTCTTTCTGCACTGCTCTTGGTTCTTTCTACACCTCTGTTGCTTCTTTCAGCAATTCTTTTGCCTCTTTCTGTACTTCTCTTCCTTCTTTCTGCACCCCTCCTGCCTCTTTCTGTACCTCTCATGTCTCGTTGTACACCTCTCCTACCTCTTTCTGCACTCCTGCCTCTTTCAGCACCGCACTTGCTTGTTTCTGTACTTCTCTTTCTTCTTTCTGCACCCCTCCTGCCTCTTTCTGTACCTCTCATGTCTCGTTGTACACCTCTCCTACCTCTTTCTGCACTCCTTCTGCTTCTTTCAGCACCGCACTTGCTTCTTTCTGCACTTCTCTTTCTTCTTTCTGCACCCCTTCTGCCTCTTTCTGTACCTCTCTGCCTCTTTGTGCACCTGTTCTACCTTTTTCTGTACCGCTCTTGCTTCTTTTTCACCTCGGTTGGTAATTTCTGCACTGCTCTTGCTTCTTTCTGCACCACACTTGCCTCTTTCTGCACTTCTCTTGCTTCTTTCTACACCTCTGTTGCTTCTTTCAGCAATTCTTTTGCCTCTTTCTGCACTTCTTTTACTTCTTTCAGCACCTCTGTTGCCTCTTTCTGCACCTCACTTGCTTCTTTCTGCACCCCTCTTGCCTCTTTCTGCACCTTCTTTCTGCACCTTTCCTGCCTCTTTCTGCACCTCTCTTGTCTCTTTCTGTACCTCTGTTGCTTCTTTCTGCACTTCTCTTGCCTCTTTCTACACCCTTCGAGCCTCTTTCAGCACCTCTGTTGCTTCTTTCTGCACTTGTCTTTCTTTCTTTCTGCGTCCCTCCTGCATCTTTATGTACCTCTCTTGCATCTTTCTGTACCTCTCTTACCTCTTTGTGCACCTGTCCTACCTCTTTCTGCACCCTCTTGCCTCTTTTTGAACCTCTGTTAGTTCTTTCTGCACTGCTTTTGCTTCTTTCTGCACCTCTTTTACAGATTTCTGTATACCTCTTGCCTCTTTCTGCACCCCTCGTTCCTATTTTTCCACCTCTCTTGCTTCTTTCTGCACTTCTCTTGCTTCTTTCTGCACTGCTCTTGCTTCTTACTGTACCTCTCTTGCACATTTCTGTATCTCTCTTACCTCTTTCTGCATCCCTGTTCCCTCTTTCTGTACCTTTCTTGCCTGTTTCTGCAACTCTCTTGCCTCTTTCTGCACCTCTGACTTAGAGGTAGTTTTAATCCCCCTGCCTTATTATGTATTTGGGCCTTACAGGGGAGGTCATACAAATCACAGGGGTACCCCAACCCATAGTGTACCCTAGTATATGTAGGTGTTTTCACTGTATTCTAAGTGTCTTTAAGCATAGCACTGGCTCTGGGCCTGGTTAGTCAGAATCAGTTACCACCAGTACCAGTCAGCAAAATGTTGGGGGCACAAGATGATTTTGCAACAAGGCCTCTTTCTGCACCTTTGTTGGTTCCTTCTGCATATCTCTTGTTTCTTTCTGCACCTTTCTTCCTCTTTCTGGACTTCTGTTGCCTGTTTCTGCATTTTTCTTGCATCTTTCTGCAACTTTCTTCCTCTTTCTGCATATGTCCTACCTCTTTAGGCATCGTTAGAAATTAGCATTTAAAAAATCTTAGAAATTCACTGAAAAAACCATAGGATTCAGGGACGTTATAGTTAGAAATTAGCATTTGAAAAACCTTTGAAATTCACTGAAAAAAAACATAGGTTTCAGGGACGTTATAGTTAGAAATTAGCATTTAAAAAACCTAAGAAATCCACTGAAAAAACCACAGGTGTCAGGGATGGTTTAATTAGTTGGATATTTCACTCTTACAAAACCAGAGAAATTCAGCCGTTATAGTTAGTTGAGCTAACTGTAACTCACGCCCCCGCAATCCACTGTTGATGATGTCACATAATACATCATTCATGACATGGTCAGTGACATCACTGATGACATCACTGATGAATATTTATATAGGTAATCCTATGTACTATCACCTATACTAGTCTAACCAATATAAACTATCCCTATCCTGTCCTAACCTAATTTAACTGCACTATCCTAAACTAATAGTAATCTAACCTAATTTATCCTACTCTGAACAAAAACACAACAGACACATTGAACATCTACCCACTCCCCCTTATGACACAATTGCACATGGGACTAACAACAAATACAGCTATACACAAACATTAAGAGCTAAATAAATATATATTTTTTGTGTTTTTTCAAATTTATTGTAATTTGTTTTTTAGAACACAGACTAAACATCAACCCCCCAACTACTTATCACAATACCCACCCATATCCTCAACTAACACCGAACACGAGTAATACGGATATAACACACTAAACCTAAACTAGCCTACAACTATACTAATTACTAAACTAATCTAAGCAAAGAGTCACTAATATTGTACTAACACAAAACTGGGGAGGGCACGGACACTAGCGAAGGCCCTATATCTGCTGGTAGATGTGGTCCACAGCCTGCTCCAGGTGACTGACCTTCTTCAGCACTGTAGCCAGCTGCAACTGCACTCCTGACAACTGAAATCACATGTTTACCATGTCCAGAAGTTGTTGTGTTGGAGGAATACCACCCGGCTGTGCTGCCACTGCTGGTGAGCCAGAGCAGGGTCCAGATAGTGGGCCAGATGAGAGCCCAGTTAGTGAGGCAGAGGAGGGCCCGGGTAGTGGGAAAGAGGAGGGTCCAGTTAGTGGGGCAGATGAGGGTCCTGCTAGTGGGGCGGAGGAGTTGTCTTCTTCATGATGTCACGTCCCTGAGCTGGCAACATCCAGCTCCCTGCTGTCTTGGCACTCGGGTGCGTTTACCCCATCTTACTGTATGCCTTTACCGCCTTCCGGATATGGCAAAATCTCTCCAGCCTGATCCGGAAACCCTACTGCTCCTCTGAGGTTATGTTGGCTGTTGTAGAGGAAGGACACATGAATCAGACAAATCTTAATTGTCACACTGGAGCATGCACACATGCATCTTTCACTATTAGCACCACAAGTAGCATGTGCTGCCTTCCACACTGACATCTACGTAACATATTATGTACAGACATCATGACAAGTATGTAATTCCCCTAGGATAATAATAGTCAATCATTCTGGTCATGACCGTATGGGTACAGGAAAGGCCAGTGACAGGCCTCTTTGCCATGTTGCCATTTGCATGTGAGGCCAGATATCGGTATATGCTGTAATGTTCACTTGGAATTGTACACATAGTCCATCAATGTGCCCCCTTGGAGTTGCTTAGATACATGGCAGAGGGTACAATCTAGGCCCAGCAGATGAGTGAGATGTGTGATGTGTAGCAAGTACATGTATTGTGAGCCAGCATTTCTTCATTGTCATGGCATATACACAGGCCACACGCATAGCAGCATAGATTTTGTCATTGCCAGCTTTTATGAACATTGATAGGCTGTTGTGATCAATCTCACATGCAACTGACCTGCTGTTAACGTATTTCTTGGGATAGATAAATGACCATGCCAATGCCACTATGCCATAGTACACCTAGTTAAAATACCAAAATGAACAAGTACTCCATTATATACCCAATAGTGTGTTACAACATTCATGTACGGATTGCAACCAACATACACATCAACACAGACTTTGTCCATGTGATGATTGTGTTCATGCATGCCATAGAGTGCATATCTGAATCTGTCTGGAGCTGTATCTGTCAGGTATTTAGCAACTGTTGTTTAATAAAGAGGAATCTAGGTGATGACATATATACGAATTGATCAATTCCCTCAATCCCTTTTTAAAATGTACTAAAACAGTCTCTGACAGCACAGTTACTTTTTGGATGTCATGAGCATGGCAAACAAGGGACACCAGACCACTACTACTTTAAGAAAAGAAAGAGGTTGCAACAACCTTTTACTCTATGACAGCCACCACCCAAAAGCTCTCCATGACAATCTCCCCTTTGGAAAGTTCTCATGCTTACGACGCAACTGCAGTTCGACCAGAGACTATGAAAGAGAAGAAACCACACTAAGCAAGAATTTAGGAGCTTGCAACTATCCCACTTTGATAATAAAAAGAACACTGAACAGGGCAAAAAACAACCATAGGGAGGCTCTGCTCGAGCCTTGGACTAAACAGGAGGAGGACACAATTACACTCATCACCACTTTTACACCCAACTCTAACTCAAGAAAATTGTATGCAAACATTGGCGCATTCTCAGATCTGGATCTCTGAACATTCCGACACCTTGGTTTGCATTTAAATGTATGAGCAATTTCTGAAACCAGCTGGTATATCCAAGACCACGTGAAAATCCAAACAGGAACTAAGGACTCTTTGGCATATTCCAACGGTCTCAGGACACTTTCCATGTGGGCAATGGGGGTCTGTAACTAACAGGACCCTCAAAGGAAATACATCTGGATAATACTCAAACCTGGACCCGAAAGATACATACATATAGCAATACAAAAAATTGCATTTATTTGATCAAATGCTCATGCCAACTTCGAAATATTGTCATGACTACCAGAACTGTAAAAATACTCTTTACCGAACATCTCAGCAATATTTGCTGCAAAAGAGGCGCTACAAAAATTAGTTCTCTTTTTGTAGATAAACATCATACTCTTGAGGATCTGAGGTGGACAGCCTTGGAGGCTAACAACCAGTGGAACAAAAAGATAAAGTTTCAGAAGGAACAACGTCGGATATTCCGTCTATCCAGAATATGGTGGATTAAATGAGGAAATTCCCTGGAATTAACGTGATTAGTGACCAATACGATTTCCACCCATCCATGTATGAACACCTTAATACTGGCAGGAGATAAGATACAATTCTATATATACACAAGCCAGAATATCATCGGAAATTGGGTGTCCCTTTGACCACAGGGAAGGTCGATCATTGTCACACCTTACACACTTTACCCTGTCTATCAACAGGGATGTAGGCTGCTACCATGATGATCAAATTAGACTTAATAATTTCTCTTGACAAATGTCCTAATTATAAGACATTATAATCTTAAAATACACATAATACATCTTCTACTTTGTCAAATTTGAGTTGCTTCATTATAATGTATTGACGTGGTACCTATAATCAACAGGTACAAATATATATCTAGCCCAACAAAACAACCCCTCTAAGATGGCCACCATCATTCTGATAAACTTCAGCAACCTAGCCAGTAAAAGAATCTGAACGGCAAGACACACCGACCGTAGAGCCAGTGTGTACCCTCTGACTACACACCGTATCGGGAACAACGAGTATTGTATAGACATCTTGTGTCCAGTCCCAGCCATTCAGAATAGAACTTCAAATTGAAACATGAGCACACAAATAAAAATACGAGCCATGCATGTGACCCGCTCGTCCGTACTGAAACCACTCCACAGATTTTAATTTGCTTAAATACTCCTAATTGCCACACTCTCGCCGGAATTGATGAACCAGCTGAGTACAATTCAGATACAGCGGAAGAACATTAGATGGGAGTGCCCTACTTTAAAACCGTACCTTCACTCAACACCTACAGGCTGGCAGAGGAGGGTAGGTTTAGGGCAAAGCTCCCGCGAGGATCATGTGAGTTTTCATCTAAACTGTGTTTGTACTTTATATACTTACTTTACAAAATATTTTATGCTGGGTCTGTATTCACTGGCACTATTTGGTTTGGTTTGTACCAGTCTTTCTGCAGCTGAGTTGCGGACCTCTGCCTCACCTAAGGGGAATTTCTTCCCAGAACCCTGGGTAAGTTCTTAAGAATACCCTCCACATGCTTGCAAAACATTTACATTTTATCATGTGATGTCCTCAGATAAATATGAATGCATATACTGTGATGGTGTACACCTAACCGATTATGATCCCGTGCACATAGCCTGCTATATAGGAATGACTGTGCATTACAACTGATGTGTGTTTCATTGTCTTTTCTTAAGAAATACGTGCTTCCCTATTGCGTATTATCATATAATGGAGCACAACATAAAAACGGACCATAAAAAAATGTTTCAGTATATATCTAGGTCTGAAGGTAATTCCCTCATGGACACTATTCCCTTTTTCTAATATTCTAGGTGGAATCAACCTCACTGCATCAAAGCAGGTGCCGTGTTTTTTATTTTAGTGGGCACCCAATGCTTAATGCTGGCGCCCGTAACCTTACCATAAAGGGTAGGTAATATTCTGGTGCTGAAGAAATGCCAATTGACCCTCCAGGCAACTATGGCATGAAACATGCTTAACCCACTATTTCTTTCACATGATAGCTATTAGGGTACTTTATTACCTCAAGATAGCACCGTTGTTTTTATCCTGTCAAGGGACCCTTACCTGATTAAAAAATCCCTGGGTTCCCCTAGACTCTTTTATATCACCCCGGTCACCACTCTTTCTCTGACCCCTCACACACACTCATCTCACAGCATTCACATATCAAAAGATCTCCGCTAAAGAGCCCTTGGCGAGGAGCACTCTATGATGAAGCATGACACCATACCAGGTGAGTGAGGGCACTATAATCCCACCACACAGATCCCCTTGATCTACGTGGTTGGACATGTCTGATTCCACTTTAAATAAGGTCTACTTTGTCCCCTCAGAGGAACTACACCTATTGTTGTTTTGAGACATGTGGATACCTGCAGCATTAGAGTTGTGTGTAAGGGCCTGTATCCTGACAATACAGTGCACAGGTGCTTGTGCTACTTCACACATTGAACTTATGTGTCACCAGCACCTACAAAGCTATTGATAACTCCGCAAGCTGCCAGCATCCAGCTCCCTGCTGCCCTGGAGTTTTGGAAGTTTTTGTGGGATATGTGTTGATGCCTGGCTTTGATGACCATTCAAATAGTTCAATTTGATTGGCCACAATCTGCATATTATGACAGTGCTTGAGTCTTCACAAGTACATACGTAAACTTGGCCAGCCTGCACACATCCGACTATAGCCATGCTTGGTTGTCTCCTTCACTCAGCTACTTACATGTGACTGGTGCACTGTAAATAAACAGTGTTCATTCAAGGCCCATAAAGGCTCATTAAGTAAGGAGGATGCAGATATGCAACCAACACATATGTATGACTGTTTCTGGTTGATACACACACCATGTCCTACCTGTGGCCTGTTGACATGCAAGTGCACACCAATGCATCAGATATGTGAGGTGGGCCACACAGTTCAGAGTCAGTAATGACCTGGCAGGCGGGGTGATACTACTCCCAGCACAGTGCATCACCAATGGATCTCCCCTGCACTGCATGCTCAGCTCTGCTCATTATGAACCCCATGTTTGGCCCCTCTGTCATAAGCATGGCCTATTTTACGATATTGAGAAGCACTGCAGTGCATCAAGCCTTTTTCCAGCTTGGCCTAGCATTACTTTATTAGAGCAGGGATGTGCTGTATATGCAAAACATATAGCACATTCCTGTCCTTTTCCCCTGGCGTGGCACACCATGGGCATTCCAAAGCAGGCACCCTTGTTCCATGGTGTAAGGGTGTCTGCGTTGTAGTAGTGAATTCTTTTGTGCAGGAAGAGTCACCTTCCTGCACAAGCGGTGTTTTCCTCTTTTCATGTGTGCTGAATGAGACCAAAGGCCGATCTCCAATAGAGTTTCCTATGTCTGGGTCTTTTTTGAGTACATTCCAGTATTTGGTTATTCTTTTTTGGATTTCATAGCTTTCTTTGCTATAGGTGAGTATTAGTCGTGGTTGATTGTCATTGGATTTTGTAATGCTCTTTTGGCTCTCTGAGTTGTCATCTGTGTCTGTGCTGTTCTCTTGGCTTCTACTTTGCTCTTTTTTGGTCAGTAGTGTATCCGCTCTTGTTTTTTGTCTTGCTTTCATTTCGCCTCGTTTTATGTCTGCATATATATATCCACGTTGTTTGAAGCGTTCTTTTGTTTCTTCAAATTTCTCTTCCATTTCCTGCTCCTCCGAGCAGTTTCTTTTCATCCGCAGAAGTTCACCATTAGGTATGCTTCTTTTCAGTGCCTGGGGATGGAAGCTTAGTCCATGGAGCAGACTATTTGTTGCTGTTTTTTTGCGATAAACTGTGGTATGCAGTTGATTGTCTTTGACGTATACCTTTGTATCTAGGAATTCGATTTCTTTCGGGCTTATGTTGTAAGTGAGTTTCAGACCAACATCATTCTCGTTGAGCTCCGCAAAGAAATCTTGGAATTGTTTTTCAGTTCCTCTCCATAGTACAAATAAATCGTCTATAAATCGTAGCCAAAGGGCTACATTTGACATGTGATGGTCGTTTTCCTCTCTCCAAGCTATGTTCCTCTCCCACCACCCCATCATGAGATTCGCATAGCTTGGAGAGAAAGAAACTCCCATTGCGGTACCGCAGCATTGGGCATACATTTTTTTGTTAAATAAGAATATATTGTTGTACAGGCACATGGTAATCATTTCAATCAACATCTTGGAGTGCTCTAATTCATTCATAGGCCTCTGTTTGAGAAAGTAATGGATCGCGTTCAGTCCCTTTTGATGATCAATTGAGGTGTATAGTGACACCACATCAATGGTTACCAGTAGGTAGGTTGGTTGCCATTCAGTATTCGCAGAAAATCCCCAGTGTCCTTTATATAGGAGCTCAAAGTTGTTACAAGGGGTGCTAGATAGTAGTCTACATAAGTTGATATGTTTTCGTACAGGCTTCCACAGCTCGAGATGATTGGACGACCTGGTGGTTTGTTGAGTGTTTTGTGCACCAAGGGTGAAATATCCCCTTTTTTATCGTTTAAACATTCACTATCAGCGGTTTTATTTGAACATTCACCATCACTGATTTATTCGTGGTAAATCACCATCACTTTTTCACGTTACCTTGAAAACACGACCAACCGTTAAGTTCAGTAATATTGTTCATTTAGCGAACATTGATACATGGTGATCTGTTTAGCGTCAACTTACCTGTATTAGGCGTAGTCCTTTTTTCTTTTGTTTGACAGGTTGATTCCTCATTTTACAACTTATTGATATGTACATATTACTTTGCCACTTAGATTCCCCTGATGAAGGGCCAGAGGGGCCCGAAATGCATTGGGACTGAGTTTAACCTACGAATTGGGATTTAACACTGTGATGTCAGCCTATGAATGCAATTTCCAGCACTTGATTACATGAACTGATCTTAACTTCCATGAATTAAAGCTTGAAATTGAAGATTGACCTCTATGTTTCGTTAACCTTAAACAAATATTCCATTCGCTCCCAGCGAAGTATTTACGGCGCGCCCAGAGGGACGTTGACTGTTGTCAGCCAACGCATGTGATTCCCGAACTTCTGCGGATGAAAAGAAACTGCTCGGAGGAGCAGGAAATGGAAGAGAAATTTGAAGAAACAAAAGAACGCTTCAAACAACGCGGATATAAATATGCAGACATAAAACGAGGCGAAATGAAAGCAAGACAAAAAACAAGAGCGGATACACTACTGACCAAAAAAGAGCAAAGTAGAAGCCAAGAGAACAGCACAGACACAGATGATAACTCAGAGAGCCAAAAGAGCATTACAAAATCCAATGACAATCAACCACGACTAATACTCACCTATAGCAAAGAAAGCTATGAAATCCAAAAAAGAATAACCAAATACTGGAATGTACTCAAAAAAGACCCAGACATAGGAAACTCTATTGGAGATCGGCCTTTGGTCTCATTCAGGAGAGCGCCTAACCTCACTGACCACTTGATCAGAAGCCATTTCGAAAACAAAAAACCGGAAACTTGGCTACAGATGAGATCTAAGGGGTTCACAAAATGTACATCCTGCAAGGCATGCAAAATTGGTAAAAATCTGAAAAACTTGACTGACCCAACGGGCAAAGCTTTTGAAATAAAGGAAACCATTACATGTGAATCTACACATGTAGTATACATTCTCCAATGCTATTGTGGAAAACAATATATAGGAAGTACGATCTGTCCCCTCAAGAAACGTATATTGGAACATATCCGAGCGATATAAAATATGGACAATGCATATGCAATCGCGAAACACATGACTATGCACAAGGACAAAACATGGCTAGATATTAAATACTCAGGATTAATAACAGTTCCAACAAATGAACGTGGAGGAAACCGAGTACAAAAACTACGCCGTTTAGAGTCCCGTATGATCATGAGGTTCAGAACAAAACATCCGCTGGGACTTAATGGGGATGAGGAGATGTATGTCCATCTCTGAAAAGTGAAGGAGAGAGAAGAAACAAAAAAGATCAAAAAGCCTAAATTGCACTCAGCTGCTTGAAACCAAAAGTGCTCTGTTGACGAATTTTTAAACCATGCTTGCAGTTAAATCTCTTGTACACATCTAGACTGTGTTGATGAAGTGGGAAATACTCACACAGCAGTTGCATGAACAACAATGATGCTCGCACATTCTCTGTCTGACTGGTGACATGAGTAATCGAAAGCAGAGGAAGGGGCACTCAGCCCATTCATATTTGAACACTTAGTTTTCATTCTCACCCCATGTGTGATCATTTAAAATATATTGGACAAATCACCAATATCGGCACTTCCACTACTACAAGTGGATTCAGCCTATAACAACATGGAGGTTGATCGATAAAAATTAGATTTAATCTACTCTGCTTTCTGATGCTCAAACTCGCCATTTAAGTAAGAGAATCACTAGCGCGATATACAATAAAGCTTTGTGAATAATGTGTAAAAACTACCCAACCCAGAATGCACTAGTAAGAGCCTAAGCGTTTTTAAGAGGAAATTGAAAAAGGACTAAAATAACACTCTACCGTGATCAGGAACTACGGTTCGAAACGCGTGGGAGACAGTCACAAACTGAATAAACAACTCTAAATCATCAAGAGGTGTGCCGTGTATTTCATCTTTGAGCAAGATTTTTTACGAGACCCTGTCCTGGTCTCGACGCGGGCACCAGCTGGCTAAGGTGCTCTCACTGTCAATTGGACACTTTGCTAAAGGATATATATATATATATATATATATATATATATATATATATATATATATATATATATATATATATATATATATATATATATATATATATATAATATATATACATCTATATTTATTTATTTTGATCTACAAAAACATGAAATTACCTTAACTACTTCAATACCCATACCCCCATAAAGTTTCAAAATTACCCTTGCTACCCCAGGAACCCATACCCCCCAAACCCTAAAATTACCCTGGGCACCCCCAAACCCACCCTGAACCCTAAAATTACCCCTAAAATCCCAAAACACTCCCTGAACCCTACAATTACCCCTTGCACCCCAAAACCACCCTGAAACCTAAAATTAACCCTTACACCCCAAAATCGAAACACAAGCTGAACCCTAAAAATAACCCTGGCACCCCAAAACCCAAACACACCCTAAACCCTAAAATTATCCCTTGCACCCCAAAACCCAAACCCTAAAATTAACCCTTGCACCCCAAAACCCAAACACGCCCTAAACCCTAAAATTAACCCTGGCACCCCAAAACCTATACCCATCCTGAACCCTAAAATTAACCCTGGCACCCCAAAACCCATACCCACCCTGAACCCTAAAATTACCCATGGCACCTTAAAAAACCAATACCCACCCTATATCTTAAAATGACCCTTGCTACCCCAACACCCATACCCATCCTAAAACTTTAAATTACACTTGGCACCCCAAAACCAAAATCCTGCCTGAACCCTAAAATAAACCTTTGCACCCCAAAACCTATACCCCAAAACCCCAAAACCCAAACCCACCCTAAACCCTATACTTACCTTATACTTACATGTAAAACACATATGCCTTTACCAATCATGCCTTTACAACAAAATTCATTGTTTAGGCATGTGTGGTAAAAGTATATGCATTGTAATGCCATGTGTTGTAATGGCATTGCAATGTAATGGTAGTTGCGTTGTAACAAACGTGTTGTAATGTCAACGCATTGTTACATCCGCGTTGTAAAGTTTGTCTATCTTTCACTTCCCTTTTGAAGTGGAAATGCACCTGACTGCTTTAAATTAGGCCTGGAAGTGGGTTTCAGAGCTTGGTGACTTGTATTGAGAAAGAAGAGTTGCCAATGAATTTCTTGTAGTAAGGTGGTAGGATGGTCCATATGGGAAGCCTGGAGAGCAGTGTCCTGTTTTGTTTGTATTGCTTGAATTAACTTGTAAGAATAGTAAGCCTTAAGAAACCTTGTATGTCTTTACATAAACTTAATCGACCAAAACAGTTGGGCGGTGTCAATTTCCAGATTTTCAAGCCTATCATGCAGCGTTCTCTCTTAAACAATCACCTCTATTACTCCAAGATGATAATGAGGGTTCATCATTACCGTATGGATTTCCATTGAAAACAATTTTCTTCAACCTTTCTCCTTCCAATAATTTTTATCCTTTACACAATGCCCGGGAAACTGATCTCCAACTGTCCCTCGCCATTCCTACCTGGAACAGTTTTTGGATTAAGATTAGGAAATCTTCCAGGGTTGCTAATACTACCCAAACTTTATTTTACATTTATAACAGACTTTTACTGACTCCTGTCTCATTACATAAAATAAACCCTACTCTCTCTCCCTCATGCTGATCCTGTAATGCATCCCCAGCAGATTTACAACACATGTTATATGCATGTCCCCATGTTCATAACTTCTGGAAACAAGTTTGGAGACAAATCAATATCACACACAAATCCCGTTCACTTTTGTTAATATATTTCTAGGTAGTGTATCTTCTGAATGGGAATCACACTCAAATAATTTTCATATTATCGACCTACTCCTTGCATTTGCTTTCCAACAGATTACCAGGGCATGGAAGAATGCCACCAATATTTCTTATCAAGCCTGGTGGTATGGGATTTGTTTTAACCACAGGCTAGATAGAACGTATGTCTACCCCATTTCCCTTGCAATGAAAGGAGAATACCTAAGGTCACCTATTACTCATTTTCTAGATATATCTGCAAATACAGCACAAATCCATAATCCCCGAATTTAAGAAGTACCTAAATCCCCATGATTTCCATATGTCAAAAATATTTCCTTTTTATTCATCTTTCTTTCATTATGCAATTCAGTAGATATTAATAATTATATAAGTGGTTATGTTAAAAAAGAATATTATATGAATGTAATTTCCTACCCTCTTCCTTTTCCCTCTTTTCTCTCCCACTCCCTTCCCATATTACCATAACAGATTATACAGTTAAGATTGTATTTCCTATTTCTGTATTTTATTGTGATTTGTTATATTATATCAATACACTTCCTTTTCAAACTAAAAGAATAGTAATCCTTTTCCTTGTGAGTATCTGTGGATAATGCAGAGTGCCTTGAGCATTGCTCATCTAGCTTGAGATAGCCAGAAGAGTTTTTGCGGGATCTGAGTCATGGGTCCTCTTGGATGGAGGTGGAAAAGGAGTCTTACAGCAGCAGTTATGATCAGTTCTATTTTGCAGATGATGAAACTTATGGCTCCGAGAAATAGGCCATTGACATAGTCAGATTTTGAGATTACAAATGTGAGGAAAGCTTTTTGGTATTTTTGGCATCCAAGTTATGGGAAGATGTGTCACTGTGTTCTCAATCATGATGTAGTAGCTACTCTTTGTAATCGTGTTGACCTATAGCATGAAGGAGAGCTCTGAATCAATGATTCTTCCTAGGTTTCTGACTTTCCTTGATGAAATTGTAGGACCTCAAGTTCCTTAAGCCATAAGGTGATAGGTCGGTGTTTTTCCCTGGGTCATGATCTCTGTGTTTGCGGTGTTGAGCATCAGGTGGTTACTCATAATCCATGCTCTGATGGTGTTAAGGCAGTCATCATGTTTCAAATCACATAGGGTCTTATGGACCATCTATTTTTAGATTGATTTGTCTGTTATATGCATTGTTGTAACAGATGAGGTTGAATGATCTAATAAGGTCCGGTAAGGCGGTTAGGTAGACGTGAATAACAGTAGAGATATGATGGACCCCTGTTGGATATCACAGTGTTGGTTGTGTATGGCTAATGTAAAAGGTGGTAGGTATACAATGCTTTGCCTGTCTTTGAAGTAACAGGCAATCTGCTTTAGAGCATTTTTGCTGTATCGGAGATGAAAGAGTCTTTGCTGTAGTGTGTGGTGGTGGACAGGGTCAAATGCAGCTAATACATCTAGAAGCAAGAAGGCAGCCACTCCATTCTTGTCTTCTGTAAGCTTTTGGTCATTGCAAAAGGAAATGAGGGCTGAAATTGTACCTCTAGCTAGTCTGATTTGGGACTGTTTGTCTGCCACCAAGTAATTGTACCTCCATAAGTTTTATAAGTTGAGTAAAACTGCTCTTTGAAATGCTTTACAGGCCATTAGATACCGATCTGTAGTTTTCTGGGTCATTGGGGTAGAGGTTTTTCATTTGGAGGAGTGAAATAATGTAGAAGATTTTCAATTCAGGTGGTAAAGAACCTAGCACAAAGGACGTTTTAATAAGTTTTAGCCACCTCCCCTGCACAGATTGTGTAAACAATATATTTTTGGATGTGCTGGGTCTGACGGCAGTCCTGATAAACTAATAATATTGTGGAAAACTTTTTCTAGAAGGGTACTGAAAGTGTTAAGTAGGTGATGGAGGATTGCTTTTGTCTGGCATCATGGTGGTTGAGTTATACGTCCGGGAAGTGTTAGCTGTGTTTTCCTTAAGACAATTTTCTATCTTTTTAATTACTGAAACCCATCTAATGGAGCTTTGGTTAAAGAAAGCTTGCAATTGTGATGTTTCTGTGTTATGACACGCTGAATTGTAGAATTCTGCTGGAATATTGAGGAGTTCATTAGAAAGGGAAATCAGCTTCAATTTAGTGTGTGATATAGTGTTATCTTTCTGTTGTTCTGATGGCTCTTCTGAAGGTTCCGCGAGAGGCGTTGTATAATTGTTTCTCTTGATTTTCTCCATTTGCATTGTAGTATATTGATTGTTTTTCTTTTTTAAATGTTGTCATTATTCCATGTATTATTCCATGTAGTTTTTTTGTGTGGCTAAACCCAGATGTGCTCTTGATAAGTCTCTGGTTGCTTAATGCAGTGAAGTTCCAAATGCAAAAGGTGTGTATTTCTTGAATTGGAACATTTATTGGGGCTCATTTAAGATTGGTGATGCTTTTTTTTGAGGCGTAGTTTTTTTCCATTGTCTGTATGTATGTTTATTGTTGGTGCTTGTTGCTGTCTTTGAAGTGTTGTTATTAGCAGCTATGTTGTTAATGGAGGCAATTATGTTGTGATCTCTCCTGGTTACAGGGTAGTTGTCATTCACTGTGGCTTATCCCACTGGGCAAATATGACATCAAGAGTATGCTTGGCGGGCTGAGCTATAATAGGATCAATTTGTAAAATATTGAAGGCTTCAAGGTTGTCTGTGATGGCTGTGGTATCAGTTATCTTCTTCTTGTCAAACAGATGTTGAAGTCTTGTAGGATGTAATAGTTGGAGTGGCACAGAGGAGCCTTGCTCACAGTAAGTAGTAAGACCTTCTCTAATTTGTAATCAGTCACTGTAGCAATACACATATTCTAGCTAATGATGCTTGACTAACATGAAAATTAGGCGTTGCATCACAACTTTCTCAGCCAGATCCTCCCACTCCTAAACCAACCTAAACTTGGCCCTGATGACTTCACTTACTACCAAATATCACTCACATACCATTCATTGGCAAGATCATTGAAAAAGCAGTCTCTGTTCAACCTCAAGTTCACATTAATGTAAGTCATCTCCTGCATGGCTACCAGGCTGCATTCAGATCATTATGCAGTATTCAGGCCGCTATCTCAGACATCACAGATGATGCCCTCCTGAAGCCAGATGAAGATGACCTCTACCTCCTCATATTGCTTTACATCTTAACTGTCTTTGACACTGTTGTCCGTCTTACCCTCCTATGCACGCCGGAGTCTCAAATGGGATTCACCAGCATTTCTTTCATTGGGTCCCCTACCTTTCCAACTAGTTCCAATTTGTTCACATGGACACACACAGGTCTCAACAGAACCTTGTCACCTGAGGATTCCCACATCGGTTCCATAATGTTGTCATATAAAATGATGCTGATGCTCCAGACTTTACTTGCCGTCTTATGGTAAAAGAAAAAACTAAAACAGATTTAAAAACACCTTAAAAACTTGCAGATTTTTAAACAAACAAATTCATTCTTTGTGAACAGGAGAAACTCACGAGCAGTAGCTACAGTTTTGATATTATTCTGTATAAACAGGGATGTAACAGACATAAGCGATGAGGTAGTAGGGCTGGGTATACAAACAGAACATGATCATTATTTTGGTGCACAGATTACAGTATCTCCCTGCGCTTGGAGGGGGGGGTGGAGGACCAACTTGTCATTTAAAGGTAAAAGGTTCATGCAGAATAAAATCAACAAATGTCGAACCCCATGATCTAGATTTCAGGATAAATATTTCTGGGAAGCTCTTGGGTTACAGGAGTTATCTATTGTCATCACTCTTTACTTCATATTGTCTTCAATCTTTCCATCAGTCAGCAATGCTTGAGATCTCTTTGATAACTGATAGTGCAGCTAGTGCTTTTTATAAAAACTTTGAGTTCCATGGGTGAAAGAGAGAGCACTAGGTCCACTTGTGTGCAAATGACAATTACAATAATCAAATTATTTAAAAAAAATAAAAAATTGTATAAGTTAAAATATAATTAAAGTCAAACACTACTCACCCATGCTCACAATAAACCCAATAACCCCCAAAACATTCAATCGAAAACAAGTGTATGATTATATAACAAGAATTTGACATTCATTTATATGTACATATTTCCAAATATAGCTTAATAATATAATGCATAAAACATTATACACAGAACATTATAAACAGAAATGTTTTATTATTCTCTACTTTAAATATCATTACTATTCACAAACATTAAACAACATATACTTATCCTCTTTATTCTGTCTGCCAATATGTTTGCTCTGGTGATATTTTGACTACTGTATTATGATACAGCAGTATTTTACACATGCATTATATCCTATGGCATTTGTAACACAGCCATCAGGATATCCATCACGTTTGTGTTGGAGTATCTCATTCACTCGGATCTAAATCAGGCCCTAATTCCTTCTAGGGCAGTTCACTCTTAAGTCTTCATAATTTTTTCCCACAAAACTAATTCAAGCCAAATTTGCATCCTTTTTCCCCACATGTTTGGATTCTAAAGGTACACAGTGTTTATAGATTCTCTTGTAGGGAGCTGAGAAAATATCAGAAACGCATCAAAATTCTAGCTATTTTATCAGCAAATCACCAGCAACATGGCCTCCAAATGCAATGAGGAGATATCAAGATTTTTCTTTTGGATTTCATTCTTTGTGTTGATGTGGTAGTTAGTGAACTGCCCTAGAAGGAATTAGGGCCTGATTTAGATCCGAGTGAATGAGATACTCCAACACAAACGTGATGGATATCCTGATGGCTGTGTTACAAATGCCATAGGATATAATGCATGTGTAATACAGTGGACCGGATATCCATCAGCTTTACGACATAGTCCCGTCCACCGAGATCTAAATGAGGTCCTAATTGTTTTTGGTTGTTGTTTTATTTAAAATGGTGTTCTGACAATGTATTATGATACAGCAGTTTTTTTAAGTCAATATTCAGGTGCTATCCATTGTTAGAACACCATTTTAAATGAAACAACAACCAAAAACAATTAGGACCTCATTTAGATCTCGGTGGATGGGACTATGTCGTAAAGCTGATGGATATCCGGTCCGCTGTATTACACATGCATTATATCCTATGGCATTTGTAACACAGCCATCAGGATATCCATCACGTTTGTGTTGGAGTATCTCATTCACTCGGATCTAAATCAGGCCCTAATTCCTTCTAGGGCAGTTCACGCTTAAGTCTTCATAATTTTTTCCCACAAAACTAATTCAAGCCAAATTTGCATCCTTTTTCCCCACATGTTTGGATTCTAAATGTACACAGTGTTTATAGATTCTCTTGTAGGGAGCTGAGAAAATAGCAGAAACGCATCAAAATTCGAGCTATTTTATCAGAAAATCAAAATCACCAGCAACATGGCCTCCAAATGCAATGAGGAGATATCAAGATTTTTCTTTTGGATTTCATTCTTTGTGTTGATGTGGTAGTTTAGGAATTTGAATGCAGAATCAGCCAGCACCTATGGAAACCCGCAAACCGCAGACATTTATGAAATGGAAATACCCTGGGAATACCCGGCTAGCCTGGCTTGCATGAATCCCGTTATTTTTTTACCCAGAGTACCCTGCAAATCTCAAATTTTGGGGACAGTGACAGATTCTACTCAAGTTTCCATACAATAAAAGTTCTCTGGAAACTGACAAAAGTCGTACTATTGAATGTTCCCACATTTCTAATAAAAAGAGTACCCCACTTGTGTGGGTGGGCCTATTTCCTGTGACAGGAACCCGCTTAAAGTGCATTTGAAGTCAATGTAGTGTCAACGTGGATTTCACTTAGTAACAGTTTTTGTATATTTCCATGTGTGTGTTAAGTCCACCTACACACGGGGGGCACGTTTATATCAGGAAAGTCTTGGAATGGAGGCTGGTAAGACTTTGGCAATTGGCTGTAAAAGTCTAAGATTTCTGTCACTTACATATGTGAAAAACACTGTTTTTGACCCATTACACACCACCCTAAGCTCCAATGGGTTTCTGTGTTTCAGAAATGCTCAAGATTGGTAGGGTTCCATGGGTACAGTCTGACCTTGGACATTTTGTTGTCGCTCATCCAGACAACTCACACCACCCTGGATTCCCCTGGGTCTCTAGATTTCAGAAATGCTCAGGTTTGGATGGGTTTCCAGTGTGCCAGCTGACCCAGAGCCCAAATACTGAAGCCATTCATCATGGCAAACAAGAGGACATTGGCATTTATTTGGGAGTAATTTTGAAAACATGGGCTAGAAGAGGGGAGTAAACCTCTCTGCCATCATTTGGGGGCAGAAATATTCTCTGGTGCCTAGAAGTGGGGCCCAATGTAACATGGTCCAGCACTCACTTAATTCCTTGTCTCATATTTTCCATAGTAGTTTGGTGGGCAGATTGAGGTGTGAACCACCTGTTTACCCAGCCCAAGAGAGGGGGGGTCAAAAAGACCACCAGAACTCCCAGGGAAAAAAATGGAAAACAGAATAGGGTGTGGATCTTGTCTAGCCTGGCATTGAATGTATTTCAGGCCCTTAGGGGAAGATTGATGTTTCCCCTACTTTCTTCCCACCTCAGGGGCCAAAAAGTCCACTAGAAGCCAGGAATGCATGTCTGGTGGGTGGCACCAGCTCACTCAGGTTACATCCTTTGGGTACATGATACATTTTCTGCCATCCAGGGATGGCAGAATTGGGGGTTTACCCTCTCCCTGCTGACTCCCCCTATCAAAACGACACCAAAGGTATTGCTAATTTCCTCTCGCTTACCATGGGGATTTCTACAGTATTTGGGCTGAGGTACCAGGGAGCAAAAAAACTGGTGGGGCTCCAGGGATGGTGGTGTGACAAGATGTCATGACGGACAGGCCCTAATTCCATGTAAAAAAAAAAAAATCCTCGGCCTAAATTATACATCAGTTGCACCACCTCTTTTTGTTCTGTGGTGCACCCTTAGTTAGGTGTACCTGACATGGAACAGAACAGTGCGCTCCATTACAAAAATGTGAACATCTCGTTCTGTGCATAAATACATTAAAGATGTTAAATCATTTGAAGTTTACCCGATTTCAAATTTTCGTAGTTTAAAATTCAACAATAGAAGGACATGTGTATTTTAGAACTCATTACTAATAAATTACAAGTTAGCATTTGTAGAAAATTAGAAAATTCAGTGGGCTGTACAATGAGAAGCATATGTGTTTAAATAGATAGATGTAAATATAGATATGTCTATCTATATCTACTAATATAAATATATCCATATATCTAGCTATAGCTCTATAGATATACCAATATAAATATATCTATTGTACAGACAGTAATAGCATCTGTGTAGTTATGTTCAGGTATGAATTTCTATTGAAAAGCCTTTACATAACATGGTACACCTATCACTGCTTTGGAAATAATGAAAATAAATTCGAGCATAAGGAGGGGGGATGAGCATACCTTAACTTCCCACGGCCATGTTTGAGGGCATAGAAAACCTTGTTAACATTATTATTTCATGTGGCTTTTGGTTCAGGATTCATGGATTCTGGAGAGGATTTGTGAATCTTGGATTCTCCCTGGACATTGCAGATCATCCAGTGGGGTCTCAGGATATGAAAATGACACCTATAATTGAGGGCTGGTATGTGAACAGGGATTGGGTGCACAAAACAGCTTGGTGCATGGAGTGTCCCTGTAGCCAACCCCTGCTGCACAAGGCCAAAGAGCATGCAGGTGATTGCGTTTGGAGCCTGCAGCCACCCTCCCTTTCGCACTGCTGAAGGCTGTCCACGGCTGAGGTGGGGCATGACCGGGCATGAGACACGAGTGGTGGCTTGGTACATGACCCAACAAAGTCCTGCTGCCTGCCTCTGCTGCAAGCATTAGGCATGCACACAGGTTGGGAGCAATAATTGAGTCCAGGGCCATTAGCCAACATGGACTGCTTGGGGCCGAATGTTGTGCACAATGGGCATGTGCAAAGGTTGGGCATGTGCAAGGAGATAGGGGGACATCTCCCCCAATCTGAGTTTGGACAACTCAATTCTCTGCGAAGTGAAGTTGACAAATAGGTATGCATTATAGCATCAAAAAAGCCAAACATTCAAGTAAAAATCATAGTTAAATTGAAGTTATGTTTTAAATTCACTCTTAATATATCTTGAAAATTCACATGAAAAACATCAAAGTACAGTTAAAGTACAGTGATGCTTTTGAAGTAAAAATTAAACGCCCTGAAATTCCTCAATTGTATTTAATCCTGCAGTCCATAATTCGCAAGCCAAATGAAGTTCCTATGACCTCACACAATTTATTCCAGTAAGTAAGAACACCCGAGAGCACAGCATCTAAAATATCAATACAGCAAACCAAAGAAGTAATTGAAAATGTTAATAACATTAATGCATTTTTTTAAACATTTGGACTTTTGGAATAGTGTTTGGATATCATCAAACCACTGAATCACAGAGTCCTAAAATGTGTCTTGTGCAAAATGTGCCCTGGTTATAAAATGTCTCCTTATAGTGTGTCTGTGAATGCCATAGCCTTTGTCATATAACAGAGTACACTAAGGTCATGTGTACATCAAGAGAGCCGCATTGCTAACCCTAAATAAGGGCATCAAATCTCCGAGGGTACATCTTCTTTTGTCATTGCTGGGGGCTTATTATTTTCCATATTAGATATGTCTGATAATAAGCCCATATAAATGCATTGGTTTAAGATTTAGGCTCATTTAAAAATAAATGATAGACAATGCCAGGGAAAGCTTAAATATATAAACTAGAGCAGAAAAATCATTACACTTGTGTGTCTCCAACCAATCATTACTAATGGTTTATTATTTCTGCAAACCAGTCCTTGTTTACTTGTTTTCTGTAATGCTAAGTAAAGACCATGAAACCATTTTTCATTAAAGAGAATACTTTTGTGTTCGTGAACACTGTTTGAAAATATATATCCTAAATTCGCTCTTGATAATGTCCATTATTTCCAAAATGCATATGTAATTAGATACCATAGAGACCATTTTGCGGGCAAATATTTCAGGATTTGATTTCTGCCCGTTGGATAAATTTATTTAACCCTAGTTTTTTCCTTCAATGTATATTTGGACAAAATTAATGTACCTTAGGATTCTGTATTATGACAATTATGAAATGTAAGAATATAACCCACAAAAAAAGGATTGTTGAAGGGATTTATGTTCTGATACACCCCCAAAAGCCTCAAAATGTGCTTTTAATGTTAGCTACAAAGATTTAATCCCCCAGTGAACTGCTCATGGTCTCACATGTCATGGCACATGACGTTACCAATAGCATCAGAGATGTGTATTTCTTAAAACGTGGATACCGCTTTTAGCATCTTTTCTGCGAGTGTTTCCCTGCACGGAAAATTATACTACACCTGGGGCATTGTCTCTCACGATCCTATCAGCAGGCACATGTGCAAGGGCATAGCGCAGGCCTCTGTGGTGCATAGGCGCCTCTGTACTTCGGGGCCTCAAAATCACTCTAATGCTTTCATCTGCGAGATATGTGTATTTCAGGGGGTCTCTCATCAAATTCTACAGGGGACACCCCAGTATTTTACGTAAAGCCCTGCACCTGTGGGCCAGTGGTAGATCTGAAGACCAGGTGGAATAGATGTGGAGTGCATGTGTGATGCACGGTCACCATGTTGCCTTATGTGAATGCATCGCGTGCCCCTGGTTAAGCTGTTGTACGAGGGCTATGAGGTAGGAATCTTGGACTGAATATATTTTTATGTAACAAAGTGGGGATTCACATACAAGACGTTTCACTTTCAACAAAGTCAGTGGCAACACAGAAGGTAATTTTTGTATGACATTGCTGTCAGCTATATTGCAAGTTGAATTGACTCCGTAGGGGCTTCGCCTTTGTCTTTGCGCCACCCTTTCCGTGGTGTAGCAAGGGTGCCATGGGCCCAGTGCAGGCAATGAAAATGGACTCTAACTGTTGGTTGGGTAGTAAAATATAAGATTAATCAGGGGTTCATTGGCACCTCAGGCCTCTGCGCCCTGGTGCCACTGCACGCACTGCGCCACTGGTAGCTACGCTCCTGTACCCTTTCTTCCCTTTCCATCTGGCTGAGTGGACTTCTTTCTTCTCAAGTACCTTTTCTCCGAACTAAAACTGGTTCCCTCACCTTGGGTGCCTGTGCATCCTGGGTCTTTCTGAATCGGTAATCTGATCTGTTGGCTTTAGGGAGGTTTGAATGTACATATTTGAAGCTATTGTGTGCATGTCCTTATGTTATTCTTTATTTCCATTTAGCGTTCAATCCTCTTCCCTACCACCCATTCTTCCACCAAGATCTGCCATGGAGACAGAATATTAATAGCAAAAGAATGGTAGTTACAAACGGTAATACTTCTGTAAAAGAAATCGCATTAGCACTGTTAAATAAGTTGTCACAGCTAAATTTGTGCTGGTGGCTGCAGGTGCTAGGAGGAGGAAGTGAAGAAAAAGGTACGAGGTGAAATTAGTACTAATCAGGGTTAATTTTTGGAAAACATGGTATTCAAGAGGATTCAAGTGGGCTCCCAGGAAAAACCTCTGGTCCCTTAACTACACTAATAATATCAAGCAGCAATGTTATTATAATCCCAGACTTTTAAAGTGCGATTTATCACCTCTAAGGGTATCCAGGCACTGGGGGCCATCAGGGAAATTCAGTGAGCTATTTTCCAGAGTCAATTGATGCTGAGCTGCGATGACAGCGTTTACAACACAGTCATTGCCTCGCAGTTCATTTACAATGCGGTCGTTATAACAACCGCATTGTTAGAACGCAATGCCGTTACAGCGAAAGTCATTACATCGACTTGCAGTAGAGGGCGCTCTAACATAAGGAATAGTATAATTTACTACTCCAACATTTTCCCTACTGTTGCGTAGGCTGGAGTTGGAATAGCAAATTATACTATTCCTAATGTTAGAGCGCCATCTACTGCAAGTCAATGTAATGACTTGCGTTGTAATGGCATCGCGTTCTAACAACACGGTCGTTGTAACGATCGCAATGTAAAAGAACGTGATGTCATAGCATGCGTTGTAGCATGCTATATTTGTTGAACTGAGCTGCTGCAAACCGTGAGCCCCACGCTCTGTAGTCATCCGCTCTGGTCGCTGCACGACACCTCTCCCTTACCATTCACAAACTGCTTTTTGTAGTATGTTTTGTAGTAATAAAGCAGTGCTACAAATGCACTACACAATAATATTCACAAACATACGTGCAGCAGTTCTGCCTCAGCCTCTCCAATCCTGTTTCTCTGTGCAGACAACTCCTCCCGGAATGCAGAGTCTCCCCCCATGTCAGATATGGGGAGACCGGAAGGAGTGGCTAGAAAAGGGTTAATACCTACTCCCCTGGCACATAGGGCAAAATGAAATATGGCTCCACCAAGTAATTTGCACAAATGAAATATATACAAATGTGAAATCACTGTTAACTTAGTGATCCAATTTATAAGCACACATAGGGGTCGATTCCGATCCGGGTCGGACAGCTCTCCGAGAGCTGTTGGTAGCCTTACCTTGTGACCGACTAGTAACCAGAGCCAGTCTGTCCGGGCGAGGAAGTGCGATGAGCATATCTGACACAAATCCGACCGACACGTAGGCTGTGATTCAAGCTTCATTCTCCGTCCGAGCCTCCGAACGCCGAACCGAATCGCCCGGAAGCAGTATCCACAGCAGTTTCCAGCTGGACAAGTACGATGCGCAAATCATACGCGCGGATGGGTCGCCACATACAGCACATCACAGTATCCGGAAAAGAAGCATATCAGGTAGGATTCGCACCAGAACACAATCCACGGCTACGAGACAGACCAGGTAGCAACGGGTACGAGACGGAGCAACAAGCAGCGTGTACGAGATGAACACATCATGAATCCCATCGCGCAGGTCATACCAGTACTGTACATCTATGACCGGATCAGGGACAGACGCGGACGGCGCAGACGGTAAGTCAGACACCCACCACACAAACGACACGTACCCGCAAAATGTCACACACATCCAGGGGATCCATATCCTGGCCACTAGCAACAGGCCACCATAGGGGTTGCATGCCCAGCACCACTACTCATAGGGGACCTGTTGCCCATCACTCCTGCCACCCCTACCCATAGGGCTTATGTTGCCCATCACTACTGCCACCCCCACCCATAGGGCTCATGTTGCACATCACTACTGCCACTCCCACCCATAGGGCTTATGTTGCCTATCACTCCTGCCACCCCCACCCATAGGGGACCTGTTGCCCAGCACTACTGCCACCCCCACCCATAGGGCTTATGTTGCCCATCACTCCTGCCACCCCCACCCATAGGGCTTATGTTGCCCATCACTCCTGTCGCCCCCACCCATAGCGGACCTGTTGCCCAGCACTACTGCCACCCCCACCCATAGGGCTTATGTTGCCCATCACTACTGCCACCCCCACCCATAGGGATAATGTTGACCATCACTACTGCCACCCCCACTCATAGGGCTTATGTTGCCCAGCACTACTGCCACCCCCACCCATAGGGCTAATGTTGCCCATCACTACTGCCACTCCCACTCATAGGGCTTATGTTGCCCAGCACTACTGCCACCCCCACCCATAGGGGACCTGTTGCCCATCACCACTGCAATCCCCACCCATAGGGGACCTGTTGCCCATCACCACTGCCACCCCCACTCATAGGGAACCTGTCGCCCATCACTCCTGCCACCCCCACCCATAGGGGACCTGTTTCCCAGCACTACTGCCACCCCCACCCATAGGGGACCTGTTGCCCATCACTACTGCCACCCCCACCCATAGGGCTTATGTTGCCCATCACTACTGCCGCCCCCACCCATAGGGGACCTGTTGCCCATCACCACTGCCACGCCCACTGATAGGGCTGATGTTGCCCAGCACTACTGCCACCCCCACCCATAGGGGACCTGTCGCCCATCACTACTGCCACCCTCACTCATAGGGCTTATGTTGCCCAGCACTACTGCCACCCCCACTCATAGGGCTTATGTTGCCCATCACTACTGCCACCCCCACCCATAGGGGACCTGTCGCCCATCACCACTGCCACCCCCACTCATAGGGCTTATGTTGCCCATCACTACTGCCACCCCCACCCATAGGGCTTATGTTGCCCATCACTACTGCCACCTCCACTCATAGGGCTTATGTTGGCCATCACCCCTGCCACCCCCACCCATAGGATGGGTGATGCGCCACACATCCATCGTACACCAACATTAGGTATGTCAGCAAAATACATCCCCCCTAACATCATGACAACAGTGTTTAGTCTGTGACAAATGCCCACAACAGTGATTATGACTTCGAACATACAATGTAACTACCATCACATGTGTGACCAAAAACTGAGTGTGGCCTACACAAGGCAAGCATCACTATAGCACTGTTTCAATGTAAAACCAACACCCCCTCACTGTATAGAACAAAAGTTAAATGTGTGTTTCCAAACTGCAGCAAATGTTGAGCATTGTGGTGATGGGGTCTAAAACGCCCCTCATCACAGTGACCAAAAGGTAAGTTTCATCATGGTCAAAGCTGCAAATGCATGTATGATTCCTGGTCCCAACACATGAAACACTTTTGTGGCAAAGTAGTGGTTGTGTCCCATACCCACATAGATGTGGTGAGGCTAACAGTGCTGTGAAACCCTAACATACTCTCGGCCATGTGCAGAGAAGCAACATCCATGGGGGCTGACATTGCATACAGTGTACAATGACACGAAAGCAGAAGTGACCATCACAATGCATACACACATCTCGAAAATAGACACACAAATCAAAACATCCTGTGTAGACTGTAGGGGCCCGATTCACAGAACTAACTTAAGACAAAATCCTAAACTTACTACCATTTTGGTATTCACAGAAGGCACTTACTCATTTTGGTATTCACAGAAGGCACTTACTCATTTCGGTATTCACAGAAATTAGGAGTCCTAACTTTAGGACTCCTAAATGCCTTCTGTGAATACCGAAAGTTTTAAAATTAGGATTTTTCTCAGTTTAGTAGTAGTATAGTTAGGACTCCTAACTTTAGGACTCCTAAATGCCTTCTGTGAATACCGAAAGTCTTAAAATTAGGATTTTTCTCAATTTAGTAGTAGTAAAGTTAGGACTCCTAACTTTAGGACTCCTAAATACCTTCTGTGAATACCGAAAGCCTTAAAATTAGGATTGTTCTCAGTTTAGTAGTAGTATAGTTAGGACTCCTAACTTTAGGACTCCTAAACTGAGAAAAATCCTAACTTTAAGACTTTCGGTATTCACAGAAGGCATTTAGGAGTCCTAAAGTTAGGACTCCTAACTTCTGTGAATACCGAAATGAGTAAGTGCCTTCTGTGAATACCAAAATGAGTAAGTGCCTTCTGTGAATACCAAAATGGTAGTAAGTTTAGGATTTTGTCTTAAGTTAGTTCTGTGAATCGGGCCCTAGGTGTCAGGTCACAAACTCCCATTCCATGGCAGCAATGGGATCTAACAACCAGGATGAACGTGCA
Organism: Triturus cristatus; assembly: GCF_964204655.1. Taxonomy (NCBI): domain Eukaryota; kingdom Metazoa; phylum Chordata; class Amphibia; order Caudata; family Salamandridae; genus Triturus; species Triturus cristatus. The sequence goes on from NC_140580.1 coordinate 691,877,456, forward strand.
GAATGATGTGATATGACTCACAGGGACAGCAGGGAAAATCACAAAATCAACATCCAGACAATGGCCCACAACAGCAATACCATTGCACTGGTGTAGATGCACAAACACAAATAGGCAACCTCACACTGCACATATGACACAACATGTGTGTGTGAGTCTCAGTATCCCCAGGCAACTATACAACACATGAGGGGGCTGAACCACAGTGAGACAGATGTGGACACAGTGCCATACAAAAGTAACCCATCATTGGACCCCCCTTAGTGGGCAATTAGGCATTGTGAGATGAGAGGGAGCACAACAGACACATGTGACACAAGCTGGAATGAACAGCAACTAACACAGCAAGAGACTGACACAACAGCACTACCCCCATGGACCATACAGTGGGGTGACACAAGCATGCATGACATGTCCACTGTGATGACAAAGGTAGATGTTGTACAAACTGTGAAACCCAGACATGTGTCCTGTGCCACAAACGTACATCACACCTACACAAACACAAATCACTCAGCATGGCCCGTCATTCATGGACAAACTGGAGCTATGGGCCAACCATGCAAACATTTACATCAGTCCACCTTCAACACCACACACCCTGAACCGCACCAATGTGCATCTGTCAAGCCCACATGGACATGTGACATTGCACATGCACCCATGACAAACACAGTAATGTTGGGAGGAACTAAGATGCACAGACTCATTACACAAGGAGAGTCTACAACCCTGGTGAATGACAGACATACTGCACAGTATATGGTACATGACCATGACGTCAAAGCTCCCGTAACCTTCGGAATACCTGCCACAGTCCCAGGACAATGCAGAAGCCAAGGAGAACCACAAGGCACACATGCTGACACCTGCCAACATTGCAGCCCTGAACCGGACAAGTGGGAGCAGTCACACGCACATACACATGTCTCAATCACTGAAAGGTACCACCTAGGGACAACTACATGAACACATCATCACCACTCAGAACTGACAAATCCCAATGATGAAACACCAATTAACAGTAGTGTGTCATGCACCCACACATCTGGTAGCCCATGGCAAAGATGTGGGATGAACACAGTACAACTCAGCAAGCATCAACATCAGGAACATATCAAGGAAACACTGTCTGTGTATGAAAAGGGATGTGGACACACACACACATGCTCACACAACACACACCATGGGCCCAGGCAATGTCACGGAACAACACACTTACTTGAGGGGACTCAACTCCTGTGGAAGCTCAGCTGTGCCAAACATAGTCCCAGCAGGTTTCAGTCATGTCAGCAGAACACTTGGTCAGTCAGCCATCAGTTACCACACAATGAAGGCTCTGGTCACAACAGCCTGGGTACGGGAGTGTCCCTTAAGTCATCTGCACATACTCAATACATATGTCCAGCAAGTTGCACAGAGGACCCAGTTGCTCCTGCACCAATGATGCCCCCACAACTACATGTCCACTGGAGATGCGCCCACAGTCAGGGAAATAGACAAATTGGACAATGGGAAGCACATCATATGTGCATGTGTGCAAGCCACAGATGTGACCATGCAAATGAAATGTTCACAAATTCTTAATCATGACACACCCTGTTAGCTGCAAAGGATGACATAGCTACCAACCAGAATAGGATACATATCTCATGGACTACATGGAGTACCTCACATCAACACCTCAGTATTCAACATTGGAAATCCAGCATTACAACTACAAGGTCATGCTAAACATCATCAACATAATGTACAGCTAAATCAAATTCACAAGGATAAAGAAACAAGCTTTATTCAGCAATTTTTAAATGCAAAGTCCTTTCCAAACAAAGGCCAATGGCCAGGCCATATCCAAACGTCAACAATGTGATTTGAGTGACAACTGTCACACGTTGCATGCCTGCACTGGTAAGGACAGGGGACATCCCCTCGGAGGGGCATATATGGGGGCAGGCCAGGCACCGCAGGGACAGGATCAGGGCTCAGCAGAAGGAGGCAGTGAAGGTGTGGTGGATGCATGAGAGTCACTGGCAACTGCAGTGGAACTGACTGAAGTAGTGGGTGCAGTCACAACTGTGGGGCACAAGTCAGATGGGGTCGGGCAATGGGCAGGTCAGATGGAGTGGACTGGGTCCCCACTGCAGTGCCCAAGTCAGACGGGGTGGTCGTGGACTCCACTGCAGTGCCTAACTCAATGGAAGCGGAATGGGGTTCAGGTGAGGTCGGCAGGACAGAGGGGGGACACGGTCCCCACATCAGTGGCACAAACTGTCTGACTGGGGGTGGTGGGGGTGGAAGAGCAAGTGGTGGGGGGAGGGCCTGAGCATTTTGGGGATGGTGTATCTGTGGGTGGGGAAACCTGGGGCAGGGTGAGGTGGGGGAACCTATGGAGTGGTGGCCTGGGGGATGGAGGACGGAGACTTTGTCATGGAGCTGTGGGGCGGGGTGAGGTCTTGCTCTTCCAGCTCCGGGGGGACTTGCGGGTGGGGGCCTCAGTCTGACTGCGCCTGGTGGAGAGTGTCTGGGTGTGAGGGGCACTCCTCTCTGTGTGTGGGAACTTCCTCTTCCCCTTGTAAGCTGGATCAGCAGGGTTGGTGGGGAAGAGGTCAAGGTCACAGAGGAAGAGCTTCTGGGGAGATGGGGTTGCAGGTGAGTCAAGGGAATGGGTCTAGGAGGGAGAGGTATCGGAGGACTGCAGAGTGGTTATGGATGACTGTGTGTGTGTCTGCAAACCATCCCCTGTGAGTGTGGTATCAGTCCCCTGAGGTTGCTTGTGTGCACGTCTAGCCCTTGGTTTGGGTGTTTGTGTCCTGCCCATGTCTGTGGGTTTGTGTGAATGTGCTGGTGTGTGTGTGCTTGGGACAGGTAGGGTGCTAGGAATCGTGGGAGGTGCAGGGGTAGGGGGGGTGCGGGACTGTTGGAGGAGGGACACAGCTGCCATCAGGGAGGAGGCCACTGATTGATTGGTCCTCTGTAGGGCAGACATTCCCGATGAAATGCCCTCCATGAACGACACCAGTTGTGTCAACAGACTGGTGTGTGCATGGAGGACACTCAGCATTGATGTCTGCCCTACATGGATCTGTCGAAGCAAGTCCACAGACTCCTCACTCAGGGCAAGAGGGGACACAGGGGCAGGGGGTGCAGTGGCTGGCACAAAGGAGACATACTCCCGAACACGGGAGCCTCCACGGACCTCTGGGATGGGAGCCGATGGGAGGGGGGTGATGGTGGTGGTGGGGGTGGTGGCGGGGACAGCCTCACTAGCTGGGGTTTGGTGGCTGCTGACACCCGCCTCCATAAGGGAGTCATCCTCCGAGCTGCTGTGGCCCTCAGCTGGGGTGGATGGTGCTGAGGACTCCTCGGTGTGGCTCCACTCCCCCTCCGTGCCACTGGGTCCCTCCAACTCCTTGCCTTCTGTCCCAGTCAGGCTCCGTGGCTCCTCCTGGTCCATGGAGCTGTCCCCTCCTGTGGCCGTGGATGTATCTGGATAGAATTAGGAAAAAAGAACAACATCAGTCACCTGCACTGACTGCACACACCACAGTGATTACAGCACATCACAGGGCAAGCCCTGGCATCATCAGCTGAACACTGCTCCAAGTGCTCACACTGTTTAGAATAAGCCAATTGTCAGTCTCACCATCAACCATGGCTCTCATATCCCTCCTGGACTTGAGCCCATATGTCTGTTGCATGTTGGATGCTAATACCCCAATGTGCCGGCATGCACCACCTACACATTTGTTGGACATGCAAGTGAACATGTAGGAGTATGTCACTATACACACATCACATCTCTTGCCACTGACTCAGTACAGGTGTCAGGATGAAGGGATGGCCAGAGTCTCATTTCACATGCTTGTGATGCATACCAGCAACACACACTATGATGTTCTCATGTCCTGATAGTCAATGCCACAATGTGGTGCAAGGAGCACATTTGACCACAACGCAGGATCACTCATAGCAAGTTAAATGCCATGGCACTGGCATGCCTGGAAAGTCAGTTAACACTGTCTCCTGTCACAGGGGCAGGGCATCCAGACAACAACAGTATGCACCGTGTCACAATCATAGCTCATGGGTAAAGCAAACTCTGCAGCTGACAAGTGCACTTGTCCATCCCCTGCAAACAACATATCCCGGACCCAGAAGACCTCACATCATACAAAACAGACATACGAGTCTGCGAACACAACTCCCTGTACATGAGCACATCACAGTCTGCTGTGCATGAAACACAACTGCCTGAAGTTCACAGTTGCATACACCATTGTGCACTGTCAAGTGATCCCACACCTATATGTCACACAGGTCTTGTCTCTCATTGTCATATCTCAGATGTCCTGCTGACCCTCAAACTCATGAACACCCCAGTTGTCCGGAAAAGGAAGCCACACCACAATGACAAAGAGGCAGACACTTGAAGGCACATGTCACTAAGCACAACCTGTATGTTGATACACAGGAGTGGGATTACAGAGTGTTTCTAAATGCCCTTGAGTAGGCATGACTGCCCAGGTCTACGTGAAACAGTGTATAGCCCTGGACAGATGTCAGGTGGCTAAGCAAGTGTGACACACTTCATATACATACTCCTGAGGCCCACAAATTGGAGTCCCCTGCTGCATGGGTGTGTTTCAAATATCCCAGGTACATGTGGCGAGTCAGATCAGCAATTGGAACAGATATCAAGGGCACACACAGATCACATGTCAGATATCAGGCATTGTGTAAACAATTGACCCACCCATGAAACCCACAACAGAGTCACGGTAACAGATGCTGTCCGGAACCTGAAGCATAGCTGACTGCAGGGACTCTGTGCCCTAGTGACACAAGCCACAGACTGTAGGGTCCACACCTGTGGATCAGATGAGGAGGGTGCATCACACAATTGAGGGACATGAGTACTGGACTAAAAGACCTACATAATGTGGAAGTGTGACCAGGCCAAAAGACTGCAAATAGCATGTCAGACATAGTACACAGATTAGGCATGGCCTTACCCCCTCCTTGCTGCTGTCTGGCCTTCAGCTGCCCATCCAGGTCCGGTAAGACAACTGCCAGGATCCTGGGCATGTGGGGGGTCAGGGTCCGGTGTCTGCCCCACCTGCGAGGAGGCGACAGCTTCAGCTGGACCCTTGCGATCCTCCGGGTCCAGCCCCGAAGGTCCTGCCACCTCTTCTGGCAGTTGCGGATCTGGCGCTTGTAGACCCCCACCGATCGAACTGCCCAGGCGATGGTCAGCCATATCTCCTGCTTCTGGTGGGCATCAACCTGTGACAGTGACAAAGTTAAAAGTCCATTGACACACATGGCCCATATTTGTGCTGCACACAGTTGGATATACATGTCGTCATCACAAATGAAAATGAGTTACACAGGTAGTGCACCCATGGAAATGGACAGCTGCCCTGCATGTCTGACATGCTAACAATGCATGCTAGCATGGACAGCTGCCCTGCATGTCTGACATGCTAACAAGTGGGTGCTATATTTTAAAGCTTGTATTATATTTTAAAAACGCTTTTTAAACTGTTCTAGTTTTACCCCCACATTTTCGCATACCCGCACCTAAATCGAATTGATCACCTTGCCGTTTGAGCAGGGCTCTCTCTTTTCCTCGCCTCATTGAGCGCCATCTTGGGGGGCAGCAGAGACACATTTCAGGCGCCATATTGGTGAGCACTCTAGTGCTCAGGAATACGACGGACGCCTATTTTAGGCAGGAAATGCAAGCGCGCAGCGGGCGCGCCGTAGGCGCGCCAGAGGCGCGCCAGAGGCAAGCCCGTCTGCGCCCGTCCGCGCTCCGGATGCGCTCTTCGAGGTACACGCTGCCCGATTACCCAGCGAGGTACGTCGCATTTTCACCAGAGAACAGCTTGTGGATATAGGCAACAGTTTAGGTACCCACTGTGGGTAAAAGGGGCACTACAACGCCCAGTAGTTTAATCTGCGGGCTGATTAATTGTAGGTCGTTGGTAAAACACCACACGGAAATTGCTCTGCTGATTGACAATATGAAGCTTGATGCCCTGTTCCTCACGGAAACATGGATCAGGGCAGAATCGATAGTAGAGATAGGCCTCGCTTGCCACGAAGGTTTCAAAATCTTACATAACCCAAGGAAAGGAGGCAGAGGGGGAGGGGTGGGAGTGATATTTAGGGAAGAATTTAAATTCACCCTTCTACAGGTGGACGAGGTAGACGGCATTGAACTGATGGGACTCTCGCTGCAGGAAGCCAAGGGTAATCTATTTCAGGCTTGATCTGTTATCGTCCTCCAGGGAGTACCACTATGTATCAGTCCTTCCTGGATACCATTACCAACCTATCCCTAACACACTCTAATCTAATCATTCTGGGCGATTTTAACTTGTGGGAGAATGCAAATATGGGTAGCTATTTGAGAGATTTGAAATGCACTTGTACTAATTTTAATCTCCAACAATTAGTCTCCTCCCCGACCCACCAGGGAGGGCACAGTCTCGATCTCCTGTTTGCAAATGAGCTGAAAGTTGAAATACTAAACATTGTACCTCAAAACTGGACAGATCATTACCTAATTCATTTTAAAATGTTGCTAGCTGGCCGACGGGACCAAGTTAAAACCTCTGCGACTTCTCGAAGAGGTAGAAACTGGGCTCAGTTGGCCAAGACCGGTGCCCTCCTGATACCTCCTATAGGGAACCCCTTCCGTGCATCTAGCACAGTGGAGGAAAACTACACTATTTATCAGGAGTTCATTACGGATGCCCTGGACCAATTAATCCCTCTGAGGAATATAAAAACCAGAAATAAAATTTCTGCGCCCTGGTAAAATGAGGAACTGAAACAGTTACGCCTCCGGTGCAAGCAGGCAGAAAGAAAATGGAGGAAGGGGTACTTGGAGGAGGATAAGTTAGTGCTAAAGACGGCACAGACTAAGTACAAGATGCTTATTCTAGAAAGTAAAGCCACCTTCTACGCCAAAACTATTGTACAAGCAACAAATGGAACCAGAGAACTCTTTAAGATTGTTAGAGACCTCTCAGCTCCAACTTGCCTAGAAAACAAAGTGGAGGCTTCACAGAAGTTATGCGATGAGATCGCCACCCACTTTGAGGAAAAAGTGGCAAAGATTGTGGGCTCCTTCAAGGATAACGAAACTGCCACTCGGGTCCATGGGTCAGAGGTAACTGAAGGGGTCCCGGGTCAGCAATGCACCTTGGATAGGTTTCCTACCCTTTCAGACCCTGTCTTCAATTCTACGGTGCAAAGCATATCCTCGGGCTCACCACTCGACCCCTTGCCCCAGAAGGTGTGGAGATCATATGGCCGCCTGACCTTTCCTTGGTTGCGACAGATATGTAACCACTCTCTGGAAGAAGGTACAGTCCCAAAGGGCTGGAAGAAGGCGGTGGTGTCACCTCTGATTAAGAAGCCCTCTTTGGACCCGAATAACCCGGCCAACTTTCGGCCAATCTCCCTCCTTCCTTTTCCAATTAAAATTTTGGAAAGGGTCGTGAGCAGATCGCTCTCAGATTACTTGGAAGAGCATAACTTGTTGGATAGGGACCAGTTTGGCTTCCGACCCGGACATGGGACAGAGTCAGCACTGACAACTATGATGGATAATCTACGGATGCGGGCGGACAACGGGAGCACAGCGGTCTTTGTGCTCCTGGATATGTCGGCCGCATTCGACACGGTGAGTCATCCAATTCTGCTCGAGAGATTGGAGGGCATTGGGATAAAGGGACGGGCACTGCAGTGGTTCCGTTCTTATCTGACAGGGAGACAGCAGATGGTAACCTTGGGACCATTTACATCTAGGACTTCTTCTATAGCCCACGGAGTACCGCAGGGCTCCAGTATCAGCCCCATTCTTTTCAACATTTACTTACAACCACTCTTCTCTATTATTAAAGCATTCGGGGTTGAACTGGTCAACTATGCTGACGACACGCAATTGGTATTCTCCATGGAGGGTAAACATGCTGTCCCCACGGAACGATTCCATGAGTGCATGCGGCTGACCACAAACTGGCTGCAGCGTAACTCTCTACAGTTCAATGGAGGAAAGACTGAGATATTGTATTACTCACCAGCAAGAGTACCTCTACTTTCACCGGTGGAGTTCAGGCTTGCCCCAGAGGAAGATTCGTTGACCCCGACTAAGACAATACGCAACCTGGGGGTCCTTATAGATAACAACCTCCAAATGGAATCTCAGGCAGGCAAGACAGCCAGTGTGTGCTTTGGGCTACTGCGTTTGCTGCGCCAGATCTTACCGACTCTACCGAATGAGATGCGCTCCCTGGTCGTGAGCAGCACAGTGTTGAGTAGGATGGACTACTGTAACTCCCTGTATTTGGGGGCCCCTCAATATATCATTCAGGGGCTGCAAAGAGTCCAATCAGCTGCAGCCAAATTAGTGTTAAACCGTAGACGTGCTTCATCCTCTACTCAGGCTCTGAGAGAGCTTCACTGGCTGCCAATCAAAGAACGGATCCAATTTAAATCCCTCTGTTTGGTATATAGAGCAACACATGGGATGGGCCCAATACCCCCCCGGGAAAAGTTCACCTGGTACCTCCCACAGAGACAGCTTCGCTCTTCCAGTGCTAACCTGTTGGTAGTTCCTAGATTCAAACGGTCTAGGATGGGCGGGAGGGCTTTCAGCGTGGCAGGAGCCTTGCTGTGGAATGAGCTACCACAGAAGATTAGACAACTTGACTCATTAACCGACTTCAGAAAGAGCCTAAAAACATGGCTGTTTCCGAAAGCCTAATCCCCCGTCTGTTTATTATCTCGAACCGGTAATAGTTGTGCTATATCAGAGCGCCAGGATACCCGTAGGGTCACAGCAGCGCTATATAAGAATAAATACAATACAATACAATACAATGCCTGGGAAGTTTAAGCTTGCACAAATGCACTTTAGCTGCAGAACACCTGTTCATTACATGTACCTACACACTTTGGGGGATAAAAGTACTCAGTGAGTACGCTTGCCACTGGTGTACACACTGCTAGTACTGCTAGTCAGACAACATGCACAATTATGAAGGCAGTGGACTGCACACTCAGCTGCTCCCCTGGTTTCCCATACAGCTTGCTATACTGTGGAAGAAGCCCGTCCAGCAGGGCCTGGTTCTCCTCCTCACTGAAGGCTGGGGCCCTCTCCAGAGTATGTGCAATAACAGTAGCCAGAGGATGCAGAGACAGCAGCAGTGGTAGCAGAGATGTGGTCCAGTAGCATGTAGTGCAGGCAAGTGTGCTCCCTGGGGGCCATCCAGCCTTATATCTGTGCTGCAGAGGCAGAATCTGTGCCATGGGTCTCAAGTGATAGGTCCAACACGGTTGCATTCTATGAATCTGGCCAATCCATGGAATTGTACGACTCGTGCACGTCTTCCGCATCGTTCAAATCTTCACCTTCTAAAAAACCCTAGTAATTTGCCACATTGTTGTAGGCATCCAACTGAATTTCCAGCGCACGACTCGTACAAGTTTTTAATCCGCATCCGTATCCATGACAGTCCAGAGTCAATGGGTGCGCACGGCTCGGTCAACTGACTGTACAATGCGTAGTTTGAAAATACACACGCACCCATTTCCATACGATTCAATGGCCAAGGCGTACGCAGGTCTCGGTCCATGCCTGCACGACGCGTATGCATGATAGTCACCCGTGTCAGTTCTCATTGCAGTCAATGGCTAAGCGTATGCACGGCTCGGTCCTGAACTGTGCAATGCGTACGCATAGTCACTCGCTTCGGTTCTCATTGCAGTCAATGGCTAAGTGTACGCACGGCTCGGTCCTGAACTGTGCAATGTGTATGCATAGTCACCGGCGTTGGTTCTCATTGCAGTCAATGGCTAAGCGTACCCACGGCTCGGTCCTGAACTGTGCAATGCGTGCGCATAGTCACCACGTCAGTTCTCATTGCAGTCAATGGCTAAGCGTAAGGCACGGCTCGGTTCTGAACTGTGCAATGCGTACACATAGTCATCCCACGTTTGTTCTCAGTGCAGTCAATGGCTAAGCTTACGCACGGCTTGGTTCTCAACTGTGCAATGCACATGCATGATAGTCACCCGCGTCAGTTCTCATTGCAGTCAATGGCTAAGCGTACGCACGGCTCGGTCCTGAACTGTGCAATGCATACGCATAGTCACCCGCATCGGTTCTCATTGCGGTCAATGGCAAAGCGTACGCACAGCTCAGTCCTGAACTGTGCAATGCGTACACATGATAGTCACCCGCATTGGTTCTCATTGCAGTCAATGGCTAAGCATACGCACGACTCGGTCCTGAACTGTGCAATGCGTACACATAGTCACCCGCGTCGGTTCTCATTGCAGTCAATAGCTAACTGTACGCATGGCTCGGTCCTGGACTGTGCAATGCGTACGCATGATAGTCACCTGCGTCGGTTGACATTGGTGTTACTTTTTGACGGCTTCCACACCCAATTACTTGCCAGGGACTCAGGTGCACACCTACCACACTGCAGCATGTGCCACACTGTGTCCCATGGCATGTTAGGCTGCATTACCTGTGTGTTTTGGTGGGCAAAAATTTGGTTGGTTGTGTGGCACTCTTGTGCAGCCACTCCCAGGCTGTGCACGTGTTCATGGGGACAGAATCCTTTGTGTGTTTTGCACATTACCACTGTGATGTGCAACTGTGCAGTTATGGTCTTGAGTCATGGACACAGTTGCAGGTTGGATATGTCTAGGACATGTCACATGCACCCTGAATCCTGGGTGTGATGGTATGTATGTAACAGTGAGACCTATAGCCCCAATTCTGATGTATACCCACAGTCTGTGTGCATGTTGTGTCTCAGATGTGGATGATCAAATGTGCATGTGGTTTGTGCATCAACATTGATGGTGTGTGTGTGTCTACGAGATGTCCATGTAGGGCCTGCAGAGACAACAGTGGCCACTACCTGTGGCACTCACGGTTGTTTTGTGACGTGTACATGATACGCCATGTCATGCCAGTGTCCATGTGGCAATACAGGGACCCTGGGTATCTGCATGTCAAAGAGCTGTGATGCCTGGGAGACATCAGGCCTCACTTGTCACTGTGGTGTGTGTTTGTAACGTGACAGCAGTACATAGGTACTGTGACACAGCCTAATGATTGGCCATTGCACTACATGGAACTTATGTAGACATGTAGACTTGAGATGTGAGGTGATGTGCATGTATGTGACATATATATCTCAACCCTACAGCACACACCTCAGTACATTGTGTATTGTCACGATGTATCATGTGATATTTTGCTTGGCCATAGCCACATCGGTGGATGAATCGACAATCTTCCTTTGTTCATCTCTGTACTGCAGGGCACCAGCTGTCCATAGACCGTTCCCAGAACTTGAGACCATGCAGGAACACGACTGCATCCGACGGTACCGCTTCACCAGGCCACTGATTGAGGAGCTGGCGGAGCAGTTGGCGCCACATCTGCTACCTGGCCGGACATACCCTACAGCACTGACCCCAGAGGTGAAGGTGATGTCAGCCCTGCACTTCTTTGATACTGGTACCTTCCAGTACACTGTGGCTACTGCTGCTGGTATGTTGTAAACTATGTTCAGTCGTGTGCTACGCGATATTTTGGAGGGGATGTTGCTTTTCCTTGACCTGTACATCAAGTTTCCTAGCCCATGTCAACTCACTGAAATAAAGGATGCTTTTCATACACTAGGGAGGATTCCGAACATCATCGGATCTATTGATGTTACACATGTGGCCCTGGTGCCACCACAGGCACATGAGCAGGCATACCGGAACAGGAAACATTTCCACTCCATCAATGCTCTGGTGGTATGTCTTGCAGACATGTGTATCACATATGTGTGTGCACGTTTCCCCAGTTCTGCGCACGATGCCTACATCCTGAGGAGTATTCGCATTGCAACGCTGATGTCAAAGATGCCAAACCAGCGTGCCTGGCTTGTCGGTGTGTACTGACTGTTTACCATTGTGTGTGTTTGGCAATGTTGTATTCCACCCTCTTTTAAAACTCAGCTAATTGTTCAATTGTTTGTGTGTAGGTGACTCCGGATACCCCAACATGCCGTGGTTGCTGACACCCCTCAGGAACCCTGTGACACCAGCCGAGATGCGCTACAATGAGGCACATGGTTGGAGCAGGAAGGTGATTGAGCGGACATTTGGTCTCCTGTAAAGCTGCTTCCGCTGCCTGGACAAGACCGGAGGAGCCCTCCCATATGGCCCTGCAAAAGTGTGAAAAATTATCCTTGTATGCTGCATGCTACACAACATGGCAGTGCGGAAGAAGTTGCCTCTCATCCAGGATGACGATGACCTACCTCCGCCACCTGTGGAGGATCCAGGCCTGGGCCATGATGCCAGTGATGATGATGATGAGGGTGACGTCCACACACAGCTCATCAACAACTTCTTCACCTGAATGTGAGTTTACAGGGTTGTTATGTCAATGTACTGAGTTAGCCTGAAATGTGTTGTGGCTGCTCTGTTGCTGTTTGAGTGTGTCTGTGTGCCACTTGACTGGATGCGTGCGGTGATGTGTCCTTTCATGTGGTCTGTACTCCACAATAGTGTCGAACTGCTAACTTGTTTCTGTGTAGGTTTATTTTGACATTTTTTCTGCATGTGTATTGCATTTCTCTCCTGTTCTGCTGTGCTTTTGACTGTGTCTTGTGTCTGTCCTTCCCAGCGTACTTTGGCTGTTGTTTGGTCAACAATGACCACCAACACCGGGAATCCAACACCAGTGTGGAAGTTGTCAATTCCCATCAAGTAATGTGCCACACACCCCTGGACTTCAATTCTCCGACACTTTGTGACCGTGTGTCCCCTGTAGTGTACAATTACCTTGCAACTATTGTGGAATAAACATGTTGCTGATGTGTAATGAACTTGTGCTATGCTTTGTTAGGTGTGTTGTCTGTCTTCCCACATCTGACTGACATTTGCTTACCTCCCCTGTGGGATTGTTACCACTAACAGTGGATAGGTGTGGTGTCTGTGCATTCCAATATATTTCAGGTCAACATCAATGTGTGGGATGAGTTACATGGCCATGGTGAGTATGTGTTGTGTTGCCATAGTGGTGTGCCTCCCTCACATGTGTCACATCACCATGACTCACATAACGGTGATCACATTGTTGTAGTATTTGGCATGCACTGTGTTGTTTAGCAGATCAACATCTCCATGACACATGACGAGTTGGAATCACAACAGAGGCAAGTGTAGTGTACTGGTGAGTTTATTCACAAACATGTGTGAGGATAGTGCACAGGATGGTGAGTGCTGTACATAGGGTTTTGAATCCAAAGTTCACAGTAGAGTTGGAAGTGTTGGTAGCTGAAATGTCCAGAGTAAAGTCCACAGTCATCTGCTACATTGGACCAACATGAACCATCTATGATGCGTGCCAGTTAGGGATCATCATGCAGTCCAGACCCCTCTGCAAGGCGCACCCTCTGCCTATGACCCCTCCCAGCACCCCTATCCACACGGGCAGGACCTGCGGCGGCACGCACAGGTGACACTGGGCCCCCTTGGGTGTTGTTGCTGGTGGTGTTGTCCGTAGCTTCCTGAGGGTCCTGTGTCCCTGTGCTGTCGGTGTTCTGTGGCTTTGGTCTGTCCTTGTTGGCTGGGGTGCCCTGTCTGTTGCCAGATGCTGGAGGCATGGGTACAGGGGGTGCAGATGTTGGTACTGCTGGTGCTGCATGATGACTTACACTGGAGGTGCCAGGTTGTTCGTCGTCATCTGAAGAGGACAGAGACGGATCCACAACAGAGAGCTGAGGGTCCACCAGAGTCTGGGACAGGGACTCCTTTTCATTTGGTGCTGTGTCCCCAGCACCACCTGTGTTTGGAAGAGACACACAATGTAAGTTATGTTTCTACAGGCATCAATGGTTCACATACATGGCATTTTCTACTGTACGTCAGGATGCCTGCCTGTACACTGCTTTGTCCAAGGTTGTCACGGACAGAGATTGATATTGTTATGGCACATTGCCCAGCCAAAATGAAACATTTCAATGTGCATGTCAAAGTGTGTGCATGCCCAACTAATGTATAGATTTGGCTGTACATGGCCATTACTACTCAATGGCCATCACATTGTTGACACAGGTGTGTCATCCCTGTACACTTTTGAGCTTTAACAAGGACATACATGCAATTCCACTGAGGAGATGTAGTAAGATTGGGGCATGTGTGGTAGCAGATTTTGCTTGTCTTTGTGTGTCACATTGGTGTATTGGTATGCCTGTGATCACTTGGGAGAAAGTGTTTTTTTACAGTGTTCCTAGTTCCCATCTCATTTCATACAAGTGATGATGTCACCATTGTTAATGAGTTTGGTGCTGAGTTTTGTACGTTCATATGTGATTTGACTTGTCAATGTTCTCCATGGTGACATGGATTGGGCAAGGTAGCACTCTAGCTTTTCAATGCTCATGACAGTGAGAGCCGGTGGTGTGTGTGTTGCGGTTTGGCTGCTGTGAGTAACATGTCTACTCCAATGCAGTCCATGGTAGGCCTTGTGTCTACAGTGTCTATGTCAGTGAGTGGTGTGTTGTGTGAAGGATGCATATGTTTCAGCACTATGTAGGAGTGGAATGCAGCTCACAACAGCACCGAGTGTGAATGAGACCATGCTATGGTGCCGGCTATATTGGTGTGTCCATTCCATTCACTGTCAGATGTCCCCTGTCAATGATTTATATGTGAGTTACTGTGTGTTTTGTGCGATGTACTATATATGGCTCTCTACACTTGTCATCTGCAAGACACACCTCCACAGCGAGGCCAGGGGGCACCCCTGGACACTGCATCCCCAGACAGTGAGTTTTAACATATGGTTGCAATGGCTGTGTGTGCGGCCGTGTTTGGTTTGGCCAGTGCATATGTGTGATTTTCAGCCACATCATTTATCAGGGCCATGTGTCAGACATCTTGACCGGGCATCATCTTTGTGAGTGACTGGTACCACGTGTGGAATGTGTTTTAGCATAGTAGGTGTGTGTATGGCCAGCATCGGTGTTATTTGTTTTCAAGTCAGGACCTCCTTCTCCCCCAGGCCAGTTATCACATCAAGAAGCATGCCACCATTGCAGTGGGTGCAGGTTAACTTTCAGGATGTCAGTCAGTGCAGTCCTGGGGTTTGTTGTTGCCCAGTTCCCAGCATGGCCTTGTGCTCCCCACAACAGAGCCCAGTGTCAGACATCTTGTCAGTCCATTCCCACTCCCTGTGAGGCGAACATGGTTCAGTGTGAGCTTGCTGGGCCATGTGGGTGGGTGGGGAATGTCTGTGACTGCAACTCCCATCATGCTTTTGGCTACACCCCCCTTCCCAGCATGCCCATACTTCCTTCCTTTTGACTCTGCTTCCCTATGAGGGGGTGTGACAGCAGTGGCAAGATGGCTGACTGTGCAGTCCTGGTGTTTGTTGGTGCCCAGTTCCCAGCACGGCCTTGTGCTCCCCACAACAGAGCCCAGTGTCAGACATCTTGTCAGTCCATTCCCACTCCCTGTGAGGTGAACATGGTTCAGTGTGAGCTTGCTGGGCCATGTGGGTGGGTGGAGAATGTCTGTGACTGCAACTTCCATCATGATTTTGGCTACACCCCCTTCCCAGCATGCCCATACTTCCTTCCTTTTGACTCCGCTTCCTTCCCTGTGAGGGAGTGTGACAGCAATGGCAAGATGTCTGACTGTGAAGTCCTGGTGGTTGTTTGGCTACAAGTCCAAAGAGAGCCCCTGTGCTTCCCACAGCAGCACCCAGTGTGGTATATCTTTGGGTGATATTTCACTACAGTGTGAGTCAATGCATTCTACCCGGTTAGTTGTGTGGAGTTTGTGTTGAGGGATGTGTGTGCCTCCACATGCTGGTAAGTATGGTCAGAGCTGTCAGTCCTTCTTCCCACCCAGCCAGACTTCCCACCATGAAACGTGCTTCCATTGGAAGGCGAGCAAATTGTCTTTCAGGATGTCAGGCAGTGGTGACCTGCATCTGATTTGCGCACAAGCGCTACCAGGGCCTTGTGCTCCCCACAGCAGGACCCAGTGTCAGCCATCTTGTCAGTCATTTTCCACTCGCTGTGATGTGGGCATGGTTCAGAGAGGTCTTGATGGGCCAATTTTGAGGGGGAGCATTATCTGTGACTACAAACCCCATCATGCTTTTGGATACACCATCGCTTCACCTGCATACCCACTATTCATTCCTGTCAGTCAGCGTCACTGTGAGGTAGTGTGTTTGTGGTGGCAAACTGTCTGACAGTGTTTATTTGGGTTTGTGCCACTGCCTTGCTCGATTTGTTGGTAGGTTTGTACATGTCATGACACAGTTACACATCACTATGAGATGGCAGGTATTGTGTTTGTCTGACTAGCATACACATCTTGGGATGATTATCTATTGGTTACTGTGGCTTTGCTAACAGTGCATGGTTTCACTGTCCCCTTGCCACAAAATATTGAGTATGTTGGTTGTGTACTCACCAGGCTCTGGTATGTCTGCTAGACCATGGACGCTCTCTGGTGGTAGGATGTCCCACACCTTCTCCTCCCAGGACCTGAAGTATAGTGGTTTGGCAGGAGGGCCACCACCAGTGCGCTGACTCAAGGCGTGATCTTTCTCGATGAGTTTCTTGACCCTCCTGCACACATCATACCACCTGTTCTGGATATTGTCCTTTGTGCGCAACATTGGTGCTTGTGCGTTCACCTAGTCCACAATCCTCACCCACATCTTTGTTTTCTGTGACATGGGGGTCCTTTGGACCAAAGTACCACACAAACTCTGATGATATCGTCTACCAGCAATTCTAACTCACTATCTGTGAACTTTGGATTCTTCTTTGGGGGTATGGTGATGGGTGGTGGTGGTGAGTGATGTGTGTGTGAGGGTGCAAGTGAGGATGGGTGAGTCTCGGTTTTTCTAGCTGTATGTGTGGGTGATTTTGGTGAGGTGCTAATGGTGTGAAAGTTGTGTGATGGGTGAGTTGTGGGTGTGTCTGTGGTTGCTGTGTGATGGTGTTTTCTGCTGGCTGTTGTACTCTATTTGCAAGGATCATGGTAGTGATTGATGTCCTTTATATAGGTGCAGTTGTGGGTGTGTCTTTGTTCCAAGTTTTTTTTAAATATATGTATTGACTTTGTCATTGCTTGTTTGGTCCTTTTTTTGTATTTTTTCCTTTGGGTTTTCTAGGCATGAAGGAGACGTTCTTCTGACCGAGACGGACGCTGATGTTGTTTCGTGCGGGTTTCTCCGGGTCTTTCACGCTGACTTTCTTCTGTGTTTCCTACACGTCGGTCGTGGAGATCTCTATTGCTTCAGGTCCCTGTTTTCTGTGTGTGTCGGTCATGCGGCTTGGGCTCCGTGCGAGTCAGTCTGGGTTTACACGCATTGCATCGTACTGCATGGATCAGACATCGCGGGTACGTGTCGGTCGAGTTCATTCCTGGTACATGTCGATCGGTGCACATCGCGTCCTTTTTCCGGGCGAATCACTGTTTTCCCTACGGCTCAGTCGTGCGGCTTGTATTCTGTACGTGTAGGTTGTAATTCACACACGTTGCATCGTACTGCACGGGTCGTACGGCGCCGGTCCATGTTGGTCGGTCTCCGTTCCGGGTTCGTGTCGGTCGGTACATTTTGCGGCCGGAATCGGAATCGGCCCCAATATGCTTGCACATGTTTCAGCAATGCTGCATGTTGTGTACAAAAACAATATTAGTCACACAACAAAGATTCATATAGTGCAAAGATGGACTTAAGTATGGGCAATACATTACTCTGTCCAGGGTGAGAACACTCTAGTGATAAGTGGTAAATGTTTAAAATAAAAAAAATCGCCTTTTCTGGATTTATAAAGCTGAGTTCAACAGGTTATTTTTGTTTCACAGGAGTAGCTTATTCATCATCCTACTTTGTCCTTGTGAGGCTCACTTGTGCTGTTGAAATTTGAATGCATCTGAGCTGCTCAAATGGTAATCATCGTAACAAGGACACCAGTCAAAAATCTAGCGAGGTGGGTGCTGTGAAAAATAAATAATTTTTGGCAAACCCACCATATATTGCCTTATATGTAAAGGCAAGTGCCAAGCTATGTACTTTGCCTGTACTTTTTTTTATAAAGCATTGTTAAAAAAAATGTAATATCTATATGTCCATCGCTGAGTCTTTATTCATACATACACACTGGAGGTGTACTTAAATGCTTTTTGTTTGAGAAATCCTATTCCATGATTGATGACACTGCATCAGGATGTATTAAAGGTCATCTTGGAAGGGTTGTTTTGTTTTCTGAAACCAAAAGTATTCCACAATCGACACCAGGGCATATGCATTCATTGCAACATAAGGCATGAGCATGCATTGTGAGGCACCAGGGTCCATTTTGGCTTTATTATTATTCAGTTTCATTTAGCATTCAAAGATGGACAATGGCAATTTTTGAGCAGTAAACTAATTTAAATAACTGCAAGGGAGCATTAAAAAGTTAAGGGGCAAGTGTCTGGAAGCAATATATTGATATGCAACTGACAGGCCTGTGGGGAAAAACATATTTCTTAATAAAAGGAAAATTATAAAGAAAAAGTGGAGAGAAGTTGAGGACCGATGTGCAAGGGGAGGTGATGTGGAAATGGGGATGTGAGAGGGAGTGATGGGATGGAGAGGGGAGAGACTGTACAAATCAAACAGAAGTAAGTGGTTTGATAGCAGTGTGAAGCTGCTGTGAACTCAACAATGCATTTTTTAAAGTATTTAAAAAAACAATGAAGTAGGGACAGGGAGGAATGAGGGAGCAATTAATAAGCAGAGATGTATGAGAGGGTGATGCAAAACATACACCAAGATGTGGAGAGAGAGAAGAAAGTCATGTGATCCCATTAGTTACAACAAGGCGAATGAAAGAAGAGTTTCCGTAGTTAAAGGAATGCAGGTGTTAGAAATGGGGGTCTCTTTAGTTGGCAGAAGTAGGTACCTTTGTGCAAATAGGGATCCTTGCTTCCTGTCAGAGTAAAGGGGAAACACACTTTAGATAACCCCTGCTCAGCTCCTTGGTAGCTTGGCAGGAGGAGACAGGCTTATCCCAAAGGCAATGTGTAAAGTATTTGTACTCAAAACACAGTAATACATTGATAGCACCACAAATGGACACCACACCAGTTAAAAAAAAAAGTATCCTTATCTAAACTCAACAAGACCAAAATGACAAAAATCTAACATACAGGTAATAAGAATATGACCTTTAAAAGGTTTCATGCAACTGAGTCCATAGGAAACTATAGATGCGTGACTTCATATAAAGTACCTGTAAATACGACAAAATTCACAAGACCAAACAACTGCAGAGGAAGGGAAGCGTCGAGAAACAAAAGGGATCCGTCAGTTCCTGAGTCCTTTGGGTGGTGTTGAGACAGTTCTGCTGCACGCAGAAGAACCGATGCGTTGAATCGGGACTGTAGGAGTAAGTGATGAATCAACTCTAAGACGGTTTTGGTCCGTGGGTGATGTGCCAGAAAAACTTGTCGCCCAGGTACGATGCATGGGAATCGGGGATGCACTGGCGATTGATGCGTCGGCAGTTTCTTTAGCCACAATCCCACAATTCGTCGGTTCTTCCCCCACAGCGGTGCTGCATCAGAAAAACAGCCACAAGAAGGGCAATGAGTTGATTTCTTCAATTTCTTCAGGTTATTCCAGCTCCCAACAGCAGTATCAACCTCCAGAGGCCCAAACCTGGGATAGGTTCCTCCTGGCAGGTCAGAACTCTCAGCAGTAAAGTTCAGGGGAGCTGGGGGTGAGGTCCTTGTGTCCCTGAGACATCACAACAGAAGGCCAACACACACAGGCTCTGGGTGATTCTTCTTCAAGCAGGTTCACAGCAAAGTTCCAGTCTTTGTCCTTTCCTTTTCAGAAACAGCTGCTGCAGGCCAAACCCACACAGCACAAGGACAGTACTCCTCCTCACAGCTCTCCAGCTCTTCTCCTTGGCAAAGGTTCCTCTTGAGTCCAGAAGTTATCTAAAGTTCTGGGGATAAAGGTCCACTACTTATACCCCATTTTGTCTTTGTTCTCTTTGTGCAAAGGTCTCTGAGCCCAGTCTAAACCAGTTCTGTCCTCACTGGTGCAGTATGACAACAGGGGTGGAGACAGCATTTTGCAAGGGAGACAGGCCCTATTTAGGTGCAAGGAAACTTCTCCTACCACTTTAAATGCAGCCTATTCAGCTCAGCTCTGAGTCATCCAGGAAGGGCCAGGCATTCAACCACCCCCCCCAGTGGCTGTCTACAGATAATGCACATCCCCAGCCCTTGTCACTCCAAAACCAGGCAGTCAATCAACAAACAGGCAGAGGCACACAAAATGGTTAAAGAAGAAAATGCCTACTTTCTGGAAGTGGCATTTTCAAACACATAATTTTAAAGCAATCTTTACTAAAAGATGTGTTATTAAATTCTGAGTTCAGAGAGTCTAAACTTTATTTCTCTATCTTGTCCCAATGGTTAGAAATACTTGTGAGATGTTACAAAATATCTCCCATTCTATCCTATGGGGAAAATAGCCTTTCAATAGTGAAAAACAAACTCGGCTGTATTTCACTATCAGGACATGTAACACACACCAGTACATGTTCTGCCTTTCACATACACTGAACCTTGCCCATCGGGGTACGTTGGGCCCACCATATTGGTGCCTTACATGTAAGAAAAGGGGAGGTTAGGGCCTGGAAAATCGGTGCACTTGCCAGATCGATATGGCAGTTTGAAACTGCGCACAGACAATGCAGTGGCAGGTTTGAGAAACCTTTCAGGGCTACTCATGTTGGTGGCACAATCAGTGCTGCGGGGCCACTTGTAGCATTTGATTTACAGGCCCTGGCGCACTCAGTGCTCTTTACTAGGGGCTTACCAGTAAATCAGATATGCCAATTAGGGAGAACCAATTGTAATAACAATTTACACAGAGCATGCACTTTAGCACTGATTAGCAGTGGTAAAAGTGCCCAGAGTCTTAAAGCCAACAACAACAGGTCAGGATAAATAGGAGGAAGAAGCAACATTTTTGGGGATAACTCTGCAAAAAGGTCCAAGTCCAACAGTAAGTATACAATTCATTTAATGAGAATCATCATAAAACAGCTCTGCTCCTGATGATGGGAAACCACAAGACGAGGAAGGAAAGTCATTGAATAACAAGCAAGCAAAAGATAATGCCAAAAATAGCCAACCAAAGACCAATGAACCGATCCAAAGCCCACTCTAAGAGGCCCATTAGAATGTCAGACGGATCGCCACCGCCCGCATGGAGGTGGCGATCCGCCCGACATTCTTTCCCGCCTGCATGCCATTCTCCCCCCACCATATTACTATGGCGGGGGGACCCCGGCGGACGGAAAGACCGTCCGCCGGTTTTCTGCCGGTAGGCAATCCACCCAATTGCCTACCAGGCGTAAAAGCTGTTAATATGGTGGTGGGGTCTGGTAAACACTGCCATCCATATTAGAATGCAGGCAGGGACATGACTTTCCGTGGCGGCAACGCCACCACGGAAAGGCATGCGGTCTTCAACTTTCTGGGGGGTGCACATGGGGGGTACCTATGGTACCCCCCTGCATTTCAATGTACAGCATGGAAGGCACCGCGCGGTGCCTGTCACGTTGTGCATTGAAAGGCACAACTTGCTTTTGTGGCATTGCGGTGGGCGATGCTTTCAGCACAGCCCGCCGCAATGTTACAAATGGGGGATGCGCCCGCCAGTGCGGCGGGCGCATCCCAATTGTAGTTGCGGGACCGCTGCATGCATTGCGGGCGGTTCCGTTTCCCGGGGGTATGGCGGGCGCCCAAAGTCCGCCCACCATACTAATAACCCTCTTGGTATTGTACACAATAGGTCTTTCTACATTATACAGCTAAAGCTATCTATAGGTGACATGTAAAAAAGAAAAATGTACTATCAAGAGGGTGGTGAAATTATGAGAAGTCGTAGCAGACTTGTTTGAAGAAAATTTTCAGAAACTTCTAATTCAGGAAAAGGGCCAACAAGCGATCCATACATTTAAACAATTTATGATCTAAATGAGAAACAACAATTGGTTATGTTACTCTAGATAATGATGTGAAAGTAACAGAATGAGCAAAGTATATATTTACGATAAGCACAAAACTTGGAAAACAAACTTACCTGCATCCCACAAAAGATTAGCTGAATCAAGGGTGAGAACAGCAGGGCATCCGACCCTGTCTGTGAGATGCTTAGAGTGGGGCGCCTGCGCCACAGGCCTTTTAAAAATTGCTGTCATCATGTGAATGTGCCTGAGCAAGGTATGTGTCTACCATACATTATTACTCACTTCTCCAAAATGAGTTTTGCAGATTTAATTACAGTTCCTTGAATACATCCTGGTAGATCAACAAGCACATTCAGGTATCTCGATCCAACCTGATGTGAGGGTTGGACTTGGATTGTGAATCAGAAACAGCAGTCTATGCATTACATAGATGTTTTGACATATTCTCTGAAGACTTTGTCAAAAAGTGCTAAAGAGATTTGCAGTTAAAAAAAAAGGTTGTGCTCTACTGCGACATATGACTGCATGCCAAATTTGTTTTTGAAATGTGCAATGTTGTTTCTACTATCAGTGAGCTAAAGTATCAAAAGTTACTCAGGGAAAACTTCACTTAAACCCTTTTCGTGAGGACTCCTCCTACAATATGATTGCTATCATGTGCACTCTTTGCCAAATTCGGCATACTGTTTGTAAGTTGCATAACCATTTAGTTTGGAAGTCTTCATGTAGATTATTATTATTTTTTTGTTTAAAGGTTCTACTTTATTTTATTTTGCTTCTGTTGTGAAGTGATAATATTGAAGAATAAAATCAGGCTTTGCCTCTGGATACTACTATGAGCATACTGTGGTGGAAACTTCCACTGTTTTTTTTTTGTTTTTTTTTTTATTGAGACGAGCTTAGGATACATAAATTCATGGTTACATAATCTGAGAAGGAAAAAAGTAAAGAATCCAGTAATACATAATCAATTTGATAGCTTTCATTTTCAAAAATAAAACTTCGAATATAAGAAAGATTAGTATTTGGTGGCAACAGCAAATTTCATCATCCCCCAGTATTGATCTGGTGCAAATCATTTAAGATAAAGTACAATAATCAATACAGTTGCAAGTGTAAATAAATTTAGATAAAATGCAGCAGTATAAAGTGCAAGATATTTCTAAAGTACAATACGAATCGTCTAGAACATTTATATAAAAAGTGAGTACTGAAGTCCCTCTCTGAATTTTTCTAAAGTAAAATAAGCAATAAGCTTACAGATGTTCCTAAAATACGAAAAAAGTGCAACTATATAAAGTGCAAATGCTACTACAGTGCAATACAATATAACTAGAACATTAGTGTATAAAGTAAGTACTACAGTCCCTCTTCAAACTTTTCTAGAGTGCAATAACCACTGAACTTGCAAATGTTCCTGAAAAATATCCATAAAGTACAACAATATAAAGTGCAAGTGCTTCTACAGTACAATATAATACAGCTACAGCATCGATATAAAAATTGAATACTACAATCCCGCCTTCGATTTTTCTAAATCAATAAAAAAACTTACAATTCTTTTCAAATTTCCTGGATGCTCCAACCTGTCTGGCATAAGCTTTTTCAAATACCCGGGTCCTTTTCATTTTGTTAAACCATTTCAAATGCGAGGGGACTTCACTAGATTTTCAATTCTGGAGAATTAATGAATGAGCTATAGTAGAAGAAATAAATAGAAAACTTCAAATGGAGCATGCTTACCGATTGATGACTCAATATCAGCAAAAATTTCCTCCCAAAAGGGTCTCAGCTGGGGGCACCCGAAAAAAATATGGTGCCACCCACCTACCCCATATGCCTGGCAAGGAAAACAGTTATTCTCAGCTCCTGGAAATCTTTTTTCTAGAACGGCCGGAGTTAAATAGGAGAGCCATCGCGAAAGGAAGGCCATCCTTTTAAAATTCGCCACACGCAAAGATTTATTTCCTAGATGGCATATCGTATCCCAGTCCTTCGGGGAAAGGGTACACCCGGTCTCGTGATCTATTTTAGCTAAATGACTCACCGACACGGACATTTGGCCCTGTTTGTATATTAGCCGGTACCAATTCCCCACCCCGCTCACTCTGGCCCCATATAAAGCTACCATCAATGATCAGGGGTGTCAAAGACCGCATTCATTTTTTTTTTTTTAAAGTGGACGATTTGTAGATTTAAAAAAAAAGGGGGTTTTCGATGGCTTTCTGCCCGGGCCATTACCTCTTGCCAAGATATCACCCGATTTTGAATTATAAAATGTCTTAACTCGAGTAATCCACAACTTTCCCAATTTCTGGTATGTCGATATCGAAGTTGGAGACCACAGCTGGAAATTTCTCTCAATGTTAAGTATTGGAAACCCGAGGAACCCGTCTTTTAAAAAAATAACTGGAGTCTTAAAGCCACACCCTCCAAAGTCTTATATCTGGTTTTTTTTGGAAGCTTAGAGGTTTTTAAAAATACTGGAATTTGCGAGTCACTTTCTTGAATCATTTTATCTAAAAAAAAGCTATCTTTAATACGTTTAGATCCCATGAGTCCCGAAATTAAATCTATGAAGGCTGCCTCGTAATACGTTCTTAAATGAGGCAAGGCTTAGCCCCCTTGTGCAGTAGATAGTTAACCCGCTGTCATTTTGACCCTTGGTACTTTCTTTCCCAAAACAAATTCTGTAAATAGACTTTCTAGTTCTTTAAAAAAGGACATATTTATCCTAATTGGAACATTAGTAAAAAGAAATATGAGTAACGGGAGTATAGACATTTTAATTAACAAAACTCTTCCTACTATCGATAAGGGAAATAAAAGCCATTGTTCCAAGAGTTTCTTAATTTTCTCCTTCATCCTTAAATAGTTCAATCCAAATAGCAGATGATATTGGCTAGAAACATATATCCCGAGATATCTAATTGGGTCTGATTTAATTGCTTGCCTCCTCAAGCAAGGTGGAAGAGAACTTAAGTCTGCGTTGAGGGCAAGAACTTCCGTTTTATTAGCGTTTATTTTATAGCCACCGATTAACTCAAACCTTTTAAATTAAATTAAAAAACCAAATCGAAATTGTCTTTATCTGGGGTCAAGTATAAAATGACATCGTCTGCAAAGAGTTTCAGTTTAGCCATGCCAGAAATTGGAGGTTTAATCGCCATATTATTACGTATTTTAATTGCAAGTGGCTCGATAAAAAAAGTGAAAAGCAAAGGCGAAATCGGGCAGCCCCGTCTAGTCCTGCGATTTATTTTTGTAGTCCCAACTTGTTTTAAATTAATGACTACCTGGGCCGTGGCTCCCTGGTCTATATTGCGAAGCATATTGACCAACTGGACCGGGAAACCAAATCGCTCAAGAATGAAAAACAAGGTTCTCCAGTTCACGAGGTCAAACGCTTTCTCTGCATCGATCATAACGATGCAGGCCGGGGTTGAATTCATATTAAAGAAATCCAAAGCCTGTATTGGGAGCTGGGTATTCACCGTAATTAATCTGCCCGCTATAAACCTGGTCTGATCACTACCAATAGTCTCTTGAGCTGCAGATAAAAAACGCTCAGCCCAGACTTTCATGAGTATTTTATAATCTGAATTCAGAAGACTAATGGGCCTATATGAATTAACATCCGCCGGGTTTTTATCTTTTTTAACAAAAGATACAATAATTGATTCCTTAAAGCTTGTTGGAACTAGGCCACCTCCTTTTACGTAGTTAAATAATTTTTTCAAAGGAGTGATCAGCTCCCTAAAGAAAACCTTATAGAATTCAATAGGGAATCCGTCCTGTCCACATGCTTTAGCCCCCGCTGTTGCTTTGATGACTGTCGAAATCTCATCTGATTCCACATCTGATCCAACTAAAACCTTCCTGTTTTCTGATAATTTAGGAATATCCATATTTAAGAAATACTCCTGGATCTTCTCCTCCTCTACCAGATATTCAGTAGAGTAGAATTGGCGGAAGTGTTTCAGGAATATCTGGGGAATCTCACTACTATTGGCTACATCCAGACCTGTCAAGGGATCGGACATTTTTGATATTATGGCAGCTTCTTGTTTTTATCTGGCTGAGTTAGCCAGGAATTTACCTATTAACTGGCTTTCCTTATACACCCTTTGTTGGAACATTTGTGAGCTACAGATCTCCTCCAAAACAAAAAAAATCCCTCAGTGCTATTCTTGCTGGTTCTAGACGGTTAGGAAGCAACTGAAGTTGAAGAGCATATTCCTTTTCCACCTCTAGTTGTAGTTCAGCTATTTTTAGCCTCCGGGTTTTAGCTTGAGCGGCCGTAAAAGCAATTATTTGACCGCGGGCAGCTGCCTTGAACCCATCCCAGACTGCAAAGGGCTCTGCTGTGTTCTCATTGATATCAAATTATTCAAATATCCACTTTCTGAATTCCTTTACCCAGTCCTGATCCTGTAGGAGGAGACGGTCCAGCTGCCACCTGGGCCGCTCACTACGTTCACTCCAAAGTACCATTTCCAAGCCAACATATGCGTGATCTGAAAAAGGATTACACCCAATATCTGCCTTAAGAACTTGAAAAGATCTAGACATAAGAAAAAAATCAATCTCCGATGCTGTTCAAAAACGGTGCGAATAACAAGTGAAATATTCTTTATCAAGATTCATTTCCCGCCATGGATTTACCAATTGATACTCTGTTCAAATGGCTTCCACTATTTTTTAGTATTAGGTTTCAATTGTTTTTTATTTTTATCAGAGGTGTATTTTCTCAGGTCCTGTATGAAGTTGAAGTCCCCACCAAAAATAAACTGCCCAGGAGCCCCTAACATAAGCTCTTTTTTCTTGACCAATGCTGAGGTATCATCAGAGACAGGACCGTAATAATTTATAAAATTTAAAATGTTTCCTGCAGCCTTACTTCTACCCAAATCCATCTGCCATGAGTGTCCCAATGTATTTGTAAAAATTCCCAAGGAAGTTGTTTAGAAAAATAAATAGCGTCTCCTTTCATAGCAAGACCTGCAGATGCAAAAAAAACATTAGAGAAAACCCTGGGAACAAATAATTTAGGAGAATTAGATTTTAAATGTGTCTCCTGGAAAAATAGAACTTGAGGGTTAAAAGATGTCAACCATTTTATCAGAGCAGCATACTTCTTTTTGTTCAAAATTCCGTTTACATTCACTGATAGGATCTTACATTTACTGGTTTCCATTATTATATTTTTCTACCGACGTTTTCAATAGTACATTCTCAGTATCTTCTGCTCTTGCTCTTTTTTCTTTTTCCCCTGCAATGAACCCTATGTCCCCCCACCCTTCCACCGTGAAAAAAAAAAAATCCCCACCCCGAAATGTTGAGAAACCCCTTCCAACCACGCTAACCACATTTCGCCCCACCCAGCTACCCTCATGGGTGTCATGAAATTACACCCTAAGTGACCCCCGCCGACCCAAGAACCCCCCCCCACAAAAACGTTTCAAGGTAATCAAAAAGAGATTTTTTTTTTTTTTTAAATATCCCATCTGACTTCCTACGTCTGTAAAAAGAGTATCAGAGAGACCCCTCTATAATTTCCGAAAGTATTTATCTTAATACGAACTAACAGTAAAATATTCTTCTTTCAATTAATAATGAAAGTTATATTTTCCCTATCCAGCCCACTTTGTATCTTTTGGGGAAGGGAACCCTACATATTATCATTAGTTCTAGTAGCTCCACATACATTTCTATATTCAGTCGCCAGACCCTGCTTAAATTTCTTTTAACAGAGCCTGAGCCTCTTCGAGGTCTGAAAACATAAAGTACTTTCCCTTGACTAGAACTCTGAGTTTTGACTGCTGTGCAATTGAAGCTTGCGCGCTGTGAGCTTTAAACAAGTGCAACATTTTTACGAATTCTTTTCTCCTGCGTGCAGCAACAGCAGTCATATCGGAGAATATGCGACACTTATTAGTTTCATTCACAGAAACTGTCTCTGCTGGATAGCTTTTGATAAAATCCTCTCCTTTATTCGGAAATCCGCAAAGTTCAGCAAGATGGTTCTTGATATCGTAGAATTTGGGAAGGGTTGCACTGGGACTCTGTGGGCTCTTGTAATCGTAAGGTCCCCTTCAAACTCGGGAAGGACATGCCGTTTAATGAATGAATTTACCCATAGAATGGGTTGGGAGCCTTCAATCCCCTCTGGAACTCCAACGATCCAGAGGTTGGACCTCCGCGAGTGGTTTTCAAGCTCCTCCAGTTTATTCTCAAGGTAGTTCTTCCTTTTGGCTACTTCCTTTACCTCTCCCATGGCCATGGTCATCTGATCCTCCAATACCGATATTCTAGCTTCTGCTTCCTGCAGCTTGGCAGGAAATCCCAGCATCACTTTTTCAATTTTCCCCAGTCTCTGATGCAGAGCAGCGATTTCCATGTGTTGCGTTTTTTTTCATTTCGCGGACCTCTTCCAAGATTAAATTCAGCATTTCTTTGATATCTAACTGAAGAACCCCCCCAGTCTCCGCATCCAAACCATGATTGCTCAGTCGGCCGTCAGCTCTTCCGCCCTTACATCGAGCAGAGCCGGTACAGCTTCTGGCGGCAATTGCCCCGGAGATCTCAACTGAGATTGAAGTTGAGATTGAAGTTGAGGTTGGAATTGAGCCTGGGAGGAACTTTACCTTGGCGTGGTTTTTCCCGTTGAATTCATGGGGCTTGAAGATGTTGAAGATGTTGAGAGTACTGCCAATGTTTGTGCTGGAATTAAAACTTGCTGTGGATGCCGGACTCCCATGAGATCCAATTCCAAATTTCGTTGAGTTATAGTTATGTTCTGATCCTTGGGAGTCAGCTCTTCTTGTGGTCCTATTAAAGCCAGTCCTGACTCCAACACCAGAGCACTTGATGGTTTGGGAACTGAAGTCGCAGTTGGTGAGGGGGATTGTGACATTTGTAGAGTGGATTTCTTTATAAACAGCGGAAAATCCCTCACTCCTTTTGCACTATTTCTTAAGCCATCCTGTGTGGTTTCCCTTTTCTTTCTCCTTATTGGCCGGAAGTGCAGCTTTTTTTGCCCGAGCCTGACGTGTTTTGATTTTGAGGCAGGCCTCTGCCACAGTGCCTACTTTACTGGATTTATTTGCCATACCTACATCTTTCTGGGGTTTGCCCATTGTTGCTCCTTCCTCTTTTTTTTTTAAGTAGCTTTTTTTTTGCTTATTGTTTTCTCACTCTACTTTTTTTTTCCCTCCCCTCTTAGCCAAACATAATGGAAGTCCTGATAGAAACCCTCTCCTCTCTTCCTTCTTTTTTTTTCCACAAAAAAAAAAAATAGCCAGCAAAGTCTCTTTAGCGCTTTGAAGCCGGGCTCATAATGATCTTCCTACACATTTCTTGATTGTCCTGGCCATTGCTAGAAGGCGCACACCCCCTCCTCACCTCAATGACCCTCAATGAGCCCTCGCCGTCTACTTCTCTTCTGGCATTGGAGAGAGATCCTCCTCCTCATCTGATAATTACCCTTTAAATCTTCTGATCCATCAGATGTGCCCTTCCGCAAAAAAGGCTCCACAAAGCGTTCTATTTAAGTCTATTTGTTCCCCCGATATATTCAACAGCCATCCCTGCAGATGCCCCCATCAACTAATATGTTCCTTCTATTTCACTGGCGGCCTCACAACCCGAGATGGAAGGCAATTAGCAGCAGTCCTCCTCAGTCCATTACCGCAGCCAAGCAAATCAGGCCACAAGCGGGGAAATCACAAGAGTCAGCAGCAAGACAACTGCCAGAAAAAAACACAATTTTAGGAAGCTAATGTCTGCCTCCCCCTCACCTCCTCCGCGCCGCCGCCAGGACAGCAGAAAACATCATTCACTGCTCCGGAGGGCTCTCCACAAAATCCAAGGATTTCCCTAAGCTTCATGCGGCATCAGCACTCCGAAGCTTTAAGCGGACATACCTCGCCGTCTGACTCCGAAATCAGCTTCCACTTCCACTATCCCCGCACCTCGGGCGCTGTAGGGGAAGCGCTTTCAGCAATTAAAATGTCCGTAACCATGACGCTTTGCCTTATCGTGTACCCCAGACCACAACCTTCACCAAGACGCTGGCCAGGTATGTGCCGCCATTACCGGGGGTGGGGCCGCGGGTCACCTATGGCTATCCGGAGGCGTGGTTCTCCGTAGCCATCCTCCCATCTTCATGTAGATTGTTGAAGGGAAATAACATTATAAGCCATTAAACGTTTACATTTGTTGAAGCCTGAAGTTTTTCAAAGGTGCCACTATCACGAACAAAATGATGTCAGTTAACGTTAAAGCAGCACTGGACTGCAATAGACACATTTAGAAAATTCAGAAAATAAAATAGTACAAAGCTTAATTGTATAATTGCTGATTATGTGAAAAAACTGTTTTCATTCATATAAAATGAATAGCTCTGGAATAGATGTATGTTGATTGGAATGAAGAAATGCCTCAAGTCGGCTCAGGGCGATGCGACCGGTACTGCGGCATCCACCGACAAGGTCAAGGGGCCACATTTGCGTGACCGGCGAAATAAGAACAGCCACTTGAGACCTTTATGTGCTCCACATTTTCAGGGGATAATAACAATGGCATAGTAACTCTGGTGGTTAATGCACTTGATGGAGAGATCTGTGACTTGTCTAGTCACAGTTCTGACTCATGATAAAGCAGCATAGAGAGTTAAAGTTCCAGTTGCAAAGCACTATGTGAAACATGCCAGCACAGATTTGTTTTTTATGTTCATAGTTCAGTGGGTTACTGCTGTTGTCACAGAGAACCTCTTGTTACTTGAAGTTCATAATTTACAGTCCTAATATAGCATACTGAGCTCTGAATTGGCATCAAAACACTTCAAGCAAACTGCAAGTCATACGTTAAGAGCCTTATTGTCTTTTTCCCAATATTTCAAAGTTGCTAAATAAGGTACCTTTGTAAAGCAATACATTCTTCCTACAACATACACCCCCAATCATTGTGTTACATTTAAAATCCCCAGTTTGCACCTGGGTGAAAAGTGTTGTTGATTGTTTTACTTTCCAGCACAAATCATGAATTGCGTTGGAAAGTATCACTAAAGTAACGCATAGTAGCACTATGCCCTACTTTGCGTCAAATAGGCGTAACATTGCTGATACATTGATGTTCCCATGCACATGGCCATGGACTTTGTTTGTAGTCCATATCTACTAACTGTGGTAGAAAGGGATTTGAATGAAAAAAATTATGCCTCTTAGAAGCAGGTGTAAAGTTGGAGAAAAGACTTTGGATGTGTTGCACCATACAGCAAACATACAAAGTGACAAAATGTTAAAATTTGTCAAAGCATAGATCTGTGTCCTCAAATTGCCCTCTTCTAATGTAAACCCTATGCTTGGCATCACACACATACCCTTTCACTATGGTACATGGGTGTGTGAATTAGTGAAAAGCAGCCTAAGGTATGCCAGCACTAGGGGAGAGAGGAGCAGATAAATTGTCTTAGTAAATATGATGCTGTCGTGTCCTCTCCTTTTCATGCAATGCAAAGCAGTGCATCAAGAATGGATGACATATGCCTTCTACACATTGAATCCCTCATTGTCTTTAGAAATATTTCCTACACATCAATTTACCAAATTTGATCAGCAGCGCAGCTATTCCACAGCGCCTGGGGGCAGCCTTCATAACTGATGGACTGGGGGTGGTTATGGTTGAACTATTCTGGCCCCTAGAGGAGCGCCGAGCTACCGGTCGCCTGAGGTGGCTTCAAGAGGTGTAACTGTCCTGAACACTGGCTTAGGCCCTGCTGGAGGGCATTGCGGCTAATGACGGATATCTACTGGATCACCTCCATAATGATGTTGGCGAACAGAGCAAAGGCCCCAGCTCCTCCTCAATTCAAGACATGCTCCAAAAACCTGATTTCCTAGCCCATTGAAGGGGTAACCCCTGGCATTGCCTTCTGGTCTTGGGGGCAGAACAGACTCTTATACCACTCAGTGGTTAATTTGTAAAATGATAAGTGCTGGGGCTCTGGTCAGGAGGCAGCTTGCACCAGCCCATTCCTCATTTTAGCTCCGCCTAAAACGAAACCAACTACTAACTGGGTCTGGTGGCTTAGTGTGATAATGCGTCCACTGAAGGGGCTTGTGTTTGACCTCATGGTCACAGGTTCAAATACCGGCAGGTCCACTCAGTCTTTCATCCTTCTGAGGTTGATAAAGTGAGTACCATTGAATTGGGTAACAATAAACATCTGTTATTCAGCACCAAGATACCCTTCTAGGCGAATGTTTGCTTTGCAAATGCACATGTTAACCTTGAAAGTGGGGCGAGGATGTGGTGTATTGGCCAGAGCTGCAGACTTCAGAGCTGGGGAACCAGGTTCGAACCTTAGCGTCAGCTCAATATCCTGTGGTGCTGGGAAAATCACTTAATCTCCCCGTAAATGATTGTGTCCTTTTGCTCACTGAATTCTGGAAGGATCTCACCTTGCTTCGGCAAGAATTTACCAGGACCCACACTGAATTGGATCAGTCCTTGTGTCAAACTGACAATGGCGGAATCGACAGTGGTGGACCACACTCTTGAGAATATAGATTGTACGTCCCACATAGAGAAGCTGGAATAGGTGCAATCAGAGCTCCATGACAAGATCGAAGATCTTGAAAATCGCTCAAGATGCAAAAACATTCGGACCAGGGGACTGGCATCCACTATTCCTAAGGCAGATCTAGAGGCCCATGTCCAGGCTCTTTTTCCACATCTCTTGCAGCTGCCTGATGCCCAGCCACTGCTACTCGACCGCAATCAGAGGGTGTTCCCTAGCTTTCAGCAACAGAAGAACCTGTCACCTGAAACTCTTACCAGAGCACAATATTTCCACCGGAAAGAACAGATTCTATGAGCCACTGACAACAAGAACAGCTAGTATTTCGAGGCAATGCAATTTACCTGTATCAGGACATATCTGTACACACATTGGCCTGCCAGAAAGATTTCAAAAACATTACGCAGCAACCCAAGATTATGTATCACTGGGGCTGCCGCTCCACTCCACTTCACCTTCCACGACAAGAGGACTACTGCCCACTCATCTCAGGAGGCTCGCAAGGCCCTTGGACTGTCTCCCCCTTCCGACATAGAGCCTCTTCATGAGTCTAGAGACCGTGCATTGGTGGATGGGGGGGCAGTTGGTGTTTCTAACCTTCCCAAGAAGGCACATAATCAGTTGCCACAAGTAGACATGGACCATCTACACCTTGCTTGGATGAAAATACTCTGCCCTGAGCTTATTCTTGGTGCATGTAGGTCCATGGACAGCCAGCCTTATTGGCAATCAGTTGGCATATTTTCTCTCTTCTGCCGAACATTGATTCCTTTAATTGAAACTGACTGTGTGTACTAAGGGGGGGGGATACTCTACTGTGCTATTTCTAGTGTGAAGACCTATAGCCCTCATCGATGTCCGGTAGCCAGTTTGACGACTTGGTGCTTGGCTCCCAGCCTATGTTATTATTGTTATTTTGTTTGTTTTTCTTGACACACATGTTCCCTCGAATCAGATTGATGAAGTGGGGCCACACCCGGCATACTACAGCATCTACATGACCTGGGATTACTTACATGCATTCCCATGACCACTCTTCACATCATTTCCCCCACTCTGCAAGGCATGACTACCTCGCTCAAATGCAGGGCATTGACGAATTGCTTACGCCACAAGGAGGTGGATGTGGTATACCTTCACTAGATACACCTCCTCCTCACCAATACAAAACTTTCCCACTCCTATTGGTACCCCATGCAGTTCCACTCATCTTATGTCCATAAGCCCGGGGGTGGCTATTCTACTCCAACTTTACCTCTCATTTAAACTGGACAGTCCATACAGAGATCGGGAGGGGTGGCAGGTGGACCTGCATGTCATGTTTGGATCTACCCAGATGACTATCACTTCTATATATGCCCCTAACAGGGACATAGAGGAGTTCTACTCCGACTTTTTTCGGAGTCTCTCTCATTTTGCAAAGGGTGAGGTAGTAATAGGCAGGGACTTTAATATCCCACTGAACTCATGATTAGATTGCTCCCACCCCTGACAGGATGAACCTCAGACACCTACAGCTCTCCAGGGGATCCTGAACATGGCCCTCATAGATGCTTGGTTACACCACCACCCTCCGAACCATGATCACACATTTTATCTAATGTTCATAAGACATATTCCCGACTGAATTGTTGCTTGGTCTCTACTTGGTCTCTACTTCCCAGACTTGTGGACACTAAAATAGATGTTTGAGTCTTGTCTGACCACGCCCCAGTGTGGTTAACACTAGGTCCCGTTGTTCCTCAGCGAACATTTCAAAGGCCATGGATGCTCATTGAAGTTGAGCTTTGGGACCCAACCATTCGTGGCACATTAAAGATGTTATCAAGCATTACTTTCCCGAAAATTACGCTGGCGAAGTGTTTCCTGTGATCCTATGGGACGCTGTGAAAATGGTCTTCATAGGAGAGCCATAGAGCAACATTTTAACAAGCAGCTAAACTATAAAAGGAGAAACTGTAAATACAGACACAACATGCAGAGGTGAGATACAGAGAGAGAGAGGCTTCAATAGAACCCTATGGGCTTGTGGCAACTTCAGGGAAAACTTGAGCACATTTTGATGAAGGAAGCAGATAAAAGGCTGTTTTACATTAACCAAAATGAGTCCGAATGGGAGGATAAGGCAGACAGGCTCTTGGCCCATAAATTACGCATCAGCTCCACACGCAATCACATCAGGAAGATTGAGGATGATAAGGGCCACCAGAACCAGGAGACAGATTATATCATATGGGTCTTTCATCACTACTATTCCACTATCTATCAGGCCCAATACCTCAATGACCAACATCAAGATGTTTACCTCTTTAGTTACATGGTCCCTGATAAAGAAGAGGAGTAGCGCCTCCATTAAGACGACATTACCCCAGACGAGGTCTGGGCAGCAATTAGTAATCTCCCCTCATGAAAAGCACCAGGCCCGGTTGGGTAGTCGGCTACATTTTATAAATCTTACACCTCCGTTTTGACCGACCATCTGTTGACGGTGTTTAATTCTTTCCTAACATCCAGAGTGGTTACTAATACCATGCTAGAATCTCACATTACGTTCCTCCTGAAGCCAGGTAAACCCGCTACACACTGCTCCTCATACTGGCCCATAGCTCTGCTAAATTGTGATGTGAAATTGTTCGCTTCAATCCTTGTGGCCCGTCTCCATCACATATGGCTTTCTCTTATAGCTCCACCACGATTCAGTTTCATCCACAATAGACATGCAAATGACAACACATGCCTAACGGTGGCACTCATTGAGGTGGCTGAACGGCAGAAGCAACCAATGGCTCTCCTCTCCCTCAATACCGAGAAGGCGTCTGATGGGGTTGAATAGGTATACTTGTCCAAGGTTCTTGATAAGATCCACCTAGGGCCCAAGATGAAAACCTTAATTCATGCCAACTTTAAGAAGCCTGCTGCTAAGCTCAAAATGAGTGCCTCCTTTCCCTCACTGATTATGCTCACCAGGGGAACACGCCAGGGGTGTCCTTTATGCCCGCTAGTCTTAGCCTTCACAATGGAACTCATGATGATAGATGGCAGAGAGCATAAGGTGACTCGCTTTGCTTTATCACTGACCCAGACACCACCATGCCAGCACTGATGAGGGAGTTATATTTCTTTTCTCAAGCATCAGGGTTCAAAAGTAATTTTTCCAAATCACGGGGCATGGGAGTAGCAGACCCACTGAACAGCCTCGGGACCCCCATCCAGAGAGGCAGCTTACAATGGGAGACATCAACGATCACCTACCTGGGGATTCAGCTCCTACCATATAAGAGCGACATCTATAACAGCAATATCCCTCCTCTTCTTACTTCCCTTTTCAAAGACCTCTATAGGTGGGGTAAGCTAGAGGTATTCTGGCTAGACTGGCTTAATAGCCTGAAAATTAATTTCATGTCTCTCCTTTTGTATGTTCTCCAGACCCTCCCTCTTGCTTCCCCAAAGTGACTTGTAGACAGATTGCATTAAAATGCTTGACCTTGTGTTGTTAGCATGTCCCCGAGAGTAATGAGAGCATCCCTATGTCGATCCTGGTGGAGGCCTGTGTTTCCCACAGGATTGTGGGAGGCCTGGTTTTCACAGACTTATCCTTTTCCGCTAACCCCCTTGACTCACAATCCAGACTTTCCCCAGGGTACGGACAACCATGCCTCCTTTAAATGGGATCAGGGCCGCTCACTGGCCTTGTGAGACTTCTATGATGATGGGGATTTGCGGACACGGGGGGACTTGATTGATTAATTTGCAATGCCCAGATGAGACACCTATAGGTTAAGTTAGAATCCTAACAAGGGTTCAAGGTGACAGTACATACATCAAACATTGAACTACATACAGTTTTGTCTTGAACTCCTTATTTATGTATAATTCCTTCCCTCAGCCACTTGTTCAATTACACATTGTATTGTTGATCATTTTTGTGGTTTGTGTACTGTGTTGAGGGCCATTGTCCTACATGCTTCAGTATTTAAAGAAGTTTGTTAATACATTTTCAATGAGCTGTATTTACTTGTACATGGGTTACTTCTCTCTTTTTCCTCTGTCCTTTTTACTCACCCTTTTTCCTTTTTTCTATATTGACCTTTTTAACTGACAGATTCTTTGAGGTTTAGTGTGTAGTTTGATGTTTGATGTATGTATTTTCACCTTGAACCCTTGTTAGGATTTTAGTATTTGCCCCTGGTTCAGATTTTCAGAGTTGCCCCTGTTGTTCATAACCCCTACAGATTAAGTTAGGCACTACACTGGGCAGGTAGTCCTCCGGCACGCCTAGCTCTACAACAGGATGACACTCCAATCAAGACCCTGTATCTTAATAAATCTGCCACAGGGGAATATCATGGTTGTACCAATATATCTTGAACCTTGCTCTACCCAAAAAACATACCAATGTGCGGCAATGGAAGAGGGAATTAGCCACTGAGACGTCTGATGACACATGGGGTACAATATGGCAAAGAACAGCTAAATCTTGAATATGGCTTCATCACAAAGAGAACGCATATACAATACTGGCACGTTGGTACCTTACATCAGTTAGACTCACAAAGATGTTTGGTGGTTGCCACTTGTGTTGGAAGGTATGAGGCAAGCGCGGCACGTTTTTACACACTTGGTGGTCTTGTTTGGTAATCCAAACAGTCTGAGTCAAAGTCCTCTGAATGATACAAGCCATCATGAATGTCTCATTACCACACGATCCCACCTGGTGAACATAGGGCAGATGGACTCCTCCCCACGACGACTCCTGAGGGGTACTTATTCTTCCAGCAGTTATTAGCAGCTCGGTTCTTTTTTTTTTTTTTTATTGATTTTCACAGCAGCAAGTGAAAGTTGACCGAACACATTATTGTCCATTGGATTATACAAGAACATAGATACAACATACCAGGAAAATCAGGTTAATTACAAATTATAATTTAGCATTGTAACCATTCGTAAATTGGAGCCCAAAGTTTAAAGCCAAAATTCCTCTTTTTCGTCCCCTTTAAGCGATACACAGCATTCTCTAATTGATACACATTCAACAATTTAGTTTGCCATTGAGAGAATAAAGGGGGATCTGCATCGAGCCAGTGCGAGGTGATACAGTATCTGAAGATAGACATTGATATAAATAGAAAGCCCTCTTCAGCACGTGTGTACGGCCGAGCTGGATTAGATTGAATGCCAAGTATTACGAGATCAGCAGACAGTACTAGGGGAATATTCATTATTTGATTTAGAAACACTTGAACTTCAGACATAAATTGAGATAATTTAGGACATAAGAAGAACATGTGAATAGAGTTTGCACCTATACATCCAAAACGGTTACACTTGTCTCCAGCATTCCCTTTCCATTTTAATAACTTGGCAGGAGTATAATATAAATCGAAAGTACTCATAAAACTCTGGCTCTTTAGCGATCCGTTAATTAATACTTGATCAGACAGTACTAAGGTATCCAATACATCTATATTTTCAATATCCATCTCTTTTTGCCATTTTGCATTATAAGATACAAGATTGTCTTCTAAAACTTTAATCATTGCTTTATATATCACCCCAATTCTTTTTTGTTTCAAACAACATTCTAATACCTCATGTTTCTTAATTTTGTTAGAATTCACTAAATTTTTTGAATTTAAGAAACTACGTATTTGAAGGTATTTAAAAAAGTCTGCTTTAGGTAAATTATACAGTTGTTGAAGATGAGAAAATGTTATAAATTGTTCATTAGGAAAAAGATCCCCAAGTTGACGGATATTACAGTTTTGCCAGCGCTGCATAATATAATCGGAAAAAATTAATGGCAACGATGGGTTATCAAATAGAGGCGTATAAAAATTAAAGTTACTATCTAGATGAAGTCTTCGTTTGCACATTTTCCATAATTGGAAGACTGTTTCCATTATCTTGAACCTTTTTTTCTTATAGTAACTTGGTTCTAGAAAACGGACCAAACATCTTTGTGCTTGACTACCAAGAATCATTGTGTAAATTGAAGGATGTAAAAAATCATCCAGAACTATCCCCTCAAAAATTAAGCTGCTCATTAGTCTAAGTGATATCGCCATGTAGTATAAACGAAAATTAGGGATTCCCCAACCACCTCGAAGCGGGGGTAGAGTACAACTAATTAAAGACTTCCTTGCTCTTTTATATCCCCATAGAAATCTAGACGTTATCCTATCTAATTTAATAAAAAAACTGGATGGAAAAAGTAATGGTATAGTCCGAAAAAAATAAAGAAATTTAGGAAAAAAAAGCATCTTAACGACATTAGCACGACCATACAGAGAGAGGTGTAGATTATCTAACCTCTCGAGGGACCTATTCGTAGCGACGAGTACTGGGTCAAGATTAAGCCCGACAATATCTTCTACTTTAGGTGACAGAATCACACCTAGATACAAAGCCGTCTTAGATAATGGCAAACCAATTGGCGTGCCAGCAGCGGAGTGAATCATCTGTGTTTTTGAAGCAGCTCGGTTCAGTGGAAAAAATAACGGCACTTGTTCATGATCTTGTGGCCAAATTTGATGTAACATGGCGCCCTTTCATTACTTACATTTGGTGTCTACAAAGGACTGGGGGCTCGATATGACGATGTCTAGGACTCTGAGGGCATCTGAGATATATCATGAGCTCCTCAGGCACAGACAGTAGATCACAAGAAGCTGAAAGCCTGAATTGATTGCTACAGCTCATTAGGGCTGGATGGAGAACCCAGTGTTTTTCCTGTGTCCTCATTGGGCGGGGTTACACTAAATGCATAGTTATTGCTATTAATAAGAGTGTAAGGATTGTGTTACCCATGCTTTATTTTTTACACTGCTTCATCCGGAAATGTACTATGTGCCATGGTATTTTATTCAAAATCCCCCCAAAAATTTTAAATCAAAAAATTCTTTAATGAATTTAAAAAATGAAAATCACAAGTTTTGCGACCTTCTAAGTGAGTAGCAATTCAATCCTCTTTTTCTCTTCCCTAAAACGTAATCAGAACACAGGAGGCTGTTGAGGGACTTTGGATCAAATATGTTATGTCAGCAGGTGTAAAAAGGTTTGTGATCTCTAATCAATGTCAGTCAGCCTGTTCCTAGTGAGGAAAGGTCTGTTGCAGCACTTCGTATGATATTGAAATCAATGCTTGAAAACAAT
Organism: Triturus cristatus; assembly: GCF_964204655.1. Taxonomy (NCBI): domain Eukaryota; kingdom Metazoa; phylum Chordata; class Amphibia; order Caudata; family Salamandridae; genus Triturus; species Triturus cristatus. Next base: position 691,917,290 of record NC_140580.1, read on the forward strand.
TACATGACAATGCTTGAATACACTTAGGACCTGATTCACAAACTACACTTTTGTAGTGACTTACTGTGAGAAATTGGGTCGTCATTTGAATGGGGGGTGACCCTGTTCAAGGAACAGCCACAATTTCTGTCCTGGTGAACCACAAAAGTCACTAAAATAACCTATGCCTAACCCTCGGGTAACTTGGCACAAAAGCAGTCAGATTTAATTTAAAGGAAATCTGTCAAGTTTTTATGCAGCACACAACCAGTAATAAAGTGAAAACACAACACAAGAAAGATCCCACACAAATTTAGAACTACACACTAAGAAAAATCCAATCAGTAGAACCTGAGTTATGAGTTTTTAAAGTTTAAGGTAGAAAATAGTACCTAGAAGATCAAAGCACCAACCGCGTTATCTAGTCGCGTGACACCTGGTCAAAGTCGAAAAACATATAGATGGTGAGTTGAATACAAGAAGTTTATTGGGTCTGGTTGATGCTTGCCTTCGGACTTAGAAGACATTTTAAACACAATGTTCTGAGAAGGTAAATTCAGAGGGGCAAGGGTGCAGGTGGTATCCATGGAAGTGGTGCCATCATCGGGGATCCGGTGGACGAAGTTGTAGTGAAGATTTCTACGTTGAGACTTTTTTCTATCTTAGATGTTGAAAATCTCCATTGGGATGAGGCAGGAGGCTGTAGCTATCAAGATTTTAATGAAGTAAAATACCCCTCAGACCAAGGACCCTCGAACAGGATTTGCTGCTGCGGAGAAGAATGCAGCGGGAACTGCCGCAAAGTCAGGCTGACTGGTGATGCAACTTGAGTGGATCGACTTTCAGGTTGGACCCAGTCTTCTCTCGGTCCACAGCGCAGTTTTTAGCCCAAAATTACCTACGTCCCACGTTTGGCCTTTGGCTATCTAGGCACATTTAGCACCACCACCAACACTCCAGGCCTGGAGGGACACCACTTGGGGGTTTCGAACTCACTCAGGCTGGATCCAGGTGCGGGTTCAAGATGGTTGGAGACTTTTCTGCCCTTGAGACTCTGTACAGGAGACCAGCCAACTAGCCCTTGGAGTTACTTTGACAGACCTGGGTTCAAGTGATAAAAGTCGGCTCAATTAGCAGGGAAATCCTCTGAGGGTGTAAAGCAGGCTCCAGGGAGCATAACAGTTGTTCGAGGTGCGGCAAATAAGTTTTGTGTTTTACACAGCTGGCCACAGTAGCAGGCACTCCATGGAGAGTACTTCCGCAGGTCCAGAAAGTGATGCCAGAGCACTGCAGGTGGAAGAGTGATGGGCACACTCTCTGAATGCGCATGACACTTTGGCATGTTCTCCAGTCAGGCTGCATTATAGCCTGAGTGGAGAACATGCCCAGGCTCCCACTGCCTGCCTGACCGCTGAACCACAGCGCTCAGACCAATCACAAGGCTGCATTGTGATTGGCTGTGGGGAGCCCGGGTGATTCCTGTTGCCGGACTTCAGATGAAGAGGATGGAGGGGAGGCAGCGGCCGGCTGGAGATAAAGAGGAGGGAAGAGAGGTTATGGCCGGCCAGCGGTAACCAGGTAAGTGTGTGTTAAAAAAAAAATCTTTTTCATTCCCCTCCTCCTCCCCTCCCACCACTTTCGTCAGGTAGCAGTCACTACTACTAAAGAGGGGGCCTGAGGGTCCTATTATTATACTGGATACTTTCTTTGAATTAGAAGTGTCTACTGAATTCCCTTTGAAGGGCTTGAAGTTTCCTGACTCCCCTTCCTTGGCTCCCAATTGGCTGCATGAACAATGCAGAGGTGATGGCAGAGCACAGCCTATTCTGTTGCAAATGAGTCTGTGTCCAGCTCCACCCCCCCCCTCCATCTTGCCAGTGAATGGCTCATTCAGGCACACCTAATCCCTCTATTGTGTGGCTGTCTAGGAGGAATTAACAAAGTATAACTGCCAACTACACCCAGTCATGTGGCTAGGACAGGCTGGAAGCACCAAATAGCTAGGGCAAGAAAATGCCAACTCTCTAAAAGTATAAACCAAAACTGGGTTCTGGCTCAAAAAAACTCAGCTGGACTGAGCCCAATTAACAAAAACAACGAAACATATTGTCCATACTGAGAATCACTAAACACAATCCCTTTTATAACTCCTATCATGAGAGGTAAAACGTGAAAGGAGGGCTTTAAGAATTGCCTTTTACTCAGAAAAACATTTATTGTTTATTTCTCATTTTTCTCATTTGTGCGCTCAACAATTATTCATTGCGCATTTACATTTTACAAAATACATCAAAATATAAATAGGTGAGGGGAAAAAAGATCCACATCTCTTACTAATCATATAATAAGCATATATCGTTCTTGTGCTGTTTCTAGCCCAGAAACAGGGGGAGAGGCCCCTATCCCTCTAGAGTGAAGTAAGATGAGTTCAGTGTGTCCGGGCAAGAGTATAGATTTGTTGGTCGATTGGGATAAAATATCCAATTGATGCAAGTATATCAAAAGAAAATGGTGACAAATTAGTGCTTTTATTTGTCTTTAAGGAAAGAACAAAGATGGTACAGCCAACACGTGTTTCGCCCTCTAAATGGCCATCCGGCCTAGGGCTTCTTCAGGGCGGGTAGTCAATTACTAGGATATCATAATGAGCGGGAGGGTTTGTCGACCCGAAGATTCTACTGTCTCGGCTAATGCCAGGTTGCGATGGGTTTCTGCGGACAAATAAGACAAATAAAAGCACTAATTTGTCACCATTTTTTTTGATATACTTGCATCAATTGGATATTTTATCCCAATCGACCAACAAATCTATACTCTTGCCCGGACACACTGAACTCATCAAAATATAAATACAAATACACTGAACAGCACAAAACAATAGTATTGATCCCCTATATAGAGGTTTTGAACTACATTCATTCATCAAACATTCTTGGCCTATCCATCCATACATACAATCGACATACACTAGACAAAGCGGTCCTAATGACACCTCTCCTTTTGAAATGAATTATTTTCCAAACTCTATATATGTTCTGACATTTTCTCTTTTTTTTATATACAATGAAAGAACAAAAAGAACGTTTTGAACAGAGCCTCTCAAATGGATGTAAAAAGGACCGAACTGGTCGACGCGTTTCGAACCTCTATCTTTTTGAGGTTCTCCTCAGGACCAACCAATTTCTGTCACAAAAAACAAAACCCTCTTTAGGAGGGAACAGCTTAGGAACTCTAGCAAGCCACCAGCGACTGAGCAAACCCACCTTAGAAAAGTATGTCAATGTGGAACCTTAACCTTCAATAACCTTCAATAACTCAAACAGCTTGCACTGGGGCTGCAAAAAACAAACGCTGTATCAGTGGAGAAATCTCGGTGAGCGGGCAATATTTTCTTTTTGACATCTTCGCAAACTCCATGGATATTACAAGCCGAATATAACTAATGGCGATATTTTACGCCTCTTGTTTCAGTTGCCGGCACGGGACTCCAACGAGGCACGACTACGCATCCAGTAAACTTACATAGGTAAGCGACCGCTTCCGGGATGCAATGGCTTAATTTACCCGCGGTATGATCAGACTATAAGAGGATATCAAAAAGTGTTCCCTTTCGTCCTTAGGAAGAAAAGAGGTTTGTTCACCGAGGGAGCCGGCTAAGGAGACAGCCGTCTCCTAATTGGGTAAGCCAATATTGGATGCATTTAAAGAGTTAGTTTGTAGTGATCCATTTATATTTCGGCTGATGCAATTCTATAACTTTTTATAGGACTCGGCTGTCCCATTAAGACAACAGATTCACTTCGAAGGGTGAGCAACATGGACATCTAAGTTGTTTCTATGTTTGTCATTTTAAACGTCTTTAACAGAAAGAAGGATGATATGAGTGGGAATTATTTGTTTGTTTTTTGCAGCCCCAGTGCAAGCTGTTTGAGTTATTGAAGGTTATTGAAGGTTAAGGTTCCACATTGACATACTTTTCTAAGGTGGGTTTGCTCAGTCGCTGGTGGCTTGCTAGAGTTCCTAAGCTGTTCCAATTATCTAAAGAGGGTTTTGTTTTTTGTTACAGAAATTGGTTGGTCCTGAGGAGAACCTCAAAAAGATAGAGGTTCGAAACGCGTCGACCAGTTCGGTCCTTTTTACATCCATTTGAGAGGCTCTGTTCAAAACGTTCTTTTTGTTCTTTCATTGTATATAAAAAAAAGAGAAAATGTCAGAACATATATAGAGTTTGGAAAATAATTCATTTCAAAAGGAGAGGTGTCATTAGGACCGCTTTGTCTAGTGTATGTCGATTGTATGTATGGATGGATAGGCCAAGAATGTTTGATGAATGAATGTAGTTCAAAACCTCTACATAGGGGATCAATACTATTGTTTTGTGCTGTTCAGTGTATTTGTATTTATATTTTGATGTATTTTGTAAAATGTAAATGCGCAATGAATAATTGTTGAGCGCACAAATGAGAAAAATGAGAAATAAACAATAAATGTTTTTCTGAGTAAAAGGCAATTCTTAAAGCCCTCCTTTCACGTTTTACCTCTCATGATAGGAGTTATAAAAGGGATTGTGTTTAGTAACTCTCTAAAAGTGGCATTTTCAAAACTGCAACTTAAAATCATTAAAGATGATTATTAATTATAACTTCTCAGTCACCAAACATGAAATGTTTACCTGTTCCCAATCAAAAGGTAGCACCTATTAAATGTAATAAGGCAACCCAATCTTACCGTATGGGAGAGGTAGGCCTCACAGTAGTGAAAAACAAATTTAGGAGCTTTTCACTACCAGGACATGTGAACTTAAAAGTGCATGTCCGATCTTTAAATTGCAATGCATCCTGCCCTATGGGCTACCTGGGGCCTACCTTAGGGTAACTTATATGCATTAAAAGGGGTGTTTAATGCTTGTCTAGGGGGTTATATTGCCAAGTCGAAGTTGGCTGCAATGGCAGGCCCGGTACACATTTTAAGGGGTTATTTAAGTGTGTGGCTATATAAGTGCTGCAGACTCACTAATAACATTTAATTCATGGGCCATGGTTATAAGTATACCACTCTGCAAAGGACTTATAGGAAAATTAAATTTCCAATCAGGTGTAAGCCAATGTTAACATGTTTTGGAGAGTGGGCACAAGCTCTTTATCACTAGTTAGCAGCGGCAAAGTGCACAGAGTCCTAAGGCCAACATAAATGAATTTCAGCAAAAAGTGGAGGGCAACGGCAATATGTTTGGGGGAAGACCCACTCTAAAGCTGACAGATCTAACACTTACACCATTGTAGTAAATCTAGCACTACACAAGGCCAACCACTGATAATTAACACCCTCCTATACAAAATAATGAAGGCAGTGACTTAAAATAAAATCCCAGCAGAAATATTGTTAAATTAAATTTAAGTTTTCAACATAGTTACAAATATAAATAAAGATAAAGTAATGATAAAAATATACATAAAATAGTATATATTTATTATTTATTTATAAAATATTTATAATTTTATAAATTATAGTTATAACTAAATAATAAATATATACTATTTCCATTACCTTCTTTCTATGGAGGGGATGTTGCAGTACCAGTAGTTGGCCATATGTAGTGCTGGGCTTACTACAAAAGTGTAGTTTGTGAATACAGAAAAGTAGTAAACTTACTCAACAGTGTAAACTTACTCAACAGTGCAAGTTACCTTCGTGAATCAGGTCCATTGATCTCTGAATGCTACAGATGGATGGAAAAGAGCCTCTTCATTCATTCTAACATATGGCTATGTCATGAGAGTTCTCATAGGTAGCCCAGTGCCGTAGTCCATAGATGTTACATTCTTGTTTTACTTTAGATGAATTTAAATCTGTAGAAGTTTAAAATAAAATATGCCTTAATCTCAATTAAAATCTAATTTGAATTCAAAATACTAAGGGGCAGATTTACAAGAAAGTGACGCATCTATAGAGATGCGTCACTTTCCTTGCACCACCCTAAAAAATGCTTGCGCCACGATGGATGCGCCCTATTTACAAAACGGCGCACCATGGCGGAAGGATTGACAGATGCGTCAGAAATTCTGACGCATTAGTTTGGGCAAAAGTCACGCATTGCTGGAGTCGAGTCGCAAGCACAACGCAACTCCAGCAATGCATTTTATGGCCTAGTCCCACTACACAGTGTCACTCCTCACGCCTGCTTCAAGCAGGCGTAAGGTTTTGACGCAGTAGCGTCCTAAAAGTGATGAAGTGAAATCTTGAAGACTTTTACGAGGCATTCCTGCATGGGAACGCCCCTCTGCATACATTATACCTGACGCAGGTATAATGTACGCAGGGCTTTACAACGTGACGCATCTCCTTACATGTGTCATGTTGTAAATTGGGTTCATTGTTAGCGCCGCCATTGCGTCAAAAAAAATGACGCAAAGAGGCGCAAGGGGCTTCTAAATCTGCCCCTCAGCGCGATTTACACTACAATGTTTATAAATTATGACTTCTGTCTTATGACAGATTGTGCAATCACATATAAAAAGACCGAGTCAAGTGCACACAAGAGATAATGAAGATGCCAAACATGTGCATTTTACCCAAAAGTATCAGAAATCATGTTTTAGTAAATGAGCAGATGAAAATTCAAGCTTACAAGCAAATGCTATGTGCTGTATGGCAGCAAAAGAGAAAGATCTGAGAGTGATGGCTTTAAATGAAAAAGCCAGACACCTCAGCCCTCCAGGGACTCTGTGTACATGAACGAAATGGGAAATGGTCTGCCCCGAGCTGCTATTGATTCAAAATCTGCTAAGGGATTCAGAGGAAGCCTTGATAGTTCTTGGGTTAACATGATTAATGTGCCAAAAAAGGGCTATGGGAAGTGATGACTGAGCAGGGAATTGTTAACCAGGGCCAGAGTCTCCGCACTGTAAGCGGTAATTTGAAATTACTGTTCTCAATGCAGTAGCCAGAAACCCCCCAACACACACTTGGAATCATCCATCTAATGGCACCATGCAAGCAAAGTTCGACCCTCCCTGGAAGAGATCCTATCCATCTTTCATCCACACTTTCAATCATCCATCTAACCTCTGTGCCTCCATCCACTTTCCTGTCAGCATTCCTCCTTCCTTCATTACACTCTTCCTTCTTACACCCTTCCTTTCACCCCTTCTTCTTTCAAGCCGTTGTTCCATTCACCCTTCCTCGCTCCCCCTTTGTTCATCTTCATCTTTATTATTTACCAACTTAATTTTGTATTGCTCTCTCGCCATCTCTTTCTAGTTGCTTCTCTCATTCCTTTTTTATCTCTTTGCATCCCTTCTCTTTTTCTCTCACTGTATATGGCAGCCCTCGGTCCCCATGCCTCAGCATTATACTTACAGTATTTTTTTATCAGCTTTTGTCTGGAAACACGCACAAACTGCTCAGCATTTAGTGTTACCCGAAATCTGTATTTATTACTGGTGGATTATAATTGTACTCAAACATGGAAAATTGAGCCCTCCATTGAAGACAATGGAGCAGCAGTAGTTTGTATAAAGTGGTATAGGCCCCTTGCTCTCAACATGACAATGTCCTAAAACATTAACTCAGCCTCACTCTTTCCCTTGCCTCTCCAAATTATATGAATGGGGCAGGGGAAAGTGAAAGGCAGACACACCTCAGCCCCCATCCACCCCTCCTCCCATATCTCACAGTGTCACTGTAGCCTCAGAAGGAGGGAGGGGACAATGCTGCTCAGCCCCTGAGTCTCCCTGGCTAGGTTGAATGAGGAAAAGCAGTTTAGCAGAGCCCAGTAAGTACCAGGCTCTGCTTGCGACTGTTATCTATTGGACATTCACAGCAACAGCTGTGAAACAAAGGGTTTGGTGCCCCTGGGCTGGGAGGCAGTTTCAATCCTCTCTGTCTCATATAGGCCTTTGTTTTTTTAATTAGAACATTCTGCCCTCGCGGGGCAGAATGTTCTCATAGCCTTACAGCGCTCCATAGCAGGCCATACAGACTATTAAAGGCCCTCTCACTTAAAGCACCTCACCTACGGGTCAAGTCATTAATGCTGGGGTGTGCCTTTAATGGCTGGTATAGCCCTCTATGGTGGGCTATAAGGTTATAGTAACATTGGTTACTGAAATCCTTACCTACGGTGCAAGCTTGAACTGTGACTGCCAATATTTAAATGAGCATTAACTTTTTATGTCTGGCTGACCTTATGAGATCAACCTTAAAAAGAGCTTTGAGAAGTACTACAGACACACAGGCTTTAGCTCCACCCACATTTAGGTAGACATGAGTACGCTTTGATTGAGCAGACGCTGTGTGCTTCCACAGAAAAAGTGCTTCTCTTCCACACAGTTGGGATTATTTTGTTTGTTTAGACAGCAGCAATATGGTCATCTAGTGAAGGCTCACTGAGATGTATAAAGTATCAAGTTTAAAATGGAATGGACTTGACCTTTCAGGGGCACAAACATGGTGCTGTAATTCTGTCAAAGTGTCTTGGATAAGTATATGATTCATGGTGTTTCTTTTTCTCTGGCAGAGGCACAGATGAGATGACGGCAGTCATGAGGAATACATTCATATTTTGCATTGCCAGCACCCTTCCCTTCCCTTTCTATTAGTAGCTGGCAGCACATATGTTGCCAGACCTTTTGTGATCACTTTCAGAGTACTACTGAGAGAGGGGCTTAGGCTCGACTCACTCTGATTCATGTTAGGCCCTACTGAGAGGGGGTTGCTACTGTTTTGACAACTCTAATTTGGTACATATTTGTAAATGTATAACTGTATGCATGATGGATGCCAGCTTATGCACACTCCAGTAGTCCTATGTTGGTTGTAGTGTTAAGCCAAAGGCAAAGGCTATCAGCCTTATTGGTTCACAGGGGAAAGTTATGTCAGATTCCACAGGTGTTATCTGTTCATAATGAGAAGTTATAACAAAGCAATGAGGCCTGAAATACTTGTTATAAAAAGTGTGTTTTATAGGCAATAGGCTTTTAAGGGTAGATTGTTATTACACTGCGCCAAAATCTCTAGGCAGTAATATTGTTTCATCAAATCTTATAAATTACTCTGGTAGGCAGGAGTTTTGTGGCCACATGAATTAAGCATTTTTGCGGTCGTAAACAGCTGATTGGTCCATTTCCGACCGCAAAAATGCTTTTACATATGTATGAAATACAAAGTGCAATTGGGTCACAAGTTACCGAATCGCAATTTGTATTTGAGTTTTGATATTTGGAAGGGGCGTGTTTAGGGCGTCCCTTCCAAATACCGAATCTGAATGGGATGTATGAATCTTTCGCGTCCGAATTATGGTAACAAAACATTACAGACTCCTCGAAGAAGGTGGTAACCGCTTCGCAAATGAGAAGGAGTCCCAGGGGCCCCTTCCCCTTTGAGAATGGAAAATAAATATTTTTAAGAGTAGGCACTGGTCCCATGGACCACTGCCTACTCTTAAAAAATGAAACTGCAAAGTTTCCTTTTTACTTTTTAAATGCATCTCCTTTTCCTTTAGGGAAACCGGCTGCATTTTAAAAAAAATACCATTTTATTTAAAAGCAATGACAGACATGATGGTCTACTGACCTCAGCAGGTCACCACCCCTGTGATGGCATCGATTCCTAATGGGTCGCAAATTGCGACTTACCTCATTAATGTGCATGAAGTAGGTAGACCCATTAGGAATCGCTAATGAAATTCAAAAGCGTTTCATACATAGGGAAGAGCGATTACCTAATTGCGAATAGTAGAAAATCGAAATTAGGTAATCGCTACTTGAAATAATGATACATGTGGCCCTTGGTTTTGAAAACCCACCCAAACAAACCATGAGAATAGAAGATTTGCAATATGATAATCCATATTAGGGTCTATTAGGAATGGTTTTATCTTGTTTTGACAACTGTCAATATGTACATGTTTTTTTTTTAATTAAAGTATACCTGATGGTGCCTTGTAGGAAAGCCTATGCCCAGCACATTAGATCTGACTTGGTTATGGTGACAAACCAATTCTAAAAGCTGTAAGCTTGATTGTTTGCTATGAACAGTTATGATAAAGGCAGTAGACCCCAAATATTATAGTCAACCAGCATATATGGCTAGATTGTTATTACTCTGTTTTAAAGCCTACAGGTGAGGGTTTTAGTAGATTGAATCTCACCTTTTACTGTAGTAGGCAAGGGTGATGGTGTTGTTTACTCCCCTGATATACCGTGGGTATAGAAGATTTGGCTGTGAGAATTCTTGTTAGAACCTCTTAAGAGAGATAGTATTTGCTATGCCAATTATAATTGTGAATATGTTTGTAATTGCATGACTTTTTGTCTGATGGTTGCCTTATGGAAAGCTAAGCTCAATACAGTAGGGCCTAGTTAATCATTGTGATGCCAAGGTTGTGTACTTGCCCCCATTCTTTTCCTACATTATCTACTGCACATTGATAAAAAAAAGCTGTGCCTGCTTTATTATATGAGGGCAACACAGTGCATCTGGCCAGGACTGCCAACGGCCTACAGAAACTGATTTCTAGCTTTGTGGCATTTATGAAGAGGCTTCATCTGGAAACTAACCTTTCCAAAACATTCATAATGGTGAATGACCCTAGAAATACTAAACGGACACCATATATATAGGAGGAAGAAAATTAGCCAGGGTTAGTTCTTTTTCATATCTTGGCTTGGATTTTGATGATGCCTGTACCTGGACTTAGAGGCAGAGGGGGACAATTTTCGCATGCTGTGGGAACCACTTTTGCCCTTGCTGCTGGCAATGTTTTTCCAATCTTGGAAATTTACAAAAGGAAATGTCTCCTTACTGTGACTTATGGCATGGGGGTCCAGGGCTGTAGAGACACAGGGGCTATTCAAGTGGAAGAAAATATATTTGTCGGCATCTGTGGGGGGTTTACCCTTCGACTCCTCATTTTAATTTACATCCAGGAATTAGGCCTGAATACATCCATGACCTTATTAATATAGCCCCATTGGTACTTCGGTGCTCAATGTGGGCGAATAAGGAAGCAGAGTGAACCGGGTTGTCATTAAAGATTGTCTTTCCTGTAACCATGGGTTGACCATCCCCTGGCTAAAATATATGAGACACCACTCTAGCCTTGGGCTGTGCCTACCCATTCGAGAAACCGGAGTGCATCACAAAAAAACACAAAACCTGGTTCCAGTTCTTTTTTAAGCATAAGCAGGCCACAATGGAGTCTGTGGAGGTGGTGAAGTCTGCAGTGTGAGAATATTGCATGATTCAGACAGCAGCTGGGATTACTCCTTATCTGCTCTTTGCACAGAATGTTTATTAACGAATATTATTGACCCTGTTTACATTAGGGTCGATCCGTTGGATGATATGCTTTCCAAAAGGGCAATACTTTCCTGCAGATATATGTATTTACCCATGCGATGAGCAATCAGCCCAGACAGTCCTAATTGCCCTTTGTTTTCTTCTACAATATTATCGTCCATGTACAAGGAGATTTTTATTGCCCTTGGTGTGTAGATACAAGTTTACCAAGTGTAAAGCTGCTTTGCTCTTCCTCCAACAACTCAATGACTATGATACCTGTTATTCAGTTGGTTCCTTCCTGAAAAGTAGCTTAAGACAGAGGAAAACCATATTGTTTTAATTGATGGTTTGTTATCCTATATTGTATTTTACATCTTTGCTTTTATTGCTTCCAGTTCTTGCCAACAAATGTAATATTGCATCTTTTGGAATAAGCCTTTTTAAAACAAGAAAAGGTGTTATAGTGTGATATCTTTTAAAATAAAAAAAGTATTGTCTATTTATTATTCTTTGTTAATCTGTCTGTAATTTGAAATATGTTAATCTTTTATGGCTTATCTTCTGATGAACGCATAAAGATTATATTGTGACAAACCAATTATAACAATGGGCCTGATTGGTTGACCAGAAAAAGTATTTCAGATGCCATAAGTTTGACCGATTTATTATGAAAAATAATAAAAAAAGCAGTATGCCTGATTTACTTTTTATTTAACATGAATGTTAAAGCCAATGGGCCTATAGGGGCGGATTGTTTTCGCCCTGTGTTAAAGCCTGCAGTCAGGTATTTGGCTACATGAAATCTGATAGATTACATTTTTAAGGAAGGGTTTTGGTATTAGTTATCTCTTTACAAAACCTAGGGCGAGACAATTTGCACTATAATATGTTTAGATAGACTCTCCTCTGAAATCCTGTTAAGCCTAACTGTCTGCCACTATGTGCCAATAAAACAATCAATCAATAATGCATATATCGCTAGAGATAAGATTTTCAATATAGATATATAGAGGGAATGTGAGTCAGTCCTCTTCCCCACTCATCCCACATAGACTTGATGTACGCTAACATGAAGTTAGTGCCTCTGCCAGACACGGCCTCTTTGGGGAACCCCACATGGGTAAAAATCCCCATTAGGACCCAGGCAACCGCAAGGGCCATCACCGACCTCATAGGGAGGGCCTGTGGTAGCTGGTGACATGGTCCAACAAGACCAGGATGAACCCGTTGCCTAAAGCTGTCTGTGGGTCCAAGGGACCAACAATGTCGATGCCCACCCTCCGAAAAGGGAGTGTCAATGACAGGGAATAGGTTTAGGGGAGCCTTGAGCTTTTTTCCTGACTTCCCACTGGTCTGGTAGAAGGCGTCTGAGGCCATCTTCTTCAATGGCCAATAAAAGTGGGTGACAAGCCTGGTGAAGGTCTTGTCTTGTCCCAGATGTCCTGCCAACGGGATATCATGAGTCAACCTCAATAGGAAGGCCCTGTAACACTGAGGGACCAACGCAACATGGCTGCTCTAGGTGCAGGAACCTGAGGTTCACTATAAATGAGGTCATTCTCCCAATAAATAGATAAGGTGATCTCCAAAGGTATCACCTGCAGCCCAGCCTGGCCTCATCTTGCCACCTGTTTCTGGACTTTTCAGAATTCTTCTCTGGTGGGCCCACCCTCAATCTGCCATTTAGCAAGCTCAGCCATGCATCCAGGGTGGCGGGGTCCTCCCAGTAGGCTCAGGAGCATCAACCTCAGGTACTCCATCATCCTGAACTGTTGGAGCTTCAGGGACTGGTTTCTCACGTCCTTTGCCCTTACTCTTCTTTGAAGCTGCCTGTGCCATTTTCCAGGCTCCCTTGAGTCCATTTCCAGGGAGTCATGGACCTTGTTGCCATATAGAACCATTCAGGCAATCCCAACATCTCCAAATGTGACTTGAGATCAAACTCTTTATTGATAGTGTGCTGCAGGTAATTGCCCAACAGACAATTTACAGGCATGCCTGGGCTCACACCTACTTTAAGAGAACCTGAGATCCCCCTCACTCAAAGGGAACCAGAGCCACTGGTAAATGACTCTTGCGGCTGTCTGTGACTATGACTTGGTGGAATGTGTTAGGGAGGTCCTCCTCTGAGGACACCAGCCGACACAACTAACAGTAGTCATGCTGGATCTATTGTCCCTCAGAGCCGCCACCCATTGCCCATTGATGGTGACTCACTGCCTACAATTACTTGCAGACAAATGGCCTTTTGGAAACATCTCCTTATCCCAAGGAACTCTAGGGCCTTTGCGAATTCCCCAAAGCTAACTGAGACCATCTCCTCTAACTGAGACCAGACTCACTAACCCTGATGTCTGCCCACTGGTGGGGGACTGTGCCCTGATTGTACATTCGGTGTCCCCCTTGGAGTTTCCATACTTCTAACACTCAGTACAGTGGTGAGCAAACCTCTCTGACTGTTTATCAAAGCACCCTTCCTTCTTGACTCAGGTTGGGACTGGGTACTGCTGTTCCCTTAGGAATTATATTGGGGCCTATGAGAGCTCCTTACTTTTTAAGTTTTTCTCCCCCTTTTTCTTCACGGGGAACCCCTATCCAACCTTTTGGGAGTCCCCCAAAGAAGCCTTTTTGCATACTCTGGTACTGGTCCAGTGGTCTACCTCCTCCACAACCTGTTGAGGTCAGTCAGCTTGCTGTCCACTAGGTGTTGACACAGCTCTGTAAAACAAATACTCAGCATGTGCTCCTTGAGAATCAAGTTGTCCAGCCCATTGTAATCATTAACCTTGCTGCCTTTCTCCCAGCCATACAGTGCCTTGCTAGAGTAGTCTGAGAAATCCATTCAAGACTGGTTTGGAAGCTCGTGGCTGTACCTCAACCTCTGGCAGTACTTTCATGGGTGTTTACCTGGTTTGGTTCTTTACTTTCAGAGTAAGAAGGGTACCCTTCCACACTGTAGGCATATGTTTCCACAAGTCACTCCCATGCTCCCCTCGGATCTTGGGTACCCTCAGGGTCACCTCAAAGGTGGAAAACCATTCGTCTATGTCATCTCCCACCACATATTTGGGCACCAGGTCTTTAGGAATGTAGACATTTTGTCTCCTACAGACAGTGTGCATATACTGCCACCCATTGCTGCAGGAATCTGATTGTTTTGCCTTAAGTTCCAGGTCTTTGGGCTCCTTTCATCAGAAAATCGCTCCAAAGCAGATTTTTCCTCCAAATTGAGCTTGGCCTTCTGTAGCCTGACCTTCCTCACTGCCTTCCTGTCTGCCAGCTCTTCTGGGGACAAGTCATGCAAGGATAGACTACTTCCTGTTCTGTCAGGGAGTTCCAAATCAGAAGATGGGTCATCTCCTTCATCTGAAGGCTGTATTTCAGTGCTGATATCCAGGTCCTGATCCTGCTCATCCACATCATTCTCATCATCCTGCTCCTCTGCTCCTGTTAGTGACTGGTGAACGTCCGACCAGGCCCTCAGAGCTGTCAACAGCTCCAACCTCTTGGTACCCTTATTGGTGAGGAGTTCCCTTTCCTTGCAGAACTACTTGACCTCAACCACAGTGTAATCTTTCAAGTTGGTCAGGTTGAATTCCCTTACTGCAGGTATGGTCACAGACAGTCAGTTAGTAGTAATGAGATAAGATTTGGAAAAAGCAAAAGAAGCCAATCGAGGATTCTTTTTTTTTTAAACTCAAAATGTTCTCTAATTATTTATAAGGGCTGGTCGTGTAACATAAAATTACTGTATAGCATTGCACAAACAAACATCCAAATCTAACCGCTGCCAACCAGCAGTCAGGCTTATCTTAGAGGCAGTGTGTAAAGCATTTGCACATAACCAACAGTAATACAGTGTAAGCACAACAAAAGGACACCACACCAATTTAGAAAAATATCCAATATTTTTAAATACTTAAGACAAGACCAAAAATGATAAAAATCCCCAATACAGTACTTAAAAATCTTTAGTTATCAAAATATGCTTCAAAAACAGTTCCTTGATGTCAATAGCTCCGTCTGGGGCTATCACGGCGTCGTGAGCTAACAAATCCAAACAGTTCTGGCTGACCGTGGCGTCGTGGGCCAGCTATGGTGTCGGGAAGACCCGCAAACAGTACCTTTCAGAAATGTAGGGCCTTAGCGACCTCTCCTTGAGCTTCCGAAAACACGGCATCCGCAGGCGTCGGTTCTGCAGGTCGGTGCGGGAGTCGTCGGGGCCCTTGAAGTCACATGCGTTGCAGGTCGCAGTGCGAGCAGCGGCTCGGTTGCAGCATCAGATGGCGTCGTTGGTGAGAACAGGGCCGCGGTGCGAAGTGAATGCGGCACTCGTCGTGATGCTGGCAGGTCGCGGTGCATGCAGCGTCATCGTTGCTGAAGCGCTGTCATTGGCTGACGAACTGGAGTCAATGGCATTGGCTTCAGTAGGCCAAGGCTGTGGTGTGGGATGATGGCGGTGCATCGTGTAACTATACGAGCGGTGCCCTCGAACCACGGTGCAAGCAACGGTGTCGAATTCGGCATGGAGCAGCATCGTCGGGGAGGCCAAGGCAGCGTCTTGAAGCGAGGCGGTGCAGAGTGCGGTGCCCAGAGGTTGCGGTGCAAGCAGCGGCTCGGTGGGGGCGTCAGCAGGCATCGTCGGTGAGACCAAGGTCACGGTGCTGCGTTGCGGCGGTGCCCTCTGCGCTACCTTCAGGACACGAAGTTGGCAGCGGTGTCTTAGGCGGCATTGGGTTACTTTTTCCTCTGTTGCAGCACAAAACACACAGTCCCCAGTGCTGAGGGCAGAAGAGCATGAAGTCTTTGCTGTTCCTGAGACTTCTTGAACAGGCGGCAAGCTCTACCTCATGCCCTTCGAGAAACTCACAAAGTAGATTGCAGAAAGTTCAGTCAAGTCCTTTCACTGCCCAAGACAGAAGCAGCCACTGCAGGCCAACACAGCAAAGCACACACAATATGGTAGTTCCTCTTCACAGCTTCTCCAGCTCTTCTTCTTGGCAGTCTTCTTAGTCCAAAAGAGGTCTAAAGTTCAGGGGTCTGGGTCCCAATATTTATATCCCAAAATCCTTTGATCTCTTAGGCAGAGAGTGCCTGTGCCCAGCCAGAACCAGTTCTGTCTTCTCTGGTGTGACTTCCTGGCAGGTGGTGGAGACGGGATTGTCAGAGGCAGACCAGGCCCTTTGAGGTGCAAGGAAATCTCCTCCCCCTTCCCCCATTGCACCCCAGGTCTATTCAGCCAATTCCTGACCCACCTAGACTATCTGGAGCCACTCCTGCTCCCCAGCTTTCTGTCATCCAAAACCCAGACAAGCAATCCACATTTCAAAAGAGGCACACGGGATGACTGAGCAAGAAAATAACTACTTTCTAAAAGTGGTATTTTCAAACACAGAATGTAAAACTCACCTTCACTAAAAGATGCATCTTTAGATTCTGAGTTCAGGCATACTAAACTTCATTTTCTTAGCTAATTCCCTGGGCCAGTTATGTTTATAAGATGTTATAAACAAACTTCCAATTCTGTCCTATGGGGAACAGATAGCCATGCACTAGTGAAAAACAAAATGGGCCATAATTCGCTACCAGGTCATGCCACACACAGCAGGGCATGTCCTACCTTTTACATACACTGCATCCTGCCCACAGGGATACCTTGGACCTACGTTAGGGGTGGCTGACATGTAAGAAAAAGGAAGGTTGGAGACTGGCCAGTGTGTGCACTGGCCAAGTCGACATAGCAGTTACAAACTGCGCACCGAGTCTGCATTGGCAGGTCTCAGTTACCTTTTCAGGGCTACGCACGTGGGTGGCACAATCAGTGCTGCAGGCCCACTTGTAGCATTTGGTTTACAGGTCCTGGCACACTCAGTGCACTTTACTAGGGACTAACAAGTAAATCAAACATCCAATCATGGAAACACCAATCCATAACAACATTTACCATAAGAGCACTTGCACTTTACCACTGATCAGCAGTGATCAAAGGGCGCAGAAACGCTAAGCCAACACAAACAGAGCCAAGAACCGGGAGGTGTGAAAGCAAAAACTCAGGGAAAACACGTCAAAAGATGCCAAGTCTAACACTGGGAAATGATTTATTTTCCCAGGTCAAAATGGCAGTTTAATACCTCACACTCAGGCTGCCAGGCCAGGCCTTAGACATGTTTAAAGGGCTACTTAAGTGAGTGGCAAAATCAGTGCTGCAGCCCATTAATAGCATTTAATTTACAGGCCCTGGGTACACGTAGTACAATTTTATTAGGGACTTATAAGTAAATTCAATATGCTAGCTGGGGATAAGCCAATGATACCATGTTCTAAGGACTGAGCACATATATATTAGCACTAGTTAGCAGTGGCAAAACCAGCAGAGTCCTACAGCCAACAAAAACGAGACCAGAAAAACATGGAGTAATGCAAAACGTCTGTGGGAAGACCATCCTAAGGCTGACAAGGTCAAACAGTACTGTATGGGAGAATGGTTTAGTCCACAACAGTCATTGGTTCTCTTGCCCTGTATAGGTCAGCATTTTCTGATCTCATTTGCGCATCCACCTTAAAATTAGTGGTAGGACGAGTTCTCCAGTTCTTTTATTTTCAATATTCTCCTTTTATATTTCCCCTTTCATTTATTTGCTTCTCCTCTTGTATTATAATGTTTCTCTAGAGAATACTACAGCTCTTCAAGCAGGGCTAACAGGCCACTTGCGTTCCACTCAAATTATCTGCAGTTCACTGCATCCTGCATGTTCAATTCCTCTAAACCAGGCAACCATTATGGAATGCTGTTGTCAATAGTGTATCATTGTTTTACCATTCCAAATTGGCAAATGTGTTGGTTCCAAATGTAGCAGCGATGTTGTTCAATACTACTGCAAGACAGACAACCACTGCTATTATGGGTGGGTTATTGCAAGGATACGCCTGCTGTGTTTAGACAGAAGCATATTTTTCCTTTTTTTACTTATGTTCTTTTAATATCTTGCAGTGGCTGTTGAGTTTGTGTTTCATTGTGGTTATGTCAGAGGATGAATGCGTGAATGAGTCAGTGGATGGGTGAATGGATGCATGAATGCAAATATGATTGACAATATATTGAGTGCCTAAAACAATCAATGACACAAAAGGCCTTTTCATTCATAAACCAGACCTATTGGCATTACAAATTCATGTTTTAATGGTTAGCAATTGTTTTAGAAATTGCTCCTGTTTGATGAATTTTGCATGCATGTGTGTAAGTGGACCAATTGAGGACACCATGCTCAAAATATTGATAATATTGATCATGCCATCTATGCTATATTACCTTTGTTCTTCCAAAATGCAGAAGAAGTCAACTTCTGCCTAACAATAATGCATTACTGGTGAAGTCCATCATCAACATTCACCTTTTAAATGCAGCAGTGCAAGTTAACCTGGCCCCAGGTTCCATGCTATAGGGAAATACTAAACAGTCCAGATTACAGCTTTAGCAAGCAGGTCCAGAGAGTTACTCTCTCTAGAATCCATTAATGCCTGTAACTAAAAACACTAGAATGCATCTGGGGCCCCATGCAGCTCCTATCATGCTCCATTGTGGAATCCACTTCCAGGGCAGTAAGCAGCGAGACATGCACGGAGTTGGCGGGCGTATTGGGCGACGTAGATCGTAGTGGTGCAAACTGAGATCAGCTTCAGGGAGGTAATGCTGAGGTAGTGGGGCTGATTGCTTAACTCTGTCTCGCAATCACCTCGTTAGTGGAATCCCGGATGTTAAATCGAGCGACCATTCGGATGACAAGCTGCGATCAGTCAAATCCCCCACCTCCCTCTGGTCAGTTAAGGACTGGTTCTGCATTTTTTCGCTTCAGGGTTAATATTGCGTTAATTGATTGCAGGCTCACTAGTGAAGGTTAGATTCTGGTAGAGGGGGCACATTGCTAGTTAAGCTGGCTTCACAGAACTGCAGTGAAGGGGCAAAAGCTTGAAAAAGAAAGAAGCCTCAGAATTCGCTTAAACCACTTCAAAGCTATTACAACTTGAAGCCATTGTAAAGTCATTGCGCATTCAGGATCCCTCAACAGGAAATAAAGTCGAGTTAGAGTGGAGAGTGGAAAGTGGAGTATTGGAAGGAGCTGAAGCAACCTATACGGGGTACTCTAGGTCCTGCTGCAGGGTGAGCATTAGCCAAGGAACTGCTGAAGCAGTCTGTGTAGCACAGATGCTACTTGTAGTTCTCCGGTGGCACCCTCCCCTCCCGATTTAGTGAATTTAGTGAAAGGAACTCACAGAGTTATCAATGAAATGCATTTCAAGGGACACATCAATGAGAACTCGTGCCATCAAGAACACAAAAGGCAATAACGGCCACATCAAGCCTGTTGGAAGTCTAGAGATTGAGGACCGACAACAAACAGAAATGCAGCGGACACCCTCCCCAGACGCACTCTTCCTGGAAACACCTATCCTAACAGGGTCAATTAGTGATCAGTGCTCAAGTCCTGATGACACTGAGTCTGCTATGTCGGCAACTGCAGCACAATTGCTGTTTCAATCTCCTTCCACCACCATTATGTCATCCATTAATGAAGCTAAACCGGCGTACCTCTGTTTTCAATTGAATGCCCTAAAGTGGTTCAAAGGGAGAGCAGGCTGGCTGATCAAGCGTTAAATAAGGGTGGAGAACAATGCAACATGACTTGGTCAGTTCCGGATGAGACAGTAAACCCCTCTCTAGCAAGTCCAAGCATGAACCAAACCATGACTTCTCCTACAACGACTATGTTTTATTTCCAGATGCCCTAATGGAGATAACACTGAAACAGATCTTTAGAGAAATGCGTGAGATGAAACTGTCCCAAGACGAGGCCAATAGAAAACTAATCAGTAGTTGTAGCAGATCAATGCCAGTTTTCAACAGCTGTCTTATCGCATGACCCAGGTGGAGCAAAGGGTCTGAGTCTTGGAAGACACGAGTAATGAGCAGCAAGGAGTAAATACCAAAATCCTATTGGAGCTTGAGGAACTTCAATTTAAGCTGGACGATGTGGAAAATAGGTCTTGACTTTAAGATTTGTGGGAACGCCGGAAGACCACGAGGCTGGTCGGACAAGTACAGCACTAATATCAGACCTTATTTTCAGGTATATACTCCCAAATAATGCAACAGAAGGAATAGATTTTAAATCTCCCAGGCACATAGGGTTCCAGCAGTTCAACCTAGCAATGCAAAGTATCCTAGAACGATCAAACCAACTTCAGAGATTTTGGGATCAAGGAGCAAATTTTGTCACATGCGATTAAGAACAAATCCTTCACTACCACAGACAACTTCACATTTTGAGTTTTTTCTGGCATGTTGATTTTGGCTGCATGACGCTGTAAGGAATTTGTGGGTCTAATAGACTTATTTAAGCGCCACAGAGCTCCGGCAGGCATCATCCAGCAATCCAAACGTAAAGTCTTTTTAAAGGGCCGTGTACATATTTTTTTAATCTGTTAAGCTGGCCAGACATGACTTGTATTCAATCAAGAGGGAGGCGGGAAAGTGGGGAGGTAAGAAATAGTACTCCTTGAAATAGCAGGTTTGTTGTAGGCAGTAGGCTGCTGTGAATGATTATTAGGGGAGAACTGTCTCTTTCTTCTTGGGGCTGGTGGGATAGGTTGTTAATTTGGGGGCCCAGGAAGGGTCGAGCTCCAGGGCAGGGAGGGGGAGCGGTGTGGCCACGGGGGTGTTTGAAGGGAAAAAAAAGAAAATTCAGGTAGCCAGATCAGGATGTGGCGATACTTTTTAAAAATTGGGTCTAAATACTGTATTAATAGGAAAGATCTTAGTAGGGTGAATTTGGGAATGAGGAGATACCAACAGGCTAGTACCAAGAAGGGTGACAAAAAGGAAAAGCATGTAGCCAGGTTGGGTCAAGGCTGTTGGTCAAATAGAGAGGGTCCTTTGACTTTTTATACAGGGAGGCTCAAGGGTATTGGGGTCAAAATGGAATTATGCCAGATGCAGAAGTAGAGAAGCTACAGAAATAGGGCAGGCTAAAGGGGTCAGAACACTATTAGGTATTTCCCAATGATTAGGAGGTTCACAAAAATTGCTTTGTGCAATATTAATGGGGTCAGTAATCAGGTCAAGGTTAGATCTGCACTTCAATTGCTAGTGTCAGTCCAATTTCATGTTATTATGTTCTAGGAAACCCATCTCAAATGGAAAGCGAAGATGCCAAAATGCCCAATTTTATTTCTCAATCGTTCTTCGCTTCAGCTGGAGCTGCGGCAATGGGGGTGGGTATATTGATCACCCAACGTTTTAGGGGGGAAGGCTTACAGGTCCTCAGAGATCCAAATAGGAGGTGGATAATTCTCAGAATAAAACTCAAAAATCAGTTGTTCAACCTTAGTCAGTTTCTATGGCCCTATTGAGGACGATATAGCTTCTCTTAAGGATCTATATGAGGCCCTTCTTTTTTTCTGGGCTTGTGGTGATAGGGGGTGATTTTAACATTTTGTAGGAAGTATGGTTGCACTCTTCTCATAAGAACAAACTTCAGACTAAACCCAGGGCTTTGAGGTTTGTCACCAAAATGATGAAGGACCTAGCGTTAGTTGGCCCCTGGCCGTTGGAGTAGCCGCAAACATGGGAATTTACTTGCTTTTTAAAAAGGTTGAACTCTGCTTTGAGGTTAGACTTTTTTTTTATTCCATATCAATGGGTCAGGAGGAACTCTGATATACTGTCAAATCATTTTTCAGATCATTCAGTCCTTTCCATCGAAATAAACATTGGTGAGGATCTGCTAGAAAGACCACGCTGGTCACCTGACAAGTCAATATTAATTGATATAGGCTGGGTTACGGTGGCATGGTTTGGGAGGCATGCACGGCATATAACAGAGACAAAGCAATTGCCTTTAAAGCCCAAGTATCCAGGTTAGGAAGGGAAAAAGTTCAAACACTACAACTTGATCTGGCTCAAGCAACACAGTATCATCAGTCAGGCCTCTCTCAAAGTTCAGGCCTTAGATTGATAAAGCTAGGCAGGCCTTGAAAGATCACTTTTCAGGTCAGACTGTAATTAATCAAAACTCAAGCTTCCAGCATCATTACAAAGAGAGTGAGCACACCGGCCAATGCCATGCATGGTCTGTCAAAAAAAAAGGCACAATAACGCGGTTATCGAATCAATTTATTATAAGGCTTGGGGTAGGACGGTTTACTCGCTGGATGATATTGATAGAGTTTTTTTAACACACTATACTAGTTTGTATAATCCTCTTCTACAGTGCCGTTAAATGCAGTAAATAAATATTTAGGGGCTATCAATCTTCACTCTTTGAGCAGAGAGATGAAAACAACAGTTGTCGCCCCATTACGTTTACTGAGGATCAGGATGCCATCAGGACATCTCCCAATGGTGAAGCTTGTGGGAATGATGGGCTGCCGGACGAGATGTATAAAATCTTCATGGGACAGATTATGGCATTTCTGGTTAAACTATTTAATGTAAAATTGGAGGGGTGCAAAGTACCCAGTTCATTTACCAAGGCGGTTATTGTTGGCTTTTTGAAAAATGCCAGATAGACCTGGTTCATATAGGCCTATCAGTCTTTCGCACAGCGATCATAAATTATGTATCAAGATTATTGCTGCTAGAATACTTCCGTTAGCTCAAGGGGTGGTCCATAGGGACCAATCTGGATTTCTACCTGGGAGAACTATCTTGGCAAAAACTAATTTCTTATTGCAGGCCATCAACTTCTTTTCTAATAACAAAGTTAAAGCAGCTATCATTATAATTGTTGCTGAGAAGACTTTTGACCTGGTTCAGTGGGAGATTCTCTTTGCCATTTTATCTAAGTTTAGTGTTCCTTCAAAGCTAGTAGGGCTTTTACAAAATCTCTATTGAGGAGCTCAAGCCAAAATTATGGCTAATTCACATTATGAAGGGACTCTTTCGGTCAGTAGTGGAACTTGCCAGGGCTGCCCCATGCCCCCGGTGTTATTTGCACTCTTCATCAAGCCTCTGGCCTCAGCTCTCCAGCAGGATCCTTTAATAAAAGCGCCTCTCCAGGGTGCACCCAAACTGAAATTATTTGCCAATGATTTGATCCTCTATTTGACGGCAGAGGAGGATAGTATCTCTAGAACATTCGACAATATCAAATCTTTTTCTGAAATGGGGGGGTTTTAGCATGAATCACTCTAAGTCATAAGTTCTTTTGTTTAGCTGCTCTGAACTAATACTACCAATTAAAATGTGATCTCAATTTCAGTCTTCAAACTCCTGTAGGTACTTGGGCATGTTTGATTCAAATGATTTCTCCGACCTTTATCAGCTTAACTATCTTCCAATTCTAATTAAAGCCCAGAACCAGCTGCATCAGTGGCAGTCATATCTGCTATCATCGAAGAGCAGTATTAATCAAGATGATGATTATGACCCTTTTTCTCTTTATCTTCTCCAACATCATAATCAAGGTGCCTCAGAGATTTTTTAATGAGCTTGACCAGACGCTGCGTCATTTTATCCGGTCTGGGAAAAAGCTCCATACCAAATTAGAAACTCTGCAATCACCTATTGAAGATGGTGGGCTAGCCCTTCCAAACTTTAAAAAATACTATTACACCTCATTTTAAGATTGGAACCTTCATGCGGTGAATCCCCTGAATTGTTGCGACTACTTTTATCCTGAGCAAATGTTTTGAGAAAGGGAAATGCACCTTTCCCCTTCTTAAAAGTCCTTAGGCTTCCGAAACGTTTTCATTATAAGTTCCATTTTATTGTCCTCTCAAGGTAGGTTCAATTGATGGAAGAGTATCTTTTCACGAATTTCATTCAGCTATACGATTGAAAAAGTGCGACCTTTTAGGTCTCCAGGTAGATAAGGAGCTCATTCATGACTGGGAAAAGCTAGGATCCTCCACTTTAAGGATTTTTATGCATCTGGAGCTCTGACATCCTGGAGCCAGGTGCAAATAAGTTATCCAGCGGATTATTGTTTCCTTGTTTTTCTCATATCTCAAGCTTCATCATTTTCTATAAAAATTGCAGCCCCTAAGTGACTCCTTAACTTTGAGCTATTAGCTAGACTTATTATGTTAGCGAACAGATTGTAGTGGGAAACGGGTATTGTACTTTGATGCATCAACTACAGGTCAAACTGGTACTGACTGCCCTCAATAAGATCAAGGTTCCTACATGGTGTATGATTGAACCATCTACCTGGAAACAATACAATCTGTGGGTCCGCAAAGCAATTAGAGGGGCACATTTTAAAAGAATGGCCATTTTCTCCAAATGGATGCTCTACTATATACCGGACGGCCTCCACTAAATGTTCCCTTCAGCAGCCAGGGGTGTTTTAGATGTAGGCTCCATATAGGAGATTGGCTTCATGTTTGTTTCACATGTCCTGCACTAGCTGACTTTTGGACCAAGATCTTTCAGTAGCTCACCACAACACTCCAAGGTCCTATCACACCTGATCCCTTTGGGAGCTCTTTGTGGGATTTGCAATTCTATGAATCTTTCTGTTCAGCAAAGGCAACTGTTTTTATAGCATCTCTTGTGGTAAAATCTCTTATTCTTCAAAACTGGGATTCAAGAGAAACTCCATATGATTCTTGGGTTTTCAAGATGTGACAGGTAAAAGCAGGGGAAAACTGTATGCTTTGAGAGTAGGGGCAGAACGGAAATTCCCCAAAATATGGGAAGGGGAGGATTAGTACCCTACTGTATCTTTCCAGTTTGAATGAATTTAGTATTTGTAAAAGTCACCTTCTAGTGATAGAACCTCATTTATCAATGACAGCTGTGGATTAGCCTTATCCTTTGAATGCTTTGTACTATATCCATGTTTTTTGTATCTACCTGTACTACTAAATATGATTCTTCAAACAAACACACTAGAAAGAGTTTGATGTAGTGCCCTAAGTGACAAGGGTATGCCTAGACATGTCCCATGCTCACTGTGCCACTGGAACTAAGTCACACCCAACTGACAAGTCATGTGACTCCCAATCAGGGTGAAACTGGTCTTGGGGGCTTGTGTTCCAGTTCAGGGAGAACTTGGCCTGGCTGGATTGTTCTTATTAGATCAGGGTCAAAACTAATTTGAATATGGATTGGTCCAATTGTGATGTGTTAGAACCCTGTTCAGAGGGCCACTGGGCATTCATGGGCTGCTCAGTCCAACCATGGTGGTTGAGGCTTTTTTCTCCTGATGTTCCAGAGCCCGGCCTCCTTTGGATTCTGAGCAACTGGGCCAAGTACCCCTTCTGCTCTTGACTTTCAGCGGTCAGCATGGTTGAGCAATCCAAGGCTCTCTTGGGGCAGGTGGATACAGGACAGTAAACATAGGCTCACAACTCAAAATGTCCACAGCAGCAGAAATAAATCATTGTCCAGCCAAATACTCACTTTTGTGAAAAAAAGAAGTATTTTATTTTTTCACTATTCCAAAACATAGGAAATATATGACATAGACAACTACACAATCCCCCCTTGAGGTCGAAGCTCTAGTGTGGAGATTCCCCATCTCACATCCTCATCAGGTTAGTGGTAGTAATTATTCACCATTCACTATTGGTAACATCAAGGGTATGGCCTCCTAGTAGTCCAAGTCTCAAGAGTTTACTACGACTCTGATGTAAAGTCAATAGTGTTCTAGCGTAAACACGTTCAAATTAGCAGCAAGTTCTCCCAGGGCCTCCAGTCCCAAAACTAGTCCTACCCACACCGAGAGGTGTTGATGAGTGACTTAAGTTCCAAAGTGCCCCCTGGACGCTGGCGCTCACAGTGGCTTAAGGCAAGTTCAAGTAAGTCATCCACATGCAGCCCAGACAGCTGTACTCAGCAGGTGCAGATTCTCTCACCCCAGGTCATGCTCCTGAAGCAATCGTCGGTGTCCTGCAGCTCCTCTTGCAGAGTAAATGTTCCTTTGGCTGCCGACCATGTGTGGCTGTGACAATCCTGTCTCGGGTGCCTTGCCTAGGTGAAGGTGTCCAGGTGCTCCCATGGCATCTTCACTGTACTGGTAGTCCCAGTGACCCTCTTTGATGTACAGGGTTACTGCAACTCATTGTCCACCGGCTCCACTGCACTACTAATGCATAAGGTTTTGGGCCATACCGCACAGCAGTCTTTTCTTCTTCAGCCCCTTCTGCCATACAGCATCACTGCAATGCTATCACACAAGACTTCCGCCCTTACCACACTGCAATCTTTTCCTCTGTGACTCCTCATGGCATATGATGTCACCGCACCTCTACCACACAAGGCTTCTGCTCTTACTGCATGGCAGTCTTTTCCTTTGCAGCCCCATCTGGCATACTAGGTTGCAGCACCGCTACTGCTCAAGGCCTCTACCCATACAGCAGAGCAGTCTGGCATATGGGGTTTGCCGTCTCAGTCCTGCACAAGGGCAATGACCTGATCAGTATAGCAGCCATTTCCCCATACCTTAAAACGGAAGTCCACTCAACAGGGCTCCCCTCTGGAATTCACTCCCTCCAACGCTCTCCTGTTTCTCACAGGGCCCACTGGTCTTGTCAAGAAGGCAGACTCTGGTGCTCCAGGTCCTGGGCAGTGGATTTGGATTGCCTGGCAGATGGGCCCTCAGCCAGCAGGGAGACTAGCAGGTCTTGGTCCCCAGTCCTGGTCACAGGCAGAAGTCTTATAGAGCTTCCCCTCATCCATCATGCAGCCCATCTGTCTGTTTGGCAGATGACAATGTTTGGGATCTTATCTTCCCCTCCTCATAGTCCATTTCCAAAGAGCAAATGGGATTTAGGGACTGAGTCTTTGAAGAATTATGTTGGGATTCTGCTTTTTTTGAAGTACATACTCCTTTGCTCCTTCTTAAAAAGCAATTTGTTACAGCAGGAGTGTCTCTAAAGCTGACAGTACCATAACACAAGCAAAGGGAGTGACTAGAGTTCACACCTGACTATCAGTTATAGTGACATGTGGATCAAAAGGTAACCCTCTGCCCCCAGCTCTACTCTTTATGATTCTCTCATCAGCCCCATCTCCTTTCTGAGATGTGCCCAGGCCTCTTCCTTGTGACCTCTCACTGAATCAAAGAGCACCCTTTGACATTTGTAAGGGGGCTGTCCCCCCTCCCCAGTGTGTGTCCTACCCAGCTTCCAGGAATGCAGCAATCCACAAATCGGTCTTGGGGAGTTTCTCTACCTCCTCGCCACATTTTACCAGGGAAACCTGGGTCTCCCAAAACCGAACGAAAGGGACCTCCATGTATTATACCGTTCACAGGCACACATATAGACAAAACAATCCCCAGCACACAAAAATGTCTTTTATAACAGAAATTGTATCCACAGTCATGTCCCTTTCTGTCTTATTCTTTTTATTGCAGACCCACCAATCTCAGCTGCCAACATGTGTTTCGTGGCTTGTCAGGTATCAGATCCCACGACTTCTTCAGGACTAAGAGATTATATATAACAAAAAATCTCTGCTGTAACTCTGTTACTTATCCTGTCTCCATTTACATCACCCTCATGACTTTAGTGCAATTCTCAAACCGTTTCACATATTCAAAACCATAATGTGACGTCGGTTGTGGAAATTCATGCATAATAGTAGCAACTCTTCATGCTTGATCATGTCAGAAATTCTAAATCTTTCTGTCAGGTGAGACTTGAAGACGTACCGCCCAAAGCACCCCTCATATCTTGCACTGAAGCCGCAGCCTCCCGAACCCGGAACCACCGGGGACCTACACTGTTTAACCCATGGTTCAGGAACTGTTCCCTGCAGGAAAACGGAGGCGTTCCCAAAGAAGGGGACCAATCGAACATCCATCAGGCCGAAGAAAAGGCGGGACAGGAAGAAGAGGGACGTCAAGAAGAGGAGACCGGAAGGCGGAACTCGGGAGAGTTGTTGAATGCCGAGACCAAGGAAACTAAGAAAACGCTGAGGAGAAGAAGTGAGGAAGCCAAAGAAGACGGGGGCAGTGATGAAGGAGACAAGGAGTGGTTCAAGGAGTGGTGGATTCCCCCCAGATGTGGTGGCGGATCCTGAACAAACTACTAAGTGTAAATATACTTCATACAGGTTACTTACCGTCCTCTCTCTTTTCCCTTTGAGCTTCATGGGGGACGGATGGCTGATCGAAGAGCCAACCAAACAAGACAAGAGAGAAAAGGGCCAGGGGACGACGCCCAGTGACCAGTCCCATTCTCGGAAAGACCAATTTGTGACAAGAACTGTCAATAAAACATAACCATTGACAAACCAATCATGTCTCATAGCTTCTATTTCTGCCCATCCCTCCCACAATTTCCAGATGACAGTATCATGATACACATAGTTCTGTTACATTGTCAATCATTTGTGATTAACCTCACTGAGCCTTTCCTATTATCTCATGAATCAATCCTCTCGGTGCTCCCTGCCACTCAAACCAGTATCTACATAAGGTGTGCCACCTATACCATGCCCATTTAAATTGTAGCATTCTTTCTATAAAAGAACAAATGAGAGAAATACCTTAATGTACAATAATTTGTGCCTAAATAAAAATTTCAAAAAGGAGAGAAATCATGTAAGGGACATTTATCCATTACCTCATCTATCATGGCTATTTTCAAAATATGGAGCCTTTATGAAAATCAGTGGAATACCTACTTTACTTCCAGTATTCAATCCAACCCAATGGCTACCATATCTGTTGCTTCTCTGTCTTGTCATCTCCTATTACGTCAGTATTCCTACAAAACGCAGAAGGCCCTCTGTTATAAAATAATATTATTTACGTCCCTCAGTATACAAACACAAACCTGTCACTGAAGTAAATCTGTTACAATCACGGCTAAATAGTTTAACAATGTATAAATCCTTACCCAAATATCTATCATGGGTGTCCGCCAAGGTTCCCTATGGCCACAAACATCCAAAGTGTACACTTCAAAATTCATCAGTCCATCCAATAATCCTCATCTGCTAGCAGAAGAAAATAAAGCACATTATGAGCCTAAGTTCAAAGGAAATAACCAACTGAGTCAAGGTGGTCTGCCCCCCCCCCCCCCCCCCCCCTGTCTGCGTGATACATTACTCACCGCAGTCGTGTCCAAACTGCTCATGGAAGCGAGTACGCACCGTGTCCTCGTTCAGGCGTGCTCCCGAACGTAATTCAAATGGAACTAACCGCGGTGTCGCCCGGAAATAGAAAGAGTAGACGGACCCATGATACTGGGTCTGCGTTAGGGTCCATCTCTATGTGTGGAGAATAGACTGTGCAAAACTAATTCAAGAGTCCAATAATCACCTGCATACATTTTGTGCAGTTATTACAAAAGATTAGGCAGTTAAGATAGATGCTAGGCACACTGCCCGGGTCCAAAGTTAGTACATGGCAAGTTCCCGCAGAATACCTGTCAATACACTATATAATGCTACACGGATCAAGTTGAACCCTAGTGTAAACAATGAAAAAATATCTTTTATAAATATAACTAGTGAGGACTTGAATATACGAAAAATATCAAAAAATATAAAAGCGCACATATACTTAGTGTTTGCATCCAGCGTACATGCTCTGCACCATACTGTATCCTCCATGTACTGTACCATTCAGAGGCACACATACATCCAGTGCTTGTATCAAACAGTCATGCACTACCCAGCACAGTAGCCTTTATGTATTGTACCACTCATAGGCACATATACATCCAGCATATGCATTTTATGTGCACACACTGTGCCCTTCATGTCTTGTACAACTCACAGGTACACACACACCCAGCACATGCATTTATCCTGCACGCAATGAACAGCACTACATCTCTCGGGTGGTACTGTACACTCATAGGCACATGTATGTCCTGCACATGCATACACCATATAAGCACCACTCACTACTGCATTATCCTTGCATTGCATACTTCTCAGGCACACATACACCCAGCGAAGATTCACTTCTGCGACCTTAGACACCAAAGGGGGCTGCAGACACAATGCCGCTATTTCCTGAGGCACTCTCAGAAAGGCCAGTAGAAACATCTACAATGGTATTCTTATGATTCAGGCCAAGAATCTCCAGGCCTTCTAGGAGATTTTCAGCATTTAAAAAAAGTCCTACAATATCCAAAATATCCGTTACTAAAGTCTGACCCTCTCAACAGACCTTTCCCTTCCCCCTTGCCACCAATCCAGGACCCACTTTTGTTCAGGAGTATACACTGCCAAGGGGCTTTTCAGGTCCCACAAGAAGAGAAACCAGTGATAACATCCCTCAAAGTTACCGTCAGGGGAGCTAAAAGAGAGATGGTGTATAAATCCATAGATGTGCCTGCCTTGTGCCTTGAATCCCTCCTCCCATTTGCTTTTAAAACATGTTTTACATAACACAAAAATGATAATGAGCTCTGGTGTCAGAGGGGTATTTGTGGTATTTCAAGTGGAACAGATTAGGGGAAAAACACCAATCTGCTCTCCCAAGGAAAGGGGTCAATCGAGAGACCCGTTTTGAGCCAGCATAAATGACTTTCCGCTCTGTTTCTATGTATTTGCTTTATAAAAGTGGTAACTGGTACTCTCGGTCAATTTCAGGTCTCCCAGGGGGAGCAGTTGTGGGTTTAACACCTCTAATCCGCTCCTTGAGGCGAGCTAAATATGTCCATGACGTAGGAGGAGGTTGGGGAAGATTCGAGCCCTACACATGGCATTTCCAGGCCTACGTTTGAATCTATAAAAGTCTTTATTTTCGTTCCCAGATCTCACTGAGTAAGCAAGTCACTGGTCAACACTGCGCTTGGCGAGGCTCTCAACCCTACAACATTTTGGAACAAAATCTCACTGTTCATTTCGCAAGACACATTTCAAAATCCATTTACTGAAAATAAATGGCTTCTACAAGTAGTTCATAGCTCATTAAATAAAAGGCATAGCAGCAACTGTAGCATTATATATACACCTGGCTCCAACTGAACATGAAGTGTAATTCAATCACAATTACATATGTTTATTACACCAAAGGACATAGAACGATCTTTTTCAAATATTAATGAAAATGTACGATCCTCAAGTTTAAGGTTACAACAACTCAGAACGAGCTGTATGTTATATTACACTCCAAAATTAATTTCCAGGTGGTCCTCTAATAATTCTTTAAATGATCGTACAAAATGCCCTAAATGCTCCGCTCACGCAGTAGACTTGGATCATATGTTGTTTTCTTGCCCCACTTTTGTAGATTACTGGAGGGATATTCAGAAGGTTCTTGAAATTAAACATATTCAGTTGCCTCCATTTTCTGCTGGATCGGTCCTATTAGATATATATCCTATTTCTCTCCCACAGCCTGCTCTGGCCTCAATTCTTATGTCCTGTGCTAAATTAACTCTGGCCAGAGCCTGGATTCGCCCTGACCCACCAACTGTGTGGGATTGGTGGGTGCTGGTAACCGAGATTCACTCGATGGAGTTAGCATTAGCTAATCTTAGGGGGACACGCTCTCTGATGAAATATAAAAAGAATTGGGGTACGTTTATGGAATAGTGTGATTTTTTCCCTCTGTTCTGGATTGTTTTTTATTCTCTCTTCTCCATTTGTCTTGTTTGCTTTTTCTTTTTTTTTAATGTATTGATTGTTAAAATAAATACATGTTTTAATGTATGCTCTATCCTTCAGCCTGTACTCAAATAAAAAAAATTAAAAAAAAAAAAAAAAAACACAATTACATATGTTATGTGGAAGAAACACTTTTGTCTCGACACATCAAATTGACATTTTCAGAAAACATCATACATTATCTTACAAAACACGTCTTCTATTTTTCACAAAAAAGTTCAATTCGGCTCCATTCTCTCTCCCCCCGCCCCCTTTTTTTAGTTACTAAATAACCAGACCCTACAAATAACAGCGCTCCAGTTAATTAAACCACAGCAACCTTCAAATAGTAAAAGTCATCATGTACTCACATACAGTACTGTTCTAGATGCAATAAATCTGACTCATAAACCTATGTAGACTAATCAATTACAGAGATACCTTACATATGCTACTGGTACCCATCAAGTGCGAGCGATGCCCACAGAATACCTGGATGCCCATCAAAAGCCATGTTTTTTAGCATATGCTGGGGTAAGCACAATGTCTAAGAATAGAATACAATAATATAGGACCACTGTTGGACTTGGCCCTTCTGGCAGGTTCACCCCTGAACTTTTTGCTTTTTATTGGTGACTTGGTGTGGTGATTTTCTTGGTTTCTGCGCACTTTCCCTGTGTCCCAGGGTAAAGTGCGTGCGTGCTCTGAGTGCATGTGGTGAGATAGGCCTGCCCTCCCATAGGAATGCATGGGGAATGTATGTGTCCCTAGTAGTTCCTGATGCGTGGGGTGTGCAGGTCCGAGTTTGGTATGTGCGGACTCGTGGGAGTGAATGCTGCGCGATGATGTGTGCGGCGTGCATGTACCTAGTGTGGAAGTGTCACTTCTACAAGTGGGCACTTCTGTGTGCAGTGTGTCTGTCGCGTGATTGGCTGGGCATGTCATGTGACGGGCTAGGGATTCCCCAGAGTCAGGATGAGTCACCCAGTGGTGAATGGGGAGATCAGCAGCTAGATGGGTGGGAGGAGTACACCTGGGTCCTGAATAGGACAGGGTTTTCCACACACAATGCTGGCCCCGCCAACTGCGGTGCGACTGACGACCCTAGCCCTGCCAATGAATAGAGTGAGGGGCTGAGCATATCAAGGGTGCTCCCCAACCAGCTGCGACTGGTTTTCCCCCTCTCCCTGAACCCAGAACAAAGGGGCTTGCTGTATAAAAATGGGGCTGTGTCCCCACAGAAACTGTTCTCTTCTTGGAGCCTGACAGAGGGGGGCTGGCTGCTGGTGGGGCCCAGGAGGGACCGCCATGGGGGCTACCTCCCTGCTGGAGGGCCCTGTGTGCTGGCCCCTGGGCCCTACCTTGCCCCCTGGATGCCCTCAGGACCGTGGGGACCTTTTTGCTGGTCCTTTTGCTTTACCAAGGCTTGGTGCAGCCTTCTAGCGCCCTGGAAGCGCTACCTTGCTTTATGTTGCCCGTAGGAGGAGCTGGGGCTGTGCAGAGTCGCGCTGCTGAGAGCAGGAGAGAGGGAATCCCCAGCTTAGGGATTCTCCCCATGTTGCGTGCTTTCGCGGGTGCCCACCCCGCTTATTTGGTCGTTAATAGCGGGAGCCTACTCCGCTTTATGTTGTTAAATATATGCAGGTGCCCACCCTGCGTCTTCGTCTCGACTTCCTAATTCATGCGGGTGCCCACCCCGCGACTTTGCCGTGATCAATGCGGGAGCCCACCCCGCTTATGTCCGCTTCATCTTTATTCTACGTTGCGGGTGCCTACCCCGCGATTCGCCTGTTGAAAATCACCGCTGCGGCCCGAGTCGCGGCA
The DNA here is from genome assembly GCF_964204655.1 of Triturus cristatus. Classification (NCBI taxonomy): domain Eukaryota; kingdom Metazoa; phylum Chordata; class Amphibia; order Caudata; family Salamandridae; genus Triturus; species Triturus cristatus. The sequence continues at coordinate 691,950,933 of NC_140580.1, forward strand.
AAAACGGAAGTCAGGCGAGAAGGTGCCTGGCGGCGGGCGGGACTTCCGGTTTTGCAGAGGAAGTCCCGCGCACGCCCCGGCAGCCGGAGGAGACGTCCGGAGCCCCGTAGGCTCCATGCCGAAGTCCCGGTCCCAGAAGAGGGACCGGGCGATGAGCAGAGTGCCAGCGCCAGGAGTGAGGCGGGGCTCCCCAGAGCGAGGGAGAGCCCCGCGTTGCCGGCAGGAGGGAGAGGAGACAGAAGGAGTCCGATCACACAGCCCCGGTGAGTAGGGGCTATCTTCCATGTTGTGGGTGCCGGTCCCAGACCGGCCTATGTCCTGAGCGCCCCCCCCCCCCGATAGGGGGGGCGCGCTCCAACGACGGGGCACATCGTTGAAGAGCCTGTGAGGCTCCACCGAGGCCATCCTTATTTCAGAGCGCGAGTACGCTCCAAAGTCGGGGGCATGAGTGTTTTGAGCGCTAGGCGCTCCAACCTGGGGGCCATGTGATATTTAGAAGTCCCAGGGGGACTTGGGGGCCAATTGTTCTAGAGCCACGAGGCTCCAACGCTTGGGCACGATTGTTTCTCGAGCCTACCTGGCTCCCACAAGCCTAATTGTTTCTTGAGCCCACGAGGCTCCAACGGAGGGCGCCTGTATGTCGATTTAGAGCCCCAGACGGCTCCAACGCTGGGGCATAATGATTTCAGGAGCCAGTGTGCTCCAGGGGGACATGTCGTTTTAGAGCCTAGGTGGCTCCAACGTTTGGACAGTATTCCAAGAGCCTAGAGGGCTCCAAGGATTGGCGCAGTTTGTTCTGAAGGGCTGATGAGAGCCCTGCTTCATTTGCCTTCCCAGCTGCGCAGCACTTAGTGCCAGCTGCAGCGTTTAGGCCCTGTTCTTGTCCCCAGCTGCCCAGCAAGTAGTGGGCAGCTGCTACGTTTAGGTTTTGGCGCAACCTGGACTATAATGTTATTTTGGTGCTAGGAAATGTACGGTGTATAGTATATTTTGCGCTCCCTGTATTTCATACCTCTAAATGTGGTTAGTTCTGCCTAGGAGGTTGTTTTACCTTTTCAGGTTGATGGTAGGGAGAATGTACTTCCCTGTGTTATGTACGCCCCTAGAGTAGTTATACTTAGGTGGTTAGGTCTAATGCGTTAGACTACTGAGAATGTGCATAATGTATTTATGCCCCTGTGATAGATGCAGGATAGGTTTTACACCTGATGCTAGTGTGATGACGCTGAGGTCATTAGTGCGCCAGTAGTTACTGGTTGTGCTCTACAGTTACTTTGTGTTATGTTCTACGTTTACTATTGGTGATTTGTGCTATGTTCTAAGTGCTAATTCCTGACAGTGGTCCATGTGGCCCTGTCCCCTGTATATATGATCCCTTGTAAATTCTGCCCGTGCCTGTTGGCACATTGTAGAGTGTGTGTTTTTATCTAATGTGTTGTGTATAATACAAAGGCTATTTTTATAGAATACCTTGTGTGGAGTTTCCTTTGTGGTGGGCCTTGGGTGTTGTTGCTGGGTGCGCGCGCAAACGCTTTACACATCGCCTCAGGGATAAGCCTGACTGCTCGTGCCAAGCTACCAAGGGGGTGAACAGGGGTTATCTTTGGCGTGTAACTCCCCAGCCCTGACTAGAGTGGTGGTTTCTGTCTGGCTTTGGCACAAGCCCTAGCCAACCAGAAATCGCCATTTCTAACATTGGTGATCAGCGGTGGGATTTGGACTTGCGTTTGCGCTGTACCGCAGCAGCAACTGGCCGCACTACAAAACTCTGCATTTAGACAAATCACATGGTATAGGGATTATTGTTTTAAAGTTTGCTTTTAAATGTAATTTCTTTGGAAATGTGTTTCTTGTGCACTGTGAGTTAGGTGTCCCTAGCTCGGGAGGGTAGATCATCCCCCTTAGTGCGTTGTGTTTTCTGGATTCACCAGAGGGTGGGATCCAGTGGTGGCAGCAGATGTGTGTCCAGTGCATGTATTCCCATTCCCAGTTCCCGGGGTAGTGGTACCTGTGTCACGTGGTGGTCAGGTTGAGAAATCAGGGGCGGTAGAAACTGTCTTACCAGTCTTGGGAGGGGTTTGGGGATGAATGTGTAATGCGCTGGATGGATGTGAATGTCCCATTCCCAGTTCCCAGAGTAATAGTACCTGTGTCACGTGGTGGTCAGGTTGAGAAATCAGGGGCGGTAGAAACTGTCTTACTAGTCTGGGGGGTGTGTGTATGTGGATGAATGATGTGAGTTCTCTGAAATAAGGAGCTTGCTGGTTGATTGGGTGTGAGTTCTCTGGGATAGGGAGCTTGCATTGGGGAGTGATTCCAAAAGTAGTGGCTGAGGTGTCTTCCAGCCCAGCGTGGTGGAAGAGGTTCAGAGTAGCCCAGCTAGGTCTCGGTGTAGGGGCTCACGGCCTGTCTCTGCGGAGAAGGAGTGGGTGGGACTGCGTGTCTCCAGGTGCCCGAAACCCAGTGTCAGGGCCTGGATGGTTTCTTTAGGGAACATCAGGTCGGGGGCCTAGGCTGTACCAATAGGTCACTTGAGGAGGATCTCTCAGTGTCTAGAGGACGTGGAGCGTCTGTAATCAGAGCTCCAGTAGTCCTGGTGTCTGGCGGTACCGCTCCAGTTGGGAGGGTGCAGAAGTCCAGAGGGAGGGGTGAGAGGGGGAGGGATTCCCCAGTGGGAACCAGTAGGTCAGGGACCAGCCGGGAGGGCTGTGTCGCCACTGAGTGACCGTGGTGTCGCCACTTCTGTCCTGGGGGGTCTGCACGCACTGTCAGATGGACAGGAGGTAGTGAGATCAGCGCCAGGCAGACTGTCACACGACCCATTAGTTATGTGTCACCCTCGTTAAGTCCTGGTTCGCCAGGCATCTGACCAAAGGGTACGTCCCTCGGTTGGGGAGCCAGTAGTCGGTGTTTCCGGATCTGGACGTAAGGGCAGCTGTAGTCCTGAGGGCAGGTGGGGCTCATCTTAGGTGAAGAGACCCTACTCTACAGTGGAAGGGGGTGCAGAGGGAGGGAGTCCTTGCCTCTGACCCCTTGGATCCCAGGTGGTAGACCAGTTGGTGGAGAGAGGTCCTGAACTGGTGGGAGAGTTGTGTTCTGGTGGGTGCTTCCCTGGGAGGGTGCGGAACCCCAGAAGTAGAGGTAGGGTGGGGCATTCTTGCCCGTGACCTCTGGTCAGCCTGAGGGTGCGGACCCTAGGTTGAAGGATCAGTGGTAGTTGGGAACTACACTGAGAGGGAGAGTGGAGAATGGCTTGTATACCAGGGGTTACTACCCCCCACTCTGGGTTTGGCAAGGACCAGTGGTATCTGGGTGGCCTAGGGCCTGGTCCTGGCCGTGGACAACTAGGTAGTACCAGTGGGGTAGCCTAGTTGGGCCTGAGTTCTTTTCGGTTGTTTTTTTTTTCAGATGGAACCATGTTGATGGAGAACGGCGTAGAACAGGAGAGTGTCCCTGCAGAGCGGGCCTGCGTCCGTGTTCTATCGCCCCAAGCAGGGAAGACCATCACGGTGGTGATTGGTCTGCCCTGCGTTTTGGCTGGAAGGGGGTTGTGTTGGACTTGGCCCTTCTGGCAGGTTCACCCCTGAACTTTTTGCTTTTTATTGGTGACTTGGTGTTGTGATTTTCTTGGTTTCTGCGCACTTTCCCTGTGTCCCAGGGTAAAGTGCGTGCGTGCTCTGAGTGCATGTGGTGAGATAGGCCTGCCCTCCCATAGGAATGCATGGGGAATGTATGTGTCCCTAGTAGTTCCTGATGCGTGGGGTGTGCAGGCCCGAGTTTGGTATGTGCGGACTCGTGGGAGTGAATGCTGCGCGATGATGTGTGCGGCGTGCATGTACCTAGTGTGGAAGTGTCACTTCTAGAAGTGGGCACTTCTGTGTGCAGTGTGTCTGTCGCGTGATTGGCTGGGCATGTCATGTGACGGGCTAGGGATTCCCCAGAGTCAGGATGAGTCACCCAGTGGTGAATGGGGAGATCAGCAGCTAGATGGGTGGGAGGAGTACACCTGGGTCCTGAATAGGACAGGGTTTTCCACACACAATGCTGGCCCCGCCCCCTGCGGTGCGACTGACGACCCTAGCCCTGCCAATGAATAGAGTGAGGGGCTGAGCATATCAAGGGTGCTCCCCAACCAGCTGCGACTGGTTTTCCCCCTCACCCTGAACCCAGAACAAAGGGGCTTGCTGTATAAAAATGGGGCTGTGTCCCCACAGAAACTGTTCTCTTCTTGGAGCCTGACAGAGGGGGGCTGGCTGCTGGTGGGGCCCAGGAGGGACCGCCATGGGGGCTACCTCCCTGCTGGAGGGCCCTGTGTGCTGGCCCCTGGGCCCTACCTTGCCCCCTGGATGCCCTCAGGACCGTGGGGACCTTTTTGCTGGTCCTTTTGCTTTACCAAGGCTTGGTGCAGCCTTCTAGCGCCCTGGAAGCGCTACCTTGCTTTATGTTGCCCGTAGGAGGAGCTGGGGCTGTGCAGAGTCGCGCTGCTGAGAGCAGGAGAGAGGGAATCCCCAGCTTAGGGATTCTCCCCATGTTGCGTGCTTTTGCGGGTGCCCACCCCGCTTATTTGGTCGTTAATAGCGGGAGCCTGCTCCGCTTTATGTTGTTAAATATATGCAGGTGCCCACCCTGCGTCTTCGTCTCGACTTCCTAATTCATGCGGGTGCCCACCCCGCGACTTTGCCGTGATCAATGCGGGAGCCCACCCCGCTTATGTCCGCTTCATCTTTATTCTACGTTGCGGGTGCCTACCCCGCGATTCGCCTGTTGAAAATCACCGCTGCGGCCCGAGTCGCGGCAAAAACGGAAGTCAGGCGAGAAGGTGCCTGGCGGCGGGCGGGACTTCCGGTTTTGCAGAGGAAGTCCCGCGCACGCCCCGGCAGCCGGAGGAGACGTCCGGAGCCCCGTAGGCTCCATGCCGAAGTCCCGGTCCCAGAAGAGGGACCGGGCGATGAGCAGAGTGCCGGCGCCAGGAGTGAGGCGGGGCTCCCCAGAGCGAGGGAGAGCCCCGCGTTGCCGGCAGGAGGGAGAGGAGACAGAAGGAGTCCGATCACACAGCCCCGGTGAGTAGGGGCTATCTTCCATGTTGTGGGTGCCGGTCCCAGACCGGCCTATGTCCTGAGCGCCCCACCCCCGATAGGGGGGGCGCGCTCCAACGACGGGGCACATCGTTGAAGAGCCTGTGAGGCTCCACCGAGGCCATCCTTATTTCAGAGCGCGAGTACGCTCCAAAGTCGGGGGCATGAGTGTTTTGAGCGCTAGGCGCTCCAACCTGGGGGCCATGTGATATTTAGAAGTCCCAGGGGGACTTGGGGGCCAATTGTTCTAGAGCCACGAGGCTCCAACGCTTGGACACGATTGTTTCTCGAGCCTACCTGGCTCCCACAAGCCTAATTGTTTCTTGAGCCCACGAGGCTCCAACGGAGGACGCCTGTATGTCGATTTAGAGCCCCAGACGGCTCCAACGCTGGGGCATAATGATTTCAGGAGCCAGTGTGCTCCAGGGGGACATGTCGTTTTAGAGCCTAGGTGGCTCCAACGTTTGGACAGTATTCCAAGAGCCTAGAGGGCTCCAAGGATTGGCGCAGTTTGTTCTGAAGGGCTGATGAGAGCCCTGCTTCATTTGCCTTCCCAGCTGCGCAGCACTTAGTGCCAGCTGCAGCGTTTAGGCCCTGTTCTTGTCCCCAGCTGCCCAGCAAGTAGTGGGCAGCTGCTACGTTTAGGTTTTGGCGCAACCTGGACTATAATGTTATTTTGGTGCTAGGAAATGTACGGTGTATAGTATATTTTGCGCTCCCTGTATTTCATACCTCTAAATGTGGTTAGTTCTGCCTAGGAGGTTGTTTTACCTTTTCAGGTTGATGGTAGGGAGAATGTACTTCCCTGTGTTATGTACGCCCCTAGAGTAGTTATACTTAGGTGGTTAGGTCTAATGTGTTAGACTACTGAGAATGTGCATAATGTATTTATGCCCCTGTGATAGATGCAGGATAGGTTTTACACCTGATGCTAGTGTGATGACGCTGAGGTCATTAGTGCGCCAGTAGTTACTGGTTGTGCTCTACAGTTACTTTGTGTTATGTTCTACGTTTACTATTGGTGATTTGTGCTATGTTCTAAGTGCTAATTCCTGACAGTGGTCCATGTGGCCCTGTCCCCTGTATATATGATCCCTTGTAAATTCTGCCCGTGCCTGTTGGCACATTGTAGAGTGTGTGTTTTTATCTAATGTGTTGTGTATAATACAAAGGCTATTTTTATAGAATACCTTGTGTGGAGTTTCCTTTGTGGTGGGCCTTGGGTGTTGTTGCTGGGTGCGCGCGCAAACGCTTTACACATTGCCTCAGGGATAAGCCTGACTGCTCGTGCCAAGCTACCAAGGGGGTGAGCAGGGGTTATCTTTGGCGTGTAACTCCCCAGCCCTGACTAGAGTGGTGGTTTCTGTCTGGCTTTGGCACAAGCCCTAGCCAACCAGAAATCGCCATTTCTAACAACCACCTTATACAAAGGCAGACTACTCGGGGCTGAGAGCCAAATGGTTTTAACATGCTTGGGAGTGACAGACACTGTTTTACAGGGTACAGACAGAAACATGCATGCAAGAAGATATAACTATGCATGTACACAGAAACGCACATTATGACTCACAGATCTATTTGCTCTCTCAGCCAATCCTGTCCAGTCAGGTAATTGCAGGTCCTGTGACATGTACAGGAAATTAAGTGTCACTTCCTCCTTACACCAAGTAAGTGAGGGCTTGGGGAAATGCTGTTCCATAAAAGAGCTGCATCCACTTTCACCAGACTCCACAGCAGGTCAGAGCAGCAGAAATGGCTTTGAAAAGTGTGTAAAACGAGTAGATTTCAGAAGAGGCCAGCTGTCCACTACACAACACCCTTTATGACACCCAAAATGGTGTCCACTAGCAGGCCATTCTTTCCAAAAGTGGAGGGGTGGTGCAGTAGTGAGAACGCTCCTAACCTGTGGCAGATCTTTTAGCTAAGGAGATGGTTGGGTGCATCTCGATGCCAGGAGGGACTCAACATACCTCCATATATATTTTTTACATTTGTAAAAAAAATCTCTGGCATCTAGTAAGGCTTTTGGTTCACTTGACAGACAGATGGGGAAACAAGTTAATCAAATCCGCCCCTGTGTGGGCAGGAATGTCTTTCTATCAAAGGCGATGAGGGGTTGCAACTAAAAGACGGCCCCCATCACTCCTTTGATCTTTCATTTTTGTAAACCTCCCGCAAATCTAGTGGTATCCCTTTGCACCCCTGGATAGACAACTGTGGATAACCCTCCCAATCTGCTCTCCTCTGGGAGAAAGGCTTGCCATGCTTTGGAGGTGTGATCCTGTGCCAGAACGGTCAGACCCCTCCCACCATCCGCAATGTTTACAATCCCTGATGTCTAGTGATAGGAAGATAGATAAAGTTTATTGCATTAATCTTAACATGATTGCAATAAATGCACATAAGATAAAAATAACTAAATAAAAAAAAAATAGTTACTTGGATCCATAAAAGGTTATAAGGTTAATCTAGAATCTCATTACTTCGCTAATAAAAGTTGGAGCTTGATTAGTAAAACAATGACTAATTTCTTTTTTGGTGGCCCAAAGGGTTGCCTCATTAAACCATTTCTAAAGTTATTGTTTCCACAGACAATTTAGAACAAATGCAAAGAATATGTTCTATAGTTTCCCGTTTACAGCCACATGTAGTGACAGGATCCGTCGTTCTTGAATTGAGAATTCTAGGGTTTCTCAGCCTGAGCCAGAGGAATGCAAAATAATCTAAATCCCAAGTATTTCCTTTTCTAAAGAGACTCTAACTTGAGTCCCGGTACGGTTTCTTGTAATTTAAATTAATTTTAATATAAAGTTATAAAATAGATCAATCTGCTTATAATTCGATAAATGTTTCAAGATCTTCATTGCGGTAAATATGCCTCACGGTTTTTTTAACAGCTATTTCCGTTCAGTAGGAGGCAGGTATGAAAGGGTTCTCAGGTCTGGAGGATTGTTATGCCTAATTAAGTCTTTGATGTCATCTGAGTTGTGGCCAAAATATTTACATGTGTTTCGTTTTAGATCCTCGAAAAATAACCCTTTCACTGTGAGGCTGTTGGCGCTGATGCAGTCACACATATAGTTTATTACTGAGGTTTTATATTTAATTCTAACCTTATTTTACTTTGAGGAGTGGCAGTTTGTAGTTTTAGTAGTTGCCCGATATTGTACATAGAGATGCTTCCCAGCTCCATTATCATTTTGCGGTTAAATACCAAAGGTGCATAAAGCAGAGAGGCGGGTAAGCTTTGATGTTAATGCTGTCATAGATTGGTTTAGTTGCTCTTTCTCCAGACTGATTTGACAATCTCCTCAATGCTTTTCTAATTATATTCGACAATTGCTTCTTAATTTCCATGTGGGCTGACAAGGAAAACTTTGAATCGACACTCTCAAGTAAACATAGCTGTCGGTTTGTTCTAGAATTGCTCTTCCAAGTTCCTCCGAAATAAGTTTAGCTTTTTTTGTTTTTGAAAAGTTATTATCCAAGTAATTTTTTAGGTTGTAGACATTAAGGCCCTCATTATGATGTCAGGTGAACTGCCACCGACAGACCGTCTATACCGGTCCCCTTGACATACAGAGCATCGGTCCGACTGGAACCAAGATCCCGTTGGGGCGGCAGTTGAGCTCCAACCCTACAATGGAGGCAGTACCTTTCCGACGGCAGACGGAAAGGGACTTAGAGGGCCCCAAGCAAGCCCTCCCCTGCCCCTAGACCACTTTTCAGTGGCTCTGGAGGCACATGTAGTGCCCCCACACACATTTATGCATCGCTATGAGGAGCCTGGCACATGGTGAAGGGATGTTTGTAAACATGCCTTTTTGCCATTGGAGCTTGTGCTCCGGCCCTTTTCCGGGCCACAGCTCAAGCCTCAGTGGCAAAAGGCATGTTTGGCGGGCAGGACCACCGACTACCTGTTCTCCAGTCCCGTTCCTGCACCAATGGCGATCAGACACTCGTCCAACCGTCATCGTAATCAGAGACTACGTTTTGGTGGGCAAACCCTGAACTACATCCACGGTAACTTGGTAGGTCGCCGGAATACAGTGAAACAATAAAGGGGCTAAACTACATCAATTGAGACCTTTTGAAGTGTACACTTTTGTTGACAGGGTATTTCTTGAAGTTCATTTTACTCCTACCCATGAGTCTTTATGTAATTAAATCACGAAATGAATCAGGAAAGGATCAATGCTCCATTTAAAACATTTATTCCATGTCTTCCCCTGTTGATTTTATCAAAGAAAGAATTGTGATCGATAAAACAAGCATAAAGGGTGTTATGTTTGTGTTCTTGCTTTCTACGCTGAAATTGGTCAAAGCTGTAATGTCATCAATTGCCGTGCAGCCAGCTTGGAGTCCTGTTTAGGTGTATGGGATCAGGTGTTTCTCATTCGCCCAGTCAGGAAATTAAGTATATATTTGGCAAATCATTTTCCCTCACAGTTTAACAAGACTATTAAACTGCAATTTTAGGGTTAGACTTTTGTCCTTTTTTAAAGATAGAATGAATATTAGAACCTTTCACCTTTCCAGTACGCAGTAATAGACCCTCCAGCAATCACCTGGTCAAAAATAATGTGAATAAGATAATGTTCCATAGGATGGGGTCTGTTTCTGACACATCTCTTAGTAGCACATTTCAGACCCTCTGCTCTGAAAGGAAAGATTTTCTTATCAGTGAGATCATTTCTTTTACGGTAATTGTAAACATTGTAGGGCATATTTACAAGAGAATGTCGGAGGGCGGAGTTGTGCCAAATTTGACAGCGCTGCACTCCGACATTTTCAAAATGCTGGGATGCACCGTATTCACAAGAATACGGCACACTCCTGTGTTTCCTCTAGCACTGGTGCAAAAAAAGCTGCCTAGAGCCAGCATAGAGACCCTTCCATCATGTTGCAAGGTTGCCGACGCTGCAGGGACAATTGTTTTTGTGCCGGAAGGGACACCTTCCTTATCATAAACAATCAATAACTGCGATTTGCACCTTCTAGGTGTGCTGCAGCACTCATGAAAAGAGCAAAGAACGAGGAGAAATTAATTATTTCTCCTCGTTGCACCATTCTAACACCAAGTATTCCTTAGCGCTGCCTCAGCCATGTAAATTTGGGGCAGCATCAAAAAGCAATGGGGATTTTGGTGAAACATCCACAGCAACACCCATTGCATGCCCCTTTGCCGCAGAGGACTGAGGCGGAAAGGGGCATATTTACAAGGTGACGTTAAGCCATGCAAAGTGGCTTAGGGCCACCTTGTAAATGTAGATGATGGCACTGTGCCACAGGAGCATAAAAAAAGTGATGCTCCGGTGGCGGTGATGGCTTGTAAATATGCCCCTTTATTTTCATAATAAAAACATAGACATTTAACCCTAGCAGGTCATGAGAATAATGTTCCAATATAGGATACCCAGATGTCATTTGAGATAAAATACTTATTCACTGGTCTATATGCTCCTACCCCTTGTCCAATTAGTGCCCAGAATTGTGTAGCATTGTTTGCTCATATAGCATCACCAATTGTATACTAGCAAGTTCCTGTGAGTTCCTGATTATATATTTTATTGGAAATTTCATTGCTGGCTTCGCAGTCTTTATCATGTTATTACTGTCCACTGTACAAGTTCTTTTCAATAGAGCCCTAGAATGTGTCCAACATTGCTTTTTTACATTCGCTATTGAACTACTGATATTATTAGGAAAACAATTTGCTGTACTTAGCATTAGTCAAGTATACTGGTTCCTTTCATAAATTGACATGTCTGTTTAGTAGTTTGATCAGTTATACATCTACCATTTAAGGATCAATATCCTAAGTTGTTGAGTAGGTACATGTATGGTTCCTTATTGGCATACTTGTACTTTTAGATATATGGGCAGTATTTATAACCAGAGATTGTATTCCAAAACAAGCATTTGAAATGCAGTAGGTCTTGCATTTGAGAGAGTTAGAGCTATTTGCGTTTTAAATGACAATGACTCTTACTCATGTATTTTGGTTTGGAGTGGAGTGGGCGTATAAACAAGCATTTGCAATGCAATTGGTTTAGCATTTGTGAAAATTAGAGCTCTTGGTGTTGAAAATCACAATGCTTTTTATTGTTTTTATTATGCAGTTGAGGGATGATATTTGCATAGGGCTATTGCCATTTTATGACCTCCCGCGGCGCTGGAGAACCAGAAAATGTGAAATAGGTTATGAGGGAAGGGAGACGTGTAATATGCTGGCTGAAATTAAAAAAGTAACAACATCCTGGAAATATTAAACACTCGTAGGCGATGCAAGATTAAGTAAAGCATGTGAAATGTAAGCAGGAACGACATAGTTCCCTCGATGCTTTCACACTTATTATTTAGAAATCATTGAGTGTTTTTGCCTGAAAAGTTAGGAACATGACTACATTGACCTGTTTCAATGTCCATTGCTTAAATCCTTACAAAATATGGTTTAAAAAGACTATATCCCTGAGCACAAGGCCGCTGTACACATTTTATAAACTAAAATAAAAATAAACACTGATAAGGATCATATTTAAACGTTTACCACTTTAGGCATCAACCAGGTATTGCAGTACCTACAGGTATGGTGTATTTCCCCACCCAGAAAAACAATGTTGTTTAAAGAAAGAGGAGAAAAAGTAGTGCTTCACTAGCAAACTCTGTAAAGTGGAACTAATGTGTGTGGTTGTGAATAAAACCAATCTGACCATTGTGCGACCTCTCGGAAAAAAACTGAATACTTCAGGAGATTTTGAGAAACTGTGTATGAAACATGAAGCACCTCTGTGAAATGGGCTATGATACGCAAGCCTGAGGCAGACCCCAAGCAGTGTTGTGGGAGGGGCATGGGGACGGGACAGGAGATTAAGTGACAAACAGCTTCCCAAACAGAAAGTGCCTCTGTGAAATGGGCGCCAACACACAAGCCTGAGGCAGACCCTAAGCAGTGTTGTGGGAGGGGCATGAAGGACAGCACAGGAGATTAGGTGAGAAACGGCGTCCCAAACATGAAGCGCCTCTGTGAAATAGGCGCCGACACACAAGCTGCGAAGAGGTCAGTGTAATTAAAAGATCAGTCGAAAATGTAAGAGCGGCTGGAAAAGCAGTGGTGCTTATTATAATTGAAAGAAAATGTTTACTTTAAAAACAAGCACGGCGTCTGCGCAGTGGGCGCCGTGCTGATACATATGCCGAAGACAGACCCCCTCCCAAAAAATAGTGCGAACGAATAAACACTTGCCGAACCCGTGCTCCATTCTGTATGTCTTTGTCCACTGGGGCAACAATGCAGGAGAAAAAAAAAACAATTAAATAAACACTTGCCGAACTCGCGCTCCTCTCCGTAAGTCTTCTTTGTCCACTGGGACAATGCAGGAGACAAAATAAACAAGCATGGCGTCTGCGTAGTGGGCGCCGTGCTGATACATAAGCCAAAGACAGACCCCCTCCATAAAAAATAGTGCGAATGAAGGAATGTTAATGAATGTTAATTAAACAAGCATTGTCCCGGCTGCGCAAGTCATCCTGCCTGCAGTAGGAATCAAGCACGCCGCGCAAAAGTGAAAGCATTTTTGTAACGTGAGCCACACCTGCAACTCAGCATGCTGGCCTGCCAAAAACGTAAAACTAAGTTCCCCTGAAACACACATCAAACAGAATATTGGATGAAAACAGTACTTAGGCGCTGCTACTTCCGGACTAAACGGAAGTCAGTATCGGATCAACAACCAGTAAAAACCCACCTAACAAAAAGCATGCCAATGTTAAACAAATGGTGAGCAGCAGGACATATTAGCCTGAGTTTCACTCAACTTATGGATTACTTTAAGTCTCGGAGAGAAAGCACATGCGCTGCCTAGGCGAGACCTAAACATGTCTCGTGAATCTCCTATTTCAGAACAGTTACTTATAGGGAACAGATAGAGATTATAATTTCCTGTACACAAAATTTAACTCTGCGCATGGTGGTCGAGGATATGGTCTAATTGATCCAGAGTAGGCAGAGACTGAGATTTGTCTTTTAAAATGTATGAGGAAAATATATATGTACAATTACAATTTTGTTCTCATAAGATTCTTATAAGAGTCTTCAAGTGAAACTACCAAGATGTAATCCTATCCTAGTGTATTTCATAGCTAAGTTGTTACTAGTTAGAGTTATAAGACCTCCAGTCGAATGACCAGATGTATTTTTTGTTGCTATAATGTCATGTGTAGTGAAGCTAGATAGATTAAATGCTGAGTTTGTTCAGGATTCTTGATAACAAATCACTTGCTGAGTATATAAAAATGCAAGTAAGTCATCCCAGTATATATGAAAGTTTAATTCAATGCCTGAGATGTTTCAAGAGCAGATTGTGAATTCTAGATCTCGGTCTTAATAGAATTGTGTAATAGGTGAGAAGTCCTGTGTAAAATTAAGGTTGATCGGTGGGTAACATTAATTAAAGATGGAGTAACAACTCTCTAATCAGTTAACAGAGACTTATTTGCTGAGATGTGAACAATTCACATAGTCATGTGAGAATTCTGCTCCTTTCAAGTTATGGATTCTTTTTTTATATTGGCAACATAGATCCTTATTATTTGAGTGATATGGTTTAAGAATTGGTGAATATTTTTATTTAATTACTAATGATCCATTGCACCAAATCAGTAATCCTTGCCCATAATTTTGAAACTATAGATGCAACATCCCACATTTTGTGAGTGGTGTCTACCTCGTATTTCTGGCTATCCATACATTAAAGGCTGGTTAAACTGGTCAAGGTTACGGTCTGAAATTCAGGTAAGTGGTTTATTATTTTCAGCATATTGTGACAATTCAGTATGCTATGTGGGCCTTCAGACCTATTTGTTGGGCATAGGTCTAACTCCGTGGATTCATAGTTATCCCTGTAATCAGGCTGAAACATTGCATTTGAATTCTCATTATTGCCAGTATTAATTGGATTACTGATTTCAGAATTATTTGTCTGTAGATTGTATTTTTTATTTGAGCATGGAAATATGGAATCCCCTTGTGAAGTCTCAAATTGAACATCAGAAGATGGGCAGTTGAGCTCATACTACAATGAGGTGGCAGGGTGGTAAATGTAGTGTGCATTGGTTGGGGATTAGCCTGATAGGAAGCAGTAAGTTTTTTGGCTAGGAAAAAGAAACCATTAGCTTAGTTTGATTGCAGGCCTCTCTCCACTATTTTGCTGTACGTTGGATTTGGGGAAATCTGGGCATGACATGTCTGCAATTTTGTCAAGGGTTCTTTTGGGTACGCTCCAAGAACAAGATTTCTAAGTGATTCAATATTTTTTATAAGATTGAATAGAGCTTAATAGGTACATCAAGCGATGTTGATGGATTAGATTAACTGATTGTACTATGCTTAGCATCAGAAGTAGCTGCCTTTTTGGCTGAGCTTCTTCATCTTCTTCAATCTTCTATTACTTATATCCTCCTGAAAACGATTAGTTCTATCATCAACAACTGAGGTGCACAGAGGTTCTGAAGTGTCAACCTGGATTAGTGGTATGAAGTTTTCATTGATCTGCTGGTACAGAACAATTTAACCCCGCATCTTCTATCATAGTTTTCACTTCCTGGTAGATGCTTTTACCACTGAGATATTCTGAGAGGCATTATTAAGGTGAGCATTAACAGAGGTTTGTGCAATATGTTGCTGAGCTGAATCTTGGGTGGTTACTAACTGATTTTTAATTAGTAAAGGCAACAGTTGTAAGAAGTCAATAATATCATTGATGCAAAAAATAGTAGACCTACTTGATTCCACTTTAATAAATAGATTCTTAATTTTCTTTTGTGATTTAGATGAATCATGTTGAGTTTTCATATCCAGGTTTATGTTTTTTAAAATAGACACTTGCTCAGTAAGTATTTGTGATTGAGTTGTAAGAATGTCTGACATTTGCAAAAGGGTAGTACTGACAGCTTCTATAGCAGTTAGAATTGGATAGGTAAGAGGGGTTAATTCAATGTCCGGCTTTGGTAATATTGTGTGATCAAGCAGCCTACGAGGCTCCGTATCTTGGAGAAGAGTTGGCCAGATTTGAGATTAAACTGTTAGACCATCTTGCTCAGAGAGCAAAGATATGTTTTCAAAGAAGCTAACCAGATCATATGAAGTCTCCATGGATTCCACAGGTTCCATGTTCTCATCTATTCCATACATAGAATCTGTTCCACTCTAGTTGTCTGGGTTACTACCCTAAGTGCTACTGAAAAATAGAATTATATTTATCCCAGCTGTTGTTACTCCAGTGGTAGTTTGTGACAAATTGTGTGGCAAATTGACGGATTCAGCAGTTGATCCTAAATTTGGTGCTTCAGTGGTGAGTCAAAATCCTGAAGGCCCACAGTAGATTTTAGCACTGAAGTTGTTGGGATGGTTACGGTGGATAAGGGCGTGTTTAAACATTCACGTATTATTCACTGTGTAAAACCTGCTGGTGCTGTAGTAACTGATATTGAATGGGGTCTCTATCCAGACCAGTAGTTGGTTGAACATTTTAGATGTGGTGGCTGATGTAACTTGGTTCTTGCCGAGTTTGCATCAGGTGAGTTTAAAGGTGGTCTTCTGAACCTTTCTCATCCAAGATAATATATGTGTTTATGGAATTCTTGAGAATTTGTGGTTTTATGACTTTTTGGTCAGACAAAAGGATTGGCATTTACCGGATGTTTGTGTTCTTTCAGGAATTTGCTGCTTTCTGAGGTTGGATTTTCATAGTGCTAAAATCTAAGTGGTAAAAGAAAATGACATTTCCTGAAAAGTTGAATGTTTGTAGTACGTCATAGTGCTTAGTAGTTAACAGTAGAGAGAGAGCAAGAAGCTGAGAGGTTCCAAAAAGGCAGTCAAGAAATACAAGAGAACAAATCGTGCTGCAATTCTGATGCTAGGCTCCAGAGGATTCATAGGCAGAGCTCACGCTTGCCTGAATACATAAGTACTCATCAAGAATTGGACAGTGCAATGTGGACAAGCACTCAGCACCTGGGCCTACATCCAACCTAGTGACTCAGAAGACCCTACAGACCCAACAAAAGCAATCACTTATTCACCTACCTCCAGCTGCCTAATGGAAGGCAATAAGTCTGATCCGCCTGGTCTACCAGGCCTCAAAAGCTCTGAGATCCCGAGACACTGAGGTACCAGGACTCTGAAACGCCGTTCTGAGAGACCACATCAGGTTGCATGTTCTAGCCAAAGTGTAGTGAAACATCTGCATGCTTCTGCAAGGGCTCCAACCAAAGCTCTAACCCAAGTTCAGTGCTCAAGCTGCAGGTGTGTTACAAGCAAGCAAGTGGTGTCTGCAACAAGTGACAGAAAGCAACAGAGGCAGATGGGTGAGCAAGAAATTGGCTTAAGCCAACTAACCAACAGCCACCTACCAGCAGCACCAAATCTGAGTGAACTAAAACCAGTGAATGTCTTCCTTCTTGGTGAGTGCATATTGTGGGCAAACACCCCACGTATATATGATTCTTTGTACAGACATTTTGATGACACTATGGGCTGGAACAAGTGGGGAGTGCAACCTCATACCAAGAGAGGCAGTCTCCATCACTATTGCTAAGTAAGTAAGTAAGTAATAAGTTTATTGTACAGTTAATTAAAACCATTACAAAAATTGACCATCTCTTATTAACATGATAAAAAAAGGAAAGATAATCAGTTTAAAAAAAAAAAAAAAAAAAAGAACTCACATTTTAGAATTGCACGGAATATCCACTCCCCCTGCATTGGTGGCCCATAGTCTTAATTCTTCAGTTCTATTGAAAATATTAGCAGCAATTTGTTGGGTAACATTTCCCCCCCATTCAGAGTCTTAGCTGCAGAATGATATCAGGCCATGGCGTGCAGGATTAAACATACATGTATAAAGTGCAGAGTGCCGCCACAAGTATCAGAGTTGGCCATTTAGATGTCCTTTTGGTGATTTACTTAGGGCATTTTACTTGTGCTAAAAAGCATGAGATAATAAACTTAAAACACTGTTGCAGTACACTTATTTTTAAAACGAAGGTCAGCTACAGATAAGAACTTTACTAGGCGACAGCTTAGCTGAATGTCTTCACCAGAGAAGCTTGCAAGCACCGCTTGTCTGCACGACCGTAATTGTTTTTTGTTAAAAATAGGCCTAAGTAGTAACCGGCGTTCTCGCATCAGCTCACGGAAAATCGTTAGGATATGAACTATGTCCTCCTCTCCTTTACCACAAAGACGACACATTGCAGGTTTAGGAGGGCGCAGCCAGGGAGGCAGATGGTATGCCGTCGGTAATAAACCTAGCCGAAATTTCAGAAACTTTTCTTTAATGGTTCTAGAGAAGTTAGAAAGGAGATAGGCTTGAGGAGTCGCTTTCCCATAGGTTTGTATCGTGAGCCAGCCGTGTGAGCGTTTTGTCAAGGTCGCTTTATCTTGTAAAATGGACTCTTTTTTGACTATCTTGTTTACAATTTTCTTGAAGCTAGCCATGGTCCCAGGCAATGCCCAGAGTTGCCGTAGCCCCAGCTGGTCCAGTGCAGTATTCAAGTAATGTCTGGCTGGGCAAGAACCTGTTGTTTCCACTTCTCTCCACAAGTAAAAATTCAGCGTTCCTGGTTGCCCTTTTTTTATCTTAAACCAGGTTTTGACAAAGGCTCCTTTTCTGGCTAACTCCTGCCCTTGTATCCCAAATTCCAACCTCATTTGTGCCGGAGAGGTAAATCCAGGCAATCCAAAAATTATTCTCAATGCTCTTGTGATGGTGCCATTTAGAATTTCCGCATCCCTCCCTCTCATGGCTTCACTTCCGTAGGTGATTGATGGTATCAGTTTTGCCTGAATCACCTTGGTCAGTGGGAGATAACTTGGTCCAGCGGTTATATTCTTCAAATTTCTTAAAGCTACTTCTGTTATTAACCCCCTCTTTTTTATTGCATCGAGCTGAGCTTTGTAATTGCCTCTGCTGTCTAGCATAACCCCCAGATATTTATAGTCATGAACAACTTCAAGCTTGTGTTTTGCCAGATGCCAGTTGTATTTTGTTTTTATTTTCTGGTAATTTACACACATGACTTTTGTCTTATCTTGGTTAATAGTTAATTTGTTGTTTTCTGAGTATTGGGATGTGATGTCCAGCAGGCGTTGTAATCCTATGGGTGTCCGACTGATGAGAACTAAGTCATCTGCATATAGGAGGTTAGATAACTGGCAACCTCCCAGCTTCGGGGCATGCGCATTGCTTCCATTAAGTTTGATTGAGAGCTCGGCCATAAATAAGTTGAATAATGTCAGGTCTTATACACACCCTTGTTTTAATCCAGAGCTTGTATTCATCTTTTTTGATAGATGGTCTCCAGCCCCCAGCTTTACTTGTACCCAGGTGTTGCTGTGCAGAAGGATTAATTGTGTTAATAGCAATGGTGGAATACCTAGTTTTTTTAGTTTTTGCTACAGAATATTTCTATTGATATGGTCGAATGCGGAGCTGTAGTCGATAAAACAGATGTATAAAGGTTGTTTGATTAGAAGTGCAGCGTCCATCATTAGTGAGAGGGCAGAGATGTTGGTAACAGTACCCATGTCTCTTCAGAAGCCGGTTTGGTTGTAAGGAATTGCTTTAATTTCTGTAGACCATGTTATTAATTCTTGGAGGAGCACCTCGGCATAATATTTTGCGTCATTGTCCAAAAGAGCTACCAATCGGTAGCTCCTTGGATCATTCCTGTTGCCTTTTTTGTAAATAGGAGAGATTATCGAGCCTCTCCATGATGTTGGTATTATCGACGTCTGCAGGATTCTATCAAAAACCGGTTTTAGGGCAGTAGCCCAAAATTCAGGGTCTTGTTTGTATAATATCGGCGGAATCCCATTAGGCCCGGGAGCTCCTTCAAGTCTACCTTTCAAGATTCTTTTGTAAATTTGTGTGATTGTTGTTGTGATTGTACAGTTATGCACGTTTTCTGTGATCAGATTCAGCTGGGACGGTTGGGGTTCCATACTGGACACAGGAGTATTTGAGCCAGTTTGGGGGATCTGATTTTTATTAAAATGTGGTTCAAGGAAAGTAGTCCAAGCTTCTTTTGTGACGTTAGAACTGATACACTGTCCTTGAGGATTAGATAGGGCATTCATTTTCTTCCAGAATTGGGCGCTGTTGTTGTTCTTAATATCATGCAGGAGCTTGGCCCAAAGGGTTTCTTCTGCTTCCTTTTTATTTTGCCAGATGATTTTTTTCCGAGTCTCTTTCAACTGCCTCAGTTCTTGCAGTGCCGAAGGATCTTTCTTCAGTCTCCGCAATGTGGAGTTTATCCGTGTTTTTAGCTTTTTTAATTTGATGTTATTCCGTGTAGTAGGGCCTGGGCGGGGATTTTGCTGTTGTTTTTTACTCCCGTTTGAAGGATTACCCTTTGTAGCGCCATAGCTATTGCGTAGGGCGTTTATGAATGCCTCCCAGCATCCAATGATATCGGGGGTGGCTGCCTTCCCTTCTTCCCAGAGTTGTTTCGCTCGAGAGAGTAGACCTTCAGGGTCTTTAGTACTACATTTTACTCTTCTCTCATTGTTGGTAAATTCTGAGCAGAGTGTTTTTGCTGAGGTCACCTTACATAGTGTTGGCTCTTCTACCGTGATTTCCTGAGGTAGATGGTCGCTAAAATCTTCGCTCCCAATGCAAAAGTTTTTTATATTAGTGAACATGCTGCAAGAGCAGAATGTGTAGTCAATTGTTGACCTTGTTACAGTGTTATTGAACGTTGCTGTTTGCGGGCGATCTCCCGGGAATCTGCCATTTAATGCACGTACACCCAATTGCTCTAAAAACGATAGTAGATTTTTCGAGGTGTTAGTGGTTCTTCCAGCTGTGCTTACATCTTGGGGCATTTCCTCCCACGCAAATGGGTCCTCCTCTGGATAGATGTCGTTAGCTCGTCTCCTCAGCATGTTTAAATTGAAGTCTCCGGTGATTATCCAATTGTTTGTCTTCTCTCCTGTTATCATTTTCACCAACTCCTCCTTTAGTTGTTGGCTCCCTTTATTTGTGTCACGTGGGTGTAGGTAGAGATTTACAAGTATTATATATTCTTTACTTGTCTTCCCCTGTAGGGTAATTCGGTTTACTTGCATTTCATTTGGTGGCGCCAGATTGTGTGATAGAGGTTCTATTGCGTAAATGCTGTTTATGGAAGTATATGTGACAAGGCCTCCCTTGTTATGACCGAATTTTGCATTTCTAGTTGCCGGTAAATGGAGCATATTATAGCCATGCAGAGCCACAGGTAGTTCGCTCCATGTTTCCTGGAGCGTAATTATATCAAATTTCTGTAGATAGGCTAGCAGTTCTGGGTCAGAGGTTTTGTCTCCCAGCCCGTTGATATTCCAGGAACAGATTTTCAATGAGCTCTTGTGTGGGGGTTCATTATGTTTAATGTGTCATGGTCTTCCAGTTTTGGTGTTTATTGTCCTGGAGACCCTGCTCCATTCCAGTGTGGACCTGCTTCTGTCCACGGGTACCCTCAGTACATTGTGTTGTCCGTTTGCCCTATGTTCTATGCTTTTACTGCGTGCCCCTCGCAGAACTGAGAAAATTCGTGGGCTCAGAAGTTCATGACCGAGGTTTTCTTCTTGGTACATTAAATCGGCCAATAGGGGGTCGGGATACCTTGGTTTTGGTAGTGGTTGAAGTTTGATGCCCCATTCATTGAACCTGTTTTGTTCCTTTAAGACCCTCTCGGCTAAGTCTGGTGAGGCCCATACTGTTTTTGTTAACTCTGATCCTGGACAGTCAGGTGACTCTATAAACTCAACTGACTCCAGGTCAGTGGTTTTTATGTTCTCGAGAGTGTTAATGGACCTCAGTAAACGCAGGATGTTACCCCTGTTTAGTATGTCGACCCGACCCCTTGATGTGTACTCAGGGTGAAACATGATTGCTGTCATAGCGTCTGAGCGCCCTGTTTGTTGAGCCATGATGGGCTCTGCCGCTGTTGAGGTGTCTGTTGGCAGTGAAAGTCCACGTGTTGTCATAGTCAAGCCTAATGACTGGCTATCGCTTACTGAAGCTTTCTCCAAATTCAGTGCTGATGTATTAGTTATCACCTCCTCCATGCCAATGCTGCTCTGTGGGGCTGTTTTTTCTCCTACTAATTCCCTCGAGCCATTAGTTGATGGTGAAGCTGGGCCTTGCATTACCCTATTGAGAGTACAGTCCATTGTCTTTAGTATTGGAGGTTCCCCTGTAGAACTCTCGCTGTTGTTTCCTGGTTTCTGCCCCAGTCCATCACTAATCAAATCAATGGCAATGGTTTGTGCAATAGTTTCTAGTCCGTTTTCCTGTCTTAGGCTCTTTTTTTCCTCCCGCCCCAGGGCCATATCTTCTCCCTCGCTGCACATATGCACTGGTTGGGCTTCCCTTGGTTTGACCCGGGTCCTATCGGTTCTGTCCTTTTTGTGTGGCGATGCCTGCATTGGATTTTGGTTTCTCCCCTTCCTTCTGTTTTCTTTCCTGTTTAGCGGATAGTTGTGCCCCCTCGATTGGTGCCCGTTTTTCCAGAGAGTCGCTGGATTGGGCAGTGTTACTCTTCGGTGCTGCTGTTGCTCCTTCAGATAATGCGCTAGCGTTTGGCACTAGTATGGATGAGTCCCCATCCTCGCAATGCTGGTTACCATCTGATGTTGATGCCGCGCTTGCGGTTTGCTTAACCTGTGCCTTGCGTTTTTGAGGTTTGCTTAACTTGGTCATTTCTTGGCCAATAACGCTGGAGGGGATCTCTCCTTGCAATGATTGGGCAGGTACTGCTTTCCTAATGTCAGCATGGAGATTATCCAGTGCCGATGGTAATGTTGCTAGCTTATCTACAATTGTTATACAGGTGCAGCTGGCTTGGGTGAATTTTGTCTCTGACTGTGCCCTCTTGATCAAATTGTTGAGGTCAGCCAGCTTGTCATCAATACCAGCGACAAATATGGAGAGTGAGTTGAGGACTGACAGCTGGAGGTCCATCTTGTCTGAGTGGTACTGCAGTGCATTCACAGACATTTGCATTGTGTGCAGTAGTGTGGGCCAGATGTCGTCCTTATCCAATGATGTGTCTTTCCCGATGTGGGATTTTGGAGAATTGATGTTACTTCTTTCTGATTCGCCTCCGTTAGCAGCAGAATAGGACGCGACTAATCCCTCCCATTCTTCGGGTGTAAGATATGATGTTTCTAGTTCAATTTCCTGTGATATTGGTGGTCGTTCTATAATACCCTCAAGGTGTGGAGTGACAGGGCTGAGTTGGGTATTGGATTTTGCCCGGGGTAGTTGAGTGTGCACGACTTGTGAAGTTGGTGATATTTCGGCCTCTGTTTGTTTGATCGCATTGTGAGAGTCTATGTTATCGGCTTTGCTCATGTTAGACGTGGTCGTCTTAGCTTTGCACTCCTCCGGGTACTTGCATAATCCAAGTCTATCCAGTGCGTCCGATGAGTCCTGTACAGAGAAAAAACCCAGATTGGGACAGTTATCCTTGGGGTCATCTTCAGTATTGGCCCACGATGGCATATCCGGTTGCTGTAACGAGCCGTGAGCCACAGGGCTATGTTTCTGATTCCCAGGAGCCTTCGCCTCCCCTCCCAATTGCGATGGTAACATTTTGGACAGAGTTCCATCCTTATCTTGTTTGTAGTGGGTGGTGTTTTTAGTGCTTTCCCCCTTTTTTCCCTCTCTGCCTTCAATTCCTCCCACTGCGATGTCATCAAGTCCCAGGTAATTATCTTCCTTGAATACCTGGGTCCTTGCCTCCTTGGTTATGGCTTGTATGTATTTTCTCTCTTTAAGGCTTACATCGCAGATGCCCATGTCGCAGCTTTTTCCAGTAGCTGAGAGGTCTCTCCCGTCTGACCCCTGCTCCCATGCATTGAGAGGTTGAAGTGGGACCGGGAGGTTGGTTACTTTGCTACTGTTTAAGCACAGCACCGGCCCGGCATCTTTTAAAAAGGAGAATTTTGTGTATATTTTTGGTTGATATGTTAACTTGGGCCATCTGGAATCACAGCTTGCGCTGCTTGTCATTCCGCTTGATGAAGGTACGGGGCTGGTAAGGAGCGGGGAGATTAGATGCTGGGCTTCATCTATAGGTCTCATGAGTGCTTCGGTACTGCTCTTGTTTATGGACTTCTTGTTTGCCCTCCTGGTTCTTTTGGTAGGGTTAGCAGGTTCCTGTTGTCTTATCCTTCCGGATCGCATTTTGTGAGGGATACTGAGCACCGGTTTTAAGTTGAAACTACTATAAAAGTTCCTTTTGCTGTGTCTTTCATAAATTAATGTCCCCTCTTGATAGGTTGCATTTGACGCGCCTCGCAGCAATTAGGGGGGAGGAGGGAACGTGAATGACGTTTCTGCGTTTTGCGAGTTTATACTATGAGCCAGCGGATCAGTAACCAGTAGAGGCAGTAAGGTAGTAAGATAGTAAGTTAAAGTGCCTCACCATACAGTCCGCTGTAACTTACGCGCTGTTCTCCGTTTTCCTCCTCCACCGACTCCACCTTTGTTGATCCCTCTAAGGTCCTCAGGTCCACGGGTCTCGAATATCCCAGCCCCCTGGAGGCTGCCACAGCCTTTCAGCCTTTCCAGCCTTCCTCCGCTCCTTTCCAGCCACTGTTCCAAACACGGCACAGCACAGCGACTCTTACGGCTAACAGAAAAGATGAGAGCGAGAGAGTGAGAGAGCTCCAGCTCCAGTTCAAGCTCCAGTCAAGCAGTCAAAGCCGTCAAAGCCTAAGTTCCGGTTCCGAGCTTCCGTGCGGTGCGCTGCACTCAGTCTCTGGCTCCTCAAACTCCGTGAGCGGTCCCCCCCCTCTGGCAGCCTGCTGGCTCAGGATCAGGCGTCCCAGGCGCTTTTTCCAAAGCCCCGTGCTGCCACCCGGGCTCCGCTCTGCTCGCCTCAGCTCACCTCAACCCTGCCACTGCCGCCTGGATTCACAGCTCTGCCCCACTCTCACCAGCAGCTCCAGCGCTGCTCCAGCGCTTAGCTCCGTGCGCTTCTCTCCATGTCGTGAAGTTCGATTACGGTCTGCTCTCCGCAGTCTGCTCTCTGCCTCACTTGGCACTTGACTAATTACCTCCGTGGCCCGGTCTGACCCAACGGTCGTCCAGAGGCAGAAAAGTCAGCGGAGGCCAAGGGGCCAAGGGGCCAAGGGGCCAGGGGGCCAGGGGGCCAAGGAGCCAAGGAGTGAGAGCCGATAACCGGCAGCTGAGTGCTGGGAGCTGGGAGCTGGGAGCCGCCGCCGTCCTCACCTACACGCCGGACTGCTCGGCTCGTCTCGTCTGGATGGTGAAAACACGGACTGGAGTCACTGACAAGGAACTCAGGATTTTCTATGGGCTGGAACAAGTGGGGAGTGCAACCTCATACCAGGAGAGGCAGTCTCCATCACTATTGCTAAGTGATTCCATAAATCCACCTCCCCCTGTGAATACGCAGAATGTGTGTAAACTACCTAATCCGAGGGGAGCAGAGAAACTGGTAGTGGCATGGATGCAAGGAAAGTGTGCCCAAAACAAGATGTTTCTGGCCCCTCACCCTAACTAGTACTTCCATTCTTGGTGTGTAGTGATACTTTCCTATCCCTGTGGCAGGCAGATTGAGGGTATAACTGATGATACCTTGGGTAATGGGGGAAGCCAAGTACTGTGCTGAAGGGACACTTCCTTGCTTATGAATTTCAGCTCCATCAACAATCCCCTATCAGGAGGCAATTTTGGAGAGGTACCAACAGAAATAGGAGAGCCTCCTCTTTTAAAAAGTATAATGATACTGTGGTCAGAGTGCTAATCTATGCCTCTAAGAACTGATGTACTGCCACTGTCACCGAATAGTTCTAGAGGCATCCAGGAACATGATAAAGGATGTCAGCACACTGTAGACATAGTGTGTCATACAAGGAAAAAATCAATACAAGCCAGTGAGAGTGGAAGCAATTTTGATTCCACCCAGTAAGGAGGATCATAGGAGACGCCATACAGTGAACAAAGAACAAACAAGAAGATGTTCCCAACTGAATGTGAGCACATGAACTCCTCTGCCTCTGAATTCTAGATATGTGTAGCGGATATGGAGCTTAGACCACTGAAGGAGGCAACAAAATAGATCCAAGAGTGCATAGAAATAAACCATCCTCTCAACCACCACCATTTTGGGGTTTGACCTGTGAGGGGCACCAAAATATTTTTTGTTGATATGAGGGAGGAGATTACCTCTCACTGAATGAAGAAAAGAAAGCAGCCCTTATATTTCTTGATCTTCCCACAGTATTGGCCACTGTTGCCTATACAATATTGTAAAAGCAGCTAAAAATGGATGGGAATAGTAGGCCCTACTCCCCCGTGAATGAGCCCCGTGGGCTCATTCATTCCCCTCCAACAACTGTCAAAATTTCAGCCATAGGACAGATGATTTGACTCTCAAGAATCATGCCTACCCTGCCTCTCATTCATCGTCTAAGTAGGTCTATGGCACAACGCCTCATGCAGTAATGAGTACAATTCCAAATGTACGCAGATGAAATGCAAATCCATCTATAGCTAGATAACAGCCTCAAAGGATAATGTTACCTCATGCTCAGACAGTGCCCTTTAGTAGAAGAGCAGCTGTTTCCCATGCATGAATAGAACCGAGACTGAGATCAACTTATTGGAAGAGAGAGACCCTGTCTCACTCCCCTTCAATGATCCTACAATAGAATGGAACCCTACACAAATCACCTCAAAGCTAGAAAATAGAACTGCTATTTGTGACAATTCAGTGCTCAAAGGGATCAAGGGCATTAATCTTGAGCTCTCACCATTCTGAAAAATCCTCCTGCTACTTCAAATTGGCAGCTGGGTGGAGATGACCAGGCCTGCCAATCTCTGCCAGGACTATTGAAACATCATTTACATTGGCTTCCCCAAAACAAAGATTATAAAACCAGACAGCCTAAATATTCTTTCATCTTTGATAATGAGACCACATCAGGCTTGCTAAGAAAGTTCTTCACTTACCATACAAGTGCTTAAAAAGTTACAAAGGGCAAAAGGGAGGGTATTGCGGAGAGGACAATATGAAAAGATATGTAAAACATGGTCAAGATGGCTTCTACTCAAATTGCTTGCACTTAAACAATATTACAGTTCACAGAGATTCATTAAACTGCAGTAAAGATTCCATCCCCGCCAGGAAATGATAAATAACTCTCAACTTGAGAAAGATGTTGAAGGGTTTCTGGGCTCTAAACCTACATACTACGCATTGCCGAGATCTTAGGATGACCTAGTCAACAGCTACTATCTGAAATGTCTTTTTGGGGAAACATTACGTTATGTCCACTCATGCAATACCAAGTCAAAACAATGCCAGTTTAGGTTTTGTCAAGCTAGATTAGCTAGCATATCTCAATGCAGATTTTTGCAATAAGGTCTTTCTTGTTTGAGTTTGTATGCTCCCAAAGATTATGGATTGTAGTCCTAATCTCCTCAAAGGGTACTGTCTCTTCTTGCCTCCCTGACCTTTGGCCTGAGCTCAACCTTACTGCTCCTGTAAAACGAAGGCAACTCATTCTACTTGTAGTGATATCTTAAGCCCCCTGAGTCTGTATATAACATCTGCTCTGGGTTATGGTAGCCCCCCACAACCCACTTGACATATAAACCAGTGTGGTGTCTGTGCTTTCTGAGTTACTAACAGTCCTGTAAAGGAGTCATGGAGGCAGTGGTAATTCAAACCCAATTTTGTTCTTAAGAATATCACACACAAATACTATACTAAGAAAATACACTATGTTTAATAGTGTTTATTTCAACATTCTTATCCAGTTGTTTAGTACCACACAGAATAATTGGACCAGCACTAATGCATGGTACTAACAACGAAAATAATATGAATATTTCTAACATGACTGGAACGTTCCTAGTAACATAGCAATCTAAAGACTACTTCTGTGAGCTACACTATGAGAACATGGAGTAGTTAACTTGTCACTAGAGTTTCCTAGTAATCAGTACACGGCATACCTGTTCACAGTGGAGAACTGTGATTATCAGAGTTCAGCTCAGAGAGAGTGTCTCTTCAGAAGGAAAACACAGATGATCTGGGCTCAGCTCTGCTACTCTCTGTATTAGCTCTTAGCATAGGAATGGGTGTTGCGGCAGTCAATCAGCACCTCTTAAGATAACCAGATGTGAATACCTCTCTACCGCAGTGATAAATTCATGAGATATATGTGTGGATGACTACTGACACTTACCCTACATTGAGAGACTTTTAATTATTCTGAGACATAACCAGCATGAAACCGCATAATGACAATACTTCAATTAGGATTAAATGTTCACTCTCCACAATTTTTGCCAAACATTGGAAAGCAGATATCAAACAGCTTGTATCAGACTTATGTTACTTTGTGTGTTAGCAAAGTCATTATTTGGATAAATTAACAATTTCTCAAGTTCTGAAAAAGATAATGGCATGCTGCAAATGGGCCAAAGGCAGAGAGGGTATCTTATTGTGCCCAAAATGGAGTCTGGGTCAGGGATTTTACAACACAGCCAAAGGTGTTCTTCCAATTAGTCTTGCTAGTACTTCTTGAAAAATGTCTTGGATTCTTTTCTCCCAGCAAGAAATCAGCTTTCTCACCCTGAGAGTAGCATTTGGAGTCCAAGATTTAAGAGAAAGTAAGAACAGGCCTTTTGTGGCTGAGAGGAATTCTTTCAACAGTGGTCTTCTTCATCCTCCCTCCTCAGATTTCAGCATTCCTCCGAACTGTTACTGAAGGGAGCAGAGATTTTTAGAATTGAACTCTTTAGCAAATGAATGAATTTCCAGAAAAAAATTCAGAATGCACACTCACCCCAGCCTTCTTTATTAACAGTGTAATCCACTTCCTGTGACTTAAGTCGGGAACCTTTTTCCCAAATTATTATTTCACACCTTTTCAAAATGATGACAATGACCATTGTCTAGTTTCCCCTCTCCCAACTTCCTAGCTCTATCCAGAGACCATAATTTACCACTACAATGACAATAATGTATTTCAATTACAAACCAAATCTCAGGTATAGGATGTGGTACAACGTGGCTTTTTCTGAGCCAATGTGCTACGCTTTTGCCCCACGTGTGGGTGGTCCAAGCCTAGCTTCAGCCCACAAACGGCACGTGACTAATACAACACATATGAAGTTTTTGTGGACCCATGGAAAAGTCAAATATGCCAATTGCTTTGACTAAAATGGATAATTTCTGCTGTCACATTTCCTTTGTCCTTTAGCACCATAAGCAATATGAAATGCTCCGGGATTCTGTTTCAAGGAAGCGCAATAGGGCAGCTCTTCCTCTCTATCCCGTGTATATAAAAACATTGGATGATTGCATGCTAAGTCACAATAAAGAAAATAAGTAATCTCTGTTTTCGCTTCCTAGGTGCAATCTGGATCAGGTATATCCTCCCATGAGTGAGGCTAAAGTGGTTGCGTGCATCAAAGCAAAGTCGCTCAGAATCCTTTGATGACTTATGTAGGAAGGAGACAGCTGACAGCCCCTAACCTGCTTTTATAAGAGCATTCTCTGTCCCTGATTTTAGGTTCTTGGACATACTGTATCATACATGATTTGTACATTTGCATCCATTGATTATCATAGTCGACCAGCGTTCTTGTATCCAGTGCCACTCAGAAGACAGAAATTGACTCCACTCTGATCTTTCAGTGTTCACTGTTACCTTTCAACCATATTTGTTTAAGGTTATAAGTCCTCTCCAAGAGACTTCTTTGAAGGTTGAATAAAAACCAAAATTTAGATAATCCTTTCAAAATGGAATATGAAATTTGAGATCATAAAATGAGTTTCCAGAACTGGGTGATATTTCAATTGAAGTCTCTTATGAAGAAAGTAAAATGAGAAGATCATACTTAATGGGCAGCCATTTCAAATGTATGGCCCATGAATACCAAATTGTATTTCTCAATCTACAAGCACACTTTCTCAGATTTATTGAGTTGCTTGTGATCACAGACTCCATTACTGTCAGTCCATATTTGTTTCTTGGGGTGGTGACTGGTGTTTGTCGTAGGTAAATTAAAAAGAAATATGCAGTTGAGTAAAGTATACAAAAGAAATTCTAAAAACACTGAAAAATGAAAATACAGTTACAGTTTTGCATTTTCTAAATAAAGTAGACTAATGTGTCATAATATGGCATTGAGAATTAAGACCTCCTAGCACTGTCACATTTGCACTAAGGAAATATTGCAACTAAGCAATATTGTATTTTACATAAATAACTCTCAGCTAGCAGGCCACATCAACATAAAACAGGGAACTGTAAGCCAGATCTTGATAAAGAGGTGTAAACACTTTGGTCATATAAGTATAATGGCACTAACCCAGGAAACCTCTGAGCACAAAATGAATGGTTAAGGTCCATGCTGCCTAGCCCCTTTCAGTCTCTTCTTTAATCAGAAACACTATATGGTGTCCAGCCTTCAGGTTACTCAAAAGAAGATTGTAAATAGGGCACATATATCATTGAAATATGATCATAAATAATTAAAAATATTGAAATGTTTTAATTTGTAGTCAATTTGCAAAAACTACTAATATGTAAATTCATGAGCAACATAGTGTAGTGCTAGTGGCACTCTTATGGTTTGACACCACGTGATGACTTTTGACTACCATCATTTTAATTGACTTTTGGTGTTTTACTTTACCCTAGCCTGAATGTATGACATCCTGCATATGCCTTTTTCCCTTGAAGATTCAATCTTGCAGTCTTAAAGTGTGAGCTTTCACAGAATAGAGCAGCTTGCCAAGAACAGAACGTGTGGGATGTGCATATGAAGGCATGAGAGAGAGAAGTACAGTGTTATGAGCAGTGGGGTTCAAATGTGCAGTGTGTTGTATATTGAGAGATGAAGTATGTGATGCTATAGGCAGTGGTGCACAAATGTGTATGGTGTTGTACATTGGGAAGTATTATGACGTTCTTTCTATTGGCTTTGACATGGCCTCATGTCATCCTGAATTCTGACTCTGCCTTGCTCTGCATGCACAGGCAGGCCCCCAGATTGCTCAAGTTGTTTATCCACGTTCAAGGTTGTTTTGTTTTCTGCTGGATGGAGGCTTTCATAAGCTTTGCTGGGATAATGTGTGGGAAGGGTGCTTGGTACCTTTCAGAGCAGAGATTGTTGTTGCCAGACCAGTAAGGTCAGCTCAGTTTTTCGTAACAGAAGAAAGGGGGCGAGGTTTCTAGAACCTTCGCCTTACATTGAGTAAAAGGTTTTTAAAGCCGGAGAATGTTGACAGACAGCTTAGGAGCTCATTTGTGGGGCAGATGTATTGTCACAAAAGAATGGCACTTGAGTCCTAGTCACGAATCCATGCCTTGCTGTCAACGGGCTCCTCCAGCTCGAGTTGGCAAGGATGTTGAGTGAACGACCGATGAGGTGATTTGTTTCTGACTAGTGCCGTTGTGATGCATGGCTGTTTGTGCGTGCATGTTTCCAGTGGCTATGGTCATTTGAGGTGTTTTCTTTGTGATGTGTGAGTGAATGAGTCAGAGTGCACATCCAAAGTAATAATTTGATGTATTTAGTATATATATTGATATATCTTTCGGTTTTTTTTGCAGTATGGACAGTATTATTTGCTGATTGTGTATTGTATTATTATTATTCATGCATTTAACTTTTATATTAACCAAGTGTGTTAATATTGCTTGCATATAAATATATATCCCTATATATATTTGAATGTTACATCAGGGAAAACCTTTCTGTTAGAGAGCATTGCATAAATAAAACCCCAAGCCTTATTCTATATCTCCTGCCTTGTCGTACTTGTGCATATTACAAAATACTATAAAAATGCTACAGTGATAATACAAATGACACATTGCGATAAATGTGGGAAAGCATCATGTGGTAGAAAGATTTCAACCCTACCCATCTCTACATTTGTGGTCACTCATTTTAAGACTTGCAGTCTTGCTACTTATAATGGTTAATAGTGGAAATAGTATATTCTTTTCTTACTCAACAACCATGGTTAACAAATTATCATCAAGTAAGTAGTCTGGTGAAGTGTTTTAAAAGTTATTTATATTTATTTGCTCTACAACATCTATGTGTGCTCATTTGCTAAGATCCTAAAGATATATCAGGTGCGCATCCAAATGTATGCCAATTGTTAAAGCTGTCAGCCTTGGGGTGGTCTTCCCCCAGTTTTTGGCCTTCCTCCCCCATTCTTACTGACCTTGTGTTCACTGCCATTAGGACTCTGTGTACTTTGCCACTGCTACCCAGTGCTAAAGTGCTTGTGCTCTCCCCTTTAAACATAGTAACATTGGATAATACCCAATTGGCATATGTAATTTACTTATACGTCCCCAGTAAAGTGGCACAGCATGTGCCCAGGGCCTGTAAATTAAATGCTAGTAGAAGGTTTGCAGCACTGATTGTGCCACCCATTTAACTAGCTCCTTAAACACGTCTCAGACTTGACAGTGCAGCCTGTGCGCGCGCAGTTTTAAACTGCCATTTTGACCTGTCAAAGTAAACCTTTTGCCAGGCCTTAGGATAACATTGAAGTTACCTATTCACATTTTATAGGTGTAATTTCCAAATGGGTATAGGTAACCAGTTCGTGCTTGGTGTCTCTGGAATCACAAAATAAAATCCTCATTTATAGTGATGTCTGATCTTAAATTTTAATTCTGAAAATGCCACTTTACAAAAGTTATACCAAAGGGGATGATGGACGGAGCATTTGAGCAAATTAAACACTCAGAACGGTGATGGATCAAACCCAGATCTGTTGACTGTTTGATTGGTTCTGATTCTCCGTCCATCACCACCCCATTTTGTACCGCTTTGTTCGCCATAAGTTGGCAGAGTATGCTCAGACGTGAGTCCCTTGCTCACTTTGTCACTGGATTCAAGCAAGCCTGGCTGAAGACGGCTGAAATGCCAGAAACCGGTCCTAGGAAGCTTGTTTCCGGTCCAGGGAAGGCATGGCATGGCTTGGCAGTTCGGGTTGGACTGTTCCCATGAGGAACAGGGTCAGACTGATTTGCATATGGCAATGTCTGAACTGGGGTGGCAGAGTGGGCTAAAGAACGGTGATGGATCAAACCCAGATCTGTTGACTGGGTGTGAGTGTTTGATTGGTTCTGATGCTCCGTTCATCACCACCCCATTTTGTACCACTTTATAAAAGTTGGCATTTTTCTGCCTTAGCCATTTAGTGCCTGGAGCTTGTACCTGGGTCCCATGCCTGGGGGTAGCTGAACGATGTGCTTTGTACATTTCTCCTAGACAGCCACCACAATAGGGAGCTTAGGTGTGTCTTAATGGGCCATCACTGGCAGGGTTGGAGGGAGAAGCTGGGCACAGACCCACATACACTTGAATATTCTGTGTCCTGCCTCCACACAAAGGGCTGCATGTCCCCTGTAGTTAGTCTGGAGCCAGTACATGGGGAGGCAGGATGCCTGGGGACTTCAAAGGGAAACCTCTAGAAGCTTCTCCCCCACTTTCAAAAGCACAACTGGGTATAAATACTGGACCTTAGACACCAACTCTCCAGTACACTTCTGGACCTGTGGATACCCTGCCAGGAAGAAGGACTGCTGTGCAGCTACAAGGACTGTCCCTTTACTGGGCTGCTGCACTCAAGGAACTGTTGCCTTGATGTGCTGACCTGTTGCTTGCTGTCCTTTTCCCTGGAAAGAAGAACTGGACCTGCAACTCGATCTTGAACCCAGGATCCCAGAGTGACTCCAAGAGCTAGTCTGCAGACCTCCTGATCTAAGCCTTTGGGGAGATAAAAGGGTGCACAACCAGCACCTGGACCCAGCATCAGAGAGTTCCTGAACCCAAGTGGTGCCCCTCCATTCCAGGAACCTTGGTGTGTCTCAGTGAGTGTAAATCAAGCTTTTGGTCTCTTTGTGACCACGAACAGACCAGTTCACACCAAGACAGTGCAACTAGCACCGAAATTCAGCGCAATCCACCACCAGCCCGTCTCTCCACACAGGTGGATCAACCACTCACGGTGGCCCACCAATGTAAAGTTCCAGCCCGCCCTTCCTCGATGCCCGGCCGGCTCTTTGTACCCCGATCACAGCATCCCACAATGCTCTTCTTACTGCTCGCAGTCCTCTCCAAAGTGAACGGTACCCTAGGCACAAAACTTGAGAAGGTGAAACTTCAGTTGAACTAATCTGGGACTGTATCCGACCTACGCTCCAATAGGTCTGCCTGAACTTTTGACTTTGACCCGGTCTAGTTTGACCAGATTGCTGCTGTTGGAGCTTTGTGCTTTTAGGTGCTATTTTACAGTTTATTCTTTAAAAATGAATAACCTAGATTTGGCAGATTGGATTTATCTTGGGTTGGTCTTATTTCATTGAATGAATTCTGCTCTATTCTTTTAACATAGTGTGGGATCTTTTTGTGTGGGGTTTTTACAGTTTTACTGTTTCACGTCTTGTAAGTACGTAACAGACATTTATAAAGTGCAAACGTTCACCTTACAGGTATCTTTGGACTATAATGTATTTCCCCATCCCACTCCTCCATACAGTCCTAAAACTGATGCCCTAGGAAACTTCTTGATGGCCCCTGGCTATTTTGGGCAGAGGCATGTTTTTACATTTTGATCTAAAACCATTTAGATTTCCACTGGCCCTAATTGGTGCCAGGGTTGTATTCCACAGCTGAGCAGCCTTAGTCTGGAAGGTCCTACCATCAGTCCTGACTTTCCTATATTTTTGTACACAGACCAGATTGGCAGTAGCTGACCGTAAATTTCTCAATGGCCTGTAATATCTGAATTTCTTTTGTAGCCACACTGGACCAGTTCCTTTTAGTGCCTTATAGACTATGCACATTAGATTTAAAGATAATCCTCTATTTCAATGGCAACAAGTGTAGCTCTCTCAGCGTAGCTGTGGAGGAGGCATATCTTGATTTATTCATTTCTAATTTTGCTGCAATTGTTTGGAGCATATACAGTCTTTTTGAATCAAGTACTCTGGGGTTTCCAGGAGGAGAGCATTACAATAGTCTAGTCTACTCAACCTGTACTATTACTTTTCTAGCAATAGCACTTTTTTCCTGAGATTCCTTAAGATACCAAAGCATGTGGCAGCTGTTCTGTTGACATGAGTCGCTAAGGATAATCTCTCATCCATATAAACCCCAAAGTTTCACACTACTTGTGACATCTCCAAATTCTCTGAATCGGACCAAGGCCAAAAATCCAACAGGAATGAGCAAGAATGTTTAGATGGTGGAGAACATAAAAGTTCAGTTTTTCCTTCCTTGAATTTCAGAAAATTCTTTTTAAGCCAGCTAGCCATTGTCAAGTAGAACATAATGAAGTACTGCTACAGAGTTGTGGCTGTTGTTCTTAAGGTACATAATTATGTGTGTATCAGCAGCATAATTCACAAAGGAGATCCCATAAGATCTGATCAGAGTCAGCAAAGGGGTTAGGTATATGTTAAAGAGAATGAGGGCGGAGCTCTGGTGTACTCCCTGTTTTATTTTTTTTAACTCTACCTGGAATGGAGGGAGTTAGATAGCCTGATTTCTCTCCAACAGGTAGGACTCAATCCAGTTAAAAAAAGGTGCCTTCAATTCCTATCTCTTTGAGCCTGCGCATTAGCATTTGGAGGTTGACAGTGTAAAACGCATTTGAGAGATCTAACAATATATGAACTGCTGTTTGACCTCTGTCAACCGCCCAACTTCATTCCTCCATAGTCATGATCAAGGCTGATTCTCTTCCTTGTGCTGGTCTAAAGCCATTCTGTTCAACCTCTAAAATCTCATTTTTTCCCCGGGTAGTTCACCAGTACTTTGCTGATGTACTTGTCCATGTTTTCAGCTGGGTAGGGGAGTAATTATATTGGGCGATAATCATGTGGGTCATTTACATCTACATTTGGCTTCTTTAGTAGTGGGGTAGCCAGGGCGTTCTTCCAGGCTTCTGTGTTGCACACATACTTTACACATTGCCTCTAAGTTAAGCCTGACTGCTCTGTGCCAAGCTATCAGGGGGTTGAGCACAGGTTGATTTGGTGTTTGCTTGTGCCATATCCTGACAAGGATTGCGGTTGCTGCTTGACCATGGCTCACACCCTAATCAACCAACAACCCAATTTCTCACACAGATGATAGGCAAATAGATCTGGAAAATTGGCAACAAATAGCCTCACCTGTATCAATTATGTGGTTTTATTGAATGAAGGAAGGATTTGTGTGCAAAATCACAAGATTTAAATTGAGGTGCTAGGTGAAACAGTAACTAGTTTACAAGCAAAAAGAAACAGCAATGTTTACTTCATACTTGTTTGAGGGGATCAGATTGGTATGGAATCAACCTGGGATATTGTCCCCTTCCCTAGATGTTGAAGACATGAGGCTTGGCATTCAGGAGCTCACTTGTTTCCAAGATATTCTGAATGTTAAATGAGGTTTATCTTGCACGGTTCCAGACTTAGAAGTCAAAACATACAGTACTCTTTTATCACCAGTTTACAAACTAAAATCTGCATGGTGTAAACCTAATATTTTTGCCAACTTCTCTGCATGCCACAAACATGCATATTGGCACAAGGAGTCATTTTAACCCCTACTTTTCTGCAGTTTGAAGGAAGTTTCTATCTTATAATGTTAAAGAAGTATAAGCCAAGATATGCAATGCTCTTTCCTCACAGG
This sequence comes from Triturus cristatus, assembly GCF_964204655.1. Lineage (NCBI taxonomy): Eukaryota > Metazoa > Chordata > Amphibia > Caudata > Salamandridae > Triturus > Triturus cristatus. The sequence continues at coordinate 691,986,754 of NC_140580.1, forward strand.
TTCGCAACATTGAAAAATATAGTTGGAGTAAAACTAATTTTTCACATTTCTCTGCATGCCATAGGTGTAAAAATTAGGATAAGAAGCAGACTGATTTCCACAAACAAATCGTTTGAATTACATCTCTGTGAGCTACGGTTCATGACTTACAAGCAAAAACATGCCGTTATTTTCCTTCACATTTGATCGAAATGTGAGAGCATGGATTTTCAATCTAAAATGCTGAGCCCTTTCCTTTAATGCTATAGGCATGGAACTTGGCATGAGAATTAGTACACAGAAGGTGAATTATCTCCTTAGCATACTGTATTTTAAATAAAGTCTCTGTCTTTTATGGATCAAGAACTATAAGCTGATATATATGGTGCCATTTGTCAAGTGATTAAAATGCAAGATATTCAAGGAGTCAATCAAATATGAATTAGAAGTCAAAACAAACAGGGCCCAATTCATAAAGGGAAAATTCGACTTTTGGTCTAAGTTTAGACTATAAGTCTAACTTACTACTTTTCGGTATTCACAAAGGTAAGTTAAGAGTAGTATCTTTACGACTGTGGAGTTTCTGCCTTGGGGCGGAGTAGAAAAGCAAATAAAAGTATTGGGGTCTCAAGTTTGCAGGTTGTTACCCTGTCCAAGTAGACACTCTTCTTCCTAGTCAGGGTAAGGGGGATACACTTCTAAATGAACCCCTGCTCCCCCCCTTGGTAGTTTGGACTTTAAAAACTGTTTTGTGAAGTTGACAGCTCCATCCGGAGTATCACTGCGTTGTGAAGAACAAATCCAAACAGTTTTTCCTCACCGCTGCATAGTGGGCCAGGTACGGTGTCGGGAAGACCCGCAAACAGTTGGTGGCAACATCGGGCGTTGAGAAGACCAGGGTTGCGGTGTTGCAGTTCCCTCTGCAGTGCCTTCAGAACACAGAGCCAGCGGTGTTGTTGACGGCATCAGTTTGCTTTTTCTTCTGTTGCAGCACAAAACACACAGTTCCCCGTGCTGGTAGCAGATGAACTTGAAGTCCTTGTTGTTCCTGAGACTTTTTGAAAAGGGGGCAAGCTCTACCTCAAGCCCTTGGAGAAACTCAAACAAAGAAGTAGCAGAAAGTACAGTTCAGTCCTTTCTTTGCCCAAGACAGAAGCAGCTTCTGCAGGCCAACACATCAAAGCACTCAGCAAAGTGGTAGTCTCTCCTCACAGCTTCTCCAGCTCTTCTTCTTGGCAGGTTCCTTGATCCAAAAGAGATCTAAAGTCCTGGGTTCAGGTCCTCAATATTGATACCATAGTTTATCTTTGTTCTCTTTCTGGCAAGGGTCTCTGAGCCCAGTCTAAACCAGTTCTGCCCTCTCTGGCCCAGCTTCACTACAGGAGGTGGAGACAGCATTGTACTGCGGAGACACTGCCTATTCAGGTGCTAGTGAAAAGACCGCCCACCACTCTAAATACAGACCAGGCCTATGCAGTCCAACTATGAGTCACCCAGGAAAGACGGGACACACTTACACCCCCTTTATAACTGTCTATAGTGAAAGCACATCCCCAGCCCCTGTCATTCCAAAACCAGACAGTCAATACAAAAACCAACCGAGGCACACAGAATGGTTAAACAAGAAAATGTCTATTTTTTAAAAATGGCATTTTAAAATGCACAATTTAAAAACCATCTCCCTAAAAAGATGTGTTATAAAATTCTGAGTTCGGAGATCCTAAACTCAATTGTCCTATCTTGTCCCAATGTAAAGTTATACTTGGAAGATGGTACAAAGCAATTCCCATGTTAGCCTATGAGACAGGTAGCGTTTCAATAGTGAAAAACAAAATTGACAGTATTTCGCTATCAGGACATGTCACACACACCAGGACATGTCCTACCTTTCCTATACACTGCAACCTGCCCATGGGGGTACCCTGGGCCTACTTGAGGGGTGTTTTACATGTACAAAAAGGGAAGGTTAGGGCCTGGCAAGTTGATGTACTTGCCAGATCGACATGGCAGTATAAACTGTGCGCAGACACTGCAGTGGCAGGTCTGAGACACCTTTGAAAGGCTGCTTTTGTGGGTGGCACAATCAGTGCTGCAGGCCCACTAGCAGCGTTTGATTTACAAGCCCTGGGCACACAAAGTGCACTGTACTGGGGACTTAGTAGTAAAAATAATAATCCAGACATGGAAACACCAGTCCTTAAACACAGTTTACAGTAGGAGCACTTGCACTTCAACACTGAACAGCAGTGAGAAAGTCCACAGAGGCACTAAACCAGCGAAACAAAGTCAAACGTGCCATTACAAACAGGAGGCCAGAAAGCAAAAAGACAGGGTAAACAAGCAAAAAGATGCCAGGTCTAACAGCCATTCCAACACCTGCTTTTTCATGGCATTCGTTTTTGGCGCTGCCTCAAATTTACACCTCCTTGTATATCTGGGGTAGTGTCAAAAAGCAATGGGTGTTTCGGGTGGAATGGCCACAGCAGCACCCACCGCACACCCCTTTCACGCAATTACCTGCATGAAAGAGTAGCATATTTACAAAGCGGCGTTAAGCCACAAAATGTAGCTTAACGCCACTTTGTAAATATGGTGCAGGGGGCATACCGTCACCGGATCATCAAAAAAAGTGATACTCTGGTGGCGCTAAGGGCTTGTACATATGCCCCATAGTCTTCATCCAGAACGTGATAGCTATCATATGATAACATTACTAGATGTGGAAGGTAAATGTTTTTCTAAAAGTTTATTCAAAAAACTGGCAGATTGAGCAGCAAACAAGGAAATAATTGATTTCCATCAAATGTTTCGACACTGGCTGATAAACCTTGAGCAACATTGTTGCAGTCAACTGTCTTGTAAAAAACATATCACATGTGAAAAACAAAAAGTTATCAGCATTATTTTTATTGATTCTTCGAATCCATTTGGCAGAGTTGACTGCAACAAACTTTGGTCAAAACCCACACTCTGGGGGGATAGGAAAAATGCTTTGAAAATTGATCATTGAAATTAACTCAGAAATATGGATCCAGGTTTAACTGGATGATGGAAGACGCTTGACACCCTGAATTCAAACATGTACCGGCTTAAAACAAGGCTCAATAGTTGCACCACTTCTGTTCTCTCTATGTTTAATTGATCTTTATGAAACACCAAACAATAATGAAGGTGACTGCCCAAAACTTGGCCATGAAACAATACCATTCCTTGCAATGCAGATGACCTGGTTTTGTTTTCCAAGACCCAAATAGGATTATAATGTCAATTATCAGTTTTAAGAATATAATACTATCAATCCACTCACAGAATAACAAAAATCTTTTGAATCATATATGCAATGGTTCACTGACAAAATATTGAAACCACAAATATCGTGGGACATAAATTCTGCAACAAAAATATTACGTACAAAAATGTCATTCTCCTATACTCATAACGCAAATAACAAAAATATCAAAAACAAAATTATCGTTATACAGTAATATCAAACACAAAAATAACGTTTTTTCATATAAACAAAGTCAACATTAAATATTATTAACATTAAATAGTAACATAATGTAAATTAAATATATTTGAATCATTTCAAATTATATATGAATATTATACTTATTTTTAAAAACTCATATATATCTGTGCATCTGTATTCAAACATATATAATTTAAAATTATTATTCAAATAATAATTATAATGTATGTTACAATTTACAATAACGAATAACAAATGTTTATATATATATATATATTACCCACTGGCGGTTGCCAGTAGGTAGTTATAGTTAGGACCTATTTTCCATAGGCAATCCGCAACATTCTATTCCCAATAACTTTGGTGCCGGATGACGAATCTTCGCAAAATTTTCAAAACTTTTGGCCAGCTCCGGTCCGCTCCTATTCTGAAAGTCTCGGGGTGATTCGTCAAGCGGGGGCTGAGAAAAAAGGGGCTCCCAAAACATGTTTTCCCCATGCAATTTTCCATAGGAACATTTAGTCGCAGCTACAGCCCGAACTGCTCAACGGAATTACACCAAATTTGGCAAAAAGGTAGCCCTTGGTTCAGAGTCATGCCTTTTGGTTAAATGGTGTAAACCCGTTAAGTAGTTTTTAAAATATTAATGGAAAAAGAGATATATATTCGCAAAAATATATTTAAAATTAATATAAGTTTATTATAAGTACAAATATATTATTTTTATGAATATCTTAGATAGTCTCTTGCCCTAATATGTATATTAAACACACATATATATCATTTTAAACCTTTAAAAAAAATCGCGGGAGTCGCACACCCAGCGCGCCCCAGCACGTATATGGCATCACACGGGACCCGCCACCGCGCAAGCATCGTATACCATAATGTGCATGTGTCTTGAATGCGCGGGAGCAGGAGTCGCGGACTGGTCGCATACCAATCGCGCACATCACGTAATATTAAATGTATATGATGTAACTGAAAAACACGCAGCCGTCGCACACACTACGCGGATCCTTCACGACGTTTCTAAAATGGCGGCTAGAATCCACGCACCCACCGTGATGTGTACGCTTTGAGTTTTCAACTCCAAAAACATTTTGGAAAAAAAACAATTTAAAAAGAAAATAATATAAATATATTAAAATAAAAAAAGAAAACAAAAAAATTAAACATTATTTCAGTTTTAATTTTTTTTGCAATTTTCAGAAAAATATATAATGGTATTTAATGAATAAAATATTTATAAATAAACAGTTAAAAAACAGTAGAAAATCAGTACAAAAAAAATAGGTATAACTACTATTACACTTAAAAATTAGCATTTAAAAAAGCTTTGAAATTCACTGAAAAAACCATAGGTTTCAGAGACGTTATAGTTAGAAATTAGCATTTAAAAAAGCTTAGAAATTCACAGAAAAAACCATAGGTTTCAGGGGTGTTATAGTTAGATGGACATTTCAAACCATAGAAATTCCTCCGTTATAGTTAGTTCTGCTAACTATAACTCACGCGCCCGCAATGCACTGCTGATGATGTCACATATTACATCATTCATGACATGGTCAGTCACATCACTGATGACATCTCAAATGACATCACTGATGACATTACTGAGGACATCATCCACGTGACAATCTGATACACCTCATCATACACTAGTGTAACCTTTCATCAATCACTGTAAAATACAGAGTACCATATTTGAAACCATTGACACACCAATACCAGTTATTACATACCCACTCACTGATTCCTAAGTCTACACACACAACTACCCATTCAACAACAGAATCACTTATACATGCAGTCACTAATTAATAGAACACTATCAAATGCACTTATACACATATATAGACATTGACACATCAGCAGTCATCTTAGTTGGTTATGCAGTCATCCTACTCACTCATGAAAAAAATTAATCACACTTACATTTACTCACTTACACAATTATACACACAAAACCTCATTTATTCAAACACATAGTAACTCATAGTTAATATGTTAAAAAATCACCATTGCAATTATACACTCATTCATATAGTTACTCTCACAATCACTGGCTCTTATATATACTTATTTATATACACCAACTCTCACATACAATGCATTTTATTTTTTTACTTTGTTGAAGATGTACAACTAAAACATATATTCGCTCACCACACACAAATAAATACACTCAGTCACCCAAACAACTGTTTCCACATGCACTCTTAAACCTATACACCTAGTCAATCAACCATTCACACATCTATGCATAGAGTTACACACACCCCATCCAACCACACACAAACTCAGTGTCCCATACAAATACTCACCCAACTAATCAATAACTAATATACACACTCATGTAGTTAGTGACCAACTGATGCAGCATGTTATACAACAACAGAGACAGTGACGCACACATTCACATAGTTTAGTTACTAATCCATGTATTAAGTGAGACACTTTTAATTACTCACTTAAACAGACAGTCAGACAGCTACTAAATCCTCCATCCAGACAGGTATATATCCACTCAATCTTCAATATAGATTGGTATATATATAATACATATTTAAATTCAAACTAAACCACATTCACTGGATGATGTCATCAGTGATGTCATCAGTGATGTCATTTGAGATATCATCAGTGATGTCATCAGTGATGTCACTGACCATGTCATGAATGATGTAATATGTGACATCATCAGCAGTGTATTGCAGGCGCGCGAGTTACAGTTGGCAGAACTAACTAAAACTGAGGAATTTCTATGGTTTTGTACGAGTGAAATGTCCAGCTAACTATAACACCCCTGAAACCTATTTTTTTTTTCTGTGAATATATATATATATGTAGCACAAATCATTTGTAGTTACAGGAAAAGACACGGACGCCCAGTAAGATGCAGATAATATATTTAATGGCTGCACACACAATGCGTTTCAGCTTTTGACTTGATCACGCTCCAATATTCTGTAGTTACAGGAGAAGACACGGACGCCCAGAAAGATGCAGATAATATATTTAATGGCTGCACACACAACGCGTTTCAGCTTCCGCCTTGATCACGCTCCCATATATATATTCACAGAGGAAACCATAGGTTTAAGGGACGTTATAATTAGAAATTATCATTTAAAACACCGTTGAAATTCACTGAAAAGGTGCAGAAAGAGGGTACAGGGGTGCGGAAAGAGGCAAGAGAATTGCTGAAAGAAGCAACAGAGGTGTAGAAAGAAGCAAGAGAAGTGCAGAAAGAGGCAAGTGAGGTGCTGAAAGAAGCAAGAGCAGTGCATTAAGAACCAACAGAGATGCAAAAAGAGGCAAGAGAGGTGCAGAAAGAAGGAAGAGTAGTACAGAAAGAGGCAAGAGAATTGCTGAAAGAAGCAACAGAAGGGTAGAAGGAAGCAAGGAAAGTGCAGAAAGAGATAAGTGAGGTGCAGAAAGAAGTAAAAACAGTGCAGAAAGAAGCAAGAGAAGTGTAGAAAGATGCAAAAGAAATGGAGAAATTGGGAAGAGGGTGCAGAAAGAGGCAAGAGGGATACAGAAATTTGTAAAAGAGATGCAGAAACAAGCAAGAGAAGTGCAGAAAGAGGCAAGAGAATTGCTGAAAGAAGCAACAGAGGTGTAGAAAGAAGCAAGAGAAGTGGATAAAGAGGCAAGTGAGGTGCAGAAAGAAGTAAGCAGTGCAGAATGAACCAACAGAGGTGCAAAAAGAGGCAAGAGGGGTGTAAAAAGAAGGAAGAGAAGTGCAGAAAGAGGCAAGAGAATTGGTAAAAGATGCAACAGAGGTGCAGAAAGAGGCAAGAAGGGTGCAGAAAAAGGTAGGAGGGGTGCAGAAAGAGGCAAGAGGGAGACAGAAAGAGGCCAGAGTGGTGCACAAAGAAGGAAGAGAAGTGCAGAAAGAGTCAAGAGAATTGCTCAAAGAAGCAACAGAGGTGTAGAAAGAAGCAACAGAAGTGCAGAAAGAGGCAACCAATGTGCATAAAGAAGCAAGAGCAGTGCAGAAAGAACCAGCAGAGGTGCAAAATGAGGCAAGAGGGGTGCAAAACATAAGGAAGATAAGTACAGAAAGAGGGAAGAGAATTGCTGAAAGAAACAACAGAGGTGTCGAAAGAAGCAAGAGAAGTGCAGAAAGAGACAAGTGAGCTGCAGAAAGAAGCAAGGGCAGTGCAGAATGAACCACCAGAGGTACAAAAAGAGGCAAGAGATGTACAGAAAAAGGTAGAAGGGGTGCAGAAAGAGGCAAGAGAGGTACAGAAAGAGACATGAAAGGTGCAGAAAGAGGCAAGAGAGTTGCGCGAAGAGGGAAGAGGAGTGCGGAAAGAGGCAACAGGGATGCAGAAAGAAGCAAGTGAGGTGTAGAAAGAAGCAAGAGAAGTGCAGAAAGAGGCAAGTGAGATGCAGAAACAGGCAAGAAAGTTACAGAAGGAGGGAAGACGAACGCAGAAAGAGGCAACAGGGGGGCAGATAAAAGCAAAACAGGTGTAGAAAGAAGCATGGGAAGTGCAGAAAGAAGCAACAGAGGTGCCGAAGGAAGCAAGAGAACTGCAGAAAGATACAAGAGAGTTGCGGAAACAGGCAAAAGATGTACAGAAAGATGTAACAGAGGTGCAGACAGAGGCAAGAGAGGTGCAAAACAGGTAAACGGGATGCAGAAAGAGGCAAGAGGGGTTCAGTAATTTGCAAGAGGTGCAGAAGGAAGCAAGAGTGGCTTCCACACCATTAGTACCAATTTAACACCCACATTTAGCAATAAGTAACAGGTGACCATTCTAGGTTTACAAAGGGCCTTCCAACATGCTGTCACACTTGTCGCTGCATTTTTGGTAACTTTTGAGCCGTTAGAGCTAGAAACAAGGCTTTTTTTATTCAAATCAACAGATTAGGGAGCAGATGATGAATTATGTGGCTAATGGGGAAAATGTATAGTTTTGCAAAAGTCGGTGCAGCCAAACAGTCACATAATTCCAGTGGCCCTGCTCATACCTCTGACTAGGTCCAGAAGTGCTCCTCAGTGATTCCTTCTTTTTTTTGTCTCATTGAGTTCATAGTTGAGCTTCTATGGAAACGAGGAAGACTAAACCTGACATTACCACTCCACAACACAGACTACCATACCACATAATTACTCTCCATAACACATAATTCCACTCTACATAATTGCTATAGAATAAATACCACATACTTTCTATCCACATAATTTCAAGGCACAAATTACCACATAATGCCACTACACACAACATATATCCACACACTACATTTACATTGCCAATAGCTCTCACTCTCGCAAATGTGAAACATATGACATTACAAACACTTCTTTAATTGGTAGTCGTGTTTGCAGAGTGGTGGAGAAAGGGTGCTGGGCCTCCGACCAGCACTCAGGAATTCCGCTGTGTAGGACTCACAGGAGGTACCAGGAGGGCTTCTTGGCCCCCAAAGTCTCTCAGGAGTAAATTGGACTTTTTCCCCATCCCATAGTCTGCCAGGAGGCGCGTTTTCAGAGTGGTGGAGAAAGGAGGGGATGGCCTCCGAAGACGTTTTAGCTGGAGGTAACAAGAGGGGTAGTTGGCTCCCAAGGACATCCTAGGGAGGCAACTACCCTCCTATTACCTCCAGTAAGTCCCACATAGCAGGATTGCTAAGTTCTCAGAGGTGGCCATGCCCCCTTTGCCCACCACTCTACAAACGCGCTCCCTGGCACGCTCTTGGATGGTGATTGAAGTCCCCTTCACTTCGGGGGGTTCTTTAGGGGCCAACTAGCCTACCTCTTACCTCCAGTAAGCCCCACACAGTGGAATTGCTGAGAGGTGGACAAAGGCCATGCCCTCTTTCTCCACCACTCTGCAAATGCGCCCCCTGGTGAATTCTAAGTTGGGGGATTATGTCCCCTTGATTACTGAGGGTCCATGGGTGCCAACTAGCCCACCAGGTACCTCCAGTAAGTGCCACACAGCTGGAATGCAGAGAGGTGGTCCAAGGCCAGGCCCCTTTTTTTACACCACTTTGCAAATGGGCCTCTTGGCGCACTGCTGCTCGGGGGATGAAGTCCACTTGTGTTCTGCGGTCCTCAGGACACAAGAGGACCTCATCGCCCCACCACCAGTGTGCCAAGAGGAGCGTTTACAGAGTGGTGTAAAAAGGGGCATTGCCTCGGACCCCCATCCCCCGGGGCTGGCCCTTTGCATTGGGGACCGTGGGGAAAGCCCCAATGCCCCCACTGTCCTGCCAGCTCCCCGCGTCCTGCAGGAGCCGGTATTGCTTTTGAACAAGGGGAGCTGCTGACATGCAGCTCCCCATGCTCAAAAGCAATCCTGCTTTGCTTCTTTGAAGCGAGAGCAGAGCCGTGCTCCAACCCTTTCATAGCAAACAGCAATGTCCCGGAGGTGGGCACCCCAGGACATTGCAGGAGCCGGCCCTAGAGGGTGGTGGTCCTTAGGGTTATCAAGGGCTCCAAGAGGTGGGCCACATAGTACAAAGCCGCAGGGAGGTGGTTGACCCCCGAATTGTTCATTTAGTGCCCCGGGGAGGTGGCGGTACCCAGGGCTGGGGGGCTTGTGCCCCACGCATTTAATTTGAAAAGCCCCGGGGAGGTGTTGGTCCCCGGGGCATGTGGGGGTCTCAAGCCCCCTCACACACCTGTTTTTTTAAATAAAGAGAGCCCCGGGGAAGTAGCGGTCTCCGGGGCTGCAGGGGGGCCACGTGCCCCCACTTTTCATTTGGAAAGCCGGTGGCGGGTACCAAGTCACAAGATGGCTGCCAACACTGCCAGGTTTGGAGTGTTGACAGCCAATCAGAATGAAGCTCATGCTTGGAAGGGTTCGCAAACCCTCCTCGGTGCTCAGATATTGAAACTTTTCTTTTTCTAATTTCTCTGGAACTACTGTACGGATTTACACCATTTAAAACGAGCATTTGCAATGCAATAGGTCTCGCATTTGCGCGAGTTAGAGCTATTGGCATTGTAAATGGTAATATCTTTTACCCCTGTGCTTTGTTTGGGGTGCATTACGGAAGGTTTGAGCTATTGGTGTTGCAAGTAATAATGCAACGCTAATAGCCCAAACTCTCACCAATGCGAGACCTCTTGCATTGCATATGCTTTTTTTGTCTGGGATTACCAGGGAATCCCTGGCAGTCCCAAGCAGAAGCACAAATAAAAGACTTTACAGTTTTGGAGAAAACTACTGCTTTTTGAGTTTGTGTTTGAAAAACTGTTGCTGTAAGGGTGTGTTGTACTTGTCCCAGCAGAGCAAAGCCTCAGGGCCTGGCACGCGCAGATCTCTCATTATGGGGGGTTGAAGTCCCCGCAGCAGGGGGGCACATCCTCCCACTGCCCTGGCCAGAGAAGGCAGAGGGCTCTGTCCCTGGGCACCTGTGCATGGATGAATGGATGAGTGTAATCAACATGCAACCAGGTCAGGGAGTGCAATATAGAGCGTCACACTACAGTGACACCACTACTCTCTGAAGGTGAAAGGTAGCCATTAGGGTGCAGTGAAAGAACTAACAGGTAATGGAATGTAAACAGGTTTCTTTGTCAGCAATAAACTTTCCATGACTTTGAGAGAAGCACAAACTGCCCTTCTGGACTGACACCTTCTCTAGACATCCGATGCCCCCCACACACACACAGACACACACACACACTGTCTCTCACAGCGCCCTGCCGTCCCCACCATACATGTCAGACGTTGGAAGAAAGTCATCACAGCTATGCGGCCTGCGCTGCCACCTGCTGAAATCTGAGCCTGGGACCCGCTTCTTGTTGCCTCGGGGTAAATGATTCATGGAGCCGTCTCTCTCTTAACCCCTTCCACGGATGTCACCTGTGCAGAGCAGAGGCAGCCGCTGACCAGTGAAGCAACGCTCTTTGATCTTCCCCATGCCAGCCCTCGCCTGTCACCCACGCAGAGTTGTGTGGAGCTGTGCAGAGAGCTGTGCTGCCGGGCTGTAGCGGGCTGTGCCGCCGGCTCCTGTGAAGGAACTTCCCATCAGAGCAGTGCAGAGCTGTGTAGAGAGAGCTGTGCCGCCGGCTCCTGTAAACGGACACCCTATCAGAGCTGTGCTGAGCTGTTCCACCGGGCTGTGCGGAGCTGTGCCGCCGGGATCCTGTGAAGGAACTCCCTATCAGAGCTGTGTGAAGTCATTGTAAGTACCGAGAGCTCTCCAGAGATGGCTCCTGCTTCCATGTCCCATCCCAGGCAACAACCTCCCCTGCTCTCTCACTGTCCTCTTTCTCGGGTGGCTCTTTCACAGGGGCGCTGTCTCTTGAACAGCAATTTTGATGCTGCCTGTAAATGTGTAAACGTGTTGGGTTCTGCCTCTCGCTATGTGCAACAGGTAAACAAGGAAGCAGTGGGGGCAGGCAGGGTTGAGTCCAGGACTGCGTTTGGCAGCCGGGATGCACGTGCATGTTACTGCGCACTATTTTTAACATAAACAGGGTGCTCGGTAAACAAGGGAGCAGTGGGTGCGGGGAGGGGTGAGTCCGGGACTGCGTTCGGCAGCCGGGATGAGTGCGCAAAAAAAGCAGTATGCTCCGAGCATTATAGCCGGATACTGCATTGGGGGATGATACTGCATTGGGGGGGTGGTGCACATGAAGGAAGCACACAGCCATGGCTGGGATGCTCACAGGAGGGAGGGGGCACGGGTGGGGAATTAAAATAAACAAGCAGCATGCGCTGCCCACCCCTCGCGCACACCGGCTCCTTGCGCATGCGCCACTGCCATGTTTACATCAGGCAGAGACAAAGAAAAAGTGCAACAAGTGCAGACAAAAACTGTAGTTGGTGACCGCTGCTTCCGGACTACACGGAAGTCAGTTTGACATCAACAGCCAGTCAAAACCAAGCTAACAAAAGCTATACCAACATTCAGCAAATGGCAAGCGGCAGGAGAAAATAACGGCCCCTTGCAAACACATAGAGATTACTTTATGTCTCGCTGAGACAGCACATGCAGCGCATGCGCTGCCAAGGCAAGACCTAAAAAAGGCTCTTTCTAAACCAAGGCCTACCTTTTTGACAAATTTGGTGTAATTCCATTCAGCAGTTCGGGCTGTAGCTTTATCTAAAGTTCCTATGAAAATTAACATGGGGAAACGCTTTTTGGGACATCCCTTTTTTCCCGGCCCCCGCTTGATGAATCACCCCAAAACTTTTAAGAAAGGAGCTGACCGGAGCGCCCCATTAGTTTTGTAAATTTCACAAAGATTCGTCAACCGGCGCCCAAGATCTTGGCAAAAGAAAAAATATTTTTTGAATAGAAACAACGTCCTAACTATAACTACCTACTGGCGACCGCCAGGAGGTAAGATATATATATATATATATATAAAACAGTAAATCACAAACGGTAACAAATACATTGTGAAACATTCTAAAAAAAACATACCAATTTAATTACACAAAATGTACACAAAATAAAAAATTGCATTTTAATAATAATATATTACATATTGCAAACATTAATAAATACAATTATTTTAATGTTAAATGCACAGAAACATCATAATAATATAAATGCAAACAGTACAAACAAAACTTTAAAATTGTAGAAATAATACGTATACTATTCCCCCTCCAATCTCTGTAACAGTAGGGAAATTGTTGGACTCAGAAGGGGTAAAATTTTCTATTTCCACTTCAGTCAGGGCAACAGTAGGGAAAGCGTTGGACTCAGGAGGGTAAAATTTATTATTACTACTCCAGTAAACGCAACAGTAGGGAAAGTATGGATTGCTGTGGGGTAAAATGTACTATTCCCACTCCAGTCGGTGCAACTGTAGGGAAAGCATTAGACTCAGGAAGGGTACAAATTACTATTCCCACTCCAGTCAGTGCAAAAGTAGGGAAAGTGTTGGAATGTGGAGTGGGAAAATATACTATTCCCACTCCAGTTAGTGTAACAGTAGGGAAAGCATTGGACTCAGGAGGGGTAATGTTTACTAATCCCCCTTCGGTTTGTGCAACAGTAGGGAAAGTGTTGGATAGTGGAGGGGTAAAATGTACTATTCCCACTTCAGTCAGTACAGCAGTGTGGAAAGGGTGAGACTCAGGAGGGGTAACAATTTTTCTATTCCCACTCCAGTCAGTGTAACAGTAGGTAAAGTGTTTGGAATGTGGAGAGGGAAAATTTACTATTCCCACTCCAGTTAGTGCAACACTAGGGAAATTGTTGGATTGCGGAGGCATACCATTTACTGTTCCTACTCCAGTCTGTGCAACAGTAGAGAGAGAATAGTTCACTTAAAAAAACATTATTTTTACCAGCTACATTAAATAACAGCATATGTGAATATTTAAATTTCAAATATAGAATTTTTATGTTAAATGAAAAAATCAAATATGTATTGCAATATTTAATAAGTATTTTAAATTAAACAAATAATAATAATAATAATGTGATTAAAATACCACACTATATTTTCACAATTATAATATCCAACTTTAATGTTATTTACAATTAAAAAGTGTGACACAATTAACACATAACATAAGAAATAGCAAATTTTTTAAACAATAAATATCTATTTTTACTTTTATTATTACTTAAATGCCTTCCTACCCTATACCTCCAAAAAGTAAACAAAACACAACAAAAAAGTATATTATGTTTTAGTACAGAAGTAAGTTTATTGAAAAAAGTTTAAAATAACTATACATAATATAATAAGGTCATAAATATTCACAGGAGTTAGATTAAAAAGTAAGCAGAATAGTTGGGTGAACAAGTCAGGCTAACATGACTTAAGAAGAGAATAAAAGAAGGTAAATTAAATCGGTGTATACATGAAAGAATTACATTTCATACAAGGAATACGTTAATAAAATTGAAATGAACAAATTAATATATACTAATATGAGGAAGGTCATGGAGGTTTAGAAACTTCTTAACGAAGAGGGAAAAGGGGCATCTAGCACTAGCATCTATAAACAGTGTAATAGGTGACCATAAATTCATGTGTTTCGGAGCCATATGAATAGGGCGTACAAAGGCTCTATCTAATCTGTGATTATGACAGACGGCATACCATCAGGCTTGATAGGATCGTTTAGTAAGTTTTTGGTTATTTGTTGAAAGTCAACCGCTAACAATAGGTCTATAATCTTTGTGTTAGAATTGCTATAGTTCCGAACAGGAGCTAGACTCCCCAAAAACACATGAGTAATGGAAAAGAGAAATCTGGAACAAAAGATTAAGTTAATTTGAGACCAAACACTCTTGGGGAGTAACATGTCCAGCAAGTATCCGAAAGATGAGAGTGCCTTTTGTTTAAAGTAGCTGGGCATAATAGAAGTCTATTGTATATAAAAAAAAAAAGAGTGTTTGTGTAGTGTTCACTGCCCTAGAGGATTTCCTGAGTTTAGTCAAAATGTTATTCCATAAAGACGTTGACCAAGGTACCTCAAGATCCTGCTGTCAGGAAAGCTCAACTTTGGTTTTGCTTCATGCATTGTATGAGGTGCGTAAGTGATTGTAAATAATAGAGGCTTTGGGATTGATGTGAAGAAGAGTATGAAGCTTGTTAACCGTTGCAGGTGTATCAGCTCTAGGGGATCTAAATTGGGCATATGAATTATGAAGGGCTTGCTTCAGAAGGTTATATTTGGACGGAAATTAGTTAGGGAGGTCAAAAAGTTTAATAACTTGTGAAAAAGGCAGGAACTCATCTTGTATAAATAGTTGATGTACCCGGATTAAACCTTTCTGTCTCCAGGATCTCCAATGCAAAGGTTTACCGCATATCAATATCGCCTTATTAGAGTCTTAAACTGTAGGAAGTGGCGATGAATTGTATTCCAAGATTTTGCATGTGTATTTAAGTATATGGGTAGACAAAGATTGTGGTTTACGGGTGAAGGATACATATTCTTGAAATGAGAAGGGGGAAAGAAACAAATGTTCAAGTTCAACCCACAGAGGACAACCATCAAAAGATTTAGAGAGCCATCTCGGGGATTGACGGAGTAAAAAAGATTTTTGATAGGTAGGGAAATCAGGAAAATTAACACCTCCTTCCGATTTTGGGCGTGTCAGATTTAATAGTGACATGCGTGATCTTCTGTTATTCCATGAAAATGAGGATGGTACAGAGTTTATCATCGTAAAATATTTTGGGGGAATGGGTACTGGAATGTTTGAAATTGTATAAAGTATTATGAGGATTAGCATCATCTTTATAGTGTCTAAACGGCCCCACCAAGATTAATATTAGGGGTGCCATTTAGTAGTCCATGTGGTGATTCTTTTAATACAATTATCCATACATAGGGAAAGTTTATCTGGGATACAAGGAGTAAATTGTAAACCTAAATATTTTATATGATGAGGGTTCCATGTGAAGTTAGAAGCAACAAAATAGTTTTTAAAAAGTATATTTAGTTAAGGGTACTATTTCACATTTGTCCTTATTCAGTTTATATCCGGAGACAAAGGCAAATAATTCAACTTCTTATAAGAATGCGGGAATAGAGGACTGAGGTTGAGAGATAAATAATAATATGTCGTCAGCATACACTGCCAATTTAATTTGTGTACTTTTGAACTCTAATCCATGTATGTCCTGATTTTGACGTATTCTGGACCAAAAATGTTCTAAGTGTAAATTAAAGAGAAACTGGGATAAAGAACAACCTTGATGACCACCTCTACCTAGGTCAAAGTATGAAGACGTGTTGCCATTTGCACTTACTGCTGCTCATGGGCGTGAATAAAGAATTGATATAAAAAATATTTTGGGACCAAAACCAAACCATTTGAGTGTGTGAAAAAGGTAGGGCCATTCAACTCTATTGAATGCATTTCTGCGTCTAAAGCCTCTGCTGCCAGGGATTGGGTCAAATGAGGGGATTTAGACAGGATGTAAATAAATAAACGAGCATTATCTGTAATGAGGCGGCATTTAACAAATCCAGATTGCTCCGTGCCTAACAATTGGGATAAGTAGGACACCAAAAGTAAGGCCAAGTCCTTTGAATTATTTTTACAGTCAATATTAACTAGTGAGATAGGTCGATAGTTTTTACAGTATCTTGAGTCCTTCCCTTCCTTAGGGATAAGGCAAATTAGGGTGTCTGAAAAAGAACAAGAAGATCCTTTAGAGTGTAGATACAAATCTAGGAGATTATGTAATTTGGGAAGTAGCAATTGTGAGAAATGTAAAAAAAAAAACTCAGCAGTGAATCCATCTGGACCTGGGGCTTTATCTTTCTTGAGTGATTGTAAGGCAATGAGGAGTTTCCTTTGTGATAGATCGGATTCCAGCATTGTAAAATCTTGTCGATTGTCAGAGGATTGCTGAATATCAGAAAAATATGAAGCTTTGAGGGAGGATTTTCTGACGTGTGAAGTGTTTTATAAAAGAGATGGAATTCATTAAAAAATGTTGAGTCCTTAAATTTCAGTGTTTATTGCTCGTCCGCAATCGATTATATATTAAGTTTATTGTGTTTGACTTTCAAATAATTAGCTAATATTTTCCCAGCTTTGTTTTGGCCATTGTAAAATTTTGCACTAGACTTTAATAGATATGTTGAGGCATTGTCTGTTGATTCCTTATTAAAATGAAATTCACCATTTATAAGTTCAGATAAACAATCTTTTGATTTTGAATAATAATAGAAATGCTTCAATCTCTTTATCTTAGATAAAATGTCTTTGGTTAGTTCACGCAAAACTTTGCGTTTTTTGGAGACAAATCCAATGATAAAGTCTTGAGCTGCTGCTTTGAAAGTGTCCCAAATAACTGAAAAGGGCAAGGAATCAGTTTGATTAAGCAAAATATATTCATTAAAATTGGAAACAAAAGAGGAGGTACATTTTAGATCCAAAAGGAGAGCATTATTAAAACGCCACCTCCTAGGAGTATTAGGTTTCTGTAAAATATCAAGTTGGATGAAGGTGGCAGCATGATCGGATATTAGAATGGAGCCAATATCCACAGCTTTTAGGGATTAGGAAATAATATGGGATATAAAAAAATTATCTATTTGTCATTGGGTCTGATGAGCCGGAGAATAGTAAGTGTATTCTCTAGTGGTGGGATTACAAAGCCTCCAAGCATCAATGAGCTTGTACTGTTTAATAGTTCGAACAAATAATTTATGGGCCTTATGTGAGATAAAGGAAATCATTGAATTATGATCTATGAAGGGGTCTATACCTTGGTTGCAATCACCTGCAAAGATAAATTTATCATCATTGCAATATGTGATTTGTTGAGCCAGGAATGTCCAAAAAGAGGAATCTCCGGAGGTGGGAACATAGATATTGAGTAAAGAGATCAGAGCACTCCCAACCAACAATTTGGTGTATAACCATCGACCATCATTATCCGAGCTTTGAGAAAGCAATTTAACAGAAAACATTTTACGACAGAGAGTCAAACCCCATTTTGTTTCCATCTCCTGGTGAAAAATAGATCTCCCCTACTGATCCTTTCTTGATTCCCTTGCCGTAAGATGAGATTCTTGTATGCAAGCTATATCAGCCTCTAATTTAGCCAGGTGTGTTAAAACTCTTTGTTTTTTAATGGGAGAGTTCAAACCTCTGTGGTTCCAAGAGTCAAATTTCTAAGATATGAAAAAAAATAGACACCAAGGTGCCGATTACGATCCGGTAAAAAAATTCCCTGTGCGACTCGTATCCGGTCTTTTTACCGTACGAATCGTACAAGTGCCGTACGAACTGGCAATCACGATTCGCATGGTAAAAAGTCCATACGAACCGCATCGGGAATGATTACCCACACGTCCACGGGTCGGAAAATGTGTCCGACACGTCCTCGGACGATTTACCGTACAAATGGGAAAGGTGAAGTCCGACCGAGGAATCACGATCCATCCCGTGCGTCTGATGTTACAACCGTATGGAAAAAACACCGTCCGTACCGAACTCCCATAGCAACCATGGAGACATGTGCCCGCATACGCGCCCAACACTCCCCCCGCCCCCGTACGTCCGAGACGTACCCCGTGTATGTACACCCCCAACCGTGTATGTACACCCCAGTACGTTCGAGTCGAACCCCCACCCCTGTACGTGTCGTACCACCGTCAATGTACATCCCAGTACGTTCGAGTCGAACCCCCACCCCTGTACGTGTCGTACCACCGTCTATGTACACCCCAGTACGTTCGAGTCGTACCCCCACCCCTGTACGTGTCGTACCACCGTCTATGTACACCCCAGTACGTTCGA
Organism: Triturus cristatus; assembly: GCF_964204655.1. Classification (NCBI taxonomy): domain Eukaryota; kingdom Metazoa; phylum Chordata; class Amphibia; order Caudata; family Salamandridae; genus Triturus; species Triturus cristatus. The sequence continues at coordinate 692,005,412 of NC_140580.1, forward strand.
GTCGTACCCCCACCCCTGTACGTGTCGTACCACCGTCTATGTACACCCCAGTACGTTCGAGTCGTACCCCCACCCCTGTACGTGTCGTACCACCGTGCATGTACACCCCAGTACGTTCGAGTCCTACCCCTACCCCTGTACGTGTCGTACCACCGTCTATGTACACCCCAGTACGTTTGAGTCGAACCCCCACCCCTGTACGTGTCGTACCACCGTCTATGTACACCCCAGTACGTTCGAGTCGAACCCCCACCCCTGTACGTGTCGTACCACCGTCAATGTACGCGCCCAACAGTCCCCCCCGCCCCCGTACGTCCGAGACGTACCCCCGTGTATGTACACCCCCACCCGTGTATGTACACCCCAGTACGTTCGAGTCGAACCCCCACCCCTGTACGTGTCGTACCACTGTCAATGTACACCCCAGTACGTTCGAGTCGAACCCCCACCCCTGTACGTGTCATACCACCGTCAATGTACACCCCAGTACGTTCGAGTCATACCCCCACCCCTGTACGTGTCGTACCACCGTCTATGTACACCCCAGTACGTTCGAGTCGTACCCCCACCCCTGTACGTGTCGTACCACCGTCTATGTACACCCCAGTATGTTCGAGTCGTACCCCCACCCCTGTACGTGTCGTACCACCGTCTATGTACACCCCAGGACGTTCTAGTCCTACCCCCACCCCTGTACGTGTCGTACCACCGTCTATGTACACCCCAGTACGTACGAGTCGTACCCCCACCCCTGTACGTGTCGTACCACCGTCTATGTACACCCCAGTACGTTCGAGTCCTACCCCCACCCCTGTACGTGTCGTACCACCGTGCATGCACACCCCAGTACATTCGAGTCCTACCCCCACCCCTGTACGTGTCGTACCACCGTCTATGTACACCCCAGTACGTTCGAGTCCTACCCCCACCCCTGTACGTGTCGTACCACCGTCTATGTACACCCCAGTATGTTCGAGTCCTACCCCCACCCCTGTACGTGTCGTACCACCGTCTATGTACACCCCAGTACGTTCGAGTCGAACCCCCACCCCTGTACGTGTCGTACCACCGTCTATGTACACCCCAGTACGTTCGAGTCGAACCCCCACCCCTGTACGTGTCGTACCACCGTCAATGTACGCGCCCAACACTCCCCCCCGCCCCGTATGTCCGAGACGTACCCCCGTGTATGTACACCCCCACCCGTGTATGTACACCCCAGTACGTTCGAGTCGAACCCCCACCCCTGTACGTGTCGTACCACCGTCAATGTACACCCCAGTACGTTCAAGTCGAACCCCCACCCCTGTATGTGTCGTACCACCGTCAATGTACACCCCAGTACGTTCGAGTCGTACCCCCACCCCTGTACATGTCGTACCACCGTCTATGTACACCCCAGTACGTTCGAGTCGTACCCCCACCCCTGTACGTGTCATACCACCGTCTATGTACACCCCAGTATGTTCGAGTCGTACCCCCACCCCTGTACGTGTCGTACCACCGTCTATGTACACCCCAGTACGTTCGAGTCCTACCCCACCCCTGTACGTGTCGTACCACCGTGCATGTACACCCCAGTACGTTCGAGTCGAACCCCCACCCCTGTACGTGTCGTACCACCGTCAATGTACACCCCAGTACGTTCGAGTCGAACCCCCACCCCTGTACATGTCGTACCACCGTCTATGTACACCCCAGTACGTACGAGTCGTACCCCCACCCCTGTACGTGTCGTACCACCGTCTATGTACACCCCAGTACGTTCGAGTCCTACCCCCACCCCTGTACGTGTCGTACCACCGTCTATGTACACCCCAGTACGTTCAAGTCGAACCCCCACCCCTGTACGTGTCGTACCACCGTCAATGTACACCCCAGTACGTTCGAGTCGAACCCCCACCCCTGTACGTGTCATACCACCGTCTATGTACACCCCAGTACGTACGAGTCGTACCCCCACCCCTGTAGGTGTCGTACCACCATCTATGTACACCCCAGTACGTTCGAGTCGAACCCCCACCCCTGTACGTGTCGTACCACCATCTATGTACACCCCAGTACGTTCGAGTCGAACCCCCACCCCTGTACGTGTCGTACCACCGTCTATGTACACCCCAGTACGTTTGAGTCCTACCCCCACCCCTGTACGTGTCGTACCACCGTCTATGTACACCCCAGTACGTTCGAGTCAAACCCCCACCCCTGTACGTGTCGTACCACCGTCAATGTACACCCCAGTACGTTTGAGTCGAACCCCCACCCCTGTACGTGTCGTACCACCGTCAATGTACACCCCAGTACGTTCGAGTCAAACCCCCACCCCTGTACGTGTCGTACCACCGTCAATGTACACCCCAGTACGTTTGAGTCGAACCCCCACCCCTGTACGTGTCGTACCACCGTCAATGTACACCCCAGTACGTTCGAGTCGAACCCCCACCCCTGTACGTGTTGTACCACCGTCAATGTACACCCCAGTACGTTCGAGTCGAACCCCCACCCCTGTACGTGTCGTACCACCGTCAATGTACACCCCAGTACGTTCGAGTCGTACCCCCACCCCTGTACGTGTCGTACCACCGTCTATGTACACCCCAGTACGTTCGAGTCGTACCCCCACCCCTGTACGTGTCGTACCACCGTCTATGTACACCCCAGTACGTTCGAGTCGTACCCCCACCCCTGTACGTGTCGTACCACCGTGCATGTACACCCCAGTACGTTCGAGTCCTACCCCCACCCCTGTACGTGTCGTACCACCATCTATGTACACCCCAGTACGTTCGAGTCGAACCCCCACCCCTGTACGTGTCGTACCACCGTCTATGTACACCCCAGTACGTTCGAGTCGTACCCCCACCCCTGTACGTGTCGTACCACCGTCAATGTACACCCCAGTACGTTCCCGTCGCACCCCCAACACAACCTCCTAAGTACGGAGCGCACCCCAGGCCCCAACATCACAACCGCATGTACGAGTCGTACCAAGCCACACACAAGGACAGCACCGTACAACCAAATGGCCCATGTACACACCGTACACACACTAAAAACGCACGTACACAACCAGGACAAAACAAAACTACACAAGAATACACTATACGAATGGCACAAAGCCACTAAACATGGCCAACAAACACTACAAAAACACCTTCACTGACCTGCAACTGCCAAAAACAAACAGAGGCCCAAAACACCACCACTCCTTATAACACACCCACCCAAACTTCAAACACAGCCACACCCACCAATGGACCAATAAAAAGGGCCCACACACACAAACCATGAGCCTTTGCAACAGACTCACTGCTGCCAGACACCACAGAACCATACTACAAGCTTCACCACACCTTACACTTGCACACCTTCACACAACCACCTTCACAAACACCCCCTCATCACATTCACACACACACACCTGCACAACCACACCCACACACCCACAACCATCCACACACCCCCCCACCATCCACACCCACACCCCTCACCATGCCCACTAACAAGAATCCAAAGTTCAGTAACCGAGAGTTGGAGGTCCTTGTTGATGAAATCCTCAGAGTCGAGCCACAGCTCTTTGGAACATTGGTCAGACAGACCAGCATTGCAGCAAAAACAGCCATGTGGCAGACCATCGTCGATACTGTGAATGCTGTTGCGGACACCAGAAGGACCAGGCAGGAATGCCAAGCCAAGTGGTACGATCTGCGGAGGAGGGTCCGAGCCAAGATGCTGGAGGAACACAACCAGGCCAACGCCATTGGAGGAGGGCCCTCCCGCAGACCCGTACACTGCCAGCCCTGGGAGGAGAGGGTGATGGCCATACAGCCGGTGGAGGCAGTCGAAGGATTAGGAGGACTCCGAGACCCGGGTGAGTACACAAACAACGCACCTCACATGGGGGGAACGTCATCCACAACCAAACTCACAAACAGGCACGCAACCACCCCAAGCTATCGCATGACTCACCCACACTCCATGAACATGCACATGCCACTGCCGCCACCATGCCCCATGCACCCAGCTGGAGAATGTCAAGTCACAGGCCACAGCAGACACCAACACATGACACGGTAACCCGGATGGCGGGAGGGTGGGCCCCAAAAATCACATCGTGCAACTCAGAAGCAGACAACAATGCCCACTGCCCATATGGCCCAGGTCACAGCCAGACAAACAGTGTGTCCCCACACAGGAAAGACTCGCCAGCAAATGGCGGACGCCTTGCATCAACACATGGGGGTGAAGGCACTGTTTTGCACATGACAGCAGCTAATGAACAGCCAACACTGTGAAAGAGTGGCAGCACACACAACCACAGCAGCAGCGCACACACAGACACTACACCCAATGGGTGCCTGGAGATCAGAAACAAACTCACAGCAACAAGCCAAGGGCCATTCAAAGGACTGGAAAAAGTGTGTGTCTAGGAAGCTGGGCTGAGGTGACAGAGGGTGACACACAGAGGGAGGGAGAGGGGGACAGAGAGGGAGAGAGACACAGGGACACGGACAGAGGGAGGAGGCTGACACACGGAGGGAGGGAGAGGGGGACAGAGAGGGAGGGAGACACAGGGACACGGACAGAGGGAGGAGGCTGACACACGGAGGGAGGGAGAGGGGGACAGAGAGGGAGGGAGACACAGGGACACGGACAGAGGGAGGAGGCTGACACACGGAGGGAGGGAGAGGGGGACAGAGAGGGAGGGAGACACAGGGACACGGACAGAGGGAGGAGGCTGACACACGGAGGGAGGGAGAGGGGGACAGAGAGGGAGGGAGACACAGGGACACGGACAGAGGGAGGAGGCTGACACACGGAGGGAGGGAGAGGGGGACAGAGAGGGAGGGAGAGGGGGACAGAGAGGGAGGGAGACACAGGGACACGGACAGAGGGAGGAGGCAGACACACGGAGGGAGGGAGAGGGGGACAGAGAGGGAGGGAGAGGGGGACAGAGAAGGAGGGAGAGGGGGACAGAGAGGGAGGGAGACACAGGGACACGGACAGAGGGAGGAGGCAGACACACGGAGGGAGGGAGAGGGGGACAGAGAGGGAGGGAGAGGGGGACAGAGAGGGAGGGAGAGGGGGACAGGGAGGGGGACAGAGAGGGAGGGAGACACAGGGACACGGACAGAGGGAGGAGGCTGACACACGGAGGGAGGGAGAGGGGGACAGAGAGGGAGGGAGACACAGGGACACGGACAGAGGGAGGAGGCAGACACACGGAGGGAGAGAGAGGGGGACAGAGAGGGAGGGAGACACAGGGACACGGACAGAGGGAGGAGGCAGACACACGGAGGGAGGGAGAGGGGGACAGAGAGGGAGGGAGACACAGGGACACGGACAGAGGGAGGAGGCTGACACACGGAGGGAGGGAGAGGGGGACAGAGAGGGAGGGAGACACAGGGACACAGACAGAGGGAGGAGGCTGACACACGGAGGGATGGAGAGGGGGACAGAGAGGGAGGGAGACACAGGGACACGGACAGAGGGAGGAGGCTGACACACGGAGGGAGGGAGAGGGGGACAGAGAGGGAGGGAGAGGGGGACAGAGAGGGAGAGGGAGGGGGACAGAGAGGGAGGGAGACACAGGGACACGGACAGAGGGAGGAGGCAGACACACGGAGGGAGGGAGAGGGGGACAGAGAGGGAGGGAGAGGGGGACAGAGAGGGAGGGAGAGGGGGACAGAGAGGGAGGGAGACACAGGGACACGGACAGAGGGAGGAGGCTGACACACGGAGGGAGGGAGAGGGGGACAGAGAGGGAGGGAGAGACAGGGAGAGCAAATCAGCCGTGTGGTGTGTGGGAATGTCTGCTCGTCAGCAGGTAGACTGCGTGCATGTAGCCAAGGGTGGCCAGTGCCAGAACCCCCCCTCTTCCCCATGGCAAAACACAGGCCCATGTCACAACCTGTTCATGAGCACAACGACAGCTACCTGCATTATATAAGTGTGTGGATCCACTCCATGTGCACATGTACAGTGCTACACGGAAGGCGCCAATGCATGGCTCGCCACACCTGCCCACTCCACTGCTGACTGCAGTCACACTTGACGCAGCAAGTAAGACTGTGCCACACATATTTAAAGGGGCCAAAGTGGTGTCCAAGGGACACACCCATGCACAAGTGCACTGTGAGTGGAATGCAAGACAGATCCTAATTCCCAGAGGAAAAGTGCCAACTTTGAAACTGATGAAACATGGATGTTGCATGGACCAAAATTAACATTGTCTCTCTCACACACAGGTCAACGTCGTGGTTCACCCCCCAACACTGGGGGGGAAGACTCACAGGACCCGGATCTGCGGGAGCCCGATCCCACCGGCAGCGACGACTCTCACCACTCTGTGGACGACCCCGACCGACCTGGCACCTCTGGTGTCCAACCACCTGCAGCACCTGCGTCAGGTGCAAGTGTGCCAACCACCACCCCCACTCCTGCCACATCCCAGGAGACACCCAGGATCCCTGCCCCACCACCACAATGCAGCCAGGCTGGCCAGGAGGGACACGGTGTCCCGGGCACCCAGGAGGAGGCAGGCGACAACGCCAATGACACCCCTCAGGGGTCCCGGAGACCCGATGTACCCACAAGGGCAGGCCAGGTGCAAGTGGGCAGGGGTGGTGGGAGTGGAGGACGGCGGAGGCGCGAGCCTGACCAGTTGGCTGGGGAACCGGTATTTTCCCATGTCCGTAACATCCTGGACACATACCAGCAGGACACCACGGGCCTGGCCCAGGTTGTGTCTGTCCTCGAGGGGATCAAGACCCAGCAGGCCCAGCAACATGCGGAGCTACATGCCTGTCTACTGCAACACCAACGGAGGATGGAGGACGGACAGGCTGAGCTCGTGACGGCGTACACGGGAATTCACGATACACTCCGTCGGATGGCCGACAACATGGCCGACCCTCCCTGTGCCAGAAGGCGGAGAACATCACCACCCACAGGGAGGGAGCAGGAGGAGGAGGAGGAAACATCCGATGGAGCATCCCAGACGTCGTCACGGCCTGCTTCTGAGGGTCCCCGCAGGAGGGCGGGTCGTCCACGTAAAAGACCGTGAGGGTCGGCGCAACATCACCATCTCCCAGGACACCTAGCCTGGCACCTGGCCCACTGGAGCAACAGCATCACAGCATCAAGAGACATTCTCTGCCACATGGCCCTGCTGGACACTGTCTGACCAATGTTGACAAAGACTGTGGCATGGACTCTGAGGATTTCAAATGGCAAGGACACCAACTCCCCTACTGAACTTTGGATTCCAAACTCCCGGAAAGCCCCTCACTTTATCCCCCCCCCCAAATAAAAATTCACACCATGAAGAGAATATGCCTGCTGGTTGCATTATTACCTTACATGTGTGTTGTAAAGTCTAAACATGCCTGAGCTCTCTTTTGACTCCAACCATCCACACCCTGGGGCCTGAGTCTGGCACAGGACACACGGGTCACAGTGTATTAGTCAAGACAGACATGGAGCACCATACACACCCGTGATGGGCCCAACCAACTGAGGGGGTGGCCGCACAACCGTGCTGACAGACACATTGAGTACAGCAACAGTCATGCGCAGAGGTCAGGGATCATGTCCAGGGTCCTGGGGGGCACCCAGGTATGTGTAGACAGGTGGCAGAACCATGTCCTGCAAGCTTGAGTCCGGTGGATGCAGAGAATGGGGGCCTGGCCAACGTTGGATGCATGGGGATGGCACATGTCACAATACCCACACAGTCATGGACATCATGCCCAATACACAGTCTCAGCCCACACACACAGCTTGCATCTTGCTACTCGACACATCGACACATAGCCACTATCAGGGAGACCATGCCAGACATGCTGGATGCACCGTGGCAACACACCAGCATTGACGGAGAAGAGGCACCTTGGAGGCATAGGGACACCTTTATTAGTCATGTATTCGGGATTGCTGAGGCAACTTGAAGCACACATGAACACATCTTGTGGAATAACATGTGGGTCCAACACTGGCACCCCCCTTCTGCAGCACAAATGCGTGTTAGCCATGGAACTGGCACACAATTGTCGGCTAACAGCTAAACACCCACAGCTGCTCACGGAGAGGCTGCCATACACCATTGATCAGCTGATGTGGAAGTCCCACAGCATGTCAACCCAATGCTAACCGCATGTGTCCGAGGGCAGTGTTACACACATTGATGCCATCATCACAATCCACTATCCCATTACAGATGACTGTCAACAAGTCTGAACATCTATTCAGGTGTACCCAGCTGCATGTCATGTGCACCATGGTGATGCGACATGTCTGCAGAGGAACCAAACATCGACAGGGGCAGTGTGCATACATCGTGAACAACTGCCACACCCAATACACCCCTGATGCATCCCTTACCCTATGGAGACTTCCAAACGTGTCCGTGCCTGTAACGCTGAGTCAGCCCACGATGACGTGTCCATGAGGAATAGCAGTGCCACAACAATGCAAGCAGCAGACGGCATGCGCAAGTACCTGGGGAAGAGAGACACACAAGAAGTCAGCCACAAACAGCACAGCCACTTGCATGTGCATTTACTCGACACATGTATGGATGACAACATGCTAGGTCACAATTATGACTGGGGAAATACAACCATCACTGCCACCATCACTCCAGTGACACACCCACACACACCTCTGACTCACGTGCCATACATGCAGGTGGAGACACACATCACAACACATGCCACACGGGGACCAATGCGTGCACACTCAGACACTGGTACTCACCACTAAGCAAAGAAGTCGCGTATGAGCCGAGTCCGGATGTCCTCTTGCGGCTCCACATCCTCCACATCACTAGCCCCATTGCCAAGCCCTTCGTCCTCCACGGGTGGATGGTCCTCGTCATGTTGATCCAGGATGAGTGGCACAGCTCTCTCAACTGCCATGTTGTGCAGCATGCAGCAGACCATGAAGATTTTGCAGACCTTCGCAGGGGCATATGGGAGCGTGCCGCCGGTCTTGTGGAGGCACCGAAATCGGCTCTTCAGCAGGCCAAACGTCCTCTCTATCACTCGCCTTGTCCGGCCATGGGCGGTGTTGTAGCGGAGCTGGGCCGGCGTGATGGGGTTGCGGAGAGGTGTGAGCAGCCATGGCATGTTGGGATAGCCAGCGTCCCCTACATGGGAAGCACATTGACATCGTTAGAAGTGGTGCAGCGGTCGTGCTGGTAGGCTATGCAAAATACAGGACAGACAGACTGTACCCACCAACAACACATGCTCTTTCGTTGCGCAGCTGCATCATCATTTCAGGCATCCTGCTACGCCTCATGATGTAGGCATCGTGTGCTGATCCTGGAAAACGAGCACAGACATGTGAAATCAACATGTTGGACTGACACACCACAAGGGCATTGATGGAGTGGTAGTGCTTCCGATTGCGGTACGCCACCTCCCGTGCGTGTGGTGGTACCAAAGCTACATGTGTCCCATCTATGGACCCAATGACATGGGGCATCCCTCCCAGGGCATAGAATCCACGCTTGACCGCAGTCAACTGTTCAGGGGTTGGGAACTTGATGAAGTCATCCAGGTGAATCAACATGGCCTCTAAGAAATCATGCAGCACACGGCAGAACATGCTCTGGGACATGCCACCAACATGAGCTATGGTATATTGAAAGGTACCCGTGGCAAGAAAATGTAGGGCAGCCATTACCTTCAGCTGGGGTGTCAGTGCCGTAGGATACCTGTGCTGCGGTTGCAGGTGTGGTGCCAGTCTCGCCGTCAACTCCAGAATCAACGGTTGGGGGAAGCGGTAGAGCCGGATGCTGTCATTCTCGCGCATGTCAGCCAAGTCCGGAATTGCTCGGGCAAGAGGCGGCGCTCTGCAGTAATTTGGAAGTGACAAGATAGAGTGAGTGCACTACGACAACAATTCATATGTACTGAGCACATGTTAATCTGTCAATACACATATGCTACATAGGGAGTCAGGTATGTGCTACATGCCCAGGACACGTATGGATGCAAGGTGACACACCTACCAGGACCCAGCTACACACGGAGATTGAGAACCTCCCCATGCCATGCCATGGGAATAGCTGTGTCCCAGTGCAAGTGAACAGCCAGACGCAAGACAGGAGTGACATACGCCCACACATCAGCAGAAGTAGGATGCCGATTGCAGAGACTGGTAGCGGAACACTAGAGCCACAGGTCACATGACATTACACTAGGACAGCCCACACACCTTGCCATGAAGGTGCACATGTCATGATTCACCACACATTCATTGTGAGGATGCAGACATGTCCTTGTCACAGTACTCCGTGTCCCATGCATACATGTGCACCTCACATCCGCTACCACATGTGGCATGGTGTGCGGAACAGTGTGCAATCTGCACACAGACACATGTTGGTTGCTGCAACGGCTGCAGCTTTTGAGGGTGCTCCAACATCAACCTGATGGGAAGCCCCCACACATACATGACATAGTCACATTGTGCACCGTGGGTAGTGACAAGTCAGGTGTGGTAACCCCTGTACCGGGCATCAGGGGACACTTCCGTGTGTTGGTGTCCGTGCCATGCCAGTGACACTCACCCCAAGTGTGCAGTACAACATGCACACATGTCAAAGGAGTCAAGGGCATGCCTGGCACACATTGCACCATCACACAGTACATCTGTAGACATCTCATCATACATCTGGTGCCTTCTCGACTCAGGAGTAATGTTCCACATCACAGGCCGTCACACCTGTGCCCCACACATGTAGTAATGCACAGACGATGCCTTGATGTCCATTAATGGACAAGTATGTCCATTAATGGACAAGTATGTCCATCCATGGACAAGTATGTCCATCCATGGACAAGTATGTCCGCCCTATCCCTACCTGTGTGCCGCCTGTCACCACTGTAATGTGTGAAAACCGCTGTACTGCTGCGAAGAGGGCCTGTGTACGTTCCCATATCACTATGGGAGTGCTGCCGTATGTGTACCCATCGTGATGGCGAGCATACAGGCATGTGTACGGCCCATACCACTACGAGTACGCATACGCAAGAACACCCATAGTGGTAGGGCCGTACGCACGCCTGTACGCTCCCTATCACTATGGGTGGCCTCGCGTATGCGTACTCGTAGTGGTACGGGCCGTACACACGCCTGTACGCTCCCTATCACTATGGGTGGCCTCGCGTATGCGTACTCGTAGTGGTACGGTACGCTCCCTATCACTATGGGTGGCCTCGCGTATGCGTACTCGTAGTGGTACGGGCCGTACACACGCCTGTACGCTCCCTATCACAACGTGTACGCATACGCGAGAACACCCATAGTGATAGTGAGCGTACAGGCGTGTGTACGGCCCGTACCAATACGAGTACGCATACGCGAGGCCACCCATAGTGATAGGGAGCGTACAGGCGTGTGTACGGCCCGTACCACTACGAGTACGCATACGCGAGGCCACCCATAGTGATAGTGAACGTAGGCACGCGTGTACGGGCCGTTGCAATGCATTTGGGGTGCCCTAGGGCCCCGGAACGCACCGTACCTGTGTGTGAAGCTCCAAATTACATAGGGGACACATGAGGGACAAGTATTAAGGCCTACATGCATGCTGGTTGGCATGGAGACCAAGTTCAAAATTTGAATTTGTTCTGGAAGGTGCACAGCAGAAGTCAGTTGGAATTAATCTACTTTGTTGCAATGTGTTTGTGGGGCTGACATCATGCAGGAAAATGAAACCGATAGAGAACACACAGACTGCTAGGTTTGAAGGGATTGGAGGAAACATAGGATGCAAATGTGAGTGACCAATCACTCTGTACTCCTGTGCATGAGATTGGCCAGCAAGGCAGATATAAGGCAGCCAGGTCCCATGCGGGAGCACTTGCCTGCACATCTTTGTATTCCACGACCCAGCTGCTGCTACTGATTCCCTGGAACCATGTCAAGGGCTGTGGAGAGGTCACACCCATTCACCCTGGATGAGAACATGGCTTTGGTGGATGTGATCCTCCCACGGTACCCCATGCTGTATGGGCGACCAGGTTATCAGGTGAGTTCAGTGTCCACTGGCACAGACTGTGTCCCTTTTTAGTGACTGTGACTTCTGCCATTGTGTCCAGGTGTGACACACATGCTATGTACTGTAGGGGGGACCCAGAAGCGGTGGGGGCCTATCACTCCCAGCAGTGCCCTGAGACATGAGGGGTGTGTGCAGAGTCCTCCCAGCAGTGCCCTGAGACAGGAGGGGTGGGGGCCTATCACTCCCAGCAGTGCCCTGAGACAGGAGGGGTGGGGGCCTATCACTCCCAGCAGTGCCCTGAGACAGGAGGGGTGGGGTCCTATCACTCCCAGCAGTGCCCTGAGACAGGAGGGGTGTGAGCAGAGTCCTCCCAGCAGTGCCCTGAGACAGGAGGGGTGGGGGCCTATCACTCCCAGCAGTGCCCTGAGTCAGGAGGGGTGGGGGCCTATCACTCCCAGCAGTGCCCTGAGACAGGAGGGGTGGGGGCCTATCACTCCCAGCAGTGCCCTGAGACATGAGGGGTGTGTGCAGAGTCCTCCCAGCAGTGCCCTGAGACAGGAGGGGTGGGGGCCAATCACTCCCAGCAGTGCCCTGAGACAGGAGGGGTGGGGGCCTATCACTCCCAGCAGTGCCCTGAGACAGGAGGGGTGTGTGCAGAGTCCTCCCAGCAGTGCCCTGAGACAGGAGGGGTGGGGGCCTATCACTCCCAGCAGTGCCCTGAGACAGAAGGGGTGGGGGCCTATCACTCCCAGCAGTGCCCTGAGACAGGAGGGGTGGGGGCCTATCACTCCCAGCAGTGCCCTGAGACAGGAGGGGTGTGTGCAGAGTCCTCCCAGCAGTGCCCTGAGACAGGAGGGGTGGGGGCCTATCACTCCCAGCAGTGCCCTGAGACAGGAGGGGTGGGGGCCTATCACTCCCAGCAGTGCCCTGAGACATGAGGGGTGTGTGCAGAGTCCTCCCAGCAGTGCCCTGAGACAGGAGGGGTGGGGGCCAATAACTCCCAGCAGTGCCCTGAGACAGGAGGGGTGGGGGCCTATCACTCCCAGCAGTGCCCTGAGACATGAGGGGTGTGTGCAGAGTCCTCCCAGCAGTGCCCTGAGACAGGAGGGGTGGGGGCCTATCACTCCCAGCAGTGCCCTGAGACATGAGGGGTGTGTGCAGAGTCCTCCCAGCAGTGCCCTGAGACAGGAGGGGTGGGGGCCTATCACTCCCAGCAGTGCCCTGAGACATGAGGGGTGTGTGCAGAGTCCTCCCAGCAGTGCCCTGAGACAGGAGGGGTGGGGGCCTATCACTCCCAGTAGTGCCCTGAGACAGGAGGGGTGGGTGTGATGCACAGTGTGAGCCTGGATCATTGATTGTGTAGTTGCCCTCATTCCACCTGTGTCCTTTCAATGGCACGTACTGCTTTTGGCCTTCCCCCACAGGATCATGTCCCTATGACAAAGGTGCAATGCGTTGGATGCATACTATGCCTTGTTGTAAACAGCAAATGTGTTCTAATCTGTGTCCCCGTGACATGTGCAAGGTGTATTGATGTAGTGTCACTTGTTCATCCTCACAGGTAGACGCCTCTGCCAAGGAGCAGATATGGCTGGACGCCGTCAGCGCCGTGAGGAGTGCGGATGGTCGGAGGCGGCACCTGTCCCAGGTGAGGAAACGCTGGCAGGATATCCGGTGCTGGACGCGGAGGATCGCACGGCTCCTGCTGGGGGACTCACCTGAGAGCCACAAGAACCGCGGGCGCCGCCGTCTCTCCCACATCCAGAAACGTGTGCTGGCGGTGGTCTTTCCTGACTTGGACAGGCGTCTACAGGCCATGCAGCAGCCGGAAGGGGGTAGGTACATGTGTGTGTTTGTTGTGTTTCACCAGCATTTGTAAGTGCACTGTTCCATGGATACACTTCCAGGGTTTATGGTGCTGTGCAGATCCTGTTACCCACAGTGTTGCAGGCCTCTCCTGCCTCCCTTCCCCACCTTGCAATGTGTTCCCTGGTCTCTGTGTAGTCACTCCATCACAAAGTTATGTAGCCTGACACCTTCTCCAAGTGTACAATGCCTGCAGCATCATGTGTGGGGGTGGTGTGTAACAGGTTTAGTGGCCTTGCCTGTGCCCTGTCCAGTTCTGGACTTGTGGGTTCCATGTCAGTTGGCACTAATGCTGATTTCAGACATGGGAGTTAATCTCTTGAGTGCGAGGCCTTCCAGCAGGCATGTCCCATGTGGTGGCCTGTGACATGATGTGCATGAGTGTGCGTTACGCATAGTGCAGGGATGTTAGCGTGTGTTGCAGTCATTTCCATTCAGGAGCATGGAGTTGTGTGGCCACTACTGTCCCCAGGGGCATCTTTTTCTAGGTATCATGTGTGTAATCCGAGAATGTCGACAATCTCTGTGTCTACAGCATAGGTTGTGCTCTGTGCCATTGTCCCCTGGCACCATGTTTCTTGACGTGAGATGTATTACAAGTGTCCACTGTCCAGCCTGACCTGATTTTCCAAGTACATACTCACGGTGGCCATTGCCTGTGTGTCTTGTAGCAATCATCTGATAATGCCCATTTGTACATGATTCTTTGGACAGGCGCACCTTGGGTATTTGGTGTGCAATCTTGAATTATTGCATCCCATGTGTATTTCACCCAGACTAAGAGATGTAAGTGCTTCCTGTGTCTGCACAGATTTGTCTCATGTAGGGGGTGGGTGGGGCGGCCATGGCCTACATGTCAAGACCTGTCATCTCCTTGCTTGGACTGGCCAGTGTGTGATGTTTGTCTGGACATACACTCAAGGTGCAGCGTGCCAGTCAGGGTGGGCATGTTCTCAGTATTAGCTATGCTGCATGTGCCTCTAGTTCCTGGATTTGGTCCCTGCTCATCCCAATTTCCTGCCACGCTGTGTGGTGCAGATGCAGTGCTGTATTGTCCCCAGGGCCTTGCTCCTCAGTCAGAATAGCATGTCATCTCATTTGCTATTGTGTCATGCTCTCCATAGTTTTTCCATGGCATGGTGGGTCACACAACTGTGTCTTGCAGGGCCTACGTATGTACCTTGTTTTGTAGTTGTAACTCATCCTTCGTTTCAGGCTATGCACTGTAACCTACGTAGATTGTACTCATGTGACATATGTATACAGGTGTATGATTACTTTCTGTCTCTTCACCCTGCCCACAGCATTGTCGGGGGACACGGAGGGAGACATGGACACAGACGGCGCGGAGGGACCGAGCACCAGTGCCAGTGGTGACATCGGGGCTGGCACTTCGAGTGGGACAGATGCGGAGGAGAGTGAACCCGGGGACCTGTCGACTGGCACAACAGAGTATGAAGCTGACGGGTCCGAGGATGATCTCTCCGAGTGGGCGGTGGCTGCACCACCATCTGACAGCAGCCCTACATCTGGCACCGCCCCCTCCATTGGCATCAGCCGCCTCCCACGTGCTCGTGTCCCTT
Organism: Triturus cristatus; assembly: GCF_964204655.1. Taxonomy (NCBI): domain Eukaryota; kingdom Metazoa; phylum Chordata; class Amphibia; order Caudata; family Salamandridae; genus Triturus; species Triturus cristatus. The sequence continues at coordinate 692,020,874 of NC_140580.1, forward strand.
CCCAACGTGCTCGGTCACCACATGTCTCCTTCCTGCCAGGCACCGCACCCCCTGCCCCTGTCTCCACTGCTGCCGCCAATGCTGAGTCTGTGGACATCCAGCGGCAGTTGCAGATTGGTCAGACTGCGATCCTTAATGTCCTCCATGGCCACAGCCAGGTCCTCAACAACATGGAGGCATACTTGGAGGGCATTCATTCATCGCAGGCTGACCAACGCAACTTGCTGAGGTCCATAGACTCCACACTGACTGCAGCAGTGGGTCTCCTGCAGCGCTACGTCCCACCCCCTACCCCTGCTCCTTCCACAATTCCCACTCCCATGCCTGTCCCACATACACCCAGACGTAAGCATGCACCCACCACAACAGACACAGGCACCACACCAGCAGGGAAGGTCCGCCGCACACCTCCTGACACGCACACACAGGGTGCAGTAGGCACACCCACTGGGTCGGGGGGCAAACGTGTGACACGCAGCCAGAGTGGGAGTCCGCATTCCACCCAATCCACTCCCTGCAAATCCCCTCCCCTCAGCTCTCCTGGCCACATCTCCCCCAAAGACTCCTTCATGGCCGCTCTGTCCCTGAGCCCCACAGTGACGCCACCACGCAAGCGGTCAAGGAAGTCCTTGGTCAGGGTGGTTGAGTCCCCCCCTGTCCACACCCTCCCCCAGTGGCGCTGCGACCCATCCCTCTGACCCCCCCCTCCTTGGGGCCTGTGGTTCCTTCGGGTGCAGGGGAGTCCCTGGAGGACCTTGCTAAGGTGTGCAGCGAGATCCTGGCCTCCGCCTTTGGCCCTGCCCCACCCCCTGTGGTGGAGTCCTCCATCCCTGCACCCACAACGCCTACCCTTCACCCTCCTGTCCCTGCGGTGCCTGTTTCTTCCCCCCCACATGATGCCCTCACCCCTGTGGAAGACAACGGATTGTAACTGTGCAGGCAAGCTAGGGGACACGCATCCCACTGTGTCCCCATCCAGCTGGGACTCCTGGACTGCCCTATGGCCTTTGTTAATCTTGGACTTACGTCATACTAGTTTTTTGGTCATGCTGAATAAAGCTATTTATTTTTTGGCCTTGGAACACTCCTGCATTGCTGGCATTGCTGTTGGTGGGGCTGCTACATGGTTGTGGGTGTTGGTCATGTGTTGGGTGTGTGGGTAATGTAGTGGTGTGCTGCTCATAGGGGGGACCCTGGGATCTGTGTGCCATCACACGGTGTTAGCTAGCTTTCTCCATTCATGTAAGCAGTTGCTGCATGTTGCAATTGTCCCAAGGTGTATTCCTTCCTCTGTGTACCCTGACTTCTTCCCTGCAGGGTGTCCCCTGACTTTAGCACAGAGCTGTGTGTCCATTAGATGGGTGTGTGACGTAGTCCTTCACCTTTGCACATGCATGCTGAGCGATGTCTCCAACTGCATCATTCGTGGCATCCTTGGTAGTCATTGTACTTGTGTATGTGGCCTATTGACATGACTTCATGTGTACATGTTTTCTTTTCTGCGCTATGCATGCGTATACTCCCAGCCTCGCACACATGTGGTACATGTACTGCAGGGTCTTTGTGCATCTGACTGACATTTGTGGGCATGGTATCTGTGACTACTCCACCCTTTGCGTTCCATGGGCACTGCTGGGAGTGATGGGCACCCACCCCTCCTGCGTCTGGGCACTGCTGGGAGGACTCTGCACCCACCCCTCCTGTCTCAGGGCACTGCTGGGAGTGATAGGCCCCCACCCCTCCTGTGTCTGGGCACTGCTGGGAGGACTCTGCACCCACCCCTCCTGTCTCAGGGCACTGCTGGGAGGACTCTGCACCCACCCCTCCTGTCTCAGGGCACTGCTGGGAGGACTCTGCACCCACCCCTCCTGTGTCTGGGCACTGCTGGGAGGACTCTGCACCCACCCCTCCTGTCTCAGGGCACTGCTGGGAGGACTCTGCACCCACCCCTCCTGTCTCAGGGCACTGCTGGGAGTGATAGGCACCCACCCCTCCTGTGTCTGGGCACTGCTGGGAGGACTCTGCACTCATCCCTCCTGTCTCAGGTCACTGCTGGGAGTGATAGGCACCCACCCCTCCTGTCTCAGGGCACTGCTGGGAGTGATAGGCACCCACCCCTCCTGTGTCTGGGCACTGCTGGGAGGACTCTGCACCCACCCCTCCTGTCTCAGGACACTGCTGGGAGTGATAGGCACCCACCCCTCCTGTCTCAGGGCACTGCTGGGAGTGATAGGCACCCACCCCTCCTGTGTCTGGGCACTGCTGGGAGGACTCTGCACCCACCCCTCCTGTCTCAGGGCACTGCTGGGAGTGATAGGCCCCCACCCCTCCTGTGTCTGGGCACTGCTGGGAGGACTCTGCACCCACCCCTCCTGTCTCAGGACACTGCTGGGAGTGATAGGCACCCACCCCTCCTGTCTCAGGACACTGCTGGGAGTGATAGGCACCCACCCCTCATGTCTCAGGGCACTGCTGGGAGGACTCTGCACCCACCCCTCCTGTGTCTGGGCACTGCTGGGAGGACTCTGCACCCACCCCTCCTGTCTCAGGACACTGCTGGGAGTGATAGGCCCCCACCCCTCCTGTCTCAGGGCACTGCTGGGAGTGATAGGCCCCCACCCCTCCTGTCTCAGGGCACTGCTGGGAGTTATAGGCCCCCACCCCTCCTGTCTCAGGACACTGCTGGGAGTGATAGGCACCCACCCCTCCTGTCTCAGGGCACTGCTGGGAGGACTCTGCACCCACCCCTCCTGTCTCAGGACACTGCTGGGAGTGATAGGCCCCCACCCCTCCTGTCTCAGGGCACTGCTGGGAGTGATAGGCCCCCACCCCTCCTGTCTCAGGACACTGCTGGGAGTAATAGGCACCCACACCTCCTGTCTCGGGACACTGCTGGGAGTGATAGGCACCCACCCCTTCTGTCTCAGGGCACTGCTGGGAGTGATAGGCACCCACCCCTCCTGTGTCTGGGCACTGCTGGGAGGACTCTGCACCCACCCCTCCTGTCTCAGGACACTGCTGGGAGTGATAGGCACCCACCCCTCCTGTCTCAGGGCACTGCTGGGAGTGATAGGCCCCCACCCCTCCTGTTTCAGGACACTGCTGGGAGTGATAGGCACCCACCCCTCATGTCTCAGGGCACTGCTGGGAGGACTCAGCACCCACCCCTCCTGTGTCTGGGCACTGCTGGGAGGACTCTGCACCCACCCCTCCTGTCTCAGGACACTGCTGGGAGTGATAGGCACCCACCCCTCCTGTCTCAGGACACTGCTGGGAGTGATAGGCACCCACCCCTCATGTCTCAGGGCACTGCTGGGAGTGATAGGCCCCCACCCCTCCTGTCTCAGGGCACTGCTGGGAGTGATAGGCACCCACCCCTCCTGTCTCAGGACACTGCTGGGAGTGATAGGCACCCACCCCTCCTGTCTCAGGGCACTGCTGGGAGTGATAGGCCCCCACCCCTCCTGTCTCAGGGCACTGCTGGGAGTGATAGGCCCCCACCCCTCCTGTCTCAGGACACTGCAGGGAGTGATAGGCACCCACCCCTCCTGTCTCAGGGCACTGCTGGGAGGACTCTGCACCCACCCCTCCTGTGTCTGGGCACTGCTGGGGGGACTCTGCACCCACCCCTCCTGTCTCAGGGCACTGCTGGGAGGACTCTGCACCCACCCCTCCTGTCTCAGGACACTGCTGGGAGTGATAGGCACCCACCCCTCCTGTCTCGGGACACTGCTGGGAGTGATAGGCACCCACCCCTTCTGTCTCAGGGCACTGCTGGGAGTGATAGGCACCCACCCCTCCTGTGTCTGGGCACTGCTGGGAGGACTCTGCACCCACCCCTCCTGTCTCAGGACACTGCTGGGAGTGATAGGCACCCACCCCTCCTGTCTCAGGACACTGCTGGGAGTGATAGGCCCCCACCCCTCCTGTCTCAGGGCACTGCTGGGAGTGATAGGCCCCCACCCCTCCTGTCTCAGGACACTGCTGGGAGTGATAGGCTCCCACCCCTCATGTCTCAGGGCACTGCTGGGAGGACTCTGCACCCACCCCTCCTGTGTCTGGGCACTGCTGGGAGGACTCTGCACCCACCCCTCCTGTCTCAGGACACTGCTGGGAGTGATAGGCACCCACCCCTCCTGTTTCAGGACACTGCTGGGAGTGATAGGCGCCCACCCCTCCTGTCTCAGGGCACTGCTGGGAGTGATAGGCCCCCACCCCTCCTGTCTCAGGGCACTGCTGGGAGTGAAAGGCCCCCACCCCTCCTGTCTCAGGGCACTGCTGGGAGTGATAGGCACCCACCCCTCCTGTGTCTGGGCACTGCTGGGAGGACTCTGCACCCACCCCTCCTGTGTCTGGGCACTGCTGGGAGGACTCTGCACCCACCCCTCCTGTCTCAGGACACTGCTGGGAGTGATAGGCACCCACCCCTCCTGTCTCAGGACACTGCTGGGAGTGATAGGCACCCACCCCTCATGTCTCAGGGCACTGCTGGGAGGACTCTGCACCCACCCCTCCTGTGTCTGGGCACTGCTGGGAGGACTCTGCACCCACCCCTCCTGTCTCAGGACACTGCTGGGAGTGATAGGCACCCACCCCTCCTGTCTCAGGGCACTGCTGGGAGTGATAGGCCCCCACACCTCCTGTGTCTGGGCACTGCTGGGAGGACTCTGCACCCACCCCTCCTGTCTCAGGACACTGCTGGGAGTGATAGGCACCCACCCCTCCTGTCTCAGGACACTGCTGGGAGTGATAGGCACCTACCCCTCCTGTCTCAGGGCACTGCTGGGAGTGATAGGCACCCACCCCTCCTGTGTCTGGGCACTGCTGGGAGGACTCTGCACCCACCCCTCCTGTCTCAGGACACTGCTGGGAGTGATAGGCACCCACCCCTCCTGTCTCAGGGCACTGCTGGGAGTGATAGGCACCCACCCCTCATGTCTCAGGGCACTGCTGGGAGGACTCTGCACCCACCCCTCCTGTGTCTGGGCACTGCTGGGAGGACTCTGCACCCACCCCTCCTGTCTCAGGACACTGCTGAGAGTGATAGGCACCCACCCCTCCTGTCTCAGGGCACTGCTGGGAGGACTCTGCACCCACCCCTCCTGTGTCTGGGCACTGCTGGGAGGACTCTGCACCCACCCCTCCTGTCTCAGGGCACTGCTGGGAGGACTCTGCACCCACCCCTCCTGTCTCAGGACACTGCTGGGAGTGATAGGCACCCACCCCTCCTGTCTCAGGACACTGCTGGGAGTGATAGGCACCCACCCCTCCTGTCTCAGGGCACTGCTGGGAGTGATAGGCACCCACCCCTCCTGTGTCTGGGCACTGTTGGGAGGACTCTGCACCCACCCCTCCTGTCTCAGGACACTGCTGGGAGTGATAGGCACCCACCCCTCCTGTCTCAGGGCACTGCTGGGAGTGATAGGCACCCACCCCTCCTGTGTCTGGGCACTGCTGGGAGGACTCTGCACCCACCCCTCCTGTCTCAGGGCACTGCTGGGAGTGATAGGCCCCCACCCCTCCTGTGTCTGGGCACTGCTGGGAGGACTCTGCACCCACCCCTCCTGTCTCAGGACACTGCTGGGAGTGATAGGCACCCACCCCTCCTGTCTCAGGACACTGCTGGGAGTGATAGGCACCCACCCCTCATGTCTCAGGGCACTGCTGGGAGGACTCTGCACCCACCCCTCCTGTGTCTGGGCACTGCTGGGAGGACTCTGCACCCACCCCTCCTGTCTCAGGACACTGCTGGGAGTGATAGGCACCCGCCCCTCATGTCTCAGGGCACTGCTGGGAGGACTCTGCACCCACCCCTACTGTTTCTGGGCACTGCTGGGAGGACTCTGCACCCACCCCTCCTGTCTCAGGACACTGCTGGGAGTGATAGGCACCCACCCCTCATGTCTCAGGGCACTGCTGGGAGGACTCTGCACCCACCCCTCCTGTGTCTGGGCACTGCTGGGAGGACTCTGCACCCACCCCTCCTGTCTCAGGGCACTGCTGGGAGGACTCTGCACCCACCCCTCCTGTCTCAGGACACTGCTGGGAGTGATAGGCACCCACCCCTCCTGTCTCAGGGCACTGCTGGGAGTGATAGGCAACCACCCCTCCTGTGTCAGGGCACTGCTGGAAGGACTCTGCACCCACCCCTCCTGTCTCAGGGCGCTGCTGGGAGTGATAGGCCCCCACCCCTCCTGTGTCTGGGCACTGCTGGGAGGACTCTGCACCCACCCCTCCTGTCTCAGGGCACTGCTGGGAGGACTCTGCACCCACCTCTCCAATTTCACAATATGTACGCTCATGACATACACGGATGTGGGCACGCTCCATGCATTCGAGGTGGGGGTACGTGTCGTACTTACACTGTTGGGGTGGAGGTACGCTCCATATGTACGCGGGTGGGGGTACGGGTCGTATTTACACTGTTGGGGTGGGGGTACGCTCCATACGTACGCGGGTGGGGGTACGAGTTGTACTTACACTGTTGGGGTGGGGGTACGCTCCATACGTACGCGGGTGGGGGTACGAGTCGTACTTACACTGTTGGGGTGGGGGTACGCTCCATACGTACGCGGGTGTGGGTACGGGTCGTACTTACACTGTTGGGGTGGGGGTACGCTCCATACGTACGCGGGTGTTGGTACGGGTCGTACTTACACTGTTGGGGTGGGGGTACGCTCCATACGTACGCGGGTGGGGGTACGGGTCGTACTTACACTGTTGGGGTGGGGGTACGCTCCATACATACGCGGGTGGGGGTACGGGTCGTACTTACACTGTTGGGGTGGGGGTACGCTCCATACGTACGCGGGTGTGGGTACGGGTCGTACTTACACTGTTGGGGTTGGGGTACGCTCCATACGTACGCGGATGTGGGTACGGGTCGTACTTACACTGTTGGGGTGGGGGTACGCTCCATACGTACGCGGGTGGGGGTACGGGTCGTACTTACACTGTTGGGGTGGGGGTATGCTCCATACGTACGCGGGTGGGGGTACGGGTCGTACTTACACTGTTGGGGTGGGGGTACGCTCCATACGTACGCGGGTGGGGGTACGAGTCGTACTTACATTGTTGGGGTGGGGGTACGCTCCATACGTACGCGGGTGTGGGTACGGGTCGTACTTACGCTGTTGGGGTGGGGGTACGCTCCATACGTACGCGGGTGGGGGTACGAGTCGTACTTACATTGTTGGGGTGGGGGTAGGCTCCATACGTACGCGGGTGTGGGTACGGGTCGTACTTACACTGTTGGGGTGGGGGTACGCTCCATGCATACGGGGTGGGGGTAGGGTCCGTACATATCCATCCCCACGCTATGTGATGCTTGTGCGGCCCGTACCCAGGCCTTTGCCACGTGGGTACGAGCCGTCCCGCCATTGTTGGGGTGACGTGGGTGTGGGCGTGGTACGACTCGTATCCACGCTCTTCAGGCGTGGGTACGGGACGTACCTGTCTGGTTGTGTTGCCGGTTCGCGTCGTGACGGACTTCCGTTGTGGCGGTCGCTGACTTAGCTGGACACGCCCCCACCCCCTCGTAGTGACCAGGGCATGGGAGTCAGGTATGTCCTGGGCATGTGGGCTGTGTGACTTTGTTGGGGGGTTTGTGGCCTGCCCTGGTCCTGCCACCCCCACCCCACCCCACTTTCCCCCCTCCCTTAGTTGTTCTGACCTTCTGCGGCGTCTGCGTCGGAACCTGTAGAGGAGGTCGAATGCTATGAGGGCCGGGATGACACGTAGGTTCGGGTCCATGTCTGTCCATCGCGTACGGGTCCTCCTTGTTCGCGTCGTCCTGTCTGTCCGTCGCGTACTGGTCCTCCTTGATCGCGTCGTCCTGTCTGTCCGTCGCGTATTGGTACTCCTTGTTCGCGTCATCCTGTCGCGTACTGGTCCTCCTTGTTCGCGTCGTCCTGTCTGTCCGTCGCGTACTGGTGGTCCTTGTTCGCGTCGTCCTGATTTCCCGGCAGTTTTTGGCAGCCGGAAAATATTCACCGTGCGGGATGATGTTGGTGCGAATCGTAATTCCTGGTTCGTGAATGGCAGGCTGCGAGCGTCCCGACGTCAGGTCGGCGCTTTCCCGGATCGCATTTGTAGGTTTATTTTGTTTGGTCGGGGTTTTTTACGATTCGTACGGAAATGGTGTTCCCGTGCGAATCGTAATTCCATGTTTGTAAATTTTGACGACCGGGTACGCGTCGGACGGAGAATATGCCCAGTCCGACGGTTCGTACCCGGTTTTTGCTGGATCGTAATCGGCACCATAATCTAAACAAGTCACCAGGCAACAATAGAATTATAGCGAAAACCCAACCATATAAAAAGTTAACCAAACAGTACATGAGAGATGAGAGATGAATATAAATACAAATGTGAAAAACTGAGCAGATGACAGAAAAAGAAGGTAAAGAAAGTAGAAGAGAAAAAGGATAAAAATAGAAGAAAAAAGGACAAAAGAGAGAAGGCTATAGGGATCGACAAGGTGAAACATACCTAGAAATACCAAACAAGGGTGGGGGGGTGAAACCACATGGATCAGATGGCACGCCCAAGCTCAACGGGACGAAGGGCGAGGAAGGACTGCACCACACATGATGAGGTACCAACGTGGATACATACATCAACAAACCTGTGAGGAAGGAGAGAACAAAACAGAAATTATTATAAATGGAAGCTGCAATAACATGCTTGAGTAAATTGTAACAACAACATTAAACTAATCAAACATAAACTGAAATTCCAGCATAATAATAAGGGAAAGGAAAGGAAATTATATTAAATGTTTGTTGATATTAGGTGGTCTGAGACGCCGAGGCTGCAGAGAAGTCCATAGATTCAGTTTTGCAGGAATTGATGAAGCTCTGACGTTTGGCTGGGTCTTCATAAGTTGTAGCTTTGTTCTTATAAATGACCTTAAACAGGCAAGGATGGAGAAGTCCATAACAGGCCCCTAAAGAATGTAGATCAGGTCTCATGTTGAGGAACTCCTTGTGTCTGTTTGATGTAGCTTTGGCGTAGTCTTGTGAAAAGAATAAAGTTGTACCAGACCAAGAAACACGTTGAATTTAACAGCTGTAAGAACTTTAATCGGGTTCGTGAATTCGAGGAAATATAGGATGACACCTCTCGGTCTTCGTGCATTTGATATCCCAGTCAGTCGACGTCCAAGCCTGTAAGCACATTGTGAGGAATTGCAGTTTGGTATTTGTTTCCTCCAAAAAAGGACAAAGAGTGCATATCGCTTCCAACAGCAAGTGCAAGGAGGGAAGAGATGGGGATTTCGGTGGAGAAGGTGGATCTTTTTACAAGCGTTTTGCAGTAGCTTTGCCTGCTGTTAGAGGGATAGGATTCAAAGATTTAGGTCCTTTAGACAAAGACAACAAAGAGTCCTCCATTTTGAAAAATTCTGTAAAGATCTTAGATTTTTTAATAAAGGACTGTGTGGAGCGTGAAGCGGGTAAGCTTAGCTTTTTCAGTCTTCTCATAGGAGATGTTGAGACAGTAAGGAATAGTACTCAAATATACAATATTGCTGCCAAGAAGGGTGCCCACAGTAGACTGAAAGCGATCATTGACAAGAAGGTGCACAATTTTCCCTTCTAGCAGAAAGGAGAAAAAGAAAAAAAACAGGTGAGAATTGAGAGGAAGAGGCCTCAAAGGTTTACAAGTGAGACCGTCGTGTCTGCAGAATGTTTCGACTTGACTTGACACTCAGTGAAAAATGTCGGAATATAGAAGCATAGAAACAGCAGTCATTAATATATCGGTAGAGCTAAAAGGAAGCTGTATGGCCAAACAGGTAAAACAGACATGTAGCTCTTCATAATATGGGGAAAATGGTGTAGAGTATTCCACATTGGGTATTGTTGAAAAGCGACGACATCTGTGATATAAGCATCTGTGAGGCAGCAGCTCAACAAGGAGAATCCATAATCAAAATGGCAGCCGTAATCATCGCCACACTGAGGCCGGAACTTCCTCCATCCGAAACAAGATTCAAGGGCCAAGAAAGCCGCTGCAAAGAATACGACGACATCAGCAGTCCAGGACGCCCCGTCTGCCTTGTGTACACGTCCGTCTGTCGTGGTCTAACGGCGCCACTCCGAGGAGTCTCACTTGGGCGCCTCTATCTTCGGCAGGTGTCAAGCCACACCCCCCACCGAAAATATGTCTTGAAATTATAATAATTACAAATTTTACATATTTAATGATCAAATAATAGTAATTAACTAATAGTAAAATCATTATATTTAATTAACTTCCCACCCTTTATCCCTTGAAACCCAACAACCTGCACCTAATATATATTTTAAAATTAAATCTTAATTACATAATTTACATAATTCATTATTTATGAAACAATTAATAACAATTAACTATGAATACATTCATTATATTTATGGAACGTTCTACCCTTTACCCCTACAAACACAACAACCACACCTCATATATAAATGTAAACAAAAATTCAATTACACAATTTACATAATTAATAATCAATTAAATATTATTAATTAACTATAAGTAACATAATTAATTTCCCTCACAGCCTTTATCCCTACAAAAACCAGAGCCAACACCAAAAACAGTAATAAAAAAGTAAATTAATTACACACTTTATACAATTAATAATAATTAAAAATAATTATGAAATAATTAGAATTACATTATTTCCCACCCTATACCCCCACAAACTCCAAAACCCACTCCTAAAACTTTACATAATTAAAACAAATAATTACACAATTAACATCATGATTTATTAATTACATATTTAATATTTAATAACTAAATATAATTTATTTACTTCCAACCCTGTACCCCTATAAACCCCACAACCCGCTATGGCACTAAAAATGCAAAGAAACTATTCAATTAAATTTAAAAGCAACTAAAATGGACAAACTATATTTAAAAATATTAACAATAATTATACAAACAATTTATAATGTATACAACTAAAATATATACCAAAATACATCTAAATAATTTTAAAATGATATTATTAACAGCAAAGTTTTTGTAATATATACTCATATGCCGAGGCATACAAAAATCAGTCCATCCTGTTTCAAAGGCAGTAACCAAATCAGTTATCACGGAGAGTCAATTTCACGTTTTCTTTTCTCTTTATTTTCTCATTCCTTTCTTCTCAATGTAGTATAAAAAACACTGGCAGCCGACACGTGTTTCGTCCTATGGACTTTTTTAAGGCCAAAGAGGTATGGAAGAAAGACCGGCAGGTCTGGACATAATGAGCCGGCAAATATAGCGAAAAAAGTACTCCATATGGGAGAAGCTTACAATGAATCTGGATGTCCTAACTGGACGTGGGATCTTGCAAACATATATTCTGCTTGCGCGTAGCCCCAATAAACAAGTACTTTGACACAGTGTGCCTGAGACAGTAGTAAGACCGCAAAAGAAGACCAAAATGTGGTCTGTAGTCCAAGTGATGGCTTAGATGCACTTGTGCGTGCTCATATGGAACCGGCTCATTATGTCCAGACCTGCCGGTGTTTCTTCCATACCTACTGCCCCTCTATCTGGGCTTTCCTACTCCCCTTTTGGGAGTAGTGCCCCAAGAAGCCTGAACTTTCGTGGCACCCAGGTGGCCGGTGCTGAATACTAAGAGAGGGGTGTGTCTTGCAATGAAGGCCAAGTTACAAGCATGGGCCGATGTTTACTGAACTAGAGCAGTCAAACACATTCATGTTCAGATAGACTAAGTTCACTTTCAAAACACGACAGAGAAATAAAAGATATTTTCTATACCAGTTTGAAAGAGCAAACAAAATTTACTTTTTAATAACAGCTTTGTATATGTTGTATTTACATAGCACTTTCTATTGCAATTTAACCATTTTGTAGCACTCCAATTAACCGATGTTAGCATTACCCAAATCAACAATACCATTTTATCAACCACGGAAGAAATGAAAGGCAGAGTTGTTCCTGTAATGATTCTACCTTGGGACCTGCAAACGTTAGCAGCACCCATTTAAGTCTATGGGCCATCATGGGTTAAAATAGCACCCCGGAAGAAATGACAGACAGTATTCTTCTTGTGACGATGTGAAGATAGATCTTGGGACCTGCAGACGTTAGCAACAAGCGCTTAACTCAATGAGCCATCGTGGTGGCAAAGTAGAGACCCAGAGGCACAGTAAAGTACTCTAGGATGCAGTACTTTATATGGAGAGTATAATCTCAGAGAGCTGGATCAGAGTTAATAGGAGGTTCAACGTGAGATAAGTTACTGTCGTAATAGTTTATCGTGCACTATGGAATCAGTTCTATTCAGGCGAGCACCCTAAGATTGTTCATATATGTCTTACCGACCTTATGCCTTGGCCCAGTAACATTCTTTGGCACCTTGTTTTAATCATTTTTAACTGCCAAGGAATTGCTTAATCTGTTGGATGCGGTATCCCAATACTTTCCTCACCTGAATAGAACTGATTCGATGGTGCACGTTAAACTATTACGACAGTAACTTATCTCACTTTGAACCTCCTATTAACTCTGTATGGAAGGTCAACTGTTTTCACAATAATAATGTTCCTTCGCCCTAATGGAATATTTAACGATGCACTTTCATGCACTGTTTTACTGTACTATGCTCTCACATCTAATCACAATCTTGGCCCCAGTGCTACAATGATTAGCCACACAGTCGATGACAGCCGCTTACTGGTTACCTCTGCAATACCCTTCACAAAACCTCCATAGAAACCTTGTGGCTCACACCAACCGATCACGCATGATTCCTATAACACATATTCATGCTTGTCAATCAGAATGACCTCACTTCCTCAATCTGCTGCGTTGTCATCACTCATTCCTGGTGCAATTGCGTACTTTCTCCTAATTTTTCGCTTGTGTATTTTCCTTCCACACCTTGCTCCCCCAGGCTAATAAGGCTCTACCTAACAGGCATGAATTGAATGTCCTGATGATGATCCGCCTATTTTCTCAATGGATCGAAACGCCGTCGACACTTTAATACTCCTTATACGCCAAAAACGTTTGTATATTTCGCTGTAAAAGTGTTCCTTGCGATTTGTTTTTCATGACACTGTGTATTGTCTATGTGTAACAAACCAAAAAGCTTTGCCTGAGCCCCCGTTGTTCTTTTGTCCCCTGTTGTGTACTCTACTGGCAAAGTAGGACACAGGCTTGTGTCCCATTTTATGTATTACTGTGTAACTATTGTCTTTATTGCTTACAAGTAAATATCAGACCTCTGTTGGACATGTCCACTTAATATAGCAACGATTGAGTCTATATTCATTGCTTGGTTTCCTATTTTTTACCTTTCTAGGGACCACTGCTGCCTAACAAACAGCAACAACTGCAGCCACGTGGGTGCTGATGTATGTGGTTGTGAATAAATCAATGTGACCGCTTTTTGTATTTTGAAACCTTTTTCTCTCTCCATGCCAGGGCTGCACCAAGTATTGCAGTACCTCCAGGAATAGTGCACTTCCTCACCCGGGGAAAACAATGGGGGATATTCACAAGGACTTATCTCCGATTTATCTCCACCTTATCGCATCAAAAGTGGAGATAGATTTAACACCCCATTCACAAGCTGGTGCAAACTGAAGACATCACCAGTATTCGCGCGATAACTGCCCCAAAATGTTTCTCCATGGTGGACACTACCAACTAACCCTAATGAGATGCAGAGTAAATACACGAAAAAACCACAACACCACTTTCACAACAAACTGCCAGTTCTGCAAAGCGAACCAAAAACAGGCGATAAGCCGCGGTAGCCGCAGGTATTTAACACCTGCCTCAAGCAGGTGTAAAGACGGATGACTACCTGCAGTGGGCAACGGAGCCCCGCACACAGCCACACCCAAAGAAAAAATGACGCCATGGAGCTACTCATCATGCAGCTCGGAGCCCCAACAGGGTCACAACACCCACTGCCAACACCCCCAGGACCGCCACCACCCCCAGGACCCGGACCACCACATAGGCAGCGCAGAGCAAGATAGCGGACCTACCGAAAACGCACCACTCTCACAGACCTAACGCCCGAGTAAGTCATTGCCCACTACAGGCTCAAAAGGACAACCATCCTCCACATCATGACCCACATCGCCCACAGGCTGACGGTCCTAACACAGCGGAGAACCAACATCCCTCCGCAGACAAAACTGCTGGCTGTGCTGCACCTGTTGGCCTCTGGTACCTTCCAACCAACAACTGCCAGAGTCGGAGGAGTCTCACAGCCAACACTATCAAAGTTCATCACACCTGTCGTGGATGCCATCCTCAGCTTCATACCCCAGTACCTTCACTTCCCCAACGCTGCGCAGGAACAGCTGGAGACAAAGCAAGGTTTCAACGCCATAGTCGGATTCCTGGTCATATTGGGGGCAATCGACTGCACACATGTCCCACTTGTGCCCCCTGCGGATACTGCACACCACTACCGCAACAGAAATCACACGCATTCCATCAATGTGCAGGCAATAGTGGCCCACCGGGGACTCTATACCAATGTCGTCACCAACTACCCAGGCAGTATGCTTGATTCCTTCATCTTCCAACAGTCCATCATCAACCAGCACTTCCAGGATGGCACATATGGAACTGGACTGCTCGTTGGTAAGTGCCAAATCAACACATCACACACCCCAAAGCCACCATCACACAATGCACAACTATGGGAATGCACAAGTGACCAAACCACATACAACATGTCAAACTAAATGACCACCTACCAGACACGACAACACATCCTGGGCTACCCCTGCACCCAATACAGACATATCATGGCACCACAGCCACACAACAGCTGAACGTGTGGAGATGCGGAATGCAGCCATGTGCGAAGGATGCAAGTGACCCGTGAATGGGAATGTACACAACGAGAAGTGAGGCATGGATGTGCAGGACAGACATGGGTGTGCAAACCACAGACACGTCCATGCAGACCACAACTGCTGGTAACTGGAGAGTAGTGAGCAGTGGACGCAACCATGTTCCCCCAGGCCGTGGGTCAGATAGCAGATGTGTTGCATGCTGCATCCCCCCTGTGTGCGTGAGCGTAGTGGGTTGGCCCTGTGTATGCCAGGGCTGCGCAGGGGTGTGGTCAAAAACCCTGTTGCGCAGAGCGTGGTTCACTCCTGGGTAGGCCAACGTCACTGACAGTGCGGCGCCGCGTGGCCTGCCACGAGGCAGACGCCGTGAGCAGCGGGGCCTGCGACCTTGTGCGGCTGCTGCACTCCAGGACGCTGATGCACAGACCAGGCCTGCCCTCCCCAGCACACCAGGGCCTCACTGCTCACCTGCCGACACCATTGTGTGTCAAAGAGAGCCCACCACGTGCCAGCGCAAGCTCCAAGCCCCAGTCCCGCCACCTCTGCAGCATCCGCAGACCATCGCTGCTCCCCCCGACGCTGGCCCACATCACTCTTTACTTATTAACATACTCCACGGAGTCCTGAATGGCAGTGACCCCAAGTCCATGGCAGCGGCCACAGCACTAAACTCCCTTTGATCAGTGAGGCATAATTCCATATCGCAGGCCTGCGACACGCGGTGCACTAACCCTGTTCAACGCAAGCGAGTGACACGTGTGATGCAGCGGAGTTTAGCAGCTCTACACACTCATACTCACAACACTCATTTGGGCCCATATACATTCATACACGCAATGAGCTGGCAAATATCCACTGGTCATCAATTTTATTTTACCCTAGGAAACCTTTACACCAGTATTCTTACCATTCCTGTCTCCTGAGTAAATGAGCGTTCGATAAGATCTAGTAGTAGATTAGAACAGGGAGGAAGGACAATAATACATTTAACTTTAATTTAAAGAACCACAGACTCAGAGGGAGTTTTAAAAGTTTATCTGAATTAATGATTTTGTGAGTCAAATCAAAATACACATGAATATACCAGAAATCTCTATCAGGAAAATAGTACAGTTAGCTTATAATCAGTTTGCATTAATAAATTCTTGCAATGACAGCACCTGAGGAGAGAAAGGACAGAGAGCAAGTACAGAGCATTTACCCTACAGATATATTTACCTAGAATGGTGTGAGGACCCCGACATCAAAGAGTCAAGAATTCAGGACAGGTTCGGGACAGGGAAAGGTGACCTCATCCAGTGCAACACAAGCGTTACACCCCCCTCTGGCGCTACTCTCTCCAGTTCGGGCACGTCCAGACCCCTTCCTAAATGTGCCCCCTTGATTGTTCCAAAAATTTTCCCTAGCGTTGGATTCTTCAGTCAGATTGCAGCAAAATCGGGCAGCATCTCAGCATAGCATCAGCATCTCAGCATCAAGTGTGTCTAACTATTTTGAACTTACCTCTATTATACCAGTTTAAATGTATGATCCACCCCCAAATGTTTCAATTCCATGTTCAACCACAATTTTGATTGGGCCAAGCAGTGGGGTGAGGACATCACACCATACCAAGTGCAATAATTTTCTTTAGCCTATTGTCTAATTCCCCGCCCCTTAATTTTAATACCCACAAGCTTTATTCCCACAGATATTTCACATGTGAATCGGTAAGTTTAATTTACAATGTTTCTGCTCCTTCTCTTGTA
Organism: Triturus cristatus; assembly: GCF_964204655.1. Lineage (NCBI taxonomy): Eukaryota > Metazoa > Chordata > Amphibia > Caudata > Salamandridae > Triturus > Triturus cristatus. The sequence continues at coordinate 692,037,459 of NC_140580.1, forward strand.
GGGTTAAAAAATTGGTTTTCCATGTCCTTGCTGGGCTTGAGTTGGGCAGCCAATCAATTTCAGTTCACTTGTTCAGAGCAAGCAGACATTTTGCGCATGTGTAGAAGTCACATGGAAACAGAGACGCGGTCACCTCCAAGGCCCAAATGGGAACTATTAATAAAGTCAAAGAAGAACACATTAGAATACAAACTTAAATGAATTCAGTGTATACCACTTACTTCTACTCTAACCCCATTTACTTAATAAATCTTTTGCGTTAATTGCTTAGAAGAACTTGCATGGGTAAATTTTAGCTCGGCATGCACGTTAATGCTTTACTTTCAAGCGGCCATTTTAGAAGCTATTTCGCAGCTGCAAAGTTTCCCTAAAAGCGACAGAAATTGTCATACTACATAGATGTAGTAGGCGCATGCACAGAAGAATTCCAGCGTTTTAGCGCCCATTTTAGGACACTCGGATTACTTATTAGTGACAGCACATAGAAAAGCTTCCCCTAGATACGATTATGTAAATTGTGGTGCACTGTTAGTACTTACGGACAGTTTGATTATAGTATTACAGGTTATTCGAGAAGATTGTATACGAGCAAGTTTCTTTTGATGCGAAACCTTGCTCCATCACGTGGTGCCACTAACCCTGTTCAAGGCAAGCCGACGACATGTGGTGCCACTAACCATCTGCGCCATGAGTGACCGTCATCCTCCTGCGGAACATCGTTGGTGTCTGAGCCTGTGGCCTGTGGGTTGTCATCAGCAATGGGCAGTTACGGACTTGGTGTCTGGCATGGGTCTGTGGCATTCATATCCGCCATGTTGTAGGACACAGCTGGCATGTGCCCTCTGCATCATGCCCTGGGGACAGACCTCCCATTCTCCCCCGTGACACTCCGTGGAAGGCACCTATGACACATGTGAAGCCCTGCTCTGCCCTCATGACCCTACCCCAGTCTCCCGCAGGTCAGCGTCCCGTGGCGGTGGGCCCGTGTCGGCCGCTGTGGATCCGGGGCCACTAGCCCTGTGCGACTTGAGTCATTCCTCCTTGTTGTCCTGACATTGCATTTCTGAGTGCCTGATGACTGTTGGAGTTGTTGAAAGCACCAGCTACTCCCTGAGGGCTGGCTTACACTCACCCCACACACAGCCAGCACAGGCGTCACTGGATTAGTGAGCCTGCCATCACATCCTGCCGAACCAAGTATTTACTCTTTTCTCCCTGCACTGTCACAGGTGATCAAGGATATGCACTCTGCCCTTGGATGATGACACCCCTCCGAGACCCGGACACACCCACCCAGAGGCAGTACAATGCGGCCCACATACACACCAGGGGCATCGTTGAACGCACATGTGGCATGTTGAAGTCACGTTTCAGGTGCCTGGATGGCACAGGTGGAAAGCTCCTGTACAGCCCGGACATCGTGTGCAAGATGATCATTGCATGTTGTGTGTTGCACAACATCTGTGTTTTCACCAATGCCCCATGGATCCCAGTTTCAGAGGTACCAGACGATGATGGTGACAATGGGGCAGGTGGCCCACATCCCACTGCAGCTGCGTCAGAAATGGCCCATAGGAACACTATCATTGACACTTACTTCTCATGAGCGCGTCACATTGTGGCCATCCATGGCAATCATGGGACAATACAAGATGTCCAATTGCACAGCATGTGTGATTAAAACATATTTGCAGGTTACAGGTTGTACATTGTCATGTAAAATTTCCTGCTGTTTCAGATGTGACTTGCCATGTTGGGCACATTTGCGGAACCAGTTGTGTCCTGTGTCCTGTTGTAGAGGTGTTGCTGTTTGGACCGGGATATTGTCAACGTCGAGGTGCAGTTATGATGTGCGTATGCTGCACGGTGGACGAGTCGCTCCTACGGCTCTGATTTGTCTGCCACTGGTCTCTTTCATGCGGTGTGCCTGTCGGTTCTGTTCTTCCACGGTGCTTGGATGTTGTGGGGTACATGTTGTCCTCTGCAGTCGGTCAGGTTGCATCCGTGGTACTCCGCAGTTGATGTATGTTTTTCTGTGGCATTTTCCGTATGCTGTTCTTGTGCTTTTTCCCGCATTACGCATGAGTATTAATGCCCTCACACTGCTTGTCAGTGTTTTCTTATCGCGCTTTGGCCCATCGCAGGTTTTTTTGTGTTGTGGTTTGTGTTTTATCTCCATGGAGGTGGTTGTATCGTGGACATTGTCCGCGGTTTCGGCAGACTATCGCACGGTACCGCCTTGTTGTGAATTCCACGTTGACACAGAATTATTTTCCCGTGATAGACTGTGATGTGTAAAGTTGCGTTAACATTTTTTGGTGATGTTTAGCACACGTTCTTGTGAATATACTCTAATGTTGTTTGAAGAAAGAAGAGAAAACGAAAGTAGCACTACACTGGCAAACTATGTAAAGTGGCACTAATGTAGGGTTGTGAATAAAACCAATCTGGCCACTTTGCGACCACTGGGGAGGAGCGAGACAGAGAAAGAAGGAGAGGGAATACGTGGAAGAAAGAGAGAGGGTAGAGAGGCAGCAGCCCGTGGCAGAGCAGAAGTGAACACTGTTGTTTAAAGAAACATGAGAAAATGAAATGAAAGTAGCGCTTCACTGGGAAACTCTGTCAAGTGGTGCTAATGTATGTGGTTGTGAATAAAATCAATCCGGCAGCTTTTCGTATTTTGACCCTTTTTTGTGTCCGTCCCGAGTCTGGACCATCTATTACAGAGTACCTCCAGGAAATGTGCACTTTGTCACACAATCTCAAATCAATCTGGGCACTTTCCGACTACTTAAAATGAGCGAGACAGAGACAGGAGAGGGAAGAAGAGGAAGAAAGAGAGAGGGGGAGAGAGGGGCAACTGTCAGCGCCAGAGCAGGAGAAGCCAAAGTGTTTCATTTCAGTAAGTGAGGATGAGGAGACAAAAAGAGAGGGAATAAGAGGAAGAAAGAGAGAGAGAGGGAAGGGCAGTTGCGTCCACTGCGCCATTTGTAAAGGTAAGGATAAAGCGTTGTGTAACGCACTGCAACCATTTAATAACAAGGATAAATAACATTTAAAAACAGAGCCATACTCACCGCATCCACGGCACAGCACCCAGCTGACTGACCTTTTTAGGTCTCGCCTGAGCCAGCGCTTTAGCGCTGCTCTGGCGAGAGTTTTAGTAAGTGGCATTTGGAAGTGCAAACTAGTGCTTCTTTGAGGCCTCCACCTACAGTGCATGTGCGCCGGGCGCGCGCACCATTTGTCGTCCATCGTGATCACTTTCGCGGCTGCTTTGATGTTCTCAGTGAGCCGCGCGGCCACTGAGAACATCAAAGCGGCCGCAAAAGTGCACACCATGCTACCCCCCTCCCTTATCCCACTTCCTGCTACACACACTCACGCACCACTTACGGGCGATCGCTGCGAAAGCGGCCAACGCTTGTGGTAACATGGTGCCCGCCTAGGCAATTTCTTTTATGTGCACTAATGCCCAGCGACAATTACTTATCTACTAACATGGAGCCAGCTCCGGGTGCAAATTACTTATTTACCAGCATGCTGCTTTACTCGCAGACAAGCAATATCATTTATGGCCACGGGCGCCGCGCTTTGTTTCACGGCACCCGCTTTCATGTAATGTCTCTTGGTTCACGTTTAAAAAGCAGCAGCGGCGCTGCTGATCAACTTTTGCTGCTACTGATCAAACTGCATGTTTTAAGAGGTGGGTGGGGTGGGAGGGAGCCCAGCAAGACCGAGCCTCTGCCCCCCCCCATTGCAACTGAACATGCTGTAAGAACTCCTCGCAGACGTCTCTTCCCACTTACTAAAGGAGACAATTACCTATTTGCTAACATGGCGCTAGCGCCGGGCGCCAATTACTTATTTACTAGCATGCTCCTTTGCTCGCAAACATGCAATACATTTATAGGCACGGGCGCCACACTTTGTTTCACGGCACCCGCTTTCATACAATCTCAATTTTTCCACTTTAAACAAGCATTGGCATAGCCAATAGGTCTCGCTTTTGGGACCTGATAAGTATTTAGTTTTGCAGCACAATATCCTTGGTGCAACAACATCAGGTGCATGGCTGAACCTTGTACCTTATAAGTGTTTAGCCATGCAACAGTTGATGTTGTTGCACCAAGGATATTGTGCTGCATAACTAAAGACTTAAAAGGTCCCAAAAGCAAGACCTATTGGCTATGCCAATGCTTGTTCAGATTGCGGCCACTTTACAGTGGTGGGAAGGAGGCCCGAAAACTTTGGATCTGCTGAAGTCTGGTGACAGACCTGGCGGGGTACTTCCTGCAAGCCCGGGGTGCTTTTAACAATGCGTGGGAGGTAGTGGGGGTAGGGAGGGCACACCCCAGGCAGATGCAGCGCTGAAACTGCATACTTAATCAAACGCATTGGCATAGCCAATAGGTCTCGCCTTTGGGACCTTATAAGTGTTTAGCCATGCCACAGGATATTGTGCTGCTTAACGAAACACTTATAAGATCCCAAAGGCGAGACCAATTGGCTATGCCAATGCTTGTTTCTATAGTGCTTTACCCCTTCTCAACTCTGCTTTAAAGCCCTGAGTGGGAAAAGAAGACATAAGGCAGAGAAGGACATGAGAGGGCAGCAGGCACTAGACATAGAGCTAGTGTACCGCCCTTGGAGGTGTGTACATGCTATTATGTACAGGTGAGTATTTGTACAGCGCTTAAACGCCCTAAAGTTGTGTCAAAGTACTACAGAGGGGCAGAAAGAAATGATGGTTGAGGGTGAGGATGGGAGAGAGAGCCACCGGTGACAAATGAAAGGCGATCGGCTAAGCCTGGGAGTAAGAGATGCTGTGGATATATAGGCATGAAATGACACAACACAGTAATATTTGAATTGAAGATGAGGGCGACTCCTTCAAAAAGGGAGAACTGGCCAGTATGGCTGGGGCCACACGGAGGCAGTGTGCCCCTCCTCCCATCACCCCCCCCACACACACACACACAAAGAGTCATCTTTAAACTCTCCCGCACAGTGTGATTACAAAGGCTGCGCAGGAGCTTCGGCTGAGCTCTGGTGTACACAAAGAAGATGCACAGACTGATGGGCCTTGTCTGGCCTCATTAGACGTGTTTACACACTTCCCCCGGATGCAAGACTTCAGCGTGACACTGTTGATTCAGAACACCTGCTCGGCTGATCAGGCCGATGCCAGCACACAGGGTACCAAGGCATTATAAAGTGTACCAACAAACGGTATGCCAGAAACACTCCACTTCCTGGGGCTGAAACTCACGGCTTGGTACTCAGTGTTAAATGTATACTCATGGCCTATGAACGGTAAGATTTTGGGGGAGTGAGTACATTAATAATTTTAGTGGCATATTATCAAGACAGGCGATAAAATTATCGCCGCTTTGGCGGCAGAAACGGCGATAATGAGGGGCGTGGCCAAGATGGCGGGGTAAGCGGACGTCTCCTCGACCGGCTCCCGATCCTCTGAGCCTCCGGACCTGGTTCTACCGCAGATTCTCCCCCCAATTCTTCGGGAGAACAGGCAGAGGAGCCGTCGGAGCACGAAGGGAGGCTGTTTGCTGAACCAGAGGGCGCGACACATGCCAGCGGCACCCTCCGGACCGCTGGGAAGGAAACACCGAGAGGAGGCGGAGCATCAGGCCGGGCCCCGGGAGAGCGTGCTCGGCCGCAAGACTACGTGAGCCCAGCGATGAGGCCCGCAGCTTCGTGACGGGGCCTGCCGATACCAGACAGAGGAGGGCAGCATTGGCCGGGCGGAGAGAGCACACCAACAGCGGCATACCGAGGGAAGAGCAGACCCTGATGGACACGCGCCCAGCTCCGGGCCTGCCACGAGGTATATCGCACGTGGAGTGGCGGCCGGAACACGGGGCCCCAAGGTCGCCGCGGAGCCCGGGAGACAGTGAGGTGAACCGGAGTGGTGTGGCGCAGCAACGGCCGACGCCCGGGAGGAGGAAGGCACGTAGATTCCCGGACGGCGGCCTTACACGGGGCGGACTGTGGCCCCGGCAGAGCGGAGCTACCGGGAGGGTGCTCCTCCACACAGGCGGCGGCGGCGGCGGCAGAAGGACCGTGACACGGTGCCTTACGGGGGATGGGCTGGAGTGGACTGGTGGCGCCTGGAGGCGGTAGAGGCCGGATGTCCCCTCCGTTTTCTTCCCCCCCCCCACCAGCCTCAGTCGGACAGAGCCGGGACACGGCGGGAACAGAGGAACACTGACGGGGGACCGGCGGCTTACAGCTCCGGAGTTTTTGGAGTGGAGCACGAGCCGGGGCGGCCTGGTGGCACAAGTAAGACGGGCAGGGTAGAGGGAATAGACCCAGCCACAGCCAGGCTCCCCCAAGCGCCGGGTCGGGAGGCTGTAACCGAGGGGGAGCTGGTCCACAGCATATAGCACCTCCAATGGCCGGGTGACAGGGCCTGAGGCGCAGCACTCACGCTAGGAGGAGGAGAAGGCCACGAAGAAGGAGGAGTAGGGGTGTGAGGAGAGCGCAAAGAAGCGCGGAGCCCGAGCAGGGGACACGGCGGAGGCCCAGCGAAACGGACATGGCAGGCAGTAAAGGAGGGAAGAAAGGAGAACGCACCCTCCCCGACCTATTGGGTCGCCACCCGCAGAGAGTGGACAGGGGGCAGCAGTCGCCCCATGCCTCCGGTAGTGCCCCGGATCCCAACGGGGGAGAACCCCCGCTCACCAGGTCCTTTATGGAGTCCCTCTTCGGATCCCTTAGGGAGGATTTTCAAACTCTAAAGAAAGAAGTAGCCGGCGAAGTGCGGGAGATCCGCCGAGAGGTGGATGGCCTGGGCGAACGGGTGGCCACGGCGGAAGAGGCAGGCCAACGGAGGGATGAGAAGATTGAACAACTCCAACAGGAGGTACTGAGACTCAGAGACCAGCAGATTGACCTTCAGGCACATGCCGAGGACCTTGAGAAAAGGTCTCGGCGAAACAACGTACGGGTTCGCGGAGTCCCATCTGCAGAGGAAGGAACGGACGTAGCAGGTTACCTGAGAGGCCTGTTCCGAGAGGTTCTGGGGGAGCCGGAGGAATTTCCCATCCGCATAGACAGGGCGCACAGAGTAGGGGCACCGCGGAGAGCATCCATGCCTCCCCCGGACATTCTGGCTTACCTTCCTGACTACCCGCTCAAGGAGCGTATCATGGCGGAAGCACGGAAGCGGCAGCCCCTGACTTTCCGGGGACACCCGGTGGCCTTATATCAGGACCTGTCGGCTATCACGCTCCAGAAACGAAAGACATTTAAAATAGCCACCGACTTCCTGAGAGAACACCGAATGCCCTACGCCTGGGGCCACCCCTTCAGACTTATTTTCAGATGGAATGGAACCCTGCATCAATTACGCTCCCTACAGGAAACGTGCGGAGTCTTGGGCCTCACAGCTGTGGAGGATGACATTGTTTCTCAGCGCCGGGGGCGCTCTGGAGAGGACGGATGGCGGCGGGTGACCGGGCGGCGATCCCGGGATCGGCGAGCCCGGCCGGACTCTCCCACACGGGGGGCAGGTATGGCCGACGCAGTATCGGCGGTGGCCGAGACCACTGGCTCCAGCGATGTTGCGCTGACGGCGTAAGAATGCTCCGGGGGGAGATCACCACAGCCAACTTCTACAGCAGGTTTGGGGGCTGGGGGGGTGGGGGGTCGCGGGGAGGGGGCAGTGGCTGGACGTCCACTTCGGAACTTTTCCATTGACTAGTTCCCTCGGGAACTTGACTTGGACTATTGAGGGATGGGGTTTGGAGCAGGGGGAGGAGGGAGAGGGGAGGGGGACTCAGGGGAGTCGGAGGGTTGTTGGGGTTTGGGTTTGGGGGTAGTTTCAGGGTGTTTTGAGGGGGGATGGAGGGAGGGAGGGAAGGGGGTCCGGGGGTAGGGTGGAAGGGGGGGGGACCCAGGGAGAGAAGGGGGGGCGTCCAGTGCATTAGCAGATTTCGAGCCGCAGCGAGGGCTTCTGCAGCGTGGCTGCTTGGCCTACAGGTGACCTATGCTAACCCTATAGTCTCTCAACATGCCACCAGTGTCCCTTAAGATTGTAACGCTTAACGTCAGGGGCCTCAATAACCCAGTTAAACGGCGCGCGGTACTGTCCCTGTTAGAAGGCACCCAGGCTGATATATGTCTCCTCCAGGAGACTCACCTCTTACCCAGGGATTGCCACAGACTGCGCTCACACAAATTCCCGACACAATTCTTTTCGTCAGGCAACACTAAGACGGCGGGGGTTGCGATCCTGGTAGCTAGAAATTTTAGGGGAGAGGTCCTCCACAAATTAGCGGAACAAAAAGGCCGACTGTTGGTACACCGGTTTAAAGTGGGGGATCTTCCCTTTACGATAGGATCCCTCTACAGCCCGAATGATCAACAGGAGCGCTTTCTCCGCGCGGCACTGGGGGAGATCACGGCCACACCGGACAGGCACATTATAATCTTGGGGGACTTCAATATGGTCTTTAGCTCGGTGTTTGACAGATCGGCACACCGCTCACCTCAGGCCAGTGAATTCTCGGCCGGGTGCAAGGCACACCTGACCGACATGGACCTTCATGACCTATGGCGTAGCCAGCACCCTACGGCGTGGGAATACTCATACTATTCTCACGCACACAAAACTTACGCAAGACTGGACCACCTACTGGTCACTGGGCCAGTGTGCACCCTGGCCACCGGGTCGGAGATGGGAGTGGTCTCCTTGTCGGATCACGCCCCAGTTAGCGCTACGCTTAGCCTACCGCCGGTTTCCCGCCCCCCTCGGGTGTGGCATCTGCGAGACGCTTTACTACACAAGCGAGCGGTCGTCTCGGGTATATCTAACAAGATCCTGGAATATCAATCCCACAATGACGAATCGGACACATCTCGAGCGACCCACTGGGCCGCTCTGAAGGCGGTACTCTGGGGGGAATTTATTGCTATCTCGTCGGCGGATAATAAGGACCGGCGGCATAAGCGGGAGGAACTCACTCAAAGGGTACGGGAGCTAGAACAGATGCATTGTAGAACAGGCGCTCCCCGGATCTGGCGCCAGCTTAAGGAGGAGAGGAAACTCTTGACAGCCTTAGATATGGACCGCGCAGAATACGCGGCCTTGCGTTTATGGCACGCCTATTACACGGGGGGGGACAAATGCGGTCGGCTGTTGGCGAATAGGCTTCGGGTGGCCCGACAAAAACAGATAGTGAAGGAAATCTCCGACCCTACGGGTCGGTTGATCACGGAGGATGCTCATATAGCAAATACTTTTTGGAGGTTTTACGCAGACCTCTACGCCGGGGACCCCCTGGACGAATCCGCAATGATGAGGTACCTAGACTCAGTTTCATTGCCTTCCTTGTCCCCTACACAAGCGGCGGATCTGGAAAGGGACATACGGGTGGAGGAAGTGATATCCGCTATTGCCAACCTCAAGCACGGCAAATCTCCTGGGCCGGACGGCTATACACCCCTCTTCTATAAAACGTTTTGTGGGTTGTTGGCCCCACTCCTCACGCGCCTTTTTAACTCGTTCTCCGAGCCGGGTGCCATCTCACCGGACCTGCTGCGGGCCTCCCTCGCGGTCATTCCCAAGCCAGGGAAGGATCGGGCGCAGTGTGGGTCTTATCGGCCAATATCTCTTTTAAATATAGATCTCAAACTGTATACCGGGATCCTAGCGTCCCAATTGGCCCCTCACTTACCGGGACTCATAGACCCGGACCAGGCAGGCTTTGTCCCGGGACGGCAGACGGTGGACAATACCAAGAGGATTGTTCATCTCATAGAGAAGGCGTCACGGATTCCGGGTGAGAGAATGCTTCTCTCGATAGACACCGAAAAGGCGTTCGATCGAGTTCACTGGCCGTATCTGGAGCGGGTGTTACTGAAGGTGGGGCTGGGGGACAGGTTCCGATGTCAGATCCTCAATTGCTATAAATTCCCGATGGCAGTGGTTCGGGTGAACGGTTACAGCTCCAGGAGCTTTGCCATCGAGAGAGGCACGAGGCAGGGATGCCCGTTGTCCCCTCTCCTCTTCGCTCTGTACATGGAGCCTTTCGCTCAACGGATACATGACAATCCAGCTGTGAGAGGGGTGAAGTTTGGTGGCTTTACTCACGCTATTAGCCTATATGCTGACGACGTAATCTTGTCCCTAGAGGACCCAATCCTGGCCCTTCCAGCCAGTATTGCAGAGCTGACCGCCTTCGCGGAGGTCGCAGGCTTTAAGATGAACATGGGGAAATCGGTGGCATTGGATCTATCTCTTAAACCGGCAACCCGCACCCACTTGCAGGCCCGGTTCCCGATAGTCTGGTCAGCGGACCTGGTACCCTATTTGGGGATCCAACTGGCCCCCACGGTCCCCGCTATGGTGGCAGCTAATTACCTCGCCTTGGGCAGGAAAATTCGGGACGAGATAGGCCGATGGGATCGTGGCACCCTCTCGTTGCTGGGTAAAATAGCGGCCGTCTAAATGACGATCTTGCCCCAGATACTGTACCTGTTCCGAGCGCTCCTAGTGCAGCCACCAGTTGGCTGGATTCAGCAGATGCAATCAGACCTGGCACGTTTTATTTGGCAGGGCAAGAAGCCTAGGATGAGGAGAGCTCTCTCAGTGCTGGCGCCGGAGGCACGGGGTCTGGGGATTCCGGATCTCCGTAAATACTATCAAGCGACACAACTACGTTACCTGGTAGAATGGAGCAGATGGGAATCGGACAAGCACTGGCTCTTCCAGGATCAGGCGGTGGCGGGCCGACCGCTACAAGAAATACCGTTCTTGCATAGGGTTCACCGACCGGCGAACCTTTACGCCTCCTATATTACAAGGGTGCCTCTGCGGGTGTGGGATGCCACCAATGCCATACACGGTCTGACGACCTTCCCATCGCCGCTAACACCCTTGATAGATAACCCCGACTTCACCCCGGGAATAGACGGAAGAGCCTTTGGTCATTGGCGCGAGGCGGGCTGTAGGGCCCTATGCCACATGTATGATTCGGAGGGGGTTATCCCCTTCACGCACTTCCGACAGGAATAAACATTCCCGGAGACCGAAAGGCTGCACTATTTGCAGGTTCGCCACTGGGCCATGAATCCTCAGGTGCGGGAAACGGCGAATCGGAGACTCCTTCCCTACGAACGCTGGCTCCTATCCCGCACGACCGATGCAAAGCTCATAACTGACCTGTATCAATTCCTCCAGCTTCCCGCCTCGCACTTTCACAACCCAGGGAGAGAACGCTGGGAGAGAGAGTTGGGTAGGCCCCTGAGCACTAAAGAGTGGGAACAAGTAGCATATAGAGCCAGACACTCGGCATATCACACAGGCCTCACTGAAACTCTCACGAAAGTCTCCACATATTGGTATTACACCCCGGAACGCATACACGACATGGACCACAGTAAAGACGCCAGCTGTTGGAGGGGATGTGGACGGGTGGGTACATTGACACACATTCTGTGGCACTGTCCACTCCTGGGTTCCTACTGGAAAGAGGTGATAGACGACGTTGACTTTCATTTCGGTATTGAACTGCCACGCCTCCCAGCCTATGTCTTACTAGGCCTCCCGAACAGCCTGATGTACCCGTTAAAATCCCGCAGAGGTAGGCAGATAGCCCATTGCGTTGGGATCGGCGATACAGAACATCTTAGCACACTGGCGCACCACGACACTACCCACGGTTACGGGATGGCTCCACAGACTGTGGCATGTATTGGGCATGGAGAAGATGTCACTTACGGTGGCGGGGGACGGGGAGCAGTTCCTTGATCTTTGGCAACCGTTTCAGTCTCTACTGGTTACGGAATTCCGGGAACTGACATGCCCGAGATACCTCCGACTCCTGCGGCTTACCTCACAGGAAGATTAGGCCTCCTGAATAGACGCAGAGCGGGGACCTGGGGGTGGGAGGTGACAGAGGAGGACGGGGAGATCTGATATACGCACTGGACGGAGGGAGGGTTAGGGAGGGGGGGTGTGGGAGTTGGGGTTCTTTCTTCTCTATTTGAGTGTCAAGAGTGGCTGATGTCCTGGGGGACTGAGGCGCCGTAGAGCCTCCTACCCCGCATAGAGCACTGGCCTTCTAGCGTTGCAACCTTCTGGGCCAATGACTTCAGGTGGGGTGCTTCCCTTATCCTATAATACAAAGCTTTCCATGAAGGAACAGTCCTCCGGCAGAGGCTACGTGGGAGTGGGTGTGTCCTTATCCTCCTGTTAGAGACGCGGCCGGCCCAGAAGGGTTGTAGGCGACATGCTGTGTTAGAGCTCACGCTGTTCGATATGTCCCCAACGCTGCTAACATGCTGCAATTACTTTGTGACATTCGCTGGCCCGCTGGGTTGTAGGCGATAAATGCTGATGCCATTATTGATACTCTTCAATAAAAAAGACCTAAACCTAAAACAGCGATAATGGGCTTGATAATATGCTCTATATAATTCCAATTGAAGCCCATGTTAGATGTGAAGGACATCTAACCTGAGCTTCCATTGGAATTCCATAGAGCATATTATCAAGCCTATTATCGCCGTTTTAGCGGCAGTTTTCTGTCACTAAAGCAGCGATAATTGTATCGCCTGGCTTGATAATATGCCCCTTAGTGAGTGTACTTTGTGTATTCGAACGATAATTCTGTTCCGGCAGAGAGAGATCTCACTCAGTTTCATGCCAAGCGTGACAAATGAATCTTGCACTGCATTCTGATACTTAAAGTGTTTGTAGAATGTGTGAATTGGGGCACAAGAAACAAAGGCAAAACGTCACTGGCATGGGGCAGCTCCAGGCCTCAATGCCAAGGACACAGAATGTAATCACCTCAGGGGCCCCTCTGGGTACTCACCAACCTCATCTTCCAAGTGGGCCGCAAGCCCTGGACGCTCAACCAGCAGCTTGGCCAGCTGAAACTCTTTTTTGTAAACTAATCCCACTTTTCAGTCACAGGAGAGCTTTTTCTACTGTACATTCAATACAATAAGCATATTTGGGCATACCTACAAATATACCTGTTTAGCCACAGCGCTTGGAAGCCACAAGCTGTGGCATACAGCGCTATAGTCACAGCAAGTTACACAAAACATCTAACATTGGGGCATAATAACAAGGTGCAGCGATAATAGTATCGCCAATTTGGAGCCCGTTTTCGGGCAAAAAGCGGCGATAATATTATCGCATTATCAACAAGGACACGCTAGCGCGTGTATCCTTACATTAGCGCCCCTTGTCAGCACGCCTCCCATCGCATCGCTAATGAGATGCAAAGGAGGCGTGCCTGACCAGACTCCCTTGGGTAAATATCGCTAACCCAGCTTCCTCATATTAACAACGAGGGTCAGCGATATTTAAAATCACGTTAAGTATGTCTTAACGCAGGAATTTAACATCTGTTAAATTCCTGACTAAGGCATACCTAACATGGGGGGTGGATTGTGTGGCTAAGACCACAGGCCCTGTCCCCAAGGTTATCGCCGTTTTCCATGAAACATCGCTGGAAAACCAGCGATGTTCCATGGAAAACATCGCTATCACAGGAATAATTATCGCCATTGCGCCATGTGTTGTTAATACAGCGCTAGCATGGCGATAATTATCTGCGATAGCCGGCGATAAAATTCCTCACGCTAAGAGCGGCCAGCGATAATTATCGCTGCCGCTTGTTGATATGCCCCATTGTTTCTGGTGATGGGCTTTGTCCGGCGAGGGAAAGACAACTCTTCAGGTTAAGCGACTGCTCCAGAGCTTTCAGTGTTACCAGGGCAACACGTGTTCGAATGAGTGCCTCCTACTTTCATCTATGTGAGCAGATAAAATGAGTGCCACTAACTTAGATATTAGCTACAGTTATTATTTAACCACCAAAAGGCATTTCCGTCTGTAGCACGGCACGTGGAGTTTGTGTTACATAGATAACACTATTATTATAAAATTCACAGCACCTGCTGTTCTTAAACTCTTAAACTGTTTTTGATGATGCTTGAAATAGTAGCATTTGACTACATGTACTTTGGCAACAGTGACGGTTACATAGTAACGCATACATGCTCTCTTCCTGCAATGCTGTCTCGGGGTTCCGGTGAGAGTCACGAGCCACTTGCTGCCACCTTGGGGTGAGTTTAAGTGCCCCCCCCCGCAACCAAACCCATGGGGAGAGGCGCCCCAATAAATCCGAGCAGTTCCTTCATTTAACTCTTTCAATACTGTGACATAGAAAACAGTTCCTGTTTTCCCCAAAACACTAAAATGCGCCCACCACACTCCTTCACCAAGGCCCCTACACCCTTTCATGCAGATAGTTCACCCCAAAAGGGATCATAATCAGAGCTGGGAAGACACATATTGTCAGACAGGTACCCTGCTGGAAAAAGCATGAAAGGCGGCGGTAGTAGTGTCATCTCAGTGTTTTAGGGGGCCTCGGGCAAGAAATTTTGGGGGCACCTGTCCGGAAAAAAAATTGAATTTTATAAACCATTTCCCGAAAATTGCCAAAAAGCGCTTCGACGCCTCGCCAGGGGTAGTAAGCACTATATAAATGCAATCAAAATAATTTATACCTTCTGTGATGCCAAACAATACTAAATTATATTAAACTTTAACAGGGTACAACAGTTGATATTTGTTATGACCTGGACCCCAAAGTTTACTAAGATTACACTGAGTAGAGAGACTGACTGGGGTAGAGTTCGGCAGAGAGAGAGAGAGAGCAGGCAGAGTTCAAACAGAGAAAGTTCACTTTCACAGGGGGACCCCTTGGAAGGTGGGGACACTGGGCAATTGCCCACTTTGATCATGCCTCATAAACGTCCCTGACTGGTAGACGGTGTAATATCACATGGAACTCAGTCACAGCTCAGAGAGTTCAATGCATAATTAAACATTTCCAACCACTATACAGCGTAAACCTAGTGTACACGTCATTTTGTGTACGTAATATGCGCATTACAAGCAAGAACAGCAGAGCGAAAACTTACCCCAAACAATTAGTGAAAGTGGGACGAAGAGAACGGTCCGGTGTCGGCGGGTAGAAACTCCCAGCCAATTCATGGAGCAGTCGGGGTCAAACAGTCCTTGAGGTTTCCAAGAAGATTCTGAATCTGTGGGCGGAAAAATCCGGTTTCTGTGGCCCACTTTTCAGAAAGTTGCTTAGAAGTAGGGTGAAAAGGGGCCCGAGGCGCTGCACTGGTTGTGGACTTGCAAGCAGCACCTGGGCTGTGGACAGTCACTGTCCACTCCGAAAGTGCTCGCCCCATTTGAGGGGGCTGGTAAACCATGGTCTGGATCACTGGAGTGAGCGGACTGGAAGAGATGACGATGCATAGAGCGTACAACGGGACATGCAGAAGGCGATCTCTAGGGCATGAGTAAAGGGCGCACAAGACAGCCTAGCTCACTGAAGCTGTGTTCCAGCACTGCAGGCTCAGACCACAAACTAGTATCACTTGATTATAGCGCTTCAAAACATCAGACGTGCGTTACAAAGCGCTATATACAAATCCTTTATTTTGTTTCAACATAGATTGTAGAGCATTTCACTGATTTTTATTATTTATATGAGGAGGTTTCACTGTCTCACAGCACAAACAAGCAGACCTCGACAACCCCAGACCACTTTGAAAGATTTTTCCCACCTTGCTGGGTCTACAGACCAGCTTTCTAGTAGTCTGTGTTAACAAAAGAAGTTGCCCTCAAGCTGCGTCCCATTGTTGGCCTTGTCCAGTTCCCCCTACTTTTTAATCTATCGCTGAACACCGGGACAGGAGGGGGTCTACCTGTTACCAAAAGGGTGGGGTAAGGGGAGGCTGCTAGTGGGGGGGACCTGTCCCCGCAGTCCTGCAGCTGTGTGGTCACAAAAGACACCGATAGCTGAAAACAAGACTATCACGTAGTTGTATTAATTTATGGAACCCCTATAGTCACTATCTTAAACAAGCGCGGTGTGTGCGCACTGCAAGGAATGCGAGGTATGCAGCTGGCACCCGGCCGCGCTGCTGCTCGCTCCTGAGCTCCCTAGGCCAGGGGAGAGAGAAGGCGGCACATGCACCCGCCTTTAGCCAATTTCTTAGAAAGACGCACGCAAATGCCAATAGCGTGTGAGCAACAAAAAAGCACATACACAAGCGTGTGCTCCGATTTAAAAGTCCTTACTAGAAGCCTCGCAGAGCAGCGCATGCGCGCTGGCTCAGGCGAGAACTAAAAAGGCATGGTGTGCCATGCTGGAACAGTTACAAATAAACAAATTAAGAGATATGGCGCACTGCAACAATTATAATAAAAATGGTTTCCGGCATGCAAAGAAAGATTTCTCCAACCAGCACAAAAGCAATCTAATAGTAAGTATACTGTACATGGCGAGTGCTACTGGACGAAGAAACTGAAGTAAGGTATGGACTTTAGAACCAATTAGAAAGCAGAAAAGAAGACCAACAGTGGACTCAGCCTATGGGAAGCAGCTGGAGGGCTTACACTATCTATAGTCAATACAAAAGTCTTGCGCACTGCAACTCGACCTAAAAATGGCTAGCTCATCCACTTTGCAGAAAGTGAGAATGATCTAGCAAGGTGTCTGTACGTGTACGCACAGCTTCTATAATTTTGCCTCACGACTCACAGGACATAGGGAAAGCTATACAAGGTTAAATATGTACAAACCGTTAGGCATAAATCAAGATTTTATATTGAAAGGCATTATGAGATCCCAATTTTATGGTTGATGCCAAATTTTGTTCAGGACACTTAATTTTTGTTTGCATTATGCATATTTGAGGAGACCAAATTATGGGACAGATTAACTAATTTTTGGAGCAAGGCAGTAGGGCAACCAAAGTTGCTTCGCTGTTTTGTGTCAAAGGGAGAGAAAAAAACACTGGCATATTGATTACGATATGGCACTGTTTTTCTCTCTCCCTTCAATAGTGCACATTTGGCTGCTTTGCACAAACGGACACATCTTTGCACCATAGTTTGACGATGTGTGCCTTCTATCAAACACAGGCTCTGTACTTCCAGCACAAATCTATGCTTCAAAACTCTTGCCACATTGTTTATGTGCTGTAAAGTGCAGCACACATTTCAAGTATGAAAAATGTGGTGAGTTTTCACATTTGCTCCTCCATTATCCCTGCTTCAAGGAGGCATAGGACTTTGGTTCAAATCTTTGTCTTCTAATGTTAGTATATAGGGATTTGCATAATGACAGATGAATGGTTGCATGGGAATACCCATGTACCACCCATGGAACCGCCTCTTGGCAAAAAGTAGCACAAAGTAACGCAAAATACTGCTTTGCGTAACGTTATGCAACTTTCCAATGCACATCAGGATTTACATTAGAAAATAAATCCCATTACAACATTTCCTTCTGGGTTTGCATCGCTGTTAGGACATAAATCAGCCGAACTGTTAGTAAATCTGGGCCTACAGGATTTGACCCAGGTCTCCTTTCAGTCAATTTTGTAAAATTTGAAAGCCTTCATGCTGAGCAGGTTTCTTTATCTCTGCTTAGGGCGGGTGGGATTCAGGTCTGCTGTATCTGGTTTTATTAAACTGGCTTTAATTGCAACTCATTTAGGTCCTATTCTTTATTGAGGATGGAAAGGGTTTTCCATTAGAGACAATTCTAAATCTTTGCAAATGTTTTGATTGGTTCTTAACGTGAGTGTATTACTTATTGTATTGCTTTTATAATTGTCATGGCATATATGCTAAAACAATAAATAAATCTGGTTGAGCATCAGGGACAGGTTTAACACCAAACCACTAATTGACTGCTTCTTGCTTGAATCTTAAGTAAATTTCACCCATTGAATTTGGGCTTTTGCATTTTTCATGTTCAATTTATTTGACTTGCAGTTTGTAATGTAAGATCACCTCTGCCAAAGGCAAGTGTAGAAATTGAAAATAAGGCATATGTTTGCATCTCGTGAAGGTCATGGGTGAGATGCATGGGCAAAGAAGTGAAAGTTTGTCTGTTATGCTGGTGAAGGTGGTTTCAAGGAAATGATGTGGTTTGAAGCCCTGCTGAGTTATTGCTGTCCTGTGACATCCACAAACCCGGCAATTGACAAGCCTATGTTGATGGCATTTCTTTTCTTTATTCTGTAGGATTCTCTTTAGACAGATGTTTTCAATTAGAGAACAGCTAACCAGCAGCATGGTTGCATGTTTTAGGTTCACTTTTCCATATGTCCAGTGAAAAATCTCAATGGGTTAATGCATCTAATCCAGAAGAAAAGTTAACGAGCTCCCAATATTTGAAGCTCCAGAGCCTTTTATCATTCAAAAGAAATTAAAAAAAGATTTTGGTAATATTATTTTCCATTAATCAAGAGAAAATTCTATTTGTGACGCATGTTACACATTCTAAATTAGTATATAGTAACTCAGTAAAGACATGCTTTGTTCTATGCAATTAGAAATAAAAGTTACAAAATAGGAGGAAAAAAACTAAGCAAAAAACAGTCAACAGATTGGGTGAAATGGGGCAGCAAAAATAGACTCGTAATTTGGTGTGGAAAAGGCTGCTGTATTGAAAACAAGTGGGCATCACAAATTAAACCTTAGGTCTTTCCTTTTACAAAACTAAACCTCACTATACACAAAAACCTCCTATCATCATTTATCTCCCACCCCTAAGGTACCCATCCCCCCTTTACATTTTTATCCTGTAACTGCCTAATTCCTACGCAGCTATTAATATTTTGACCTTTTATACTCCTACCTCTTAACCTACATCTATTAAGATCTAACTATCTACATTCCTACAATGTAACTTTTGATTCCTTGTTTCATCCAGGTTTAACATTTGATGGACACCTTCCAATTCTCCTATTCACCTATTGCAACAACAATAACCTTGCTCTAGAATCATGCCAACTTGATGGCCCACTTCCACTCAGAAAAGCCCACTAGTTTTTCTGGGCCCCCCACCAGGATTCCCCCTTTCATCTGCACATGTTCAAAATCTTATCCAGTACTTCCCGTGCTTGCATAAGGTACAATTTTATCCAGAAGCGAGACAAAATGCCCCCTATCCCTCTGAAAGACTGCAACCGCATCGTAACTCAACTTGTTGTGCTCCACACTACTGAGACCTTTCTCTCCGCAGAAGGAACGCATCTCCCTGCATATCTTCCTCCTAGCATTGTCAATCCCTGATGGCTGCATTGCACCCTTCCATTCCCTCCTCAGAACAAACTGTCTAAATGGCATCAGCTCCTTTTTCATCTCTTTGAGCAAGGGTGATCTCTTGCACACCACAATGTCATACTCCCTGAGGTGAAGCAACAAAACATCCAGATAGCTATATCGTCTCAAATAGCTGTTTGAACAGTTCAACAATTTTTTCCAGCGCATTCCTCTTCTACCGTGTCATGACACTGTATACAGTCCTTCGATAAGTCCCAAATTTGATTTGTGACCTCACTGAGCTTCGAGTCTCTCTGCCCATTTGGTAAATGAATATCTTACAATCCAGATTAACAGCCTCCGGGCCCACCACAGCTACTGAAAAAACAAAATATGCGAGCAACACAAAAAGGGTCTCATGACAGCCAGCATTCCCCCCCTCCAAACGAGCATAGCATTGATAGCAAACAAAGGACCATCACTCCAAACTCATGAGCTTGTTTATGCTCCCCAGCCCTGACTTGCTACCTCAGTGGCCACCCTGATACTGCAGGAGTGTGTTCTGAAAGCCCCCAGGTCCTCACCAACATGAGCCAAGGCCTTACGCAATACTGCCAAAAGCTGAAATGATGCACCATGCCCCACTAGCATGGCAGAAAACACTCCAATCATCCCCCCCAAGAGTCCCTGCAACCGCGTCCCGGCACCCGTTTGCCCCACAAAACAGGACATAGTCCTCGAACCGGAAATCCCTGTAACACCACCATCTTCCACTGTGATCTCCGATTAGTCTTGGACTTGCACAAGTAAAGTACCACTGACCCTGCACTGCTGGAGACCTAATCCCACTGTATCCCACATGGACCCTTTCCACCTATCAATTCCGAAACCCTAAAGGCCCTGTAAAAAAAAATACAACATCAACGTGGAGAACAAGATAGTCTCATCCACCCTGTCACAAATGAATAGCAAAGATTCCACCACTTTCCCAAACAAACCCCTCGTTAGTGGTCTTCTCCTTCTACTCCCACTGCCCCTCTTCCTGGCCCAACCCGTCTTTATCCTCCAGTCCAGCTTCCTCGCAAACAGTGCATAACCCCACACAGCTTACCCATGAATGCAATTCCCGCCCGTTTACCTGTGATTGTAACTCTAGATAAACCCTTTTCAATCATTGTCAGAATGAACTGGACTACGTCCTATTCCCTGCTTCAGCCTGACTTTCCTACGAGCTCCCTGATGGATAAATTCCTCCCATACCTGTGCATAAGGACACCCAGTAGACTCTGCGAAAGGCTCTACCACCAACTGGAGCATCCTTTGTCTACTATCTTCCGAATTTACCTGGGATAGGCGTCTTGAACCTGTCCGCTTCCCTGGCCAGCCCATGGAACCTCTCCCACTGCGAACAAAGATAATGGCATTGTTTGCCTCTGGTACATGTGTGGCCTTTAACACTACATCATGCTTCGTACAACCCAAAATGAACACCCACAGAAGCTTGAGGACCTGTGGATCTTTGGGGGACTGTCTGTTGACAATGATTACCATGGCCATGTTATTGATCCAAAACAGGACCTTACGGTGTGACAGCTCTTGGTCCCACAGAGTCACTCCTACCACCAGAGGAAAGAATTCATGAAAAGCAATGCTCCGCCCTCTGTCCTGCCCACCCTCACAACTCTGCAAGCAAAATTCAGGTGTCCAAGCAAGATCTGCATCTCTTTTACCTTTACTTTTCCTCTAGCCAACACTGCCTTCAGCAAAAGTAGCATATGGACCTTCTTTTCCATGGGTAACTGTGCCTCCATTGCAGTTGAATCTAATTCAATACCCCAAAAAAATAGAGCTGTGCTGGGGCCCAACTGTCTTTTCCAGTGCAAGGGGCACTCCCAGGTCACCTCTGAGCTCTTGGAACTGTACCAATTGGCTTTGTCAGTCCATTGAACTGGGTTGAAACACGAAAAAGAAGTCATCCATGTAGTGTGGCACTGTACTCAGGCCTGTGTGCCGTGTGAAGACCCACTGAAGAAAAGAGCTAAACTGCTCAAACAGGGCGCATGAAATGGAATCCCGTGCTCACTACGCCACTGTAGTCAAGCTAGCCTGGCTGAAGAGGGGTGAAACTCCAAAACCGGTCCTAGGATGCTTGATTCCGGTCCAGGGAAGACATGGCTTGGCAGTTCGGGTTGGACTGTTCCCATGAGGCACAGGGTCAAGACTGATTTGCATATGGCCATGTCTGAACAGGGGTGGCGTGGTGAGCAAAATAACGATGGATTAAACCCAGATCTGTGACTGGGGTGAATGTTTTGCCAATGTGCAACATTCCATCCATCATCTTGTGTGTTTTGCTGTTCGCCCTATGTGGGAAGGGTATGCCCAGACGTGGACCCCGTGCTCACTACGCCACTGTAGTCAAGCTATCCTGGCTGAAGAGGGGTGAAAACCCGAAACCGGTCCTAGGATTCTTGATTCCGGTCTAGGGACGACATGGCTTGGCAGTTCGGGCTGGACTGTTCCCATGAGGCACAGGGTCAAGACTGATTTGCATATGGCCATGTATGAACTGGGGTGGCGTGGTGAGAAAAATAACGATGGATTAAACCCAGATCTGTGACTGGGGTGAATGTTTTGCCAATGTGCAACATTCCATCCATCATCTTTTGTGTGTTTTGCTGTTCGCCCTATGTGGGAAGGGTATGCACGGATGTGGATCCCGTGCTCACTACGCCACTGGAGTCAATCTATCCTGACTGAAGAGTGGTGAAACCCCGAAACCGGTCCTAGGATGCTTGATTCTGGTCCAGGGAAGACATGGCTTGGTAGTTCGGGCTAGACTGTTCCCATGAGGCACAGGGTCAAGACTGATTTGCATATTGCCATGTCCGAACTGATGTGGCGTGGTCAGCAAAATAACGATGGATTAAACCCAGATCTGTGACTGGGGGTGAATGTTTTGCCAATGTGCAACATTCCGTCTATCATCTTGTGTGTTTCGCATGAAATGGAATACCTAAGGGCAGCGCCTTGTCCACATACCACTGCCGCTCAAACTGCATTCCCAGCAGTCTGAAATCCTCAGGGTGCATGGGCAATAGCCTAAAAGCAGACTTTATATCACATTTGGCCATGTGACCCCCTTTCCTACCTATTCAATAATTGGCATGGCTACATCCACTGAAGAATATGACACAGAAGCTACTTCATCTGCAATTAATTAATTTACTGAATGTCCCTCTAGCCAGGACAGGTGTTCGATTAGCCTAAACTGACCCTTTTCTTTCTTAGGAACCATCTCGATTGGCAACACAATCAAGTCATGCATTGGGCATTCGTTGAAAGGACCTGATATCCTCCCTTCTTGAATTTCTCTGTGCACTTTAATGGCTCCCACCTATTTATGTGACTTTGCAGATTTTAAATTATTTGCCCATCTGTACACCCTTGGGCCTTTATAATCCAGTTTGAATACCCAGCGAAAGCCCTAACTTTACAGCTTAATGTCTTCCTTGTATGGGTATTAGGCCAGCCATAAATCCAGGCGTCTTATGTCAATTGGTGTATGAGCCTTGGAAGCCTCTACCTATGCGGAATCCCCTTGTATATTGCCTTCATATAGAGTCCACTGATCCCCTTTTTGACCCTGTCCACTCCCTTCGCCCCATAACACCGAATGAGAGCGTGCTTACCCAGCCAAATGGAGCATTTCTGTTTGAATTTGCAATACTCCCTTGGGCATAGTCCTTTATTAAACTCCCAGCACGCCCATGCACAGTCAAGGCGGAGTGGGAGACGGACTCAGGTATCACTATAACAGACAAACAGTGGCACTACTGCTGCTCGCAGCTAGAACAACTCTCGCCTAACTATAGACTGAGGCTAACTCACTTCAACTACCTGCACAGATTATATCGTATGCCATCGCAATTACATCGTATGGGTATATACCCAGATACAAACTGTTGGAGGTGTGGGGCATGGGATTGTGATCCAATAGGAAGGTACTGGGAGGCAGTGTTCCGACATATCCGGCAAATTACAGGACATCAGTTGTCGTTCACTCCGTCAACGGCGCTTTTGGGTTTCGTAGCTGAAGTCCCAAAGAAAACTCGCAAGCTCACGGCCATGTTGTTATTGCAGGTGAAGAGACAGGTTGCGATCTATTGGGGAAAAAAACACCCCCCTACCATTGCGGAATGGCTGAACGCAGTGGTATATTGTAAAGATCAACTGTCCCACTATTGGGAGTTAATGCCCAACAGATCCAGACCGAAAGACATCTGGGCGCCGTTGGTGGCCTGGCTGGCCGAGGGGGGTTCCGACCTTATGAAGCGTTTTGCAGATAGACAATGAAGGGTGAGACACGACATGGGTGCCAGAACTAGTCCATGAAATATGTGCAATTCCATCTCAGGCAGCGCAGAGAGAGACTCTTTGAAACCCTTGGAGACACTTTGAGAATCCTGGGGCTAGTCAGACAGTAAAGTTTAAAAGATTCCCTTTGAACTGTCTAACATCAATAATAAGGGCACTACTAGGGTGTCCTGTCCAAGAGAATTATCACCTATGGAAATGTCTACCAAGACCAGATATGTGGACCTATGGGGTTCAGAACTCCCAAAAATACAAAAATAAGTGCAGGGAATTGAAATAAATATTTTTCAACAAATTATCACAAGGATGATCAAGTACACAGCAATAGAAATAACATACGTAAAATAAATTCAATCGATCAATACAAATTTTATTAAAACAATTTTTTTTTAAAAAGCGCATCACAAATACACACAATAAAAATAATTACATAGATCTATAAAAAAATACACATAGTGAAAAAGCAATCTATCTCACAAATCTAATGGAAGGACAAATTATACAGTAAAGCACCACAATCGTGCTTTAGCAGTGTTGGTTTGTGTTCCCTATGAACCAATTACCACCGGGCTCTCTATACCCAAGTACTTGGCAACCTTGGTCCCAGGACAAAAACAACTCGAATTTTGAGCCTCGACGCGTTTCGGTGGAAAAATTTATAGAGCCACCTTCTTCAGGACGGGTAATAGAAATCCTTCCTTCTGTAGAACGTACATCTATCGATTCCTTGATATGTGCGATTGATAAAATGCTCGTAGTCTATAACAGTTAGTTGAAGACTCGCAGTCTACCCATAGTAGTTCGGCTAGTCCACAAGAGATAAAAGATAAAAGAATCAATGTGGGTGTATTTTGTTAAACTTCCCCACACATCGCTCAACTATGGTTTTATTTAACCAGTCTATTTATTGGCTGAGGTTAAAACTCTGTTGGCTTTCAATCTATCAACAGCAGGTTT
Source organism: Triturus cristatus (assembly GCF_964204655.1). Taxonomy (NCBI): domain Eukaryota; kingdom Metazoa; phylum Chordata; class Amphibia; order Caudata; family Salamandridae; genus Triturus; species Triturus cristatus. Next base: position 692,061,916 of record NC_140580.1, read on the forward strand.
GTTCCTAAACGGTAGTACAGGGGGATGGTAGTTGGTAGTTGGTAGTCTGTATCCACTTACTCACCAACGCCCCAGAATTGAATCTCTTCTGTTTAAAAACTGGTAGGCTGTATAGCTCTACAGATCCGGGGTTCAAATACGCCACTTAGTTCATCGCGGACAGCGACAACCAAGATACTGGCGGGACATGCTGGACAGCGTCACAATATACTAGAAGTAGGCAGAAGGGGGGGGGCGAGGATGTTGGGTTGTTTAGTTATTAAATAAACACATTTGCGTAACCAGCTGTTATAAGAACACGTAGGGAATAAGTGGATATTTTACAATAGATCTGATATAACGCTGCCGGCCCGCTGAGTTTTAGGCACATAAGCTGTGTTATGCCGTCAAGACTGATGTTAGTAATACACTGCTGGCCTCCGGGATCTCGGCAAAAAAAAAGCTGTGTTAACAACTTGTGGTTTGTATATCTTTTGAAAAATAAAAAAATAAAAATAAAATAAATAAAAACTCCCAGCACGCCCCAAGCATTCCTCCCTGACTCTTGTTTGCTGGTCCCACTTTGCCTCCAGTGGGATGGCCCTGAAAGGGCGAAATACTTGCAGAAGGCCGCTGGCCATAAAAATGGCCTTCCAACAATTACCCGTTCCCATTGTCTGTTGCCAGAGGTCATTGACCATCTCCCCCACTTTGATTCCAAGTCCCATGCCAGTCGTGCCCGAAACACATAATTGTATTGTGTCCATGCACACCCCTCGTATGTGATCTAGACTCTTCGGACCATATCCATATACTTGAACAGGGCTATGGATCTCTCTGGGCATTTTCCGTAGTGGACACTAGCGAATACCAAAAATTTGGCCAACCTGTTCCCAGTGGTCATAGGCACCTTGGGACATTTTGACAGCTCATATTACTCCTCCTTGTTATGTTATGTTATGTTAGGGACACTTCTAAAGCGCACAACTCACCCTGGGGCATCTCGGCGCTGTACCTAGTAGTCTGCTGAGGGGGGGTATGAGAGGGAAAACACGACAGCAGAAATAGAACCCTAAGTGATCAGAACAAAAAGGTTTTCAGTTGTTTCCTGAAAGTAGTGAGGGAGGGGCAAGTACGTATGGAAATAGGAACGCATGTTCCAATAGCGTGGCGCAAGATATGAGAAGGCCCTCCCCCCAGAGCGGGTGAGGCGAATTCAGGGGTCTTCAGGAGCTCAAGAGAATTGGACCTTAGGTTGAGAGTGGTGGTCTGTTTAGTGAGTCTATTTGCCAGATATTTGGGACCTTTACCGTTTAAGGCCTTATAAGTAAGGCAACAGGTCTTAAAGTGTGCTTGTTTCGAAACCGGGAGCCAATGAAGGTCTAGAAGCAGAGGGGCTGAAGGAGAGCCTGCTGGACGATTTAGGATCATTCGCGCAGCGGTATTTTGCATGACCTGTAGCTTCTTTAGCAGCGTCAGGCCAAGTTCTGCCAGCAGAGCATTGCCGTAATCGAGGCGACAGATCACCATGGCCTGGACTAGCGTTCTGCGGTACTTAATAGGCAGATAGGGGAGGATCTTCCGTAGAAGCAGAAGGCTAAAATAGCAGGAGCTGGAGATTGCTGCTACATGTTCCTTCATAGAGAGTGCTTGGTCAAGTTTAAACCCCTAGTTTTTCACAACTTGTTTAAGAGCAGGTGCGGTACCCAGCTCTCGCGGCCACCACTCCTGGGACCAAAAAAGAGGAGCTTTCCCAATTAACAGGATTTCCTTTTTACTTGGGTTCAATTGGAGATAATTCTCGGTCATCCAATTGGAAATGGTAAGCATTCCAGCTGCGAAGCGTAGATGTTCTGAGGTTGCTTTTGGGTTAATTTTGAAGATAAGCTGGGTATCATCTGCATATGAGATTATCTCAAACCCGCATGACTCTGCTATTTTAGCTAAAGGGGACATGTACAGATTAAACAAGGTGGGGCTGAGACATGAGCCCTGGGGAACGCCTTTGTCCAAACAGCATTTGTCTGAGCGATACGGTCCCAGCATGATTGTTTGGTTTCTGTCAGACAGATCATTTTGTAACCATTTTAGGGCTTGATCTTGAATGCCGCATGAACGCAATCTCTCCGACAGCTTAGAGTGGGCAATAGTGTCAAATGCTGCGGAGAGATCCAGGAGAACCAGAATAGCTGAACCTCCGGCGTCCATTTCTTGCCTCAGTGAGTCGGTCACTGCCAGGATTGCAGTTTCGGTACTGAATCCTGGGCGAAAACCCGATTGCGAAGGGTTTAAAAAATTGTTGGATTCAAGGCAGTGACTCAGCTGTCTATTTATGGCTGATTCGAGTAATTTGCCCAACAAGGGCAGTAGCGATATGGGGCGGTAATTACCGAGTACTTGGGGATCCGCCGTCGTTTTTTTCAGGATAGGGCGGACAAAAGCTTCCTTCCAGATGGAGGGAATTATGCCCGAACTGATGGAACTGTTGAAGATTCCTTGGATTTCCGGAGCACAACATGAGGCTATGCGGGCCATAGTTCTAGGGGGCACATGTCACTAGGGGAACCAGATTTAGCCGAGGAGAGCAAAGTATTGACTTCCGTTATAGAGAGGGGTTCAAATTGTTTGAGGTTACCAAGGGTCTTCTGGTTAGTTACTGCGGAACTCGTGAGGGAGGTTGTGATCTGGGCTGTTGGGGGGGAAATTAGCATATATCAAGTTAATTTTATCCTGAAAGTGGGTCGCAAGGGAATTACAGAGTTCCTGTGACTCCATTTGAGGCAATCTACAGGCTTGGGGGGAAACAAAGTATTTGACTATGTTGAATAGAGTTTTGGAAGAGTTAGGGGCTTGATCAATTTGTTTTACAATAAAAGATTTCCTTGCTATTTTTATGTTTAGATGATATTTAGATAAAGATTGTTTATAGGTGTCTGTCCATAGGGGTTTTACTGGTTCTCCAGCGTCTCTCCAAGACTTTACACCTGGATTTCTCCGCACTAAGCTCCCCTGTAAACCTGGGGGCTGATTGTCGCTGTTTGGAGGGACGGAATTTTTTCGCGGATATTAGGGAATCAAAAACCGAAGTTAGTCTGGTGGTAAAGTTCTTCAGCCGTCCCGAGCCATTTAGGTCTGCCAATGTAGCTGCCTGTGGCTGTGAGTTGTAGGCAGCCTCGAAGGCTTCTAAGGATAGGTTGTTCCAAGGTCTGCGTAACTAAATTGAACGTGCTTCAGTTCCCGGTAGTACATTGGTATATTGCCGTCGTGTGGAGAAGGGGACCATGAAGTGATCAGACCATGTTAAGGGGGGGGGGGCAACTCGAATAAGTGCCCAATATTGGTGAAGATTAGGTCTAGAGCGTGGCCTGCCCTATGCGTGGGGGCCGTTGAAAGTAGGGAGAGCCTGATTTGGTTTAGGCTATTTAAGAGGTTGCTCATCTCTGGGTTCACTAGATCTTCGCCGTGGAAATTGAAGTCCTCGAGCAAAATAAAATTGCTGGATGCTAGAGCTTGCAGGGCGATCAGCTCGACTAGTTCATTTGAAAAGTGGATCCTGGGCCCAGGGGGGTGATAAATCAGGGCCCCGTTGCAGCTGTCAGATGATGATCTAGTGAGCTTAAAAAAGCCTAGTTCAAAGCTGGCCAAGCTATGTGTGGCAGTCCATTGGACGTTTAGGTGGTTTTTAAAGGCTATTGCGATCCCGCCCCCCTGTTTCCCCTGTCTATCCAAGTGGATGAATTTATAGCCATCAGGGATTGCTAGATTAATCTTGGGATGATTCGAGGAATTTAGCCAGGTTTCTGTAAGAAAACACAATTCCGGGGAATAAGAGCTGATCATGTCCCAGATTTCAATGGGGTGCTTGGCTAGGGATCTAACATTGCAAAGGATAAAATTTGGGCTGAGTTGGCCTGAGTCCGACAGGTCCTCCCCCTTTGGCCCGTCCAGAGTGTTTAGCTTGCAATGAAAGGAACAAGTCTTACATGCCACAGGTCCTTCGAGATTATGAGGAAAAGTATTAGGGCAGTTAGACATGGTAGTGGACAGTGGGGTTTTTCCCGTTCTAAAATCCAGTAACGCCTTGGGGGGGTAAGTAATCCGTGTCGGGAGAGGAGTGGAACATCTGATTTGGGCAGCACTTCCGGGCTCGGGGCTTGTACGGGCTTGTACGGGCGCAGACGGGCTTGCCTTGTGCGCGCCTTCGGCGCGTCCGCTGCGCGTGCGCTCAGGGGTAGGCATTTATGTCAGATGAGTCTTAACAACTAGCCCGCCGCCCGCTTGTACCACCAAGATGGCGGCCGTCCCAAGCAGGAAGTCGGGTCTCTGCCCCCGGTGCCCAGGAGCGTGCCACCCGGGAGGCAACACAGTGAAGCGACAGCGTAAGTGCAAAATAGCAAATGTAAAAAAATTAAAAGGAATTAGCAACAGTAAGCGATAGAACACAGCGAAAATACCAGCTCTGGCGCGCGTTCCCCAGCTTCCGCCTCAGGAAATACTAGGTACTGCACGTGCTCTCAGGCGTAGGCATTTATGTCGGATGAGTCTTAACAACTAGCCCGCCGCCCGCTTGTACCAACAAGATGGCGGCCGTCCCAAGCAGGAAGTCGGGTCTCTGCCCCCGGTGACCAGGAGCGTGGCACCCGGGAGGCAACACAGTGAAGCGACAGAGTAAGTGCAAAATAGCAAATGTTAAAAAATTAAAAGGAATTAGCAAGAGTAAGCGATAGAACACAGCGAAAATACCAGCTCTGGCGCGCGTTTCCCGGCTTCCGCCTCAGGAAATACTAGGTGACCCTTCTTTTGATCCAAGTTCCCTATGCAAAAGCTTAAACATCTCCACATACCGCCCTCATCTTGCCCTGCCCGGTCACTCCCTGTCATGTCCATCTTGGTGCGCACATCAGTGACTTCCTGCCTCAGTTCTTCTGTGCCCACTTCGGTGTACTTGACATAAAAACCTTTGTTCAGCCGCAGCTTTCCACTGCCCCAGTCACCTCATGCATCTACCCCAGTAGACACCATTGCTATGCTGCCCCTACAGCTCCTGCTAACCACACTAGGCATCAAGGTGGGCCTCCTTTACAGATCCAGCTGCCTAACTACTCACGAAGGTCCACCATTACCACCATTAGTGAGGTGCTTCTTCCGAGTGGCGGGTTCCTCCTGCATGAGTCTAGGAACAACCACCTCACACTTGCGCTGTAAGCCCTGCTCTTGCACCACCTGTGCTCCTCCCCCATGTGATTGTCATTATCCACAAATTCGCCTTCAAGGCTCCCTTCTTCATAATCCAACTGTGTATCCTCACCCACTGCAAGCAACCCCAGTGTACCTTCACCCAACCTTCCTCCTGTAAGGTAGTTCTGCACAGTTGAACACTCCTGCTCACAGTAGCTTGCCATGGGGCCATACTTCACCCTTTGGCTGCTGTACTGGTTCCTGAGTTGTTTCACGCTCTCGCGTACCAGGGGTTGTACTGCACCATCCGGTTTGATGCACTGCTGAGGCCACTCCAGACCTTCTTGGGGCAGCGTCAAGTACACCTCAAATTGCCATCTGGCTGGTCACACAGCGCCCTGCCATCACTTCACCTAGGGTCCATACAGCTGTACTAAGCTCTCCTGAGTCTGCTTGACCACTTATCTGTCGATCCTGCAAAAGAAATGGGAGGATAGGCGCGCCGGCTTTAGTCATCCTAACTTCTAAGTACGACTCTGTTTCAGGTATCCACAATCACTTTTCCTGACTGTTCCGCTCTTTTGCCCCTCACCCATTCCCTACACCCGGACGTTACAGGGCCCAAATGGTTCCCATTAGTGTGATATCCTTCTCAGCTCCCAAGGTGATGTGCCATCCCGAGCCTCTACCTTTAGAAGACCGAATGACATCTGTTCCCACGCAACTCCACCTCAGTCTCAAGGGCTGACCCAACCCCCTCTTCCTCCCCAGCCCTCCATTCTATCATAGCTGTGACGAATGAAGAAGCAGGTCCTTTGAGGACCCCACTAGGTGTTTCCATGCCTCGTCCCCTCTCCCCTACCACTACTGTAGCATCAAAGTGTGACTGGAGGGCTGCTGTGCACACAACCTGGCTCCTCTTTGCAAGCGGCCCTGATACCCTGTGGTGCTCCGTCCAACCATCCATCCGTGTACAAAGATGCAGGGGCCATTGGTTCATGGCCCGGCCTCTGCCCCCCTTCTTGCCCCCCATGCTGCTGCATGTACCTAAATGCCCTACCCATCTACAGGAACCGGCAAGTGCCTTTCCCCTCCCCCATCACACCAGGGCCCTGAGACTCCTGGGCCATGCCCATCAACACCTGTTGCATGGCCCACCTTTTCCTCCCCCCACCTCTACAGCGCTGTGGCTCCCACTCGAGTCCCCCATCTCCCCTCGCGCTTCTCCTCGCACTTAGGCGGACAGCCTGACTTAGGCCCAACACTTTGGCAGCATACCTCGGATCCCAGGGGCCTCTCATGTCCTCTTGCCCGCTGCAGACTTTCAGCAGACGGTGGCAAAGGGTCAACTGGGATGCCTACATCCTGCTGTATCCCCACTGCCACTCCACTCCTTCCCTACACTACTCACACTGACTGCTTTATTTGTGGCACGTGTACATTGCCTCAGGACCACCTGCTTTAATCTGGCATGCTGGCTCTCCCCTTGCCCCATCCTTCCGCCTCTCGACAAATAACAGTGCGGGCCATTGTGCTGTACTATTTGTGTTGCGCATGCCGCGCAATGAACTGGAGGCCACTAATCTAGCATGGCAGTAGCCTGGTCCCCTACGTGGATCATTGGGTCCTTCCAGTTGCTGCACAGTGGCGAGCACGCCAGAACTGCAACTGCAACCACGCCGCAAGCCTGGCTGGGTGCACCGCGCCCGGCATCACCAGGTCCAGTCTACTGGCCTGCTCTAATAGGCGTATGGCTGTGCGAACACGGTCGTCCTTCATTTCAAGGAAGGCTAACTGACCACTCTTATTTTACATAAAATGCATGCCTGAATACTGCAAAATTACTAGCTTCGACCACCGGGAACACCTCTCCTAAAGGGAAAAGAGGAGGACAGCCACAAGATGGCTGACTATATACCTGGCCTATAAATGATCATGAAGTAAACCCAAAAATAGCCCTCCTGTAGCGTGGGCTGAACCATTTCCCCATTCCTCCCTTGGGCAGATCTCCCTCCCATCGGCTGCCCATTGTTCCACCGCATTATGAAAGCTTGAATTTTCAAACGTAATGTTCAGCGAGCATAATGGAGAGTTGGGGAAAATCAAAAACTCTGTTTTTACTGTCTCCTTATGACAAAGCATAAATTGAAGCAATTTTCCATTTGAAGGCATAACAGTGTCTGCAACTTTAAAATAATATCCAAATGTAGAACATTCGCTATGAAAATAAAGTATGCTGAAAGCAATGAGATGATTGCACAATTACGCTTTTACTAGGAGGTCATTTAAAGGTGATTTGCGTCAACAGAGAAGCCATTCCTTTATTCTGAATCTCTGTAATGTTCACAGTTTCATAAATATTGTGACATGTAATTGTCTGCGCAGCATGAAAGTTGCGATAACAGAGCTGCTGAGTAAAACTGTGGTGATTTTAGATCTACCTACAGACACCTTCAGCAGTCAACTAGCACTTATGTTATCAACAAAATGAACACAAGAAATACACATAGGAAGCCTTTCAGTTAGTGCTCCTTCAGATATTCCATTGTGTAGGTGAGCTTTTTTTTGTCCAATTTGCATTTTGAATCTGTCCAAAGAGTTTTGCAGATGTTCAGATATTACAAGAGCGGCACCCTTACCAGCCTAAACATTTATAAAAATATACACCTGGGGCATATTTACTTACATTTCATTCAACAAGGGCAACAAGCAAATGTTGCTGCACTGCATTGCGTGAAAGAGAGATGGCAGAAATGCACTATATCACTAAGATTTGGTGCATTTCTGCTGTCTACTAGCACTGTCACACGTTGTGCTGCCTGGTGCCTATGCAGACACCCTTGCACCATCAATGCAAGCACCCTTGCACCACATTACAGGCAGAATTGTTTTTGTGCAGGATCGGATACCTTCCTGCACAAAAACAATCTTTAAAAGCATGTTTCTCTTTCTATGCGTGATGCAGAATGCAGCATACACAGAAACAGGTGGTAACAGGGAGAAATAAAGATAATTCCCATTGTTGCGTGTGGTTCTGGCAGGTGTAGCATTTTGATGCATTCCCAGGCCCACTAGCTTTAGTAAATTAGAGAAGGAACCAAAACCCACGAGTTGATGCATGGGAATACACACCCTCCACCCATGGACTGATGACCCCTACTCCAAAGTAACCAAGGGCAGAGGTATGGACTGGCTTACGTTACTTTTTGTGAAAAAACCCTTGCAAAGCCAAGCAAATCTGATTTGTGTGGCTTTGTAAATCACAACTAACATTTTGTTTCATGGCTGCACTTACAAAATAGTGCATTCATGATGCAAAATGTTCATAAATCTGCCCCCTGGTTTTCTGTCAACTTTTCCCATTTTGCCAAATAATTTTTTTTATCACAACACCTGCCATGGCATCCTAACACCAAGTGTAATAGCCCCTTAGACCTTTACTCCATTCCGAACCACAATACTCTGTACTCGAAAGAATTGATTACCAGCATCCATGCTGACGGTGGCTCACAGTGAACCATGTAAAAAACAATGGAAGAGGAAGGGAGAAACAACTAAGGAGCACTCTCCCTCCCCTCAGTAAATATAGGCGAATCAACAAAAGAGTGTTCCTTATTATAAACGAAGAACAAGCATGTAGACATAACCATTAGGTTTGTCGGAGTATAGTATGACCCATTAGGTTCTTTAGAAAGTCCTCACTCACCAACCTAGTTGGTGACATGCTTCATCATCGGGCCCCATCACACCAGGGTGGCACTCATCCTCTCCTGGTGGGGCCCGATGATGAAGCATGTCACCAACTAAGTTGGTGAGTGAGGGCTTTCTAAAGAACCTAATGGGTCATACTATACTCCGACAAACCTAATGGTTATGTCTACATGCTTGTTCTCAGTGAACCATGCCTGCAAATAGTGACATTCTTAGGTGCGCCACAGTTTTGCGCAGACCCCATGCTGACAATCAGTGCAGCTGCTGGTGACGCATGTGTGCCACTATCTTTCCAATCCCATACTGAGGTTGTGATAAGACTACCTATCATCAGCCTTTTCTCCCAGATCTTTGACATTTGGGTAAGTGGGGGTGGGGTGACTATGAAACCCAGCGCTGCCCTCTGATTTATCACAAAAGTCATGAACAAGTTTTTATTTCCATGATTGTGACAGTATACCAGTGACTAAGCAATTACACTAATTAATGATAACAATTAAGAGACACTAAACAACCCTTACCATTTGCAACCCCCACCTCAGTCCTAGGTATTATAGGAGGAATTCTTCCCACAACATCACATCCGCCTAGAAGTGTTGGAAATGCTGCTCAGAGCACATAACTCTGGTCTTTTACTATAGGCAGAGCTGCATAAGACCCCAGCAGGGTCACCCTGGTGCAGAGTGTAGTCCTTACCAGGCTGCCACATGATGGAAACATGAGTGGGAGGGGTTAGTGCACAAAAATGTGAATGTGGCCATTTCTACTAATGTAGTGGTGGCATGCTCCCTTTGGGAATCTATTCACCATTGCCAAAAAACAGGAAAGAACAAAATACAAAAAAATAAAAAATAAAAAGAAGGAATAGAAAAGGAATTTATTAGCAGCAAGTTGGGATGGTGTACCAGTCGCAGCTTCCACCTCAATCCTGAGATGCTATAGAAGGCCATCAAATCTGATTTGCATTGTTGAAACTATTGCTAAGAGCATGCAACTCTGGGTTTTCACTGCATTCGGGGAGGCACATGACTCCAGAAGAGTTACCTTATTGAAGACGATAGTCCTTGAAAACCTTGCAACCTGATACCAACATGAGGGGAATGCCAATAGGTCTCGCATTTTCGAGAGTTAGAGCTATTGGCATTGTAAATGACAATGTCTTTTACCCATGTGTTATGGAGTGGAGTGGATGTATGTGGTGTGGAGTGGAATTATGTAGGTTGGATTGGAATTCTTACTTATGGAATTCTGAGGCGTGGAATTGTATGATGTGTAGTGGATGTGTGGAGTGAATTAACTGGCATGGTGTGCAGTGGAATTATGTAGATAGTAATTATGTGGTTGTTAGTGTTCTGGATTATATAGAGTATGATTGGGTGTCATGGAATATAATTATGTGGAATGGTATTTTATGTTGTGGAGTTTAATTATGTGGTGTGTTGTTGAATTTTTGTGGCATAATGTGGTATTCTGTGGTCAAGATTGCTAGGGTGACAATGGAACCAGCTTGTTTTAAGAAACATTGATCCTCTCTGAGAAAATCTCTCAAAGAAATATGTGTCAGAACTTGTATAATTCCTACCTAGCTGAGGAGAAATGAAGCGTTCCATGTAACAATAAGGTGAGGCTATGTTGATTAAATTTCTGTTGCCTGCAGATATCTGATAGCTGCTTTAGAAATCGCTGAATCTGACGCACTTCTGGGTATATATGACAGCAGTCACTAACAACCACATCTGAACTCCGGCTAGATAACAGAATGATTCATGACACCCTTCTCAGGAGGAAAACCCTTGATTTGTCTTCTGATTTCATGATACATTAGTGCATTTTGTATCTAGTGTTGTAATGTGTGACGTGCAGCTTTGTGCTTCTGATCACCCTTAATGTGAAAAAGGTAATTAGTGGTCTGGAAGCGATGTGCTTGCACACCCCAATAGGCCTGTGCATTGTGATATTAATTAGAGAGTCAATTGCCTAGGATATAATGGTATATTGCCCGTTCTCGCTTTTTGTGACAATGGTCGGTAGGTGGTCATTGCCAAAACATCGTGAAATTGTAACGTTTTCTTGTTTTAAATTTAAGAATAATGTTTCCTTGTCTGCACTGCAGCCAAGATGCATGTGTCCTTGCTAAAGTAACTTTCTTGTACGGTGAAATGCAGAGCTACCTACAACAGAGGAGAACCCTGGGCGGAGGAGAAGAAAAGGGTGGACCAGTGGTGGGGAGAAAGCCAAAACATAGCAGAAAAGAGGCAGATAGGGAGAAAGGAAGAGGCAGTCAATGAAAAACAAAACATCCGCTTGATTTGGAAGCGAGAAAGGTGCAACAGTGAGAAAGGGACTGGCATAGAAAGGTGGGAGGAAATAAATATATGGGGGAAAAGGGGGTGGAAAGTTATCGGGTGGAGAAAAGACAAAAGTGTGTGAAGAACATGAGGCAAAAAAAGGATGCTGAGGGAGAAATTAGAAAGCTTACAGATATAAGACAGACTAGAGAAAAATATGGAAAGAGGCAGAAAAATAATATTAGGAAAGGATAGGATAAGGAAAGGCATGGAGGAGAAAAAAGATGGCACAAGTGAATAGAAGTCAAAGAATAAAATAATAGAGACCTCATATGGGAAGGCTTGTGAGGCATGCCATGAGTGATTGGTGGTGGGTTTTGGGCAGTGCTATAGTCTAGTGTGACCAGAGCTGTTATATTTAGAGCTGTAACACACCATCTCTATAGGCGTCAGCTGCTGCTTAGCACAAATAGGAGGAGCCCATCATGCTGGTCTCTCCCAAACAGAAAGGGGCATATTCTGGGGGGGAGGGGTGAGCTTCATCAATGACGAAAGGGAAGACCTACAAGAAGAAGTGGGAAACAGACTGAAGAGACATACAACAACAAGCATTGGCATAGCCAATAGGTCTCGCCTTTGGGACCTTATAAGTGTTTAGCCATGCAACAGTTGCATAACTAAACACTTATAAGGTCCCAAAAGCGAGACCTATTGGCTATGCCAATGCTTGTTTTAACTGCTGCAATCTATTGAAGCCTCACGGAGATCATCAAAGCGGCCGTGCGGCCGCGAAAGTGATCGCGATCAAACATCAGAGCGGCCGCGAAAGTGAAAGTAATTGCGGTAAAGTGCGACGCGCGCACCCGCGCACATGCACTGTAGCTCTAGGCTGGCCTGGTAGCACTTTTTGGAGCCCTAACAAAATGTCTCGCCAGACCAGCGCATGCGCTGGGTCATGCGAGACCTAAAAAGAGCATGCGCACAAAGGGGCAACTGTTACAAACAAGTAGTGGGAGGGCTCCCAGCCCACCAAGAGTAAACAAAATGTCTTGAACAAACGTTGTATGCCCTGTCTACGCAAGACCTAAAAAGAAAGGTTTCAGGCTTGGCAGGATTTTATCCTGCCAAGTCGACATGATAGCATCAAAACTACATTGCAGGCTATAGGACTGCAGGCCTGGGCATTCGCTTAGAGCTACCGGAGTGGGAAGCAAGCCCATTACTAGCATTTAATTTACAGGCCTCGGGAACCCCTTACCAAGGACTTACCAGTAAATTAAATGTGCCAAACAGGTATATACAAATAGCATCATGTTTAGGAGAGAGTACACATGCACTTTGTCACTGCTTAGCAGTGAAAAAGTGTGCATAGTTGTAAAGCCAACAAAAACATTCTCAGCAAGAAGAGGGCCAATAGGCAAAATGCCTGGGGAGTGAACACCCAAATGGTTTTTGATCCAACAAATTGGAATATATGAAACCCAGGAACCAAATTGCACACTTTTCTAAAGAGGGCTTTTCACGTTTGTAGTTTAGATTTACAATAATGGAGATATTTCTAATATATAATTTATTTTTAATGGTTTTTTATGTTTTATTTCCAAATCGTATTTTATAATTGTTATTTTTTGTATGGCCTAAATTTGCATACTAGCAAACAAATTAACTTGATTTGTGTCAAACTTGAAACGTCTACTTTTCAGCACAAAAAGTTCCCAATCACGATTAGGCCGAAAATGTCACTTTGGGGGCAATCTCCAGGTTATGCCCAAAACGACATTATGCTTGGTCTGCAAGACGCCAGTGTTTGCTTGCGCGATTTGCACAAGGTTTCCCCAGCCGAAATCAAGGGAGCCAATACTACAATAACGTCATTTGCTCCCGCAGACATAGTCAATAATATGCAAAACGCACTTTTAATTGCAACTGCTAATTTGTGAACCCAGCCCTATCGCATTGGTGCGTAAACACTAGTGACTTGGCCGTGATACAGCCCAAAAGCCACAGCTAGCGAAACAAGCACAGCTGTTTCACATACACAATTAACATTGTACTAATCTGGCTATTAAGACATTTCACAACGCTCGTACGAAGTTAAGAACAATGGTATTTGCGGATGCTCTCGCATTAGCACATTTAAGGTAATTAACTTAAATTTACATCTGGACGTGAATTTGGCGCAAACAGTATTTGCATCCTTGTGCAAAGAGGGAGGTGGCAGATTTCAGTTACAATTTAAAAAGCTGAAAATACACGATAATACACAGCTTTGCTCAATTTTCAAAGCTTTAAGTATAATATATACGAGGACCATCCCTACAAGCAGTGGAGAGCAAATAAAGTGCAAGAAACTATGATTTTATGTCAAAGTGCTGTGATGACTGACTAGTTTGTCCTATTTTGAAACAATCAGATGTTTGAAAGAAATGCACATATGCATAACCAATATTTAACTAATTTTGCAGATTTGTTGCGGTCAGTTGATCATTTGATACTTCCAGCCCATGCATGATTTTTTAGGCCAACACTGCTCTGCATTTTGGGACTAGTAGTTTCCTTTGTACCAGAATTAGAATTGACTTAAAAATACCAGCATGAGAAAAGCTGTTTGCTCAAAAAGCAGGAGGGTTTAAAGGTGCTAAGTAAGACATGGAGTCACATGGGAACTGAAGAGCAAACTACATTTAATGCTAAACCAAATATCGGTATGTGTTGTAAATCGCGTAACAGCGTGTGCTTAATTCACAAAACGTAAGCAGGTATGTCTTCTTCAGAATGAACACTGGACATGTTAAAGGGCTTCATTGTGTGAGGAGAGATGTGTGGGCACGTAGAGGACCAAACCATATGGACAAAACTGACCAAACGTCACACTGAATTATTAACCAAGGGATCCCGGTTTTTACTTAATTCAGTTCGCTCTTTGAAAGCACCAATAAGGTTGATCAAATGTGAAAACACACTGGGCCATATTATCAAGAACGGCGATAACATTATCGCAGCTGTATCGGCAGGAAACTGCCGCTAAAGCGGCGATAATGGGCTTGATAATATGCCCTTGTGAATTCCCATAGAAGCTCAGGTTCTGGTGTGAATGTTATCGCCGTTCCTTGATAATATGGCCCACTCTCTCCTCAGTCGGTCTCTCCGAGACCTGCGTCCACTTGCGGTCATACACTTAAGACCATCCACTTCTATTAGGTTATACACTTCTTTGGAGCACACACATGATATAGGCAGTCATAAACAAATATTTTAAATAATAAGGAGTCCCCTTTTATAGTAAACATACAAATAAATAATTTCAATCCTTTACACGTTGACTTATCAAATATTGAGGGAAACTGTGTTTGTAAACTAAAAATGCCATGCCTGGGTGCACCACAGAGATTAGCACAAACGTATTTAGTTTCAGATCGCAGGCAGCAGTCAACAGGTCACTGCATGCTGTGAATGTCACCAGCAGAAGGGGAGAGAGAGAATTTACAGCCGTTTTGGCCTGACCAATCTATTTGCGTAGACATGAAGGGGCATATTATCAAGCGGCAGCAATAATTATCGCTGGCCGCTCTTAGCGTGAGGATTTTTATCGCAGGTTATCGCTGGAAATTATCGCCAAGTTAGCGCTGTATAAACAACGCATTACAAAAGGGGGTGGTGATGGACGGAGCATCAGAACCAATCAAACACTCACACCCAGTCAAAAGATCTGGGTTTGATCCATCGCCGTTCTTTAGCCCACTCTGCCACCCCAGTTCAGACATGGCCATATGCAAATCAGTCTGACCCTGTGCCTCATGGGAACAGTCCAGCCCGAACTGCCAAGCCATGCCTTCCCTGGACCGGAAACAAGCTTCCCAGGACCGGTTTCTGGCATTCCAGCCGTCTTCAGCCAGGCTTGCTTGAATCCAGTGGCAAAGTGAGCAAGGGACTCACGTCTGAGCATACCCTGCCAACTTATGGCGAACAAAGCGGTACAAAAGGGGGTGGTGATGGACGGAGCATCAGAACCAATCAAACACTCACACCCAGTCAAAAGATCTGGGTTTGATCCATCACCGTTCTTTAGCCCACTCTGCCACCCCAGTTTAGACATGGCCATATGCAAATCAGTCTGACCCTGTGCCTCATGGGAACAGTCCAGCCCGAACTGCCAAGCCATGCCTTCCCTGGACCGGAAACAAGCTTCCCAGGACCGGTTTCTGGCATTTCAGCCGTCTTCAGCCAGGCTTGCTTGAATCCAGTGGCAAAGTGAGCAAGGGACTCACGTCTGAGCATACCCTGCCAACTTATGGCGAACAAAGCGGTACAAAAGGGGGTGGTGATGGACGGAGCATCAGAACCAATCAAACACTCACACCCAGTCAAAAGATCTGGGTTTGATCCATCACCATTCTTTAGCCCACTCTGGGTGCGCTCCTCGTAGCCCCACTACGCGCCGCCCGCCTCCCACCCACCCTCCTTTTAAAATAATATAATGCATGATAAAATAATTAAAAGTAAAGACTTACCTGCAGCGCGGCGTCTCCGGGGCTCCCTCTTCCTCGTTTCCAACTTCTTATGACAAATGCGCATGCGCGGATGCCCGCGCATGCGCATTTCTTGAAATGCGCGTGCCCGGGTGTCCGCGAAGAAGAAGAAGAGGGAGCCCCGGAGACGCCGCACTGCAGGTAAGTCTTTACTTTTAATTATTTTATCATGCATTATATTATTTGAAAAGGAGGGTGGGCGGGAGGCGGGTGGCGGGTGGCAGGCAGCTACGCTTCGCCCTGACGTGTCCGTAGCGCTGCCTGCTTCGCCTACTTCGAAAACTGAGAAGCAGGCAGCGCTACGTACACTACGTGGGCGAAGCGTAGTATAACGCCCAGGGTTATGGAAAACCAGTGATGTTCCATGGAAAATGGCGATATGCTTGGTGATAGGGCCTGTGGTCTTAGCCACACAATCCACCCCCCATGTTAGGTATGCCTTAGTCAGGAATTTAACAGACGTTAAATTCCTGCGTTAAGGCATACTTAACGCGATTTCAAATATCGCTAACCCTCGTTGTTAATATGGCAAAGCTGGGTTAGCGATATTTTCCCATGGTGTTTTGTCAGGCACGCCTCCTTTGCATCTCATTAGCGATGCGATGGGAGGCGTGATGACAAGGGGTGCTAATGCAAGGAAACATGCGCTAGCGTGTCCTTGTTGATAATGCGATAATATTATCGCCGCTTTTCGCCAGAAGACGGGCTCTAAAGCAGCAATAATATTATCGTCGCCCCTTGTTGATATGCCCTGAAGTGCTTGAAGCACTGCTTATTCCACCTCTCAGAAACTGATGCCTCAAGCTGATGAGATAGCCTAGGAAGCTAACATCCACTAAAAAGCTGTGTGCAATCTGAAAACTATGGGACATATTATCAAGGGCCTATCGCCGCTTTAGCTGCACTTTTTTGCCGCTAAAGAGGGGATAATTTTATTGCCCTATTAGCAAGCTGCAGCTAACGTCATTAGCGATATTTATCGCTAATGACATGCTAAGTAGGTGTTCCCGTGCAAAAAGGCAAGCAAACACCACTACTCCATATTATCAAGGGGCTCCTTGAAATTCTGAAGAGCCAACAAACTGGCTCTTACTGTAGTTAGAGCCAGTTACTTAAGACCAGAAAATAGCGCTTTCCTGTGTCACAGTCATGAAAAGTGTTGCTGCGCTGCGACAAGACAGCGTTGCAACATTTCTCAAAACACCCTTCTTGCGACAGCATGGATGCGCTGTAATCACTGGACAGCACTCCATGATGCAAGTAATGAAAGATACGTCAGGAATCCTGATGTATCTGCATACGCTAAAGTCACGCGTTGCTGCAGTCGTGTCACAACCATGACGCAACTCCATCAATGCATGGGGTCAACCTATCCCTGTGGCACTTCCTCACCCTCATGCCTGCCATCAGGCAGGCGGAAGGTACTGACGCAGTGATGTTCATGAGGGATGCCCGAATGTCGGCACTGTTGGAAATCCATCGGTGGTGGTTGCGCGCTGCTGTGTCATCGTTTGGAAGCATTGGTGGAGTGTTGGTGCGGAGGGAGTTGACGAGATGTTCTTCGCTGGCCTTGATTTAGCTGCAAGGGGCTGCGATGATGGCGGTGGCGTCCGGTGGGCAAGCTGAAGATGTGATGTTACCAATGATGGTCGGTCCAGGAGAGTTCGGTGTTTTGGCTGTAGTTGAAGTACCCGCTGGCAGAGGTGACGTGCTCGACCGTGTGGTGTGTCCTGCAAAGTGGCCTGCTGAGGTGACTTGCTGCTTGCGTCCGATGTCGGTGACCCTCCCCAGGAAGGGGTGGTGCTCTGGTCACTGGGGTTGTCCAGGTGGAACTTGAGTTCACCGAGTTGAATGTCGTCGGTGGATGGGAGACCCTGGGGTGCAATGAGGTCTACAATGGTATTTGAGAATGGGGGGCCATGGCCCGGGGGGCCTTCACATGAGGGTGCCACAGAGGATCTTCTTGGGCTTGGTCCGGAACTGGGAGTTGACATGGTCCATGGTCACCCTTGGCACATTAGAGTGCATTGTCAGTCGTAGTGCACCTCTGTAGGTGACGGCAATGCCTCCTCCTTGACGGTCGGGGTGCTCCTTGCGGGTGATACTGCAGCCGTCAGTGATGGCGAAGGCGATATCCGGCATGGAACAGAGGTTGGTCCTGGCAGGCGAGGTGGCGTCCAGGGTTGATGGCGAGGAGGACGCTGGCATCGTAGCGGTGGAGTGTCCAAGAGGAATGCTCCTTGGTGCTGAGCGAGGTCCAGGGGCAGACGGACGCAAACGGCGTAGCCTATGGGTTGCCTTTGGCACCGGAGACAACCATTACAGGCAATACATCGTTAACAGCACAACTCCGACAACGCAGGTACCTTAACATCGCATTTGTTCACAATGCATTGTGAGGTCAGTAATGGGGTAACTTAAAATTTCTCAGGTGTGTAAGTGTTTTGGGATAAAATTTGAAAAGGTACGTTTGTCTTGAGGTAAAATATGAAAAATGGGGTGTTTGTTGGGGTAAAATATGAAAAATGGGGTGTGCATTTGTCTCAAATGTGATTTTTGTGTGTGTATTGGGGGCTTCAAAAAGGAATTCCAGGGTTCACGGTTGGGTTTGTGGAGCAAAGGTTAGTTTTGGATTGCACTCACTGAAGTGTGAACAGTGATCTTTATGTCTCTGCTATGCAACACCCACTCTACTGTTGCAATGTGCCAAGTATTAGTATGCATTGGAATAGAATGCGAGGTGGTGGCATGCGTCGCAACTACGTATGTGCCTTTAGCACACGAGTGATACGCCCGCTGTGCATGGGCGCACAGTGGCCACCATTGAAAAGTGCGGTGTGTGCTGGACAGCTGTGAGGTGGTAAATGCCAGAAATAACACTGGATGGTGCATAGACGCGGGGATGTGTGTGTGAGCGTGTGTTGTTAAAAATTTATTGAGGGAAGTCTTACCTCGAAGCTGTGTCCTGTGTCTTTGTAGCTTCTGCTCTCCTGCATCTGCTTCCAGGAAAAGGAAGTAGGCAGTTGGGCTCCCTCCCCTGAGTCAATCACAACGCTGCGATGCAGAGGTGGGATAGGTAATCGTCAATGGGACAAGTCATGCAGCCAGGGGCCGGAGGCGTGGCCATGTTCTCCATGCAGGCTGTAATGTAGCCTGCATTGCGAACAGGGAAGTGCGCATGACTGCTTTGGACGGCCTGAGTGGGCCGACCAAACAGTCATTGCGCATTTGAGTGGGCATGTCGATCTGCCCATGCCCTGCTCTGTGTTTGGAGCCGTCCTACCCACCCTCCCACCCCCTTAGGATACATAGCATGATAATATCAGTTAGTTATCCCTTGTTTTTAACTTGTGATCTGTTTTTTTGGCTTCTCGGAGCCCGCACTTTCCGCTTCCTGCCGCTGCTGCCCCTGTGACCCCGCACTCCTGTCTTCGCCCATTGCCGCATCCCAGCTGATCGTTCCTCCCTCCTCCTAAATGGCGGACGCTGTGTGGTTGGGCAGCAGACATGTACCGCTGGCGCGCAGAAGGGGCGCCTAAGCCAAGCCCGTCTGCGTCCGCCTGTGACCTGACCGCGACCAGCGCCAGGAGCCCTGGATCTCGAGCCAGCCACTGCTACAGCTCAGCCACCCTCCATGCACTCAACCACGGAAAACTCAGTGACTGGCAACAGGCCCCGCCAAACACGACCCATGGCCAGTTCTCCTGCCTACACTGCCGCCAGACCTTAACCACCACCCCGGCCTCCAACACATCCAATGCCAGCGTTGCAGCCAGAGAACTCCACACATGGATCTCCAACTGCACGTACAAGCTCGCCCCGCTACACAAGTGCAACAAGCAGCGCCCCAGGAAAACCGCCTGGTTCACCACTGATCTCCAAGAAGCAAGATGCACCTGCAGATGCCTGGAGAAGAGCTGGAGAAACACCAAGACACCCGAAATCTACACCACCTACAAGGACACCATGACGGACTACCACAACCAAATCCTCAACAACTCCACCAACTACAAGCAACTCTTCAAGGTCATTCATGAATTCACCAACCCACGCAGCAAAGCCACAGACATCACCCCGTCCCAAGACCTCTGCAATAAGCGTGAAACCTACTTCCACCTCAAGATCAAAAATCTCGCCGACCATCCACCAGATGCCAATGCCGGCCCCCTGCCCCCGACACACCAGCCAGTCCTACATCTCCACCTGGACGCCGGTCACAGCCGAATACACCGCCTTGACCTTGAAAGGCATCCACTAGAGGGCCCCCACCGACCCCTGCCCTCCACACATCTACCACAGCACCGAGATCGTTCTACTCGCCACCACAGACGACATCCGCACCCTCCTGGACCAAGGTCACTCTACAGCCCTCATCCTACTCAACCTTTCAGCAGCCTTCAACACTGTCTTCCACCACACACTAGTCACCAGACTACATGACGCCGGCATGCAAGGAACAGCCCTAGATTGGATCCGATCATTCCTCACCGGAAGAAGCCAAAGGATCATACTGCCACCCTTTCTCTCCAATCACACGTAATTCACCTGCGGAGTCCCACAGGGGTCATCTCTGAGCCCAACCCTCTTCAACATCTACATGGCCTCCCTTGCCGCCATCGTCTTGGCAGTTCGTGCTGGACTTTTCCCATGAGGCACAGGGTCAGACTGATTTGCATATGGCCATGTCTGAACTGGGGTGGTGGAGTGAGCTAAAGAATGATGATGGATTAAACCCAGATCAGTTGACTGGGGGTGAGTGTTTGATTTGCTCAAACGCTCCGTCCATCATCCCCTTTGGTATCGCTTTGTTCTCCCTAAATTGGCAGGGTATGCCCAGACGTGGGTCCTTTGCTCATTTTGCCACTGGATTCAAGATAGCCTGGCTGATGAGTGTTATGAACCCGAAACCGGTCCCAGGGTGCTTGTTTTCGGTCCAGGGAAGACATGGCTTGGCAGTTCGGGCTGGACTGTTCCCATGAGGCACAGGGTCAGACTGATTTGCATATGGCCATGTCTGAACTGGGGTGGTGGAGTGAGCGAAAGAATGATGATGGATTAAACCCAGATCAGTTGACTGGGGGTACAATAAAATTTCAACCTGGGCAGAGGAAAATAATATCTTAGAGCACTGTCAGCTAGGCTTCCATAGCATATTGGGTACCAATGAGCAATGTCTCAATCTTAACTTGGTTATTGGGAAATACACCATTGCACGGAAATCCCCGGTCTACATGGCCTTTATGGACTTGTCCTCAGCGTTCGACCTCGTCAATAGGTCGAAGCTCTGGGCAATTCTTTTGGCACATGGTTTGGATGAACCTCTGGTACATTTCTTAGCTTATCTCCATAATGATCTCCAGGCGCAGGTGCGGATTGGCATGAGTGGTGAGGTTTTGGGGACAATTAAGGTAGGAAGGGGGGTCAGACAGGGATGTGTCTTGGCCCCCCTCCTTTTTAATATTTATATCAATGGGCTGAACGATTTGCTCAAAACCTCGACCCATGACGTCCCCATGATCAATGGTAAATCTCTTCCTGTACTATTATACGCAGATGATGCGGTCCTCATAGCCCGCACTCTGAATTCCCTGCGTAGGCTAGTACGGACTTTTGTTGAGTACATGGATAGCCTGGATCTATGTGTTAATTTAAAAAAATCATTCCTAATGTCCTGTGGCCCTGGGAAGCGACAGTTAAGTTCCATTGCATTGGGTAGTCAGAAATTGACAAGTACTTGTACATTTCCATATCTTGGTTTGGTCTTTGCTGCGAACGGCTCCTGGACTGAGCATCTCGCTCACTCCAGGAGAAAGTTCTCAAAGGCCACCAACTCAATTCTTAGTCTTCCCCGCCCAAAGACCACTGGCGCTATATCAGCCATTTTTAATTTTTTTAAACTACAGTGTGTCCCTGCTGCGACTTACGGGGCTGAGATCTGGGGTACTGTAAACTGTCCCGGCATTCAGCAGGAAGAAAATAGATTTTATAGAAAACTCTTGGGTATCCCAATCTCTACCCCACAATACATCTGCCACAGAGAACTCAATCTTAATTATATATCGGATTTTATACGCACCCATCCTGCCCTTTTTTGGCTATCAGTATGGAAGAACCAGGCTGCCTCCCTCACCAGAGAGATTATTAATAATTGTCTCTTGTGTGACAAAGAGATGGAAATCCCTTGGCTTAGTGGAGTATACCAAAGCCTGTGCAGTGTCAATAAAGGAAATATTTTCCTAAAACCAAACATAGCTGACACTGTGCCAAAAAAGGAGCTTAGAGATGCGCTTTACTTTTTATATAATGAAGAAAGGATTGGCCTGGAATCTAAGAACTCTTCTGTTCTCAGTTACATGTCCATTGAACAGGACTATCACTTCCTACCCACATATCTCACCCTACGCATGAGCCATTGGGAAAGGAGCTTATTATTCCGCCTTAGAGCAGGAACTGTTAGATTTGCATTGTGCTTCCCTCTCGGCTATCACCATAATCTGGACCATGTACCATGCCCTTGCAATGGGGTGAGTGGCCAATCAATTTTACACTTTTTATTTTTTTGTAAGTATTGTACTAAATATACAAAGTGGCTTTTAAATCCATTTTTTAAAAAGAGAAGGCCTATCAGTCTGGTTAATGCTTATACATGCTTGGTTTCCTTGGCCGATGAAGAGCTGATCCTTCGCACAAGCACTTTTCTAAGAATTGCCATTAGAGCACGTAAGACTATGCCCGACCCCTGAGCCCCCATCTGACTGACTATCTTTGTATTATTGTTAGTTGGCACATTGTTTTATTAACAGAATATCACTTATTTTTCACCAATGAAGTTCCCTTTTAATACGTCATCAAATTTATTGTTATAGCCATATTATTATAAATGTTTGATCATTGTGCACTGTCAATCTTCCATTTTGATATTTATATTTTTCGTTAAGATGTTGTGCTTTTATGGGTATTAAGCTACCCGAATAAAGTCTACTGAACTGAACTGAACTGACTGGGGGTGAGTGTTTGATTTGCTCAAACACTCCCTCCATCATCCCCTTTGGTATCGCTTTATTCGCCCTAAGTTGGCAGGGTATGCCCAGACGTGGGTCCCTTGCTCACTTTGCCACTGGATTCAAGTTAGCCTGGCTGATGAGGGTTATGAAGCCAAAACCGGTCCCAGGATGCTTGTTTCCGGTCCAGGGAAGACATGGCTTGGCAGTTCGGGCTGGACTGTTCCCACGAGGCACAAGGTCAGACTGATTTGCATATGGCCATGTCTGAACTGGGGTGGTGGAGTGAGCTAAAGAATGATGATGGATTAAACCCAGATCAGTTGACTGGGGGTGAGTGTTTGATTTGCTCAAACGCTCCGTCCATCATCCCCTTTGGTATCGCTTTGTACGCCCTAAGTTGGAAGGGTATGCCCAGACGTGGGTCCCTTGCTCACTTTGCCACTGGATTCAAGATAGCCTGGCTGATGAGGGCTATGAAGCCAAAACCGGTCCCAGGATGCTTGTTTCCGGTCCAGGGAAGACATGGCTTGGCAGTTCGGGCTGGACTGTTCCCACGAGGCACAGGGTCAGACTGATTTGCATATGGCCATGTCTGAACTGGGGTGGTGGAGTGAGCTAAAGAATGATGATGGATTAAACCCAGATCAGTTGACTGGGGGTGAGTGTTTGATTTGCTCAAACGCTCTGTCCATCATCCCCTTTGGTATCGCTTTGTACGCCCTAAGTTGGCAGGGTATGCCCAGACGTGGGTCCCTTGCTCACTTTGCCACTGGATTCAAGATAGCCTGGCTGATGAGGGTTATGAACCCGTAACCCGTCCCAGGATACTTGTTTCTGGTCCAGGGAAGACATGGCTTGGCAGTTCGGGCTGGACTGTTCCCATGAGGCCCAGGGTCAGACTGATTTGCATATGGCCATTTCTGAACTGGGGTGGTGGAGTGAGCTAAAGAATGATGATGGATTAAACCCAGATCAGTTAACTGGGAATGAGTGTTTGATTTGCTCAAACGCTCCGTCCATCATCCCCTTTGGTATCGCTTCATCCGACAATACGGCCTCAATATCGTATCCTATGCTGATGACACCCAGCTCATCCTCTCCCTCACCAAAGACCCCACCACCGCCGGACTCAACTTCCAGAAAGGAATGCATGACGTTGAAGTCTGGATGACCAACAGCTGCCTGTAGCTCAACGCCGAGAAGACAGTTGTCCTAACAGCATGGGACAACAACTGGTGGCCCTTGGAAGCTCACCCACCCCCTCGGACCATGCCAAAAACCTCGGCATCGTACTCAACTCATCCCTCACCATGAACCAAAAGGTCTACACTGTCACCTCCAGCTGCTTCAACACCCTCCGCATCCTCCGCAAGACCTTCAAATGGAGCCCACGGAGTCAAGGAAGACAGTCACCCATGCACTCATCACCAGCAGACTGGACTAATGAATCGCATACTACCCCGGCATTTACAAGTCCCTACTCCGCAAACTCCAGACATTACAGAACACCGCCGCCAGACTCATCCTCAGCATCCCCTGGAACCAACACATCAGCCAACGCCTACGTAGACTCCACTGGCTCCCCGTGGAGAAAAGAGTCACCTTCAAAATCCTCACTCACGCCGACAAAGGCCTACACAACAATGGACCCAAATACCTCAACGACAGAATCAACTTCCAGGTACCCAAAAGAGACATCCGATCTTCCAAACTCGCACTGGCCAAAACCCCACGCATCCACAGAGCCAGAGCAGGTGGCAGATCCTGCTCCCACATTGCATCCAAGACCTGGAATGAGCTGCCGGCAGACATCAGACGCGCCCCCTCCCTGAAAACCTTCAGGAAGACCCTCAAGACCTGGCTCTTCAGCTAACAGTTCTGCACCCCCCCCCCCCCCCCCAGCACCTTGACACCCTCATGGGTGAGTAGCGCGCTTACAATTCCCCTGATTGATTCATTGATTGAGTTATCATTATGTGATGTGATGCACTGCTTGAGGCGGTGAGGCAACGCTCTTCCGCCATAGTGGAAGAGCCGCGACTGGGGGTGTGTCATCTACGTGTGTTAGGTGTGTTCGACTCACCCCCCAGCCCTCTTGCTCTATGCGTCCCACCTTCTCCTTACCTGGACATTGACAGCGTGGCACAATCCACTGCACTCTCTCCAAATCTGTGACTCAGCCAGCAGGAGCCTCAGCCAGGTGTGATTTCACTCGGCTGGGTACAGCAGTCGCCACCTAGTACGCTGGTGGACCTCCCGATGCAGTTGATGCAGCAGGGTCCCCTTAGCCATGAAGGCACAGCGCTCATGCCACACAAGTTCACTGTAGCACAAGGGCCTCAGCCTCCACAGAGTACGGCCAGCCCAACATCATCCGGCCTGTGATGCAGGGAGATGGCACACACTGTTGGTAATACCTCCGTGCACCCCTGTGTAGTGGTGGATTGTAGTATGCAACGCGGACCTCACTACGTTGGTGAACAGGAGCACCTCTACCATTAACTGCTCCAAGGGTCGCAAGGTGGTCTTCTCACACAGGTAATTTATGTGGCTCCATGCGACCTGCCAGACTTCACCACCTGGTACTGGCGATCGTCATGCATCAATGTCTCCCGTCACAGCTCATTGACTCCACAGCTCCTCCACATCCCACTCCAGGTTCCAGACGCAGGTCCAGCGAGGCATCCAGGCTCATGACGCAGGTCCAGCGGGGCATCCAGGCTCTGGATGCAGGTCCAGGAGGCATCCAGGCTCAAGACACAGGTCCAGAGGGGCATCCAGGCTCCTGACGCAGGCTCAGCAGGGCATCCACGCTCCAGATGCAGGTCCAGGGAGGCATCCAGGCTCAAGACGCAGGTCCAGCAGGGCATCCAGGCTCCTGACGCTGGCCCAGCAGGGCATCCAGGCTCCAGATGCAGGTCCAGAGAGGCATTCAGGCTCAAGACGCAGGTCCAGCGAGGCATCCAGGCTCCAGACGCAGGTCCAGCGGGGCATCCAGGCTCCAGACGCAGGTCCAGTGAGGCATCCAGGCTCAAGACACAGGTCCAGCGGGGCATCCAGGCTCTTGATGCAGGTCCAGGAGGCATCCAGGCTCAAGACACAGGTCCAGAGGGGCATCCAGGCTCCTGACGCAGGCTCAGCAGGGCATCCACGCTCCAGATGCAGGTCCAGGGAGGCATCCAGGCTCAAGACGCAGGTCCAGCAGGGCATCCAGGCTCCTGACGCTGGCCCAGCAGGGCATCCAGGCTCCAGATGCAGGTCCAGAGAGGCATTCAGGCTCAAGACGCAGGTCCAGCGAGGCATCCAGGCTCCAGACGCAGGTCCAGCGGGGCATCCAGGCTCCAGACGCAGGTCCAGTGAGGCATCCAGGCTCAAGACACAGGTCCAGCGGGGCATCCAGGCTCCAGGAGCAGGTCCGAGAGGCATCCAGGCTCCAGACGCAGGTCCAGGGAGGCATCCAGGCTCAAGACCCCGGTCCAGCGGGGCATCCAGGCTCTCATCTTGGTCATCCTGGATGTTGGGTGGCTTAAGGGGGTTGTTGATGCATGTTGCACTTGGCCCTGGCTGCTCCAATCTGCATTAAACTTTTTTTGGGGCCTCTTTTCTATGGGAGATGGACTGTTAGGCTATTTTTTAAGTTAGAGGGAAGAATCACTCACGTTGGGCTGTCTAACGTGTGTTTTTTTTTATCGCTAATGGGCTTATCACCACTTTGTTAAAGCTAGCGCCAGGATTTTTATCGCCGTCCCGCTAATTTTATCACCGGACATTTCAGCCGGTAAGAGAAACTATCGCCTGTTAGCGGCGTGATGTTAATACGCCGCTAACACGACGATAATTTCCCGTGGTAGACGGCGATAAAAAAAGTCACGCTAATGACGGTTAGCGATAATTATCGCCACTTCTTGATAATATCCCCCAATGGCTTTAGGAGTGGATAGAAAGTACATTTTACTTGCAGTGTTACTTGCATTTTGTGATGGCATGGAAAAACCCAAAGTGCAATAGTACAAACAATAGAAAGTTGATGTTAAAAGCAATGAGGCCAGCCTGTGACCCATGAGTTCATGACTTGTTTAGAGGTAAGTGCTAAAGTAAAGTTTACACAGCCTCAAAGCAGTGCACTGCACTTATACCTCGTCTGCTCATGTTGATGTACATAGATCGCTCCCTCTGAACATGACATTACCTTGTCTAATGCATGGCATGTTGATGTTGTGAGGGCTGGTAGGGAGGGGCACCCGGAAGAGAGACTCAGGATGCAAGGAGCTGTAAATTTAAAGTGAAAGCGCTTGTTCTGTTGCTGGCGTGGATGCCTTTGCAACATGACTAGATTTACTACAGACTCAGAAATTATGTTAAACAAAGCAGTATTTATGAAGCTAATACCTTACTGATATGCTCTGAATTTAGGGCAGGGCTTTCCTCACCTTTGGGCCTTAACATGGAGTAAAACGCTATACACATCACCTGCGCCCACCTCCTAACAGAATATTTCTGTGTAATGAAGGGAACGACCTTCCCATGTGCTTACGGGGGTGCTCAGGGAAACAAAATGGAGGAAGGGCTTAAGGGCGGGTGCATGAAGGGAGGGTGAGTCAGTGAGAAAAATTGAGATAAAACCCCCCAAAAATGCTGATTGTCTTGGGTAGAGTATGAAGAATGACATTGAGAGCTGACGAATTTGGAACTGGGAAACCGGGTTCGAGTCTTGGTATCAGCTCTCCTTGTGCCTCGTGCCTTAAAAAAAATAGATAAGTTAAGTTTCAATCCAAGGAGCAGTTAATAAAAAAGTACAATTACATGAAGCACCACTGGCACCGTGCTGATAAAGCGCAAGCTGTATGGCCTCCAAAAGCATATCATTAATTAAAGTTGATTTACACAGGCATACACACTGTACATTCTGGATAAAAAATGCAAATGCCAGCTTGAAAAGCACATAAACACCACATTCCAAAAACACGAGTGGAGAAGAAAAGAAATATTGCACCAAAACTAACATAAACAGATGGGAGGGAAGGAGTACATGTAATGGGGCCAGTAGCCGAGGGAGGGAACCAAACACCAAAAGGAAGGACAAATCCAGCCACTGAACCACTGAAAAGTCAAGATTTCAGAAGGGCACAAAAAAGAATAAATGGAAAACGATTGGCGTGCTTGAAGCCCATAGAATAGATACAGCATTTCTCGAAGAGACAGAGCATACCCTGCCTAGGCAAGACCAAATTACTGTGGCCAACTTGGCTAATGATGTGGGGCAGGTTCCTTGTGGCACGCTTTTCATCATTGTCAAAAACGAATAATTAAGAAAATATGAGAACAAAAATATAAACACCAAAAGAAGAAAATGGAAGGAAGTAATAAGAAGGTAAATCAATAAGCTGGCAGAGCAGATGTACCAATAAAAGACAGAGCCAGCACAAAAAAGGGGTAGTGGCATATATATCGAAGGCAGGATCAAGGCTGTGGTAACTTCTAGCGCCACTACCAAGATAAAAAAAATTGTTAACTCTCCTACTTTGCAGAAGATAATGATCTGGGCGGTTTTCTGTATGCGACTGCACAGCTTATGCAATTGTGCCTCACTTCTAAAAGAACATAGTGAAAAATATACAAGTTAAATACCTACAAGAATGGTAGGTAAAAGCTAAAGCGGCGGAAATGGGCTTGATAATATGCCTTTGAGAATTCCCATAGAAGCCCATGTTCTGGTGTTAACATGAGCTTCTATTGGAATTCTCTGCAGCATATTATCAAGCCCATTATCGCCGCTTTAGCTGCAGTTTTCTGCCGCTAAAGTGGCGATAATGTTAACGTCGTGCTTGATAATATGCCCCATAGTCCTTATTTTCTCTCTATCTACGCTGGCCCTTGTACTGTTTTGAAAGGGTGTTTGCCTCCTGTCAAGCATAGGTTTTGTTCTGAATGGTGAAAGGTGCCCTTCTAGCACAAAAGCTATGATTTTTCCGCACTTTGTAAGTGTGCTGCACAGTGCAGCACAAAGGCAAAGTTAGAAAAATGTGGTGAGTTTTAAAACTTGCTCTACCGTTATGCTTGCCTCAAGGAGGCGTAGGTATTTGATGCAAATTCCTGTCTACCAATTTCAGGAGTTAGGGATTTGCAGTAAAACTCATGGATGGTTGCAAGGGAATGCCCATGTACCACTCATGGAAAGCCCCTTGATGCAAAGTGGTGCATAGCCCTAATTTGTGCGACCTTAGTCAACTTTACAACGCAAATCAGGATTTGCATCACTTTTGTGATGTATACATGTCGCATAATGTTAGTAAATCTAGGGCTAAGTGATTTGGCAATGGTCTCTTTTTGACTACTTTGCACATTGTGGGCCTCATCTACAAGAAAATGATGCAGCGCGGCACTGCAAACCATGTAGCTGTGCCGTGCTACGTCATTTTCAGAGCACAGGGATGCGTCATATTAACAACAATACAACGCATCCCTTGCTTTCCCCTGGGCTGGGGCACAATTGTCTGCCATGTGGAAGCCCAGGCACCCTTGCGTCATTTTGCAAAGGGTGCATGTGCTACAGGGATGATTGTTTTTGTGCGTAATGGACACCTTCGCGCACAAAAACAATCATTAATGGCATTTGACTCTTTCTATGCATGCTGCACAAGGCAGCACGCATGGAAAGATGAAAAGCCATTCGAGGCAAAGGATGCTGACGCATTCCCAGTTTGACAAAATATTGTATATCTGGGAATGTGTCAAGTTCCATAGATGTTGCATGGGAACACCCAGAGCAACACCCATGGAACATCCCTTTCACACTGAGTAATGCATGAAAACGGGCAATATTTACAGGGCCTTGTAAATATGGGTAAGCCAATTGCACTGCCGGTGAATCAAAAAGAGTTATCCACTGGCAGTGCAATGGGTTTGTAAATAAGCCCCTCAGAATCCAGTTCCTGAACTACTTAGTCCATCTCTGCTTAGGGTGGTCATGATGCAGGCCTGCTGTGCCTGGTTTTAGTCAATGGGCTTTAATTGCAGCTCACTTTGACCAGGTTCTTTCTTGCCGATAAGAGGGTTTTCCAACAGAGTCAGGTTTGACAAAGAACCCCCTTTTGAACTGATTTTGCTCCATTTTTCTTGATATTTCTACACTTGAATGTGGGTCTTTGCATTGTTCACATTCAATTTAAATTACAGCAGATAATGTAAGGTTGAGAAACACAACTTGGACAGTGGACCGACAGAAAAGCACCTGTGGCACCAATCTCAAACAATTTTGCCAATGCAATCTAAATTATGAACTATCTTGTGTGCACGGTCCTAAAAGTGCCCCCTGTCCAAGAGCACCCCCTTATTTTTTATCGTAAGGCAATTGTACAAATAAACTAAATCAGAGCTGCACCACTTCAAAGTAAACAAGTCAATACAAATAATTATGGTTCAATGAACCTCAAGTCGAGAGAATTTCTTCTTTATTGTTTTGTTCCTAAAAAGCCACAGCCAACGCGTTTCGTCCTGTAACGCAGGACTTCTTCAGGGCTGTAAGTTAAAACCACATATAAAAATAACATTTACAATACATAAACTGTACATAACATATATGACATTAATACATACATACGTATACAAATATTTCAAAAAGAACAAAACACCTGAACACAACAACTATTACATACAATAAAAGTAGACACTGAAAGATGTACATATAAATTTAAGACCATGCCCCAAGTCTGACACATATACATAAAGATTTTCCTAATCCAACAGAATAAGTTACAAAATGAATCAGATAACGAATATTGAAACATTATTAACATATAACATTGTTAACAAAACAAATAGAGAGAAAGAATGAATTGTAACTGGCAAGATTGTTATTTATTTATTTAGAAAGTTTTATAGAGTGCGAACAAGACCCTTGCGGGTATCAGAGTGCTGTACATATGGCGAAAGCATAAATAAACTTCATACAATAGAAGTCAGTAAAGTGACGTCACAAGGAGTACACAGTCAAGATCAGGGACCAGGTAGTGGGCCACATTAGATCCATTTCTCCTATGGCATAAAGTTTTTCCTGTAACAATTAGTAGAACAAACAAAAGTGAACTTGACGGCAAAGACATGATTAAAACTTCATACAGAAGAAGTCCGTAAAGTGACAACACAAGGAGTACACAGTCAAGATCAGGGACCTGGTAGTGGGCCACACTAGATCCATTTCTTCTAGGGTGTAACATGAAACCTGTAACATTTAGCAAAACAAGCAAAAGTGAACTTGACCCAACATAGTAAAATAATTACCAACCCTGATGGATGAGGGCCCTCAGGAAAAAAAACAATTAACAACCAAACCTAAAATAAATGGAGAACAATAAATTGGGAGAGATGTCTGTCAGCAAGGGGACATGTAAAAAATAACACGATGATGCAGTTAATGAACATTCAGTAAAAACGATTTGGCCTGTTTCTTGAAATAGGCCGTGGAGGGATTGGCTCTAAACTCCGAAGGAAGAGTGTTCCAAATGTTGGGTGCCAGACCGGAGAAAGCACGTTTGTTTGCAATTTCCTTCTTGAATTTTGGTGGTTTCAAGAGAAGTGTGGCCGTACTTCTTAAGTTCCGATTGAAGCCAGAAAAAACGAGCTTGTTCACTAGATATGCCAGAGTGTTGTAATGCAAGGCTTTATGGTTGAGGCAAGCGATTTTAAAACAAATCCTCACTTCAATAGGCAACCAGTTAAGCTGCACAAGGTCAGGTGTAATGTAATCATGTTTTTTGCATCCTGTGATGAGCCTGGCCGATGCGTTGAGAGTGGCTCTGAGAGGGACCAAGCTCGATTTAGGAAGCCCCACAAAGGTCACCAGACCATATTCAAGACGTGAGATCACCAGGGATTGTACTGCAGGTTGTAAGTCTTCGTTCAGCAGAAAAGGTTTAATTTTCTTGATGGTGTTAAGATGAAAGTTGGCACCCCTAATAGTGACACTGATGTGTGCTTGCATGTTAAGTAGTTTATCTAAGGTAATGCCTAATGATTTAGCGGAATCAGCCACGAGAGAGGTGCAGTTAAGGGCTGTGAGTTGCTTTAGCCAGTCCAGGGTAGGTGCAGAGTGATTGTAGGGGGCAATGAGCAGGTATTCAGTTTTGAGTGTGTTCAATAACAGATTACATTTTGTGAAAGAGCGTCATTTATAATTGTAATGTCATCTAGAGAGGAGATCTTCAAGTAAAGTTGTGTGTCATCCACATACATGTGGTAAAAAATGTTAGACTGGTTCAGAATGACCGTTAGAGGTTCCATAAATAGGTTGAAGAGCGTTGGTGAGAGTGCGTATCCTTGCGGAACTCCAATCCTGACTTGGGTACTGGAAGCAAGGGACTGGTTGAGTTTAATCCTTTGCGTGCGGTTGTGTAAGAAGGAAGTAAACCCCTTTAGGACCGGTCCCGCTAGACCCATCGTCTGTAGTAGACGATTAATCAAGGTTTTGTGTTTGATGGTGTCAAAAGGAGAAGATAGGTCTAGAAGGATCAGAAGACAAGGGACATTCTGGTCAAAAGATTTCAGTGCGTCATCCACAATGTGTGTTAGTGCAATTTCCGTACTATGCCCTGCTCTGAAACTGGATTGATAGAGGTCCAGTAGTTGAAATTTCTCAATATGGTTGCAGTGCAGCTTGTGGACACATTTCTAGAGAAGTTTGGCTAACGTCATGAAGTTAGTGATAGGTCTGAAGTTGTTGGGATCAGAAAAATCCGAGTTGGGCTTCTTGGGGATGGGAGTGACTTGTCCAATTTTGAGGCAATCCGGGATGCTCCCCTGCAGAAGGGATTCATGAATAATCCGCGACCAAAGAGGTAGAATGGCCAAGTTGAGATCTTTAAAAAATTTAGCAGGAAGTGGATCATTGAAGTGGTTGGCCTGTTTTAGAGTTGCCATCTCGTGGAGTAATTCTGTGTGATCTGGCAGGATAAAGGAATTCCAAGAGACGTCATTTTTGGGAGAGCATCCGAGAGAAAAGGAGACCGTCTCGGGGTCCACCAGTTCCTCTGGAGATGTTATGAGGATTAGGGTCGGCAACATGGGCGTGCAACGTTGGAGCTCCCGTTCGATTTTCCTAGTTTTTCTGAGAAGTGCACTGTGAATGCCTCCCCGTTGGGAAGTGGCGTCGCATAGGACAGGTTTGGGTTTGAAATGTGGTTTGTTTGCTGATTGATGATTTCAAAAAGCATCTTGGGTCTGTTTGTTGCCCCGTCCATTTGCGCTCTGAAATGGTCAGATTTAGCAATGCGGATTTTTTTATTGTATGCACTTCTCATTTTCCTTAGCTGAAAGAGACTGGTGGTGGAAAGCTCATTTCTCCAAGACCTCTCTAAATGTCTAAGTTTGCGGCATTCGTCATTTAGGGAACCATTAAATCAAGGTTTGGATTGTTTAAGGGGAATCCTTTTAAGTTGTTTCGGCATCAAAGAGTCAAAGATACAAGTCATAGTGATAATGTAATGGTCAGAAAGATCGACACGGTTAGTCATGTTAGGTGGAGGCTGAAGACTATTCCTGGTGATGGAAGTAAGAGCATTGATGTTTACATCTCTCATGTTGCTAGTCCATTATTTCGCTTTAAGAGGTTAACCCTTTCTGCTCTATGACTTTTCCAGTATGTGGAGGGCAATTTGATGGTGGTCCGACCAGTCGCATGGTAGGATGTCCTTCAGTTAAATGATATTGTCTCTAGCACTAATGAGGTCCAGGGTGGCGCCTTTGATGTGGGTGGGTCCTTTACAGAGCTGAGAGAAGTTGAAATTGGAGAGGAAAGTCTTAAAGGAGCTGACTGAAAGATCATTGGTGTCATTCCAGTGGAGGTTAAAGTCTCCAAGGAAGATATGGTATGGTTGATCAGACCATGAGCTAATGAGCTCCATGAATTGCTCTATGAAGATCAAATTGTCACCAGGAGGATGGTAAATCATGCGGAGCACACAGACAATCTTGCCCTTATTCCAAATTTCTGTCAGGAGTAGTTCACAAGAAGATGGATGAACCTTCTGAGATTGCTTAATTAATTGCTTATTAATGTCATGTATGTTATGTACAGTTTATGTATTGTAAATGGTATTTTTATATTTGTTTTTAACTTACAGCCCTGAAGAAGTCCTGCGTTACAGGACGAAACACGCTGGCTGTGGCTTTTTAGGAACAAAACAATAAAGAGGAAATTCTCTCGACTTGAGGCTCATTGAACCATAATTATTTGTATTGACCTGTTTACTTTGAAGTGGTGCAGCCCTGATTTAGATAATGCAAGGTTATCTCTGCCAAAGACAAATGTAGATATTGAAGTTGAAGCTTATGGTGGCATTCTTGGGGAGGCCACTGGTGAGATACATTGACAAAGAGGAGGTTTTTCAATATCTGTTGACAAGAAGAAGCACAACTTATTTTAGGCAATTCCATTAAGATAGCAAATTTCCAAAACATTTATCTGGGTTTCAGCTTCACAATGGCATATGCTACCAAAAGGTGGAGAAGGGCTAGTACTTCCTAAGCAAATTTATCAGACTAGGTTGTCTTATATTGGTGAGGGGGGCCTCAGTGACATGAGATTTCAAGCCCTGCAGACTATTTACGGTTTTGTAACATCCAATCAACCAACCGACAATTTACCAGCCTGTGTTGGTGAAATTCCCATTCTGTCAAATTGTCTTAGATGTACATTAGCCACTAAAGAGCAGCTAACCAGCACTATGACTAAGGGCATGATTACGATGCAGTCGGAAACGGCTCCGACCATCGGTCAGAGCCGTTCCTACCGCATCGTAATCAGCTGGTCGGATTCGTTTCCGACTGACCCATTATGATGAAGTCGGTCGCAAAGGAATGTAACCGGAAATTCCGATTGGCTTCCGATGGACTCGGAAAGCCCGTCGGCCAGTCAAAATGCTTTCAGTAATTCCAAGGGTGGCTCTTTCCACCCGAGGGATTATCATGTCGGGTGGAGACAGCCTTTCTGACACAAAAAGGCTGTTGGAACTCGACTTTGGGGGCCCCCATCACTGCCCCATTTGGTTGATGGCCTCGGTTGGAGGCCGAGGGTTACCTATGATGCCCACATGTTGATCCCTGTACCTTGTAGCAGGCACCTTGAGGTACCTGCCACGGGGTGCAGGGATGAACTGCACCTCACATTTTTACAATGGGAGCATGCATTCTGGTCAGAATGCATGATCCCATTGTAAAGTACAGGAGTGCTTGTTCGGTCACATCCTAATTAGTCAGTCAGGACCGCCGACCGGCTGTTGGTCAGTCCCTTGGTCGAGGCGATGTCGGGCAGAGTTTCCTCCACCAGACATCTTAATTAGGCCCTAAGTGTTTTAGGGCCATCTTACCATATAGCTAGTGAAACAGTGCAATGGGTTTGAACAGTTGAACAAAGAGTGACAGCACCTTCTTCGCCCGCTGCTCATTGCAAATGGAGTAAGGACCTGCAGGGAGGCTTCGGCTTTGTGTTTCTCAGACTCAATGGCAAGAAACTTAGCAAGACTGGGGAAATTTACGCACATAATTAGGAATGCCATAAAGGAGGTGTCACAGGGAGAGCGCTAGTTTGATGGTTCTCTTTCACTTATTTGGGTCTCACAAAGGGGTGATTGTGGCCACAGGGGACCCTGTGTGGCATCACTAGGGTTAATATCTTTACTCAAAGCTTGTTTTTTTAAATAATTTTCGAATTGCCCTAGTTCCTAAATTATTTTTACATAAATCCCAGAGAGCATGTTCAAATGAATTGAGGAACCCAAGCCCTCGTAAGGATGATGGCACCGAAGGACTGGTGTGCGGGCAAGGGTCTAAGGCGTAATTGTTCTTAACAATTGTTGTATTTTAATAGATGTTATTTATTTTATTTTATTTATCTCTTTTTCTCTTCTTTTTTTCTTTTCTTTGCTGTAATGATTTTAATTAATCGAACAGTTAATAATAAATTCACTGTGGCACGGTGTAGAAGCCTGCTATCAGGCCCCCGTTGAGCAGTGCAATGGGTTAATTTAGATACTGTATTAAAACAAAGCTTATGAGCTCCGAATTTATTTGATTAATTAAAAAAGATTTTCGGTAATGTAGCTTTCCATTAATTAAGAAAACTCACTTGGTGCTGCATGCTATACTTACTCTAAAATAGTATATATTTATAACTAATGACACACTTTGTTCTTTTCCCCTCAAAATAAAAGTTTCAATGTAATAAAAAACTGCACTAAGTAATACGTAGGCAACAATGTTTCACAGCATTATGAAAGCTTGAATTCTCAAATGTAATGTTCAGCGAGCCAGTGCGAGAGTTGAGCAAAACCAAATGACTCTACTGTTTTTACTGCCTCCTTATGACAACGCATAAATTGAAGCAATTTTCCATTTAAAGGTATAACACTGTGTGCAACTTTAAAATAATATCCAAATGTAGAACATTCGCTATGAAAAGAAATTAATCTAAACTGAAAGCAATGCGATGATACCATAATTATGCTTTCACCAGGAGATCACCTATAAGGTGGTTTACGTCAATAGAAAAGTCACTCCTTTATTTTGAACCTCGTTGCTCCTCACAGTTTCATAAATCTTGTGATGCAATTCTCTGCAGCAGCATGAGAAAAAGTTACTATAACTGTCTAGTTAACTCAACTGTTGAGCAAAACTGTAGCGTTTTTAGATCTACCTACTGACACCTCAGCAGTCTTCCAGCAGTCATGAACAAAATGTACACAAGAAATACACACATGGATCCTTTGGGTCAGTGCCCTTTCAGTTATTCAATTGTGTCAATGAGCCATTTTTTGGCCATTACATTTTGAATCTGTCCAAAGAAATTTGCTGGTGATTAGCTTTTCAATAAGCACAGACCTCACCAGGCTAACCATTATTTAAAAAATATACCTGTAAATATTGAATTTGGGGCATATGGTGTCAGCCTTGGGAAGGCTACAGGTGAGATGCATGGAAAAGAAGGAGTTTTTTCCCTTTTTGTGGACAATAAAATGCAGAGTGATGCATCTAACTTTTGGTTTCTTACATCACACACAGAGGCTGGAAAATCTCTACAGACACAGATACAAAATGAGGTGCCTTATAAACATCAGGATTGAAAGACTGGGACAAAACATAACTTTTTAACCTGTACCCTGCACCTTGCATGCAGCTCATAGCTTACTTTGCTAAATTAGGAATGTAACTTATGAACTGCACAGTAACAACAAAGTCTCTGTGGCAAAAGCATTAACCTACTGAGTTATCCACATAAAATATTGTTGTTTGATATGCATGGTACATGTTCTCTGCAGCAGGCTTATTAACCCTATGCGCTAACTCAGGTAAGTGAAAACTACCACTAGACAAATCTCTCTCCAGCAGGTACATTATTAAATCACCAGAGTAAACTTAACACTTCTATTGTTTCCCAAAAACTGCTGAATACACAAGGAATTTTGCAGTGTCTTTAAAACTGCTGCATTGCTACAAAGCCACCCCCATTAACAAAGCCTGCTCCCACTTCTAGCCTCCGGGGGAAACGCCAATTCGTCACCTATTGCCCGGTATCGCCATTCCGGCCTTGGTGGTGTTCAAAACAGACAATGTCTTATGGGGCAGTCCACCAGCTCTGTACATCATAAATTAGATCCAAACAATGGCCACGATTACAGTGCCAACCTGAAGCCTTGGCAGCTCCCATTCACATACATTTAAATAGCTTTAAATACTTTTACTCCTTAGCATGTCTGAAGCATTTAGAGCAGGGTAAAATGTCCAAAACTATCACCACCGGACTAATTGATACATACCAGTCTGTGGCAGTTTACTCTTCATTCATTCATTCATTCATTTGTTCATTAATGAATTCATTTGTGTGTCTCTTCACTATTCATGAACATTGATAGAAGTACCCTCCGGGCTCTTCTGGAAGATTCTGCACAAGTAACTGTGGAATGACCAGGGCACCAATGACGTGTGTCTCCGGAAGCAGTTAGAATGCTAGACTTCAGGCCTGTCCCAGAGTCCAGACATGGCTGGAAGGGGGCTGGGGGGACCAACAGCAGCTGTAGATGTCATTTTGATATCCTCCCCTTACAACAGACACCTAGGGGCATATCAACAACAACCGGCGATAATTTTCTCTAAGCGCACTTAGCGCTAGGATAATTATCGCCGGCTAGCGTGAATTTTTATCGCTGAGATAGCATGCTATTAGCAAGGCTTATCTCAATAGCGATAAAAATCCTCACGCTAACAGGCTAACGTGAGATTATCGCTGGAAACCCAGCGACAATCTCACGTTACCTTGTTGATAGGGACAGGCAAACTTAGCCATGATATCCTCCTTCCATAGGATATCATGGCTAAGTCTGAAAAATACCAGACGTAAAATAGCAGCGTTAACCGCGGTTAGCGCTGCTTTTTTTGTCTCTAACAGGGTTAGCGACATTCTTGATAATAGGAGAAATGTCGCTTAGCGACATTTCTCCTATTATTTTACTCTGGAACGCCCCCTTTGCATCTCATTAGAGATGCAAGGGGAAGCGTAGAGTAAAAGGGTGCTAACATGCAAATTTGCATGTTAGCACCCTGTTGTTGATAGGGCGCTAGTTTTATCTCTCCTTTTTTGGCTTTCTAAAGCCAAAAAAGGAGAGATAAAGCCCTTGTTGATATGCCCCCAAGTGCAGTAACTCCCGCCGGCACCTTCGCTCTGGACTACCAGCGTCTCAGGGTACAGAGCTCTCATGTTGGTCCTGGAAGAGGAGGTGCTGGCAATCTGATAATGTTTCATATCAAGGACTGTGCATGCCAGCCGGCCCGGCTGACGTCACCGTAGCACCGAGTAAGACATGTTCTTTCTCCCCAACTATGCCCAGCTTACAGGCCATCATTTCTTCCTGCGGGCTGAGCTTCAGCACAGCTGCAGAGACAAACTGCGGCTGGTTTTATGCCACAAGAGCACTTGCCAAGGCTGACAAACAGTCAGGGGTCGCAAGCAAGGTGGCAGGGATCGCAACAGGTTTCTTGGGGGTCTCGAATGCGACCCCTAATTGACGTTCATGCTATAATTACGATGAAATGCACTTAGTGCAGCATAGTACACTTATTTTAATGTAGTATATTTTCACTCAGTAAAGGCATACTTTCCTCTATTCAACTCACAATAAAAGTTACACAATAGGAAAAAATAACACTAAGATAAATACATTCAACAAATTGTTCAAGGACATTATGAAAGCCTGGATTCTCAAACATAATGTTCAGCGAGCAAGTGCAAGAGGTGAGCGAAATCATATAACTCTACAGTTTTTACTGTCTCCTTATGACAAAGCCTAAATTGAAGCAATTTTCCATTTGGAGGCATAACAGTGTGTACAACTTTAAAATAATATCCAAATGTAGACCATTCACTGTGAAAATAAAGTTAACTGAAAGCAATGAGATAATATCGCAATTAC
Organism: Triturus cristatus; assembly: GCF_964204655.1. Lineage (NCBI taxonomy): Eukaryota > Metazoa > Chordata > Amphibia > Caudata > Salamandridae > Triturus > Triturus cristatus. The sequence continues at coordinate 692,101,062 of NC_140580.1, forward strand.
GCTTTTACTAGGAGGTCGTTTAAAGGTGGCTTGTGTCAATAGAGAAGCCATTCCTTTATTCTGAATATCTGTACTGTTCACTATTCTATCAATTTTATGACAAGTAATTCTCTGCAGCAGCATGAGGGAAAATTACGATAAATGTCTAGTTACTTCGGAACTCAATAAAACTGTAGTGTGTTCTTTGATGTAGCTGCAGACACCTTTGGAAGTGAACTGTTGTGCCCCGCTCCACCTCCCGAATTTCCTGCACCCTACATGGTTTATGGGCTGCAAGACTTTGGCACATGAAGACTGACTCCCAGACCATTCTCACCACCACCTCCTGCCAGCCCATGATGACTTCAAATGAATAGCTGCCACAGCATGCTGGCGTTCGATGTGATGTAGCGCCTAAATGTATTGAAAATTGTAGGGGTGCATCATATTCACTGTTAGTTGGCACCCGCATATAATGAACGTATCTTTAGTTGTGCTGTGCGAAATGTATCAAGAAAATGTATCAGCTATGTCGCAATGTAGAAGCATTAGGAGATGCGGAAAACATATAATGCATGTATTTAAGGAGATGTAAAACGATAAGTTTCTGTTTAATGCAATGACTAAATGTGTAATTTGATTGGATTAAATCATGTATGGCGTTTATTCATGTATGTGAAAGTAAAAGCACGAACGTTAGAATGTAATATAATAGTGTATTTAACCCAGTAGAGGCCCGAAGTCACATATATCGTGGACGAGAAAGGCCTGGTATTTCTTATGTTAGCTGTATGCGGTAGGCCGCAAGTGATTTATTTTAGCAGAGGTTTTAGGCTGCAGTAAATTGTAGAAGTAAGGGATGCGAAGTATTTCTTCACTCTGTGATCTCACCGCAGGTGCAAGGACAGTTGGTTCGTTAGTAAAAAGGTCTTTGTTTAGCAGTTGAATTATGGAGAAAGCCAGACATGGGAGTGCATTGGAATGTGCCAATCGTAACTCCTAGTGCCGACGGTGTCTGGGACTCAAGGCCAAGCTGATGGATGAGGGAAGATGGACGGAGCGGAATGGAAAATTACTGGAAGAAGACCTGGTCGAGGAGGTGTGCCAGAAGGCGTGTTCTATGTTTTGGGGGTTTCGTATTAGGGACAGCGCCCCGAGGGTTGAGCAGAGAGGAGATAGGCGAGGAGCTAGAAGGAGCGTTTTAGATCGAGCTCTCCAAGTGAAGACTTCTTAGGAAGTTCACTTCTGACACCTTTTCACGAGTTCTTGGGTCTCAAGGGAATGGTAAGCAGGGATGTCATCCAGCATAGAGTAGGGACAGAAATGCTTTGGTTTAATGATTCCTAATATCGACATTAGCTTGGTAGTTATCTACCTCATGCTTTTAGAAGCTGTGCTTTTGTTCATATTCAGTCGTATGCGGATTCTTCGTAGAGTGGCATTTGTATTAGTACCCATTTATTTGCTGAACCTTGTGCTAAGGTGCTTGTATCTGCAGATGTTTTTCCTGATAATAAAATTCGGAAAGGAATAGAAATTGACCTCCGAGTCTTCAATTATGTCAAATTGTGGAAGGTATTCTTTGATAATTGTGTTTGCTCCCTCCACGCTATTGGGCAAGTAAAAAGGTTCATTCGACCAGAGTGGGTTCTTGAGATAAATGATTCAAGAAAATTGGGCCCCAGCAGATGCCTCACTTAGGGGGTGATTATAATGGCGGGCGGATCGCCACTGCAGGGCCAGCGGCGGTGATCCGCCCGCCATCCCAACTTGATTTACCCCGCCATATTATTATGGCGGGGGGTATCGCGGTGGACGGAAAGTCCGTATGCAGCTTTTCCGCCGGTTGGCACTCATTACAATTGTTGGCCGGGCGGAGCTGGGGCTTAATTTGGTGGCGGTCCCTGGAAGGCACCGCCTTCCATATTATGATGCCTGGTTGAAAAGTCCTTTCCATGGTGGCGATGCTGCCATGGAAAGGCTGGCGGCGATGTGCTTTGGGGGCCTGTTGCGTGCCCCCAGGGGGGATGGGAGGATGGGGGCTGCACTCAGGGAGTACCCATGGTACCCCCCTGCATTCCCATGCACAAGGTGGCAGCCACCGCGCGGTGCCTGCCACGTTGTGCAACGGAATGCACAACATGTCAATTTGGCATTGCGGCGGGTGCTGCTTACAGCAGCACCCGCCGCAATGTCAAATATGCGGACTGAGACTGCCATTACTTACCTCCAATTATCCATATTCCGGTTTTTAGTACCCCCCAACCTGCCCCTCCCCCGCCCCGCCTTTCCGCCCCACGGAACTCCCTCCACGGGCCACGGCTGACTGTTCGTGAGGGGCAAAAAGTTGGAGAGCCTTGGCCCCTCAGCCCCAATGGACTGGCTGCCGCTGCCTGCTTGTCAGTAGTTGACTCGATGGGGTGAAAAAGATTCCTGAGACGTTAGATTTGATCATTAGTTAATTGGTTTGACTTTTTGACACATTTGCATAACAGTGGCATAGCAAGGGGGTGGGGGAATCTTTCTGACCCGGGTGGCACGAGTTTAGGGCCATCGCAGGCAGCAAACGCTGGAATTGCCAGAACCCCTCCCCCGCTCTTACTCGCGGCCACCACGAGGCCACAAAAGCAGAGACCTCCACGGGTGTAGCTATGCCACTCTGCCTAAAAACTATTTTCTTTGCACTTCTTTATCACTCTGACATTTCCCTTTCCTCCTTATAGAAATTTCATTTTGGCGCCTGGAAGATAAACATGAGAGGAGGAAACTTTTAAAATAACCCACTTTATCACTAGAAATTGCTAAAAGAATTGCTGATAAAGATTCTAATACATGATCAGAGTTGGAAGTAGTTTTTTCCAATAGTTTTAAAATTAGGGCTCCTGGGGGTGGCATTCATAGAATGTCCACCCCCGGGCAGCTTCGGGTGGTAGCACAGTCCAGGACAGGAGGTGGTCCTGTATGGCTGGCTACCGGCGAGAGCCACGCTGAGCTCAATTTTCAAGTGTGCAGCCAACCGGTGCCTGGGAGGAGGTAGCAGCCAATACTTGTGGCCCTGTGTCATTCTGCAGAGTTTATATATAAGTTATATTTTACATCTTAAATTTGTAGTTTGCATACAAAAAAAAAAAGCTATACTTTAATAGCCGAATACATTATACTGTATGCCATTAGAAGCAAAACTCCATTGAAAGTAAGAAAAAAAAAGATACAGTCTTATGTCCTACAAGTTTTCGCATATCGTTCTTTCATGCACATTTTTATGACTTTTTACCCTCCACCCTTCCCTCCCTCCACTCCCCCAGGGTTGGCCGTCCATTCACCTTTCAAGCCATCTGGTCAGCGGTTCCCATATCTTTAAACCTTTTGCTCGAGATTGGATCCCTCTTTTTTCATATATAGCTTTTTCAAAGTTGTAGTTCGAGACTAGTCGAGTTAGCCATTGATGAAATCCAGGGGGAGTTGGATCTAGCCAGGCTGAGGTTAGAGTGAGTCTATATATGGCCATGCCTATGAAAATCAGATGTTCTCCTAGTTTTCCTTGGACCTCCCGATCTACCCCTAGACAGATCAAGGCAGAAGAAAGACTTACATCCCTACCTAATATTTCTTTGAAGAATTTAGTTATGTCGAATTTTAAAACATTAAGTGTGACGCAGGAAGCTAGCATATGATCCAGATCCGCCTGAGACGTAGAACAGCGTGGGCATAAAGTTCCCTTTCCATTTCCCCATTTAGCAATCTTTTTCGGCGTATAATAAAGTGAGAAGCAAGTTTTATAGTACTGCGCCTGAAGCCGTGCTGGTATAAGTATTTTCTGTGCTAATTCGGTTGCATGTAAAAATAGATCTTCTGTGATACCAATTTCCTCTTTCCATTTAGAAGCCCGCTGTCCCAAGTCATCAATCATTAGGGAATTGAGGGAATTGTATATAATTCCTATAGATGAATGGTTCTTTCTCAGCTTGTCTATGATAGGATTATCGACGAAACCTGATGGGCCACCACATTTCCTACCTAAGAAGTCGCGGAGTTGCAGATATTTGAAAAAATCCCTCCAGTCTAGTGCATATTGTTCTTTGAGTGTCTCAAAAGAAACTAAACCAGTGAGGGAATAAAAATCACCAAGTTTGGACAAGCCATTGTCTAACCGTTTCTTGATTACTGAATCTTTAAAAATTTCGGGTAAATTGGGGTTTTTATCGATCGGAGTGTAATAATTCAAGCGTCCAAGTCCTATCAGTTTCCTAACTGCTTTCATGTGTTTATATCCAGCGGCCAGTGTCTTAAACCGTACTTTTTTGTAATGAGAATCATTTAAAAATCTCCAAGCCCAGCCCCAGGCATCTTTGCCCATTATAAGTTCAATAGGTGTGGGAATACTTTCTGGAAGGTCATCGATTGGTTTATCGGATAAAAGGGTGTAATTATACAAGAGAGTAGTTACCCAATAATACAGTCTAATATTTGGCAGAGCCAAACCTCCCCTGTCCTTTGGTAAGGAGAGGAACTTATATGCTCTCCTAGATTTTGCGTAGGACCAGATAAACCCAGAATACAGATCCTCAATCTTTTTTAAGCAATTGTTGCTGAATTCTAGCGGGATAGCCCTCATAAGGTAGAGAAATTTGGGAAAAAAGAGCATTTTAATGATATTGCATCTCCCGATTATAGAAAGATGTAAGTTATTTAATCGCCTTAACTCAGGTTTAATTTTATCTATCAGGGGGTCGATATTAGACTCGACAAATTTTTCAACATTAGTCATAATATCAATTCCCAGATATGTGGCTCTCTCCACCTGTCTAATATCATCCCCCATACTAATATTTTTACAAACGATCTGGGTTTTAGCTCTATTGAGGGAGTAGCCTGACAGACGTCCAAATTTCTTCGCCTCTAGCTCAACTTCCGCCATTGACATTACGGGATTTGGCGTTACAAGCGCAATATCGTCTGCGTAAGCCAATACTTTTGTTTCCCAGCCTTGGGTAATGATTGGGCTAATCCTTTGATTACCTTCCAATACTCGTAAGAAGGGGTCAATGTATACCGCAAATAAAAGAGGTGAACTAGGACATCCTTGACGTGTGCCTCGAGTTATTTTAAATGTCTCAGTAAATGTTCCATTTATAAATAGCTTTGCGGTAGGTTGGAAATATAGCATCTTAAATGCCTGAATGAGTCGGGGACCTAGCCCTACCCTTGACAGAGACTCCCAAAGAAAAGGCCAGGAGACTCTGTCAAAGGCCTTCTCGGCGTCAAGTAGAATAAGTGCTATGGGGTCCCTAGATATATGCGCTGCATCTAAAAGTGAGATGGTTCTCCTGATATGATCTGTGGTGCTGCGTCCTGGAATAAATCTGTGTTGCCTTGGTGATATAACCTTATGAATTACCCCAGATAATCGTACCGCTAGCATTTTGGAATAGATTTTGTTATCCGAGTTTATTAATGTAATCGGGCGATAGGATGCGGGATCCTGAGCTGGTTTGTGTTTTTTCAAAAAAACAACAATTTTTGCTTGGGACCATGATGCAGGTGGGTTCCCTCCCTTAAAAACATGCATAAATAAGGGAAACATTGCCTCTTTTAACTCTACAGCGAATTTTTTATAATATTCTGCTGGAATATTATCTAATTCAGTAGCTTTACCATTGGGGAGACTATTAATGCATAGCAGAGCCTCTACCCATTGGGGGGGCTCCTCTAGTTGAATCTGGTCATCTTGTGATAACTGTTCAAATAAGATCCGATTAAGATAGTTCGTAATATCTGTTGTGGAGGTTTTGGTAGTTTCCTGATACAAATCCTGATAATACGACAAGAACACTTTCCAAATGCCTGCAGGATCTGAGATTATGGTCTGGGTGGCATCAAACACTGAATTGATAATATTTCTTGTGGTTTTTAATCTGGCCCTGACTGCAAGGTGATGTCCGACCTGTTCGCTACACTCATATGCCTCCTTTCTCCAAATTTCGAGTCTTTCTACAGCTTTTTTGGCTATTACTTCCATAACTGCCGATTTGGCTGTCATTAATTTGGCCAAGACATCAGTAGGGTCGATGCCATCTCTATGTGCCGTAATTAAATTTTCTTCTGCGGCTGCCAGTTGAGTTTGTAGGGTTTCTAGTATTTGGCGTTTTTTCCTATTTAAGGCAAGTGAGAAACTCAGTGTCTCTCCCCTAATTGCAGCTTTCAATGCATCCCAGACCACTTCAATCTTAGTACTGCCGAGATTTTCCCTAATAAATTGGGGGAGCCATTGCCTCATATGTTTACAGTAATCCTCATTTAGCAATAGAGACCTTTCAAATGTCCAACTAGCCATATCCCGATTAACTATAGTTTCACCTCTAATCTCTAGAACTAAGGGGTTATGATCCGAGATGATGCGTGGGGTCTTTTCTACAGTGCATTTGTGAAGAATGGAATGTGATGTGAAGAAATAATCCAATCTCACCAATTTATTATGAGGGAAGGAATAGAAAGTGTGACCTGGATCCGTAGGATGTTGTGAGTGCCAAATATCCGTTAGTGCCTGTTCTTGGCATAAAGCCCTCAAGGCTTTAAAGACCTTGGGTCCAATTTTTATCTGCGAATATATCTTGATTTGCCGGAAGATTTATATTAAAGTCTCCGCAGATAATGCTTGGTAGAGGCCACTCGGCCAACTCATTATTCAAATAGTCAAAAATGTGAGGGTCATCATTTACATTACCGTAGATCACACAAATGGTGATGGATTCGCCATTTTCCCTGCGACATTCTGTGATAACCCACCTTCCGTTTTGATCAGTAGACGTGCGTGTAAATTGAAGTGATCCTTTAGCACTAAGTATTGCCAACCCCCGTGTCTTGGTATTTTGTGTTGTAGCCCCAATTACTGTATGCCAAGTGTTCCTAATAAGTGTATCTGTGTCCTATCAATGTGTGTCTCCTGGAGGCATACGATATCTGCTTTAAGAAATCTAAGCGCAATTGTAGTGTCACGACGCTTCTTTGAATCGTTTAGGCCGCAGATATTAATGGTTGCTATACGTAATTTACTCATTCAAACCTCTAGATTGCTCGACTTCACTTGATCCCCTGACTAAAACAAAAAGCAAAGAATAATAAAAAATAAAAAAAACACGTTGGAGAAAAAAAAAAAAAAAAAGAGCGGAAAATACAATACGACCACAGAACAAAGCTCTTGGTACCAACCCCCTCCCCTTGCCCTTCCCCCCCATTTACAACCCATTGGAGACCCTCCCCCCCACCCTCCGCCTACCAATGGAACTACCTGGCTCGGCAGAGCCAGGATGAGGGCGTCTGAGCAATTAGGACCCATGGACCCCACCGATCGGATCCCCTTCCCCAAGCTGACCACCCCATTTGTGCTGGCTTCCTCTTTTTTTTTTTTTTTTTTTTTTTTAAATGCCTTGCTAATTCCATCACCTTGGATTGACCCCTTTCCCATTAAATTATCCTAAGGGATTTTAAAGACATTCTAGTAAAGTTTCCTGAAGGTCTCAGTCCTTCCCAGCTCCCTATTAATGTCGGTTTATGTCTCTGGTAGATTCAGTAATCTCCTGGAGGTAGGATTGGGCCTGGATTTCAGAAGTGAAGCTGCGTGTAACACCCTTGAAGATAATTTTAAGGCGTGCCGGATTTTGTAAATATACTGTTGCTCCTGCTTGTTGAAAAGGGGTGAAGAGTTGTCTTAGCCTCCACCTACGTTCCACTGTAGCATGGGAAAAATCGGGTCTGGTAAAAAATGTGACTCCATTGAATTCCCTCTTACTTGTTGGCCTTGCTAGATCAAAAAGTATCTGGCGTAGTAGAAAGTTCCCAAAAAAGACTAGCATGGTGCGAGGGTATTGACTTGGAGCTTGTGGGCGTTTGGGTATTGATAGTGGGAAGCGATGTACTCTCTGTATCTCTTTCTCCAAGTCCCAGTGCTGAATCTCGGGAAATGTGGCTTTCAATAACGAGATCATATAGGACCTAGGATCATTCCCTTCGACTCCTTCCGTAATCCCGAGAAAGCGTAGGTTATTGCGCCGCATTCTGTTTTCTTGTTCCTCGAGCTTCATCATTAAATCTTTGACTATTCCTTCATGTTCTTCCCCCTGAGTTTTCAGAGAGGAAACGTCTTTCTCAAGATTTTCTGTGCGTGCTTCGAGGGACGTCATTCTGTCAGCGATCTCGGCACAAGTACGACCCACTTTCCTAATTGCGCCTTGTATTTTTTGTGTGGCTTGCCTATTTCTTCTATTGTCTGTTTTAACTTCTTCTTGGAAGCTCTTGATGGAATGTAGAATTTCTGCCAAGGTGGGATCACCCTTGCCTCTGACATTATTGGCCCCAGTTACCCCTTTTAGTGAAGAATTTACGCCAGAGCATACGGTGCCTTCCGAGGGAGTCGTTAATTGAGACGATGAGTAGTCCCACCTGAGTTCAGGATTGCTTCCGTGATCTGAATTTCCCCCACTCCTGCGTCTACTTAGTCTTTTCTTTTTGTCCCATGATTTCCCCTTTTGCGCGGCAGTTTCCCAAACTGCCTCAGAATCCGTACTGTGTCCCCACTCATTTCCTGAGCCATCACTGGATGTAGAGAGGCCGGTCTCATATAGCTCGGATTCATCGGTCACAGACATAGTTTTATCCTTCTTCCCCGATGACTTTGACTGTAGATCTGGCCCATCCTCTGAGTTCCCTTGTGATATGTCATCCGATTTTGGAGGTTCTTTAGCAATAGGTTCTGTTTCGGTTGTTCTTATATCTGGGTCTTGTAAATCTGCTAGAAGCAGGTTCTCTATTTGCCCAGATCCACCCTCAAGAGTTTCTAAGACCACTCCCCCAGCTCCTCTGTCTGCCTCTGAATTTTCTAATGGTGTAGAGTTTGTTGTGGTTGGATCGATGTCTAGAGCTAATATTGCTGTTGAGTCTCCCAGAGGGTTCTGCAAACTTTCTTGGGGGTCCTGCGAGCTCTCTGATATCAGTCCCCCAGCGCTACTTTCTTTCCCTGCACTAGAGCAAAAGATATTGGAGATTAGAGACTGAGAGCCATGCCCATGCCCTTGCTTAACATTGTGGTGCCTCAGTTTTTGACTAGTGTTTTTTTTTAATTGGTTGAGGGCAGGGTCAGTCGTGTCAGGAGATTTAATTTTCCTATCTCATCAGAACCTCTCCAGCAGGTAGGACTCCTGTTCTGATTACCCCTATGGAGGGATCAGCATGTAGCTATTTTCATAGCTGTTTCAAAACTGGCCACATTGCGGGCTGTGTTTTTTGCTCCGTAATAAATTCCTTCCCAGTCTTTTTGTGTAAGGTCCCAGTTCTCTCTCCCACCTCTTCTGACTCGGTGTGGCATATGGCTGTGGACAGTGCTGGATCATGTCATACTTTTCTGAAATCAACCCTTTATCATTTTGTTTAGTGAGTAGCCAGCCATTTTTCATAACGGGTTAGTCAAAGGCTTGCCTGGTCCCTCATCCCCGTTGGAAGTACCCAGTGCCTTAGTTGCAAATATCACAGCCGTTCCAACTCTGGGATCCCATACTCTAGTTTTAGTTGAGGGAATGAGAGTATTCCTGATAGTTCAAAGAGATGACCCACCGAGCGACAAGGAGTGTCCCGCCTTGCGTGCCAACCCCGGGGCGAATTCACTGTTTCCGAACAGGGGAGTTAAAGGAGACAGAAATGTTGTGAGTTTCCTGGCAGTTGCCACCCCATCCCAGACTTTCATCACTGACTTGGTGATCGGCGAACCCATTAAGCTACGTGGATATTGAGCTTTTTTCAGGAAGGGGACATTCCATAGAGGGATTCCCGCAAGTGCTCTGTCCATTGGGTTGCTTTCTAGTAGCCTAGGAGGTCCAGAATCCCTAGGCCTCAGTTTTCTGGTCTCATGTATCCTATAGTCTTGCACATTCGTGGCCTTGTCCCTGCCCACACAAAGTGGTTGATGGCGCATTGTAGAGAGCCGATCACTCCCTTAGGTGGTAGTGCCGGTAGAGTTTGAAACAAATACAGTGCCTTCGGTAGAAGGGACATTTTGACCGCCACTACTCTCCCCAGTAAGGAAAGGCGATATTTACTCCAGTTTCATAAATCTATTTTCCCCTGCCGCGCTAGCGTAGCATAGTTCAGTTTAACTGTTTTGCAGACTGTAGCCGCCAATTCCAACCCCAGATAAGGAATAGTATCAATCACCTGTATCCCCGAAAACCAATCTTCCCTGGGGCTGAATGTGGGAGTTGTGGGGTTTAAATTTAGGATCAGTGATTTACTCACGTTTACCCAGAAGTCTGAGACCTGTCCATATGCTTCTAGCTCTCCTAAAAAGGCGGGAAGTGAGTCCTTTGGTTCCGTCAGGGCTGCTATCACATCATCTGCATATAAGCTGATTGGATGTAGTTCTCCTCCGAACGGTATCCCTCTTATATCAGGGTTGTCCCGTATTCTCTGTGCCAGAGGTTCAATGTATAGAGCGAACAGTAATGGGGATAACGGGCAGCCTTGCCTAGTTCCCCTTTGAATATTAAAGGGTCGTGAAGAGATGCCATTAGCTCTCATAGCAGCAGCCCACCCATTCTAAATCTCGACATTGTGTGCATCAAAAACCTCCATTCTACCCGGTCAAATGCTTTTTCGACGTTGACCATCAACAGAAGCGCGTCCATTTGTGTTTGGTGGACCTTGTCTATGAGGTGGACTAAATAGCTTTGGACCTACCCTTGACTGAGTCCATAACCATATTCAGGTCCCCCTACTAATGTCATGCGATTTTGTGGAGCCATAGTGTCCGCTAAAGCTGCTTTGAGGAATCCCTCCTGACCCAAATTGGGAGCATAAATTGAACCTATCACTATGAATTGGGTGCCAAACTGCATAATTTACACCAGTAACCTTCCTTTTATTCCTGCCACTTTCTCTTTCACTTCCCCTCTGCATCATTTGGATATGAGACTGGCCACCCCTGCCTTTTTTTCCCTTGTGGAAGAGAAGTATTGCTGGGGGAATCCCCTTGAGCGCATGCGGTGACAATCTTTAGTGAGGAGATGTCTCTCCTGTAAGAGACATATATCTTCCTCTGCGTTTTCCAAATAAGACAGGATTTCCCTCCTTTTAATAGGATTGTTGAGCCCTTTTACGTTAAGCGTAATTACTTTCATTACTTCCTTCGTCAATGTAGGTGGATACGGGCTATAATGGGATGATTCCTAGGCCGATTCTGTTCCCTCCAATATATATGATTTTCCGCCGGTCAGGACGGGTCTGTCTTTACCTGTGTGAAACCTCTTGTGTATATATGCTGTGGACATCGGTAACTTTTTGTACATGTAAACTGTGGACACTGGACCCTACCCCACCCTAACCCCAACAAGTAAAACGATGACTACCCCCAGTACAGTCCAGGAGCCGCAAAGTGCGACCACGTCTCCTTGGTGGAATAGTTTGTTGGGTGCATCACAAAGCCATCATGTCCCCCCTGCACCACGGGCGTCCACCCACCTTCCCCAAGCGCTGCATTTTACCACTTGTCTGATCCCTGAGTTAGCTCAATCGCGCTCCCTGGATCCGGATTCAGCAGACAAGGAGTCCAACAGCGCTTGACGTTCCTGTGCTATGGTCTCTGGGTTCAGCTTCAACGTTGCCTCCGACAACCTCCGTCCCCCCACTCGACGCCACCACTCCTGTTGTCTCTTTTGATCTCCATTTGCGGGTTCGACTCGCTGAAGGTTCTCAATGCACAAAACATGGCATGCTTCCTCTAGTGATTTGATTTGCTGCAGTTTGCTGTCCCATTTGAAGATGATGCGGAAGGGATGGCCACAGGAGAGGAGATTCCCTGGTTGCGCAAGTGGGTCGTGACTGGGCGGAAGTCTCAGCGCTTCTGCAGAGTTATCGCTGCCAGGTCATGGTATAGGGCGAATGCGTGCCCTGGGTACGTTAGTGGTTGTGCATCCCTTGCACATCTTAGAATGCGTTCCTTGAGTTGAAAGTCTGGTAGGTATGCCAATATGTCTGGGGAGGATCCGCTGCCCTCCTCTGCAAGCCTACTCTGTTCGCTCTGTCGATTTTAATGTCAATGTCCTGAGACCCTGCAATATATGCCAAAAGAGGCCTTGAAGATACTGAGTGATGTTAGTGCCTTCTTCTTTGGGAGGTACTTCTTTCACTTGTATGTTGTTTCTACTGGAGCGATTTTCTAAATCTTCTGTGTGGGCCTGAATCTCTATATGTTGTGCCTGTAGGCGGATCACTTCTTGCTGTAGTTGCTCCTCTTCTTCATCCTGAGTCTGTTCGTGTTCTTCCAGTGTAGCCACTCCCACCCCGTCCACATCTCGCTGCACCTCTTTTATCTCATTAGAGAAGTCTTTTCTGAGGACTTTTAAGTCTTCCTGCAGGGTTGAGAATAATTGTGTTAAGAATGCCCGCGTGACCGGTTCCTCCAGACTCTCCATCTCTTGCCCTCCTGGTGTAGTCGGTGAGGCGCGGCAATCTCTGCCGCTTGCCCTAGCCATCCTGGTGAACATATCCTTCACATTTCTGTCCTTCTTCCCCCGCATTGTAGACTTTGCCAGGCTACAGATAGGTATCTGGGGCTGTGGCGCAAACTCGTGGGCCTTCCTGCAATACACGTGTGGTAATCTGAAGTCCTGACTCTCTCAGCCTGGAGAGTATACCTGAGCGGCTGCTCCTCCTCAGGTCTTCTAGCACAGGCTTTGTCGTTGGCTCTATATGCGCTGGTGTGCCTAGTCACATGTGGTGGCCTACCTCCATGCTGTTCCTTGTTAAGTTGTGCCGGACTACCACTCACCCAGTGAATCGTGGTCCATGCAGTCCCCACTCCGTTGTGCCAGGCCGGTGATAATTCAGTGTATACCCCTGCTGAGTGCTCAGTTATGAGCTCACCATCTCCGGTGACCGTGTTGCACTCTCTTCGGCCTCCCTATTTTGCGCCTAGATTTGTACAGTTAATGGGCCCTTTATCCGGGTCTGTGGGAGTTTTAAATTCAGCGCCTTGGATAACCCTTGCCACCTCCTCGCTGTATGCCTACTCAGCCTTGCTCACTTCTGGGAGCCAAGTTCCATTCAGGCTGAGCCTTGTGTGTCATATCGCTTCTACTGCGGTGCTGGATAGCCTTTTGTTACCTGGCAGCTGCCCACTCGACTCGTTCCTCCTGCTCTCACACTCCGTGGCTCTCCAGTCTCACCGTCGTTTGCTGTGCGGCTGTATTATTACGTACCTCCTGCTGCTGAGCGGGGCCCCTCCAGGGCCTCAGTTATCGCTGGAGCTCTCTTCGCTAGGCACGGCCTTGAAAGGCGCGCAGCTCCTAGTGCGGGCCTTCCGATCGTCTCGAGCGCCTGTTGGAATGCCGGGACTCTCACACTTGTCTTTGCGTGTCCCTGTGCGGTTGTAGCGCCACTCGCTGCCAGCTGCTGTGCGGGCCCTCGGTCTGATCTCCCTCCTGTGCCCTTGTTGTTGCCGGGTCCCCCTACACCAGGTGCGGCACTGAGCAAGGCACCGTTCTGGATAAGGGCAGCCAGTTAAACAGTCGGTTGGAGGACCGACGGGGCTCTCACCTTCGTCTTAACGAGAACCAGGACCCCCTAGCCTCGCTGTCTTCAGGTGCATGATCTTGACCTCTCGCACCACCTGTAGAGTGATGAGGCATATGCTCCGGTCCTCCCTCAGTTCCGTTCTGTTGCCGGATCTTCCGCCTCAGCCCGCAAGCACGGGGGGCTGGCTGTCCGATGTGTGTCTTACGGACCAGTCCGCTGTCTAGGGTGATACCGGATCTCTCAGCTCCTCATTGCTGATCTCTGCCTTGGCCCGAGCTCAGCCCTCCAAACCTGCGCCGCCATTTTGGCTCACGGGACTCCGTCGCTGAATCTTGCTGAATCGGACCTCTTCGTCATTCGTGTTCTGCACCAAAGCTCTCTTGTTGTGTGTAGATTTATATTCCGTATTTAGGTTTCCCGATTTATGCCCTTATATAGATACAATTCATATTGCCCCTATTTAGGCATAGAAAATCCAGCCCTTATTTAGGCATTGTCCATGCTAACCAAATACAAGCATGGTCTCCTACATCTGTCAATCCACGTCACAACAAGTTCTTGGAAAACCAGACTCTTCAGCCTTTAGGAATTTCCCTTGCTTGGATATTGATTTCTCCAAGAACTCATTTATTATGCATGAACATCTATTCCTTAGGGGTTCATTCATGACGTTCCGATGCCCAACTTTTACGTCAATACAGGCATTCCTAAACACCTTCAAGGTATAAATATACCTGCACTTGCCCTGGCAAACCACGGTTCCGGTACAGTCCAGTTTGACTGCCTACTTGCGGTTCGCCATGACAAGTTCGGAAGGAGATCAAGTTCCCGCCTGATGCACTGACCAGACGCTGTCATCCTCCTCGCAGAAAATCCAGCTCCAGTGTTTCTGACTCCCCTTGCGAGGTGTTAGATATTGAGTCCCGGAAAGGGATTCCAACCTCACACATTCTAAGGTATGGAGCAGACAAGAACTTAGAGAAACTTTTGGCAACTCTTGGCAAAACTAAAACTATAGCTAGCTATACTTTAGAAAACAGCACCTACTTCTTACCTCATACTAGACTTAGGATAGGTACACTGGGGTAGAACTATTTAGAAGCATCAGATGAGTATTCACATTTTAGCCTGTGTTATTTATGTATGTATTTTATGAATATATGTCATAGCTACAAACCATGCTATTGCAGTATTATTTTATCTTACTGCTAACTCTGTACGTATTGTACTTCACATCCTGTCTTACGATTGTAGCAGTTCATATCTCTTCCTTGAGAAATAAGACTGTTCAATAAACCCCTTTTAATTGAAACGCCCATCTCTCCATCTCTGTGCAACTCTGTAGAAACGAAGCATGCACGATTGACTGAGTGAAACTGTTATCTATTCTTTCCACGGTGCAGTTGTCAGAAACTAATCCCTTCTTGTATATTCAAGAAGTTTCTAGTGACCTCTGAGTTAGCTGGCACACACAAGTAATTAAGTTTAATGTACTCGATACAGACATACTGACCTCAGTCCTATGGTAAAACTATAGTGTATATTATTCCAATGCGCAGAGCCTATCAGGGATATAGGGACTACACTAAATGGCACCCAATGGTTTGGTAAAGCACTAATTTAACGCTAGATACTCAAGTAACACAGTCGTGCTTCTCTCAGAGACCCTTACTCATAATACTCCATAAGACGTCTGGAGTGGGTAGGGATAATATCCGCCATAGTAGAGTAGGACAAAAATCCTATGTATTAGCTGTTTGGTTTGTTCAACGTTGAAGGATACAGTGTTCCAAAATATTGGGCACCTTATCTTTGTTCCCTTGAAACTTGCTCTGAAACTTTCATTAAACAATGACTGAAAACGGCACAAACACCGATACTGGTGGAGCTGTACTCGACGAAGTCGCAGCAGCTATTGATTATACAGGTTTTGATGAAACCGATGAAAATGCGAAAATCATCGCTCCAAATTTAAGGGGAGCCATCACTCTAAAACTTATAAAACATGGCCTAACACCAAGAGGTGGTAGGGCAGTTTTTTTGATAGAGGCACATGAATCTCACCAGACAGAGGTATTCTATCCATGGATAGTATTCCCAGAATCAAATCCAGTAACTAAACCGTTTCACTTCTACAAAGAATATGAACCACCTGAGGAATATATTCCTTTCGAGGATATTGAAATTCCACTCACATACCAGGAGCATGATCTCCTTAAAGGTGCCCTAAAACATTACAATCACATTACCAGGCTCGGTCCACTAGGTAGACCAGGAGCAACATGGCCAATTTTAGCCGGCTACACACCTCATCCTGACATTGAAGAAATGACAGATAGAGAATTATTTGCTCAACTCAAAGAATTGATCAAAATTATTTATAGACAATTGGTTCAATATGTCATGAGGACTTTCACAGTCCAACCAACAATAGCAATTCCAAGACAAACCTCTCACCAGGGGAATGCGCTAAAAATCACTCCACAGACTTTACACGCAGTCATGGGTAAAATGCCCACAAAACGTGAACAAATTCCATTCTGGATAGCTCAAAAAATACTTACATCGAAGCAGTATTTCCCAATACTAGCCCTTGTGAGAAACACAGAATTCTAACAATCTGTTTACCAATGGGGATCACACCACATCTGGACGACTGCACCACTTGGGGCACAGTCTTTGCTGCAATCTGCACAAAAACACATGGTGTTCCGCCTATGGCAGTAATACCTGATGTCCTGAAACAGATTCAAAACGAATACGGGGCAGAGCCTACTCTTAATTTAGGTATGAAGTACTTAAAAATTTTGACCAGGTCTCAACAATAATATTATCTAATATTAAAGGAGAAGCAGCATCAGTAGCAATCCGCCAGAAATTAAGGGAATTTGATGTAACAGAACAACCACAAGAACTAGCCAGAATAATTGAAAAATCCTATGAAGAATTAGGCAGAGACAGTTTGGGAGGGAAACCAGTTAAACCACAACTGTCTGAAAGTCCTGATAAGGTCTTTCCTAAAAACACTCCTACCTCATCTAAAAAGAAGTGGGAAAATAACAAACAACATTCAAAAGAGAAAGATTCTCAATCCCGAGGTAGATCTCCTCAAAAGGAGCCCTCTGAAAGGAGGTATAACCTCAGGAATAGGGATAATTTGAGAAAATCTTACAGGTATCAAGATACTGATAAACGTTCCTCTTGTACCTTTCAGATATCATCACAGACATCCGAAAGAAGAGGACGGTCAGAGAACAAAGAAGAACGCGTAAAGTCCAAAGACGATCAACACGTTCAGAAAAACAAACCAAGAACTCAATTCTCCAAAAAGAAGGTAGCAGGTCTGAAGATCAGACATGCCGAGGATTCTGAGAACACAACTCAAGAATGGAGAATGGGCACAGACAATGTTGGACAGCGCAGCAGAAGTTACAGTAGCTCGCCAGAACCTGAAGGGGCTTCTGGAAACAGTGGATTTGAATGAGGACATTCATGTCGAAACTGCAGATACCAGGGTTAGTTCTCCGCATAGGTTGTATGAAATAACACTCCGGATGGAGGGAGACATACCAAGAAAAATGAAAGCACTCTTTTGGGAGCGACTTTCAAAGGGTTATGATATACGTCTAGCAGAACAAGACTGGCCACCAGAATTTGTCAGAGAGTGCCCACATGGCGAAGACATCATTATGCCAGCCTTCTCCAACAATGTTCCAGTACACTTTAAATATACTTTTGCCAGGAAATGGGCAGTGGCCCAGGCCCCAGCATTATATAAGAATCATGTAGGATGGGATGAGGACTCACCTCACCACAAAATCCAGTTAAAAAATCAACCAACTGCACAAAGGCAGTACCCGGTTAAGCAAGAAGCTAAAAAACAAGTCAGGGAGAGCTTAGATCAACTTGAATACCAAGGGGTGATTGAAACATGCACCTCATCAATGAACAATCCTTTGTTTCCTGTCTCCAAACCAGACAATACATATTGTCTAGTTTTGGATTACAGACACCTAAAATCTTGTTGTAAAACATTTGCAGTGCAAAATGCACACAGTACAACATTAATGAATAACATTGTGTGTAAAAAGTACAAAACCACATTAGAAATCTCAAATGGTTTCTTTTGTCAAAATATTGCACCTGATAGTAGATATTTGACCGCTTTCTCAATAATGGGGACTCGCGTCAATTTTGTCGACTCCCACAGGGGTTCAAAAACAGCCCAGGGTCATTCTCAGCAAGAGTAACAGAGTTACTACAAATTTATGATGACGAGGCATTGTCATAAGTCGATGATATATATCTGACAGACGATGACCTGGACAGACACTTGAACAGGGTGAACACCATTATATTGGGCTTCGCCTCTGAGGGTTACAAATTCAATTTTAAAAAGTCCAGAATTGCCAATCTCAACGTCCTTTTCCTAGGATATGAACTTTCAAGTGAAGGCAAAAGCCTGGCTGCCAACTTTTTAGAAAAGTATGTGCTGCTCCAACCTACAAAAACGCAGAAAAACTTACAGTCTATTCTAGGTTTCCTGAATTTTGGAAGAACATACATTCTAAACTACGCAGAGAGGGTTAAACCTCTCTATGAATTAATCAAACCTGATTTCAAAGCCACAACTTGGACACAAGAGCACACAGAAATTCTGCGATCACTTCAAATAGACATGTTAGCAACTAAACACTTGCAAACACGCCTAAATGTACGCAACTTAGTGATCCGAATCATTCCGGGTCAATGCGGATTCACCTACTTATTTTTTAATGAAGGTGAAAAAGTACCAATTGCATACAAATCACATTTGTATACGCAAGCAGAAATAAATTTCACATCGACAGAAAAAATTCTGACAGCAGTTCAAACCGCTGTAGCAAAAGAAAGAGCCCTAGCACAGGGGAAACGCATTATGGTTGTGACTCCTGTACCAGCCTTAGAGGCAGTTACTAAAGCTAGCATTCTGAATGCAAAAGCTTTACATCAAAGATGGATACAATGGGTTAATTCTCTTGCTGCAACTGATGTTGAATATGTTTTTGATCCTTATTTAAAAACACAAGCATTCCTGCAATACGAACACGAATGTCCTCTGCCTACTGAAATTCTCCCTCTTGATCAGTACGAATTTATAATTTATACTGACGGATCTGCACAACCCACTACGGAGAGTAAACAAGCTTACAGTGCAGCATGCGTGATCGTTAAAGGTCGTATGAGCCATGGCAAATTCAGACCAATGGTCACAAAAACGCAATCTCTAGGAGATTGTACAGCTCAGCGAGCTGAACTACAAGCATTCAAGATGGCACTTGAAAACACAGATCGCGAGTTCCCCACACTCATAGTGTGCAATTCTTTTTACTGTGTTCAATCTTACAATGAATATTTACAGAATTGGCTTCAAAATGGTTTCAAAGATGCAAAAGGTGGCACAATCAAGCATAAAATGCTTTGGGAACAAGTAGTTCAGTTGCGAAACGGACTACAAAACACTCACGTGATACACACGTTGAGTCATCAACGTGATGCCGTTCACGTTGAAGGGAATTCATTGGCTGATTAGGCCGCGAAAGGGGCTGTGCAAACGGCTTCCGTAGCTGCAATCACTCGTTCAAAAATGAAAATAGACAGTGAAATAATGCTGGCTGTCAATGCTTCAAGCAAAGGCAGTGGTGCAGCGTTACCTAAAAAAATTCCACTCATATATAATTGATGCGAACAATGTTCAGTTTGCTCGAATCCCTGGAGTGGGGGATAGGGTAATACCAAACATGGAACGAAGAGCAGCTTTGATTTATGAAGCACATCTGGGAGAGGGTCTGACACATCAGGGGATCTCTAAACAGTTTTAAAATTAAAAGAGATGTACTGGTGGCCAGGAATGAGTACACTGATTCACATCTTCATCAATAACTGCATAGACTGCAATAGAGATCGCAGTACAGAAGGCCACCAGATACCTGACTACAACATAGCCAGCCCAGTTCAGACACCAGTATTAGACAGCATTAGACTATCTACGTGCAGGTGTCCTATTGGACAAATGCAATCCCACGAGCACTAAATCTAGGTTCCTATGGATGTGGCCTCAGCGCTAGGCTGACGCTCAAACTGTTATAAAAGATTTGCGAGTCTTTACCGGCACATATGCAATTGGCACACTACATTCTGACCAGGGTCCTGCATTTAGCTCTCCAGCTTACAAAGAAGCCATGGCCAGTTTGGGCGTAGCATTGCGGTATTCTTCTCCATTCCATCCTGAGGGAAATTATGTTGTGGAAAGAAAAGAACGGGACATAAAGCAGTCTTTAACAGCTAGGGTATTAGGTGCGGGTGATGGGTGGGTCAAACACCTTTATGGGGTCCAGCGTGCACTTAATAACTTGCCAAGAAGTTCTCTAGGGGGTGTCACTCCATATGTAGTTCTATTTGGAACTAGAATGTTGGTACCGGACCTTGATATGCAAGGCACAGTGATGGAAAATAAGAAATTTGATATCAAAGATCGTTTGGCTGTTTTACAGGACTTAAATGAACTAAGAACAAATCAAAGCAACGTGCGCCTGAAGCCAACCATCACTGGGGAAAAAGCGTCCGTCCCAGCAAGGCCTGTCTGAATCCCAAAGTTTGGTGATCTAGTCAGAGAAAAGATCGCAGACAAGAAGGAATTTGGGCCTTCTTACAGACAACCAGTACCTGTCCTAGCAGTCCACGGATCAAGAACAGTACTTTTGCCACCTCTTGCTGGTAAAAAGGAGAAAAGATTTGTGTCCATCGACCTGATCAAACCACACTATGTGGCCGATACTATGCAGTAGGCCAAGTGGACTCCGCCAAAGTAGCAGACGCACTCCTCTAGCTATAATCCAAGAGGTTCAAACTGAGAGACTCATCACCTTTGAAGATTCTGCAGTGAGAAATGAAGGACTAAGCAACAGAGTTATGGAACTCGTCCCTCTTGAAACCCAAATAACAGTTCATCCTGATACTCCTGTCTACAACGAAGTAACAAGTTATCAACTGGTTCCAGCGAATTCAACAAATCCTGATGCAATTCCAACCATTGACAGAACTGCCGCTGGCTATTTCATGAACTTTGATACGTTTTCTGAGGATCCCAGCGAACCTGAAACGACGCCAGCACAAAGAACTTTCAAAGAACAAGCAACATACTTTTTTCATCTCCTGAAAAAGACTTATCTGGTTTCACCATGGATTGAACTATGGATTGTTTTGGGAATAATCTTCTTTCTACTATGGTTAGCTCTGGTAATAACTCTGGGTATGCTGATAAGTGGAAAATATATTCAAATGGACACAGCAAGTAAAAGAGTGAACTTACTTCGTCAGCCACACATATCATCCCATCGTGAAGCAAGAGACTTGTCAGCAGTGAACATCACAGCCGTTCCTATACATGATGGTATAGTTTAGGACCAAACTGAATATGAGATTTTTGGCCCGTCGGAGCTTTTGAAGATTCCACATTTATTTAAGATTTCATTGGGTGACTTTATTACCTCTAGTACCTTCTCTGATGATTGGGACTTCGAGACTGTTAATAACATGATGTCTGATCTAGAGATGTCTACAGTATTCACAAATCATGAATATTTAGAGGGTTCATCAGACTATGAACAAATGCATTGTTACAACCACTATGGTCATCATTTCATGCATAAATCTGCAACACCTAGAAATGTATTTAGGTATAACCAATGGGAACATTCTCCTACACCTACAAAGGGTAGTTCAAAAACTTTAGCAATTAAATTTCCATATCTTTCAGGCTACAATTTGTCTAATCCAGAAACGTTTTACTTTAAAAATGTGAACAAGACAGGAATGAAAAATATGTTAACCAATACAAAACAGATTTATTCTGCAGCCTTTATTACCCAACTGTCTAGATAGGGTTTCGACTTTTGGAAAGACAACATTGAGACAAAATCTGTCTGGGGTACAAAAGATTGGCAAGTGCAGGGGGTAGAAGCTTTGTTTAGAGCCTGTATCATTCCTGAGAAAATTATGTTTTTGAATGACACTGTCCAGCAAACGTCTTACCTTGTATTAGCCAAGATCAAAGACATGAACACACCGACCATACCTATACCTGCAAGTAATAGCACCACACGGGGGGAGGTTGACGTACATAATATTTTGCATCACAACAGATCAGATGCAGAATGGAAAAAATGGTTGCTCTGGCCCACAGACACGAATAACTGTCAAGATTGATTCCTGAACAAAACACAGGGTTTCACTATCAATAGGCCAGACCCACACTATGTTCAAAGACAGCATCCAGGGGTAGTAACAACATACAGTGTAGGGAAACTTTGCCTTGATTGGCTACAGATAGCTACACTGAAGGATGTAAAACAACACTTAACTTTACTTCAAGAAGTTGCAGACCTTACGGAATGCTTGCTAGGACCAAGAAAACCGCATCAAAAATGTTTCATATATGCCGGTATCTTTGCTGATTATAATGTAGCATGGAAGGTTAACCAAGCAGAGACTGCAGAACGAATACGAGAAATTGATAGTATTAATTTAGAGAAAACACTCTCTGTAGTAGACAATGGGTTAACGACTCTGTCGTCCAGAATATATTCATTGGACAGCATTGTGTCTTCTGTCATAGACATCATGGAACAAGACTTGGTCATGTTGCAACATGGTCAGTCTCAGCTACTTTCTATCATGCTATTGGGCTGGACGCTACAAAACTTGCGTACAGGCTACGTGCCTTGGCGTTTAATCAACCCTACGTCACTATTTTCATAATTCAATCTCCCTGATAAACAGATCAATCTGGCACAAAGGGGAGCAGACTACACTGTGCTGAGCATTGAAAAACTGGAAAAATTACCATTCACAGTGGCAGGAAAACCAGCTACTGAATGGCTCATACATGGTAAAATTACTCTGCCTGTTACAACTTTCCATTTTCAGTATTGCCTAAAACATATACCAGTAGGCAAATATGAAAGGTTGGGTAAAGGATACATCAAGACAACCTGGGATTTAACTTACACACATAGATGTTAGAGTGGGCAACGTGAAGTGTTTCTTAGCGGTGAAAACTGTGAACACGCACCAAGTGGTTCTCTCCTTTGTCAGGGTATTAACTTACACGGGCCTGTGATGGTTCCAATACAAACTTATCCTGTCACCTGCAAGGTTCACCGGCTGCAGTGATGAATCTGATTTTTGGCCAACTTTCTAATGGGAGTTACATTATGTTGAATGATCACAGCTGCTGTGGCATGTTGCCAGGTATTCCATATCTAGTTACGGTTACATCCAGGGTCACTTGTTGTATGCAAGTCTTGTTTCCACAAATAGAGACAGTCAGGGAGTCGCCTTTATGGCCTTCACTGAACATCTCTTCTATACGAATTGATACTCTAAGCAGAATGAAAGCCATTATTTTACAGAAAACAGTGCCACTGACCTCGGCCAGAGAAACCTATGATCTCCAAGTCGCAAGGACTTCTGCCGAGATACATACCCTTTTGTATACAAACTGCCCTGTACATTTCTCAGAAATGTTAGGTTGTATCTTAAACATGTCTGATATGTGCGGTATTATACATGTATTTAAGAACGTATGTGCAAGATTGTTAGCACCTTTACAAGCAGTCCTCGGCATATTTCCAAACTTCGTGCACTCTGTGTTTGGCGGACTGCCGCTCCTTTTAGCACTTGTTGCAGGGATCCTATTTTTGCTCCTACTGCTACGATATGGCAAGCCAAATCACCAGCGACACCCAAATCACCATGGAGAGAGCTCTATTGGAGATGAAGTGTCGTGAGCGCATCGTCCAAATTTTGGGTTTACCTCGTCTACGAGAGTTAAACACCACATGGTTTCTGTCATTCAGACCAATCTGGCAAGATTGCATCTTACCTGTTCTACGCTGCCTGCTCTGCGGTGAAGAATGCGTGCTAGACATCTGTCTAACGCTCCCATCAGTCATGCCTACGGATATCGATACTCTGCTGGACCCGGTAACGGCCCATGCTCTGTGTTGTCCCCAGCGGCTACCAATCCTGATGACGGCATTCATTGAGATCTCACAGACGCAAATTGCTACTGCTGAGGTACGAAAAGAAACATCAGGCACGCAGGTAACATTCAATTCGAACATTGCTGATGCAACCAATGCTGAAGGCGATAGTTCACATCTATGTGCAGTTAATCTTCTAATCGAGGTATTCCAACTTTCACCTACAACGGTAGACAACTTTTTGTCTACAGGATTAGAAGATTTCATGTTTTCTCCAGGCCCACACACTGACTTTTGATTCAGGCACACAGTGTTCCGATGAGACTGTGAATTTGGCCTTCATTCTTTTCAGACAAGGGACTAACTTTGGATCTTTTTTCCTATGATTCATTTTTTTTTCTCCAAATTTGTATTTTTTTCATTTTTTGGCACAGTAATCTGCTTATAGTAGAACTATTCATAGAGAACAGAATTCTTTCAAAATCTTCCAGGGACATTATGCCACCTTGTCACATCAACAATTGATTTGTGTTACCTGATATGAAATGGTTTCGGACCCTTTTCTTCTGTATTAATGAGCTATTTCATCATGTGTATATATTTCTGGTTCATTCTTTTTAGCATTTCCAATGCACACATATGCTTAGAATAAAATATTGCTTTTAATATGTACAGCACCTTATGCATAGCAATGGTTTTGTAATACATTTTAGGACATATGTTTTTAGATATGTTTTAGCATGTTTTAGCTAATCATGCATTACTCTCTTTTAGATATGTTAAGTATGTTTAGGATTTAGTAATGTCGTTCATACGAAACTGGAGTGGGTGTTGTGTGTAGATTTAGATTCCGTATATAGGTTTCCCGATTTATGCCCTTATATAGGTACAATTCATATTGCCCTTATTAGGCATAGAAAATCCAGCCCTTATTTAGGCATTGTCTATGCTAACCAAATACAGGCATGGTCTCCTACATCTGTCAATCCACGTCACAACGAGTTTTTGGAAAACCAGACTCTTAAGCCTTTAGGAATTTCCCTTGCTTGGTTATTGATTTCTCCAAGAACTCATTTATTATGCATGAACATCTATTTCTTAGGGGTTCATTCATGACTTTCCGATGCCCGACTTTTACATCAATACAGGCATTCCTAAAAACCTTCAAGGTATAAATATACCTGCACGTGCCCTGGTAAACCATGGTTCCGGTACGGTTCAGTTCGACTGCCTACTTGCGGTTCGCCACGACAAGTTCGGAAGGAGATCGAGTTCCCACCTGATGCACTGACCAGACGCTGTCTTCCTCCTCGCAGAGAATCCAGCTCCAGTGTTTGTGATTCCCCTTGCGGTGTATTAGATATCGAGTCCCGGAAAGAGATTCCAACCTCACACATTCTAAGGTATGGAGCAGACTAGAACTTGGAGAAACTTTTGGCAGCTCTTGGCAAAACTAAAACTATAGCTAGCTATACTTTAGAAAACAGCACCTACTTCTTACCTCGTACTGCACTTAGGTTAGGTACACTGGGGTAGGACTATTTAGAAACATCAGATAAGTATTCACATTTTAGCCTGTGTTATTTATGTATGCATTTTATGAATATATGTCATAGCTACAAACCATGCTATTGCAGTATTATTTTATCTTACTGCTAACTCTGTACATATTGTACTTCGCATCCTGTCTTACGATTGTAGCAGTTCATATCTCTTGCATGAGAAATAAGACTGTTCAATAAACCCCTTTTTATTGAAATGCCCGTCTCTCTATCTCTGTGCAACTCTGTAGAAACAAAGCATGCACGATTGACTGAGTGAAACTGTTATCTATTGTTTCCACGGTTCTGAGATTGTTCCGACTCTAAGGGAAACAAAGTTGTCATATTTATGTGGTTGTCAAAAACGAATCCCTTCTTGTATATTCGAGAAGTTTCTAGTGACCTCTGAGTTAGCTGGCACACACAAGTAATTAAGTTTAATGTACTTGATAGAGACATACTGACCTCAGGCCTTTGTCAAAACTATAGTGTATATTATTCCAATGCGCAGAGCCTATCAGGGATATAGGAACTACACTACACTCTCCCGGATTCCCACTCAGTCACTTCCCTTTCGCTGTCAGGGGTCTACAGCTCTTCAACGGCGCTGGGAAGATACTCGTTGGGCGGACGGGAGCGGGCAGACGAACGAGTCACGTCTTATCCACTCGCCATCTTGGCCATGCCCCCATCATGAGAGCCCATTTTGAAGTTTGGCTGATGTTCTTCCAAACTTTTAATGGCGTCCCAATTTGGTCAATAGATGATAATTTTGTTTGGTAGATGCAATTATGTTATGATGCTTCTGGTGCAAATGGATTTGGTCTTTTTTGGGATGGGAAATGGTGTGCGGAACAGTGGCCATCTAATTGGGTAGAAGAGAAGAAATGTATTGCCTTTTTGGAATTTTTTCCATTGATAGTTGCATTGGCAGTTTGGGGGAAGAGCCTCGCAAACAGAACAGTGTTGTTTGATGTGGATAATAGAACAGTAGTGGATTTGGCAAATGTTCAGAGAGCAAAAGACAAACAATTATTGAAGCTTCTACAAAGATTCATGCTGGGCTGTGAGGAACTTCGATTTTCGATCACGATCGAATCGATCCGCCATTTTGTAACCCGCCGCCATTTTGTGTTGCCATCACTCAGGCAGCACGGCGAACGAAGTCTATTCTGCTTTTCCCGTACATTGGTGTCGAAATCCGTCCTCGGCCTTGTTTGTGAAGCTGATGTTTGGACTAGCCGAGTACACTAATCAGTGTCTGGCATTCCTAATCCCTGTTTCAACTATCTGTAGGCTCACACCATTCTTTCCCGATCATATCTTATCGACTGGCCTTCACTGTCTCCTGCTAGCATTCTCTTGTGTCATGCCTGTCCTCCAATACACACAAACGTATCTCACCACCTGCAAGTCAGTTGTAATCTGTTAATAAATTAGTTCGGGGGTGGGATGACAAACACAGTTGGAGGAGAGGTCTCTTCGAGTCATCTGATCTTTCTGTTTTCGAACCCTTCTTACTGGTTCCGCTTTGTTTTCCACTTACCCTACTGGCTCTTTTCTTCTTTGCTTGGGGCGTGTGTTTTGTTAATAATTCTGTATTGTATGGTATTTAATCTGATGCGCCACAGAGTGAAGTGGCAGTCTCCTGAGAACCTACTTTGTGTACTTCTAGGATAACTGTACTAGCTGCAGCTAAATAAATCCAATCTTCTAACGCCGACAGAGTGTCCCGTGTCTCTGTGTAACGAAGCAGGTGAACCCAGAAGACGGAGGACGTACCCTGCACCGCCAGGTCCAAAAGGTTCTGGTTCTTCAGCTGCTTAATGTTTAACATAGTTTTTAAAGTAAAGCACATACCCGGAGCTGACAATAACATTGCAGATGCGCTATCTCATTTTCAGTGGCAGAGATTCTGTGGTTTGGCGCCCGTAGAGGATCTGCAGAAGACTCAGGTTCCCAAGGAGGTATGGGATTTAGCAAATTGAAAGTTAAGCAACTTGTTGAGAAACCTTTGGCAAGAAGCACCAAATTGGCTTACAGGAGAGCTTGGTTAGAATTTTTAGAATCTGGCACTTCTTATAGAACTAGAAGCCCCAAAGGGATAGAAGAACGCAGGGATGACATAACTAATTTCATAATGTCGAACATAGACAGGAATATTTCTTCAACAACAATAGCAGGTAAATTAGCAGCTGTGTCCTTCTATGGGAAGTTCTTTTGGGAATATGCACCATCAGCGGGTGAAATGGATAGACGAATATTGAAAGGATGGGCAAAAGTAAAAAAGAGAGGTCAAATGTGGCAAGAGACAATTTCTCTGAAGCTGTTATATGATAGAACAAGAAGTTGCAATGTGTTTGTTTTTCTGAATTCGAATGCAGTTTATTCAAGTTATGCATGATCTGTTTTTTGGGAGGGGGGGCATTCAGAATATCTGAATTGCTGGAAAAGCAAAAAACGATTATCTTAAAGTTAATAATGTTTTTCTGTTTAAAAAATCAGTAGTTATTTTTCTTGAAAGTTCCAAAACAGATCAAGTTGGTAAGGGATAAAAAATAATTTTGCAAAGATTAGGAGGTCCGTTATGCCCTATAAAAGCTTGGTTGGAATTCTCAGAGGTGGGAGGCGCCTCTTTCCAATTTGTTTTTAGGCACCAGGATGGCTCTCGGCTCACGGTTCCCCAAATTCTAGCAGTTTCGTGAAAGATTCTAAAAAACGTAGGCAGAAATCCTCTGAATGTTGGTACCCATTCATTTAGAATCGGATCGGAGTCAGAAGCTGCCAGGTGGGGATTTTCAATCAACGATGTGAAAAAATTGGGGCCTTGGTCTTCAGACTGTTGCTTCAGATACATTAGAGAATTAGATGCATATTTTTTTTTCCAATCATATTAATTGTTATTTCTTTTCAGGTGTGACAGCGGGTCCCTCACTTCCGCATAAAGCAGTTTGGATAGTTGACCAATCTTTTGTTAAGTGGGCTGCAAAGCAAGCAGAAAATAGACATTTTGGGAAAAATTTGGGTTTTCGTCCGGATGAAGTTTCGTTTTTTTGGTTGGGGTAAAGTGGCATGAAATCGGGTCAGCTGATGCCTTTGTTGAGTGAACTGTCATCTAAGAATCGCCCTGAAGTTATATTGATTCACATGGGGGAAAATGATCTTGTGCAGCTATCGGGTCTGGGGTTACTTATAGAAATAAAGGCTGATTTGGAATTGCTAGCAAAGTTATGGCAAAAACAAATGTTATCATGACAGCATTGATGCCGAAAAGAGTTTGGAGGGGCGCAGAGAGATTCACTGCTGTAGAAAGAGTAAGGAGGAAAGTGAACAGGGATCTACACCGTTTTTCTTCCATTAATAGTATTTATTGGTTGGCACTCAGGGACATTACGAAAGAGGATTATCAATTTTTTCATCACGATGGGGTGCACCTTTCTTTCATAGGTAATGAGATTTACATTTTGAATATAAAAGAGATGATTGCAAAAATCCTTGTATTAAAAGTTCGGTGTTAACAAAGCTGTTTTTGCGACAGCTTTCTTCTTTTTTATATATCCATTTTCTCTCAGCCTTTCCCACCCCCCCTTTTTTGCCAGGAATCATCCCCCCTCCTGCAATCCGTTCATTGCTTTGATCAAATTCTCTTTGAAATGCTTGTTGCATTATACATAAGAATGTTTTAACATGGCTTGTTTAGCCAATTTAATTAAGAGTTATTTACCTGTTTTGGCGACAGTGTGTTTTTTCTAAAATTAAAATGTTTCATAAATTTTGGATTTCAAGTTGAAAAGGGGGGACAGGAAAAACACCTTTGGCAGGGTTTTTCCTGGTGGCAGAGTTCAAGACAGGCAGGAAGGGTTGGGGGCATTCAGACTAGCTTCGGACAGAGGGAAATAGGGAGGAGAGGAAGAGGTAGGCAGGTGACGGATATAGAGGTTGGGGAGGAGGATTAGTTAGTACAATGTTGGGGTAGTTTGTTGTGGGGAATTGTTTATGGGCGGGGGTTGATAGAATATGGAAATGTAGGCCTTATTTGCATATCTGTATTAAATGTAAACTGCTTACCTGTCCAATGACGCGGCCTTTTACCCCATGTTGGGCCTGTGGGCATGCTTATTGCCCGATGAGGGTTCCTGGGGGTGGCATTCATAGAATGTCCACCCAGGGGCAGCTTCGGACGGTAGCACAGTCCAGGACAGGAGGTGGTCCTGATTGGCCGGCTACCCACGCGAGCAGCGCCGAGCGCCATTTTCAAGTGTCCAGTCAACCGGAGCCTGGGAGGAGGTAGGTGCCAATTCTTGTGGGCCCACCCTCCCACCCATAGAGGATTCATTATTTGGTGGGTATTTTGTGCAAATCACTGATTTAGGTCCTTATCGTCGTTGGCCAGGTGGGGGATTGGAAGAGATCAAGACAGGCAGGAAGGGATGGGGGCATTCAGACTAGGTTCGGACAGAGGGAAATAGCGGAGGAATGCAAACAAACAGAGCTTACATCGCTGCTTTATTGACTTAAAAGTCACTTTCGACAGCATGGACAGGAAGCTATTGTGGGCCAAATTACGATCATGGAACATTCCAGGAAGAATTTTAAAAGGTATACTCCTATTTTACACTAACACATGGGTTAGCGTGAAACTTGGAGACGGATCAAGAGTCTCAAGAAAATGGGACACAAACAGGAGCTTGAAGCAGGGCTGCGTGCTGGCTCCTCACTTATTTACCTTATTTATATCAGACTTATTGGTAAAACTCAACAGAATCAACTCACTCTCTGAACCTGGGTACCTTTGCCCTTTCGCAACTTGCATACGCGGACAACATCGTTCTACTCAGCTTGACTAAGACTGGCCTTACTAGGCTAATATCGGGTCTTGTGGAATTCCTAACAGCAAATAAGCTAGAAATTAACATAGCAAAAACAAAAACTATGCTCATTAGCAATGGCTAGCTCGTCCGTATAACATCTGGCTGAAGGGTAAACCCTTGCAGAATGTGTCAAGCTATAAATACCTGGGATTCTACATCGACAGTAAATTACATTTTCGAGAGCAGAAAAATTGCATTGCTCAACGGGCTAGTGCACTATCTTTTGCCTATAAGACACTGGCATCAAAATTGTAGGGCCCCTCATGTAAATGTAAACCACTGTTGGGGGTAATAACAGCAAAAACACTTCCAACTTTAACATACGTCAGCAAGGAAAAGATGCAACTCTCCTTAATAATCTAATGTCTAGCATCTTTAACATGGTCTTTCAGCTTCCTCAAATGACTTCTCCAGCACAACTACGTCTGGAGTTTGGCTTACTGAATGAGACAGTGGGTAGATCATACTCATCAATAAAAGTTTGGTACAGCATAAAACAAAACTCGACGGACTCAAGACTAAACAAGGCTCTGTGGCTAGAATTAGAAAAAGGGACTAAATTATCATACATGCTATATTTGCACAACGCACTAAAATAAACTTGCACTTTGGATCTCTGGAATAAGAACCTGTCCTTTTCAATGTTTAGGTCAACAATTAACAAAGCCGCAAAACTGCACTCTCTTGTACTAGACAACAAAAACATTTTCAGCCAGCGATCCCACTCCTAGACAGTACTCAACAACTACAAAGCCCTCAAACCGGCAGCTTAATTAGACTTAACATTCTCAGCCCACTGAAAAAACAGCTAATTTCCTTGCACTTTGAAAAATATCCATCACTGGCAGATGCCCCTAGGTGGCAAAATATTGAATCAAAAATGTGTCGCCTGGGCGGATGCCCAAAAGAAGATCTTATCCACCTGACATGCATCTGCAAAAAACTACATTCAGCACAAGTCACTTTATTAAGAAAAGCATTTCTAGACAGAGGAATACAAACTTACTAGATGGCTATTATTAAAGGGCTTGAGCCATTGGTTCCTCAAATGAATTGCAAACTGGTTAAGTTCCTCCATACACATGACCAAACAGTGAAGACAATGCATAAATGAGAGGGTCCACTCTCAGAAAACTTGAGGCCGGCACTTAAAGCACCAAGCAAGTGGTCATGGCCAGTCCGGACACAGATTATTCAAACCTCATCTATAACAAACCCTTCGCTGGAAATGAAGCCATTAATTTTGACATCTGATAATTTTTGGCTTACGATCCCTCGTCCTGTACAAAACAGGAGTATATCTGTTCTATCCTATTTTGCACTGATTTTAGAGTGTTCTTATTGCTAACAGTAGATCTTAAAATTGTATTATATCCCACTCCCACTGTTGACACACTGAACTGACGAATGATTTAAAAAAAATGTAGGGCCATATTCACAAGGAGCTATCGCCGAATTAACGGCAATTTATCGCAGCCAAAGTCATGATAAATTTACCTCCCCATTCACAAGCTGGTGCTAACAGCCCACAGCACCAGTTTACCCGCGATAGCAGGCGCAAAAAACATCGCCACAGAAGACCCCCGTAACTATCGCTAATGAGATGCAGAGTGGGCGTTCCCGTGCCAAAAGCCGCGACCACACCACTCCTCACCATTCTCAACAACCAGACAGATCGGCGATAAAAAAACAAAACAGGCAATAAGGTGTTAAGTCGGACGGCAGTCAGCACCACATTGGGAGCACAGCCCAGGGCCACATCAGAAGGGCAACAGATGTCAAGGAGCCACTCATCATGCAGCCCGGACACCCAAGAGGGCCACAACACCCACCGACACCAACCCAGGACCCCACCCCACACCCGGAAAACCCCCCCAGACAACCACAGAGGCAGCGCAGACAAAGACAGCGGACCCCCAGGAAGTGTACCAGCCACGCAGACCCACCCTCTGACAATGTCACCGTCCACCACAGGCTGAAAGGGACAACCACCCCACCTTGCCAGCAGCAAAACAACAACTTCAGACCCGGAAGTTGTTGTTTTGCTGCTGGCAAGGAGGCCATCTTGCTCGTTTTAGGATTTTGACCAACCAGTTTGGTTGATGATCATGACGGTGTTATAATCAGAAAAGCCTCCTCATCGTCAAAACATATAAAATAAACGGCTAAACTTGGGAACATAATTATAGTGCATGGTATCACGGCCTATCAGCCTTTGGCACTATTTAATCTTTCATCTTTTTCCTTGCCTGCTGAGTCTATGGACCTCTTTGAAGAATAATATTAAATAATGGTGGTCACAGCAAACACAACTTCCTTAATCTGGCCTCTAATACAATAGAGGTTTTATTATTTTTAAAAAGTGGCACATTCTCAGCCCTTAATCACAAGAAGATTACAAATCAAAAACCTAACTACTATTTAGAAAACTGTCCTGAAGAAGGTGACAAATCAAAGTCTCACCGAAACGCAGCGTCGACTTCTCCTGTTTTCTAACGATATTGCAAAACGTGTCCTTTTATAATGAAATGTTTTTCTTTTTAAATTTGAATTGTGTATTGTGATTTTATGAATTATTTTTTATTGTATAATATCATTGAATACATTCTATATTGATTTTAATAAGGTTGTTATTTGCTCTTTGTGTTGCACTGGCCAATTGTTGTTGGTTTATGAACTGTATATTTATATCTATATGATTTTTTGGGTTTATTACGGTCATTACTCTAGTGTATAACATTATAGATGAAAACTATATAGGGACTCTTGTGTGTTTTCTGTCTATACTTCACCTGTCCCTATCAACAATTTTAGGGTACCTCCCTTTTTTGTTTCGACTTCAAATACACAGCCAGTGTGCATGATTCCTCCATCCTCTGACAGTGCATCAGCAACCAACGTCCCCAGGATGGCACCAAGGGAAATGCACAGCCCCTTGGCAAGTTCCAAATGAACACCCCACTCACCTCAACTCCACAACCATGCAAATCACAACTCTGGCAATGCACACGTCACA
Organism: Triturus cristatus; assembly: GCF_964204655.1. Lineage (NCBI taxonomy): Eukaryota > Metazoa > Chordata > Amphibia > Caudata > Salamandridae > Triturus > Triturus cristatus. Next base: position 692,134,054 of record NC_140580.1, read on the forward strand.
AAATCACAACCAACATGCACAACAACATGCCCACCCACCAGACATGACACAACAACTCACAGTGGCTACCTGGCCAAGCCATGAACATGAGTCGTCAACGGGATGGCACCTCAGCCACACAACAGCCGAATGTGGGGAGAGGGGGCAAACAGGCATGTTGAAGGATGCAGTAGTACCATGATTGGGAAAGTACACAATGCCAAGAGTGGCGGAGATGTGCTGGACAGACCGCAGTATGCAGCACACACCCATATCCATGGCGACATACACCTCTGGTATATGGAGTGTAGTGGACAGTGGACGCAACCATGTCACCACAGCCAGTGGGGGACCTCAAGGAAATCTTGCCTGTTATGCCCCCCCCTAAGCATGACCAGAGTGGGATGGCCTGGAGTACGCCACACCAGCGTAGGAGTGTGAATAAGTAGCACGTAGACCTGGGCATGGTTCCCTTTTGGAAAGCTCAACGTCTCTGCCAGGGCGGCGCCTCTCACGCCGCAATGAGGCCGACGCCATCCTCTAGAGCGGAGTTGCCTGTGACGCTGTGTGCCTACCGGACCACGAATCTGTCAGGCCCGCCCCTGCACAGCCAGGCATCACTGAACGCCTGACGACACCGGTGTGTGTCAAGGAGGGCCCACCACATTCTGGCTCAAGCTCCAGGCCCGAGTCCCACAACCTTGGCAGCCTCCTCAGACCATCACGGCCTCCACGACACGGGCCCGCTTGAGTCCTTTTTCATTGACGTACTCTACTGCTGCTTCAGGCCTACTCCTTGCCCCAGTAGGTCCCATGTGTGAAACTATGTCCTGAGCCATGAATGGCACTGACCCCAAATCAGGGCCACCAGCAACAGCACCAGACTCCCTTCGATCAGTGAGGCATAGTTCCATATGGGCTTCTTGCGCGACGTGGTGCCACTAACCCTGTTCAACGCCAGCCAGCTACACGTGGTGCCACTAACCCTGTTCAATGCCAGCCGGTGAAATGTGGTGCCACTAACCCTGTTCAACGCCAGCCGGCGACACGTGGTGCCACTAACCCTGTTTAATGCCAGCCGGCGACACGTGGTGCCACTAACCCTGTTCAACGCCAGCAGGCGATACGTGGATGAAGGACCAGGGCTACCCTGCGGACCAGTCGGTCCCACATCCAGCACCTAGGCATAAATCACGAATGGCAGAGTCAACATCAGTGGTCACATGGAGAGGAGTAAGAGTAAGATGCGGCTGAGTCTGGACGAAAGCCGGGTCACATACATGGAGGTGTCCCAACAAGTGGTGCCACTGAACCTGAACTACGCAGGCTGGTGGGGCCATCCAACCTATGCCGGTGACATTCTTGATGAATGGGCCGTGCTGACCGCTGCCTCAGGCCTACACTACGGTCAGATAGGTCACAGATTTGGAACTGAACATCGGTTATTCAAAAGGCAGAATACATGTCATTGCACGCATGGAGAGGCGTAAGAGGATGACGCGTTGCAGTCCGGAGGGAACAAGATCATCGTTACGGAGGTGATTGAAAACAACTGACAACTGCCCTTGTGTCACTAACTCTGTGATTTGCCAGCCAAAGACGCGTGGCTGTGGGCCACTGCTGACCGCTGCCTCCGGCCTACACTGTGGTCTGGTAGGTCACAGAGTCTTTATTTTGCAATGACTGAGTTCATATCAGCTTTCCGGCATCATCACAGACAGCAATGCCTCTCAGCCCCGGTGCCACTAAGTCTGTTTCCCGACAATCATGAACACTCTCTGATCGAACTTTGGTGGCATCTGAGTCTATAGACTAGGGGGCAGTTTTCATCCTCATGTAGCTGATACTGAATTGGTGGTGGCAACGAGGCTGTCGCATTCCACTCCTCCATTTGCTGATTCCGGATAAAATCAAACCGTTCGGCGTCATGCCCTGGCAACGCCATGTGTCTGTGGCCCTGCGCTGTCCGCATCCTCCGGCCTCAACTGCATGTCACCAGGGCCCACACATACATTTGGGTCCTGACCGGCCTGGATGTCGCATCTCCGCAGGAGGCACACGCCACCACCGCAAAGACCACCTCCAACCGCCATCTGCCAGAGTTGATACGGTGGTCCTGACAGACCTACGGAGTTGCTCAGACCTGTTGTGGATGCCATCATCGGCCTGATACCCTGCTCAGCACTCCAGGTGCCAGTGACTCAGTGCACCGCAAGCCATTGTCTGTTACTGATTGACATTTGTGCTGTGGAGATGTTGCGCAGCAATGTCACCTCATGCAGTGGGGAAGAGCTGGGACTATGATGAGGAAGATGAGTCAAGTGTGCGGATGAGAGATGGCACAGAGAATGGGAGGGCAGGAGGCAACACCCCCAAGGCAGGAATGCAGACTGGAGGTGGTAGTCGAGCCGCACACCCGGAACCATTACTGGGTATTGCGCTGTGAAATGCGCATGCAACTGTCACCTCAGACAGTGTGGGAGACCTGGGACATTGATGAGGAAGTTGATGCAGGTGTAACACACCCCACTGCTTCTGCATCAGGACTAACACGAAGGGACACAATCCTAGCATTACCTTCACATGAGCACGCTCATCTGTAGTGCCCCTACTTCAGTGCACTGCAGCTCACGGAACCTCCTGACTGAATTTTGGGTGACCTCTGTCCTAACTCCGGCTTCCTCCATGTTGCTGTACAGTTGACTCTGTTATGCATGTGTTTTCTGTTTCCGTTGCACTGGTGTCCAATGTTCAAGTTGTTGCCAGCAGCAAGCATTCCATGCGTGCTGGCTTACACTCACCCCACACACATCCAGCACAGGCGTCATTGTACATGTGGCCCTGCCAATAAGGGGGCCGGGCGCATGTGCCCGTAGCCAGTTCAACATGATATCGGCATGTGTCCCTGTGGTCTTGTTGTATGCATGAGGGCCCTGGGCCCTACGACATTACCTCCTTTTGGCGAGCAGGTACATGGCATTGAGGTGCGATGTGTGGGTGTGTGAAGTGTTGTGAGCCAGCTGTGCATCCGGGTGCTTCCTGCTGTGTGGTCTGGTGCAGGCTGGGTGTTCTCCTCTGAGTAGCTTGGCTGTCCGGGTCCTGGTAGGGGGTTGCGTGGGATATTCATGTACTGTTGTAGGGCATCAGTGTCGACGGTGTGGTGGTCATCTTGTGCATCACTGATGTGTTGTATTCTGTGCTCTGCTGAATGTGTTGTGTGCCCCTCTGCGATGTGAAGGGGAGGTGCGTATTGACTTTATGTTTACATTTATGTTGGTGCATTGTGCGGGTTTGCATGCAGACTGTATGGCAATGTACATTGTGACTGTTTGGGGGTGCAGGATTCTTCTGCGGGACAGTGTACATTTGGTGACGGATGTGAGGTCGTACGCGTACATTTCCATTTCACAGTTTTCGGCTCCGTCAGATGTAGTAGGCATGTTTCTGTGCATATGCGGAGCCAGTTGTGTCCTTTGTTCTGCAGTGTCGGCTATTCGCGTTGTTCCTCGTTGTCGTCAATGTGGGTGTGCTGTTTGTGCTATGTGTGTGTGCTGCAGTGTGTCAAGGGGATCTGGGCCATGGACCTGGGTGATTGTGGGTGTGCAGTGTGGTACGCCTCGTTGTGCATGTATGCCATTGTGCCCACTCGCCCCGTCCCCCCAGTCCCTGTTCGTTGCACTCCCTGTTGATGTTGTGTAAGGTCCTCTCGAGCTGTGTCCATACTCCGTACTCCTTGCACAATCTCCACACTGATGACTGTGGCCTGGGTTTCCTTCAGCTCCTCCTCTGGCGCTGGACTGCCACCTCCTGTCGCCGTTGCTGCCTTCCTTTTGGCAGCGGGTTTGTGCCTGGTTTAGGTAGTCACGTCATGCCGGTGCCTATTGGCCTCCTGGATTGGCCTCCTCGGCATTCAGCCTACAATCCAGGTGGTCTGCTTGTGGGTCAGTTGCTGGTAGTGTTCTGTCACCTCCGTTACGCTGGTCATGTTTTCCTGCGGTCTGCACTCCGTCTTCCACTCGCTCTTCTCCTTGGCCTTCCCCGGCCCTGTTGTTCCTTGCTGGTTATCTGTGGGGGTTGTGGGGTTCGGGTTGGCCCCTGTGCTGTGTCAGGGTGCATCCATGTTGCTACTCACATTGGATGGTTTTTGGTGTATTTTTTCTGTGGTTTTTATAGTGCATTGTTCCGCCAGACACGTGGGATCAGCAGACCTGTGGCTGGTTTTCGCAATTGTTTTTACCGCAGTTGGCCTCATCGCATTTTTTTGCATTTGCGTATCGCATTTATGCGGCGTGGCGTTGGTTTTGACACGGACATTTGGCGCGTTATCTGGTGACTATCGCATGCTACCGCCTTGTTGTGAATCCCACGTTGTCACGGGGTTATTTTCCCGCGATGGGCTGCGATATTGAAAGTTGCATTACGCTACTCTTGCGGTAGTTATCACACGTTCTTGTGAATATACTCCTTAGATTTTAATTATGGCTGTGACAAATAGTAAAATTGTTAAGGCTTTAAATAACTAAACAATAAACTTTACCTTACCTTACTACTAGTAGCATTTAATGTACAGGTCCCGGGTCTATTTAGTACCAATTTACTAGGGATTCATAAGTAAATTAAATTTTGCAATGCGGTGTAAGCCAATTTTTATCATGAAGGAGGGAGCACAGGCACTTTAGCATTGGTTAGTAGTGGAAAAGTGTGCAAAGTCCTAAAGCCAATAAAAACAAATTCAGTTGAACAGGAGGAGTGAAGGTATAATCATTGGGAGTGACTCTGCAGCACATATTGTGCCATCCGCTTAATAGCATTGTTATACATGTCTCAGGTCTGTTGTTGCAGCCTGCATGCAGGTTTAAACTGCCATTTCAATATGGTCAAATAAAACGCTTTTCCAAGCTTAAACCTTCCCTTGTAATATAAGTCACCCTAAGCACTCCATAGAGCAGGATGCAGTGTATTTAAAATGTTTTTTTTAAGTTTTACATGCCCTGGTAGTGAAAACACCTAAATTCGTTTTTCACTGCTTTGAGGCCTACCTCTCCCATAGGATAACATTTGGTTACCTTATTTGGGAGCAGGTAGAAATGCCATGTTTGGTGTCTAAAAAGTTGTAATTTGAACCAATCTTTAATGGTAAAGTTGGATTTGACATCACAATTCTGAAAATGCCACTTTTAGAAAGTTGTCATTTTCTTGTGCTAAACATTTGGTTCCAATTTCCTATTCCCTGGCCCACATGACTAGGTGTAGTTGGGAAATGGCCTTCATGCATTCCTCCCAGACAGCCACACAATAAAATTCAGCCCAGAATTCATCACAGTCAGCCTGAAATTGTGACTTTCACCAGGCCCCACACTACCAGGTAACCATGAGTGCCACGGTGCCCTTTTAGACACCATACTTACCATAAACTTTTGAAATTGCTTATCTCTGATTCTACTGATTGGATTATTTTCATTTCGATGTCAAATAATTTATTATATTTTACTCTATTTTTCTAAATTGGCGCAGGATTATTCTTGTGTTGTATTTTTACTTTATTGCACTTTGAGTGCTCCATAAATACTTTTCAAATTGTCTCTAAATTAAGCCTGATTGCTTTTGTGCTAGGTTACCAGAAGGTTAAGCACAGGTTAGTTTAGTGACTTTTGTGGTTCATTTTCACAAGAATTCTGTCTGTTGCTTGAGAAGTGGTCACACCCTCATCAACCAACAACCCAATTTCTCACAAGGTCAATAAGAACGCTGGTTCCTGCAGGGCCCATGGCCATGCCAGACAACAGAATAGCCACCATAGATTATGATGGGTGTATCGCATAGAATGAATCTCAACTAGTCAGCGGTGATAAATTTGTTAATCACCTGCATTAAACAATTACTCAGTACTTTAGCCAGGAGTTTCACCACAATGTTCAATAAAGTGATGGGTCTGTAGGAGGCACAATGGTCTGGGGCTTGATTTCCTAACAAATGAGTACAATAGTGGCCATTCTAAGATCCCTCCAACCTGGTCTTGTACATCATGTTGGGCAATGGTTCCCCCACAAGTCTTCCTGTACATTTAATAATCTGGCTAAGAAGCCGTTAGTTCTAGTGGCCTTCCCCCTCTTGAGGGATTGTATGGCCTTCCTAATTTCTTCAATACTGATCACCTTATCTAATGCAATCGAATCATCCTGTTAAAGCATATGGATTGGCATATCCCCCACTAATTTTCAGAGATCATCCCTCCTCGTTCCAGCCCCACAGCTATATAGATCAGCAAGGTGGGCTGTAAAAGCATGGGCAATATCCTCATACATACATACCTTCTCCCCCACACTATATACTCCCTGATGTCTCCAACATTTTACTTCCTACAACCTTGCTAACCACACAAGTAATGTGCTGTCTTTATTACCAATCCCGTACAGACTGTATTGTCTAGACCTAAACTGCAGGCATGACTCATCTTCAAGCACATGCTTGTACTCTTCTCTAGCGATAGATACTTGGTGTAGTAGTTCTGGACAAGGTTGTTCGGCATACAACCCTTCCAAGTCTGTCAATTTGGATTCTAGTTCTGTTGCCTCTCTCATTTTCAACTTTCTTTTGCCTTTTATGTAGGATAGCAAACATTCCCCGATAACAGCCTTGTATGCCTCCCGTATCACCACCATGGACATCGCCAAACCCAGGTTCTCCTTAAATGTTGTGTTTTTGTAGTGGTTGTCAGTTGCTTCCTGGTAACCCAGTCGATCAGCTCCTAAAGATCTAGTCTACATTCTGCTCACCCCTGAGAGATGCCACCCCAGGCTGATGTACATCAGGGAATGGACTGGAATGGCCCTGGTACTGTCCCCCCGGTGTCTGCAGAACCAGAAATTAGCCGAATCTTTACAATGATCCAGTGGAACCTAAGGCTTATGAGTACTGTTGTTCTGTGGGATGAGTGTTTCCATATATCGATTAGCCCAAGAATCGCTGCAAAATTTTACATCTGAGTGATTCCCCCAGGTTCCTGGACACCCCTAGTAAGTCTGTCAAGCTACCCTATCATAGTTAGGTTTAGGTTCCCACCCATTATCGTGATCACATTTGAGACCTGCCAGTCACCCATTTTCTGGAGCATTAGGGGTTGAAGCCTGGGTAGAAAGTAGCATGTGGCAACTAAAATGTGTTACCCATTCCATTCCCCCTGTATTTCTGCATAGCCCATCCCGGGTCAATCCATGTCCTATAAACCAGGAGTGGGAGGGATCTGCGGACCCCTATACCCATACCCCTGGAAGTGAATCTGATCTCTGGGTGTACTAGGACTTGGTCCCGGCCTCTTCCCAGGAAGGCAAAGTTATTTCCACCCAAGCGGGTATCTTTCAACAGTACCAGGTCAGGCCTGTGTGGTAGCAGAAATCATGATACCACCCCTCGCTACAATTTGCTCATACGTTCAGTGACATTTCAGGAGAGGATAGATAGCACCGGTTGTTGGATGTTAAGTCCCATTCCCATACTCATCATTGAGGGTTGGTATATGGCCCCTGGATTATCTGTGTCTGCACTCCCACAAACAAGTTTGCTGTGGTGTCAAAGTTCTCTTTTAAAACTCCCCCACCCTACTGCCCCAGACTGCTAGTGTGTAGCTGCCCACATCCACAGTGCCTTTGATGTCTACTGCCCTCCTAATCCAACATCAAACCTGAATGCGTTTACGTGATCACCAGTCTTGATTCCCTGTTCAAAGAAAGTGTAATGACACCTCTAAGTCCTGGCTGTAGCACATAGTCTCAACAATTGCCTGCCTCCTATTACTGTGGCATCCGAACCCTTAGTTGGTTGCCTTGGAAAAAGTTGTCTCCCTGGCTCATGTGACGATTATGGTGGGCACCTGGACTAACTCTTTGATCATGGGACCCTGATTTTCGGCATCCATGCTATTCTCCACAGGTGGACAGTCACTGCTGCTGGCCTGTGTGGCGTGTCTAAAAGCAAACTTGTCAATGCAGGTAATTTGCACCATCTTGTATCCTTTATCTCAGACCATGGTGGTAGTACTGCACTGGATTTCGATCTCCTCTGTGGTCAGACTACGGGCCACCATGGGTTGTGCCTCAGTTTTTCCTGAGAGCCCCTGAGGGGCAGATAGGCAACCCCCCTGAAGTTCAGGACTCAGGTGAGGAGGGGAGGGTCAGCATACGTCAGCTCATTCCTGCGATCTTCCCCAGTTCTCAACTCCAAGCCCACCACCACAGTCTCAATGTAGGGGCACGTGGGGGCAGTGGAGGAGGAGGGTTGTCTCCAGTGCCCATCACCTTAGAGACATTTAGACAATTGTCTCTTCCTTCTTTCTCCATTTGGCAGTAGTCGGCTCTAGGCAGGCCCCTCACAGCACCCACCACACCTCCGACATGCACCCCCAGTAGTTGCATGGGGATGGGAGAAAGGCAGCCGTTCTGGACCCAAAGGTGTTGTTTCTGCAGGGGGTGAGTCTCTCTCCACTCGCAGGTGCTCGGGCGGCTTGATAGACTTATGGGCCATGTCTGGCCACCATTCTTTGATGCTCAGCCCACTGCGGTCGGCAGCCAAAAACAGAATAACCGGGCAGCACTACAGGGTTGCTTGCCCTACCAATCACCATGACTCTGTTTTCATGACTGACAGGCATTTGTTGCAACCCTAGGGGCACAGGATGAATGCCATAGGTGATTGTCATCAGCATGAGAATACATGCCGGGTACCATGTTCCTTTGGTGTCTTACCCCCGTCCCCTTCTTCACAGTTGTGACAGAATACCAGTGATTAGACAATTACATTCATTAAAAATCACAATTAAGAAATACAAAACATCCATTACCAGTTGCATCATTCACCTCACTCCTCAGATGCTGTAGAAGGCCCTCTTCTTATGCAACCACATCTGCCTAGCAGTTTTGCAACTGTTGCACAGAACATGCAACTTTCAATCAATCAGTCAAATATGATTTGTAAAGCACGGCTAATCAGCTATGACAGTATCCAGGAGGTGAGAACCCTGCTGCTGAGGGAGGGTTCAGTTGAACAGCTAGCTCTTTAGTCCTTTCCGGAATTCCAGAAGGGAGGGTGAGGTCCAGAGTGGAGGTTGTTCCAGGACTTCGCAGCGAGGTAGGAGGAGGAGCATTCTCCACTGTTGCTTTGGCGGATGAGGGGGTGTGAGCAAGGGAGGTGGAGCACAAGTGTCTGAAGGGTTGGTGGAAGTTCAGGTGGCTGTTGATGTATGCTGGACTTTGGTTGTGTAAGTTTTTGTAGGTGTGGATCAGCATCTTGAATGGACACCTCTTCTGGATAGGGAGCCAGGTGGGGGTGATGTGGGTCCACTTTAGCAGTTCGAGGATGAGTCTGGCTGCCAAATTCTGTATGGTCTGCACTCTTCATGTCGTGGAAGATGATTCCTGCATAAAGTGTGCTGCTGTAGTCCCACAAGCTGGTGACCAAGGCTTAAGTGGTGGTTTGTCTGGTGTTGACTGGGATCCACTTGAAGATCTGACGTAGCACGTGAAGAGTGAGGAAGCAGGCAGTGGAGACTGCAATGATCTGGCTTTTAATGGTGAGCTTGCTGTCCAGGATGATGCCAAGGTTGTGGGCCCAGTCTGTTAGGTTGGGTCAGGGTCCCAGTGTGGAAAGCCACCAGGAGTCGTTCTGTGGGGATGTGTTATTTCTGAAGATCAGTACTTCCATTTTGTCTGTGTTGAGCTTAAGGTAGCTGTCATTCATCCAGTTTGCGACACTCATCATGCACCTGCAGAAGTTGCCCATCGTGGTGGAGGGGTCTTCTGATAGCGAGAGGATGAGCTGGGTGTCATCTGCGTAGGATATGATACTTAGTCCATAGATTTTGATGATATTGGTTAAGCGGGTCAGGTAGGTGTTGAACAGTGTAGGACTGATGTAGGAGAGTAGGATCTGCTTCACATGGGTACCCCAATTTTTGCTGGTGTTTCACTGTTTTTCGACCTTAGTCTGGCTGTGGGCCTGCTAATCAGGACCACAGCCTAGCTGCTTCCTCTCTAAAATGGTTTCCATGTACATTGGATTCTGGAGTGCCTTATAAGCCCCTAGTATATGGTATACTATGTACCCAGGGCATAGGTACCTCAGAGGCCTACCAGGGGCTGAAGCATGTATTATGCTACACCTGGGAAGCACTCCAAAATGGCACCACAGGTCTGCTACTGCAGCCTGGGTAAGGGTGTGCTTGCACCCCTTACAGTGGTTTAGGCTACCTATATCACTACCATATACAGACACATATCAACCTATAAGCCACTCCTATGGCAGGCCTTGACAATCCTGAAGGCAGAGTGCTTGGTTTTGTGTGAGTGAGTGCCCAAGCATGAGCTGAGTCCCTCTGAAGCTTTCGGAAATACTTCCTTATGGCTGTTCTGTGATACAGCCATACCATATACTCTTAAGTGCATTATAACCTCGCGGTAAATGCTAACTTTGGGATGGCTGCATCAAAACATGTCGTGTTTGGCATCAAACGCTTTGGAATACTACACCCCCCTGCCAATTCTGGCAGCGGGGGTAGCATTCCACCCTTCTAGAGGGAGAGACATGTTCACACTGGCTAACCCCGGTAGGACTTTCCTGAGCCCTGACATCACAAAATGGATGCCTCTGCCATAGACACGGGTCTGGCCTCCTGCTGCTGACCGAAACTCCGGCAGGGGAAGCTTGGACAATAGGTTTTCTGACAAGGGGAGGTGTCCCCACCTCCCCAGACAGGCTGATGTGTATTGGGGCTGGGCGGAAGCACTCCTGGTGCTTTGAAGTCCTGCACTGGGGGCACGTTTGGTGTCCCTGTGCATAGCCCAGTTCAAACTGGTTGCAGGGGCTACCTGCCCCTGCTCTGGTGCAAAACTGGGCAAAGGAAATGGGTGCATCCTCCCCTCTTTCCTGGCCCCCCCGTAGGTGGGGCCTTACAGTTAGTCCATCCCCTAAACTTACTATAAATATAGTAATCCAGTCCGCAGGACTTTAGATTACCCTGGACGAAACACTGCAACATATATCCTGGACCTTCGACGTTCTACTTTAACTAGAAGACTGACAAAATCTCCCTTGGGGTGAAGGAGTGACTCCCCTGCTTGGCAGGCACCAAAGAAGCATCTGACCGGTCTGCATCGCTGAAGCTCCCGCCGGATGCCGAAGTCTTTGCATCACCAGTGGTGGATTTCCAGACTTCGCCGAGGCTACCCTGAGTCCACAGCAAAGCTGAGGCCTGTGGCTATCGTGAGTAATGTGGAACCGTGACACCCTGGACACAGTAAACTTATGCAGCAACACTACCTTCCTGGCCCTCCTCGAAGTTGTGCTTTGGGTGCTGAGTAGCCCCAGCCTTGAGCACCTCCTGCACCGAAGATTGTTGGCCTCCACTCCACGAGTGACCCGTGGGCCAGCTTCAAGTGTGACCGCTTGATGCTCCTTCGCGATCACTAGCCTGTTGGCTAGCAGGTCCCCACGAAGGCAACTCCTCTTCTGCTTGAGCTTTCCTGGTTGCTCCAGACGTGTCCTGACTTACCCTTGCTGAGTGAGTCCCTCAGACCTTGCTGTTCTGCACCGCAGTCCTTTCTCTAAATTCCAGTGACTTGCAGATGCCAAGGCTTGTTGGGTCCTTTCTGGTCGGCAACAACGCAGCACTCGACAGACTTTGTGGGACAGCTTGAATATGGCTCATGGACTTTGTCAATGCCTCCTGGACCTCGTGGCTGTAGAGTCAAGACACCCATCAACTCACCTGAAGCACCCGACATCTGTGGGCATTGGTTCATCCTGCCCTCGGTCACTGGCTAGTGACCCAGACTCTGTCCCCTCTGCTTTCAGGTTCCTTACATCCTAGATCCATGCTTGGATCTCTTTGGACACTTCTCCTCTTCACGGCAGCAGCAGTTCTTTCCAGGCTTCCATTGAAATCAACGACGCGACCCGACACCAAAAGACACCTATGCACCCAGCTTTCCTGGGTGAGGTAACTCGAGTACTCTGGTTTCTCACGTGGGTGCTAGCCCTGGAACTTCTTAAGTCCAAAAGGGTTTGGTCCAGACTCGATTAGAAGTGTCCCTAATCTTTACATTTCCAACTGCGACATTGCCCATGGAAGATAATAGGAACCCGCGGTTGTGTTTACACACTGCATACATGTGTCACTACCTTGGGTGGTTCCTTGGGGCCCTAGCAATTCTAGAGGCAATAGGTCTTGTGCCTGTTCCAGTCATGGTTCTTATACCACTTTTTTGGTATATGGTTTGGTACGCCCCTAGGGCCCAAACGTGTATTTGTGCTTTTACTGATGATTGCTATCTTGTAACTTAAGTACTTCGAACTCCAGTCTCATAAAGAGACTAGAGGGGTGTGTGTTAACCTAAATACATATATTTTAAATATATACCTGGTGAGGTTGTCCTTTCATTTGATCATTCAAGAGATTATAGACTGGTAAAACAAGCTGCTTTACATTCCTTCAAGACTTAGCCTGAAGGCTGCTCTCCATAGCTACCACTAGGATAGCTTTCAATAAAGGTTGTCTTTAACCTATCACCATAAGGGGTTGTTTGGACTGATACACGGTGCCCACTAGAACTAGTGGACAGCATATATCAGGCCACCTTCTCACAACTGAGGGACGTATCTTGATAGGTGCTGCTGATGATGTTCTTAGGTTACGAGTTGAAAGGTGGTACGCTGATTCTCTGGGTTCTTCCGATGTAGAAGGAGGCAATCTATTTCAGGGCATCTCCTTGTATTCCATGTTGTGAAGCCTTTTGATAAGGGTGTGGTGGGACGAGGTGTTGAATGCTGCTGAGAGGTCAACGAGGATCAGGGCAGCTGTTTCTCCTCGGTCAAGGAGTGTTTTAATGTCATCAGTGGCAGTGATCAGGTCAGTTTCTTTGATCTGGTTGGTGCGGAATCTGGATTGAGAGGTGTCCTGAAGATTGTTCTTCTCCAGGTGTTTGATGAGTTGGCTGTTGATGGCCTTTTCAAAGAACTTTGGTGGGAAAGGGGAGCAGAGAGATGGGACGGTAGATCTTGAGGCCACTGGGGCAGAAGGGCAGTTTTTTGAGAGCATGTATGAGTTCTGCATTTTCCATTCTTCACCAAAGGTGGCGGTGGTGATTGATGCATTGAAAATGGCAGTGAGCTCATTGTTGATCATCCTGCTCCCAAGGTTGAAAATGTGGTGAGGACAGGAGTCTGTGGGTGCTCCGGAGTTCATGATGGCTGTGGTGTTTTGAGTGGTGAGCTGGTCCCAGGTGGTAAGCAGGTGGTCAGAGTTTACATTTGTGGGAGCCCATCAGAAGTGGAGCAGAATCCCTCTGGGGGTTTCCTTCCGACTGTCAGTATTGTAATAAGGTGGTCAGACAGAAACCATTGAAGTCGGGCGGAAAGCCTCCAACTAGCTGTCGGATGGCTTTCTGCCTGACATCGTAATCGTGCCCTATATTGTGATGCATTGGTATCTAAAGGCATCCATTTTCCTGAACAACTAGGCTCTACTGCCTCTTCCATATCCTTTTCAAACCTTCAAACACAATATCACTTAGACAACTGGGAATTCTATAACTTCCTCAAACTTAAAATGTCCATCACCAAATACAAATCCCACAACAAGGAGCCATCCCTTCCATCATTCATCAATATTCTCAATAAAATAGGCCTGTCTCCAAATTCTTTAAATTATTACAACCTAAAATATCAGGGTTAAACCAGAAGATAGTGGAAGACTGGGACACTCATTGCTCTCACCCTACAACAGAGACCGAGTGGAACAATATCTGGAAGTCAGTCACAGCCCATAAAATCACACCAGTATAATCCCAGACTAAAATCTGGCTTCTCCACAAACCCTGTTGGACTCCTTCTCGCCTATATAATATGAACATCCCAAATAGCCCCACATGCTGGAACTGTTAGGAAGAGCTTGGAGACCTTGCTCACCTACTCTTCCACTGCAAATCGGTAGTACCATTTTGGGACAATGTATGCTCCTTCATTTCTAATTTTTTTAACATACACCCCAAGAGGGAATTTGCATATCTCACAAGGGCTTCCTTAACTCTTATCGTCCTTTACTCGAACTTTTACTAATGACAGTTGTCAAAATAATACCCTTTGACTGGAAAGACACACACAAAGCCTCATTTACAGCCTTGTTAAACTGGGTGTCACATATCAGGGGTACAGACAACACTACTCTTCAGCATTCTTCATGGAAACCCATAAAACTATCTGGAAGTCTTTAAATGCTTACTTTAAAACCACCAAATCCTCTGAATGCTATGCCCCTTGGCCTGTACCCTTGGTTCTTGTATATGTAGATCTCTAATCTCATCCTCGTGCTGGATATATGAAATCGGAGCAAGATATCTAACCTTCCCACTTTCGAACCTCATCTCCATATCTATCCTCTTCTAATCTTTTTTTCTGAATACATTTCTTGAATGGCTTTTCCACACCAACGTTATGTAAGTGTTGGCCTTTGTATATGTCTGTAATAATGATTTCCCACCCATACAGTGGCCCACGAACAGCTAAATTGGAAATTCTACCTTTTCTGTAACTTCCTCATGAATTTACCATTACCCCCAGGTCCCTCCTGTCCTTGTCCCCTTCATACTAACAAGTGAGAAAATCTATCTCACGACAGAAAAAAGAAAAGCAGGAATGCTGGTACACCCCTCCCCCTCCTCACTGGGAGTACATAAGGGTACAGTACCCAGCATGCCTCCTGTTCTTTTTTCTGTCTTTCGACAGTTTGAAGTGGACCAGGAGCCTGGGGGCTCCTGGGGCTTACCTGTTGCTGGGCTTCGGGTTTGTGCTGGATATTCTTGGTTTCTCCTCCTGCCGGGCTTGAGGGGTGCCATGTGGACGCTTGCTGTCGGGTCGAGACTTCTTCCTTCCGCTGGCGGTGTCCTGGCTGCGTCCTCCGTGTTGCTGGGCATGTCGGAGGCGTAGCGGTTCCTGTTTGTTCCCCGGGAGTGCGGCGGCCTCCGCGTGGCTGGGGCGCTTCCTGCCAGGGTTTGCCTGACTTCCTGGGTTTGGGGCAGGAAGTCAGGCGTTTTCATGATGGCAGCTGGCGGCGGTGGCGCTTGCCGGTCCTCTACGTAAGTACCGCATAGCGGTTATTTTTCTTAGTTCTGCTGCCGTTTCCTGGATTGTCCCTGATGCGACTGCAGGCTTTGGTTTTTGGCAGATTTTGGGAGGGTTATCCTGCTGGCATTCCCTCGCACTTGGTCTGCATCTGCTCCTGCCCGGCTGGGCTGCCTGGTATCTGGCTTGAATGTTCTCCACTGCGGACTCCTGCGGTCTGGTCCTGTGGGGGGCTTGCGGTGCTTGGTGGCTGTTTGGTGAGGATTCTCCGGCTGCCGCCATGGGTAAACACACCCGGAAGAGCAGGCATGCGGAGGTTTCCTCTTCTGCCTTGCCTTCATCTTCCTCTTCTCCTTCTCCTCCGTGTTCCAAGCATCGTTCCCGTGGTGGTGATGTCCGGCTGCGGCGGCTCATTAGGGAAACTCTGCTGGATATGGGGGGTGCTCCCCGGTCCAAGTCTTCTGGTCGGGCTCCGCCTCCTGCTTCTTCGTCTTCTTCTGCATCGGAGGATGAATGGTTGGGGAGCGATGTGCTGAAGGGCAAGTATGTCGACAAGGACATGTTGTCGGACTTGTTGGGACATGTGAAGACTAATATGGGTTTTCCTGCTGATGATGCTCCATGTACTTCTGGGAGTTCCTTGCTTAGGCAGTTCCAGTGCTCTGCTCCTGTGGTCATGCCGGTTCATTCGTGTGTTCGGGAGGTGCTTGACCAGGAGTGGAAGGATCCGGACAGCATTTTCCTCCCTCGCTTCGTGGCGAAGCTCTATCCTCTTCAGGATATGGCTAAGGATTTGCCGGACTCTGTTCCTGTGGATTCTTTTGTGGCCAGTCTCGTTGGGCGCACTTCTTTGGCTGAGGACACTGTTGTGCGGGATCCTGTGGACAAGCGGGTGGACGCTTCCTTGAGGAAGGTGTATTCTGGTTCCCATCTGGTGCTCAGGGCTGGCATTTACGGGACTTATGTGGCTCAATCTCTGCTTTCGGACTTGAAGTCCTTGTATAGTTCTATGGATGATGCCACTGACTGTTCCCGTCTTCTAGCTCGTGTACAGCGGCAGGTTGAATTTCTGTCTGACATTTCATTCGAAGTCGTGCGTGCCTCAGCCCTTTCTGGGGGTGCTTGTTTGGCTGCTCATCGTAACTTGCTTCTCAAGGACTGGAAGACTGATTCTGCCCAGAAGTCTGCTGCTCTGCGATTGCCCTTTCAGGGTTCTATGCTGTTTGGTGAGGAGTTGGAGGGTTGGTTGCATCAGCTGTTTAAGGAGAAGAAGCATTCTTCCTCTTTTAAACAACATTCTACGGTGCCTGCTTTCTCTAAGCCTAAGTCATTCTTCCGTCCTTCCTCTCGCAGAAAATTTACTAGGGGAAGGGGCCATTTTCAGTCTGGGAAGGGTCATGACAAGAGGGCGAAGTCTCCTCCTGCAAAGCCCCGTTCTTGACTATCAGGGGGCGGCCGGCGCAGGATCCTTGGTCGGCGGTCGGCTCCGGTTCTTTCTTCCTGCCTGGATATCCTCCTGTTCAGACTTGTGGGTGCTGGACATTATCCGTTTGGGGTACCTCTTGGAGTTTTCGGCTCCTCCTCCGGACTCGGGGGCCCGTCCGACTCCCTGGCCGTCCTGTCCGTCCAAGCGGGTGGAGCTGTCTCTAGGGGTCAGGTCACTGCTGGACAAGGCGGCGGTTCAGTTGGTTCCTCCGGGTTGTACTGGATCTCAAGGCCCTGAACGTGTATGTGCTGCGGGTTCCGTTCAAGATGGAGACTCTTCAGCGGGTGATTCCCCTGGTTCTCTGGGGTCATTACATGTGCACTCTGGACCTTCAGGATGCCTATTATCATGTTCAGGTCCACCCTCTCTCCAGTCGGTTCCTGAGGTTTTGTCTTCTGGGTGTCCATTATCAGTTCCAGGTTCTGCCTTTCGGCCTGCGGTCTGCCCCCAGGGTGTTTACCAAGGTGGTGGCTCCCTTGGTGGCTTACTTGCATCTTCAGGGGGTGATGGTTTACCCATATCTGGACGATTGGCTCATTCATGCTCCCTCCGCGGTTCAGTTGTTGACGGATTAGGGGTTGGTGTGTGCAGCCTTGGGGGCCCATGGGTTCCTATTGAATCTCCCCAAATGTCAGCTTCTGCCGTCTCAGGATCTGACTTTCATCGGTGCTCGTTTCCGCACGGATCTGCCCGGGCGGTGACCTTGTGTTCCCTGGCTCGTCGGTTTCTGGGGGGTCGGTCCTTCAGGGTATGTCTTTGGTTGTGCCTTCTGGGTCTGATGGCGGCTACGGTGTTCACTGTGCCTTGGGCTCGTTTCCATCTTCGGCCTCTTTGGTCTTACCTGTTGGCCTGGTGGGATCCTTTGTCTCTGTTGGTTCCGGTGTCTCTGTCGATCCTTCCTGCTCTGCGTTGGTGGACCTTGTCGGCCAATCTGGACAGGGGCTTGCCTCTGCAGTCTCCTCTTCCTTTGGTCCTTACCACGGATGCCAGTGCGTTGGGTTGGGGGGCGACTTTGGGGTCCGAGTTCCTTCAGGGTCGTTGGTCTCTGCTGGAGGGTCGCCAGGCCTCGAACTGGCGGAAGTTATCTGCTGTGTCTCGGGCGGTCATGGGGTTTCGGCGCCTCCTGTTGCACCACCATGTGTTGGTTCGGTCGGACAACACTGTGACCGTGGCCTACTTGAATCATCAGGGGGGGATCCGGTCTCGTTCCCTGAACGCGGTGGTTTCCCCGTTGTTTTGCTGGGCGGAGGGCCATCTCTTGTCTCTGGCGGCTGTGCATGTCCGGGGAGTGGACAATGGGGTGGCGGATGCTCTCAGTCGTTTTTTTCCGGCCTCCCTGGAGTTGGCCTTGACTCCGGTGGCCTTTCGTTTGGTGTGCGTGAGGTTTGGTCGTCCCTTTCTGGACCTCTTTGCTTCCCGGCTCAATGCTCTGCTTCCCCGCTTCTTCTCTCGGGTTCCTCAGGAGGGGTCTTGGGGTGTGGATGCCCTGACACTGCCTTGGCCTTCTCGCCTCCTGTATGCCTTTCCTCCCATTGCTCTGATCTCTCGGTTTCTGGCTCGGCTGTTGCTGGAGGATCGGGAGGTGGTGGTGCCTTTCTGGCCCCGCCGGTCGTGGTTTCCCACTCTGCGGTTGTTGGCGGTTCGGGGTCCTTGGTTCTTTCCGTTCCCCCTGTCTCCCTTGCGGTCCTCTCCGATGTTGTCCCTCCGGCGTCTTCGGCTGTCGGTTTGGAGGTTGAGAAGCAGGGGTGGAGGAATAGGGGTCTCCCGGAGCATTTAGCTTTGGCTGTTCAGCGGTCCCGGAGGCCTTCTACTCTTCTGTCCTATGGCAGGCATTGGGGGAACTTTGAGCGTTGGTGTCTCGGTCTGGCGTTGTCTCCCTTGGTCTGTCCTTTGCCTGATGTTCTTCAGTTCCTTTGGGTTGGGTTTGAGAAGGGTTTGTCTGTCTCGACACTGCGGGCCCAGTGGGCTGCTATTCGGGCTTTTCGTGCCCCTTGGGGGAATCTGATTGATGTGGACGACCAGGTTTCTCGTTTGTTGCGTGGTTTTTCGATCTCGCGTCCTGTGGTTTGGCCTTCCTTTCCTCTTTGGGACCTCCCTTTGGTTTTGAGGTCCTTGGTGGCTGCGCCTTTTGAACCTTTGGAGGAGGTTGATTTGAAGTTTGTCACTTTTAAGGTTGTTTTTTTGGTGGCTATTACTTCTGCTCGTCGCCTGGGGGAGCTGGGGGCTCTGATAGCTCTGGAGACTTTTCTTTCTTTTTCTGAGGATGGGGTTGTTCTGTGTTTGGATTCCTCTTTTGTTCCCAAGGTTTCCTCTCAATTTCATCGTTCTCAGGAGTTGGTCTTGCCTGCTCTGTGTTCTGCTCAGGTGGATGAGGACGACCTTCCCTGGTCCTTGCTGGATGTTCGCCGGGCCTTGAGGGTCTATGTGGACCGTACCCGTCCCTTTCGGCGTTCTGACTCCCTGTTTGTGTCCTTTGGGGTTGTCTCCAGGGGTTGCCGTGCTACCACTTCCTCCATTGGTCGTTGGTTGAAGCAAGTTATAATGTTGGCCTATTCCCTTGCGGGTTCTCCTCCTCCGGCTGGGGTTCAGGGGCGTTCTACGCGGGGGGTGGCTGTTTCCTGGGCGGAGGTTCGTGGTGTCTCTTTCTGAGATTTGACGGGCCGCTACTTGTGCCTCTGCTAATACCTTTGTTCGGCATTACCGGATTCAGAATGTTCTGGGGGATGATGCTAACTTTGGTTTGGGGGTCCTTCGGGCTGTGTGCTCCTGATTTCCCCATTTGTTTCTTTGCAACTGTGCTCATTTCTAATAAATTACTGGATTTGCTATGGCTCTGTGTCCTGGTGGTTTGTTGGGAGATGATGGCCGGTTGCTGCATGGGTATTCTCACTTGTTAGTATGAAGGGCACGAGGACAGGCGGGACCTGGGGGTAATGTCCTATTACTTACCGGTAATCTTCATTACTCCGGGTCCTGTTGTCCTCGTCCCCTTCATACCATCCCTCCCTCCCTCCTGGGCTTTCCGGCACTCATCTGGGGCTTGGTTGTTCAGGAGGCATGCTGGGTACTGTACCCTTATGTACTCCCAGTGAGGAGGGGTGTACCAGCATTCCTGCTTTTCTTTTTTCTGTCGTGAGATAGATTATCTCACTTGTTAGTATGAAGGGGACGAGGACAACGGGACCCGGAGTAATGAAGATTACCGGTAAGTAATAGGACATTTCCACCTTCCGCGTTTTTTTTCTTTCTCTTTGTATATTATTGCTTTACAGGTTTGTAACGAAAATCTATAAAGTTTAATTGAAATTTAAAAAATAAACGTGTGGTTGCATGGCAACGCCCATTTACCACCCATACAATGCTCCTTAACTAAAAAAGCACAAGGTATACCATAATGCTACTTTGCGTTACCTTCGTTAACTTTCCATCATAAATCAGGATTTGTGTTACAAAGTAAGTCCCAACACAACAGTTTGCACTGAGTTTCCTTCACTTTTGGGATGCAAACATGGTGCATAATGGTAGTAAATTTGGGACTCCATGATTTGACCCTGGGCTCCTTTCGACCACTTAGCACCTTCAGATTCCAACCTATTGAGCTGCTAGGTCCATCTCTGCCTAGGATGGGTGTGATGCAGGCCTGCTGTGTCTCGTTTTAGTTAGCAGGCTTTAATTGCAGCTCATTTGGGCACGTTTCATTCTGGCGGATGGAAGAGTTTTCCATTAGGGAAAAGTTCGGCACTAAACGCTTTTTTGAACTGATTTTGCTCCAATATTCAGTTCATTTCACAACTGAATGTGAGTTATTGCAGTATTCACAACCAATTTGAATTGTAGTGGGTAATGCAACGCTATCAATGGCAAATTTAGATATTGAAGTTGATGCGTATGTGAGCATTCTTGGAGATCCTCAGGTGAGATGCATGGACAAGGAGGAGTTTTCCCTTGCTGCTGTTAAGAAAAAGCAGAACGTCTTTTAAGCAATTCTATTAAACAATCATTAACAAAAATTCTATTTGTGTTTCATGGTCTACCATTTAATGTGCTACCAAAAGGTTGAGGAGGGCTGGTACTTCTAAATGAAATGAAGAGAGAAGGTGGTCTCTTCTGTTGGCGAGAACGGTCTCAGCGACATTATGTATTTATGCAGCCCTGCTGAGGAATAGCATTCTTTACAATGCTGTATTTTCTAGGCATGCAGTTTCAACGCAAGTCGTTACAACGACTCATTGATACATCGCATGCTATTACAACTCAAGTTATTACAATGACTTGCTGTAGGGGGGGCGCTGGAGTTTAGAATAGTGTAATTTACTATTCCAACTCCAGTGTGTGCAACAGTAGGGAAGGTGTTGGGTTGAAAATCCAACAAATCCAACGTTGTAATGACTTGTGCTGTAATGGCATAAGATGTACCAACGCGTCGTTGTAACGACTTGCGTTGCAATGGAATGCGATGTATCGCATGCGTTGTAAACAATGTTTGCCCTGCTGAGTGATTAAGATCCTTTACCATCCTCAAACCTGGCCATTTACTAGCAAGTTCTGGAAAATTCCTTTAACTTATTCTGTAAGATTCCCTGTAGATTTATATTCTACATTAATGCGCAACTAACCAGCACCATGGCTGAATGTTTTCGGTCCATCTTACCGTTTAGCCAGTGAAGCAGCTCAATGGGTTAATGGATCTACTGCAGTAAAGAACGTTTTTGAACTTTAAAATGTTCATGTCAGCTGTGTCTTTATCTTTCCAAACAAATTACAAATAATGTTGGTAATAATATTTTCCATTTTATAGGAGAATATTAACTTTGTGCGCCTTTTATACTTATTCTCAAATATTATATACACACCCTGTTAGGTAATACTTCCTTATATTCAACTGAAATAAAATTCACAAAATAGGAGAACGATAATGCTATGATAAAAGCAGCCAACAAATTGTTCCACCGCACTATGAAAGCTTGAGTTCTAAAATGTTCTGTTCAGCGAGCAAGTGCGAGAGTTGAGCAAAACCAAATAACCCTTCTGTTTATACTTTCACCACAGAGCATACATTGAAGACATTTTCCATTCGAAGGTATAACAATGTGTGCAACTTTAAAATAGTATTCAATTGTAGAACATTCGCTATGAAAATACATTCATCTAAACTGAAAGCAATGAGATGATAGCATAACTACGCTTTTATAGGGAGGTCTCCTGTAAGGGGGTTTGCCGTCAATGGAAAAGCCATCCCTTTAATTTGAACCTATGTACAACTTGTCGCTTCTTAAAAATATTGTGACATGTAATTGTCGGAGCAGCCAGATAAAAAATTACCTTAACTGTGCAGGTAACTCAGCTGCTGAGCAAAACGGTAGTGTTTTCAGATATACCTACAGATGCCTTCAGCAGTCGACCAGCACTCTAGCCATCAGCAAAATGAGGACGACAAGAAGTAACACACACCTTTGGGTCAGTGCTCCTTTGACTGCAGTCAGTTCAGTTCAAGATTCTTTAGTCAGTTTCATAACCGTCAAAGACACAAAACATGCGTGTGGTACATAAGGCAGTTTTTGCTTCATTCAGTAACCTTGATGCTTAAATATTCTATAAAGAAACAATAAAATGCAATCATAAAACTTAATTTGAGCAACCTCATGCCCTGCTATTTCATTACAGATGTTACTGTCAGGTTATCAAGATAATCTCTCAAATTGATATTCTTATTTTTGCAGTGCCTAAATCATAATTTTAAAATTCTCCTCAAGTTCCAAGTAGGATAAAACTCAGTATGTATTAAAAAGTGCAAAGTTCGGAAAGATCTTTTAAAGAGAATTAGCTGATAAATATTAACTATATAAACACATATACATAATGCCAAGTCAAGAATGCTTTATTGGACAACTTAATGTCATAACAGTAAACATAAAATATAACACTAAATTTCATTTTAAAAAAGCATTCCTAATGTCAGCCAGGTAACTAAGTCTTAAATACGTACAAAGCAAATAATTATGTACGAAACTCAGAGTGCAAATGGGCAAACATATTCGAATACAAAGACTCCGCTTATGGTGTTCCTGTAATCCATCAGAAAAGTGAGCCCTGGGATACGTATAGTACAGGGACTGTTATAAAGTGCAAGGTGCTAAAGAGATATACTCAAGGCAAAATAGTCCACATTCATAGCATTCCGAATAACCATACAAAATACCAAGACCTGCTATACATATAGTACAAAAAACATTGTATAAAGTGCAAAGTGCAATAGGGCAAATTTATGAATTAGGATAATCCCCGTTGATAACACATATTGGGCCTCGTGGGAAAAACAATATAAAAACACAATGACAGTTAAAAAGCCAACTTTTTTCCTACGCCTACGGCTCCTAATGGCTCCTGTTAGAAAACTTGCAACCCCAGAACATAATGCACAAATACATAAAATTGTATCCACAGGCCAACCCTTGCACTAAAAGAAAAAACGCTAAAATGTATGATTATTTCAGGAGTTTCTCCCGCTTAGCACGATGATTTCAGAAGCTCTTCCTGCTTAGTCCAGATGTGGAACAAGAATCGACACAGATAAAACAACCAGACCAGCTGTGTCAGTCATCAATATTCGTTTTGCTACTCTAAAATGTAGTACCCCATGGATAAACAGATCAGGCACAACGATTTTCTACGCCCACCACGATATTCAGGACATGCAAACATAACCGAGGCCCATGTTGAAGAGAAGACGCTTGACTTCCCTCAACCATTGTATCTTAGACCAGCCCGGTGACTCCAACACATCAGTCAGGCCTTCCGCAAAGCAAGACAACTCTGGGACTCTCCAGATTCTTGCCCATAGAAGGAGAGGGCGGAGTCTAGCCTGATCACCAATTGATCTTAACCCCATATCCAAAAGCAGTGGGAGTGTTGGGGTACTATAAGGAAGTCCCATTAAATCTTTCAGAAACGTATTTTCCGAGCGAGTTAGCTGGTCCGCCCTATGTGTACCCCTCTTCTCTTCAACATGGGCCTCGGTAATGCCTGGGTTAATAGAACTGCCCCCCCTAAACCTGTGCTAAAGAAATTATACTGGAATTGGGTAGCCGATAGTAGATCTGGTAATTCCAATTTGTGCAGGACCTCCCTGGACTTCCTATTAGTAAAAGATATGCCCCTTTGCGAACCCTACTTGGACATCATTATAAAGCGCAGTGATAGAGCATTGTACTTTCAATTCAGGATAGGCCTACTTCCTGTAGGGGAACTTACCTCTAGGTGGAAGGCCTCGGCTCAAACCGTCGATATGTGCCCATTTTGTGAGCATAGGATAGAGTCAATCCCACACCTGTTTTTTGAATGTCCGGCCTATGTTCTTCCCCGCAGTAGGTGGTTAAAACCACTATGCAGAGAACTTGGGACAAGGCATTTTAAAGAGGCCTTACGTGTTCTAAAAAATTATCCCCGCCCACTATTTGCTTGTGGTATAGCTAAGTTCCTGGGTTGGGCATGGCGCATTAGATCATCTAGGCGTTCCTATCTTGTTTAATTTGTTCTTAAATGATTTTATTTAATTTATTGGGGTCATTTGTAATATGAATTGCTTGTTAATGTACTGGCTCCTTTTATTCTCTTACTGTTCTGTACTAAATGTTCTGCTTTTTAAGATATTGTCTATATCGAAATAAAGCCTATGATGATGCACACATAACCTGATCAAGGGACTCCAAATACGTGCAACAAGCTGAACATTTATCAGTCAAGGAGTTACTGTTCGATCTTTTACTGAACAATCGAAGAAGCAAACAACCTGTTCTAAAGCTGATAAACAAGCTCTTGCCCAGCGGAGGTGTTATAATGTCCATAAAGCTTTCAAAAGCTGGAATAGGTTTACATGGCGAGAGCTGCTCTGTAAGGTGGCCCAGAGAACTGCAGTTTTCTTACTGATATTTTAAAGGACACAACAATTGACATTGCTGATAGGTCTTGCTTTGATGAACTGGCACATGCAAGAACAGGCAAGCACAAATGTTGATTGCATGCATTAGCATAGTTAAGAAAACCTTTGCTTGAAGAACCTAAAAGAAAGCACTGCTCAACTGATGCATGGCAGTATGATAAGTTAAACTAGAGATACTTCATAAAACATGTCAACTCAGTTTGGACTCAGCCATATGCAAATCAGTCTTAACCCTGATCCAATAGTAAGGGTCCAGCCTGAACTGCATTGCCAGGTCCTTTCTGAACCGGAACAGACGATGGACTGGGATGCAGCCTTGATTAATTACCAGTGGAGGAGATTCATTCAAGCATTCCATTCATCACATTTTTGCATACTTTTGTGTGTTGCCCTAAGTGGGACAGTGCGCCCATATATGGGGACCACACACACTGTGTCAAAGGAATGAAGCTATACCAAGCTGATGAGCCCTAAATAAGGTGAAACCAGTCCTGGGTTCCTTGTATCTCAGTTCAAGGAGGACCAGGCCAACCAGTTTGGGCCGGACTGATCCCAAGGTGGCAGGGTCAAGTCTGATTTGCATATGGGTGGGTCCAAACTGAGTTGGCATGGTGTGCAAAATAACAATTGACTGGGATGCAGTAATTATCAGTGACTGTGATTAATTCAAGCATTCCATCCATCCTTTTTTTGTATACTTTAGTGTATCTCCCTAAGTGGAACGAGTAGGACTAGATGTGGGTCCTGTGCACGCTGTGCTGTGGAATCAATCTTTAACTGGCTGATGAGCCCTAACGAGGACAAAACCGGTTTACTGGGCTGCCTGCACTTCAGTTCAGGGAGGACCTGGCCTAGCAGTTTGGGCTGGACTGTCCCATTGGAGCAGGTTCAATACTGATCTGCATAGGGTTGGGTCCAAAATGAGTTGGCATGGTGGTCTGCCTGTTAGATTCTCTACATATTTAAGACATTTGGGTACAGGTAGTTAGATTGGACATTTTTTTAATCCACAGTAAGCAAATGCAAAACATTGGCAATTCCACTTCTTTTCATATTTGCTTGCCTCAGATTTAAGAAAGGTGGAATACCCTACAGCACGAATAATTCTCCTTCTGCAAAGTGGGGAATGCACGGAACACTTTTCTGGTCTAGCACTTTTGGGACGATGCAGTTTAATTACACTAATGGTAAATTAATTAACTTAATTATTTTAAGAAGCCCCTGAGGGTGCTTGAACGCAGCTTCCTCATCAGTAGAGCTTGTGTGTAGTGACTGTCTTCTAGATTGCTAGGAGTCCCTGCATGCAGTTTTCCATGATGCAGAAACTGCCTTCAATGATCACTCTCCGTGGTCCAGGAAATGTAGATACATTATTGTGCTAATACTTATTTATTTTATTTGAAAACGTTTATAAAGTGCGAACAAGACCCAAAGGGTTCAGAGCATTGCACAAAGTGGCGAAACAACAACATGGATCAAAGGACATACCTTAGCAAACAAAAGGTCAAGGGGGGAACACAAGAGCAAAGGGGATACTGCCTATCAAGTGGGACCTGCTATGGTTCAGCAGAGAAGAAACAACACAAAAATATGGTAAAAAGAGTATCCAGAACGGAGACAGTGGTAGATAGCATTAGTATCAGGGTTAATTGAGTTGCGAGTCATTTAGTTTTAGCCATTTCGCATGTTTTTTGAAAGTGGCAGTAGATGGGTTGGTTCTGATCTCAGGGGGAAGAGTGTTCCATATTTTTGGAGGAAGACCAGAAAAGGAACGATCGTAAGTTCTTTTCTTGTTGAATTTGGGTGGTTTCAATAATAAGGTGTTAGAGCTTCTTAAGTTCAGACTCGATCCCGATAGCTCAAGTTTTTTTGCCAGGTAAGCGGGGGTGTTGTGATGAATAGCTTTGTGTGTCAGGCAAGTTATCTTGAACCTGATCCTCGCTTCAATTGTCAGCCAGTTTATGTTTGGCGTGATGTGGTCATGTTTCCTGGAGCCAGTGATGAGTCTGGCCGAAGTATTTAGGGTGGCTATAAGTGGAGCCAAGCTAGTTTTAGGCAGCCCAGCAAGGGTCACCAAACCATATTCCAGGCGTGAGATAACTAGGGATTGTACATCAGGCTGGATGTCTTCAGGTGAAAGGAAAGGCTTGATTTTCCTAAGGGTGTTGAGCTAAAGATTGGTTTCTCTAATAGTTGCACTGATTTGATCTTGCATATTTAGGTATTTGTCCAAGGTTATACCTAAAGATTCAGATGAGTTGTCAGCATGCGGAGTGCAGTTAAGCACAGTAAGATGTTTGAGCCAGTCCAGGGTAGGTGCAGAATGGTTTCGGGGGGCAATCAGAAGGAATTCAGTTTTGAGGGTATTTAACAGTAGATGGTTAAGATTTACCATTGTTGAGTTTTTAGAAGTGCATCTTTAAGAGATGTAATGTTATCTGGAGAGGTGATCTTCAAATATAGTTGGTTGTCATCAGCATGCATATGGTACTGGATGTTAGAGTGGTTCAGAATATCGAAGAGCGGTTCCATAAAAAGGTTGAAAAGAGTGGACGAAAATGCGGAGCCTTGAGGTAGTCCAATGGTGATTGGGGTACTGGTTACAAGTGATTGGTCAACTTTGATCCTTTGGGTGCGGTTCTGTAAGAAAGAGGCAAACCAGTTTAAGACGGGCTGGAAAATCCCATCCTATATTGAAGAAGAGTAATTAGGTTTTCATGTTTGATGGTGTCAATTGCTGAGGACGGGTCAAGAAAAATCAGAAGACATGGGACGTTTTGATCAAGGGATCTCAAGGCTTCGGCAACTATATGAGCTAGTGCTGTTTCAGTACTGTACCCTGCTCTGAAACCCGACTGGTAGAGGTCAAGGAGCTGAAATTCCTCAATATGGTTGCAGAGCTGTGTGTGGACGCATTTCTCGGACAATTTAGCTAGAGTCAGGATGCTGGTGATCGGACGGAAGTTATTGGTAACAGCTAAGTCCGCATTGGGCTTCTTTGGGATGGGAGTTATTTGACCTGCGTTGATGCTATCTGCAATCCTCCCCTGTAAGAGGGATTCTTGGACGATCTGGGACCACAGAGGGAGGTTGGCTGGATTGAGGTCATTAAAAAACTTGGCCGGTAGTGGATCGCTGAAGGGATTGGAAGGTTTTAAGGATGCCATTGATTGGAGCAGCTCCGAGTCATCTGGTGGAAGAAAAGTATTCCATGATGCATTGTTTTTTAGGAGCGTAACTTATGTGGTAGGAAGGTGCACTCGCTGCAGGCGGTTCTTTAGGTTCATCTGATGATGCATGCATGGGTGTTCAGATGTCGCAGATTAGAAGTGTTAGGTTTCAGCTCAAGTTCAATTTTCCAAGCCTTTTCAGAGAAGTTTGTTGAGAAGTCCTCCTCACTAGGAAAGGAGGTTATGTGTGCCGAGCAAGCATTTGGGAGAGTGGTTAGCTTGCTGTTTGATGATTTCGAAGAGTTACTTGGGTCTATTTTTAGCGCTATCAAGTTGAGCTCTGAAGTGATCAGTTTTACCATTGCGAAAAAGTTTGTTGTATGCGCTTCTCATCTTCCTTAACTGATTAAGGCTGGTAGTAGAGGGAGGGTTTCTCCAAAGTCTCTCTGAAAGCCTAAGTTTGCGACGATCATCAGTTAGGGAGTTATTAAACCAGGGTTTGGATTGTTTGATCGGAATCCTATTGAGTTGCTTTGGAGCAATAGAGTCGAAAATACACGTCATAGAATAAATGTAGTGATCAGTAAGGTCATTCAGATTGGTCATGTTAGGGGGTGGTTTGAGACTATTCTTGCAAATGGATGTTTGATCACTAATGTTGATATCTCTCAGGTCACGAGACAGTTGTTTGGTTTTACGTGGTTGGCCCTGTCTATGGATGACATTTTCCAGAATGCAGAAGGACATTTGGTGATGATCCGACCATTCACAGGGTGAAATGTCATTAAGTTGCATGAAGTTGTCTTTAGGTATGATAAGGTCGGGTGGCACCCTTGTTGTGGGTGGGTTCCTTGCAGACCTGGGTGAAATAGAGCTTGGAGAGGAAGGCCTTAAAAGAGCATATTAAAGGATCATCAGTGTTGTTCCAATGAAGGTTAAAGTCTCTGAGGAAAATATGGTTGAGTTGGGCTGAGCATGAGGTTATGGACTCCATCATTTGCTCAATGAAGAGAAGATTGTCCCCTGGTGGATGATAAATCGTGTGGAGCACACAGACAATCTTTTCGTTGTTCCAAATTGTGGTGACTAGTTGCTCACAGGAGGACATCTGGGAATTTTGAGGTTGTTTCAGCAAGAGATTGGCGCGATGTATGCAAGGAATGCAACACCCCCCCCCAGTTTTAACAGGTTGAGAGCATCAGATAATGTCATAATCAGGAGGGATTAAGATGTCGAGAACTGGAGAGGAGGAGTCATTAAGCCAAGTCTCAGTGAGAATCAAGAGGTCTAATTTTTGCGAGATGATAAGTTCCTAAATATCTGCTGCGTGTTTCACAGCAGATCTGCAGTTGAGAAGTAACGATTCGATGTGTGAGATGGTAGTGACTACTTCACTGTGAGACGTGGAGATCTGAAGAAGGTTATCCCTATTCACAGATCTTAGATTCACACTGGAAATCTCTAACAGGGTCAGGGGAGATAGTTGGGATATTGAAAGTAGAGGCAGAGGGGCCATACCTAGAGCCATTGTATGATATAAGAAGAGCAAGGGTGTTGTCGTCCGACAACTGTGGCAGAAACCTAAGGGGCCAAGACTGGTGGTTTGGAAGAGGCCGGGTTCGCCAGACAAGGCTAAGTGGGTAAATGTGAGAAGACAGCTCATCACCCGTGTTTAGCCCTTAGGGGAGGACTAGGTTGGTAGGCCCCCAGGGAGGGGAGAAGTTTCCAAAGTTTCTCCATCTTCAGGGAGAACTGTAAAAGCGTCTGCAGGTTATCTTTGACAGTAAGGAGATCCTGCTTGAGGTCTGCCATCTTCTCCTCAAGGTAAGGGCGGTTGACGCTGTCAGTGGTCGGCCTAGAGTACGATAAAGGGGAAGTCCCCTTTGGAAGAGGGGTGTTAAATGGCAAAATTAAGAAAGTAGTTTGTGGGTAAGTTGGAGAAGTACTGGGGGGAGAAGCTGGGTGCAGGGCCCTTGAGTTGATAGTAACGGAACCAAGGTGAGGATTAACCTGGTTGTCAAGGTTAGGTATGTGGGTATTACACTCACCTTCCGTGATGGAGGAATAGACAGATCTGCTCATGTGGAATAAGTGGGAAGCAGAGTGGAAGGAGAAATAGGCGGAGGGAACCGAAGTTTCTGCATTAGTGGGGAGACTGATATACTGATGACTGGCAGGGTTCGAGTTATTAAGTGTATTTTTAATCCCCATAAATATTTTGTCAAAGCTCTTGAGATTCCGGTCTGAGGCTTGAATGAGGATGTTACCATTATTGTATAGGGAGGTGGTCAGATCAGCATTATGGACAGGAGAAGGAAGTATAGTTATGCGGAAACCGTGGGGGGTTTTGCACAGTGGTTTGGAACAAAGCGAAGACGTTAGAGCTCTTCTCCACTGGGCTCTTCTGGTAGTGTAGAAAATTAAAATAATTAAGGTAGTTACATTGCCCGACCCCTTCCACTGCTTCTAAAAGCAAATGTTATGGGCTTAATTTTTTGCACCCAAGGAGTGAGCTTAATTCCTGGTCATTTTTGCCTGTTTGGAAATTTTCCCCAAAATTTCACCCATCGCTGTGGTCTGTTAGTCTCTCCCCCATGTGCAAGGACCCATCAATCCTAGCAAAGAATATAAAAGGTGCTTGCTAACCTTGATAACATTATGTCTAGACTGCCCAGCTTTCACTGACAGCACAGTTTTTACATTATAATAATTGGTACCAAACTATGAAGTCTTTATAAGGTAATTTTAAATATTGGGAGATTTACTGCATTCCTGATACTTTTAGCTAATAGTTTGTGGGTAGATACTCCAGCACTTTACTGTAGCCATTAAAATGTAGATATCCACTCATTTTTCCTTGTAAAATATGTTGGATACTGGAAGTTGTAAAGAACAAGTGGGACGTATAATCCTCTTGTGGGTTCTATTCTGTCCCCTTAGAACGTATAGCAGTTTATAATTATTCGTAAGGGAAATACATTTTGGTAGCATTTCCTCACAATGAAGAAGGGTGACCCTATCACCATATTTCAAAAACTGAAGTAATACATAATGTATCTGTCCATATTTATTTTTATGTCAGTCATCTGGAATCCATCTTATGCTTGAAGAGAACCCTATTTATTGTATCAAAATGTGTCTTGTAACATTTGACTTCATCAAAATTCATTACGTAGTTGCATCAAACCCATTTTCTTTCAAGCTTTTTTTTTACTTATATCATGACTGCTTTGTGGAAATAATAATATTTATGCTCGCCTAGTTTTCAATTACATGGCTTCTGTGGTTCCACATTAGTTATGCAATGGCAACATAGTGTTATCATGGGCAAAGACCCCATGATCTGTATTAAGTGTCAGATTTAGTTAAAAATTACACAGTGCACAACAAAAAGACAACTTGTTGCACTGTATGATAGGGAGAGAAGCAGTGCATTGATCCTGGCTGTGTCAATGTAAGAGATGCGGGGTGTAACCGAAGCGATGTGTGATGGAAATGTGCTGGTCCTTATCTGCACAGCAGCAGCGATGCATCTGCTTTGATGAGCAAAGAGCTGTGATGTGGAGATTTGTCAATGTCGCCAAGGATTCCATCAATGGAGATGTGGAGAACTTGTGCAGTGATGGTTCCTGAAGGTGGTGCATCAGGGCCGATCCACGCAGAAGAGGTGATGTGCCGGTTCTGGTGCATGCAACAGGAGCGCTGCACTGGTTTTGATCCACGAAACAGGAACAATACACTGGTTCTGATCCATGCAATAGGAGCGATGCATCAGTTCCTGTCAATGCAACTGCACCAATGCGCCGGTTCAACAGAGGATGCATGGGTTGTGCTGAAGCAAGCTCCTTAGGCTCACTTCCAAGGGTCCAGGACTTGGGTGGCATTCTTGGCAGGGCAGACTAACAGATGGATAGTACAGAAGAAGGTAGGTTGGAAGTCTTTTATGTCCCTAAAAATTCAGATCAGCAGGACAGCCAACTAGCCCTTCTAGTCACTATGAGTTCAAGTGATGTGGGTCCAGTCCTTCTCATCCAGGCAAGGGAGCAGCAGGCAGCTCAGCAAGGCAAGAGTCCAGCAAAGCAGCAGTCAGACAGAAGGATAGTCCTTCAGCAGCACAGCAGTTCTCCTTCCTGGCAGAGTCTTCACAGGCCTATGTGTGTATTGACCCTTGACCCTCGGGTAGGTCACTTCCCCCACCGCTGCAGCTCCGCCTTGCTTCTTCACCTGGCGCCTGATAGCTGAACTGTACCCCGTGTGCCTGTGTGCCCTTTTCCTCTCTGTACCCCATGTGCCTGTGTGCCCCTTTTTTCCCCCTGTACCCCGCGTGCCTGTGCTGCCTGCCCCGGTCAGCGCACTCCTTCCCTGCGCCGTTTTTTCCCCGCCGCTGCCTCCCGTGTGGCCCCGCCCCCCTGCCCCTACTGGTCCTTCCAGTTGACCCCTCCTCCCCTCCCTCCCTCTTATGGTGACCGCTGCGCGGCGGAGTCAGTGACCCTTGACCCTCAGGTAGGTCACTTCCCCCACCGCTGCAGCTCCGCCTTGCTTCTTCACCTGACGCCTGATAGCTGAACTGTACCCCGTGTGCCTGTGTGCCCTTTTCCTCTCTGTACCCCGTGTGCCTGTGTGCCCCTTTTTTCCCCCTGTACCCCGTGTGCCTGTGCTGCCTGCCCCGGTCAGCGCACTCCTTCCCTGCGCCATTTTTTTCCCGCTGCTGCCTCCCGTGCGGCCCCGCCCCCCTGCCCCTACTGGTCCTTCCAGTTGACCCCTCCTCCCCTCCCTCCCTCTTATGGCGACCGCTGCGCGGTAGAGTCAGTGACCCTTGACCCTTGGGTAGGTCACTTCCCCCACCGCTGCAGCTCCGCCTTGCTTCTTTACCTGACGCCTGATAGCTGAACTGTACCCCATTTGCCTGTGTGCCCTTTTCCTCTCTGTACCCCGTGTGCCTGTGTGCCCCTTTTTTCCCCCTCTACCCCGTGTGCCTGTGCTGCCTGCCCCGGTCAGCGCACTCCTTCCCTGTGCCGTTTTTTTCCCACTGCTGCCTCCCATGCGGCCCCACCCCCCTGCCCCTACTGGTCCTTCCAGTTGACCCCTCCTCCCCTCCCTCCCTCTTATGGCGACCGCTGCGCGGTGGAGTCACTGACCCTTGACCCTCGGGTAGGTCACTTCCCCCACCGCTGCAGCTCCGCCTTGCTTCTTCACCTGACGCCTGATAGCTGAACTGTACCCCGTGTGCCTGTGTGCCCTTTTCTTCTCTGTACCCCGTGTGCCTGTGTGCCCCTTTTTTCCCCCTGTACCCCGTGTGCCTGTGCTGCCTGCCCCGGTCAGCGCACTCCTTCCCTGCGCAGTTTTTTTCCCGCCGCTGCCTCCCGTGCGGCCCCGCCCCCCTGCCCCTACTGGTCCTTCCAGTTGACCCCATCTCCCCCCCTCCCTCTTATGGCAACCGCTGCGCGGCGGAGTCAGTGACCCTTGACCCTCGGGTAGGTCACTTCCCCCACCGCTGCAGCTCCGCCTTGCTTCTTCACCTGACGCCTGATAGCTGAACTGTACCCCGTGTGCCTGTGTGCCCTTTTCCTCTCTGTACCCCGTGTGCCTGTGTGCCCCTTTTTTCTCCCTGTACCCCATGTGCCTGTGCTGCCTGCCCCGGTCAGCGCACTCCTTCCCTGCGCCCTTTTTTTCCCGCCGCTGCCTCCCGTGCGGCCCCGCCCCCTGCCCCTACTGGTCCTTCCAGTTGACCCCTCCTCCCCTCCCTCCCTCTTATGGCGACCGCCGCTCGGCCGCGCAGCGGGCGCGCCGCTGGCGCACCGAAGGCGCGCCTGCCGATTCACCTGCCTCCGGACCAGCACCACCCCCGCCAAGTCGAACACCAGCAGCAACCAACTGAAGTGCATCCTGCTGAACACCCGCTCCGTCCACTGGCACGCCGTGGAACTCTGGGACCTGCTCGACGCGACAGCACCTGACATCGCCTTCCTCACCGAAACCTTGATGAACGCCTCCTCAGCACCCGACATCGCCATAGCCATCCCGGACGGATACAAGATCACCCGGAAGGACCGCATCAACCAGACTGGAGGAGGCATCGCCATCGTACACAAGAACACCATCCGCATCTCGACTAACTCCGACAAAACCTTCACCGCCGCCGAACACCTGCACTTCCAGATTCACACTGACCCCAAGACCACCCTCCGAGGCACCCTCATCTACAGACCCCCTGGACCACGCACACAATTCAGCGAAGACATCGCAGACTTCATCAGCCCGCACGCCCTGCCCTCCGCCGACTACATCCTCCTAGGGGACCTCAACTTCCACCTGGAGAACAACAACGACAGAAACACCACCACCCTGCTGGAAAACCTCGACAACCTCGGACTCAAGCAACTGGTGAACACTCCCACCCACTACGCCGGTCACACGCTCGACCCCGTCTTCTCATCCAGCAAGCACATCTCCTTCAGCCACGCCACCGGACTCCACTGGACCAGCCACAGCTGCGTCCACTTCAGCTTCAGAAAAACTACAACCCACTACCACCCGCAACAGGATCCCCGCCGGAGCTGGAGCAAGATCACCGCCGAGCAGCTCACAGCCTCCCTCAGCCAGAACACTCCCACCAACACAACGGACCCCAACGAAGCAGCCAGCAACCTCACCAAGTGGTTGACCGCCTGCGCCAATGACCTCGCACCACTAAAGAACCCTCCCAGCAGACCCGGCAGCAAGAAAACCCCCTGGTTCACCGAAGAACTCAAGGAATCCAAGAAGAACTGCCGCACCCTCGAGAAAGCCTGGTGGCTCGACCAGACCATAGACAACAGGACCGCCCTCAAGCACGCCACCCGCAAACACCATCAGCTGATCCGCGCCACCAAGAAATCGGCACTCAAAGAAAGACTGGACAACAATGCCCACGACAGCAAGGAACTCTTCAGCATCGTCAAAGAGTTCTCCAACCCCAGCACCGGAAACAACGACATCACGCCCTCGCAAGACCTGTGCAACTCACTCGCCGCATTCTTCCACCGCAAGATCACCGACATACACAACAGCTTCAACACACAGACCACGCACCCTATCACCGAACCAACGCCCGCCACCACCACCCTTTGCAACTGGACCCCGATCAGCACCGAAGACACCACCCGCACGATGAACTCCGTCCACTCCGGATCACCAACCGACCCCTGCCCACACCACGTCTTCAACAAAGCAGACGCCATCATCGCACCCCATCTCCGGGACATCATCAACTCCTCCTTCCACACCGCCACCTTCCCGGAGAGCTGGAAGCACGCCGAGCTTACCGCCCTCCTGAAGAAACCAACGGCGGACCCCACCGACCTCAAGAAATACCGTCCCATCTCGCTTCTTCCTTTTCCCGCCAAAGTCATCGAGAAGACCCATCAACAGACAGCTTGCCACCTTCCTCGAGACGACCGAATCCCTCGACCCCTCGCAGTCCGGGTTTCGGGCCAACCACAGCACCGAGACCGCCCTCATCGCAGCCACCGACAACATCAGAACCCTGATCGACAACGGGGAAACAGCGGCCCTCATCCTCTTGGACCTCTCTGCGGCGTTCGACACCATCTGCCACCGCACCCTTGTGAAGCGCCTCAGCAACATCGGAATCTGAGAGAAAGCACTGGAGTGGATCATCTCGTTCCTCGCCGGAAGAACTCAGAGAGTCCGCCTCCCCCCGTTCAGATCCGAGGCCACCGAAGTCATCTGCGGCGTACCAGAAGGATCTTCACTCAGTCCAACCCTCTTCAACGTCTACATGAGCCCCCTCGCAGCCATCGCACGCCAACACAACCTCAACATCATCTCCTACGCCGACGACACCCAGCTGATCCTCTCCCTCACCAATGACCCCACCACCGCCAGAGCCAACCTACACGAAGGGATGAAAGACGTCGCCGACTGGATGAGGAACAGCCGCCTTAAACTGAACTCAGACAAGACGGAAGTCCTCATCCTGGGATCATCACCCTCTGCCTGGGATGAC
Organism: Triturus cristatus; assembly: GCF_964204655.1. NCBI lineage: Eukaryota > Metazoa > Chordata > Amphibia > Caudata > Salamandridae > Triturus > Triturus cristatus. The sequence goes on from NC_140580.1 coordinate 692,169,744, forward strand.
TTCTGGTGGCCCCCAGCCCTGGGCACCACCCCCAAACCAACGGACCACGCAAGCAACCTGGGCTTCATCCTGGACTCCTCCCTGTCGATGACCAGACAAGTCAACGCCGTCTCATCTTCATGCTTCAACGCCCTGCGCATGCTCCGCAAGATCCTCAGATGGATCCCCACCGAAACCAGGAAGACCATTACCCAGGCACTCGTCACCAGCCGATTGGACTACGGGAACACCCTCTACGCCGGAACCACAGCCAAACTTAAAAAAAGACTCCAACGCATCCAGAACGCCTCCGCACGACTCATCCTGGACCTCCCCCGACACAGCCACATCCCCGGACACCTGAGAGACCTGCACTGGCTCCCCGTCAGCAAGAGAATCACGTTCAGACTCCTCACCCACGCACACAAGGCTCTCCACGACCTGGGCCCCAAGTACCTCAACGACCGCATGACCTTCTACACGCCCACCCGCCAGCTATGATCGACCAGCCACGCCCTCGCCACTGTACCACGCATCCGCAGAGCCACCGCCGGAGGAAGATCCTTCTCCTACCTGGCTGCCAAGACCTGGAACTCACTCTCCACCCACCTTCAGCGAACCCAGGACCATCTCTCCTTCAGAAAGCAGCTCAAGACATGGCTGTTCGAGCAGTAACATACCCCCACCCCCAGCGCCTTGAGACCCTCCCGGGTGAGTAGCGCGCTTTATAAATGCCTTTGATTGATTGATTGATTGATTATTGAAGTGGTGATGTCAGAGGTCCAGTACTTATTCTCAGTTGTGCCTTTAAAGTGGGGGAGACTTCAAAAAGATGCCTTTGAAGTGCACATAGGTCCTCCTTTCCTTCCTTGGCTCCAAACTCACTACAGGGGCGGTATGCAGCCCTTTGTGTGGGGACAGGACACAACCTATTAAGGTGTAAGCGAGACTGGATCCAGCTTCTCCCTCCCATCCTGTCAAGATGGCCCATCAAGTCACACCGAAGCTCCCATTGTGTGTGGTTGTATATGGGGAATATACAAAGTCCTGCAGCAGGCACCAAATGGCTAAAGTAAGAAAATGACAACTTTCTAAAGATGGCATTTGGCAGTGCACAGCAGAGGGTGAACACAGGGCCTGATGCCCAAACACCCATGGACGCGCACAGCTGACTATTTGATAAATGGAGTCATTTAGTAAGGCAGACCGATTGACTTTATCAAAGGGTCAGAATTCCAAAATATAAAAAGAGGGCCTTTGAGCTTTATGAAACAGTAAGCGTATTAACAAATACTTAGTAGACCTAATAACTTTATCAAAAGTCACAAATAATTATAATCAAATGCATATTATATAAATGTACACATTGCAACATTTAATAAAAGTATCTGTCATATTATTTTTCAATAAAGCCTTAATAAAATAAAACATCAACATATTGTTGAGTCATTTGTTAAACAGTTTTCCGGTCACAAAGTCCATCAATAGAACCAACCGCTAGAGGTCCTGTACTCCATCTGAAGAGCAGACAGCTCCAACTCTGACTGCTTTAAGGAAATATGGAGAGTTCTCCTGTGGTCATGGATTTAATGACCCAAGATACTTACTGTGTTTGTGTTATGTTGCTGAGGAGGCTCTGCCCTCCCTGCAGCCCCCCACAACATAAAAACAGTGCTAAGCGGTGCCCATCCTCCTAGGGGTACCATCACACTACAAAACATATAATCAAAAAGCCATCACAGGGCATTGTGGGGAGCTACTTTTCTGGTGCAGTAAATAATTAATTAGTTAATAGGTATTTAATTATGTCAAACGTTTGCTGTGAAAGGATTGGCAGACAAAGGATTACTTGGTTTTAGAAAGATAGATTTTATAGGGCCTTCATGGAATTCTCATGAGCCACAGTTGTCAGGTTAAGCTAAAAGAAAGCACTGCTCAACTGATGCATGGCAGTATGATAATAAGTTAAACTAGAGATACTTCATAAAACATGTCAACTCAGTTTGGACTCAGCCATATGCAAATCAGTATTAACCCTGATCCAATAGGAAGGGTCCAGCCTGAACTGCATTGCCAGGTCCTTTCTGAACCAGAACAGACGATGGACTGGGATGCAGCCTTGAGTAATTACCAGTGGAGGAGATTCATTCAAGCATTCCATTTATCACATTTTTGCATACTTCAGTGTGTTGCCCTAAGTGGGACAGTGTGCCCAGATATGGGGACCACACACACTGTGCCAAAGGAATGAAGCTATACCAAGCTGATGAGCCCTAAATAAGGTGAAACCAGTCCTGGGTTCCTTGTATCTCAGTTCAAGGAGGACCAGGCCAACCAGTTTGGGCTGGACTGATCCCAACGTGGCAGGGTCAAGTGTGATTTGCATATGGGTGGGTCCAAACTGTATTGGCATGGTGTGCAAAATACCAATTGACTGGGATGCAGTAATTATCGGTGGCTGTGATAAATTCAAGCATTCCATCCATCCTTTTTTTGTATACTTTAGTGTCTCTCCCTAAGTGGAACGAGTAGGACTAGATGTGGGTTCTGTGCACGCTGTGCGGTGGAATCAATCTTTAACTGGCTGATGAGCCCTAACGAGGACAAAACCGGTTTACTGGGCTGCCTGCACTTCAGTTCAGGGAGGACCTGGCCTAGCAGTTTGGGCTGGACTGTCCCATTGGAGCAGGTTCAGTACTGATCTGCATAGGGTTGGGTCCAAAATGAGTTGGCATGGTGGTCTGCATGTTAGATTCTCTACATATTTAACACATTTGGGTACAGGTAGTTAGATTGGACATTTTTTTAATCCACAGTAAGCAAATGCAAAACATTGGCAATTCCACTTCTTTTCATATTTGCTTGCCTCAGATTTAAGAAAGGTGGAATACCCTACAGCACGAATAATTCTCCTTCTGCAAAGTGGGGAATGCACGGAACACTTTTCTGGTCTAGCACTTTTGGGACGATGCAGTTTAATTACACTAATGGTAAATTAATTAACTTAATTATTTTAAGAAGCCCCTGAGGGTGCTTGAACGCAGCTTCCTCATCAGTAGAGCTTGTGTGTAGTAACTGTCTTCTAGATTGCTAGGAGTCCCTGCATGCAGTTTTCCATGATGCAGAAACTGCCTTCAATGATCACTCTCCGTGGTCCAGGAAATGTAGATACATTATTGTGCTCATAATTATGTATTTTATTTATTTTATTTGAAAACGTTTAAAAGCGCGAACAAGACCCAAAGGGTTCAGAGCATTGTACAAAGTGGCGAAACAACAAAATGGATCAAAGGACATAACTTAGCAAACAAAAGGTCAAGGGGGGAATACAAGAGCAGAGGGGATACTGCCTATCAAGTGGGACCTGCTATGGTTCAGCAGAGAAGCAACAGCACAAAAATATAGTAAAAAGAGTATCCAGAACGGAGACAGTGGTAGATAGCATTAGTATCAGGGTTAATGGAGTTGCAAGTCATTTAGGAGTAGCCATTTTGCATGTTTTTTGAAAGAGGCAGTAGATATGTTGGTTCTGATCTCAGGGGGAAGAGTGTTCCATATTCTTGGAGGAAGACCAGAAAAGGCACGATTGTAAGTTCTTTTCTTGTTGAATTTGGGTGGCTTCAATAATAAGGTGTTAGAGCTTCTTAAGTTCCGACTCGATCCCGATAGCTCAAGTTTTTTTGCTAGGTAAGCGGGGGTGTTGTGATGAAAAGCTTTGCGCGTCAGGCAAGTTATCTTGAACCTGATCCTCGCTTCAATGGTCAGCCAGTTTATGTTTGGTGTGATGTGGTCATGTTTCCTGGAGCCAGTGATGAGTCTGGCCGAAGTGTTCAGGGTGGCTATAAGTGGATCCAAGCTAGTTTTAGGTAGCCCAGCAAGGGTCACCAAACCATATTCCAGGCGTGAGATAACTAGGGATTGTACAGCAGGCTGGATGTCTTCAGGTGAAAGGAAAGGCTTGATTTTCCTAAAGGTGTTGATCTAAAGATTGGCTTCTCTAATAGTTGCACTGATTTGATCTTGCATATTTAGGTATTTGTCCAAGGTTATACCTAAAGATTCAGCTGAGTTGTCAGCATGCGGAGTGCAGTTAAGCGCAGTAAGATGTTTGAGCCAGTCCAGGGTAGGTGCAGAATGGTTTTGGGGGGAAATCAATAGGAATTCAGTTTTGAGAGTATTTAACAGTAGATGGTTAAGATTTACCATTGTTGAGTTTTTAGAAGTGCATCTTTAAGAGATGTACTTTTATCTGGAGAGGCGATCTTCAAATATAGTTGGTTGTTATCAGCATACATATCGTACTAGGTGTTAGAGTGGTTCAGAATATCGAAGAGCGGTTCCATAAAGAGGTTGAAAAGAGTGGACGAAAATGCGGAGCCTTGAGGTAGTCCAATGGTGATTGGGGTACTGGTTACAAGTGATTGGTCAACTTTGATCCTTTGGGTGCGGTTCTGTAAGAAAGAGGCAAACCAGTTTAAATTGGGACGGAAAATCCCATCCTATATTGAAGAAGAGTAATTAGGTTTTCATGTTTGATGGTGTCAAATGCTGAGGACGGGTCAAGAAAAATCAGAAGACATGGGACGTTTTGATCAAGGGATCTCAAGGCTTCGGCAACTATATGAGTTAGTGCGGTTTCAGTTCTGTACCCTGCTCTGAAACCCGACTGGTAGAGGTCAAGGAGCTGAAATTCCTCAATATGGTTGCAGAGCTGTGTGTGGACGCATTTCTCGGACAATTTAGCTAGAGTCAGGATGCTGGTGATTGGACGGAAGTTATTGGTAACAGCTAAGTCCGCATTGGGCTTCTTTGGGATGGGAGTGACTTGACCTGCGTTGAGGCTATCTGCAATCCTCCCCTGTAAGAGGGATTCTTGGACAATCTGGGACCACAGAGGGAGGTTGGCTGGATTGAGGTTATTAAAAAACTTGGCCGGTAGTGGATCGCTGAAGTGATTGGAAGGTTTTAAGGATGCCACAGATTGGAGCAGCTCCGAGTCATCTGGTGGAAGAAAAGCATTCCATGATGCATTGTTTTTGGGAGCGCAACATATGTGGTAGGAAGGTGCACTCGCTGCAGGCGGTTCCTTAGGTTCATCTGGTGATGCATGCATGGGTGTTCAGATGTCGCAGATTAGGAGTGTTAGGTTGCAGCTCAAGTTCAATTTTCCAAGCCTTTTCAGAGAAGTTTGTTGGGAAGTCCTCCTCACTAGGAAAGGAGGTTATGTGTGCCGAGCAAGCATTTGGGAGAGTGGTTAGCTTGCTCTTTGATGATTTCGAAGAGTTTCTTGGGTTTATTTTTAGCGCTATCAAGTTGAGCCCTGAAGTTTTCAGTTTTAGCATTGCGAATAAGTTTGTTGTATGCGCTTCTCATCTTCCTTAACTGATTAAGGCTGGTAGTAGAGGGAGGGTTTCTCCACAGTCTCTCTGAAAGCCTAAGTTTGCGACGATCATCAGTTAGGGAGTTATTAAACCAGGGTTTGGATTGTTTGATCGGAATCCTATTGAGTTGCTTTGGAGCAATAGAGTCGAAAATACTCATCATAGAATAAATGTAGTGATCAGTAAGGTCATCCAGATTGGTCATGTTAGGGGGTGGTTTGAGACTATTCTTGCAAATGGATGTTAGATCACTAATGTTGATATCTCTCAGGTTACGAGACAGTTGTATGGTTTTACGTGGTTGGCCCTGTCTATGGATGACATTTTCCAGAATGCAGAAGGACATTTAGTGATGATCCGACCATTCACAGGGTGAAATGTTATTAAGTTGTATGATGTTGTCTTTAGCTATGATAAGGTCGGGTGGCACCCTTGTTGTGGGTGGGTTCCTTGCAGACCTGGGTAAAATAGAGCTTGGAGAGGAAGGCCTTAAAAGAGCATATTAAAGGATCACAGTGTCGTTCCAATGGAGGTTAAAGTCTCCGAGGAAGATATGGTTGAGTTGGGCTGAGCATGAGGTTATGGACTCCATCATTTGCTCAATGAAGAGAAGATTGTTCTCTGGTGGATGATAAATCGTGTGGAGCACACAGACAATCTTTTCGTTGTTCCAAATTGCGGTGACTAGTTGCTCACCGGAGGACATCTGGGAATTTTGAGGTTGTTTCAGCAAGAGATTGGCGCGATGTATGCAAGCAATGCCCCCCCCCCCAGTTTTAACAGGTTGATCGCATCAGATACTGTCATATTCAGGAGGGATTAAGATGTCGAGAACTGGAGAGGAGGAGTCATTAAGCCAAGTCTCAGTGAGAATCAAGAGGTCTAATTTTTGCGAGATGATAAGTTCCTAAATATCTGCTGCGTGTTTCACAGCAGATCTGCAGTTCAGAAGTAACGATTCGATATGTGAGATGGTAATGACTACTTCACTCTGAGACGTGGAGATCTGAAGAAGGTTATCCCTATTCACAGATCTTAGATTCACACTGGGAATCTCTACCAGGGTAGGGGAGATAGTTGGGATGTTGAAGGTAGAGGCAGAGGGGCCATACCTAGAGCCATTGTATGATATAAGAAGAGCAAGGGTGTTGTCGTCCGACAACGGTGGCAGAAACCTAAGGGGCCAAGACTGGTGGTTTGGAAGAGGCCGGGTTCGCCAGGCAAGGCTAAGTGGGTAAATGTGAGAAGACAGCTTATCACCCGTGTTTAGCCCTTAGGGGAGGACTAGGTTGGTAGGCCCCCCGGGAGGGGAGAAGTTTCCAAAGTTTCTCCATCTTCAGGGAGAACTGTAAAAGCGTCTGCAGGTTATCTTTGACAGTAAGGAGATCCTGCTTGAGGTCTGCCATCTTCTCCTCAAGGTAAGGGCGGTTGACGCTGTCAGTGGTCGGCCTAGAGTACGATAAAGGGGAAGTCCCCTGTGGAAGAGGGGTGTTAAATGGCAAAATTAAGAAAGTAGTTTGTGGGTAAGTTGGAGAAGTACTGGGGGTAGAAGCTTGGTGCAGGGCCCCTGAGTTGATAGTAACGGAACCAAGGTGAGGATTAACCTGGTTGTCAAGGTTAGGTATGTGGGTATTACACTCACCTTCCGTGATGGAGGAATAGACAGATCTGCTCATGTGGAATAAGTGGGAAGCAGAGTGGAAGGAGAAATAGGCGGAGGGAACCGAAGGTTCTACATTAGTGAGGAGACTGATATACTGATGATTGGCAGGGTTTGAGTTATTAAGTGTATTTTTAATCCCCATAAATATTCTGTCAAAGCTCTTGAGATTCCGGTCTGAGGCTTGAATGAGGATGTTACCATTATTGTATAGGGAGGTGGTCAGATCAACATTATGGACAGGAGAAGGAAGTATATTTATGCGGAAACCGTGGGGGTTTTGCTCAGTGGTTTGGAACAAAGCGAAGACGTTAGAGCTCTTCTCCACTGGGCTCTTCTGGTAGTGTAGAAAATTAAAATAATTAAGGTAGTTACATTGCCCGACCCCTTCCACTGCTTCTAAAAGCAAATGTTATGGGCTTAATTTTTTGCACCCAAGGAGTGAGCTTAATTCCTGGTCATTTTTGCCTGTTTGGAAATTTTCCCCAAAATTTCACCCATCGCTGTGGTCTGTTAGTCTCTCCCCCATGTGCAAGGACCCATCAATCCTAGGAAAGAATATAAAAGGTGCTTGCTAACCTTGATAACATTATGTCTAGACTGCCCAGCTTTCACTGACAGCACAGTTTTTACATTATAATAATTGGTACCAAACTATGAAGTCTTTATAAGGTAATTTTAAATATTGGGAGATTTACTGCATTCCTGATACTTTTAGCTAATCGTTTGTGGGTAGATACTCCAGCACATTACTGTAGCCATTAAAATGTAGATATCCACTCTTTTTTCCTTGTAAAATATGTTGGATACTGGAAGTTGTAAAGAACAAGTGGGGCGTATAATCCTCTTGTGGGTTCTATTCTGTCCCCTTAGAACATATAGCAGTTCATAATTATTCATCACGGAAATACATTTTGGTAGCATTTCCTCACAATGAAGAAGGGTGACCCTATCACCATATTTCAAAAACTGAAGTAATACATAATGTATCTGTCCATGTTTCTTTTTATGTCAGTCATCTGGAATCCATCTTATTCTTGAAGAGAACCCTATTTATTGTATCAAAATGTATCTTGTAACATTTGACTTCATCAAAATTCATTACGTAGTTGCATCAAACCCATCTTCTTCCAAGCTTTTTTTTTACTTATATCATGACTGCTTTGTGGAAATAATAATGTTTATGCTCGCCTAGTTTTCAATTACATGGCTTCTGTGGTTCCACATTAGTTATGCAATGGCAACATAGTGTTATCATGGGCAAAGACCCCATGATCTTTATTAAGTGTCAGATTTAGTTAAAAATTACACAGTGCACAACAGAAAGACAACTTGTTGCACTGTATGATAGGGAGAGAAGCAGTGCATTGATCCTGGCTGTGTCAATGTAAAAGATGCAGGGTGTAACCGAAGCGATGTGTGATGGAAATGTGCTGGTCCTTATCTGCACAGCAGCAGCGATGCATCTGCTTTGATGAGCAAAGAGCTGTGATGTGGAGATTTGTCAATGTCGTCAAGGATTCCATCAATGGAGATGTGGAGACCTTGTGCAGTGATGGTTCCTGAAGGTGGTGCATCAGGGCCGATCCACGCAGAAGAGATGATGTGCCGGTTCTGGTGCATGCAACAGGAGCGCTGCACTGGTTTTTGATCCACGAAACAGGAGCAATACACTGGTTCTGATCCATGCAATAGGAGCAATGCATCAGTTCCTGTCCATTCAACTGCACCAATGCGCCGGTTCAACAGAGGATGCATGGGTTGTGCTGAAGCAAGCTCCTTAGACTCACTTCCAAGGGTCCAGGACTTGGGTGGAATTCTTGGCAGATCAGACTAACAGATGGATAGTACAGAAGAAGGTAGGTTGGAAGTCTTTTATGTCCCTGAATATTCAGATCAGCAGGCCAGCCAACTAGCCCTTCTAGTCACTATGAGTTCAAGTGATGTGCGTCCAGTCCTTCTCATCCAGGCAAGGGAGCAGAAGGCAGCTCAGCAAGGCAAGAGTCCAGCAAAGCAGCAGTCAGGCAGAGGGATAGTCCTTCAGCAGCACAGCAGTTCTCCTTCCTGGCAGAGTCTTCACAGGCCTATGTGTGTATTGAAGTGGTGATGTCAGAGGTCCAGTACTTATACTCAGTTGTGCCTTTAAAGTGGGGGAGACTTCAAAAAGGTGCCTTTGAAGTGCACATAGGTCCTCCTTTCCTTCCTTGGCTCCAAACTCACTACAGGGGCGGTATGCAGCCCTTTGTGTGGGGACAGGACACAACCTATTAAGGTGTGAGCGAGACTGGATCCAGCTTCTCCCTCCCATCCTGTCAAAATGGACCATCAAGTCACACCGAAGCTCCCATTGTGTGTGGTTGTATATGGGGAATATACAAAGCCCTGCAGCAGGCAGCAGGCACCAAATGGCTAAAGTAAGAAAATGACAACTTTCTAAAGGTGGCATTTGGCAGTGCACAGCAGAGGGTGAACACAGGGCCTGATGCCCAAACACCCATGGACGCACACAGCTGACTAATTGATAAATGGAGTCATTTAGTAAGGCAGACCGACTGACTTTATCAAAGGGTCAGAGTTCCAAAATATAAAAAGTGGCCCTTTGAGCTTTATGAAACAGTAAGCGTATTAACAAATACTTAGTAGACCTAATATCTTTATCAAAAGTCACGAATAATTATAATCAAATGCATAATATATAAATGTACACATTGCAACATTTAATAAAAGTAACTGTCATATTATTTTTCAATAAAGCCTTAATAAAATAAAACATCAACATATTGTTGAGTCATTTGTTAAACAGTTTTCCGGTCACAAAGTCCATCAATAGAACCAACCGCTAGAGGTCCTGTACTCCATCTGAAGAGCAGACAGCTCCAACTCTGACTGCTTTACAGAAATATGGAAAGTTCTCCTGTGGTCATGGATTTAATGACCCAAGATACTTACTGTGTTTGTTTTATGTTGCTGAGGAGGCTCTGCCCTCCCTGCAGCCCCCCACAACATAAAAACAGTGCTAAGCGGTGCCCATCCTCCTAGGGGCACCATCACACCACAAAACATATAATCAAAAAGCCATCACAGGGCATTGTGGGGAGCTACTTTTCTGGTGCAGTAAATAATTAATTAGTTAATGGGTAATTAATTATGTCAAACGTTTGCTGTGGAAGGATTGGCAGACAAAGGATTACTTGGTTTTAGAAAGATAGATTTTATGGGGCCTTCATGGAATTCTCATGAGCCACATTTGTCAGGTTAAAATATTTTGTTAAGGTGGCCAGCCCTTCTAATTTTTGTTGATTGAGGTTGAATTCAAGCCGGATCAAGGTGTTTCTTGTGCAAGTGGGCAAGCAAAAAACATTTTTGTACACTGGGCAGTGTATTTTTTCCAGGTTGAGTTCGATCATTCCCGGAAATACCTGTTGTGCATAATTGAGTGATGGTAGTAGGTTAACCCGCAATACCCTTTGAGTTGCTGTTGTTGTTGGGATATCTAATGTGGCATATAGTTTGCAGAGGGCGTGTGTGACCATCTTCCCTTTCTGCCGCAATTTTTGTAGGTGGAGCAGTGGGCGGCCGGTCTCACTGAGCCAAGCACCAAGATAGTTATAACTTTGTGCAGAGTCCAGGATCAAGGGGCCCAGGTGCCACTAAGTATGTTTTTTCTTTGGGTGGCAGCCTCAGATCACAAATTTGGACTTACTCGCATTAGCGACCAGCTTGCTTTTGGTGTTATATTCAGACAGGCAAGTGTGAGCTTTTTGGAGGCCTGTTTTAGTGTCATTCAAAAGAATGAGGTCATCAGCATACTGCATCAGGTGGATCTTTGAGTTACCAATTTTTAGAGTGCGGAGAGAGTCTCCGTGCAGTGTTAAGCCCAAGTCGGCAGTGTGCAAGTTAAATGGAAGCAGCGCCAGGATGCATCCCTGCATTAGCCCCTGATCAGTGGCGATTTTTTCCATGGCGGATTCCCTAGAGAGTTTAACCCTTACCCAGGTTCCCGAGTACAGAAATCTAATGGATCGTAGTAAGTTCGGGCAGATGTTCCACCATGGCAGTTTCTACCAAAGCATGCTGCGGACTACCCCAACCTAGGCTGCTCAGGCGAAGAGCAGGGAGAGCAACGGGCTACTGCTTGTTGGTCTAAGTATGTCAAAACTGTAATATTGTCCTCAGTTGAGCCCCCTGGTCTGAACCTCATCTGGCAGAATGGCAGCAGGCCTTCAGTATGTACCCAGCCTGCTAGCTCCTGCAAGAGTATACTCATGTAATCCTTTCCCTCGATGTCCTGCAGGGCAATCATCCGATAGTTTTTTGGAACGATGTTTGTCCCTTTTTTCAAAATTGGTTGCAAGAGTGAGCCCCTCCAGGAGTCTGGGACGTGCTCCAGAAACCTGCATTCTGCAGATAGAAATGGAAGATTTGTGGACCAGAAATGTATGTCCTCCCTGAAAAGGGAGTCGGGCAGCCCATTGGGGCCTGGGGCTCCATTTTGCTGGATCCTTTTTAAGATGATGCGGACTACTGCCTCGCTTGGAACAGTAGAATCTGCTGGTGGCCCAGGAAGGCTCCACTCTGATGTTTTTTACTTCCTCAGTGAGGTGTGACCGCTTGGGCAAATAGATTTCTGGGCATCCGTGTACCTAGACTTCACGTGGGCTACCCAGGTCTTCGCGGAGACCGAGTTCCCTCTGCTGGAGGACCCATGAAAAATAAGTCCTGCATGGCGCCAACAACTCGAAGATCTTTAACCATTTCGCCTCAGTTGCTTCCCGTTTTAGTTTCCAAACGAGAAGCATGTGAGTCTTTGCTGCTGATTTCAGCTGCTTTTTTGCGGCTTCTGTTCCTATTTTTTTATATGCCCTTTGTTTTATTTTTAGTTGCTGCGCGCTTTGCTTGATCACTGGAACTCGGCCTAAGGTGTAAATTATTGTGCTTGTTTAGCTGTGAGTGGTGCTCCCCCGGAGCAGTGTGCCCAGTTCATGTGCAAGTTTTTCCTATTCGCCTAGATTGGCCAGCATATTACGACCAGCCGGCCAGCCAGGCCATGTGGATTTCTATGAGACTAATTTATTGATGGTAGTCTGCCCCCATTTGAGTCTCCTCAGGAGCCTGTGTTGTTCTTCACCATTGAACTCTCCAAGGCTGCAGAGAATATGACGGCTTTCCGCTGTGGTCATTAAGTGCAGCAGCAAGGCAGCATGATTGCTTTCACTCCTTGGGAGCACTACATAGCTTAGCATTTTATTTCGTAGCCGCTTGCTCAGTAAAATGCAGTCTATAGATGTCCGGTTATTGTAAGGGCGTGCGTTGGTTATTCCTGACTCAGACGCTGTGGCTTATAAGTTTGCTGTTTCCAAGTTTTACGTCCGAAGGAGGGCGTTGAGTCTCCCTGTGCTCCCAAAGAAGCTGACGTCAGACTCCCATTCCCCTAGATGATGTGTGTTAAAGTCACCAAGGATGATGATTTTCATGGATACATGTTGTATTGTCAGAGTTTCGATCTGCTTGATCAGTCAAGTGAGCTTGTCCTTGGGTCCATGACCCTGGGGGTTGTAAAATACATTAATTAAGAGTATGGATAGTGGACTGTCCGCAGACTTGAGGCCTTTCAGAATGCCAGCTAAGACCATGTCGGGGGGATTTTTTATCTCTGTGAAGCACAGCTTTAGGGTACACTTGATATATATGGAGATGCCCCCGGAGGGTATCCCAAATAGATTGATTTAATTGCAAGTTTGTAACATTCCGCGTAACCTGTTAGGGGATGGGTGTTGTTGCCCTCCTTTCTTGGACGCAGATAAGATCAGCTCCTTTGAGGAATGTGGTTACCATTGGGCTTTGCAAAATCGTGTGCATCCCTGCGAGATTCCATGCTATGATTTTTAATGTATGGATGCTTCCCACTAGGCTGCTATAATGGAAAGGCTTCTTGCTAGGAGTGGGTCTGAATTTTGTCTGCCAAGTTGGAAGTGACCCAATCCCAATAGGCCAAATTTGGGGACGGTGGGCACGGGGGGGATGAAGGCTTTGATGGTGGTAATGACCTGTCTGCCCACATGCTGGCAGTCTACTCTGCACTTAATATTCGAGTTTGCTTGATCTATGGATCTTCCCCTCAGCTGGTCCCTCTCAGGACACAAATAGTGGGAGTGGTCTTTCCGGATGTTTGTAGAATGATGGATACATTTCATTTTCAAACATCCGGATATCAATCCCCCATTCTGTGAATTGATCTTTTTTCTTGTGCACTCTTGCTGCTGTGCTCGAGTTTCCCCAAGTTATAATGGTTTGTTCCTGCCCTGGCTGCGAGGTCAAAGCGACAAATTGCGCCCTGACAATGTCCCTGCTGGTGAAATGAGACAGCGGCTGGATGTGTTTGAGAAGTTTCAGGATGCTTGGTCTGTTGAGGGTGTCTATAGTACCTTTCAAAGTGTATAGCAGAGTCATAACCATGTTTGCTGACTGGCCCCCCCATGGAGCTAAGATGTCTGACCTAAAGCTGGAATAGTTATGAAGAAGCCTTCATGTTGTCAGAGTTCTATCAGCATGTGTAAGCGTGTTTACTGGATCTTGCAGATGGCCTTGGGAGCCAGCTTCAGTCCCTTGGGCTGGTCTTATGGGTTCTATTTTCCTGAGGTCAGTGTGAGCCTGATGAGGCAGTACTATTGACCATTTATTATTGATAGGACTTCTTTGTAGGTTTGTTTCTCACACTGGGGCACTAGAAGCTCTGTTGGAGATTGAAGCCCAATTTGTGGCACTTTTCCAGTTCGAGGGGGCTCTCCCTATTTCGATGGCCACCACACAGGCTTCCTTGGATTTGATTGATGGTGGGCTTGTGTACGTGCTGGGGCAGAACCAATTGAACGTTGGATAGGGTCCCACGGCATGCTGACTTTTGACGGCCGTGCCTGGATTGCTGGGCAGCGTGCGCTGTTTATTGTCTTGGGCATTTGTGTCCAGGAGATGGGCATTTTGAAAGGTGGATGTCTCAGGCTTTATGATCTGGGCCTGTGTTGCTATATCCCCATGTGTAACGATCACCATCTGAGTGGAAGAGGCCCCATAATGGCCTGCACATTTGGGTGCACAGTGGTTGTTTGTGATGCCAAGAGGCCCGATTCTTATGAGGCCTGAGTGTGTGCATTCCTTCAAAATATGGGGAAGAGAGGTGGACTATTTTCTGCTTCAGTGGTCCGCAATGGTAGTTCTTTTTGCCTACCAGATTGGTTGGATTGTGCCGGGATCTTCTGACTGGTAGTTGCCTTAAATGCTTTTGTTGTTTTTTGATTTGTTTCTTCTCTCTCCCTGTCCTTGTGGTGCTGTCTGAAGTGCGTTCTGTGAGCCTATGGCCCCTAAATTGTTAATGTAGGGATCCGCTGTATGATTGCTGCGTCCTGTCATTGGCTAGGGGTGTAGAGGCCAAGTTACTTTAATTGTTGTCGGATGGTGAAATTGGGTGGGAACAAGATCTGCGTCCCTACCAGCTTCTATGAGGTCAGTTGTGCCATTCACTGGGCTCCCGAGGTCTGTGCAGGTTTTGATTTTAAGTTTTAACTCCTCTACCAGCGAAGTCAGTACCGTTTGGAGGGATGCCAGTTTGTCCACTATCTCTGGGTACCGACATTCCAAAGGAGGGATTGCGGTGCTACTGACTGCTGCCATCCTATCATCCTATCAACTTTCTTGTACATGTCAGCCATTGCTATTGCCATGACTTGGAGGGTTTCCATTTGTATTTCAAGTTTCTCCGATTGCCATGTTAAAGCATTTAATGATGTAGACAAGGAAGTGCTGACTGACCTTAGCAGGTTGTCGGTGTGCATGTTCAAAAGGTAGTAACGAGGGAGATCTGTGGAGGGAATAGCTTAGCTCTGGCTCGGTAGAGGAGTCTAAGATGATGCATGAACCCTCCTTGCGCTTGTGAATATTTAAGTCATGAAGAGGCACTGCCTTTGTGTTTGACCCTGGTGTGCACAGGTTGTCGGGAATGGTTTTTGAAATATTTTGTAAGCTAGCTATCTCATCCAGTGATTACCAAACAGTGGCAGCAGGGGGGCTTTCTCGAAAGTTTGTTTCCTGCCTTGATGCGCACTCACTCGATGGTTGGTGCTGGAAAAGCTCCCAGGTTGTGGCAAGATTGGGACCTTTTCTTCTCCCAAGCGTGACTTATTTCCATGAGGTGGCTGGGCATTGTAAGTGTGATGGATAGGTGGAGTGATTCAAACCCTGTGGTTGCGAAGTCTGGACTTGTCTCGTTCTCTCTGCCTACGCCAGTGTCAGTCTTTTGACATCCCATGTTTATAGTTGTAGTTGAGAAGACTTCAGGCCAAGTGCCTTTAAGGTCCTAGGTATCATGGCTTGTACCGTCAGGGCTGCTGTCTTAAAGAGTGGGGTTATGGGTCCGTACCCAGCTGCTCAGGTCATACGTCTTGACAACATTTGTCTGGACGGGTGCTCTCCTAAAGGCGTCTCTGCCTAATGGCGAGTCTCCTGCGGCAGATTTTGATTTCTGCTTTGGCCTTGACAGGCGAGTGGTTTTCTTTATAATTGCGGCAAAGGTGCCCTTTTTCAAGCACCTGCGGTTGTGCTCAGAAATGTGGGGATAGTTAGAAAGATTTCTGGTTCCCAAGTGTTGGCCCTGGCTCCCCCTCACAAGTTGAGAGCTCCAACTCCTCTTGTGCATCTCTGACTTGCTTTAGCCTAGGAGTTCTCCTAATTCTGCTGGTAGCCTGATAGCGTGAGGAAGGGGAGGTAGGCAAGGCCGCAGGGCTCATGGGCAAGGTGGATGAGGCCGCAGAGCTCCTGAACGGTTTTACAACTACACACTTAGTTACGGCAAGTATCCAGCGGCCCTTAGAGATATAAGAGGCAATTGTGCTTTATACTATCCTTTGTGCCCCTTGGGTTGTGGATAAACCTGCCGGATAATCCCAGATGCCTGCTGTTCCACTGCGGTATTTCTGTCAATCGGGGTGAGCAGGATGGATGGCTGTCTAGGTCCAGGCTGGGTTGGTCTGCTTTGTGTTGGGTTGGTCCCCTTGGTGTTGGGTTGGTCCCCTTGCTGTTGCCAGTAGACCTTCAGACAAAGCTGGCAGGGTGGGGGGAGGAGGTGGACTGCGATTTGAGTGGTGGGTTCATGCAGTAGAGGCTCGGTGGGACTGGCAGAAGGCAGGAGGCAAACAAACAATCAAAGCGGAGGGCTGCTTTTATGCCCTCTGACCCACACTCCTCACACCACCCAGGCCACACACTTGCTGAGCCCAGGGGAAGAAAAGCTGCATGAAGAGCAGCCCAAGGTGCAGGCACCACCACCAGGATCAGGAGTAAAGAAGGTGGAGGGAGGCGGAGTGGAAGCTGAGCTAAGTGGTGAGGAGGCAGATGGAGCGGTCGCACTGACTTGCAAGCAGCACCGGCCTGCCCCCGGCCGCCTCCGCGAGGACGGGCAAACCTGCATCTCTGAGCTCTGAACAGGGTGTGCTCACCTCACTGCACTGCTGAAAGTTGAAGGCTCCGTTCCTGAGCACCGTTGCGTGCACCTTTGTGTGCACCCTACCTGTTCCAGGCCCATGTAAGCAGGGGGAAGCAGGTGGGTGCAGTGCTTTGCTTACTCGTGGCTCCTGTCTCTCCTGTCTCGCTCACTCTCTCCAGGAACCAGAAATTAGCACTGGGCCTACTGCCTGGAATGCTCATTGGCAGATTGGGCCACATAGTGAATTAAAACAAGTGTATAAAAATTTGAGAAAATGTAGAGAACTGTGCAACATTTTTGCTTTCTAAAAGAAGAAAAATGACATGCAACAAAATAACTAGTCCCCTACTGACACGACAGGAAATCGATTAAAAGTACAAATAAATCCAGGTGCATGGACCCAATCAAACAAACAACACCAGTTTTTCAACTTACTTGTGAAATCTCAAATACAAAATCCTTAAATCCAAAGGTATATGCAGCAGACACAAAGAAAGATCCTTCCAGCTCCAAATCTATATGAAAAGTGATATTGACCAAAAGGGGGTATTAATTCACACAGGAAATATGGCGCCTGCAATGTATCGTACTACAACTCAATGCAATAAAGTCAAACAGTGCAACAGGTGAGGGAAAAAACCCTCTGATTGGGACCATAGGTCCAAAATGAATAAAATCCAATCCTGTGCACATGTTGCAGCGCGGAACATCAAATTCCCCCTTCGTCACAGACCTAATACCTCAGCATCAAATTCACTCATATACATTCATTGGTGGGGCCCATAACTCCAATACTTACACTCCGTTGATCTGCTTTCCTAGGGAAATAAGCTTCCAAACGCTGACATGAAAGGAATACCTTTACCTTACCCTAAACACATTGACTTTCAAACCTAAGATATCCCTCTCATAAGGAGATGGATCATTTAGTTGTTTGTAGGTTTAGCTTCACAATCATTTATCTAGTCCTTAAATCCCACTAAATTCTCTTATTAAAATAATCGACACAACACATTTGTCAATTAATCAAATATTCTTTATATAAGAAATATTGCAAGGAACATTACAAATCATCATCAGCATTTCAGAGTATCATATTTACCTATTCTGGCAAAAGTCGTCCTCTAAGTCAATCAGTCAAGAAGAATTTTATTCAGCAAAGTTAGACCGCAGTTCAGTCTCTCAAAGATTCAGGATAACAGCTGTCCAGCAGTGTCACCGTCCTCTCCGTCAGCATAACGTCAGGAAATCGGGTTCATCAAAGAAGAGCAAGCGAAGCGATAGATAGTTCTTTGTTCAATTCCCTACCTACTTTTATAATGAAAATAATGTCAAAAAGTATCAAGATCGGGGTTTAGAAAGTCCTGATTGGTCCACTTGGGGTCGTGAGATGCAGTTCTCAGGGTGTCAAACGATGAACTCATCAAACTTGCTAGTTCCGGATTTTAAATCGAGCATTGTCTTTGGTATTGGCTAGGTTCCCGGAGCGTCCTTGAAGGGTACATGTTCTTCCGGGGTCAGGTCCAGGCTACTGCTGCTGGCGGTGACGCCTGCGCACTTCACCCAGAACCTTGTGTTGTCGGGCAGTCACGTTTAACGTCTCATTCAGCCATCTTGTCGAGGCCGAAATAGTCAACTTAAGCAAAAGAAACACAAAAATGTAATTAAAACATAGAAATGGCTAATAAAATGTTATCCCCTTGCTAATACCCATATGTGTGTGTATTTATCTAGCAGAAGCAACACTCAGAGCGGTTTATACTCACTGAATAAAGCACAAATCACAAATACATCACCAAAGCAACATATAACATGCAATATTCTAATTTCCTACTATTAATATGCGTACTCAAGTTAGTTTACAATTAATATAGCCATGCAAGGTGCAATTCCCACGTGTAATTCTTTCGTTAGTATGATTGATTAATGTTTTCACTGCAAACCAATTAATATGATTATTATTAGTTAATTATTCAGATTAATATAAACATGCAGAATGGGGGGGTTATACAAAATGTTGTACTACCCGCTCCAGCAATCCCCCCTTTGGTGATTATATCACCACATTAATCAAAAATGTTGTATCCCTTTTACGAAAATTTAAATTGATTTCTTGTTTCGTTCATATTTCAGTTTCCCCTGTTTCTTCTCTTTTTGCTGTTTTATACATGCTATCCTTTAACTCTTCTAGTTCTATTTCTTCAAATTCTCTTTCTTGTTTCTTATCCCTTCTCCTTAAGATTTCTCTTTTTATTCTTTTCTGATTTTTACTCTTTCTACAAAAAATACAACCTAGTCTTATCATTAATACTAAGGTAATCACACATGTTAATGGAAATAATATCTTAGCTATAAATGTACTACCTAATTTTACTACAAAGTCTTTAATAGCTGATATTTTCTTACCAATCTTCTCCCAGACACCTTCAACCTCCAGTGGTACAATTTCATCATGCAGTTCTGTAATATTTTTGATAATTTTCAAATCTCTACTTTCGTCAGGAATGTCAGTACAACAATGTTGAACTTTCAGCATTCCACAGACTCCACCCTCTTTTGCCAATAAAATATCAAGGGCAAGTCGATTTTGCATTACCATAGAACGCATGGCAACCATTTCAGTATTTACCAATAAGAATCCTCCACGACAAGCGATCCACTACAGTTGAAAGTTTTCTAATTTTATTTGCATTCAGAGATATTCTCACTGCGGGTATCAGTGCTCCAAAAATGTCACCCACAATTTCAGTCCAAGATTCTCTCTTACTACGTGCTAAATAATTACCTAAACTATGTACACCATCTTCTCCTCTATCCATGTGAAAAATCTTTGGAAAAACCAGGCCAACATAACATGTGCCATACCAATGGTCTGGCAAACGATAATATGCCCTGTTCCCACAAATGAAATACAGTCCTGAAAAGACTGGATCTCTTCCACCTTTAAATCCTCATCCTCCCATGAATGTATGTATCATGGCACTCAGTATTCCATAGAAAATAATTGTCATACGCCGTCTAATTCCTTCTTATACACAATTTCCCTTTCTGAGGCCAATCTAAAGCCATAGTTGGACTCATTTCCCCTCTTAAGTGTTTCTCCGTTTCTACATCCCAAACCGTTTTCTCCACTTTCCCTTCTAAAGCCTTTCTTTGCATTTTCAATCTCCTTTCTTCAACCATATCCAAAAATTTCTTCTCTTCTTTCTTTAAACTGCAAGTCAAGTTATTTCTAAATATATATTCTAAGGTTAGTTCTTTAGTCTCTAAGAAAAATTCACCTAATACCTTTGCAGGCTTTACCTTGTTTAGTTTGTTAATTGCTGGTACTTGTGAAAATATAGTATCTACATCTAAAAAATAATACTCTAATTTACCTGTTTGATAAAATAAACTAGCTATTACACTACATGTTATTCCATATGTTACAGGAAGGTGATGATAAGTCACTCCTTCAGATACAGATGCAGGTAATTGCATATATACGTAGCAATCCCTTACGTCCATTGTTTTTACATATTCATACAACAACTTTGAAAACACATTGTTAGAAAAATCTTTTAGTGACCTGTCTTTATGTAAATAGTTTTTATCTATTCTAGTTGGAACAACCTTTTGAACTTTCCCTATATTAGTTATGTTATCACTATGTCCTTCTAATGTATCTACAGTAACTTTAAATGAAATTAGTAGAGCAAGAATTCTCCAAAGAAGCATTAATAATCCTGTACAACAACAACACATTTTGCACCATCTTCTAAGGAAGGTACATCTACTTTTGCTACTTTCTATGTTTGCCATCTTTTCTAAAATGAGCCGTGTCTTTTGACTTAGCCTCTTCTACTTCATAACTAGTTTCTAACCCAAGGCTTCTAAGCACCTACGTGGTTCTACCAGTTTTTGTCGTTTTCAGTATTTTATTGTTTTTCCACCGGTAACTTCCTTATTTCATTCAGTTTGGCATCTCATCATCTTTCACTTTCCTCTCGTTTTCAGCATACAGGTTGTCCTGAACATTCGCTTCTTCTCCAATATCGGACAAGATAACTCTCAGGATTTCCGAATCTTCGTCTTCCCCCACCACATCCGGTACAACCACCTCTGGATTTCCTTGGCTAGCCGCCTCTTCCTTCACTTCAGGCAGGGCCACATATGTCCATTCCGGTGATTTATACTTCTGGTTAGGTTTTCTTGTTTGTTTGTTTTCTTTGACTACTGTTTGTTCTTCTTCTTTCGATTTTTCCTGACTCGTTACTTCATTCACCTGTTCAGCTCTTGGTGAATTTACACGTGTCAGTCAATATCTCAGTCTCTTTATTTTGTTTGGCCACACCTCGTCTTTTGCTGCTCTTTTCAATTTACTCCCTTTATCATTCTTTTCAGTTCTCCAAGCTCTCTTTCTCAGAACTCGGCCTTCTGGTATTTCATCTTCTCTTCCCTCAGACTCTGTTTCAACTTGCTTTTTACCTTCAACGAGTTCTTTTTCCACTTCTTTTGTTTTCCCTACTTCTGTCCCTTCTCGAATCTCCGTCACGCAATCTTCCTGCTGACTAATTGTCCCTGCTTTTAACTGGATGTTGGAGTTCCCTACACCTCCTCGGGGGTCTTCCGCGATAATCTTTCCCTCACTCTCTGTATCTGGCACCTGTCCATCTAAAGGTGTTGTTTCAGGTGGAATTTCTCTCAATCTTTCATCTGGCACTTGCTTTTCACGGATTTCTTTTAGTGTCTCTCCACTGTTTTTTTCTTTGTTCTTCTTATGTTGTTTCTTGGACGAATGTGCTCTTGGTTCTGTCTCTGAGTCTGAACTGGTATCAGAAATCTGTAACCTTTTCCTCAGGGAATTACTTCTGGGGACCAAAGTTAACCTTGGCTCTGCCTCCCCCCTTTCAGAGTTTTCTCCTTCTTTATCTTTTGGCTCTCCGTCATCTGACTCAGTACTGGATTCTGACTCATCAAAGTACTCCTTTTCTTTACAGTCAAATGGATTTGGAATTCTCAAAGTATGACTTGCATGGATCCAGTTCTTCAATCAAGCACACTTCACAGCTGTTGCTGTGGTCAAGATGACTTGCCTTGGTTTTTCCCACCTGGGAACCAAACAGTTTTGTCTTCTGTGTACTTTTATCCTTACCCAGTCCCCTGGGCTTAGATCATGAGCTGGCTTCTTTTCAAGAGTGGTGGCATCCGCTCCAACCTGATGAAACACAGAATGAACTGCGTCAGCCAGGCTTTTACAGTATTCCAATACCATGTCATCAGTTATTGTCATCAGCTTGTTGACTGATATAAATACATGTCTCATTGCGCGTCCCATGAGGATCTCATGCGGACTCAAACCAGTAGTTCTGTCTGGTTTTGATCTAATAGTCATGAGTACTAGAGGCAAAGACATCGGGCCATTTCATACCTGTGGTGAAACACATTTTCCCTATTCTGTTTTTGATAGTACCATTCATTTGTTCGACTACACCAGAAGCCTCTGGTCGGTAGGCACAATGCAATTTTTGTCGTACATTCAATGCTTCAGAAATCAGTTTTATAATCTCATTATGAAAATGTCCTCCTCTGTCTGATTCAATTGTTACTGGGAACCCAAACCTAGGTATAAATTCCCTCAACAGTAACTTTGCCACTGTCATTCCATCATTTCTTCTTTTTGGGAATGCCTCTACCCACCTGGAGAATAGGCACACCAGCACCAAAACATTCCTCAACCTGTTACAAGGAGGCATTTCAATGAAATCTACTTGCATTCTGGTGAAAGGCCCTCCCTCTCGACCTATTGTTCCTAGACTCACCACTGTCTTTCTTCCTGGATTGTATTGTTGACAAATTAGGCATCTTTGACAAATACTTTCTGCCACAAGCCTGAACTTGACATTATACCAAGTTTGTTTAAAAGACCTAATCATGGCATCTCTCCCCATATGTCCCTGTCCATGATACATCCGTGCCATGGCAGACATCATGCTATCAGGCATAACTGGTCTTCCATCTCAATAGACCCACACATTATCATTCTCTCTTGGTGCACATCCTGCTTTTACCCACTGTTTTACTTCTTCCTCTCCTGCTTCTTCCTGCAATTGTCTTACCTCATCCCATGTTCCCACAGTGTTAGTAAACGTTGGGAAACAAGAAATCAACTCTTTTTCCTTTGCCCGATTGATTGAATTCTGATTTCGTGCACAATATTGCGCCATGTCGTTTGCAAACTTGTTTCCAGTGGCAATGTAATCACCACTGCGACTATGAGCAGCACATTTTACCACAGCCAATTGCCTAGGCAGCTGTATTGCCTCAAGCAACTTTCCAACCACTTCAGCATTCTTAATGGGAGTTCCACTTGACGTTAGGAAACCTCTGTGCAGCCAAATTTGGCCGAAATCATGGACCACCCCGTAACCATACTGGCTATCAGTTATCACAGTCACTCTTACACTTTTCCCAATCTTGCATGCTCTGGTCAGGGGAATAAGTTCAGCTACTTGGGCCGACCTTACTCCTTTCAAATAGGATGCTTCCGTCACTGCTGCAACTGTACATACCGCATATGCTGCACTCAGCACTCCATCATCTGTTCTCAAACAAGATCCATCAACAAACATGACATAATCACTTTCTGGCAAAGGTTCATCTTTTATGTCAGGTCTTGGTTTTGTACAGAAATCAAGTACATCCAAACAATCATGATCTGCTTCATCTCTTACCTCCACATGCTCTACATCAGGCAACAATGTAGAAGTATTCACATTCACACATCTCACAAGACTCACATTTGTTGCACCCAAAATGACCTTTTCATACTTAGTCAGTCGGCTGTGCGTCATATACTGAGTACGGCTCCTTGTCAAAAGAATCGCCATATCATGAGGCACAAACACTTTTACAGGGTATCCCATCACAATTCCTTCACTCTGTTCCAAACTTCGACATGTAGCAGCTACTGCTTTCAGACACCCAGGAAGGGGTACAGCTACTGGGTCCAACATGGATGAAAAGTATGCAATTGGTTTCCTCAGTATTCCATGCTTCCGTACTAGAACAGAGAGCGCACATCCATTTCTCTCACTGCAATACAACTCAAACTCCTTATCGTAGTCAGGCATACCTAATGCAGGCACTACACACAATCCTTCTCTCAACTTCTTGAATGCTGCCAACTCCTCTTTGTTCAAATCAATAGGATCTCTCACATCACTTCTTGTCAATCGCACCAAAGGTTTTGAAATCAATGAAAAGTTTCCTATCCACTTACGACAATATCCAACCATTCCCAGAAACATTCTCACTTCTCTTTGGGTCATTGGTGGACTCATTCTTTTTATGATCCTGATTCTGTCTATGTTATTTTCCTGTGTCCTTTCTCAATGCTGTGTCCTAAATATTGGACTTCTTTCTTGCAAAATTGTAATTTCGATGGTGACACTTTTAATCCTCCATCTGCCAAATGATTCAGCAAAGCTACCGTGTCTACTTCACGAGCTTCACGAGTTTTCGATGCCACAAGTAGGTCATCGATACTAGTACTGAATTTTCAGGCATTTCTAAACTCTCCAAAGACTTTTTCAATAGCTGATTAAATATTGAGGGGCTTTCTGTATACCCCGGTGGAATTCGGCACCACGCCAAAATACGCTCACCGAAACGAAATGCAAACATTTGCTGACTGTCATGGTGTAATGGGATGGAAAAGAAAGCATGGCACAGATCAATCACTGTGTACCATTCTGCGTCATGAGCGATCTGATATAAAATCATAGATGGATTCGGTACAATGGGACAACATGGTACAACAATTGTGTTCATCTTTCTCAGATCTTGCACTATTCTGAACTTCCCACTAGGCTTTTTCAGTCCCATTATTGGTGAATTACATGGGCTACTCATTATTTCTCTCAAAATTCCTTGTTTTATCATTTTCTCAATCACAGGAGTAATTCCTTCAATTATTTCAGGTGTCAATTTATATTGTGGGACATTTGGGTAACATACTCTTTCTTTTACAGTCATTTTTACTGGATCTACATTTCTCATCAATCCTACGTCGTCTCCTGTAAATTCCCAAACTTCTGCTTTTACTGATTGTTTTAATTCTTTTGGTAATTCATCATGGTTAAATACAGCATAGGTTCCTGTAACCTCTTTCTCTCTGTTTGCCATTGTCAATTTATACAACACATCATCATCTGGTGTTGCAAAGGCTATTGCATCTGGAGTACAAAATACAGTGCAATTCATCTTGCACAATAAATCTCTACCTAACAAATTCACAGGACTGTCATCACACACTACGAATCTGTGCATTTCAGAAAATTTCCCTATACTAACTTTCACTGGTTGTGTAAGATAAGTTTTAATCTGTCTGTTGGATAGACCAACTACTTGGATCGTTTCATCCGAGAGAGGAAGATTCTTGACATCAGCTGATCTAACTGTTGATCGAGTAGCACCAGTATCAACTAGGAAAGTAATATTTTCATTATTAACTTTTCCATCTACAAATGGGCCTGTCTGGTCTACTTCTAGAGTTGCGCCAAGTACGCACTCTTCTTCCTCCCTTCGGCACCGTCAATAACCCTCTCCTGAATTGCTTTCATCGCGTTGCAGCCAATACTGCGAAGCAGCGCTGGCGTGTTGCGGCTTATTTACCTGTTCTTCGTTGTAGAATCCATTCTCCTTACTATACTTCTGGCAATTTTTGTTCTGTGGAAAAGGTGGTTTTGGCACCTGATTCTGTTGTGTTACACTCTGCTGTTGTCGTTACTGTTGACCACTCACCTCATTCTGCACCTATGGATTCAAGGATGAATTTTCATCGTTAGTACTTGGTGGATTCTTACACGCGGATTTCCAATGCCCTATCCTACCGCAATTATGACACGGGAATTTCTTCTTAGCTTCCTCAATATTCCCTTTATTTTTCCCAGGATTAAATCTCTGTTTTGATCCAACTTGTTCTGCTATTTGTGCTTCCAGTCTCTCTGCTACTTTTACTTGTGCCCACATAGCCTTCTCTTTTAGTGTTCGCTGTTTTGCTTCAATTTCATCACTGAAATATTTAGCATGCCTCAATACTTCGTCTATTTTCTTATTTTGCCAATCAAACGTACGCTGTTTTATCATTTCACTAATTTCTGGACGAAGACCATATACAAATCTGTATACGAAATGGCTCAAATTCTTGTCACTCAAATCTTCATCTCCACTGAATTGTTTAAAGGCTAAAATTAACCTCTCATGATAGGCAGGTACCTTGTTCTTCAAAAATGCCATAACCTGTTCGTTTTTCTTCATTACCTCGGGGTCTGGAGCGCCTGTCTTTGGATCCCTTGGGTATTCCTGTGTCGGCCAATCTTTTACTATTTTGCATTCTGTCCATAGATCTGCTGGTACTATTATGTCAAACAAGCTATTCAGATCAATCCACAATACTTTGGATAGCTTCACAAATCTGTCCACCTGTCTATACCACTCGACGGGTTTTCCATGCAGTCGAGGGAAGTCATTCGCAAATGACAAAATATCCTGTCTGGTCCATGGGACATGTACATATCCTCCTCCCGGAATCTCTCTCATAGGGTACTCTGTCACAACCTTCTCTTTTTCTTTCATAGGATAGGCTGAAAACGTTTTATCTGAAACTTCGTCTCGCTTACGATACCATCTGCTCTTCCATTTGTCCACATCTCCCCATTTTCTCAACAAAATAATTATTTCCTTAATCTGACCTGTTTGTCCTGTGGTATTTATATTTTCAATATATTTTTCGGTAAAATCTACTCAATAGGGTTTCTGTAGGGCTTTTACCTTTTCAATATCAATACCGATCTCATTTGCCACTTCTTCTAATCTTTCATGAAGACTCTTCGCTCTCCATGTTACGCTTTTGCACAGAAATAACAACTCCTCATCTTGGTAAGTTTTTAACTTCTCTGTCGGGATAGTTCCCACTATTAATTCTTCAAGTACCATTCGTACTTTAGCTACAACTATTGACTGGGATTCCTTGTCTTTCTTTTGCAAGCTTCTCAACCATTCACTCAACTCCTCTGTAGATGGTCTTACTGGCTTCTCTACATTTCCTTGTCCAAAAACTTTTTGAGTTTCTGACATTGTCTCTATCATTGTCATATGTTTCTCTGCACAGTTTTGACCTATAAACAGGTTATTTGAAAAATTCGATTCAATCATACTCATAGTCTGTCTCCATGGATTCTCACGCTGACCTGTTCAACCAGTTTATTACTTTTATAAGGAACTGTCAAACAATGTTCACTGTCTTTCTGCTTGTCAAAAATAGGCATTACTGGACCTATCGTTACTGGTACAGTTACCGCTTCCAAATTCTTAGTCAATTCTCTTATTTTCTCGGTTAATTCTAGGGTTGTTTTTGCTAATTCTGCTGAATTTTCTCCATCCAATTTTCCTCCAGACTTCTTTTCTACCTCTCTAATGGAATTTTTTTCTTCCCAAATCTTGGAACTCTGGTTCCGATTTTATGATTCGTACTGTTTCTTCCATTGGGGCACTTGGAGTTAAAAATTCTGGTTCTGGTCGGTATGGTGGTGGATTCTTATAGAACACATCATCAAGTACATCATCCTCTTATTCATTCATTCCATACCCTCTTGATTCCACATTATGCCTCTTTTCTATACACTTTCGTCCTTCATTCTCTCCTGCAGTTCTTCCGGGAAACAACC
This sequence comes from Triturus cristatus, assembly GCF_964204655.1. Classification (NCBI taxonomy): domain Eukaryota; kingdom Metazoa; phylum Chordata; class Amphibia; order Caudata; family Salamandridae; genus Triturus; species Triturus cristatus. Next base: position 692,196,948 of record NC_140580.1, read on the forward strand.
CCTCAGTCATACTCGCATTCCGCCACCTTCTCATTCGATCATCATGAGTCTCATGTCCGTATGATCTGCCAAACAGGTACCTATATCCTCTACCATTTCTCTGGCTTTCTCGGTCGTACATCTCATCTTCCCACTCCGTCAAAGCCTCGAAATGAGTCGGTCTAGGTCTCGGTTCTAAATTCATCATTTTCTCTCTCAAATTTCTCAAAACAGCCAAATTAAATGAACCATGCTCTGGAAAAGCCAACACTCTGTCCTTCTCGGTATCTTTGACCCAATTATCTAACCAAATGCAGGTGTGATATCCATATATCGCAACCATGAAGGATGCAGGGGTTTTCGGTGGAGGAAGTAACTGTCCTTCCCTAGTTATGATCGGTTTGTCCTTCTTAAACCACTTCTTAATTTTACCAAACCATGACTTTTTCTCTTTTTCTGGTGGATCGTAATACATTTTCTTTTCTTTCATGTCTCACTAGTCTCCCTTACGACTGTACCACTTTTCTATCCAATCGCAGCACGACTCATACTAACGCACCAATCCGGAGCGTCTATGTCACTGTCACAATTCTCAAATCCCAGCGCGACTCACACTAACGCACCAATAGGGAGCGTTTACATCACCTTGTATTTCTCCACTCCTAGTGCGGCATACACTAACGCACCAATCCGGAGCGTTTTACATTTCTGACCATCTGTCCAATCCCAGCGCGGCCGTTCTGACGTCAGCAGCCGCTGCGGCAGCTCCTGCTCCTGTCTACCCCTCTTGTACAAATCTGCTCAGTACGTTTTTTTTTAAATTTCTACAATTCTGTTAGTAACAACATGAAAACGCCACCATTGTCCACTTCGCTAACCAAGGAATAGCAATAGACCTTTCTCACGAGAATTCCGTCTTTCCCGAGAGCAGCGCCTACCTCTGCCCTACAACAGAATCGTTACTTCCATTGATAAAGTAGCACATCCCTCTACTTCACCCTTCTAACAAGCATTAGCTAACCGTTTCTCCAGAAATAAGACACATAGTTGGAGACCCAATGCTCCTGAGAAATAAAACCAGTTTCACAATTAACCTGAATGCTATTTCATTCACGCACTTTCACACAAGAAAAAGTAGTACATTCACACAGAATCCTGTCTTTCCCGAGAACAGCAAACAGTCTGTCCTTCTACAGAATTATGACATACGTTAACAAAGCAGCGCTTACCTCTCCTTTGTCCTTCTAACAAGCTCAGAGAGTACCTATTACCTGTCCAGTGATAAGCGTTATTGGAATGCAGTTGGATCCCTGGTACCTAAGACCAGAATTTCACAGGTAACCTTCGCTATCATACACACTTCGCTCACACAGAAAATGTCTCTAATGGCAACACACGGTGATGTCACCGAATCAAACCCAGACAATGCGTTGTGCAACTTCAATCGTCACACGTTTTCTCCTGTGTACCTACAGGATAACAACAATTCCGTCTTTCCCGAGAACAGCGCTTACCTCTGCTCTACTACGGAACCGTTACAAACTTCCGACTTCCTACATCCCAGAAGCCGTGCAAACAACATAAAACTCAACGCGACTCACCATAGAGTGTTAGTACATAAACCAATATCAATAACCAATAATCAATAAGCTATTTACACGCAATAATCACCAAACCAAAACAATAAAAACCATCGTCTTGCTACCACAAAAACTGTTGCAGCGTGGAACATCAAATTCCCCCTTCGTCACAGACCAAATACCTCAGCATCAAATTCACTCATATACAGTCATTGGTGGGGCCCATAACACCAATACTTACACTCCGTTGATCTGCTTTCCTAGGGAAATAAGCTTCCAAACGCTGACATGAAAGGAATACCTTTACCTTACCCTAAACACATTGACTTTCAAACCTACGATATCCCTCTCATAAGGAGATGGATCATTTAGTTGTTTGTAGGTTTAGCTTCACAATCATTTATCTAGTCCTTAAATCCCACTAAATTCTCTTATTAAAATAATCGACACAACACATTTGTCAATTAATCAAATATTCTTTATCTTAGAAATATTGCAAGGAACGTTAGAAATCATCATCAGCATTTCAGAGTATCATATTTACCTATTCTGGCTAAAGTCGTCCTCTAAGTCAATCAGTCAAGAAGAATTTTATTCAGCAAAGTTAGGCCGCAGTTCAGACTTTCAAAGATTCAGGATAACAGCTGTCCAGCAGTGTCACCGTCCTCTCCGTCAGCATAATGTCAGGAAATCATGTTCGTCAAAGAAGAGCAAGCGATGTGATAGATAGCTCTTTGTTCAATTCCCTACCTACTTTTATAATGAAAATAATGTCAAAAAGTATCAAGATCGGGGTTTAGAAAGTCCTGATTGGTCCACTTGGGGTCGTGAGATGCAGTTCTCAGGGTGTCAAACGATGAACTCATCGAACTTGCTAGTTCCGGATTTTAAATCGAGCATTGTCTTTGGTATTGGCTAGGTTCCCGGAGCGTCCTTGAAGGGTACATGTTCTCCCGGGGTCAGGTCCAGGCCACTGCTGCTGGCGGTGACGCCTGCGCACTTCACCCAGAACCTCGTGTTGTCGGGCAGTCACGTTTAACTTCTTGTTCAGCCATCTTATCTAGGCCGAAATGGTCAACTTAAGCAAAAGAAACACAAAAACGTAATTAAAACATAGAAATGGCTAATAAAATGTTATCCCCTTGCTAATACCCATATGTGTGTGTATTTATCTAGCAGAAGCAACACTCAGAGCGGTTTATACTCACTGAATAAAGCACAAATCACAAATACATCACCAAAGCAACATATAACATGCAATATTCTAATTTCCTACTATTAATATGCGTACTCAAGTTAGTTTACAATTAATATAGCCATGCAAGGTGCAATTCCCACGTGTAATTCTTTCATTAGTATGATTGATTAATGTTTTCACTGCAAACCAATTAATATAATTACTATTAGTTAATTATTCAGATTAATATAAACATGCAGAATGGGGGGGTATACAAAATCTTGTACTACCCGCTCCAGCACACACATTTTTGTGTAGTTTGAAACTTTTATCCAAAGTTGAAATCAAAGCCAATATAGTCGTGTTGTAAGTATTCTTATTCTTTATTCCTGAGAACACCACACGGTGCAGCCAACACATGTACCTATTACCTTTCCAGTGATAAGCGTTATTGGAATGCCAGTTGGATCCCTGGTACCTAAGACCAGAATTTCACAGGTAACCTTTGCTATCATACACACTTCGCTCACACAGAAAATGACTCTAATGGCAACACACGGTGATGTCACCGAATCAAACCCAGACAATGCGTTGTGCAACTTCAATCGTCACACGTTTTCTCCTGTGTACCTACAGGATAACAACAATTCCGTCTTTCCCGAGAACAGCGCTTACCTCTGCTCTACTACGGAACCGTTACAAACTTCCGACTTCCTACATCCCAGAAGCCGTGCAAACAACATAAAACTCAACGCGACTCACCATAGAGTGTTAGTACATAAACCAATATCAATAACCAATAATCAATAAGCTATTTACACGCAATAATCACCAAACCAAAACAATAAAAAGCATCGTCTTGCTACCACAAAAACTGTTGCAGCGCGGAACATCAAATTCCCCCTTTGTCACAGACCAAATACCTCAGCATCAAATTCACTCATATACAGTCATTGGTGGAGCCCATAACACCAATACTTACACTCCGTTGATCTGCTTTCCTAGGGAAATAAGCTTCCAAACGCTGACATGAAAGGAATACCTTTAACTTACCCTAAACACATTGACTTTCAAACATAAGATATCCCTCTCATAAGGAGATGGATCATTTAGTTGTTTGTAGGTTTAGCTTCACAATCATTTATCTAGTCCTTAAATCCCACTAAATTCTCTTATTAAAATAATCGACACAACACATTTGTCAATTAATCAAATATTCTTTATCTTAGAAATATTGCAAGGAATGTTAGAAATCATCATCAGCATTTCAGAGTATCATATTTACCTATTCTGGCTAAAGTCGTCCTCTGAGTCAATCAGTCGAGAAGAATTTTATTCAGCAAAGTTAGGCCGCAGTTCAGACTTTCAAAGATTCAGGATAACAGCTGTCCAGCAGTGTCACCGTCCTCTCCGTCAGCATAACGTCAGGAAATCATGTTCGTCAAAGAAGAGCAAGCGATGTGATAGATAGCTCTTTGTTCAATTCCCTACCTACTTTTATAATGAAAATAATGTCAAAAAGTATCAAGATCGGGGTTTAGAAAGTCCTTTTTGGTCCACTTGGGGTCGTGAGATGCAGTTCTCAGGGTGTCAAACGATGAACTCATCGAACTTGCTAGTTCCGGATTTTAAATCGAGCATTGTCTTTGGTATTGGCTAGGTTCCCGGAGCGTCCTTGAAGGGTACATGTTCTCCCGGGGTCAGGTCCAGGCCACTGCTGCTGGCGGTGACGCCTGCGCACTTCACCCAGAACCTCGTGTTGTCGGGCAGTCACGTTTAACTTCTTGTTCAGCCATCTTGTCTAGGCCGAAATGGTCAATTTAAGCAAAAGAAACACAAAAACGTAATTAAAACATAGAAATGGCTAATAAAATGTTATCCCCTTGCTAATACCCATATGTGTGTGTATTTATCTAGCAGAAGCAACACTCAGAGCGGTTTATACTCACTGAATAAAGCACAAATCACAAATACATCACCAAAGCAACACATAACATGCAATATTCTAATTTCCTACTATTAATATGCGTACTCAAGTTAGTTTACAATTAATATAGCCATGCAAGGTGCAATTCCCACGTGTAATTCTTTCGTTAGTATGATTGATTAATGTTTTCACTGCAAACCAATTAATATAATTACTATTAGTTAATTATTCAGATTAATATAAACATGCAGAATGGGGGGGTATACAAAATGTTGTACTACCCGCTCCAGCACACACATTTTTGTGTAGTTTGAAACTTTTATCCAAAGTTGAAATCAAAGCCAATATAGTCGTGTTGTAAGCATTCTTATTCTTTATTCCTGAGAACACCACACGGTGCAGCCAACACATGTTTCGTCCTTGGGTTGATAACCCTTGACCTCTTCAGGGCTGGAAATAAAAGAAACTGGACTCATATCATATGAGTGTATTTCAATTTTCACAAAAAAGGGTGCACAGAGTGAACCCTTGTGATCCAGAGTTATTACACTTAACCTCTAGATGTGCTCACATGACGTACAGTTAAAATAATATGAGAATCCTCATCTAAAAAGGTGGGAATCAAACAAGGAGTTTGCCCAGGGGTGTAGGGAAAGCAAATTCATGTAGGTGCTGCAGAGCCAAGTGAGTGAAGACGTATAGTCAATTCTCTATGGGTTGGGAACATAAACAAGTGAAAATCGCGTGATGGCCATCATTTGCAAACCTCTTCATGGGTAGCTTAGAGGAAGAGTGAATTTGGGGGCGTAAAGGAAGTTCAATTTAATGACTCCATCATTTTTTGCGGTCTTTATATTGATGACTGCCTGCTTATTTCGTCAGGATCACAAGACAAACTAGATCATTTTTTTTCATATCTCAACACTAACACCTTTGAGATCAAGTTCACACAACATGTTAGCGAGTCCAGCCTCACATTTTTAGATTAAAAGTGACCAGGAGATGGACAAAGCACTAGGAGGAGCCTGCTGGACAGTAACAGGAAGTTGGAGACTCTGGGGCACTTCCTTCCTGTTGGAAAAAAAGTTTTAAAAAAGGACCCCTCACACACAAAAAATCAATGCCAGTGGTCTGTTTGAGGAGGTTTTTGGCTCCAAATTGTCATTTTGGGAAGATTTTGATGCTTCTCAAGGAGAGAATCTTCCCCAGATTGCAGTCGCTGTAGATCCTGTGTGTTTAGGATTGCGTATGTCACTAAAACATCAGCCGGAAGTTGATGGCAATCCGGAATGACGTGTTGGCAACTGCAAAAGCTAGCATTCCCTTAAGAACGGCTAGCAAATCTCGTGGCGCTCCCGAACTGCTCTGAAAATCTTGTAGGCGGTCATGAGCACCAGACAAGTCTCTCCCGCATGTTCAAAAGTACATTTCAAGCACGCTAACCATAAAAAAACTCTGCTCCATTGCGGAGTTTATCGGTGATGCCACGTTCAATGCGTAACAAGGAGTTACTGAACTCAGTAAACTCTGTGAGCGGAGCAGAGTTTTACGCCCAGGCCTATTTATAACCTGGGAAATTCGATTCTCGATTTCATGTCTTTAAAACCTTGTAATATATGCTTTTATTAGTGTTACAGAATGACTGTCCTTAGGTTCCAACAAAGCTTTGATAACAGATTTGAGGTTGTTTTTAGTGAATATTTGTTTATTGCGCAATTCAAACATTTTAAATGGAATATTATATCTTTAAAAGTAAGAGAATGTGAAAATCTATTTTGAGAACGAGATGGTATATGAATAAAAATACCGCCACCAAGTACCAGCTTAATTTCCTTATGATAAAATGATTGGAAATATTTGCGAGTAATTGTGTGAGGCTAGATGAAAGGGGTGTCAATGTGCGCATGCATACACAGGTAAGGGAAAGGCGCAGGTGTGCCTAGGGAGCAAAAACTTGAGAACCCCAACTCTGGAGCATGAATACTCTTGGTATCCTATTAGAAGGCCCTTCCCTCGGTTGAGAGATAGGGGGCAGTTAGAGCTACCCGTTTCCTTCTGAAAGGGCAATCTCAGGGGGTCCATTATACATTCACCTACTCATGAGCTGCACACATGTGGTGTGCCCACATCTGTAACATGATGCGCTCACAAACAAAAATACATTCTCTCACTTAGGGACTAAACTGACAACTGTATATCACTAAGGATCAAACTTTGTGATCACTAAAGGAGTGCTAAGGATAGGGTCACCTAAAAATTAGGTCTCATGTACCATTTTCCTTATGCCTCCATATTCTTGCATCATTTTCAGCATTTCGCATTATGATTGTTTTACAAAATTCCTGAAATTATGCCATTACGCTATGTATAAAAACCTTACTGCAGGAACACAAGAAAAATGCAAACAAACAAAATGCAAACCAGCTGTTGCTTCGAGTAGTTTTTTGTAACATTGTTATAGTACAACATGTCAGCTCACATCTAAAATGGACATGAGGACTCATTTCGCATGAAAATATAGCACTAAATGCCCCATTCCCATTTTGCATTATTTAATGTAATTTACCCAAATTTCACATAATTCTACAAAAGGAAATTACGCAAACTTTACACATCCCTATCAAAAATTTGTAATCACTTCCGTAGGACCAAATTCCTCCAGGAGCATAGAAATGGTTCAATCACCTGTTGCACTCCACAGGCAGTTCCCATAAAGCACCTCAAAGACACAGTGAACCTCACAGTGGTGGCCGTTATGATTTTCAAAATCGGCTAGAACCACTTCTTGGAGACGAATTGGAGAGCTGATTTTTTTTTTAAAGGTAATAACCATGAAAAAATGCCCAACCTTTAAGTAACTGGCTGACTGAACTCCTCTTTAGAACTCTCTGCTTTCAGGGAGCTACTGAAGGTGGACTGTGATGGTCCACCTTCAGTAGCTCCCTGAAAACAGAGGGTTCTAAGAGGAGATCAGCCAGCCAGTTACCTAAAGGTTGGTAATTTTTTCATGGTTATTACCTTTAACAAATAATTAAAATGAGCATCAGAACACATATCACCAGTATTTATCTTTTTTAAAAAGACAGAGCCTATCACATTTCATCTTGGTGAGCTGAAATCAAAAACTTGGACCCTCTTTGTGCACAGTGTTCTCCATCGGCCAGCCTTTACAACACGGCAGTAGCGGCCCGTGGAGGGAGTGCCGCGGGGAGGTGAGGCGGGGTGGGGGGGCAGGGTGGGGGGTAGTAAACTCCGGCTCACGGCCAACTGGAGTAATGTAAATAAATAAATAAATAAAACGCATCTGGCATTTCAGCGCATGCAATGAAATTAGTTTTATTTATTTATTTATATTACTGCGGTTGGCTGTGAGCCGGACTACCCGACCCCCGCCCCTCCCTCGCCCCGCCTCACCGCCTCATGGCACTCCCTCCACGGGCCGCTACTGCTACACGGCATTTAACACGTTGTAAAGGCATGCTTGGTAAAGGCATATGTGTGGTAAAGACTTGCGTGGTAAAGGCACTGTGCGGTAAAGGCATTGTCTTGTAAAGACTGCGAGGAAAAGGCAAGCGTCATCGGCCAGGTATCTTGTCATTTCCCACATGATATTCCCTAAACATCTGCACACATCAAAAAGCATGCCTACTGCCATGAGGAAGGCACGCAGTTGCATTTAAATCAAGTCTAGTCCCAGGTTTTACACTGCAATTTTGAATTATGTGCTCCCCAGATTTGTAATTAAAATCCAGAACAGATGGCTGAGGTTTCATGTAAATGGATTTTTCCATTTAAATAATTTAGCCTGTCAAACGGTGACTCTGTGAAGCTGTTTTTCTCCTTTCTGGCGACTCATTTGAAGTGCAATGGAAATATTTGAAATTGCATTAATTTATTTATGTACTACTAGCACGTGAGCCTGGATGAGTGCGTCAGAGATGGTGGAAAAGACGGAAAGACCCTCCCATCCAGTGGTGCTGAAACATTTTTTCATTGCTGTGGTGCTGGAAAGTGGCGTTAGTTCATAAAATCACAAGGCTGAAATACACATCTGAGTGTTACTGAAAGAGAACGTTTGAGCATTGTTATAAACTCGTTTAAGTGCAAGCTTTTCTGTCTCTGGGAAGGGAGAAGTGGAGAGTGTATGTGGATATTGTTTATATAGGATATTTAATGATACATTTGCAAACATGTCCAATGTTGCATTTACAATCATATGTTCCTAACTATATCAGTAGATTATGGTAAATTGTGGTTTGTTAGTGTATGGTCACTTATAATAAGCATAATCTCCATTGAAAGTGTGCCTTTGGTAATGATAATAAATCATAATAAACAGAAGCATCACAGTCATCTCTCAATCTTACTTGGGGAAGAGCCAGGGGCGGGGCTATCTGAAGTGCAGCAGGTGAAGTTGCACCCCGGACCTTCAAGGCTAGCGGCCACACCCACACCCACACACACACACACACTTGCTTGCATCTTAGTTCATAGCATCCTTGGTACACCACTACAAACAGCCAGGTCATAGTGGTTTTCACAAATGATGTTGGCCACTTTTTAGATTCTACTTGTGCAGCGTATTATAATTCAGTAGCTCATTCAGAGTCGTGTTCTTAAACTTGCTTCGAATCACTCAATGTCTGCTATTCATAATTCCCCAGAAAGAGTGAGATGCCACTCAATCAGAGCCCTCTTACCAATAATACCCACTCAAAACTCTTTTCTTGATAATAGACTGAGTCGCAGCTTTGCTCCTTAGAATACCAAATTCAACTCTGAGCATTTTGTTAGACAATATAGACTTACTCAAAGGTCTACTTTTTATAATGGCAAACCTCACTCAGACTTCTGCTCCTGACAATACCTATAGTCTCTTAGAGTTCAGTTCTAATAATTTCCCGTGATATTATAGTTCTACTTGTGATAATTCAGACATACTGATTGCTTTGTTTTTAATAATGAGACTCAGAGTGCAGCTCCTGACCATATATAGATCCCCTCAGAGCTCTGATGTTATTGAAACAAACTCACTCAGAGTTATAGCAAGACTCACTCAAAGGGGGAAGGTTTGGATAGTGGGACCTTATACTCCCTGTTGGAAAAGAGATGCTGGTGCCAACGAAGCTGCGTATGCATCCCTTTGCCGCTCAATAATAACAATTATGAACAACGCCTACCTTGGTCCATTCTCTCACAGAAAGTCACACAAAGAAAGGCCATGCAACAGTCGATACCTACAGTGCTAGAGTATGTTTATACAGCAGTGGAAGGACACCTGCTGTGTGAAGAAATAAATGCAACCGGTCCTTTAGCAGCCAAAGGTCCATTAACCTCACTCTCTATAGAACACCCAATTTAAATGGATTGCGAGAAAAACAGTTTGATGAATTTGAGTAACTGTGTGCCATATATCTAGGGGCTTATTTATGAGCCCCTTGCGCCAGTTTTGCCCCGCCGTTGCGTCACTTTTAGTGACGCAGCGGTGGCGTAAATAATGCGCCATGCTGCGCCATATTTACGAAGTGACGCATCTAGGCAGATCCGTCACTTCGTAAGCCCCTGCGCTACATTATACCTGCTTCTGGTATACTGTATGCCGGGTAGGCGTTCCCCCGCAAGAAAGGGTCGTGGGAGTGGCGCAGCAAAATCTATGAGATTTCGCTGAGCCACTTCTAGGACGCCAATACTGTTAAATGGTAGCGGCAGTTTCAGTCGATAACCTTTCAAGTATTTGCCCGGCGGTAATCGCCTCTCATACCACTCGATGATTTTACCAATAAAAGAGGCAGGCGCCGGAGACTGGAAGGCAGGAAACAAAGTTTTATTCCGTCGGAGCAGAACACATCAGATCAGACAGCAAGGTATCGTCACGAGGTGCTCTAACTGCATCTCTGAGACCTGGTCTCTTATACACTGGTTTATTGCTTTATTATACATAGTACATTCTTGAGGTTCCCTTGATGCGCGGGGGAAATATCCCCTGAAGCCCCGGCTCAGATCCGATCCCACACATGGTTACAGTAGAGGTTCCCACCCTACCCGCAGTGGGAGATGGCTATCGCGCAGCAGGGAATTCCGCTAATTCCCGGGGGTGTGTGCAACCGGCCGGGTCTCAGGGGGTAGGGGCTTTGATCTACTGTAATCCCTTTGATGCGGGGTGTTTCCCTTACAGTAGGGGCAATAAACTGCATCCGCAGGGCTAGGTGATGGCCTGGGACCAGTTCGGACAATGGGGCGCAGAGGAAGGGGGTTATCAAAGGGGAGGCATGACCATGTATGGGTTGTCGGTCGGAAGTGGTTCCGTAGCAGGGTCGCGCAGAAGGAGAGGGTTTATGGCCTGTATGAGAGAGCGGGGGTGGCCGGCGCGCGGGGGATGCTCGCAGCGCCGGGGGAAAGCGCTGGCGATCGAGAGTGAGCGGGGAGAGAGAGTGGGGTGCCTAAAATGGCGACCGTACATTTGCTATGCGTGGCGCTGGGGAGAGGCAAGATGGCGCAGATAATGTTCAGTTTGCAAGCTAAATTTCCACAGTCCTCCCTTTTAACATATCTCGCCAGCTTGTCCGGCCAATATTCACCTTCGTTAGCCTTTCAGTTACAGTATCGTCAATGTTCGTCATACATTTAAAGATACAGAGTCTTAAGGGTAGGCAGGAGTAATCTGACACATTTGTACATTGTCTCATACAGTTTGATAAAGTAGGCGAGGAGGAAGTACATTCAAAGTTGCAGTATAGTCGTGTACATGGCTGGTGTTGTATGAATGTTACTATACAAAGTTACATTTTCTTAACTTCTCAGTGTACAGTCGGAAGTGATTGATGCAACATCATGAAGAAGATAGTTAATATAATAAGGTGGTTGGGAGAGGATTTTCAACTTTGACATGGGTCTTTCTTTCCAGTGTCCTTGTTTTATAAAGAGCTATCACTGGTAAGCTCTCATTGTTGTCCTTCTTTCGTTGGCACTGTTGAGCACCGGCGGTGGAGCTAAGGTCCAGCTCAAATCTGATTTCTCACGTGGCAGGGTGTGACCACTCACTGTTCTTTGATCACAGTCCTGTTCCTTAACACAGTTCACCACAGGCACTTTGAGACAGGGTGCCGGCCTTTTGTTCCTCGGTAGTAGGTCAAAGTCATAGTTCAAATGAAAGAGGAAGAGAGAATGGGGTGGCGTGGGATCGGATCAAAAATGCGGACCAAGGAGAGCAGAATCTTTCAGCACTGGGCCCATCAATCGGGCCCGACGGGTTGAGACTTCAGGCACGCTGGTCAGTGAGCAGGGGCCTCGATGTAGCCCTTCGCGCTTATCGTTCTGATAATGGTGTCTCGTCTCACACCCTTTTTGCTTCGTCGCTTCCCCCTTGGTCGATGTCATAGATGCTTTATGATCCGCAGCCAGACTGTGCGTCACGTCCGACCCCTCTCTTCCGATGGCTGCGGGTTATCCTTGAATAGGTTATAAGAAACGAAAGTCTTAGGGATTTTGGCAGGGAAGACATTTACATACTTCATTCTCTCTCCCAACCACTGAGTAGTTGCGGAAATGCTCTTATCTGTTACTATATGATTGGTGTCTATTAACTCTGATGTTAAGGTGCGTGTTACTAATCTATTAATTACTGCTGTGGTGCAGGGTTCTGTGGGTGTCCCTGCCCATCGTCTGGCCTTCTAGGTGTCAGTTTCTGCGCCCTATAATACAAGGTTTGGTAATACCCGTAAGTGCGAGGTGCTACGGTCATGCGTTCACGAGTATCCTTTTCATACAGTAGGTGACCCTTTATCAGTTTAAAACAGGGCCATCAGCTGTTTCGTTCGGGATACTCTGAGACGGCTAGTATAGGGCTGGAGTTATCTTTGGGAGAACAGGGTGCTTTAGACATTCTATTTCGGGCTAATTGGTCAGGGGTAATTCTGGGCGGTGGAGATGGTGTCCCTTAAGAACAAAAACCACTGACATATAGTCCCCGTGTTGAGGGTCAGATTGGGAGACATCAGTCGTCTTACCTGTCCTTTCCTTCTCAGCCGATTAGGCTTAACGTTTGTAAAAAGGAGAGGTAGTAACGTGGTAAAGTATGGTCGTTTTTGTTTCTGTCAATTTGTTCGAACACCACTGTGTTCAGGCCAATTATACACTTACCAAAGAGGTGTATGTCGTTAATTTATTCAAGAAGAAAAGAGGGCAAGAAAGAGCCTTTTGCGAGGGAGGGGGAGAGAGAGTGAGAGAGAGAGAGAGAGAGAGAGAGAGAGAGGGAGAGGGAGAGAGAGAGAGAGAGAGAGAGAGAGAGACGTGTGCATCAAGTAGGCTATTTTGGCATACATACGACACAAAACGAGAGAGGGAGAGATGGGTAAGATAATAGGCCACTTGGTGCACACACAACATGGAGTAGCATGGGTCTGTTCCATGTAAGAAAACACAAGCGGGGAAAAGACATAAATTCGGTGACCACGTACACACAAATGCCGGATAGGGTGTGACAGTACATGCATCAGGACGGAGACTCAGGGCTGCGTCGAGCACGGGGACCTCTCCTTTCCTGTCCTCTATTCCTATGCATGCTGCGTACCTTTAGTATTTTGTAGTTTATCTTATGGGTTGTCTGACCCTTTATTCTCCTCCCTTTGATCGGTGGACGAGCACTTCAATCATACAATGACGCTTTCTTCAAGTGACCCGAACATGAAATGCATACACATTCATATCGTATAATCGTAGTACACACGCACAATCATATCATACAGTTTTTCATGTTCCCAATGGTGGTCTGTAATTTTACGCACTATCTCACAACGTTTGTCTATGTTTTCCCTGATATTGAACTTGGTGCAGTCCGTGTCCACTCCACTCTTCAGTCGGAACTTCGTCGTGACCTATAGAGGGGAAAATAAGAGGGGAGGGGAGGTGCAGTATTCAAAATACCCCAGCGCGCGCAGACACAAAAAGTTCTACCTACCATGTACCAGGCTAGCCGCAGGGGTGGGTAATACCACGGACCTATTATTCTTTAGTTCGAGGCAAAGATGCTCTAGTCCATTCATCTCCTAAATTCGGGTTCCCTGGTCGTGCATGTATTTCTCAATTGGTCGTGTATTATGGTGCAGGATACCATACCTTGCGTGCGACATATACCTTAAGTTATAGTTCATTATTGATTTGACAATTCCTGGAAAAAGGGGGGGCAGGCGTGATGGGTACAAATTCCGTTAAACAAAAATATTTTAGGCAAATTGAGTCCGTATTATCTGTATGCTTTCGCTTAGGAGTGACAATCTTTTATTTAAAAGAGAAACCTTCAACAACCCAGATGATTAGTCATGACACTGATTCCGTAATTCCTTTTGAAGAAGCCCTTTATTTAAAACAATGTCAGTGTAGAAATACGGGCCTACAGCCGCTATAGGCCGGCCACGGTGCGAGAGGCGTCGAGCAACATGAGCAACACTAGATTAACATAAAAATCGGTTCCCCCCCTCCTCTCCCCCACCATCATGTGTGAAAGCATCGCATACATATATTTATATATCTCTTTTTAACACAAATGTCACGTGGCTGGAACGCCACAAGGAGTTGTAGGCCACTCCTACATCAGCGCCATCTTGGGGCGGGGTCGGGCCAGTGCACAGTCTAAGTCTTTCCATGAATTAGCTGTTGAACCAGAATTCCTTTCGGTAGTTCGAGAACTTTCGTTAGCGTCAATTTTGCGTCAGTATGGCGTCACTGCAACCTTGTAGCAATGCCACGGTTTGTTCTTAGGGCGGGGCAGCAGGCGGGTTCTTCCGCCGACGCTTTACTGTCTCACTGCACCAAGCGGAGGCAAGGTGGCTGCCGCCCAGGGGCAAAAAGAGCAATGGTGGTGGTTTTGTCCTTATCGGAAGTCCGCAGGAGTCGAATGTCAAACAAGCTTTCGAGTCCAGAATAGTCTCACGGTGGGACAGGCCTGGAACCGGAGGGGTCAACCGCCGGAGTTCAAGGGCAGCAGTAGCAGCAGCTCTTCGGTACAGTCACCGGAGAGGAGCCAGCAGCAGTAACAGCGGCAGTCCGAATGGTACTGCCACCGGGGTGATTCCAGTAGCAGTGACGACAGCAGTTTGGATGGTATCACCACCGGGGTGGGTCCCCGATTACCTTGCTGCGGGGGCCCATTCCTCACGTCGGGTGCTCGCGGCAGTCCTGGTGAACCCGGTGCTTGGGTGGTTGCCTGGCGGCCGCGTGCAGGGGTGCCGGCTCAGCCGAACGGCGAATGAAGTGGCAGGGCGCAACTCAGCTGGCTGACGTGTGAAAGATGCGGTTTGGGGTGCCCTCATCTGCTGGCGAGCCTCCACCTGGGGAGGTGGGGGAGGCCCGTCCGCGTCGCCTCCCCCCGCCAGGGCACCCTCCGTTATTGAAGGAAGAAGTGACTGGGAAGATCCGCACAGCGTGCCAGGGTGAAATTCAGCAGGCCGATGAAAAAGATGGCTGGGTGCAGCTTAGCTGGTCGGCGAGTTAAAGACGGTTGGGGTGCCCGGCGAGCCTCCACCTGGGGAGGTGGGGGAGGCCCGTCCGCGTCGCCTCCCCCCGCCAGGGCACCAGCCCTCATTAAAGAAAGAAGAAGAGAAAGCGGAAAGGCCCGCACAGCGTGGCGGGCTCCGCCTTGGTGTTGCCAGAACTTCGGCGCTTCGTATAGCCTCCGGCCTATTCGCACAATCGCCCGCCACTGATGTCAAGGGATTTTTGCATGGCTTTTATAGCCCAAAGTCAACTAAGAGGGACCGCCCAAAACAGGCCAATGTTGCGATTTCGAGGAAGGAGAGGCGAGGACGGTGTCACGTGGACGTTAAGGCTTTGGGATGGAGGTTGCAGCAGACTGTCATGTAAATAGTTGTTTTAAAACGTGTTTTAACCTGTTTACCCTGTTGGTGTGTTTGTTATATCCTATAAGTTATTAAAATGTTATAACTACATTACTTCGTTGGAGTGTTTGTACATATTTGTAGTTTGATGACGAGCACAAGGAGGTTACTGTGCAATCGGAAAAATAACATAGCCCAATTGTGCGCGATCTAGCCCTAGTTTGGTGACGTCGATGGTGGGTGTCAGCAGGCTTCCGTTTGTGCGGGATTTTGTCATGCTTATTGGGCGGGGTGGGCAGTAGGGCAGACATGTTTAGGTAGCGAGAGTAATGGAGTCGGGCTACCTCGCGGTCGTCTCGACCGTGAGCTTGACTCCTTCCCTTGGTTTCATATGTCCCACAAAGGGCTAACTCCTAGCGTTATTTTAGTTTTTGTAAGGTCAAAAAGGATCCTACCAGTGCCTTTACTATCTTGTCGATTCCTGTTCGTTCATCCTTAGTTAATCGATTCATTCTGGTGGACTCTTTCTTTCCTATCTCATGGTCGTTTAGCGTCGTAGTCGACGTTGGGTTCGGCACAAGAGGCTCAGCCGGCGTGGAGGCCGTGAGGGCCGAGGCCCCTGTACTGCTTTCGCTCGTGTTCGGGGGTTGTGGGTGTTGCACTATTGATTGGGAGGGTGCATACGGAGGGGGCATGTAAATGATCGGGGGACCTAACAGTAACTCGTCATTCGTTCGCTGCTTGGAGGACAACTCAGGGTAGAGCAAAGAAGGGGTCCTAACAGCGTACTGGCCTGAGGTTTCGGGCTCCTGTCTTAGTTTAGTTTCCCTTCTCTCCTTTATGTCTTCTTCTAACTTTCTAGCGGCAAGGTGAGCTGCCTTTCGTAATTCCTTTTCTGCTTTTACTTCTTCCCTCTTTTTCCGTTGCGTCGCTTCTTTGCGCCACATGCCGATACTGTCAAGCATAGTAGGCGTCGTCTTATTGCTACGCAGAGCTATTTCTAGCGCTTCTATCTTATGGTCGTCGAAGGATCCCATCAGTGGCCACTGACTCTCGGGGTCCTTCTTTGTATATTTATGCCATAGCTTGGTATAAGCTACGGCGACTAGTCCATATTTAGTGAACATGTCCTTATTAGGGGTGCCTCTAATAAGCGGTCCGGGCAGAACCAACTACCAATCAGTGGGGAGAAGATAGGCATGACGGGTTTCAACGGGGACAAAAGTCAGCACTACCTATCTTTTCACTGCTTGCAAAGACTAGACAGAATATCTCTATTCTTCCTTATTTGTAAGCAGAGAATACCTCCAAAGAACAAATATCGAACAACTAGTGTTCGGACAATCAATCAATCAATCAATGGGGAGATAAAGATAGGCATGACGGGTTTCAACGGGGACAAAAGTCAGCATTACCTACCCTTCACTATTTGCAAAGACTAGACAGAATATTCCTATTCTACGTTATTTGCAAACAGAGAATATCTCAAAAAGCACTATTCTCCAAAACAATCAATGTTCGGACAATCAATCAATGGGGAGATAAAGATAGGCACGACGGGTTTCAATGGGGACAAAAGTCTGCGTTACCTACCCTTCACTATCTGCAAAGGGAGAGAGAGAGAGTATTTCTACTCCTCCCCGTTTGTAGACAGCGAATATCTCAAAGAGAACAATCAATGAGCACAATCAATGAGCAATACTAGTATTTCCAAAGCATCAAACAATCAATCAATTATTTCTCAATTTGTCGTGTATCACGACCTTACCCGGACCGCGTGGACAGTTTCTCGTCTTCCGCCTCCAGCGCCCGATCGTCCTCTACTCTCCGTATTTGCCGCGGCACTCCTGATGGTTCCCAGTCAGGACCGTAGATCACTCGAGAGAGGTCTGCTCGGAACCAGTGAAGTTCGGATGATCGGCTGCCAGACGAGGGTCTATTGGGCAGGAGCTCTCCCGATCGTTGCAGTCGTTCACTCTGTCGTCGGGACCTCTCCCACTGGATCCACGTGTCGCTGATGGGCCCCACGTTTGGGACGCCAATTGTTAAATGGTAGCGGCAGTTTCAGTCGATAACCTTTCAAGTATTTGCCCAATACGTCACAACCTTATTACTGCCTTATGGCAGGCGTAAGAGTGACGCAGGCCCTTTCACATGGGGCTTGCCCCATGTGGAAGGAAGATTGCTGGAGTTGCGTCGGACTTCAGACACAACTCCAGCAATGCGCCACTTTTTGCGCTAACAGATACGTCAGTTATACTGACGTATCTGTCCTTCCTTACGACATGATGCGTCATATTGTAAATATGACGCATAATTGGTGTCGCAAGGAGGACACACTGAGAAGTGGTGCATCGCTGCTTTCACGCAGCGATGCACCACTTCTCGAAAATGAGGCCCCTAGTCTTTAGCATTTATTGTTAGTTATTTATAGTAAAACTGGTAACCAGTGGTTGTCTTTCGAAACTAAGGGCCTGGTTTAGAACTTGGTAGACAGGATACTCTGTCACAAATGTGAGGAGGTACCTTGTCTGCCAAACCCTTGGTATGCCTGCTTAAATAGTAGATGGGTAGACCATCAGAATTCTGATGGTGATGCATCTGCTGTTGAAAACCTTAGTCCTATGGGCCAAAGTTGTATGAGCAGTCAGGTATGGGTGTCAGATCGCCCCCGTTATTTAGAGTGAGGGGTCTGATGTCCCTTTTTTCCTGTCCATCAGTGCCAGTCACAAACAGAAATAAAATATTGAGCCCCACACCCTGGGATAAATCTCCAATAGTTTTGGGGGATATTACGTTTTTAGTTTTGAGAAACAAAATCCTCCTATGGCAGTTTGTTTCTGAAAAATAAAAAATTTGGTGCGTGGCTGCCTTAAAGACGGCACCTGCACAGCAAACTTTTGCTGCCTTCACAGGAGTTGCCACGGCAGTGGCTCCTGTGAAGGCACAGAAATCACTGCTGTACTGGTGATGATCTCTTAATTTGATAGGCGACTGTCCGTCCAAGGTGGCTGAAGAAATTACTCAGCTGCCCATTCAGACAGTGAGAAGACCGCCAAGGTCTAAATCAGCCAAATGTTCCTGAACCCTCAAGCATTTGTTCTTCTAAGGCCCATTTTTATAATTTTTTCATGCAGGGCAACACAGCAAGCCACCTTGCTGCACTGGTCTGCACTGCGTGAAAGGTAAAGGGCCGGAATGCACCATATTAAACATTATACGGTGCACTCCTGTCCTTTCAGAGCAGTGGCGCACTATTGGCTGCCTAGCTCCAATGAAGTCACCCTTGAGTTGTGGTGCAAGGGTGCCTGCGTTGTAGGCAGGATTGTTTTTGTGCACCATTATCACATCTACGCTAACCTCACATACAATCATTCCCTTACATACCAAACACACACATACACACATCACATTTATTGCTTTTCCAGCTTGAAGTGGCTTGCAACAAAAAACTCATGGCGAAAGTTGTTCAATATTATCCATGGTTATGCCGCCAGTTGGAAGATAATCAGGCCAACAAACGTTTCAGTGGATAAAAATACTTGAATCCACCTTGCTCAGGACTGCTTGCTTTCTTTAATTCATGCAGCGGTGGTTGGATGGGGAATCGATCAATCTGAAACTGGTCGATTTGGACTACACAATGGCAGGCCCGTGTAAGCGATGAAAATGCATCTGGGGTTTTTTCCAATTGGTGAGAGTGTTTCCCTTAATATTAGTGGCTCCAACTTGAATATTCACTTTTAGGTCATTGGTGCACCTTCCCTATTGGTGACTCATTGATGATAATGGTGCGACCAGCTTGGACTGAAAGTGCCAGTATGTTTTGAGGCGGCTATGCAGGGTCCAGTTTTGTAGCTAAGATCCAATTCTTTACACTGTTGTAAGACTTTCCTTTCCTCACCGAACACCCGAACTGCCGCCAGCCCGCCAAATGGAGAAAGGGCCAGAATGGAGGCCAGGCTTTGGGACCAATCCCCAGCACTGGTTTGACTGCCCATTGGGGTTTGGGGGGAGGGCCTGGCAGGTGGCTGGGCAGAGCCACGAGTTGGCCGCCCATGGTGAGGTGAGTGCTAGGCCTCAACATAGGCCGGGCCCTGCTGCCAACATCCAGCTGCACATGGCCAAAGGCCATGCACAGCTGGGGACTTCCTGTGGGGTTTTGGGCACAGTGCACAAGACTGGCCGCAGGCCCTGTGTGGAGGCCAGGTACTGCAGGCAGCCTCTTCCGCAGAGCGGGAGTTGGCTGAAGATGATAAAAAAAAAACCTCAGAAATGCAATAAAAAAAAAACCATCAAAGAGGCATTATAGTTATGTATGGTAATGAGACCTTCCCTGACAATAAAAAAACAGAAATTCCCTGAAAAAAAACAAACGTTAAAGTGACGTGACGGTTAGGTATGGTAACATGATCTTACCTAACATTTATAAAGAAAACTAGACATTTACTAAACAGAAACAAAGGTTAACGTAACGTTAATTTTCGGTGTTAAAATGAAATAAAAACGAACATTTAAAAATGAAAAAACACATGACATCTCTGATGACATTATTGTAGTAAGTGTTCTATATTATGTAATTACATTACATATCTGTGGTAACTTTAAGATGTCGAATTAGTGTGAGTGTTCTGCGTGACTCTGTATGATTCTGGAATGTTGCTTTGACATCCAGATGAAGACTGAGTCACGGATAGAGCACGTCGTGGGTCATCTGTTACTGGAAATAAACTTCTCCACATTTTAACCTATCTGGAGTATCGGAAGCTATTATGATCCTCTAGAGAAGGAAACGATTTACTACAATTATGCAATCATTGTGACACCATCCTCTAGGGTTTGTGGACTTAAAATAATTCAACATGCTACATCTGTGGACAATTGTCTATTCATTTGAATTAGACGACCCTCTTTTAAAGGTTTTGCAGGACCTGCAATTTTTAGTCAAGTGGTTGACAGGTCTATATTTGTTACTGAAAAAATACCTTCTGTGAGGCTCTATGGACAACCCTCACTAATTTAGTAAAATACACTACACATGTTCCTTTAATGGGCACAACGGCGTACAATCTTTGATCAGAGTAGAACCTTCTTTACGGTGCACCATAATAACCTAAGAGAGCATTTATCCTCAGTCAACAGCGCCACTTGTAACTCTCTGTGGTTTAGCCATTTGCTTTCTAATGCACCCCAAAAGACAAAGTTAGGACCATTCCTCTATTTATCACAACCATGATCTGTGGTGTTCCATATAACTTCATTACTTCTCTAGTGTTGTTTGATATCTACCTCACCTCTTTTACCATTAACTACAATTCACTGTGAGAATTCACTTGTAAGTCAACAACACTTAAATCTCCTCGCAGAACAGCCCTTTTGTATCCAAGAGTGAAGGAACAATAGTTTCCTCCAAATTAACAGCAGCAGGCACAAGGTCATCAAGACTGATAGATCCTGTGGGGTAACCTCCCTACATCACTTTTAGTTTACAGCTTGCGACTTCAGCAGATCATGGCATTATTCCTGATGCTTCAGATGTCATTGGCCTCTCAAGCAAGCACATTAGTCATCAGCATATTCTTCCAACTGAGAAGACTAAAATGTGTTCTTCTGTGACTTTCCCCATCACACCACAATCTAGTACTGGCCTCTATGATCAACTATTGCCTCAACCACTGAAACTCGCTTAATGCAGGCCTCCTCACAAAACCTATTAACAATCTTCAGGTGGCCCATAGCACCACATTCTGCTTGCCTGACCTTCTGTACATGTGAACAAGACCTTGTGGTACTCATGGATGTGCACTGGCTTCCTGTCAAGGTCTGGGTACACTTTATTATCACTTCTCTGGCATACAAATTCTGATGTCCCATCTAATCATTTTATTGAACACCTTATTCATATGCACATATCTTCAGAAGCAGTGACCAATTGCTTATTGCCTAGCCATGAACTATGCCTAAAATAAATAGGAGCTTATTTACAAGTCTCTTGCGCCACCGGGGCATCACTTTTAATATGGGAAAAAGAGACGTACCGAAGGCACAAGTGGCTTGTAAATAAGCACCATTGAGTTAGGCACTTCTCAGTTCGGACAAAGAACACTTGGAATTCACGCCCTCTTGAGCTCTGCAACTTCTACACCTTGACAGTCTTCAAGAAATCTCTGAAGACTTTGTAGGTGATATATCTCAAAGTTGGACATAGTTTTCTTTTTTAACGGGTTTAACATAACATTGCATAAAGGTGGTGGAATGATATTCTCATGTGTCAATCCTTCTGAGGTATGTTTCACAAGGCCAAGCACTCAGATTGGTGACTTCAGAGAGCTAATCATTTTTAATTATTATGGAGCAAATTAGGAGAATGAGTTCACATGCAGAAAACAAACTTTAAGGGCCTGATTTAGAGTGAACGATATCCAGTCCGCTTTATTATAAGTGACATAACATAGAATCCACTTGTAATAAGATATATCTGTCACATTTGTGATATAGTAACCTGTCTGCCAAACTCTAAATCTTTCCCTTATAAGAGCACTTTCCTCTCTACCAAGTGGAATAATGTGCAGTTATGTGTAACCAGTTTGTTCTCAATCTGTTCTTCTTTATTGGTTGTCTTTTGTTAGGAAGTTATTAGTTTGATCTTTAGCAATGTTCATTTAGAATTGAAATACTTAATGGGAAGGTGTACCTACCAGGGACATTGTGATACTCGCATGGAAATGGGTGGAACATAGTTATGCTGGCAACGTAAATTTGGCTAAATGGAGCAAGGTGATAATGGAATAGAACCAGATTATTACAATATGCAAGGAATTATGAACCTAAATAGGGCATAGTTATGCGTCTCAGTTACACATACCTAAAGGGAAGCTTAAATAAATAATAAATCTGGCATTTGCAAAGCACAAACTAATCACCCCTATGGGTCTTAAGGCTCTGGGGCCGTCAGGGAGCTTAAGTGAGCTGTTGCCCAGAGTCACATGATGCTGAGCTGAGCTGCCGCCGGTGCTGGGGATCGAACCACAAGCCCAGTGCTCCAGAATCTGCTGCTCTGGCCGCTACACCACACATCTCCCATACTGTATAAAAATGTGTACCTAATTTGGTCATTGTGCGTATGGCATCGACATGCGTGCCTTCAAACTGTAAATGTAGTTTGAAATGTGTGCTTAACTGGGGAATTTGTATACTCGAAGTAAATATGTGCATCCCAGTGGTCTTGTCATACAGCATGGAAACAAGTGCCTAACTAGGGCATTGTGAAACTTCCTTCGAAATATGCGCCCGACCCGTTCAGTCTGACACTAGCACCTGGAAACTGTAAAGATGACAGTCCCCAGGTATATCTGATCAACACTGTTGTCCAGCAGATATGTTAAGCATCATACTAATAGCGCCACAAATTATTCTTTGAGCACTTCCAAATATTTAAAAAATGCCCACTTCTCTATGTTTCAATGGAATTGCTCCTATTGTTTGTTGCCACCATTGTTGTCAGCTGGAGCTTGGGACATTAAGGGGCATATTATCAAGAACGGCGTTAAAATAATCACCGCTTTAGCTCTGGTGAGAACCTGGGCTTCTATTGGAATTCTCAAGGGCATATTCTCAAGCCCATTATCGCTGTTTTAGCGGCAGTTTCCTGCCGCTAAAGCGGTGATAATTTTAACGCCGTTCTTGATAACATGCCCCCAAGTATTTTCTGTTATGGGCAGAAGGCATGACTGTCATGTGCACTACGCTAGCTTTGCTCCCAGTGTCAACAGTTGCACTACCGTTCTGTATCTGCTTTGTGCACTACGAGAAATTTGAATTGCTCCTGCCTTTGCTGAGCACCACATTGTGAGAAAGCCCATGATGTTCTTGATCTTTGTACCTGAAGGAATCTTCCAATTGCAGCTGTGCATGGGCAGTTGGTGTTGTGCCCGTTTTTAAGGGCTGTGATTTAGCATATTTGGCAATACTTGTACGGAGCATGCATGGCTTTCTGGCATATGATGCCTTCCCTTGGTTATGTTATTACTGCAACCAGGCATAGTACGGTCGAAGTTTAGTTTGCATATACTCGGTAACAATCATTTACTGCACCTGCTCTGGCAATTTGTTTTTATTAAATGAATTCATTTTAGATTTATTGTTTATGGTTGTACTTATTTTACTTCTTTAACTTCAGTGGTGTCACTTCTTGTGATGCTGTCAGAGTTGAAGATCATGTGACATCACTTCCTCTGATGCTTCCAAGAACAGGGTTATATGAAGTAATTTCCTATGAAATCATCACAGGCCAATGGCCTCATGATGTCACTTACCCTACCTCTGACATTTTGATGAATAGACGTCCAAGGGAGGTGGGATTACAACAGCTGGTGTTGGGCAACTTCTTGAGCACAATCTCCTAGCACTCCATCATTCTGCCTTTGCACCATTCACTCTTTAATGGTGATTCTTGGACACAACTGCTATGGAGGCATTTCCCCCTAAGCAACAGGTTTAGTACAACCAGGATATGATCCCGTTATTTTAGGCTGGGTTTCTTCTTACAGCCATGATACTTCTTCATCTGCTGGCCTTCTCCCTTCTGTATTCTTCATCTCCCACACACCTATGACGAATGCACGCCATTCAGTTATGCCTCTGTTTTTATGGCCGGTAATGGGGAATTCTTTTGGACAGGAGCCAGATTTCTCTGAAAACATCAGAGAAACTACGGTGACGGCTGGTGCATGGCCATCCACCCTACTGAAAGCTTTCTATTCATCACCAGCTGACTTTTGGATGTGGGGAGTCATATGGATGTAATCTAGAGGCAACCAAGGTCACCTGGAGGTATGTTGTATGCGATAGAGATCATCTGGATGAAATGACAATTTGAGGGCTCCTGTGGAGCATAAATGCCACATTAATCTGCTTGAGCTGCAGAAGATTCTCTTGGCCTTCAAAACATTCCAGTTTGAGGTCAGGAACTTCATGTCCTAACAGAGTGCATGGAAACAGACAACATGGCTGTGGTAGGTAAATAAACTGGGCAATTTAAGCTTTCATCCCTTTCCCTGATATCACAGAGGCTTTTACTCTGGGCTTCAGACCATGATGCTTTGCTGTCTGTGAGTCATCTGGCTACCTCTCTCAACAGGAGGGCAGACTGTCTGAGCAGGCGTTATCTTGCAAACTATGAGTGGTATCTCTATCTAGAGGTGGCTCAGTCCATCTTTGCCTTATTAGCTAATTGGAAGAACTCTCAGTGCTTGCAGTTTTGTTGAATGCCAAGGGGGTGTATTTTACTTGAGTGATGACTTTCAACTGCATTAGGCACTTCCTCCTATTTTGTTGATACTTCATCTTCTGAGGAAGCTGCAACAACATGGTGAACAGGTGATACTGATTGCACCAGATTTGGCAATGAGAGGCTTGGTGTTGGAGCTGCTCCAAGGTGTGTGTCAGCATATCATATGGGAATAGGCTGTCCATTATTACCTCCAATAGGGTGAATATTTTATAGGTGACCTGCAACTTGCCTGTGGCCCCCAAGACCTACTTAATGCATGCTGCAGTGGTACCACACTAATAGGCACCTGGGCACCTAGCCTGCCACTTGCTTGTGGCCTCCAGTTCCTCCTTGTTCCAGCCTGATCCAGTAACACCGCTGCTGCCTGGGTTTTCCTGCTCACCTTTCTTCCCATCAACAGAAGCCCCACCCGCCCCAGGACCTACTTAATTCAAGCCACAGCACGACCACGATACAGACTCATGCAGCAGATGCCGCAAAGGCACACAAAGGGTGCTCCAAAGACAAGCCTGTCTGCACCGCTCCATGCCTGGACCATCAACCCTTGTGATAGGACCCTTGGCCCCCCTGCCCTGCAGCTACACCACTGCTGAGCTCTACACCCTCAACACCGGGCACTGCAACAAACCCTGCTACTTCGCCAGCCCATGCTCCATGGTAAGACTTTTCACCTGCACCCACTGCCACTTCACATGCTACAGCACACAGACCAGCTCACCGACCAACCCCAGCACAAACACACCACAGACACACCCTGAGCAAAAACACCAACTCACATGCTCCCTTCTCAAAAAATGCTCATTATGCAAACACACCACCAAGATTTGGGAGCTCATCTCCACCCTCACCCCTGATGTCCTTTCCCTCACCGAGACCTGGCTCAGCCCCATTTCCATGCCCGACATCGCCACAGCAATAAGCGAAGGATACAAAATCTCCCACCACAACCACTTCAACAAGCCTGGTGGAGGGAACTCCATCATACACAAGGAATCCATCCAATGCATCACCACAAATGACGACATCACCCCAACCATGGAACACATCAACTTTAAAATCCAAACAGACAGCAAAACCACCATCAGGGGCACCCTCACCTACCATTGTCCAAGACCACATCCAGCCTTCTGTAACTTCTTCGCCGACTTTATCACCCCCCTGGCCATAGACTCCAATACCTTCATTTTCCTCTGCAACTTCAATTTCCATCTTGACAACAACAATGACTTCAACCTCCACAACAGCTTGAACAACATCAGACTCATCCAACTCATCCACAACCTCATGCACCCCACTGGGCACTCGCTAGACCTCATATTCACCTCCACCGACTGCATCAGGTACAGCCACACCATGGAACTCACCTGCACCGACCACTCCATCGTCCACTTCAACATCATCAGTTCGGGGTCCTCTGCCCCCAGTCTGCCCTGCACCCCCACCACAGCTGGAGCAATGGCTCAAAGGAAACATGGATCAAAGCCCTCCATACCATCCACCCACCTCCTCCAACAACCTAGACCAGAACATGAGAAACTTCACCAACAGCACAGATACCATCACTCCCATCGAAATCAACACCCAAAGAAGGTCCAGCAAGCAGGCTAGCTGGTACACCGAAGACCTCAGAAACACTAAATGACACTGCAAACAACTGGAATAGAGATGGTGCACCAGCAAGGACATGACCAACAAGACCACCTTCAAAACAGCCCTCAACCTCTACCACAGACAGATGAGAGAATCAAAGAATAAGGCCTTAGCTTCACATATCGAATCAAGCTCCAATAACAGCAAAGAACTATTTAACATTGTCAAAGAATTCTCCAACCCCCTCAGGTGCAACAAACAACATTACCCCCTCACAGGACCTCTGCGACAACCTTAGAAACTTCTTCCATGACAAGATCGTCAACAGCTACAGAAACTTCAACCCAAGCCCAAGGCCGTGGACTTCTTCAAGGAACACAACAACCCTGCTACGACCACAGACATTCGATTAACCGAATGGAGCCAGGTCTTCCCACTGGACTCCGTTTCCATCATGAACAGACCCATGCCCTCACCACACCTTCAATCTAGGCAAAGCCTGAATCAGCCACATTCTCACCACCTTGTTCAACACCTCAATTGCCACGTCTATCTTCCCTGAGGACTGAAAATTCACAGAAGTCAATGTCCTACTGAAGAAACCATTGGTAGACCCCAGACAACTCAGCAACTACTAACAGATCGCAATGCTCCTGTCCAAAATATTAGAAAAGGCCATCAACGAACAACTCTCCTCATATCTGGAATGGAACCTCCTACTCAACGTCTACCAATACAGATTCTGCAGCAACCACAGCACCGAGAAAGATCTCATTGCTGCTACCAATGACATCCAAGCCCTACTTGACTGGGGAGAGAATGCGCTTTGATCCTCCTAGACCTCTTGGCAGCCTTCAATAAGGTCTCCCACCACAGAATCATCATAAAGCTACACAACATAGGCATCCAAGGAGCTGCTCTCAGATGGATTGACTCTTTCCTCACTGGAAGAATGCAAAAGGTCTGCCTTCCTCCCTTCACCTCCAAACCCAAGGAAATTATCAGTGGAGTATCAATATGATCCTCTCTCAGCCCCACCCTCTGGCCAGCATCACTAAAACCCATGGACTTAACATCATATCCTAGGCCAACGACACACAGCTCATCCTCTCTCTGCACCACCAATACCAAGACCAAATTCCACAACTGCATGACAGACTCCACCAACTGGATGAATAACAACTGCCTGAAACTCAACACAGAGTTACTGAATTTCAGAAACAAAGCTCCCCATGGGACGTTTCTTGGTGGCAATCAGAACTTGAACCTACTCCTACCCCCACTGACCACACTAGGAACCTAGGCATCATTCTGGACAACAAGCTAACTATGATGACTCAGGTAAATTCCGTCTCGCCCTCCTGCTTCTTCATCTTCAGCATGCTTCGTAAAATATTCAAATTGATACCCCAAGCCTCAAGACGCACCATCACCGCCAGGCCCTCATCTCCAGCCGACTGGACTACAGCAAGGCTCTATGGACAAGAAGTGCAGCTCACCTCCTCCTACCACTACAGACCATACAGATCACCACAGCCAGACTCGTCCTGGAACTCCCTAGATAAAGCTACATCACCCCCTTCCCCTGGAAAGTCCACTGGCTTCCAGTTGCAAGTTAAAGTTCCTGATCCATGCATACAAGGCCCTACACAACTGCAGACCAACCTACTTGAACCACCGAGTGAACTTCCATCAGCCCACCAGACCTCCCTGCTCTCTGTCCCTTTTTCTAACCCTCACCTCCGCATCCGACGTAGCAGATGAGGAGGTCGCTCCTTCTCCTACCTAGCAGCAAATACATGGAACAAGGTACTCTTTCATCTACAAACCTCCCCATTTCTTCCAGAGTTTCAAGAGCCCTTTCAGCTAATCTATTGGACCTTTCCAGTGCCTGGATATCCTCATGGGTGGCAAGAAGCAATATCCAAATCTACTGATTGATTGGTACCATACATGTTCAGCTTCAGTGTTTGCCCTCCACTTCATCTTCCACTGAGGGGAGATCACCTCTTGTAGTGGGGAAGAAAAATGGTCCACCAGAACCTTCCCAGCCAACAGATAGATACTCTGCCACTGTGGCAGAGATCTCCGTACAGAAAAGATAGGAAAGGCAGATATCTCCAGTTGGAGATTTGCAAATTGCATTTTGGAGTTTGTAATGTAGGTCCACTTTCTGCACTCTAAGAAAATAGTTCAGTGAATATTTTAGTGAATAGGCTCTGCCATGTTTTTGGTGCTAGTAGGAACAGCACGTTTCTGAAACTGTCAACATACCATTATTCTGAAGCCAGTGAATATTCAATTTTTTTTTAATTAGTGGACACACAGTGTTACTGATGGACACATCATAATTCTGAAAGCTTTCGACAGAGTATGTTTGATCAGTCGGTTGAAATACCATTTCTTATGAAAATGTGGCATGATTCATAATCTGTTATATATACCATGTTTCTAAAACTGTTGGGCATGATATGTTTCTGAATAGGGTGGTCTTGCCAAACCACTGAAACTGGTGAGCATGCCATGATTCTGAAACTGGGTGCTGTGCCCTGTTTTTCAAACTAATCTGCATGCTGTTTTTGAAATTAGTAGCCACCTCCTGATTCTGACCCAGATGTACAGAGTATGATTTTGAAATTGTTGGATATATGGAAATGAATGGACACATGGGCCTTATTCACAAACTATTTTGGAGTACGTAAGAAATTACTACTTTACAGACTCCTAATTATGGTTCACAAATCTATGAATAAGAGATCACCACCTCTCCTATCCAGGGTTGCATACATGCCAAAAGACCTGATTCAGGTGCGAGACACACAATTTTTGAAGTCACAAATGTCTTTATTTTAGCTCTCTCCCACCTAAATTTTCCTCTGTGTTGTATTTTTTTAGTGTTATATTATCTGTACTTGTACATCAATTCATTAACACTTATATTAGTTGCCACCCCTATATCTTCCTCTCTCCTTCTACCATTACTTCTCCTTATCCATCCTTTTGCTTTTACTGCAAAACATTAGGCTAGCATCATGCGTTATCCTTTTATGCGCCACTTCTGAGCAGCAAAACTTCAAAGAACCTCTGAATAATCTTTAAAACACCAAACAATTGAAATAGAACTCGTGTGTGTATATGAACTTCTTCCTTTTTACCTTTATAATAGGAATAATGTATTTTAACATGTTTTCTTCTTTAGTAATTTTGCTGCAACCCTTGTATTTTAAGCTTATTGCAATAATGACAAATGTTTTATTGTAGTATTCTTTTTATACCATCATTGTGTTGGCGAAATAAAGTTATTTCTGACTGACTGACTGAAATAGAACTCCAAAGTCCCTTATAAACCTCTGTCTGACATTGTTGTCCTCTTTTGTTTGCTGCTTCTGAGCAGATAAGTACTCTTTTTTCTTTAATATTTGCATATGAATGATTGCTGTGGTTTGTCAGACTTAGGTCCAATTTCTTGACCTGTATGGTAACGGTTGACTGGGGTTATAGTTATAAGCTATTTTATTTGGTATTGTATGTTACATTAGGAAGAATATTGTGCAACATAGTCCTTATTTAACAGATAGTTTAATGTAAATGGTCGAAATATACATTGAGAATATCAAATACAAATATTTTTTTTAAAATAGCAGTTCTAACTAGTTCTAAGGTAAAGGTTTAGGCAGACAAATGCTTTCCCATTTTTGTGCTTGCTAAATAACCTGATTCAGGCTGTGAGCATACTGTTGAGATCGCACAGCGTGGGGTTTAAATAATAATGCAGCGTGAAACGGCGCACAGCTGTCTCGTGAGTCAGCAGCCATCTTAAAAGTAAACACATGCACGTTGAAGCGTAAGGTCAATTGGAGTGTTTATAAACGTGTATAAGCAATTGGCATTTTAATAATATGCGTGCATGCGCATTTGAAGTGTGAAGTCAAAAGAGATTTGGCAGCCATCTTAGTAATAGTCTTGTATATGCATCAGTTTAATGCAAGCGCCATTTTGAATAGAAGGCATGCACCCATGTTAAATACTAAAGAGACCACATGTTGATTTGGGCACACAATGTGCTGTACATGCTTGTTTTTCTAAAGAAAATTGGTCATGTTACTTTCGGAATGGAAATGGTTGCTAGGTAACGCATTTTTCTGTTGTTATCAACAAACTATGTCATGGAATCTGAGCAGCTGAGAGGGGTAACAAAGGAGTTTGGTCACTGTAGAGAGGTTTCATTGATTAAGAATGTTTATTTTATTACAGTTTCTCCACATTTTGGTGGTATTTTGAATTGAGAAGAGAGTAGAAATGGCTGAGCAAAGCAAAAGTGGAGATAGTCAAGAGATGTGGATTAAAAAATGATTTTCTCAGGAAATCAAAGAATTGGTCCAAGAAACAGTAAGATCTGTTATGAGTGATAGTCTTGTTGATGAGTATTTTTCTATTTCAGAAGGAGAAGAAAGAGCATAGAGAGGTCCAGAAGGCAAATGTTCCATTAAAAGGAAACATTTAGAAAATAAAAAAAGATGGAAAAGGAGTCCAATGGGGATCACAAAGAGTGGGTGCCCAACATGACACTTTAGATGGGCAGGAAAACCCTGCAGGAGGAGATGATAATGACATCAATGAATATATTTTTGACCTTAATTCCAAAGATGATCTGGAGGATGAGTTTAGGGATAGTGTTAATAGCAAGAACAAGGGTGAGAGATCTGTGATTGATCCATTAGTACAAAACTTATTTGATCGTTAAGATATTAGACATCCTCGAGGGTCAGATTGGTGGCCATTGAGTCATGTGACAGAGTGCATTAAGCACTTGATCAGGAGACCATTGGAAAAAGAGGAAAGAAACATAATGAGGGCTGAATGCTCGTGCTCTTTTATTGGGGAGAAAGATTCAATGACTCCTAACTTGGATACGGAGTTGATCACCTATATGTTTAAATTAGAGAGTGATCCTAGAAAAGGATTAGAGAGATCGCTCAAGCAGTGTGAGGACAAACTGTTGGATACACTGGGACCTCTTGCCAGAATGTTTGCTATGATTGAGAAAGCGTACTTAAAAGGTAGTGATTTGGACAGTTATTTCTTGAGAGGATAGTGCCAATGTGCACTATGTTTTTTAGGTAATGTGTGGTATTCTGCAGTTCTTGGGTGGAATCTGGAACACAGCATGTGTGGTCCAGATTCCACAGAAGGACAGTTGGCTCAGGCTTGTTCAGACGACTTAATGCTGATCTCCTAATTTCAATAAATTAAGGAAACTTACCGCTGCATGTTGTACTTATTGAAGAGGATTCTCCACTGGCGACGAGGATGGGATACTGAATCCTGAAGATTTCATGCCTGAAGCCTGCATCGTATGCAGATCGTGAGGCGGTTGACATTCGTGAGTTATATATTCACTTCAAAATATGACCGCTAGATGGCCTCGTAATCACAGAAGTTGCGCTGAAAATCCCAGCATTGTGCTGCTTATGGTGAGATTTTGAGCAATTATTCTTTGAAATTGTATTTATTGACTGTGCCTCGCACTCAAGAATTGAATCAGCATTTCATACACATGCACGTGCTGCGACTCGCGCTCAAGAGTTGATTCGGCATTTCTTCACGCGCACGGTGTCTTGCGCTCTGGAACTCTGCTGGCATTCCTATCACGCACTGATGCATGAGCGTTTCTAGGCAAATCAATCATCTTTATGACGCTACTCTTGCCGGCAAAAGATTTGCATATTGCCTAGCATTTACATCACAATCAGGGTTGCTTAGCACCCTGCTTCCTGTCGGCTGCAGCTCCAGTCTTCGCTGACACACACAGCTTTATTAATTTAGAACGACGTGTGTCACTATGTATTCAAGTCTACGCTGATACACATAGCTAAATGTTGCTTGTTGAATTTATGTTTTTGCTGACACACACAGCTTTATGATTTTAAAACGTGTGTCACTAAGTATTCAAGCCTACGCTGATACACACAGCCTTCATTTCTAAGTATATCATTGATACACACAACAAAAGTATTGAGTTATTTGTGTGTCAAGTTCATATCGTTATTTGGAGTATATTTCATCGCTGACACACACAGCATATTGGTTTTGTTAAATCTGTTGATTTATTAAACATACTTGGTGGTCAGGTAATAGCAATATTTTTTTTTTTTTTTTTTTTCATTTAATTTTTCCTGTTCATTCTTCTTTTGCTTTTAGGTAATTGGAGCTCATGTGTAAGATGCTATAAATGTTAATCTGCATTTGGTGTTTATTGAATCTTTCAAATGTTTTGTGAAGATGGGAGATGTGTGGTATCCTGCGGTTCTTGGGTGGAATCTGGAACACAGCATGTGTGGTACAGATTCCACAGAAGGACAGTTGGCTCAGGCTTGTTCAGACGACTTAATGCTGATCTCCTAATTTCAATAAATTAAGGAAATTTACCGCTGCATGTTGTACTTATTGAAAAGGATTCTTCATAATGCCAATGCAGAGTTAATTATGGAAATACTTAAAGCAATTCTCCCATAGATAAATCCTAAGTTGGGAGAGTTGGCTAAGAAAGAGCCTAGTGAAGACGCTAAGGGGCTGTTGTTTGGAAAAGGAATGATTAAGGCCTTAGGGAAGTATGTCCAACCTTTATGGCTTTGGATAAAGTGCAGTTTTCAATGTGTAAAGTATTTAGAGGTGCCAGTAGTTTTTATGGCAGGTTTGGGAGGAGAAGGAAACCTCCTGGCAGTAATTACTACAAATCCCAAGGATCTGGTAGAGAATTTTATAGATGATCCCAAAGTAGTTATGGATTTTACCTACAAAGAGGAAGAGAGTCCAGAACATGACCGTCTGGAGGATGGGGACACGCTCTCTCCACAGGAACTGGTGAGTATGAGAATTACTTTTGGTTTTATCCAGGAAAAAGTGGAAGGAAGGTTGAGATTCCATATGGAACAATGGAAAAAGCTCAAGAATGAACCTTGGGTGCTGGAGACGGTTTCAGGTTACCAAATAGAGTTCAATTCAGAACCTCATCACTTACAGGAACCAAGAGAACTTTCTTTCAAAAAAGATTTGGAGGAAGTGGTTTTGAAGGAAAAAGATGCAGTCATTAAAATAAACAACAATCAGATTGGGTTTGTAAGCACACTGTTTCTAGTGGAGAAGAAGGACAAGGGTTGGCGGCCTGTGATCAGTTTGCAGGAACTGAATTATTATGTGACATACAGACATTTCAAAATGGTGGGAGTACATCTTTTGAGAGATGGGTTACAGGAATCATATTAGTTGGTAAAGAGGGATCTGAAGGATGCATACTTCCCTATACCGATTGAAGTAGAAAGCCAACAGTAATTGCAGTTCAAATGGAAAAGTCAGTTATACCAATTTCTGTGTCTACCATTCGGGCTGTTATCAGCCCCTTGGTGTTTCACAACGGAAATGAGGTCAGTAACTACAATTTTTGAGAGACAGGTATTTGATTAATTATTTATCTGGACGATTTGCTGCTTATGAATCAGAGTGCAACTATGTTAAAATCTCAGATTAAAATAGTGAAGGACTTATTGGAGTCCTTAGGTCTTCTAGTAAATCTGGAGAAGTTGAGGGATTTGCCCTGGGTGATAGGTCGTTTGTCATCATCAATTTAAGTGGTGCTCCCAGGTCCTTTACATTACAGAGCGTTGCAGTGTTTGAAGTTCTCTGGTCTTGCAAAAGGATTATAGTTTGGAGATTATGTGATTATTTTGGAAGAGACAAGAGAGAAATTGGTATGATGGTAAGAAAATTTGGAGGCTTAGAATAGTTGAGCGATTTTTGGATCAAAACCAGATTTTGTAACAGAAACTGATGCGAGCAATATGTATGAGGAGCAATGTGTTCAACACAAGTGATGGGTGGTGTTTGGAGTTTTGAAGGACGAATGGAACGTATAAACTGTTTGGAAATGAAAGCAGGGAGTTTAAAGATGGACAATACTACAGCAGTATCATATTTAAACAAATTGGGAAGTAGCAGATCAAAGAGGTTGACAGAGGTGGAGAAAGAGGTTTAGGAATTTTGTCTAGAACACAAAATTGGTTTGCAGGCCCAATACGTACAGGGATATAAAATTTTGTAGCAGACTGGAATTCAAGAAACATACTACATTACAGCAATTGAAAGTTAGACAAGGGATTGTTTCAGGAAATTCAGGAGTGTCTAAGGCCATTGAAGATAGATCTGTTTGCCTGGAGGTTAACTGATTAGTTAGAGAATTACATCAATTGGAGGCCAGGCCCAATAGCCATGGCTGTGGATGCTTTACTCAGAATTGGGAGGAGATTGAAGGTTAGACGTTTCCTCCATTTGTTGTGATCCAAAGAGTGTTGATTCATGTTAGGAGACAGGGCTTTCAGATAGTGTTAGTGACTCCGTTTTGGAATTCACAAACATGGTTCCCTTCAGTGATGGATATGGTGATAGAGGTTCTATATTTAATCAGAGCCTGCAAAGGGTTGTTGGCAAGAGAAGAAGGAAGAGAGCATCCTCCGGTAGAGGCAGGTTCACTCAATCTTCTAGTCTGGAGAATATCAGGAGATTCAATAGATTCTAAGATCTTTCAGGAGCAGCTTCAGAACTGGTCAATGAGTCATGGGCTCCAGGAACATGAAACATATATAGAAGTGCATAGAGTATCTGGTTACATTTGGTCCACAGCAAGAGATTTGGACTCCGTGGAGACTGAGGAGGTAATGGTGGCAAATTGTTTTGTGGACTTATTTCAGAAAGGTTTTTCATACAGAACAGTAAATTGTTACAGATCAGCTTTTGCTGCTGGATAATCTTTGGTTCAAGTATTGTCAATAGGCAAAAGTCCTTTAGTGTGTAGAGCAATGGGAGGCATCAGGTTGAAGAGACCTCCTAAAGCAATGTAAAACTCTGTTTGGGATATAGAATTGGTTTTAAATTATTTGAGAGATGGCCGGGAAATAAGTATCTTGGCATAAGGGAACTGACATGACACTTTATTGTGCATGGTTACTTTTAAAAGGGTTTTGAATATTAGAGTTCTTGATTGACCAGGAGTTCTGTTTAAGATTTGAAGGAGAACAAAGACTATGTCAGAGTCTGTTTTTCATCCAAGGTTTGATGCTTGTCCTGAGTTATGCATCGTCAGATGTCTGAAAGAATATGGATCTAGAGAAGTGGAGAATAGGAGCTATGGAGTGGACCAATTGTTGATTTCATATATGAAACCATACAGGAGTGTTTCGTCAGCTAGTATAGCTAGTTGGGTGAGATCTGTGATGAAAAAGGCAGGTGTGGATTTAACTCAATTTGTAGCGCATTCAGTCAGAGGTGCTAAGGCTAGTACGGTTTACATAAATGGTGGAAGACTAAATGAAATTTTGAAAGCAGCCGATTGGTCTAATGTGAAGGTGTTTAGGAGATGTTAGTTCAAACCAATAGAGGCTGCTTCAAATAGTGTTGAAAAGCTTTAAACGTGCATAATGCTAACCTCCTGTATTACCATAAAATGTGAATTCTCATAGGTTCTGCTCATAAGGAATCATGATTTTATTAAAGACAAGGAGATTAGCACTATCCCTCACTCCCACCCTGGAAGTGGGGGAAGAGGAAACTTGCTTCAATAAATGTTAATAGTTTTAAAGGATGAAAAATGAAGATTAAAGATAGTGCTCAATACAGTTTTTAATAAAGTTTGTTTCTTTGAAATCTTTGCAGTGAATAAGGAACCGGATTGGACATGAATAATGAAGAAGGATGTTGTAAGAAGAATGCAACAAAAGAGGAAGAAGATGGTCGATGGAAGGCTTGTGGAGTTCCATTTCAATTGTTTGGTGTTTGAAAGTTCTATTCAGAGGTTCTTTTAAGTGTTGCTGCTCTGAAGTGGTGAATACAATGATAATGAATAATGCTAGTGATAGAGCAGGGATATTTCCTTTCATTAATATACGAGAATTTACACAAAAATGATTTATGACATTATTTTACATGGAAATGACAAAACTCGTATTAGTTTCCACGTTTCAAGAAAACTACAAAAATAGTGCTGATTTAGATACTGCTTCGTAAAAGCATGCAGAATGTTAGAAGTAGTCTTTGTTATGTTCAACATTCAATAAGTAGATGTGAAATTTAACACTTTAATGACATATGATCTTGTGGTTTGATAGCAGAGAAAGTTCGGTTTCACATGTTAGAGATGAATAGCAATGTTAGAATGTGTAATGTGGGCACTGAAAATGACAAAAGAAAAGTAGGTGCTGCACTTGTCTATGTGAAAATTTTCATTTTGTAAATCTTATCTTTGATGTGCCTTTAAACATGTATGCCTTAATAAGATGTAATGCGCAAAAGAAACTTACAAAATTATAAGTGAGTGAAAGTGATATATTAAAAAATGTTTGAGTACCCTATACTTACATGAATTAATTGCAATCCTATTGAAGTGATATTCATACGTTAATTGAATGATTATTCTATGTAATTATTCTATGTTATTATTCTATGTAATTTTTCTATGTAATGCGAGGTTCATATTTCAGCACAATTTCATCGTGTATGAGCTGAATTTCATGAATGCCTCAACTTTGCCTCTTTTCCCAATAGGAACTTATGAACTGAACAGTCTGAAGCCTATGGAAACTTTTTTTAAAGTTACCACTTGTGTTCTAACTTCCAATTACTTCTTTGACATTTCTAGCACACAGGATTAGACTCACAACAAAAGTGCTACTTCCTAGAGCAAATGCTTGAGAAGCTGACAGACAAGGGATGAGAGCATAACATCGTCAACTTTCTGAATGCAACATTGATCGTATGACTGAATTACAATGGTTCTAAGAAACTCTTGGGTAAAGGATTACTTATTTTTTCTGGATCTGTATACTTTTTACTTACCACATCATTTTTATTGGGCCATTTTTATCTGTAAACAAATGAAGGACTGGTAAGCATAATATTGTATGTGAGCAATTTTCTTATTCCCGTCCTCATTTGATAATTGCTCAACCTCTAAGTATTCCAGTCCCTTCCAGCACAGAACAAGATCCATTGGAAGTTTATGGAGATTTGGTAAGGTAGCTAAAACTAATCTAAGATAGGAGAAATTTAGACAAATGATAGTCAATCAAAAGGGGCCAAACATGTTAACGTTACAACAATTTTTCTGGTAGCATATTGGATGGTTAGCTGTCTGACAAAACTGTGATTTTCCCAAAACCCAAGTTCAGTGACATTTGACCGAGTGCCAGTTCTGAAGAGAAGATGACGAGACGATGAGACAAGGGGTTTGAGAATTAATAGGGTTGTGTAATATTGCTGCTTAAATGTGTAACGAAAGAGAATCGGTAAAGCAATGTTTTAGTGCTTAATACAGGCCTAGGTGGAGCTTGCAGATTTTCACTCTCCGAAATTCTGTTAAGTTACCAAAAAATTCTGCCAAATTCCATGGAGTTCCGCAAGCAGGGGGAGTAATGCTGGGAGGCCACCTAAGGAGGATATGCCAGTAAACTGCTGATTCCGCAACAAAGGTAAGATGGTTAGTTATTAGAGGCATTGTTCAATTAGACTTATTGCAGAAATAGAGGCACAATCTTGTGGTAGGGAATCGGGATGTGGCCACCACCAGACAGTAACTTGTGGTACCTGACGCAAGATATGCGAGGGCACATTCTTTCTCTCACACGTGTGCACATGAGCACTACTGCCAGCACTTGACCACAAAGAGAGATACCTGGAGATCGGGTAAAGTGTTGTGGATAGCTGGTTGGACAGCACATCGCCATCTGTGCTCTTGTCATCAGGTCCTTTGCGATTCTTGCTGCCTGTCCTTTTTTCACCCAGGGCACCAGCCTTACACACTTCTCTCACCTTGGGTGTCAAAACCCCATTTCGTCACTAGCAGAGACACAGGTCAATGTGTTGAATGTAGGGTCTCAGCTCCTCCTCTCCCCAATCTCCCGCAGGTGGCAGGAGAGCGGATAAGTGGCCACCCAGGAAAACAGCATATAGGTGATAGAGCACGTCCAAATCTAGGAGTGCTGCTAACACACCCACGCCCAGTGACGACCGGCAGATGATCAAGGGGCCATGGTGGGGTCTTGGCAAATCCGCAACGGTGTGACATAACTGCAGAGTGCAGAGAGCTGCCAAACGCCCGGCACCATTCACCAGCGAACTTGGTGGTGACATTGTGAGAAGCAAGTAGGGTGGGCAACTGAGGAATTTACCCTCACATGAGATGGCCTCCGCTGGCTGTTTGTTCATGCCATCCTAGCTCATATTTAAGTCTTTCTTCTTTCTCTATAGTACTCCAGAATCAGACGCTCTAGCTTATAGTCTCAATGGCTGGAAAACTGTGGTATGCATTACTATATTTGCAGACAGAGAGTCAGAGTCTCCCAGGGAGTCGTGTACAGTGAATTAGTCCACTGAGCCAATTTAAATGCATAATCAAAATCCCACTTCTGCAGGCAAAGGTTCACCAAAGTCTCTCCAACTTTACTTAACCCAGCTCCTAAATCCCCAAACATCATCTATGATGATGTGCGCGCCAATAGGCTCCACTCCGCAGGCGGGCAGCTGAGTTTTTTTGCTGTACTCAGCGCTCCAAGCGGAGTGTGGAGTTAGAAAACTCTGCAAACTTCGCAGGCGGAGCTGAGTTTGCCGCCCACTCCTAACTTAATGTTGAACAAAGTTGTTGTTGAATTGAAGTTGTTATGAGGTCCGAAGCAGCCTAAGATCCCGGGATATGCACATAAGGGTAGTCTCAGTGTGGCATGCACTGATTACATTTGTCTGCTGTTTCGAAGGTGCTGTGCGTAAGACGTAATCAGCAGTTCCACCAGAGAAGGGAACTGTGAGAGAGTGTGAAAGTTAAAATCGTTAGGATTCTTCTCAAGTGCACGGAGATTCATCATAAGGATTTTTAGATGGAATCGCGCTGGTCGAGATTTTGCTTAGGTTGTGTGAATAAATTATGGTTGTATGCAGAGCTATAATTTCTTTTAGCGGAGCAGACAAGAGTTTATTTGTGTTCAGCAAATTGTTTAAAATCAGAGTTTGAACAGGTCAGATTGCAAAGGAGGGGTTAGCTGCTGCAAGGAGTTGCTCTGTCGTCATAGAGTGACATGCTGTGATAGGACGGTTGGTGTGAAACCGTGCATGGATTGGGTGGAAGTGTCATAGAGAACCGCACAGCGATTGGGGGTTTGGATAATAACATGGAAATATCTCTTGGAAAGAAGATTGGGATAATTTGTAAAGGACATTATTCTGAGTCATAAACATTTTAAAGAGTACATAAACATTGATACATATAGATGTGCCTGTACCTACTAGAGACGGAGTACCGAGACCACCTTAAGGCACTCCTGCTTTGTATATGACTTTAGAGAAAGGCTATCATACATGTACATGGTTAGAAAATTGGATGAAGTATACTGTGAAGGATGGACCTTTAGCTATCCCTCAATATGGTACCTTTAATGTATAAATTCTTGAAAATGTAAGGAGACAGATTAATGATATTCGACCACCACCAAGACCTATACAAGGTCTTGGAGAATGGGAGCATGTGGCCCATCAAAAGGAGAAACAGAAATATCAGGGAATGTATAAGAACACTTTAAATGGGTATGTAGAGGCTAAGTGGAATGTTCAAAATAAAATGTGGAGAGGGGATGTTGCAGAGGCAGGACAAATGTATTCGTATTAGTCGCAGAAAAGAGTGAAGGGGGAAAAGTGTTAAGAAAAAAAAAATCTTGAAAACTCTCATGCCCTTACGTTAATTTATGAGATTGGTGATTAGATTGACAACCAGTTTCTGAGAGAGTCGTTGATGAATCAACCTCCACCATATAACAAAGAGCAGTCACAGACAAGGTCAAATCCATTTGTGGGAACTCAACCAGATGCACCTTCATTGCCAAATAGTTTAAATCCCACAAATCCTTTACTGGTTGAAGAGCAAACGCCTAGAGTAGCAAGGTTTAATAACCCCATTATACCATTGCTCCAGATGCTCTTTCAGTTCCAGTGACCATAGGACCTGCGATTCCTTTGTATCGACCAGGTATTGGAGGACATCAAATACATGCCTTAACTGTTCCCACTGGATGGGGGGAGAAAATATTATTCCACATGGATTGAGTAGAGATCAAATACATTCCAATTTGACACTTCCGAATGTTGATACCTCACATCAAGGGAATTAATCTGGATTTAGTGATGGGACAATTCAAACTAACGTATCACATAATCAAGTGAGACCGACCCCCTTATCTAGTACTGTAGAGGGAATCACAAAGACTACCAATAAAGGATCGCAATCAACGGCAGGAAAAACTTTACAAATAGGAACTCGAGGTTCTGAAACCCTTGTCATGGAGGGAGCTAGTGGAGGGTCCCAAGAGGGTGTACTATATCAACCAATAGGGCCTACCCCATGAGAACTTGATGATTGGATTAAGGATATAGCTCCTTCTACTTTTGACAAGGGTACGGAAAATCAGGGAACATCAGTTATGAAAAACTTAAATGAAAACCCACTTGATGTAGCGAAACCTAAAATGGAGTTGGAAGAAATTATCTTGGGAACAATTAGTCCTGGTAGGATCGTTAGCTATCAGGATGATGAATTATTATTCATATGCAAAGACATTACCAGGAGAGCTAGAAATACTCATGAAAAATTGCCTGAAGTTTGCAAAAATACATGCTGGATATACAAAAATCAAAAACATTACAAAAGAATTATCGATTGGACTTCATTAATAAGGATCTCAAGAGTCTAAAACCCTCAAGCAAAAGATTACAGA
Source organism: Triturus cristatus (assembly GCF_964204655.1). Classification (NCBI taxonomy): domain Eukaryota; kingdom Metazoa; phylum Chordata; class Amphibia; order Caudata; family Salamandridae; genus Triturus; species Triturus cristatus. Next base: position 692,238,129 of record NC_140580.1, read on the forward strand.
TTAAAAAATTACTGTCAACTCTTAGGAAATGGGGTGAGTTAGAAAGATGGGAAGGCAGATGGGCTAAAAAGAAGGAAACAAAAAAAGCAACTATGCCTATGTATCCAATGTTTGAAGGTGAAACAGAAAATGCGAAAACAAAAATATTTCCAAGGACGGAAGTGCCAGGAGGAGGTTATGTTCATGTTCCATGGACTAGACCTGATATACTGTCATTTACAAATGATTTCCCAAAACTGAGAGAAAACCCAGTTGAATGGTATAGGCAAGTTGAGAGGTTTGTGAATGTTTTGTTAAAGGATTTGGATACCTTGTTTGACATTTTGGTTCCAAGTGATTTATGGCCCGAATTTAAGATTGCTGTAGACTGGCCAGAAACAGAACCTTCGAGAAATTCAAGAACTGGTACACCATCATCTGAAATAATGAAAAAATACAATCATGTAATTACTTATTTGAAGGGAAACATTTCTCCAAAAGAAACTAATTGGGTAAAGACTGACAGAACAACAGAAGAATTGAGGGAGACAGTGCATGCGTACTATGAGTAACTTTTACCGGCATTTAAGCAGTAGAGTGGAATGGAAAACATGTCAGGAACGGATATGGGACATTTCGTATACCGATTTGTGAATGGAGTAAGACCTAAAATAAGTGCTATGATATAACTGGATTTGATTTGTTGCAAGAGCAAACCCATAGATGAGATTCTTTGGTATGGAAAGTATTGCTGAGATTAAGTGAATTACAATTATAAGAGAATAAAGGAAAAGCTGATGTTGGCTCAGATGAGGGCGGCAAAGAAAGGTTATGCAGGAGTTGGTGCTAATTGTTCTGTTGTTGTGCAGGGAAATGGTCAAACGAATACTGGTATGCGAGGAGTAGCAGGAGGGTAAAAACAAAATGCAACAACTCAAGACAGAGGATTAAATAGAAATATTGAAAAAGACCAGCCCATATCATATTTGCCTCAAGTTCAGGCATGGGAAGCACAAGTGTAGGTTTAATCCACTGAATCAGATGAATGGACAGATGTCTCGGAATTAAATCATGAAAGGCTCAAGCAGGTGAAATGAGACATAATCAGCAGACCCTAAGGCAGAAAAATGTGAATCTAACTATGTCACAACCTCCCATGCTCCACATGAATGGTCAGATTCAAAAATATAATGTGAACATGGAATTCCATACTAATGACCAAGTTGACGCAAACCCAATTGTTACTTAGCAATACCTGATACAGATTGATGACAGTGATTCTGATTTGTCCCAATGACTGTGCCTGAGAGAGGAGAAGGAATGCTTGCTTGGTGCATCCTTAGAGGTAGACCAGAGTGGTACTTATGGGGAAGGCAAGGTAAATGGAACACATATTTTGTTGACACTGGTGCTACCCGTTCCACTGTGAGAATAGCAGAAGTTCCCAACCTGCCCCTCTCAGGAGAAAGAATCCAAGTTGTAGGAGTTTCTAACCGATTAATGTCAAGCCCTGTAACAGAGCCTGTTAAAGTACAAATTGGATCGTTTGAGGATTTGCACAACTTTGTGAGATGTGATTTCAGTCCAGGGAATCTTTTGGGCCAAGATCTGTTGTGCAAACTGAACTGTTCCATCTATTATACTCCAAAGGGAATGGAGTTTCATACCAATTACGAAGATATTGTATTAAACAAAAGACAGAAGCTGTAGGGTTATTTCCTTTATTAGCAGGTGATGATTTGCCCTTAGAAGTGAGAGACACAATGTTACATGAAGTTTGGGAATTCACAAGAAAAGAGATTGGTTTGATCAAAGTAGTGGCTCCAATACGGATTACTTTGAAGCCAAATACAGAATTTCCTTGAATTCCACTATATAATTTGAGCCCCAATACCATTGCAGGTATAACAACATTGATTGAGTGAATGATTGAACAAGGGATTTTTAGGGAGACTATGGGGAGCCTATGCAATTCACATATTATGAGAATTCAGAAACCAAATGGGAAATATCGAATTGTGCAGGATTTGCGCAAGGATAATCAGATTGTGATTCCATGCTGTCCAATTGTGTCAAATCTTTGGTTGAAAGGGTTTGCATCAAAGCAGCTGTGGCAGTGACACTGCAGTGTTGGAGAGAGTGTTGGATAGAGGAAGATATTCTGTCTTAATGAACTGAAACTGGTCATTCGGAACTTACTGAACACTCCTTAAGGGTTGGTATGAGACACAATTTATTTCCTTTGTTGATCAAACTTTAAGATAATAATCTCCCTGGGCTGAAGAAGATCACATTTCTTTGTATTTGGGTCTTACAGAGCCTTGTTAATGCTTTATTAAATCTGATCTAATTAAATTTTGGGTTGTATGCCATTCATTGAATATAATACAAAATTAAGACTTAATTAACTCAGCTGATTCTGACTCATTATTTGTTTGTGATTAAAATTCATTTTCATTTGGTGGTTTTCATCTGAAAACAGATGAAGGACTTTTCAGTGGTATGCATAATATTGTAAGTTAGCAACTATCTTATTTCCAGTTCTCATTTGACAATTGCTCACTCTGTAAGTATTCCAGTCCCTTCCAGCACAGGACAAGATCCATCAGAGGACCGTAGACATTTGGTAAGGTAGCTAAAATTAATCTGATAAAAAAAATTCAGACAAATGATAGTCAATCAAAAGGGGCCCACCACTTTAACGCTACAACAGTAGCCTCCTTGTCTTTAATAAAATCATGATTCTCGTTGCAGTTGAACCTATGAGAATTGATATTCCCCTTGTTCCCCCTTCCCCTTAGCGTACTATTGGTTCTAGCCTTGGCATGTTGGTGAGTCAAGCTGGCTTCGGTAGCTTCTAAATTCAAGTGCATGATGTACGATATCTTCATAGATATGGATGACAATGTCAGGTGTTTTCAAGATGGTGTTTTAGTTTTCACCAAGGACATTGAGAAATATGTTGCCTTCTTGGAAGACATTTGTAAGAGACTGTCTCAAGAAGGTCTTGTTGTTGTCCTGATAAATTTCAGTTGTTTGAAAGACAAGTTGACTATCCGGGACATACAGTGTAGGAGAAGGTTATAGCTCTGAAAGAGTCACTTGTTGAGGACATAACGTAGGCTCCCATGCCAGATGACTGAATAAAGTTGAGGTCATTCAATGGACTCTGAAAATACTGTAGCAAAAGTAAGCTTTTCAATGTATAAAAAAGCAGGTAATCAACTGACCCACATTGCACAGTTTGTAAGTGGTAGACACTGTATTATATCGGATGATGCCAGTGAATATGGTTTGGGTGCTGTACGTTCACAACAATCTGTTATGAGCAATTGGACTGTGTCTTATACCTCAAAACATTGAGTGACACTGAAAGATGGTACTCCGCCATTGAACAGATTTTGCTGGCTGGTGTGTGGGCAATTGATCACTTTAGGCACTATAGGGCGTATTTACAAGGCCCTTGCGCCGCTTTAGCTTCATTTTTAACATGGGAAAAGTGACGCAAGGGGCTTGTAAATCTGCCCCTATGTCTGGAGAAGTAGGTTCACCATGCACACTGAGCATAAGCCACTTACCTAGATTTTGCTTCCAGGTAGAGGTTTAAGTAGACGGTTTGTGTTTCTAGGCTTCGTTCAAAACTACAAGAATACTACTTTGATGCTGTATATGTTCCAGTTTGTATTAACCAATCCGCTGATTGCTTGACAAGGCTGCCTTCTTCTATACCTGAATTTAAATCCCTTGAAGATGAGCACTTAATGTTGTCGCAAATGTTTGGGACATATGTGTCATTAGAAGAGAAGGTGTAAGTGAAGAAAAATGGTATACCAAGGATGGAAAGGACAAACTGTTATTCCAAGTATATAAAATGTCAGTGAAGGGTGATCGATATCTACAAACTTAAAATACCCTCTTCATTCCTTTAATTAAGTTTCCCAAGAGTTGAATGCTGTTGGTGAGTTTGTATTCTGTACAGACAACTATGTTCCCCCAGTAGACATGAGAGGAATCTTCATCAATGAATGGCATAAGAGGCAAATGTGTATGTCATATTTTTAGAATATTCCAAGAAAGTATTTTTGGTGGCCTGGCATGGATGCTCAGGCAAAGCACTATATGAAAGTCTGTTCCACTTGCTCCTCAACTGATAAATGTAAAAATAATGCTTCTTTCCTGTGTAGCATTCCCTGGCCAAATGCATCTTGGTAAAATGTAAGACTTGAGAAATCAGGACCCCTTAAAGAATGACCTTTTAACATGCAATATGCTGTACTTTTAATTATCATTCTAAGAGGTTTGGGGTGATGTTCACGGATAGAGTTTCTACAACAGTCGTTTTAGATTTTCTTAGGATATATTCAGCTGTGAAGGTTATCCCGAGCATCGTGTTGCTGAAAATAAGGTCCAACTCACTTCCTTCCTGATTTCTGAATTTCCATCTACCCATAAAATCAAGCACATACCTATAGCACTCTATGACTCTTAATGCAATGGCCTTGTGGAATCCTTTACCAGTCCTCTCAGACAGCATACACCTTTCCTTAGCTGAGGAGGTTTCTTTTGCAGTTGCCATCAGTAGAAGACATTGGGCCTATAGAATATTTCCTAATTCACAGGGAAATTTTACTCACTCATCTTGACATTGCCCTACCTTTGCTTGTCATTGACCGGATTTCTAGAGCCGGATCTGTGCCCTCCCTCATCTGCCACTCCCATTACTCCTGTGAATACCACAGAATTTCCCAGTTCTTCTGAATCTTAAGGTCCGCAAGAGCAGTTTGGTTCAGTTGCTGAATGTGTGAAATATTCACCTCCTGTGAGACTTCCATCTTGGAGTGTTAGTCATAATAATCGATTGTTTTTTATTTTTGACAAAGAAGGATGCGTTGTATTTTAATTATCATTATTGATGAATTATGGCATTCTGCGATGCCGGTCATTATGTAATGATTTGAAAAATAAGTGCTCTCGCTACTTCACACTTTGAGCATTCTTCAACACTCTGGGGCATATCTACAAGGAAATGGCTGAGCGCAGAGCTGCTGCAAATTTTGCAGCACCACGCTCTGCCATTTCCAAACCGCAGGGGTGCGCTGTATTTACAATAATACGGCGCACCCTTGTGTTTTCCCTAGCGCCAGCGCTAAAAATAGCTGCCTAGCGCCAACGCAGATACCCTTGTTTCATAGTGCAAGGGTGCCTGCATTGCAGGGAATGATTGTGGCCTGGCATGGATGCTCAGGCCAAGCACTGTCCCTTCCTGCATATAAACAATCAAAAATGACGATGTGTTACTTGTATGTGTGCTGCATTCTGCAACACACATAAAAGCAGCAAATCGTCATTATTTAATGATTGTTTGTGTGCAGGAAGGTGCCCATAGACAATCATTAATGGCATAGAAAAAGCAAAAACGAGGAAAAATAAAAGTATTTCTCCTTGTTGCGCCATTCTAACGTCTGCTTTTAAATACATTCGTTTTTGGCGCTGCCCCAGATTTACACCTGCTTGTAAATCTAAGGTAGCGTCAAAAAGCAATTGGTGTAGTTGTGGAACGCCCACAGCAACACCCATTGAACACCCCTTTCTGAAGGTACCTGCATGAAAGGGTACCATATTTACAAAGCATGTTAAGCCACAAAAAGTGGCTTAACGCCACTTTGTAAATGGGGTGCAAGGTATAGCGCCACATGAACGTCACAAAAAGTGATGTTCCGGTGGTGTTATCCCCTTGTAAATATGACCCTCTGTCTCAATATAAGTCATTAGGGAAAGTACATTCCCCTGATCTTTTTCTCCAAATCTTCTGCTTCTGAAAGTGCCAGCTAGCCCTTTTTTACCCGTCTGTTCTGTATTTTTAAGTCCAGACCTGTAAAAATACTGTGAGAAATGGTGATATTCGGTATTTTTTCTCGTCTGAAACATGAACCTAGAACAACAATAACATAAAGAAATGTTAAAACGCACTTCAGACCTGTCTAAATCATTTAGAACGATTATTAAAGGTAACGGATGGCTAATTACCATGTTACAAAGCACCCTGCTAATTTTACAAGAATTCGTTTTCACATACAAGCCACTGGCGGTTCCAGAAGATCAACATGTAATCAAATAGACGGTAGTTTTCTCTAAGAATGGTGACAACCCTACTCTTTCCTGAAAGGCGAAATCCGTGCCTTTGACAGAGAGTGCTGCTCCCATAAGCACAGGATATAGTAATAAATATGGAAAGGGTCTGGTAAATATGTGTTATCAATCACTGACCCGAATTGCACAACACGCGCCGAAAATACGAGCAAAAACTGATCATTCTGAATCGTGTACTGCAACTCCCAATCACGCCCAGTTTCATTTCTTTGCCTGGTAGTGGGGTTTTTACCAGCTATTTCAGTGTAGCAGAGAGTGCAGTACGGGGGTTATGAACTCTGAGTTAATGAAGACTTTGCTAACAGTGACAGAAAAGACGCAGGGAACTGTAAAAGATTCATAAAACTACCAAAGAAAGAGGATGAATGTCTGTCATTAAGGAAGGATGTACCGGCGACCTCTACAGCAAGGCACAGCAAGGTCATCGTGATTTACTTCCTGTTCTCTAAGGGATTTCCCTGCTGCGGCTGTCAGACGTGCCAGGCGCTGTTTAAAGTGAAGTTTAGAACATCATAAAAAATGGAGACCTAGACGACTGATATGGATGATGTTTCTACAAGCTCGTTTTTTTCAACATCAGTTTGAAACGCATCTGCGGCCTTGACGTGCGCCATCTTCCTCTCTCGGTGGAGGCAGCAGAGCGCGAAAAGTCATTTGTAAGTCGTGAAATGGGAGAATTACTGGAGTTCAGTATTTGAAGAGGTCAAACATGAGATCCTCGTGGGAACAATTAGACTGGCAGATCCTTCATTCGAAAACGTGGTTTCATTCTCCTTAGGAAGACATACAATGTGTGGGAAGGAGGCAGCGCTATATGCAGCTCGGCTTGACATTATTTCTGTGATCCAAGCAGGTCATATAAGAATAAATACAATCGTGTTCTGAGGGTTGTTTTTACTCACTATAACAGCTTCATCTGTTTTCATGTTGCTGCAACATGATTTCGTCTCTTACTTATCATGCATACATTTTATTGAGTAAATTATTAGCGGATTTAATATAGGCTGCTGCCCCTCTTAAAAAAAATGTCAGTTAAATATTGTATTGCTTTTTGGTAAAGGAGTTTGTTAGCACACATGCAGGGTGCCTTCTGGCCACGTCAGTGCGCTTGTTACGTACAGTGTATCGTCCACCACGTACATCCCGCCGGGCACTAGTTCAAGGGCTGTGGCTGGCAGCCATCGCTCAATTGTTTGCAGTTATCTGTGACATTTTCAGGGTAAAAACCTAGGGAAGGTACAATAAGGGAGTTCATCTTTTTTTTTTTTTTAATTTTTTTATTTTTTAGTCCTCATTTGGAAGTAGCATGCTCCAAGAAAAAGAAACAAGAAAAGCGAATCTCTAACCCAAGTTGGAGTCTGAAGGAATACACCTGTAATTACCGGCTTAAGGGCACCCCTCCGAAAAACCGAACCTTCAGCTCCTTATGTGGGTTTGCGTCTTTGTCTTGAGTCTACATTGGCCCATAATGCACGTTGCCCATATAAAGAGGCCTGCTCAGCCCATACGCCTGGGCTTTACCTTGGGCATACTGGGTAATCATCGGACCGAGAAAAAAAAAAAAAAAAAAAAAAAGAGGGAAGATCAACAAGCTAAACAATTTAGACTCACTTCTCTTTCGAGTCTCCTCACCCCCTTCCCTTTCCCCTTAAGTGTACCTGGTCCCTAACTCTACCGAGTTATCCCATATTTCCCACATTCTGGCTTTTTTCTTATGAGTCCCCTAGAAAGATCTTGGTCAATTTCAAAACATACACCATAAAGGACAAGATCTTATCAGAGGGACTGAAAGCAGGAGAGTATAAGAGACCGGATTGGTCCTTGCGAATCAGATCGGATATATCCCACTTTACCCAGGAAAAACAATGGGAGCTGGGGAAATCGCTGCAGGAATTAAAAACCCTGGGTGTCACAGCGTCCCTACGTTTCCCAGCATCGTTGAAGGTAATGTGGGATAACAAGATGTACATTTTCAAAGATCCCGATGAAGCAAATGCTTTAATTAATCGAATTAAGAGCTCCTCAGCGAAATAAAATAAAATAAACACTTATATGCCCTGATCCGAGTCTGAGCCTGAAAACAGAGGAATTCCTCTAGTAGTTGAAAGGGAGGTTCCCCTAATGGGTGGGGGGGGGGGAGCCCACTCACAATTTAGAAATATTGTTAAGGTTTAATTTGCACTGGGTGGGGAGCATAGGGGAAAAAAATAAAAAAATGTCCTCGGATGAAGCAGCAATCTCCAAAAAACATTTTGTTCATCTCTATCCTAATCAAAACACTGAAAAGTACAATTTAGTTTGTAGTCAAGAATGAGGAATTTGGATATAGAAATAATGACTTGGAACGTAAATGGTTTAAGGGTACCCAGAAGGAGAAACAAAATATTGGAATATTTAAGATTGTCGGAGTGTAAGATCTTTCTTCTACAAGAATCCCACCTACTGAGGGAAGAATGGGAGATAATCATAAAGCAGCACAGGTAGATCGAACACTGCATATGTACAAACCAACCTTACACTTCTAAAGGCTCCGCAATTTTAATTAAAAAATCAGCATCGGCAGCGCTGATAGAAAGTGTGGTGGATCCTGTAGGCAGATGGGCGGTCCCAAAAATAAAAATAAAGGGTCATGGAATGTCGCTGGCAAGTTACTATGGCCCCAATTGGGACGATCCGAACCCCCTTCTCTCATTGATACCCCATTTATTAGAAGTAGATGATGACATAATCTTAGGAGGGGACTTTAACTTGGTCTTAAATCCAGGCAGAGATTCGACCTCCTCCAGAGCCATATCTTCCACAGCGAAAATGAGAAGAGCAGTAAGACAATTAATGATGGATATAAACCTAATAGACATATGGAGCGAGATGCTGGCTAAATCCAAAACGAAAGGTAGTAAATTCACTTTCCATAACAAAAAATGCGGTCATAGATCAAGGATTGATTTTTTCTTAGTTAGTACATTCTTTTTTCGCAATACGGTCCTAGTATCACACGCCCCCCAACACCTGTCAGATCACTCTGCAGTCATGATTAAAGCAGTTTTATGTAAGACTCAGTCATCTCGAAGGTGCACCATAAATAGAACATTACTGTTGGAACAATCTATTATTCAAAAACTAAAAGTAGAAACCAACGAATTTTTTGAAAATAATTTAGATTCTGCAGCAATTCAATCAGTGTGGGATGCATATAAAGCTTTCTTGAGGGGGGTTTTATTAAGCATTAATTGCAACCAAGCCAAGAAACAAAAAGAGATATCAGGAAAGTTAGAAACTGAGCTACAAAAACTGTATGAAATCCTGGAATTGGATGAAGATAATGAGAATATCTTAAACAGCATAAAACTAACTAAGTCTAAATTGAATAATCATCTAGAAGCTATATTAAAAAAAAAATGGGAGGCCAGCAAATTAGCTCACCACGAATATGGGGAAGGCTGTGGCAAGCTTCTGGCTTGGAAAACAAAAACAGACCAAACGAGAAACATGATAAAAGATATACGTTCCCATAAAAACGGGCTCATAGTCACAGAAGAAGCAGAAATTGAGGAATCCTTTGTTCATTTTTTTGAATGTCTATATGGAGGGGAGGGCAACCTGGATGTGGGAGCCATGGAGGATTACTCGAGGGGCCTAGACCTCCCACTACTTCAACAAGAAGATAACGATTTTTTAAATGCTCCAGTAGTATTAGACGAGATAATGCAAGTAATAAACTCCCTAAAAAAAGGAAAAGCTGCTGGCCCCGATTCTATCCCCAATGAGATTTATAATTTACTTAAAGATGAATTAGCCCCAGTTCTCCTTCAGTTATTTAATGCATCTTTTTTTAATGGTGATAATACTCCCTCTTCATGGGATGAAGCAACTATCATACTCCTTTTAAAACCGAATAAAAATCCACGTGAGTGCGATTCATATCGCCCAATATCACTTTTAAACTGTGACCATAAAATTTATTCACAGATTATCACAAAAAGATTAAACAAAGTGTTAGATCCACTTATCCATCAGGACCAAAAGGGCTTCATGAAAGGGAGGCAGCTGAGCCAATTAACCCATGATCTTATTGGGGCAGTCGACCTGGCGCAGACATATAAGGTTCCCTTGGCGGTTATGACATTCGATGCCGCCAAGGCTTTTGACCGGGTCGACTGGTCATTCCTATTCAAAACTCTACAACGTTTTGATCTTGGGGACAGATGTATAACAGCAATAAAGGCATTATATAAGAACCCCTCAGCTAAAATATTTATCAATGGGAACCTGACTAGAGCAATACATATTGGGAGAGGAACGAGACAGGGTTGTCCCCTGTCTCCGTTGCTCTTTAATATGTATATCGAACCGCTAGCCCACAATCTAAGATTATCTCAGAACATCATTCCCTTCAACTGTAATGGGTGGGAAAAAAGATTGGGTCTGTATGCGGACGACTTAATTATATTCACCGGCAATCTGGAAAAATCATACGGAGGGATATGGCAGGAATTAGAGAACTTCGGAAAGGTCTCGGGCTATCTTCTCAATCAACAAAAAACAGAACTTATGAAGTGGCACATGGATTTTGAGAGCCCCTTCGAAAAAAAAGAGATAAGATACTTAGGAATTCAGATCGTGCAAGACATCAATAAAATACCAAAAGTTAATTTTGATAAAACAACTAAAGAAATAGGCTCCCAGCTACAATCATGGAGAGTGCTCTCTCTCTCTTTTTTGGGTAAATCCAATATTGTAAAAATGTCTATAATCCCAAAATGCACTTTTTTGTTCAACGCTATCCCTCTAGAATTCCCAAAAAAGTGGTTTGGGAAAGTTCAGGGGCTCCTCTCAAGGTTTATATGGGCTGATAAATGTCCGAGGATTGCACGAAACAAACTTAGGAAAAAAAAGGAGTACGGAGGAATCGCAAGTCCTGATCTCTATTTATACATGTGTGCATTCCAATTAAAAAAATTTCGTCAACTAATGCTAGAGGACTGTATGTTCTCTCCTCTATTTAAAGCCCTTACAAAAGATTTCTCTAAAAAAGCTGGAAAGTTTCTTTTCAAATTTGGGAACCCCAAATTTTTCAAAAAGGTAAAGCTTAAGATTTTAAGCGCGGCAATAAAAATTTGGACGCAAGTAAGACGTTTGCTAAAAATCCCATACTATAATGAAGCTGCGCCAATTTGGGATTCTCCTGGTACTCCGGAATGCTTAATGGACAGCTTGGCAGTTCCGTTAAGAAGAGCGGGGATCAACACTTGGGGACAAATTCTATATGAAGGCGATATAATTTCCTGGCCTCATTTATCATCTTTAACTGGAAGGTCGATTTCTAAGTTTAAATACTATCAGCTGTCTAGTTGGATAAGATCTGCCGGCAATGACGTGAATGGCAACTCAAATTTGGCGCACAAGATATGCACTCGCAGTGGTAAAGAAAAAGAAGTGGCTGCCTGGTACTGGCTACTTGTTCAAGGTGGTGAGGATGACCAGCCTGCCTTTATGGAAATTTGGAAAAAAGATCTTCCGGATGAAGACCTTGAAAACATCGGGCAAGTATCTATGTTCTACCTATGGTCCTATGTAAATGCTGCTTCTTTAAAAAAGAATCACATCTTTACAGTGCATAAGGCGTACTGGACGCCTCAGAAAATCTCAAAGATGGGAAGTCGAGCCATTAAGAAGTGCCCCAAGTGCGGAGACGAATTGGCCAATGAGGTACACATGTTTTGGAGTTGCCTGGCCTTAACCCCCTTCTGGGATAAAATTGGTAAGACCCTTTCTAATATTATGGGTTTTGAAATAAAGCTGTCAATAGTCTCGGTTCTTTTCGGGCTAATACCTAGTGCGTTTGAAGAGCGAAGATTAACCAGAAACCATAAAGCGTTATTTTTTGTTTTGATATTGCTAGCCCGAAGGGAAATATGTATTAACTGGATACTTCCATCTTCTCCCACGGAAGTAGGTTGGGTACATTCCATTCAAAGGATAGCTATGTTAGACCAAGTAGGGACTCATAAGAAGGGAGTTCATCTTGCTGCCACTGGATAAAGCAAGATCACCTTTGCTCCTTTAGGATTATCCCACTGTTTAATTCAGAGTCCACCTATAGGACACCTTTATTGGGAGATGCTGATTTTCGTACACGTATAAAATGCTGTTTAAGTTTGGTTGATATTGATTGGAATACTGACTTGTTTTTACACCATCTCCCTTTGACTGGTCTAAGCTAGTGGTTGAAGTGGGTAAAAAAAAGTAGGGGAACTGTGGGTGGAGAATCAGAGGGCGGGAATATCCCGAGGATTGGGTCAGTGGGTGGAGTCAGAGGTGTGGTCAGTAAGAGCAAAACATCCCAATTTTTTGTAATTGTTTCCATTTCCCTGATCAGTTACAGCTTATTATGTTAATTCAACCAAATGGATAGACATGTTTATTTAAGGTTTAATATGAGTTATTGACATTAAAATACATTCACAAAGTGGGATACGTTTCCAATGACAGAATGTCTCAAATATACTTAAAAGTGGACTCACAAGCCATTTGTCTCCGAGCCATGCAGTTTCTGTCATCAACACTTCTCTCTTTTTCCACAAGAGCAGTTCAAGTGTTAATGGCAAAATATCCTAGTTTGCAAACGTTTTCCACATAAATATGGCTCTGCCATATTTGCAATATAATACATCATCTGCTGCATAATCTGACAAATGTAACAACAAAACTTGTTTGCAGCTGAAATGGATCAAAAGTTACTAAAAAATGTGACTTGTGTTGTTGCAAAGTGGAGGGCCCTTTGCAATGGTTGACTGGTCACCTGCCTCACTGCTACATTTGTATGTTACACTGGTACTAATTAGGCAAAGTATTTGCAGAGGCTGTTAGTATGTGTAAAAATGTCAAAATAATAAAGTATCAGAAAATGTACAGCATTATGCTGCAGCCTTTTTTTGCTGCATAATTTAGTCAACACTGCAACATAATTTTGACCCCCTTTGCTGCATAATTCAAGTGGCCACAAAGCAAGCAGCACATGTTAAAAGTGTTTGTGCATGGAGCAGACAGACCGTGAGTTTAGCAAACTTAGTTTGGGGTGCTTGCAAACCCTGCATTGCCGATCCCTGGGAAGTTGCAATACTGCTGCTGAAACAAGGGCAATGGAGGGTCCAATGGGTGAGGCGGACTGGTCTCAAGGGTCCTGTGACCTCGGTGACAGAGTCACTGTTGCTCTAGGGTGTGCTTCTTAGTAGGCCTGCCTGCAAGACTGGAGGTGAACTTCAGTATGGATTGTGGTGGACAGGCCTTCATGGTTAACTCTCACTTGACACCGCTAGGGTTCACCTGCTGGTGCTAAGACACCACAGCTTCTAAGGTCTATTGGGGCCTTCTAAGGTCTAGCATGAGAATGTGCTCTCTCAGGAGAGTGGTCTGGTCATGAAGGCTGAGCCTCTTTCCCCAGTTTCAAATTCTGCAGCTCTGGCCATAGTGCCACATCCTCACCCTTCCTGAACAACATACTGCCCCACTAAGAGAAACCAGCACTGCCTTCAGCTACAACCCAATTGTGCCCCACTATAAACACCTGGATGCGACTCAAATCAGATTATGCACAGTTGTATGATGTTACAACGCAATACGTTGCAACACATGCCTTTACCACGCATGCGTTACAACTCGAATGCATTTCCCACGCATAACCTTTACCATGAATATTCCTTTACCACGCATACTTTTACAACGCTTTTTGTTGTAAATTCATGCATGGTAAGGGCACACTCTTGGTAACGGTTATTCCCCCACCCCTAAACCCTTCTTACAAATACCCCTCCCCTGCCCTTAACCCTAATATCGGACCCCTGTTTTTTTTTTTTAAATCTAAAATTCCCCTTACCTCTCCACGTCGTCTCTTCTCAATCTTCTTCCGTGTTGACGTTGCACGTCGTTAAGAGGAAACTGAAGTGTCTTTCCGTTTCCTCTAACGACGCCGATTGCCTCCCGATTGCCTCCACATAGAAACTTCAACAGGTGCGTTTTTTTTTTGGGGGGGGGGGAACCCCCCAAGCCCCCTGTTTTTTTCACGCTTTTTTGGTGGGGGGAGACCCCCCAAGCTCCCTTTTTTATTTTTAGCCTTTAACACACATGCCTTTACTATGTATCTCATAGTAAAGGTATGCGTGGTAAAGACCATTCGTTGTAACCACGCATGCGTTGTAATGCATGCGTGGTTAAGTTATGCGTGGAAAGGGCCGCGTTTCCCATTATGCACTAGACGAGTAATACGTTGCCTGAAAAGAAAAGTACCAACATCCTGGAAAAAGCAAACACTCATAGGGAATGCAAGATTAAGTAAAGCATGTGAACTGTAAGCAGGAACAACATGGTTACCTTAATGCTTTCACACTCATTAGTCAGAAACCAATGAGTGTTTTTTGCCTGAAAAGTTTAAGGACATGGATGCAGGGCCTGGAAGGGGACCAGTTTCAAGGTTCATTGCATATATCCTTACAAAACGTAAACAGTATGGTTTAAAAAGGTCACATCCCTGAACACAGAGCCGCAGTACACTTCTAAACTAAATTAAGGAAAACAGATGATGAAGTATGACATTGAACGTTTTCCAATTTGCGACCACTCTGTTTTGTATATTTGGTTAATTATTTATTTTTCGTATTTTGGGCCTTTTTTTACTCTCCGTCCTCAGACGGCACTTTAGAATAGAAAAATGACAGAAAAAGACAACAATTCCAGCGAAAGTGTTTCTTCTTTTTTGGATCCATTTCACAGGTGAACAAATGAAGGAAATGAGAGGAAAGAGAGGGTAAGAGCTGTTTCTTGAAGTTATGGTTTTTTAGCAAGTGAGGAGGAGCAAGACAGAGACACAAAGAGGGGGAATAAGAGGAAGAGGAAGAAAGAGAGGGGAGGGCAGCTGACAGCGACAGAGCAAGAGAAGTGGACACTCTTTGTGTTTTCTCTGGGCAGGAAAAGGCAGGGTCCTTTTCCTTCTCTGCCCACCCCATTCTTCTCCGAATGGCCACAAACGGCCGAGCCCTATCAATACGCCATGGCTATTTCTGCCGTCCTGGGACGCATTTTTACAATAGAAAAGTAGGGGAACGCATTCTATTAAATTTAAAAAGTAGGGGCACGCTGTGCCCTGCCGATTCTGCCCACTTCGCCCACTTGTCTAAGTTTAGTTGATCATTCATGCTTACCTTCTCGTCCCTCTTCTCCGTCATATTATTCAGACCCTCAGCTTTTCGCGATTTTGCGAGTTGTGATTTTCCCACAATATCCAATGACTCCTGTGATGCCCGCGAATTAAGAAAAGTTGCCGCAAAACAAAAACAAACTGGCTCTCCTGTTGTGTTTGTCTATTTTTATTGCTTCCTAGTGTCATAAAAACATTGCTTTGACACACGAGAGCAGGATAAACAAACACCAAATAGACACCCTTTCTTTTGATTTTAGCCTAGAGCATAACATCAGTACTGCTCCATTCCATTTGACCTCTCACCTACCCCGAGACCCAGTGCCTTCTTAACGCATGGGAACACTGGGCAGTTACCTGGGGATCCCACTAGCATAGGGGCCCGTGCCTACCAGAATTTAACACTAATTTTCTGTTAAACATTTTTAGGTCTCGGCTCGAAGGCTGCGCTTGCGCAGTCTCGCTCCGAGATTTAATGATTTGGAGAAGAGGGGCTTGAACCCGCCCCTCTTCTCTCCTCTTCTACATTGGCTGGCCTCTTGAATGCTGGCCAGCCATTGGAGAAGAGGCTTGTCTCGCAAAACAGGCCCCGTCCTTTTCGGATTCGGGGGCGTGTTTTTTCGTTGCAATTCGCTGGGCGTGTTTTTCTCTCCTCCAGCCAATGGCAAGAGGAGAGAAAAAGAAACACGCCCCCGAATCCGAAAACGCCACTGCGTTTCTCCGAGGCATTTCTGCTTCGCCTCGGAGAAAGGCGGTGGTGTTAATGGCGTCCTCTCCCCCTGGAAGCAAGTTCAGCATGGACCTTGCCCCCGCGGCGCTGTGAGCGTCTGAATAACAGACTTTAGAACTGAACCTTTTTTTCCTTTAATGCCCCCGTGTGTCATCAGCTCCAGTAACTGTATCGGATACATTATGGTGACGTATATCAGATACTGTGAGGTTAAATCTGTTGACGTCTGGGGCATACATACGGCTAAATGTACCTGTTGTTTAAATATACTTATTGTCTTATTACTGTCAAATGAATTGGTGGAAGTAAGGTTACGCGTATAATGGTGTCTTTTTAACTAATTGATTAATGCGGGACTAGGCCACAGATTACAATATACAGTATTTCGGATTCAGCCAGTGACGCACAGACGTCAGAAGGTAGCTCAGGCGGTTCATGTCAACGACCCCCCTCCTCCCCCGCACCACCACTACTCGCCTCCCAGGAGTTGTTCCTGAGAGCTCACAGAATCGCGGAGGTACAGAGCCCCTGTCCCAGGCACACAGCGCTTTATGTCTGCCATAACCCCGGCGCATCTCTTGTCTTGGAAGGCGGAATAGCTCAGCGGGGCACTGCGCCTGCTGCGGCAGCCTGCCCGCAGTTGTAAATCGCGGCCTCGGATGACCCGCTTTGAGGGACAGGTTGGCGGACGTGACTGGGTTAAATATGAGGTATCCGATATGCTCATTAAAATGCTCAGCCCCGGGGTTTTTTTCAGGACAGTTTACAAAAGAACTGTGTCTGGAAACGCGCAGGAAAGGAGGACATGGTCTCCCAGTAAATTGGTGCTGGCATAGAGAGACATACCAGGTGGTAGGGAGGGGGCGGTGAGGTAAAACACCAACGCTGGCTCAGGGCAGTAGGCACCCCAGGCATGCCCTGGCCTCCACCCCAACCCCACCGGCCTCCAGATACCCTCTTGTTCCGTACACACCAGTTGCTGCTCCCGGTTTTCCCACGGGTTCAGGCCCGCAGCCTCGCGCCTCTGTCCATTCACCCTCAATAATCCCGACACAGACCCCGGGGGTGGGGGGAGGGGCACCTCCCAGCTACTGCCAGTTAAACACCCGCTGACACGAGCAGTGCATGTCCCCGAGGCCCTGCTTAATGCACAGCAATGCTCCTCTTCCCAACCCCTGGCCCCCTCTTCAGCTGCCCCTCCCTCCTCGCCCCTTTCTCACCAGCTGAATATTTTACTCTCGGTCCTGGGTTTCTCCAATGACGCGCCCCCCTCTCTGCTGTGTCACTCGTGGGGTGTCCACTAAACCTCAGCATTGTCTTGATAGTAATGAGTCTCGGAGTATAGCGCCTACTCCCTGTGTGCCATTCTACAGCGCTGTTAAGAATAGGTGTAACTAGCACCCTATTTAATGACACTCGGTGTAGCGACCTAGTTGGCACGATCAAGATTCAAATCCGTGGCTGCTGACGTTAGCAGTCAAAGCGCCTAGAAGCAGCCAGAAGGTGCTATGTTAGTGTTGAAAGTAACACACAAGCACAATAACCCTGAAATGACCTGCTCGTCCCTGAGTAATGCGCCCCCATCTCTTCTGCTACTCCCAGAGGAGGCGGAAAAGCAGGGTACACACGAGTCTAAGGCGGCTGAGGCGCACGACCCACTGAGCTGCTTTACAATCTTGCCCCTGAGCAGCACAAATCTCTAAGGATGTGGTCCGTTGGCTAGACTGCCGACATTGGTGCTGGAAACCAGGGTTCGAGCCTCGGGGTCGCGTCCACATCCTGTGATTCTGGGCAAATCACTTAATCTCCCCGTGCCTGAATGTGTAATGTAAATACGGTGCTCATGTAAAGCGCTCCAATACCTTAGGGTCGAATTCGCGCTATATAAATATGCAACAAAAAAATAAATAAACACGCTTTGAATGGGCACTCCTGCCCTCTTGGGTCAAGGGATGCATGCCCCGACACAGTGACCCCTGCTGCACCCCCTCATTGACACCACATTTTTCGGTCTCGGCTCGAAGGCTGCGCTTGCGCAGTCTCGCTCCGAGATTTAACGTTTAGGAGTGGGGCTTTAACCCGCCCCTTTTTTTTACCTATTCTCCATTGGCTGGCCTCTTAAATGCAGGTCAGCCATTGGAGAAGAGGTTTGTCTCTCCAAAGAAGCCCCGTCCTTCGGATTCGGGGCGTGTTTTTTCGATTCTTTCTCTCCTCTGGAATGTAAACATTCCAGCCAATGGCAAGAAGAGAGAAAGAAAAACACGCCCCCGAATCCGAAAACGCCACTGCATTTCTCCGAGGCATTTCTGCTTGACCTCGGAGAAAGGCGGTGGTGTTAATGGCATCCTCTCCCCCTGGAAGCAAGTTCAGCATGGACCTTGCAGCGGGTGCTTAACCCACTGAGCTACTTTGCCCGCGCAATAGCTACTAGTTGCCAGTGGAGTTGTGTGGTATATTTCCAACGGCTCGCATGTCACACAGTAATCTTTGCACTTCGACACGGAAGCCTTACATTTAAAGCAGTTCGGACTGTTTCATATGATAACCATCGAAGTCGCTTGACTTTGTTACACACCTTCGTCTTCACGTAAACCATGTTAAACTAAAAACTGCGCTCCAGGCGGCGCAGTCTGCAAAAAAAAATAAAAGAATGTTTTGATTTTCGCTCCCTCCGCCTCCGAATGCTGGGACGGGGATGGCCGGGCAGACCTCCGCTGTTTATGAGGGGGCAAAACGCCTTTGTATAATCGGCTCCCTTTACTCCCAATCGCCTGTGTTTGAGTGTAAACTTTGGGCGATCTAAGAGTTTATGGAAGGTGATCTAAACACTATTTCTAAACATTCTGTAGCGTTCTTGGTTTGCATTTAATAAATATCCTTAATAGATGCATCGGTGCCCATACTTGACGTGGAAATATGTAAGTGCAGGTACTCCTTATCCCAGAGCATCCGTCTGCTGCTAAGTTCTATTCTTCCATTAAAAGCACTGGAGCAGTGCCGGTACTACCCCTTCCAAATAAAAGAAGCGCAGTTACTGTGTACCTGTCTATTTAAAGCACTAGTAGAAATCGACCACCCGAAGGAATCTGCGCGCTTTACATGAACAGTTGCATTGCAGACGGACACTTTCATTTTTATTAGGCACGAGTAGGTGAAGTGATTTGCCCAGAGTCACAGCCGCAGGATGTTGAGCGTACTTGCCGAGACTCGAGTCAGGTTCTCCAGCTACGAGGGCGGCCGCACTAGCCGTTAGGCCACACCCTCTTCCTGTTTTACCTCCATTCAAGCTCCTTTCCCATCCTGTGATGTCTGGACTCTTCCAGGTATCTCCGATATCACCCCATTCCCCCATCCTTCGCGCCTTGTGCAGACAACCGCACAGCTCTTCGTTTTCGGGTGGTGAGAGCGGGGTGGAGGAGATCCAAGGACGGCTGAGTTTGTGAAACCGGCATTGGTCCCACTCCTGCGCTCTGAAGGGGTCGCTGAATAACACACCCACTACATGGAGCACCACCCTCTCTTACTCTAAGAAGCCGCCTTGAGAGGCCTGGCGCCCCTCTGCGGGTGAGCGCCTTGTAATTTTCAATGCCACGAGGTATGCGTGTTCTACAGAAAGGAATGTACAGCTCGAGGGGGCAGAGCTGGATGTGCGCTTCCAGCAGGCCCCCTGCCAACAGGGCGCCTTTATCCCGGCCTGGCACCGGAAGCAGCGGCGTTTGTCACGTTGGGCATCAAACATTTACAACTTTCAAATGTGAAGACCTACAAGTCCCACTGGTGCGCGGGCCACAAGCCTGTCTGAGGGGACCCTGCCAGGGCTCAGGGGCTCCTGGAAATTTTCTGCAGGTCTTATACCTGTAACTCCCTCTGCAGGTACTAAAACAGCTCAAACAAGTGGCGCACAGCCACACACGTGGTTTCAATTATCGCGCCCGTGTCTGGGCACGATAATTGAAAATACATGGCCTATTGGTGTCTATTACATGCCCCAAGCGCGTAATAGACCCCAATAGGCCATGGGCGGAGCAATGCGCCCGCCTTTGGCCAATTGCATGCAGTCTTTCATGAAAAGACACACGCAAAGGCCAATCGTGGTGTGGGTAACTGTGTGTGTGTAGGTGGCTCTATGGGTGGCTCTATTTGTGTGTGGGTTGCTCTGTGTGGGTGGCTCTGTGTGTGTGGGTGGCTTTGGGTGTGTGGCTCTGTGTGTGGGTGCAAATGCAATAGGTCTCGCATTTGAGAGTGATTAAGCTATTGGCATTGTAAATAACAATGCAGTTTCTTTAAATGTTTTAAAAACAAAAACATAAACAAAAATAATGTCATGAGCAATGCCAATAGCTTTAACTTTAACAATGCCGAGACCATTGCATTGTAAATGCTTGTTATTCCTGTGAGTGGTTGTGTAGGCAGGGCCCAGTGCACTGCTTTGCCTGGGGGCCTATGATGCTGTTAAAACAGCCTAGCCAAGACATCCTTGCTGGCATAGTTAGCACAGCATGTATTGTCACGGGGCTGCCAGGGATGACACAGCCAGATAAGCCCTGTAATTTCCCTTCTCCTCACTGCTGGCTGTTCCTCTGTAATGTAAGACGGGAACTCTACTTGATAAAAGGGAGCTTAGGAACTGGCAAATAAGGTTCGAGGCCCGGTGTCTGCTCATTATCTTCTGATTCTGGACACATCACTTTAAAGCAGACCTTTGGCATTACTGAATATTTCCAATGCTGTGATTAAAATGCAGAGAAAAAAATGAATAGTCACGTGATAGCTTTGCAGCAAATTTTCTTCCTCCTTCCCTGTACAGAAACTTCAAAAATAGCCCTTCCAGGCAATACCCACTTGAAAATGTGTGCTATATTAACATGTCCAGCTTCACACAGAAGCAAAAAGGTGGCGGCGTACATTGCTTTGCCTGCACAAAAACCTCCCTCATAGACGACCTCTTTCTCTCTGCAACATACAGACCTAACACGAAACATTTTTGATATTTACATTACAGCTGCCAATTTCAATAGTTTCCTAGGGGTGATCATTAAAGCAATAAAAAGGTTTAAGACACCAGTCCTCGCTTTCTGCCTCTCTGTTGCGGAAAGAGTGACTCATCTCTGAGCCTTGGAATAGGGCTAAGGATATGTCCAAAATATCTTGCAATTTGGTCAAGTAATGCACCAGATTAGGTAACACCAGAGTTTGCACAAGATTACACAGTGAACCTGCAACTCCAAATTCAAGCTTCTAGGAGTGCGCTTACCCCCGGGACCCCAAGGACACCACATAGGAGCTGGGCACATCCCCTCAGGAGCAACACACGGAAGTAGAGAAGGGGTGAGCAACCGACTGAGTGTGTGCTCACAACTAATCTTAGTCTGAGGAGGGACGCAAGAGAGGATATAGGAAGTGATTAGGGTGTGCTAATGTCATTCCATTTCAAAAGGGATCTCTTGCTCTGCTCTGTATAAGAGTCTGTATAAGAGTCAGGCAGGAGCCAAGATGACAGAGTGGAAAACTCAGGTTAGACTAATTCAATTATTCTTTCCCTTACTCTTTTATGACACCAGTTATGCCTCTTTTTTGTGGACTAGAGAAAAATGTTATCTTTGTAAGCATATGTAAACAGCTCACTGTGCTATAGATTTTCACAATAAAAACCAGTCCTGGGCGAGGTTTGTGAAATTTCCTTTGTGTAAATGCAGCAATATGCACAAAACATACATGAAATAACGTGCCATTAATAGAAATGGTAGAACAGATTTTTGCGCTATTTTTTTGAGATGCAAGAATGCATTTCACTCTATATGATATCCCAAAATTGCACATGCTGCGAGCATCAGCCACTCACATTCCGTTCGTTCAATTTGTTATCATGCTTTCAAAAACTACAACGAAATCTCAAGTACGCAATGTGGCATATTCTTGGGTATTTTGTGTAACAAACATTAAGTGAAATGGCAGAAATTACGTAAGATTAGGCTGGCATAAACAAAATTTGGCTGGGGGAAATAAATATGTGGCTGTCTGATAATCTCTCTGAAAGTCTTAGTGTGGGTGTGACTTGTGCACTTCGCTCTGTTAGCGGAAATAATGGTGCCATAGGCTGTTTCACAGCCCTAGCAAAATGACCAGGTTTGTGGCCACCTCTGATGCTGGTTATACTGACCACATCCACAGTGCCACGGTGCCATGGACCACTTTAAAACATCCCCAGTCAAAGCAGAAGTAGAACAATTCACAGGTAGCTTCCAAAGAACCTAGGGGTATATTATAAAAAACGAGCGATAAATATCGCTAAACGCGTCTAGCGCATTTCTCATTATCGCCGTACATCGCCGGATCACATCGCCATGTTAGCGGCGTATTTGCAACAATTTGCTATCAAGCGATGTGAAATCCGGCGATATACGGCGATTGTCATCAACATCGCATGGAAACCAGCGATGTTTGAACAGCGCTTAGGAAAATGTTGTTAATAGGGAGAAGTGGATGCAACCTTACAATCCACCTCCCATTATGTACATGGCGAAGTCGAGAATTTAGCAGACGTTAGTATTAGGCGATATCCGCG
Source organism: Triturus cristatus (assembly GCF_964204655.1). Lineage (NCBI taxonomy): Eukaryota > Metazoa > Chordata > Amphibia > Caudata > Salamandridae > Triturus > Triturus cristatus. Next base: position 692,260,746 of record NC_140580.1, read on the forward strand.
CTTAGGGCGGATTTTTACATCGCTAAGCTTTTACAAGGCCGGCTTGTAAATACAACGATGTGCGGTCAGCATTCATTTTCCTTTTGTTTCCTGAAGGTACGCCTAGTTTGCATCTCATTAGCGATGCAAAGCGAGGCGTTACTAAAAAGGCAGCAAACATGCGCTAATGCATGTTTGCGCTGCCTTGTTAATAGGGCGATGGCATTATCTCCGCTTTAGCGGTGAAAAGTGCCGCTAAAGCAGAGATAAAGCCCTTGATAATATGCCCCCTAGATGGAAAAACAAAGTACAGACCCAGGAAAATCACTTGCTGGGTCCTTAAATCTCGTCTGTCATGACCGGTGGATCATCTTAAAATCCTCATTTCTTCTCTGTTGTGACACAGGCCTATGAAAGAAAGCCCTCTGCCATGTCCAGGATTTTAAGATTCTGATACTGCTCATCTAAAGATATTTCATCATTTATGTTTTTGCTCTGTGTTTACATTGACCGATGTGTGCTCTAATTCTTAAGTGATTTCCTAATTATTAGGTCTCAGTCTGTACGTCAGTAGACATTAGACACTATTTAGTGAAAAGAGCACCTTTTGTAAAAAAAAAGAGTGACCTACACTGTGGTCCCCCCCCAAAAAATAGCAGAAAAGTATTTTTACTGAAAACTAAATAGAATTTGACTGATGCATCACTGTCCACCCAAGGACAGTAACTTTTACCATGCAGCTGTACGCTACTCGCTGAACAGGCCGTCCCTTGCTTTTCCGCCATTTCTACTGTGCTATTAGATTTGAACAAGGAATCTAGAGAAACTTCAGGAGTCCAAAGAGGTGCGCCCACGTATTCTGTGAAGCCCATAGCATGGGATACTATCAGGGCCGGACTGGGAACTGAAACCGGCCCTAGAAAACTGGTGGAGGGAGGGAGGTGTGGCTGAGCTGTTTTCTAGGGTCAGTGTTGGCCGATTTTGTTACAGGGGGCCGATATTGCCGCCCCCGGTAACAAAACCAACCAGCCCCAGAGGCCCAAAACCGTCCCTCACCCTGGCGGCTCACCGGGGAAACGCCCGGTGCCTGTTACAGCCATTCGGGCCCTGGATACTATGGTCCTTATCTTCGGCTATAAACTCAGCAGAAACTTGCAAAGTCCAATTCTCACCACCACTTCAAGCCACATGTGATGCAAGACACTGTACAATTTCAACACACAAATTGCTTTTGCCTAAAAAGCCAGAGCTGAATGAAGGTGTCATTAGTGAGAACTTGGTAGGTATTTAGATTGGAGACCATTCACTTAAATCTAAATCATAACTTATAAATATGAATAACTCATAGTTGCCAAAAAATAAAGGGGGATATTCTCAAGAACGTGTGATAACCATCGCAAAAGTAACATAACGCAACCTCCAACATCGCAGTCAATCGCGGTAAATTTACGCCGTGTTAACCAAGTATTCACAACATGGTGGCACCATGCGATAGTCCTGAGATAGCGTGTCGAATGACCGCGATAAAACCAACGCCACGCCGCAAAAATGCGAAACACGAATGCAAAAAATGTTGCGATGAGGCCAATCGCGATACAAAAAGCAGTGAAAACCAGCGACACGCCTGCAAATCCCACGCGTCTGGTGGGAAAATGCACTATAAAAGCTACAAAACAACACACCAGAAACAATCCAAAGTGCGTAGCAACATGGATGCACCGAGCGCAGAGGCCAACACGAACCCCACAAGCCCCACAGACCACCAGCAAGGAACAACGGGGTCGGGGAAGGCCAAGGAGAAGAGGGAGAGGAAGACGGGGTGCAGTCCGCAGGAAAACAAGATCAGCGCCACGGAGGTGACAGAACTCTACCAGCAACTGACCCACAATCAGACTATCTTGAATGCAGCCGGAGTGTCAAGGAGGCCAATGGAGGAGGCCAAGAGGCGCTGGCATGATGTGAAAACCTAAACCAGGCACAATGCCGCTGCCAACAGGAAGGCAGCAACGGCGACAGGAGGTGGGAGTCCTGCGTCACAGGCGGAGCTGGAGGAAATGGAGGCCAGTCATCAGTGTGGAGAAGGTGCAAGGAGGTGGGAGTACGGACACAGCTCGAGAGGACCTGACACAACAACAACAGTGTGAGTAATGACCAGGGACTGGAGGGACGGTGGGAGATGGGCACAATGGCACACATGCACAATTAAGTATAGCACACTGTACACCCACAATGACCCAGGATCATGTCCCTCATCCCCGTGGCACACTGCAGCACACACACATAGCAATCACAGCACATCCCATGACAATGTGGCCCAAAGTGCAACACCGACACTGCAGAACAGGGGACACAACTGGGTCCGCTCATGCGCAGAAACAGGCCAATCACATTTGACAGAGCAGGGAACTGTGAGATGCATATGTACGGGTACAACCTCACATCCGTCATGTAGTCCAAATGTCCACTGTCCCCCCTCAAATTGCCAGCACCGCCCAAACAGTCCAAATGGACATTGTCACGCAGTCTGCATGTCTACAAGTACAATGCGCCAACATAAATGTCAACACAATGTCAACATGCATCTCCCCTTCACATCGCAGAGGGAAAAACAACAACTCCAGCAGGTCAGACCAGACAACCCATCAGTGATGCATGACAACAGCTCATGCACATCTCAGGCAACCCACCCGCAGGAGCAGGGCAGCCAAGCTACATAGAGGAGATCCCAGCCCCTGCACAGACCACACAGCAGGAAGCACCTGCCAACACGGCTGGCTCCCAATACTTCACCGAGGCACACATCGCATTCCAATGCCAGGTGTCAGAATGCCAAAAGGTGGTGGCCGAACAGGTGTGGGTGGGGTCAGAGCTCATGGAAGCCAAACTACATCACATAAGGGGTGTCGAAGTCCCATTAGGGACCACCTACACCCCACAAAGGAGACCCACACTGCGACAGAGACACATGTATTTGCACATTTCCTGTACTGAACTATGCCCAGAGCCCTGTAATTACCATCCACACACCCACGCTGGTCCTCCGTACGATGGCCCAGTACACCCCTCTTACGTATCGAGTGGCTGACGACAAAGCTACATCTCCAAGCTCTAACCCACTGTCTGCGATGACATGGTTGCGTCCACTGTCCACTACACTCCATACACCAGCGGTGTATGTCAACATGGTTATGTGTGTTGTTTGCATACTGTAGTCTGGCCATCACATCCATGCCACACTTGGCAATGGGTACCTTCTCATTCATGGGTCACTAGCCTCCTTCGCACATGTCTGGTTCCCACCTCTCCCAACATTCAGCTATTGTGTGGCTGAAGTGCCATGACGTTGATGGCTCATGTACATGGCTGGCCCAGGTTTGCACAGTAAGTGGTGCTGTCGTGTCTGGTTGGTGAGCATGTTGTTTTGCATGTTGTATGTGAGTTTGTAATGTGTGCATTCCCAGTGGTGTGCGTTGCATGATTGTGAAGTTGAGGTGTGTGTTGTGTTCCATTGGTACTTGCCAACGAGCAGTGCATTTCCTTAGGTGCCATCCTGGTAGCGCTGGTTGGTGATGGACTGTCGGGAGACTGCCTGGGTGGTTGTCGTTGACGTTTGTGGAGATTTCCCGGGGGACCGCTATTGCATGCACATTGATGGGATGCTTGTGCTTTCTGTTGCGGTTATTGTGTGCAGTGTTGCCAGGGGGCACCAGTAGGACACGGATCACTGACAAAATATCGAGAAGGAGAATATCGACCTGCCAAAATATCGAGGAAAAAATATAGAATGCTAAAATATCGAATCCCTATCTACAAACAGGTAAGTACAAAAATATAGAATCCAAAATATCGTTGGAAAAAATATAGTTGGTCAAAATATCGAATTTTTTTTAATGTAAAATTAATGAAATAATACATATGATCAACTAAAACATACTTAAAAATACTTAAATAACTTTAAAATTAATAAATAATTTATGTAAGTAAAAAAAAAAAATGGATACATATATTAACGTAATATTAATTAAAAATATTCAATATTTTTTGCGTAGGATAGCAGGCGGGTAAAATTTACTAATACCACTCCAGTAAGTGCAATAGTAGGGAAAGCGTTGGATAGCGGGAGGGTAAAAATGACTATTCCCACTCCAGAGAGTGCAAGAGTAGGGAAATCGTTGGATAGCGGGAGGGTAAAAATTACTATTCCCACTCCAGAGAGTGCAATAATAGGGAAAGCATTGGATAGCGTAGGGGTAAAAATTACTATTCCCACTCCAGAGAGTGCAACAGTAGGGAAAGCGTTGGATAACGGGAGGGTAAAATGTACTATTCCCACTCCAGTGAGTGCAACAGTAGGGAAAGCGTTGGATAGCGTAGGGGTAAAAATTACTATTCCCACTCCAGTGAGTGCAATAGTAGGGAAAGCGTTGGGAAGATAATAATTGAATATTTCATTTAAAATCAATTAATTATTAATGCCAACAAAAAAAAAGTATTACAATGAATTACCAAGCACACAATATTTAATAATTAATTAATTATAATTACCAATAAATTAATTTTTTAATTAATTACCTATTAATAATTAATTAACAACCAATTAATTTTCAATACCAAAAATTTATAAATACAAATAATACCAATTAATAACTAATTAATAATACATTAATTATCAATATACAAAAATTATTTAAATAATTAATTATTTACAATTAAATTACTTCCCACCCTATTCCCCTATAAACCCACAACCCGCTACAGAAGTAAAACGCAAAATTAAATAAAAATAATTAATAATTCCTAAAAATTATTATTTAATGTACTATTATTAAATTACTTCCCACCCTAATCCCCTATAAAACCACAACCCACTACGGAATTAAATTACACAAAAATTAAATAAGATAACATTCATTACTTTAAAAATATTCAAACATACATTCCAAAATTAATACATACTTTTAACACATATATTAACACTTAAAACACTATAAAAAAATTCGATATTTTTAACAACTATATTATGACTGTCAATATTACTTACCTCTATATTATGTAAATCAATATTTCTTACCTGATTTTCGATATTCTTCACCACTATATTTTGGCAATTCGATATTCTGTCCATTCTATATTAAAAACTCGATATTCTGTCCAGTCAATATATTTTTTCTCGATATTATGACTGTTTACCCTAGGACACGTGTGCAGTCAGTTGCTCCCACAATGTGCGGGAAGTTTGGTCCTGGGGGTGGTGGCGGTGGGTGTTGTGTCCGGGCCGCATGATCAGTGGCTCCAATGCATCTGTTGGTCTTCAGGTGTGGCTGTGGGCTGGGCTCCCTTTTGTGGTGCAGGCTGTCGTCCAACTTTGCACCAGGTCAGAGCAGTTGTTAATTTCCTGCTGCTAACACACAATATCGCATGTTTTGTGGATCTGGCTGGTCGTTGAGAATGTTGCGGTGTTGTGTTGACACGGCTTTTTGCACGGGAACACCTACTCATCTCATTAGTGATAGTTGCCGGGGTCATCTGTGGCGATTTGTTTGCGGCTGCTATCACAGGTAAACTGGTGCTATGGGCTGTTAGCACCGGCTTGTGAATGGGGTGATACAATTATCGTGACTCTGGCTGCGATAAAGTGCCGATAACTCGACGATGACTCCTTGAGAATATGCCCCAAAATGTCATAAAATTGCCAGAAAAAGTGCTTCAAAATTTAAATTTTGGTGCCTCAAAATATACAAATCCATGCCGCAATATCCTGTGGTGTCTGATTAATGAGCTATAGCTCCTGCAATCAGCCATATCATCAAGAACAACAAGCATTGGCAGTGCCAATAGGTCGTGGCAATGCCCGTGCTATTGGCCTTTTCAATGAGAATGTATTTTAGCCATGTTATCTAGCAACATATCTGCTGTTCAGCATGGCTAAAAGTCACTGAAAGTCCAGAAGCACAAGATATTTATCGTCCTGGCCCTCCTAACACAAAAAAGCGATATGACAGGGACTGTGCCGGCTGCATAATAGCACTTTGTTAAGTGACTTTCAGCCATACTGAACAGCAGATGTGCTGCTAGACAGCATGGCTAATAGAAATTCACATTGATAAGGCCAATAGCTTGGGCATTGCCAAATGTGGAAGTGATAGTGAGAAACAATTGAGGAGCATAACGGCCAGTGCGGCTAACAAGGGACATGGGGAATCATGTTGGAATTTTGTGGTCGGTTGAACAGTTTGTGTTCCTGGTCAAATCACTTACGGTTCCTCCAGCGTACGACAATGAATGTGTCATTGTGTAATGTATCGGGAGAGCACTTCCATGCTCCAATTTCATCGACTGGCGTTAGCACTTTGGAAAGATGAAGGATGGAACAAGCACTACAATACCATTGCATCGAGCAAAAATAATAATAAAAGCCGTAGTGACGAGGGAGGTAGTGGTGGGACAAGTCAAGCAGGGAAGCAGAAGGGGATGGGGAGATGGGCAAGCAACGACGGGTGAGGGCGAGAGGAAGCAACAACGAAGGGGGAAAAATACCTTACCTGAAGCAGGATCAGTAACAAAAATTAATGGGTCATTGTTGGAATGTAACTGGTGAGTACTTAAAGCGCTCCAGTACCATCGGCGTGTGTTTATGCTATGGCAAGACAGAGGATAGAGTGAGCGCTCCAATACCATTAAATCGTGCAAAAAAAAGTGTTGTTTATGTTTTAACAACTTTTAAAGAAATGCATTTGTTTATGTACATGCGCATGCATTCTAGTGGTGCATGTGTATGCGTACAAGGAAGACTATGGCAAGATGGAGAATGGAACAAGCTCTCCAATTTCAATCGGATCGTACAAAAAATAGAAGCAGCAGCGACGAGGGAGGTAGTGGGGAGCAGGTCAAGCAGGTAAGCAGGAGGGGAGGGGCAGAAGGCAAGCAATGACAGGAGAGAGCAGTAGGAAGCATTACGGAAGGGGTAAAAAAATACCTTAATTAAAACAGGATCAGCATAAAAAATGAATGTGTCATTGTGGAATTTAACTGGTGAGCACTTAAAGTGCTCTTATCCCATCGGCTCGTGTTTGCACTAAGGCAAGACGGAGGATAGAGCGAGTGCTCCAATACCATTGGATCATGCAAAGAAAATTAATAAATAAGTGCTGTTTGTATTTTAACAACTTTTTAAGAAATGCACTAGTTTATGGACATGTGCATGCATTTTAGTGGAATGTGTGTATGTGTACAAGGGAGATGGCCTGAAAGCACAAGTACTCCTATGGAGTGCTTAAAGCAAAGAAAAAAATTACTCCGCAAAACAAGAGCAGTGTACAAAGACATGTACTTGGTCCATGCACTATGGAATGGCCAAACACAAGAGGGCATTACACCCACATGCCATGACGAATGGCATCAAAGAAAATGACAGTGACACTGAAGTTTACCAATGGTTTTATATGCCTGTAAGCCCACAGATAAAACACAACGGGGCATATTATCAAGGGGCGCAATAAAATTATCACCGCTTTAGCGTCCGTTTTTGGGGGAAAAGCGGTGATAATCTTATCGCATTATCATCAAAGACACGCTAGCGCGAGATTCCATGCCTCACTGCCCGTTTTCTAAACGCCCAGCATCGCAACGCTAATGATATGCAAAGGAGGCGTGCCTGACAAAACTACATGGAAGCATATCGCTAACCGGGCTTCGCGATATTTACAACAATGCCCTGGCCGCCGTTGTAATACACAAAATCGCACTAACTGCCCATTAACACTGGATTTTAACGTCTGCTAATATCCAGACTTGGGCATACTTTGCATGGGAGGTGGATTCTTGGGTTACGAGCACAGGGTCGTATCAGCAAGGTGTTTTTAGGTGAACATCGCTGGATTTCCAGCAATGTTTGCCCTTTTTCCCACCATCGCTGGAATTTTTATCGCCAATGCGCTGAGCGTTGTTAATACAGCGCTAGGTTGGTTATAAGTTCCAGTGATAGGCGGCGATAAAAAAAACGCGCTAAGCGTGGTCAGCGATAATTATCGCTGCCTCTTGTTAATATGACCCAACGTGTCTCTTCGAGACTGTACATGTGCTGTCTAGCCGAGCAGCGAATGCACAGTCTGGCCGAGACCTAAAAACAATAGATTTCGCACAGGTTAAACGTACTGGCTTTGCCAATACTTGTGTGTAGAAACCAGGAGAATAAGTGATTCATCCATAATCACAAAATGTGAGACGGAGGCTGAGGCTAAGGAGATGATATGACATCCTTTTGGGGGAGGATGTGGTGTAGGGGCCAGAGCTGCCGACTATGGAGCTGGGAAACTGGGTTCTAGTTTTGGCGTTGCCATAACATCCTTGATTTTGGGCAAATCACTTAATCTCGCCGTGCCTGCAAAAATGAATGTGTCCATGTGTAAAGTAATTGGTGCTAATGTAAAACATTCCAATACCTTCAAGTGGTGTTGGCGATATCTCAAACTGCACAAAAAAATCAAATGTGAAAAGCAGAGTTGGGCGAGGAGGGGATATGAGGGAAGATGGGATCTTTGAAAGGGAGTTCAGCGTGTGCAAGCAGCAACGGGCAGGAGATGGACGGGCGACAAACAGCAAATGCAGGCTGTCACGGAGAGATAAAGGGGCATTTGTATGAAGCGCATTTACCGTTCGCAAACGGGCCGATTCTCAGAATCGGCCTGTTTGTGAACGGGAAAAAGCATTGTGGGATGTATCATCCCAAAAGGCCCTCGCAAAAGAGGGAATCACAAAATTTGCGATTCCTTATTTTGCGAAAGCATTTAAGGAATCGCAAATTGCGATTCCTTAAATGCGATGTTAAAAACACCCAAGTTGTGCAATTTCTCCTTAAAAATTTGCTAATTTCCACCAACTTCAAGTTGGTGGTAATTTGCGATTTCTTTGAAAAATGCACTTTTTTGCGTTTTTCAAAGTGCGATGTGGCGCACATACATGCCCTTAGGGCATGTATGTGTGCCACATGTGCACACATGTACATTTCAGGGGTGCAACAGGGTGTCCTTTTGACACCCTGGCACCCTTGAAATTGCATTCTCAATTTGAGATTCTCTAATTGAGAATCGCAAATTGAGAATGTCTTCCCATTCATTTCTATGGGCCTCTAGGCCCATAGGTATGAATGGGGAGGTATGCCTTAATTGCGAATCGCAATTTGTGATTCGCAATCAAGGAATATGAAGGATTTGCAAAATTATTTGCAAATCCTACATACATAGCATTTTGCAATTCTCAAATTGCGATTCTCTAAAAATCGCTATTTGAGAATCGCAAATGTATCCTTTGATACATATGCCCCTAAGCGATTTGCCTAAGTTTACGGTGTCCTCGTGAAAAGTAACTGGTGTTAGCTTAAAGCACTCTAATACTTTCGGGTGGTGTTGCCGTTATACAAAACTGCACAAGAAACAAAAGTGAAAAGCAGAATCGAGGGACGAGAGGATCTGTGCAATGGAGTTCAGTGGCACAGGCAGCGACAGACAGGAGGTGGACGGGCAACCAATAGAAAATGCTGGCTGCCATGGGGCGATTAAGTGATTTGGCTGTAATCATGAAATGAGGAACTGAGGACAAGGCTAGGGAGATGATGATGCGTCTTTTTGGGAGAGGATGTGGGGTAAAGGCCACAAATGCCAACTATGGAACTGGGAAACTGGGTTCAAGTTTCGGTGTCGGCTTAACATCCTTGATTATGGACAAATCACTTAATCTTGCCGTGCCTACAAAAATTAATGTGTCCTTGTGTAAAGTAACTGTTGCTAGTGTAAAGTGCTCCTATACCTTTGGGTGGTGCTGGTGCTATATAAAACTGCACAAAAAAGTAGACACTGCTAATGTAAAGCACTCCACTACCTTTGGGTGATGTTGGTGCAATGTAAAACTACACAAAAAATGAAAGAATCACAGTGTTAGGCTGGTTTGCTGTAGTACACATGAGGAAATAAACTGCATCAGCAACCACATTAAAAGGAATACTTTTGCCATAGACACTGAGGGACAGGCAGAACTTGATGACATCAAGACCCAGCCTGGCTCCTTTGTAGAGAATTAAAAAAAAGTAAGAAAGTGTTCTGATGGGAGAAATATGAAGAAATAGAGTCCCACTCTATGAAATGAGAGGCAACAAGTTGAGACACGAAAAGTTCAAACATTTTGTACAGGAGAAACGTGGATTTACAATTACAGCGGAACACACTAGAATGAAACCGACTACAATTGGGGTTTAAATCAGTTACGGGGTCGTGGGAGGGGGTGATTTGTGAATGAAGCAAGCACTGGAAGGTGTGAGAGAGCAAGCAGAGACGGGAGGGAGGAGGTGCGAGAAACTGAAATCAGCAACAAAGGGAAAAGCAGTGACCGGGGAGGGGGTGATCTGTGGAGCAAGCAGCAATGGATGGGAGGAAGTGGGGGAAACGAAAAGCAGCAACAAAGGGAAAAGCAGTGACGGAGGCTTATCTATGAACAGGGCATGAGGGCAGGTGGGAGGAGATGGAGCTGGTAAAAGCATGAGCACTGTGTAGAGTGCTTAAATGGAAAGAAAAAAGTAGGTCCTAAAATGGACGCAAAATGGAAGAAGTGGATGTTTACAAGTACTAGGTCAATGCTCTGTGGGGAGGGCTAAACACAAGAAGAGGCATGAACATGTATGACAGGGACAAGTGGTGACAAAGAATATGAGATAGATGATGGAGCTAGAAAATGCGAAGCCTGTGGGCAGGCTGAAGCTCACAGATTAAACACAACATGTCTCTTCGAGACAGCATATGTGCTGTCGAGCCAAGACCTAAAAAACATAAGTTTCTATCCCTCCACATGGCTTACCTTCAAGCCCTGCTATGCTGTAGAAAAGGGAACCACGCCCATCTTACTCCCTGTTTGATTTCTTCTTCCGAGCAAGTCACCAAAGACGCGGTTGCCTTTCAGATACGCTTATTTATTAATAAGATGGTCTACCATATTGGCCCTATGTGTAGAGTAAGGTCTCTGAGGTCCTGCTGTATCAGACTCTGTGGCAAGCATATTGACACGTAAGAGCTTCAGTGTAGGGGGGCCTGCATTTAGAATTGCTTCTTGCACTGATCTTTAGGATGTGCAGCTGTGTTAGTTGCTTTGGAACTAGTGGCATGCGTTACTCTGAGTGAAAGGAAATGCCAATCGTCAATCAGTGAGTTGCCTGTAGTATGTACTATTGACCATTCTTAGCATTAGATGTATGTGGAGCTTTAAGTAGAGTTTATCGCTCGTTGTTATAGATTCTAGGTATAAATGTTGGGGTTAGAATATCAATGGATTTCTTGGCTTCGTGGTCTTGTATTGCCATCTGAGGTGCCCTGGGGGCTGATAAATAATAATGATTCCTGCTTGACCTTCATCTTGTCCTCGTTTTATTGTGGTTGGAGGTTACAAGATGGCTTCTTATGCAGGAGGGCTCATCTTCTAGCAGCCTAATAGTTGGTAAGTGATGGTTGCTGGAAGTAGAGTGCGGATCTCTGTTTATGAGTGAGGCATTTTATTGGTTTGGGTCCCAAAACATTTTGTTACTGGAGAGGTTGTATTTAAATTTTGTCTCATGACTTTCTATTCACCCATTAGGTCCATAGAATTGCTATATAACAAATTCTGCAGACCAGTAGGGGTGTGCTTTACACTACCTGTGGTCATGATGGAGTCACAGAAGTGTGCTGAAAAGAGCCTATTTAATTTTTCACTACTATGAAGCCTACCCCTCTCATAGGTCAGCATTGGGATTCCTTAAGCTATAATTCCTGATCAGAAAACAGTAGCTTTTGGTTTTTGATTTGTTTGGAATGGTAAGGATAAATCCTCCTTACTGGAGAAATGTTATTTTACCGTTTAGAAATGCCACTTTTAGAAAGTGGACATTTCTCTGTACATGCTGCTCTTCGTGTCTGACAGCCTGTCTACAATACACGTGTCGGTTGGGTGACAACTACACTTAGTGCATTCCCTCTAGACAGCCACAAACACAGGACAGTGAGGTTCATCTTCATTCTGACTACTCAACTGCATTCATCTGCATTCTGAAGAGTCTTCCTGGGCAGGGAGGAATGGGTGGGGCTGACAGTTACTCTTTATTAGATAGTGTCCTGCCACACACAAAAAACACTGATATAACCCCCAGGGTTAGCCTGGGCGACAGGACTGGGTTGAAAGGGATCCTTGTGCCCTTCAGAGAGTTCCTTTGAAGGCACCCCCTACATCAAAGGCACTTTTGGGTATAAGTACTGGGTCCCTAAAATCAGACACTTCTGGATCTTGAACCAAACCTCTGTCTGCTGTGCTGCTTAAAGGACTCAACTGGACAGGTTTTCTGGAAGGTCTGCTTTACTGCTTGTTACCCTGCTACCTGCTGCTCCCTGACTGTGCTGAAGGAGAGCTGGACTCTGCCTTTACTCCAAGTGATCTCCAAGAGCTTGCTGGCTTCCCTCCTGCATTCTGAAGTCTCAAAGACACAAACGACTTCTTGCAATTCTGCTGGTGCTGCTGGAGTCAGCTGTCTGTGAGTCCCACCTTTGCCTGAGGTGCCCTCTCCAGTTCTGAGCCTCGGAAGTGGGTTCTGTAGCTGTTTTGCTACACAATCGACACATTGTCACAACTGAGCCAGTCAGAACTGACTCAGTACCCTTTGACGCAGAACTGATCCGGACGATGCAGCACCGATCCGAGGTCCCAACTACGAGACTCACCTGCGACGCATCAACCGGACCGCGTGAAACAGAACTGACGCATTACTTTCACAGCATATATAAGATCAATGGATTTTGTTGCTTGTGACCAGGAAAGGTACCTTGTTCACCAAGGCCTGCAAGGGTCCTGTAGCCGGCCTGTGCTTGCACAAGGTCACCCAAACTTTCATTTTGCCCCAGTCCAGTGCGACCTAATGTAACCTTTTGAGCGCTACTTGCATCTAGCACGTTACTGCATTTTTTCCTTCATAATTCAATATTTCAACATTTCAACTTCTATACATTGGAAATTTGTCATTTTGGTCTTGATTTGTTCAGAATATAATACTGTCTTTATGTAAACCTGTGTGGAGTCCTTTTGTGACATATTCATTGACTTACTGTGTGTGTGTTTTGCACAAATAGTTTACACATTGCCTCTTTAGACAAGCCTGACTGCTCTCTGCCAAGCTACGAAAGGGTTAGCACAGTTTATTTTTTAGTGTGTATCTACATAAATCTGCCTAGCCTGGGTGCATACCTCAACCAACCAGGAATCCCAGTTCAATAATTGGTGATCAGCGGAGAGGATAGGACTTGTGTTTGTGCAATACCATATAGAAACTCATTGTTCAATACAAGTCTATACAATGACAATTACACATTTCAAATGCTTCTATTCTCTCCATTGGTAATTTTTCTAAATTCATCTTCATCAACATGGTACTCTGTTTGTTGCTGTACCAGCGAAACCTTGTCAGAATGGAAATGGATCTCAGCTGCCTGTCATCCTGCAGTATGAGGGAGCTGAGGAGGTTCTGCAAGGAGAGGGGGCTGCCTGTGAAGAGAGGTTCCAACAATCTGAACCTCAAACTGGACCTACATACATTTCAGTTCAAATGCGGGGGGGGGGGAGCAACAACATGAAAATCTATGGGGGAGGACCCCCATGGAATTCTTGAAAATGAGTCTCCACCAGATGCCCAAGAGGGCGGTTTCAATGAGAAGGAAGAGGAGACGAGAAATAACTGGGCAAAGGCTCTGGAAGAGAGATGGGAGTCCTTAGAGAGGAAGTCCCATGCTGGATTCTATGCTGGGAGCAGCGTCTCTTCCCAAACCCCGTCCCCTGAGGATCTCAAGGGCAGACAGGCTGAGAGAGCCCTGAAGCTACATCTTGCCCAGCTGGCTGCAGCAGAGAGAAAAGTTGAGCATGACAAATCCCTAGGTGAGGAGAGGATGGCTGAGGCTGAAAGAGCCTTAACCAGAAATAAAATTGCAATGGAGGCAGCAGAGGCCGAGAGAGCCATGAAAAAGAGAAAGGCCTTGGGGGCTCAAGAACTGAGTTTCAAGGAGCTGGAAATCATAGCCCTGCAGATAGGGTCAAATAACAACAATATTATTGGCAGTAAAACTACTGTGTCCAGTGCTGAAGACAAAGCTCACATACACAGAGACTTGGTACCTAGCTTCAAGGAGGGGATGCCATACACCAGTGGTTACAGGCATATAAGGTGCTCTAGAGGTGTACAGGATCCCTGAGGAGGATTGGGGATCTGGCCTATGGAGTCATATTCCTACTTGTGGAAGGGACACCCCACTGGCCCTAGAAGAGAGGACAGGTTGAGGTATACCCTATGAAGGAGACCCTGGTTAAGAAGTATGAATTCACCCTAGAAGTGTGTGGGTTGAGATTTAGGGGCAGTCAGAAATTCTCTCAGCAGTCCTGGGAGGATTTTGTGGAGTAATGTTGTGGAGCACTGGATGGTTGGGTGAAGGGTACCATGGTAAACACTTTTAAAGGGCAGTGCAATGTGATAGCCAGAGAGCACATGTTCAGTATTTGTTTTCCAGGGCCATGCTAACACCTGGTTGAGTGTGAACTCTCTGACCCCAGCAAACATACAGAGGAAGAGGACCTCTCAATGAGCACCAGAGTGTTTGTAAAGGCATTTGAGAGTGATCCTAAGGGGATTGGCCCTGGCTCCCCCCAACTGGCACGGGGAGGTTCACAGTAATTCAGACAGGTCCCAGTATAGTGGGGTGGAGGGTCCCATGTCCCATCTAAGAGTAGGAAGGGAGGTGGGGGTGAGAAGAGACCCATGGTGTCCTATTTACCAAACCAGAACTTGTATAGTAACCCAGAGGGACCACCAGCAGTAGAGCTTAATCTGCACCAAGGGACCATCCATTGAGGGGGCCCCCACAGTGTCAGGAGATTTAGGGGGGCTGCCACAAGCGTCCAACCAGTTCTAGCTTCTGGCAGCACCACTCCACAGAGGAGGTTGCAGAAGCCCAGATGGAAGGGTAAGAGGGGGAGACAGTCCCTAGTTGGAGGACCCGTGGGTCAGGGGTTGCCAACTCTGAGATCAGAGCACCCCAAGACTGACCCTGGTGAGGCTTGGGTGATGAGGGCTCCATGCTCTGTCACAAGGAAAGGCTAGAGACATTTTCCTTTGGGCTCAGGACTGGGTTCTGGGTTTGAGTGCTCTCTACATTCAGGGGGTCAGGAAAGACCAAGTGGATCCTTAAGCAGGGATATTCCCTTGTCCACAGATTTCTCCTTGCTTCCCTTTTTGATTCAACTGTTTGTTGGTCGATGGGGCCTTCCAGTGGTGGACCTATTTGCGGGTCCAGGGAATGCCAAGGTGAAGTGATTTTGTCTTCAGGGTCGGTGTCCCCGGGCTTGGGGTATAGTAAGGCTTGATGTGCCATTGGCCTGGGGTCTGCTCTACACCTTTCCTCCGTTCCAGCTGGTCAGGGCGTTTCAGGAATCGGGTCCTGAGGGAGCAGGATCAGGTGGTGTGGATCGCACCCTGGTGGCTTCATGCAAACTAGTTGCCTCTGCTCGTGTTGTTGAAGTGTTACTGGGATTGGGTTCTTCCTGTGGTTCCATCTCCACAGGTTTTTCCTGCTCTTTTCCTGTGCACCTTGAAAGAAGTTGCAGTTTACAGCTTGGAGGTTGAGCTGAGGGGCTTAGCCGGTTAATGGGTCCCTGAGCATTTGGCTGTGACCTTTTGCCTTCTCGTAGGTCTTCTACACTGCTTTCATAAACCATGCATATAAGTTGGTTTTGATTTGATTGTATTTAATTTTATTGAAAGATGTGTTCATAGAAATATAAATATAAGGTGTATATGCATAGACAGATGTGATTTAAAAGTGCATAGTTTTTGTCATGACACTGTTGAATAAGGAAAAATGCATTGAAAAGTGTGAAATGTTTGCCAAATAATTGGTAGAACCAAGAAAATAATAGATTGGTTCTTAGTCTGCTTTAAATAAATAGCAGCAATTAAAAAAGTGGTCAGATAATTCTTTAAATGTTCCAAGTTTTACCACGCCCTATCTGGCCACGTTTTGGCATAACCTCTACTATGGCTAGATTTCATATACCAAGCATTGGGGAGCGTTTTCGGCCTGGTGTGATAGGAGGCTAGTAGATCCTACTATGGCTGATCTCTTTTTAGTTATGCAATCCCTGCGGGATGGTGCCCAATTGGGTTTGTCTGTTGCTACACTGAGGGTGCAGTGGGCAGCCATTCTGGCATTTAGGGGTTCCTGGTGAAATTTGCAGGATGTTGGTGGTCGGATGCCTTGGTTTTTCAGGGTCTTTTGAACCTTTTTCCTTGGCCTGTTCGTCCTTTTACTTGTTGGAACTTGCAGTTGGTCTTGGATGTGTTGACGAGTCCTCCGTTTGAACCCCTTGATGGAATAGGGGAGTTGTGTTGTGATCTGTGCACTGTATTTAAGCGTGTTCTTCTTCACTCAGTTCTCCGTCTCTATTTTGCTTGCTATTTCCTCATTGGTTAAGAAAGAAGGCAATGGAGGGACGGGTGGTAATGCCAGCGGTGGCTCCTCCATTGGGGTGTGGGGGCGTTGTCCCTCTGCTTTCTCGCAGTCCGAGAAGCAGAAACATAAAATGATAAAACTACCATTTTATGTTTCTGCTTCTCACGCTTTGAGAAAGCAGAAGTGCTTGGTTGGGGGCGGGCAGTTAGGCGGGCCTGCTCGAGGGCAGGGGGGGAGTGGCTTGCCACTGTTGTGGGCCCTGACTGTTTGGTCAGCTCTCTGTGGCCGACCAAACCAGTCATGCGCACTCTCCCTTTTTTTGTATGTAGGCTGCATGCAACCTACATAGTGAAAATGGCCTTGCTACAGGTGCCCAGTTGGGCGTCGTCCGCACCAATCACAACTCTGCCATTGCAGCGTTGTGACTGGCTATGGGGAGGGAAGGGAGGCTGCCCAGCTAAAACGCAGACCCGGCCAGGAGCAGCAGGAGCTGAGGCAGCGGCGTGAGCCCGTGCTCCCTCCCGACCCGCCCGTCATGCCAGCCTCGACTGGGTAATGCGTCCATTACTTACTTATAATGGCATTACTACCAGTCCTACTCACTTGCGTTCCTTCAGGATTTTTCCCGCCCTCCTGGTGTGGTCAAACTGAGTTCTGACTCCGCTTGTTTATGTACAGGAGGTGGTGGGGGAGGGGGATGTCTTTATAGGTTAAGGGTAGGTCTATGGGAGGCAAGGCATGGAATATTATATTGTGACTGAATCTGAGAAAAGCACAGTGGTCCCATGTGGTCAAAAAAATCACCTATTCTTTTGCAGTTGGCTTGTTGTCATTGTGTGCAGCTGGAGTTTTGATATGCTGGGTGGAAGTCCGGGTTTCCAATGATTGGTGTTAGTATGGAGATGCGAGTGGATAACTGGTTAGAGATCTGCACCCTGTCCTAGGTCCCTATTTTAGCCCTAAGAGCGGGCAAGATAAATACCCCTGATCGTCTGTGGTGTTTGGGCAGCCAGGGCACCTTCCAAATATGATTGCCAGTTACTGCTTGGTCAATAAAGCACCAGGGCTTCTCCGAGAGGGACCTTTTCCATTCCACTACATACAGAAGTTGTGCCGCTTCATAATACCATGTGAGGTGGGGGATCCCGAGGCCTGATGTTTAGCTATGCATGCTTTCTTACTTGCCCAAATGAAGTCTTCTAAAAGATGTTGCAATTTATTCAACACCTGTGGGTGGGTTGTAAAGGTAATGTCTGCATTTCATATAGGCCCAGATATTCAAAGCCATTTAGCATTTCTTACCTGGCAAATCGCTATTTCGTACCGTTAAGAAAGGCTAAATGGCATTTTCAACTGCACAAATGGCCAAAACTGGTCACAATTTGCTATTTCTACCTGGTAGAAATTGCAAATTGCAACTTGCAAATTGCAACAGTGATTTATGAATCACAAATTACCTATTTGCGATTTCTAAGGCACAAGTAGGCAGCATTTCCTTAATGCGAATTGGCCATTTAGGCAATGCTTTTACCATCGAGTTAAAGTCGATGGTAACCATGTGCAAAATTAAAAAATGCATTAAAAATGCATTTTTTAATGTGTCATGAAGTGCAGATATGCCACTATGGCTCTATGGCATATGTGCATTTACATATGCACTAGAAAATGTAGGTGCCTCCAGGGGGGCCTTAAGCCCAGAGAAACCCCTAGCTTTGCATTTCTTAAATTATGAGTTCCTATTAGAAAAACACAATTTAGGAAATGCAAACCATTTCCTATTTTTCCCATAGGCGGGAATGCAATGACATTTCCTATTTCCTATTTGTAATTACCTAATAGTGATTCCTACTTTGGTAATCGCTATTAGAGAATCGAAAAATTAGTGCATATCCTTTTGAACTTCTTAAATAGCGATCCCTACAGAGTCGCTATTTAAGAAATGCAAACGGGAAGCTTTGTACATCAGGGCCATAAAAACTTAGGCAGTAGAGTCTAAGGATTCTATTCAAAGTTACACTATTATCTGATGTCTATATTTTAGATGACTCAGGGTAAAGCAAATGTGGTGAACATCTGTAGGCTCTAAATGCACATTTAATAATGTAAGTAGTTAAACCAGAGCATTGTGCTTTTGCTATAAAGACTAGCTTCCCTTTAATTACGAATCTATCAATAATAAAAGTACTACTACTACTACAACTGTTATTATTAATAATAATAATAACAATAATAATAATAATAATAATAATAATAATAATAATAATAATAATCATGATATAATAGTAACCATTGTTTTTTTGTTAGGCCTTATGAAGACTTTATACATTGACAGCATCATGTATCACATTTCCATTCTGGATAAAGAATTTAGTTAAAAATCTGCATGATTGATAACAGATATAAATAAAGTCGACAGAGGATGGACATATTATATGAAAGTAGTGGTCCAAGCAATGTCCTCCTAAATTCAGTCAAGGGTTAACCGGGTTCTTGGGCTGCAGCTTTGCCCCAGCCTTACAACAGTTAACGTAGTCTCGTGTCAGGTATGCTCTTTTCCAACAATTATTAAAAACAAACTCAGGGGCATATCAACAACAACCGGCGATAATTATCGCTAGGCGCACTTAGCGCTAGGATAATTATCGCCGGCTAGCGTGGATTTTTATCGCTGAAATAGCGTGCTATTAGCAACGCTTATCTCAAAAGCGATAAAAATCCTAGCGCTAACTGCCTAACGTGAGATTATCGCTGGAAACCCAGCGATAATCTCACGAAATGTGGCGTTAGCTTGTTGATAGGGCCTCACAAACTTAGCCATGATATCCACCCTCCATAGGATATCATGGCTAAGTCAGTTTCAAAGCAGGCGTAAGGAAAGTAGCGATAACAGGGGTTATCGCTACTTTTCCTGCCGCCATGCTTCATAGCGTGGGGCTTGATGATAGGAGAAATGTCGCTTAGCGACATTTCTCCTGTCATGTTAGGTCAGGAACGCCCACTTTGCATCTCATTAGAGATGCAAAGCTGGGCGTTAAGATTTCGTACGCTAAAGCAAGGTTTCACGCGTTATCGTGACCTTGCTAATTAGGCGATAAAATTATCGCCGTTTTCGGCCGAAAACGACCGCAAAAGCGGCGATAATTTTCTATCGCCTCGTTGCTGATATGCCCCTTAAAGTTAAAAATACGTTCCTCTATTTTCAGGATCAGTAACCCTTGTCTATTAAACGTGTTTGTATTAATTCAGAATCCACCTTCTGAGAATTTTTTGTGCAAGATTCAGAATCTCAAAACTTGCCAATGCAGAACTTTAATTCAACAGCGATTCGCAACTTGCTTTCCAGCTGTACTGTTCGACATGTTTCAAGGGTTACAAGTTTCACATAACTGAAAAAGAATGTTTTAAAGCCGCCCACATTACATTTTGGAGATGCACAAATAGATTATACTGCTGCTTTAAGTTTTGAAATTGTATCCTGCAAAAAAGAAAGCAAACACTTGCTCTGCTCCATCCATGTGTGAAAAGCAATTCATTACAATTTTAATGGTTTCAATTTGCTGTCTCCACGAGCGATTCCGTGTCTCTGTTATCTTTTTGGGTACAGAATGCTGTTTCACTTAATGAGATCATTTCTGGCCTCGCTCCAGGCACACAGTAAAAAAAAAACACAATTTCCCATACTGATGACATGCCACTTCTATGCTAGATTTCACAGTGACTTGCTTGACTGATAGTTGCCGCCCTCCCCTCCCCACACACAGTTTGGCCTAGACTGTCAACTAGGATGCAAAGTCCTGTAGCCATCGAGCTCTCTTGACTGTTGTCGCTTTCACAAACATACTCCCCTGCTTTTAAAATATTCTAATCAAATCGCATACATCAAACTGGTCGCATCGTTCTCGGAAGAGGAGGCCAAGCGATCCTTTTCTTGGCCTCATCCCATGTGTGTCACGCATCTGAATATGTTTGTTGGGGGTGTGAATTGAACCTTGGACAGGACCTTCCACCAGGTTCTTTCTCCAGGTCTCAGGAATCAAGACGCAATAGTCTATGTGCTTCACTGGGATGTTTATTAGCACAAACATGGTCGCTGATACAGTGGGGACCGGACCAGGCCCTCTGGCTGGATACGGAGAGACGATCAACCCCAAGATATATTTATTCACTGATAAAACGTTCCTAAAGTAGTGTTAGTTCTAATCACAAAATAAATAACATAAAATTAAAAATTAGAAATGTCATTAAAAAAACATCAGTTGGCAGAACTTTATTAGTAAGATGCACAACTTAAAAATCGCTAGGGGTCAGATTTCATACTTGCCAACTCGAACAACAGTCTCACCTTGTGAAGAGGGGGCAGGGCCTTGAAGGGGGCGGGGCCTCCTGCCAAGAAGTACCTACTAGGCACTTTTGAACCCCCCCAGCCCCATTCCTCCCCCACACACAAAAAAGCTTGCTGAGTCTGTTTTTTTTTCGCACCACTTAATGGACCTCGGCAGTTCAAAGCCACAGAAAGCGAGCTGGGAAACCACTATTTACATTGGTTTGTAGGTCGTTTTCCCTGCCGCTGTGTGATATCGGCTCCTCACTGGAGACCTGTGATGGAAGCTGATATCGTGTGCCACGCGGTAGTTTGGTGTGAGCCGTCATCAGCCAGGATAGCTTGACTCCAGTGGCGTAGTGAGCACGGGACCCACGTCTGGGCATACCCACCCACTTAGGGCGAAAAGCGTTACAACAAACAAATGATGGACGGAATGCTGACAATGCAGACATTCTCCCCCAGTCAAGAGATCTGGGTTAAATCCATCGTTCTTTTGCCCACTACGCCACCCCAGTTCAGACATGGCCATATGCAAATCAGTCTTGACCCTGTGCCTCATGGGAACAGTCCAGCCCGAACTGCCAAGCCATGTCTTCCCTGGACCGGAATCAAGCATCCTAGGACCGGTTTCTGGCTATCAGCACTCATTGTGCCACCCATCAAATTGACTTTTTAAAACATCTCAGGCATGCCACTGCAGCCTGCAAAGGAGTTTTAAACTGTCATTTAAATTTGGAAATATAAACCTTTTTCCAGGCCTAAACCTTCCTCTTTAATACACATCTGTCACTCCTAAGGTAGGCCCTAAATGCTCACAGGGCAGGGTGCATTGTATTTAAAAAGTAAGACATGTGGGTTTAAGTTTTCCATGTCCTTGTAGTGAACAACTCCCAAAGTTCTTTTTCACTATTGCAAGGCCTATCTCTCCAATAAGATAGCATTAGGATACCTTATTACGCTACGTAAGTGATAACTTAAGTTAGGAAGCAGATAGAAAAATGATGTTTAAACTCAAATTAATTGTAATTTAAAACCCTCTTTAACGGTAGAGCCTGATTGGAAGTTACCATTCTGAAAATGCCACTTTTATAAAGTTGTCGCTTTCTTTTCCTGACCGTTTGATGCCTGCTGCGTATGTCCTGGGTCACATGACTGTGTATTGTTGGCAGTTGATCTTTGTGTATTCCTCAAAGACTGTGAGACAAAGAGGAATGGATGGATGGATGGATGGATGGATGGATGGATGGATGGATGGATGGATGGATGGATGGTTGGGACGGAACTCTTCTCTGCCACACTTATGATTGAAAAGGCTGACTCCAGCACACGCACAAAGGAACTTGACACCAGCCTTTTATGGCCATCGACTACTCAGAGCCTTGACATGGACGGGATAAACGTTTGAGAACCAGAAGGGGGCAGTGTGAGGAATGCCCCCACTTCATAATCTGACACCAGGTATAAATGTTCGACCTCTCTAGTCACTCATCAGATCACTAATGGATATGTGGAAGACTCAGATGAAGGACTGCTATGCTGCCTTACTGCTGGAGGGACTGCCCTGCTGCTGGAAAGACTTTCCTGAGGAAGGAAACTTTGACCTGCTCCTTCAACCCACATCCACCACAGTGACTAAGAGGGCTAGCTGGCTTGCCTCCTGTGTAAGCTACAGGTATATAATAAAGTCCAGAGACCTGTCCTGTATCTCCCCCGATTGACCAGACTGACCTGAACCTGCCTGTGCCCTGCTGCTGGCCTCTGCTGGAGTGATTCCTGATCCCCAAGAGGTGCTCCTCGGGTTCTGGATTCTCGGCTAGCATCAGAATGTGTTCCTCCTTCTCCAACTGAGGGTTCTTTCCGTGGAACCAATACAGCGTTACAGATCTCAATGCAGGATCTCGCATTGAAGCACCTCGCAACTTCTGATTGGCAGGTCTTATCAGGACTGATGCAGCGCAATGCAACTTGACGCAGGACAACATATTGCAGCACCTCATAGGTCATGATATGCAGCCTCATGGGAACCAATGCAGGGTGACGCAACTTGATGAAACAAACTCACCGCTCCCGATTGACGGCCTCAACGAAACTGCCATAACGTGATGCAGCACAATGGAGGACCTCGCATCTCAGCCCAAGAACAGCCAGGTACCCTGTCCACTACCTGGTCTACGCTTCATTGCAGTCAGCCTGAACTTGTGACTTTGACCTGGTACAGTGTGACCAGATAACCATAATTTGTGCTTTGCGCTTTTTAGCACTACTTTTACCTAAGACTTTGAAACTGCATGTCTCTAGAATGGAATTTTTGCCATTCTGATATCTTTTTTCTAAGTACGTATTACTGTAGTTTTCTAGATTGGTGTAGGATTTTTTTTGCATTGGGTTTTTACTTTATTACTGGTTGTGTGTTGCATTAATACTTTACACATTGCCTCTAGGTTAAGCCTGACTGCTTTTGTGCAAGCTCCCAGAGGGTTAAGCACAGGTTAAGTAACTGTTTATAGTTCACCCTGGCAAGTATTGTGGTCATTGCTTCAGAAGGGTTTTAACCCACTCAGCCAACAACCCAATTTCCTACAATGAGGAAATCTCATTAGACAAATGAAGAGTAAAAAGAGATAAGGAAATTTGCTTTATATAGCAAATGTTTTTAGGCTTGTACACTGCTGTGGCTCATGATTTACTGAGTGTGTCTTTCCTTCCAACAATGGTTACAATAGTTTGTATAAAAATGCCAAAAAACTTTGTTCTTTTTCTTAAGTATATGCCATACACACAGTTTACTCATCCACAGCAGCCAAGCAGACAATCTGCCTTCTGCTCACACACCCCCTGCAACTCAACACCTACAGCACCCAGGCACACACACACACTTCTCCTTCACATACACCCACTGCAACTCTTCACCCACAGAAGCCTGGCACACACAGCTCCTACCTGCACATACACCCTCAACAAAGATCTCAAGGTTACTAAGTGGTAGCAGTGGTTACCAAGATCGCATATTGTACGAAACAATAAATTTACTTGGGTAATTGAGAATAGCAGTCAGTAACCGGAAAGCAGCATGTGCTAATTGATGTCACACCCTGCTACCAATGGTGTCAAAAAAGAGTGAAGGATCAAAAAGGCAACCACTCAGTAACCCGCAGCAAAGCTCTCAAGGTTACAAAACGGTAGTAGTGGTTACCAAGTTCGCACATCCGACGAAACAGCTAATCTACATCTGTAATTGAGAAGAGCAGTTAGTAACAGGAAAGCGACCCTACTACAAATGGTGTCGAAAAATAGTGATGTATCCAAAAGGCCACCACTCATGACAGATATAAAAAAGATATCACAGCACTCAAGAATGTAATATGTTAATTAAAATTTTAGTCCAATAGGTCGAGGTCAGGAAATGCTCATGCCAGGTTGTGTTTATTGCCAAAGCTCTTCGTGTGATAGAAGTAACATCAGAATGTACCGCCACCATGTGTTTCGTCACTAGCGTGACTTTTCAAGGCTGCAAAATTTATATAACACAAAAGGAAACAATCAAAATCTGAAAATAGTTCCTATATTCACATTAATTTCAAAAGTCTATCTCTAATGGCAGGAACTGACACATTCGTTGAGGCATAACACTACTGTCTTTTTACAATAATACTAAGTACAATGTAGCTCGGATTCTGTCTTCATCTTACTTTAAGATAACTCCAGGAGAGTCACAGTGGGTTTTGGAACTGAGTGAATGTTTTAAATATGGCCACGTCTTTTTTGTCTTTTTTTACTACACTTCTGATGACTTTCACAGTCCTCTTAATATTACTTGACTTTTTCAAACACACTGCACACACCTCCTGGGCCTCGGACACAAGACACCACTTTTGTGGACAGTTTCATGCCAACACTAGGTGAACCTTTGTATCACATTTGAGTTTAGTGTCCACTATCTTGTAGCTTTACCTTATTAGTGTATCTCTAGCTCATTTGCAAGAAGGTTCCAAAGATTTTTTGAGGATCACTGACTCATGGTACATTATTTCATTTGTTTGCTTTGCAGGAACTTATCATATCTTCTACAGCTCAGGTATGGTTGACTTCGCCGATTTTTCTAGTTAACGCATAGGTGTTGACACGTTATCTAATTACAGCCCTTATGATATTGTTTGCCCTGTTGGGCAACATGTGCTTTGACTCTATTTCTCATTTGTATTTCACTAACTTACTAGACCTTGCCCTTTTTTATATATTTAATACATTATTTAGCTTATTCGCTGTAGCTTGTGGTTTGTTTTTAGGTCGATCATTCGAGAACTCTTGTATATACTTTAGTATATACTTATTATATACTTATATGTGTATGTACTATGTGGGCACTGGAGATCAGCCCTAGGACTTGTCTGCTTCGGCTTAAGGACTTTTTTTTCTGTTCAACTGCCTCTATTTGTCTTGATAGAAAACAACCAGCAGAGGTCAGTAAAATACCAGAATCACTTTAGCATTCTCTAGAGTCCAGTCCATAGAAATTGTCTTCCACGAGCACCCGTAAACAAAAATATTTTTTTCAAATCTTGTATTTTCAGTGATATGACCACCGAAGGCCCTGATTTTATATTAAAAATAGAGTTTTGGACTATACCATTTCACGCTGAAAGGCAATATTTCTCCCCATGTGTTCCCATACCTGGCGTGTCACGCAGTTTGGTGCTTACTCTCCCTCCATTTTAAAGAACAGTAGATGTTCAGCACCCAGGCTAATGTGCTGTATAGCTAAATACAGATAGCTTCCCAAAGGCGAGACCGATTGCATTGCAAATGCTTGTTTGGATGTAACTATAGATTTAGTTTCACAACAGAGAGACCAATAGACCAGGGGCTCTGCACGTTCTTTGAATATGACTTGCATGAAGGGAATACTTTGTTTGGTCTGCCATTTTTTAGTGTTGTGATTGTTACTATGGTAGCAGATCATGCATAATAGATGAGGACAGTTTTCATGTGACAGAAATGAGATACTCTTCTATTTTTTATTTGTCTCCCATCCCCTTTCCTCTACTTACGTAAAGCAGTTAAATTACGGCCCCTTTTTAACATGCCATCCGAGATGAATATTGCCGTCTTTTAACTGCCTTTTTATACTTTTATACTTTGAGGACCTCCCCCGTCTCCTTCCTTTTGCTCACAACTTGTATAAAAGGTCAAGCTGTATATGGGATCCTAAGATCAGAACTTTACATGTACTCCTACAGGTGAGCAATTGTGCAGATGGCTAATGGATTTAGTGGCTTCAATCTCAACAACTTGCCCCCCTTTTTTCCGTTACTAAACTCAATATTCATATTCCACTCCAGTCCTATTCGACAACACTAGATTCAAATATTGAATATACCAAAATTATGGGAAGCATTACACACTGAAGCTTTTAATTGTTACGTCTCTTTCTTTTCTCTGACTATGCAGACTGGCCCGGAGTTCTTCCAGACTATTGAATGATAAATGGATTCATCTTTGGTGAATTAGCTGTTCATTCTTGGGGCTAGCAACTGATCTAGCAGGTGGTTGTTTTCCCTTGGGGAAACCTATGGAATTGGAGGTAGGGGTTGACTACGTTCATCCTTACGAACATCTATGGTTTTACCTGTTCTTCCTCAGACATTTTCCTCCTTTTAGACTAAATCAGGAACTTGTATTCCATTGACATTTGATCAAACTCACCTGAATCTCTTTGTTGATATTTACCACAATTAGAGGTTTGGGCTCTACAGAAACAAATACTCTTCCTTTTTTTTGGGGGGGGTGGTTTTGGGTATCTGACACATCTTCAGCTTCACAGCATATTGCAGATTTGACTGGCAAGGATGGTTCCTACTTTTTGGGCTGGTAACACACAGGAACTTTTGCACCAAACCTTACTTTCAATCTTCACTATTTATTCTTTGATCTTAATAACAAATACACATTAGGGTGTTATAATCACAGATATACTTTAAAGGGATTTGGGACTTTCTGTCTCTTTTCTCGGCTTATATTCCTTATGCCTCAATGAATATCTCAGTTCCTGCCATTAGACATAGACTTTTGCAAATACTGTGAATATGGGAATTTTTTTCAGATTCTGATTACTTGCTATTTTATTATATACATTTTGCAGCCTTGAAGAAGTCAAGCAAGTGACAAAAAACATGTTGGATGTACCTTTTGATGTGACTTCTATCACACAAAGAGCATTGACAATAAAGAAATCCTGGATTGAACATTTCCTGACCTTGATTTATTAGACTAAAATTTTACTTAACAGATTACAATCTTGAGTGCTGTGCTATCTTTTATATATAAAGTTCTCAAGGTTCGCAGATCCACAGATGAGTAGCTTATAATGTCCTTGTGTTTTTTGATTGCATGTTGGGATACGTAGTCATCTTTATCCCATTATAAGGAGTACTAATCTCAGATTGCAACGTAAAAACATTGATTCATTGCGCTAATAATTCTTGCACCTGGGCAACACGAGAACCTTGCCTCAACATCTGCAGCTCCCTCTTGCACATACACTCTCATCACTAGGACACACATAGCTCCCTCCTGCAGATACTTCCTTAGCAACTAAGTACATTCACAACACCCTTCTGCACAAACTTCCTCTGCAACGCACCTGTATGCCGCAACTCTCTTCTGCAGGAGCCCAATATACACACTTCCCTCTTTCCAAACACATAGGTACAATAGCTCCAATGGTAGAGATTCCTATCTGTTACATATTAGTGTTCCACCTCCGTTGTCATGATCTAAAATGTCACTGGTGAGCTTGCTATAGGATATGCAGCTAAAGAATGATGATAGCATATAAGGTAGAAAGGCCAAGCATATATGTTGGCTGGTCTGACAGCTTCTCAGGTGGGGCAAAGAAAGGAGTTTGAACGGCAACCCACGACAGTCCCAGGAATGCAAAGCAAAAATAAAATGTAACTTACCTCCTCTCCTCGCCGCGTCTCCCTCACTGGGTCCTCGTCGTCGCACCATCAGAAAAACAGTAAGCACCAATGCTGAGGCTTCTCTGAGCCAATCCCAATGCTGCATTGCAGCGTTGCGATTGGTAAGCAACCAGGCTCCCCTGACTAATCACAACGCTGCAATGCAGCGTTGGGATTGGTCTGAGCACCGAGGTTTGGCGCTCAGCCAGGGAATGGGGGCCTGGGCATGATCTCCACATAGGCTGTAATGCAGCCGGCATGGAGAACAGGGAAAGTGTGCATGAATTTTTGGCCGGCCCCGTTAAACATTCATGCACACTTAGGGCCATATGTAGGTAAATATATTTTACCGATTCTTAAATACCGAACTTTACCGAATCGGTATTTATGAATCGGTAAGTTATATGTAGGTAATAATTCAGTAATAATTACCGGTTCGGTAACATTCGGTATTCAAGAATCGGAATTTACCGAATCGGTAAATACCGAGGTGGTATTTACCAAATCGGTAAATTTCAAAGTGGTATTTACCGAATCAGTAAATACCGATTCGGTATTTACAGAATCAGAAAAACGAAAACACATGACTGGATGAAACAGCCAATCCTGTGCAACCAAACCCCACCCAACCAGGAAGTGGCCACACCCAGGCAGGTGCACACAATCAACAGACTCTGGAGAGGCTGGGAGTGCAGAGGAGAGGCAGGGAGCCAGTGCCTGATTGTGCATCTCAAACTCACAATGTCCAGCCAGGAGACACTGAGAGATGGAGGGGAAAGGAGGAGAAAGCAGAAATTTAGCCCCAAGGAACTCCAGGTACTAGTGGAGGAGGTGGTGAAGCAGCACCAGAAGCTGTTTGGGAGGCAGTCCCTGCAAGTGCCAGAGTCGGAGAAGCGGAATATATGGCTGGGAATCCAGGCGCAGGTCAATGCTGTTGGAGTGACCCCCAGGGACATTGAGGTACTTAAAAAGCGCTGGTACGACCTGACTATCGTCACAAAGAGGAAGATGGGGGAACTGCAGAAGGAGGCCAGCCGGACAGGAGGTGGAAGGAACAGGGCACCTGCCCTTACCGAACTGGAGGAGCTGGTGGAGTCCACAATAGAGCACGAGAGTGTTGTGGGGCTTGGGGATGCCGACAGCTCTGCCAGAGCCGCCACCCAACAAGGTAAGACAAACGCACAGCAATGTAGCCCCCCCTACCCCTATCCCACATCCCCCATTGTGAAATGAGTATCCCACTCCAGTCCATGTGTTAGTGCAGACTGGCAATGTATTATGGGAGATGTAGTCTGGGAAACCCCAACCATGAACTGAATAGCACAGAACAACAAGGCATGGTACACACATTAGCCAAAAGCAGGCAGAGGACAATGTGAGAGTGTTACAGAAATGTATTGTGATGCTTGCAATGCAGGCCTTCAGGTACACTGAGCTGATGTTGCATTTCTGTCCACAGATGTAACATCGCGCAGGACTGCACATGCAACAGGAGAGAGGGCACACCGGCAAGACAGTTCAGGGCTGGCCAGCACAAGTTCTGCCCAGAGATCATTGCCACAGCCAGCATCACCACTACCACAGCCAGCATCACCACCACAGCCCGAATCAGCACCACAGCCAGCATCACCACTCATGCTTGAGTCACCTGCCACATCACCGCCTGCATTTGTGAAGTCGAGGAGGCGTGCTGCTGCCAGGTTGCGAGTGTTAGAGACCTCATCTGACGACAGCAGGGGCCCGGAGCCAAACACTATGCCCCAGGATGGGAGCCATGCCACTGTGCCCTCCACCTCAGAGGGAGCACACACGGGTGCCAGACGGCGCCGCAGGTCTCGGGTGCAGAGTCCACCAGCACACGTTGACAGCCATGGGGTGTTCTCGGGGCTCGAGGGCAACATGTTGAAAATACAGCTCCTACAAATAAAGGCAGTGATGTCAGTTCAGCGGCAAATGTGGGGACTGAATGCTACTTTTGACAACATGGACAGGGGCATCAGCGCTATGGCGGTGGGGATGAGTGACATGGCAGCGGGCATGCGGGACATGTCCCAGTCCATCAAGCTGTTGTGCAGCAAGTATGATGCAGACAGAGCTGCACGGCGCCGGGAACGGCAGAGGAGAGACAGTCATACCAGGGCACTCAACCGGCTGGCAACTGCCACTTCACTGCTCTGCAGGCGCTCTGTGGCTATGCAGGAGGGCCTGACACACTGCAGCAGCGACGTTTCTAGGGGGATGGTGCAGGTCACCAGTGCACTGGAAGTGCTATTGACAAGCCAGGCGGCCACAACTGGTGCTGGGGATGCTGTGGAAAGCATTGAAACCAGCAGCAGGAGCAGCATAACCCCCCCGGTCCCAGATACACGCAGGAGCAGCAGGCGGCATGGGGCTGCCACTAGTGAGGAGGCACAATCCGTGGCATCCCACACTGTAGCGCGTGGCCGCAAACAGTAATGCTGCAAGGCATAGCCTAAGACAATTGGGTGACGTAACCCTGGACTTGCTAGTAGTCATTACGCAATGTTGCCAGAATGGCATTTTCTTGGTGTTGTGGCGTAGTGCCGCATTATTAAACTACGTCATGACATCCAACAACTGGCTGTGTCCCCTTACTTACTCAGAAATAGTTGCATGTGATCTCTGCCCGTCTCTCTCTCCCATCTGTTGCTGTTGGCACTACAGCTGCGTTGGCCTCTGGCTGACCTGACTCATCCTCATTGTCCGCAAAATCTGTTAGTTCCACCTCTGTACCTCTCTTCGTGGCAAGGTTGTGCAGCATTGCACAAGTGGCAATGATCTTGCAACAGATGATGGGTGTGTACTGGCGTGCGCCTCCGCTTTTGTGGAGGCAGCGGAACCTGCTTTTCAATAGTCCAAACGTGTGCTCCACCACGTTGCGTGTAGATTTGTGTGCCACGTTATATCGTCTCTCACTCTGGGTTGATGGGTGTAGGTAGGGAGTGAGGATGAATGACCGCACGGCATATGCACTGTCGCCTAGGTGAGTATGAGAGAACCATCAGTCACATGCCTCAATACACGATGATTTGCACTTAGTATAATGGAGCGTCACTGTTACTTACCTAGCAGGTATCCTTCTCCAAATTCTCCGGCAAGCA
This sequence comes from Triturus cristatus, assembly GCF_964204655.1. Classification (NCBI taxonomy): domain Eukaryota; kingdom Metazoa; phylum Chordata; class Amphibia; order Caudata; family Salamandridae; genus Triturus; species Triturus cristatus. The sequence continues at coordinate 692,291,629 of NC_140580.1, forward strand.
GTCGTGTGTAGATCCCACTGTTCTGGAAGATGCAGGAGTCGTGGGTGCTCCCAGGAAACTTAGCTACGATATCAGTGATGATGTTCCCTGCATCGCAGATCACCTGCACGTTTATGGAGTGGGTGGACTTTCTGTTCCTGTAGATGTGCTCAGTGGCAGCTGGTGGGCAGATTGGAATGTGTGTGCAATCAATACAGCCTATGACATGGGGGAACTGTGCCATGTGATAAAAGTCTGTTTTGGTTTTCTGCAGTTCAGCCTGTGTGTTTGGGAAGCTGATGTAGTGGTGCATTCTCTGCATCATGGCATCCAGGAACTTCCTGAAGAAACGGGACAGGCAACTCTGGGATACACCACCCACCGCAGCTATCACCCCCTGGTAACTGCCAGATGCGAGTAGATGTAGGCTGCAGAGCACCTGCACATGTGGTGGTATGGCATGCGCCCTTCTTGTTGGCTGGTCCAGGAGTGGGTGCAGGTCCCTTATCAGGTCCATGATGGTTTGGGGGTGTAGCCTGTACCTTTCATGTATCTCAGCCTCAGTCTGTTGAAAGAGTGTGATGCGCTGTCTGTAAATGCATTTCTCCCGTCTCCAAATCCTCAGACCTGCTGCCTGTAGACGTAGGCGCCTTGCAATGACATACAGAGCGGCCATGTTGTCCATGCTCTTGCATTTTGGGATTGCTTATATGCACTGTTGATGCTTACCACCTGCTTTCAATCTGTGTTAATTACCGACTCTTAATTACCGAATTTCATGGATTTCTTAATTACCGAATTTACCTACATGTCTTTTCAATTTTTACCAGTTCTTATTTACCGATTCGGTAAATATGTATTCGGTAAATATGAATCGGTATTTTAGAATTCGGTAATCATGAATCGGTATTTACCGATTCATATTTACCGAAAACTGGTTTTTAGCCTCCTACATCTCACTTGACTAAATACCGGTCGGTAACGGGATATTTACCGAATTTCGGCCGTTACCGACTGGTATTTAGCTACCTACATATGGCCCTAAGTGAGTGAAAAACACCCCTCCCCTGCTCTGTCAGTAGAGCAGCCCTGGCCTGCACTGCCTGGCAAAGCTGCTGTGTCCACAAACAGTTATAATAATTTTAAATGTCTATACACTGCTGAAAAGCAGTGGGGCAATGCCGCTCCGCCTTAGCGGAGGAGCCTCCACTGCTTGTGCTTATGTTTTTATGTAAAATTTCGGATGGCAGGAGATTGGTTTGAGCAAAAACGTTCTTGACGGCTTTGCAAAACTGAGGTGCTTATTAACAAGGAGTTAATGCCAGCAGAACGTCACTTTTTCTGACGTTCTGGTGGCGTTAACTACACTTTATTTACAAGCCGGTTCCAACGTGGCTTAATGTTGTCTTGTGAATAATGCCCCTATTCACGCAGCACTTAGTGTGAAAGGGGCATGCAATGGGTGTTGCAGTGGGTGTTCTGCTGCAACACCCACAGCTTTTTGACACTGCCCCATATTTGCAAGGTATGAGGCAGCGCCAAAAATACTGCTAGAGAACACCTGGTCTTAAGCAGGCAATCCGAGGAGATATGTTTTATTTTCTGCAGCACACATAGATAGAGCAATTTGACCCTACAGATTGTCTATGTGTAGGAAGGTGTCCCTTCCTGCACATAAGCAATTAGCCCTGCAGCACAGGCACATTCACAAAATGGCACTAGGGTGCCTGCACTTGCCCTAGGCAGCTTTTCTAGCACCAGGGCAAGGGGTAACGCAGGGTATTCCTGTGAATACGGCGTATCCCTGAGTTTTGAAACTATCAGAGTGCGGCATTACCAATTTTGGGGTAACATTGCGCTTAGCCAGTTTCCTGTAAATATGCCCCTGTGTGTGTACTACATGATCTGTACTGGGAAGGTTTACAGTGTGTATGGAAAATATATTGAGCATGTATATTCCACGACTTCTGTATGGGAAGTCATAAATCAAACAGATGACCACTGAAGTCTATGTTGTGTAAAATTGATAATTTACGTGTAAATTATGCACATTGCATGTAGAGAAAAATGTCCTCACAACACCAATTTTTTTTTATAGATAATAATAAAATGATTTTATAATTTGCTTTCGCACCTTCACATAATTTGAAGGTTAGTTGCCATGGCGATCATAAAGCCCTTGCTGGAAAGAATCAAACTCACAAGTCAATTAGCACCAACTAAAGCAGTTTTTCAAAAGGGACTCTTATTCAAAGCACTGATTTATTTTAAGACAAATTGATAATAAAATAATTAAGATAATGACTTGGTCGTTAATAGGCTGGTTGTGTAGACTTCAGCAATGCATTCAATATAAAGCCCCTATGAAGATACTGTTTAATAAACTGGGTTTGTTCTCGGACTGCACTTAGATAATTTGGTGCCAGTTGAATTCGAAGGGGATTTGTTGTCATTTTCCATTTTGGCTAATTGCATTGTGTCTTAGTGATTTGTACCTGGACTGAGTGGGAGTACCTGATCCTTGGAATGAGGGCAGGGAATGAATGTGTTGCGAGAATTATATCCCAGAGTGTTGCTGCAAATATACAGATTAGACCTCAATGGACTCGCTATCTAAGTTTCACAAAGCCTGCAGGAACAAGCCCTTTCACCTTAACTTAAAGTGTATAAGCTTAAAGTGGTGCATCGCTTTCTCCTTGGTGGGAAGTTATGGGAGAATACACATTTTCAAATGGCTGATATTGCAAGGAGTGCCATTGGCTGCCAAAAATACGTCAATGTATGATCTTAATAATAAGGTTATGTTGGTTCCTACTGGGTTTAGAAGTCTTAGTTTAACTCGTAGAGAATTGAAAGAGTTACAAAACATATGATTTTGTGCATATCCTGGGCAGATAATGTTCGTCATATGGTATTATAAAGACGCAGAGCCCTATTTAGCGTTTGGCAGGCAGGGTACTCTGACAAAAATAGTGGCGGATGTCTCATCGGCCGCCTTACAAGTACAATATATAATAAATGACATTCTAAAGACAGCAGAATTGGATTGTACCCTGTTCACCAAAATCTAAGGAATACCCTTAGCTTTACCACATGTGCCCAAAAAGTCATTCAACTATTTTAAAGGAGGTTTTCAAGTTAGCACTAGCATAAAAATAAAGTTAGATTATTAGCAAAACGCATTTATCTACATTACTAGTAATGAAATGCATAATGTGGCACTCAAACAATATTTCATATAAATAAAATCCAATGTTTAGCGTGTCTGTTTGTAAATTTAACCTCATATGAAATATCTTCTGGTAGTGCTATAAAAGGAGTAAAATATTTTAAGTGTAAATGGCATAGGGCAAGAAAGTACTTTCTTGCATATCTTGGGGGCATATTATCAAGGACGACGATAAAATTATCGCCGCTTTAGCGGCAGGAAACTGCCGCTAAAGCGGCGATAATGGGCTTGATAATACGCCGCAGATAATTCCAATAGAAGCCCATGTTCACACCAGAACATGGACTTCTATTGGAATTCTCTGCGGCATATTATCAAGCCCATTATCGCCACTTTAGCGGCAGTTTCCTGCCGCTAAAGCGGCAATAATTTTAACGCCGTCCTTGATAATATGCCCCTTAGTTGGGCAAGCCTTAATTACACTAACGGTTACTAGTGGCCCGGGGTGGTGTCCCAGTGTGGATACCATTCCATGCCTTTTTGAGAAGGCTGTTGTTTACCAGTCTTGGGTTAGTAGGTCCAGAAATAAAGGGCCCTGCAATCCTTGATTCAGAGACAACAGACCCGATTTATTGTGTGGAACTGTGGTGTTGACTGTTTCAGTTGCTGCACCCTTCCCCTACCTGCCCTCTTGTTGCACAACTGGGAGAGAAATAAATGCTCTCACCCCAACTCTCTCCTCTCTAACCTGCCCTCACTCCTGCCACCCGCGCCATAGCCCTGAAATATTGCTGCACTATTTACCACCTGCCCAAAGCAGGTGATCATGAGGGTCAACTTGGGAACATAATTTCCCTTGGGAGGGAGACAATATGTAGAATTGGACCTGGTATTCCTGGTTCTACTTGTTATTCCCCATTCATGGAAAAATAAATTGTACTGGGCAGATTTACAAGCCTCTTGCGACAGCTTTACGCCGCCGTTGCATCACTTCTGTGCTGCAGCGGCGTCGTAAACACTGGCCATGTTGCAACATATTTACAATGTGACTGATCTAGGAAGATGCGTCACGTTATAAAGCCCTGCGCTACATTATACCTGCCTCAGGTATAATGTATGCAGGGTGGGTGTCCCGACACAAGAAAGCCTCGTAAAAGTGACGCAGTGAAATCTACAAGATTTCCCTGAGTCACTTTTATGACGCCACTGCTTCAAAACCTTGCACATGCTTGAAGCAGGCGTAAGGATTGACGCAGTGTAGTGGGAATAGGCATTTCTGAATATTGCTGGAGTTGCGTCGTACTTGCGACATTACTCCATCAATACGCTGTCCTTACGCCAAAAGATGCGGCGCGCATCTGTCTATCCTTCCGCCACTGTGCGCCGCATTGTATATGCGACGCATCCATTTTGGAGCAAGGTTTTTTTTTACATGTCGCAAATTAACTGGCTCATCCCTGCTAATATGCAGTGATGCGCCAGTTCTTCTGCATCTGCCCCTAAAGCCCCAAATTAGGTGCAGGGATATCATCCAGAAGCGGAAATTCCGGATCCTGGTTTCCGCGCAATTAAATTCAGGAAGCTCACAATGAGGTCCGAGTCTTTTCAAACTCTGTCAGCCCAAGTAATCACTTCGAATGTTGTATCATTTTGTTATTGTTAGTTGAGAATAGTAAACTTACTAAGCAGAAGTCAACAGTTGGCCGTTTTCTTAGGACTTTTTGAGCCATGGATAAGTGCAAAAAGAAATATTTGTTGTATTAATAACATATATTGTTAACAAGGGTTGAATTGTGATTTTGTTGTGCGCTCAGGTGACATGTTTTGAATTATAAATATAGTTAATTATTATTCTATTTACTTCAAGCAAGTGTACAATCCTTTAGGCTGAAATTATATTAGGAACATGCACATCTGAATTATATTAGGAACATGCACATCTGAATTATATTAGGAACATATAATTAAGTGCTTTTACAACTGAAATAAGGTTAGAATAGCATTAGCTTTTTATGCAACACATAACATTGGTTATCTCGTACCTTACAAGGAGCATGCAGGAATTTCTTGTACAGCAGAAATATATCTCCATTTAAACGCAGTTCATGGCCATGCCTTACAGGCTAAAAAATATGTACAGATTGGGGCCTCATGTAAGAGAACTATTTCCCTGGTGACCCAAGGTGACTCTAGGTCGGTGCGATCGGTGCCACTGCACCGGGCGATGACTTTGGGTAGGGGTGTCGTGTTTATTGTTTTTAAAGCAACTGCCACATTCCTTGCCCCAGAAATTCTCAAGCATCATTAAAAATATCAAGATAACTCTGGAGATTAATGTTCTTCTTCCTGGAGGAAGACCGGAGCTTTGTCTCATAGTGGACGTTTTGATTCATCCTAGTGCAGAGGGTTAATAGGCCTGCTGCAAAGAACTGTCCCATTCAGATCCCAAAGTGCATACACTATAAGTAGGTCAATCGGTTTTTGCATTTGAGAGAGATCCTTTTGTTACTTGCAGTTTAAAAGTTAATATCCTAATATAGAGCAGTGAGCTATTAACTGTCAAAAAAGTGCTGCATACAAACTACGAAGAATATATTACAGCTCCATGTTTTTTGCCCAGTCTTTAGTTATCTTAATATTGTGAAAAGGGTTAATTTGGGTAGAAATCAATTCTTATTATTAAAGAAAGAAAACTCCTAACAATGGTGTTAAATTAACATTTTGAATTTGTACTTTTCCAGGCCAAGGACTCTTAAACTATGCAGCCTACCAGGATGCATGACATGTGACTCCTACACCTTGTAGGCTTGTGTCTTATGTAACAATATCTATACACTGATTTGCACACCTATGATTGTCTCTGTGCAATGTATGTGTGATGTAAAGTGTTCTGACACCTTAAACTGGTATGAGTGGCGCTATAAAACTAAATGAATCTAAGAGACAGTGGTTATGGAGACTTGGGGGGCACTGTCAAATGGTGGTAGTTAGGGAGTCCGTGGCGAGGTGGTCATTGGGAGGGCGACAACAAACATTGTCGCATAGGGCACCCTCAGTACTAAAGCCAGCTGGCCTCACACTGGAGGGCTACCCCTCAGCTTACTCTGCTCCAGATCATGCAATTGAAGTGCAAATGATCACACATTGAGCCCACAAGAAGCGGGTAACTTCTGACTTTTTGCTTCCCTCTACATTTACTATCAGCTGTGGATTCCACACTCGAGCTGAGCGGTTGGATGGGTGTATGCACCTAAGGCAACTAGCCAAGGACAGATGTGGTATAATACCTGAAGTTTGCAGGGCTTATCGGTGAATCTGCTGAACTGCCGGATCACTGGTGTAGTATTACTCATATACACACTGACGCTCCTTATTTCTTCACTTAATTTTTTTTTTTCACTCACGTGTAGCAGTAGCTAGAGTAAGTGATCCTGATTAAAGCCATGACACTCATGTAAGTCAACAGGCTGAAACATGTCAATCCCTTTCTAGTGCAACAGCCTCTAATTTTGGCAGTTACAATATCGACTACTTGTTTTTAACCCTAGCACAAGGAAGCAACAATAAACTGTGTCTGGCTAACCTGGTAGCTAGTTTTAACCACTGTTTAGGTAGAACTGCTCTCCCTCCATCACACACTACACTCACATTGGGTTTTATGAATACCCCTCTTCTCTGAAAACATCCCTAAGCTCCTCCCTCGCAGCGAGGTAGTTGTAGCTCGCGTCACAACTAGCTTCGTGACGCGAGGAGGTATCCCTATGATGAAGCATAGCACCTCTGGTGTGTGAGGGGAACCGTCCGTAAAAAGGACTCACCCCACCCCCTTTCCTAGCATAGTTGTTCCCACTCATACAATCGCCTGCTGCGACTCCGGACCCAAGGGCTCATTGTGTGTTAGATACCCTGGTTTAATCTCTACCAATAAAAAAATACTTGCTTGTTTGTGGATTGATCTTTTCTGATGGAGGGAGTCTTGCTATACTCAATAAATACAAGGAAAACGAAAGACAGATAGACACATGTCTAGTCCAGATTTTTTTTTTTTTTAACATAAACAATTATTGAAATTTGTTTTCAAATTAACCAAACAACCTCTACTCCCATTCTTATATAAACAAAAAAATAAGGACCATCTTCATTTTTTTAATTTAGATTTTCTCAAGATTTATTAGTTCGAAACTTAGTAACTTCTGAGGTGTCATGCGATTCTTGAAATTCTTAATAAACTATAACATTAAGGTCCCAATTACCATCAGCTCAATTAATTGCGCCATAGGATGTAATCTTGTTACCACAGAATTTCGAGAATCCTCAACATAAATTCACATGGGCAAAAACGACTGATAAAAACGGTGCATGCTGATTTTGGGTGTAATACGCGCCAAAATCTGAATGTATGCCCGATTTCAATGGCAGTAATCATAGTTGAGGGATGATTATCTCACCCGATGTATTTCAATTCCAGAGGTAGCGACAATGTGTATGTCTGCAGAAAACTGTGATGTGACAGATAAGTACAAATAAAATTGTACAATGATAAAAATGCCATAGGATATTTTATCAGCATGACTATGTAAAGAACAAGCATTTGCAATGCAATTTGTTTTACCTTTGTGACCTTACATGTAGTTAGCTATGCAGCACATTAGCCTGGGCGCTGAAACAACTACTATTCTTTAACATAGAGGGAAAATAAGCACCAAACTGCGTGACACACCAGGTATGGAAACACATGGAGAGAAATATTGCCTTTCAGCAGGAAATTGTATAGTCCAAACCTCTGTTTTTAATGTAAAATTAGGGCCTTCCGTGGTCATATCACTGAAAATACAAGATTTGAAAAAAATATTATTGTCTACAAGTGCTCATTGAAGACAATTTCTATGGACTGGAATCTAGAGAATGCTAAAGTGATTCTGGTATTTTACTGACCTCTGCTGGTCGTTTTTTATCAAGAAAGTTAAATAGAGGCAGTTGGCAGAAAAATTAAAAATATAAAGTCCATAAGTAGAAAGCAATTCTGGTAATTTACTGACCTCTGCTGGTCGTTTTTTATTAACACAGTTAAATAGAGGCAGATGAACAGAAAAAAAAGTCCCTAAGGGGAAGCAGACATGTCCTAGGGCTGATCTCCAGAGCCCACAAAGTACATACACATATAAGTATATACTAAAGTATACGCAAAATGTCTTGAATGCTCGACCTAAAAATGCAAAGAACTATGGATGGATAACTAATAATATGCATATTTTGCACCTCAGGTTTCAGCATGACATCAAGTAGAGAATGAGAGTGAAGCCTCACTTGCTTATGCAGTCACTCACAAACCTGAGGTGCAAAAATTCCTTTAATCGCAGCCAACCACGTGCAATGTTTTGTTATGTGTAGCCTGCATTTCCCTCTTTCCTGCTCAGGTGAGCTGTCGTCATCTGGGAGCCATGAATAACCATATGTGTTGTCACCCAACCCACACTTCTCTGTACAGGCCTTCCTTCTCATAAAAATAAGGAAAAACACTGGGCAAATAAAGAAAAACACTTTTTGTGACATTCCGTGACGCAGAAACCTGCACAATATTTATCAGGCAGCACTTAGTAACTTTTTTTGGCTTAATGCAGCCTGATAAATATTGTTCGCTTTAACGCAGTTTTCTGCATTAAATGGGCGTGCAATGGGTGTTGCTGGGGGCATTCCAAGCAACATCCATGCCTTTTTGGCACTGCCCAGGGAGGCGTAAGGGAGGTAAAATGAAGAGAAATTTCTTTATTTCTCCTCGTCCTTCCTTTTTCTATCTGTGCTGCATTATACAGCACACATGGAAAGAGGAAAAAGCTTTTTGTGATTGTTTTTGTGCAGGAAGGTTTCCCTTCCTGCATAAAAACTATCATCCCCGCAACGCAGGCACCCATGCACCATGGTGAAAAGGTGCCTGAATTGGTGCACGGCAGCCCAATGTGTTCCTGTGCAGGGTTAAAGGACGGCAATCTCCCATTACAATGCACCCACTTGTACGAGTTTACATTTCTCCGCATATTTTACTTCGCATGAACTGTTATATCGCATGCTTTTACTTTGCAGCTACTGTTATTTAGCATCCTCTTACTTTGCATGTCGTTACTTCGCAAATATATTGAGAGAGAAAAGTTATTGAGTGTTATGCTGAAAAATACGTAGGTATTATTTGAGATGGCGCATATACATTGGCCAGCTAAAATGTATGATGATCATGAACTTAGTATTTATTACACACTACAGGTAGAGGGGCTGCGCCATACCCGGACCGCACAGTACAGCAGGGGTGCAAAATAAAACGATTCGGCCCTCGGCAAGCGAAGGAAAGTGAAACTAAGAATGGGAGAGCGAAGCTCATGAGCGAAATCAACAATCAGCTTCACAGGGTGGCGCGAAATACAATGTGCAAATACATGGCGAGAAACAAGTTATTGAGTATTATGCAGAAAAATACTTAGGTATTATTTGAGATGGCGCAAACACATTGAGAGAATCATGTAATAGAGTATTATGAATATAAATACTTGGGTATTAATTCAGATGGAGGATGATGCGGGGACGAGCGTGTGAATCCGGAAGGACGAGCCCAGTGACTGCTGACGCGTGCCTGTGCAGAGACCTCCGGGTTTGACTGGTGGTGAGGGCAGAACGTGTGAGAAAAGATTAAACCCTGCTGTCGGATTTTGGATGCGATGAGATTACCACTGTCTGTGAGCAATAATTATTTTTACACGGTTTTACATTTGTATCAATTGAAAGAGTTGGCCGTTTTCAATTTCTATGTAAGATACAAACGTACACGCATCAAAGCCCAAAACCCCTATTTCCCTGGCATCCCGTGCAAGGGGATAGGTTACTATTTGTAATAATTTATAATTAAAATGAACAAAAAACAAGTTGCAGTGGTATGCGTATTAATTTTGGGCGTACTAAAAGCATTTTAAATAGATTGCTATGCATTTGCGAAGTAAAAGCATTCTCACTAACAACATGCGAAGTAATAGCTCGCTTAGTAATGACATACATTCTAAAGGACAGGAATGTGCTGTATCTTATATATAAGGCGTATTCCTGCCCTTTTCTTTTGCCGTAGGGCAGCGCAACAGGAAGGCATTCGGGGATGTCCTATGGCAAGAGCTAACACATGAGGCCCTGGGTGTTCTGCCACCCCCACTACTGCCCTTGATATTACACAGCCCTCCCCAACCAAAAATCAGATACCTGGCATCCTGCCTCCTTGCCCATCTGCTGTCTGGAATACCCTCCTGTTGTGCTTAGCTGGCCATTTCCATATCAAAGTAGGTCTACAGAGACTAGTGCTGACATAGGAGACAGCGGATGATGGTGCATTAGCGCCACCCAAAGGAGGTAACAGATCACTGCTAAAGAGAGATCACAGGCTGGGACTCATTTTCCACTGCTCTAGCAATAAAAAAGTGAGAAACAAAACTTGTTATTGAATTATCTGACCTCAGATCATGGACTAATTGGATTCCGAACCTGGGGTCCTAATACGTATAGGCTGCACTTTCCCTGTTTGTGCCACAGTGCACCATCAAACAGGTGCGCCGGGCACAAACAGAGAAAGTGTGCCCTATAAGGTTGAATTCGGTGCTCTCAGGGCAGCTGTGAACTTGCGCTGCCCTTGGGCCAGCACATTCAAGTGAAATACTGAGCGGCATTTTCAAAGCTGCTTTCTGCTTCTCTGTGCAGGTGGCACATGCCTGCCTTTTAAAGAGGGGAGAAAGATCCCCTCGCAGGCAGGTGCAGTGAGTGACTACACCCACCTGCAAGGGAATGTCTGGGGGGTCAATAGGTCCCACTTGAACCTCTTCAGAGGGCTGCGATCGGGGTCCCACTGACAGTGTACCACCTTTTTGAGGTACACCGTCAGTGATCCTCCTGACAGCTTTTGCACCTCTGAACCTGCATACATAATATGGTGTGGGTGCAGAGGTTAAGAGATTCCCTCATTAGATGGGGTCACGTCCCAATGCAAATGAAGAAACGCCCTCTTGAGATGGTGCTGGCGCAACATATGCACCAACACTATCTGTATTACAGAAGGGGCCACACAAGCTTCTGCAGCCCCTTCTCTAATACCAAAGTACCCTGGAGGTGAACAAAGTGGGCGCAAATGGTCGTTGCAATAGTGTTACTATATATATGTCACATTCTGAGGCAAGAATTAAACTCTCCAAACTTTTCATGGAAAATGAAAATACAGGTCATCATTACATCTGGGATGTTAATTCTGGCGGGTACTGTAATGCTGTAACTGGAGTTACTGGTCCCATTAGAATTACAAGTACAAAACATCATAGCTTGTGAATTATTGACCCGGAGACTACACTGCTGAAATTAAGGGAAATCTCTATGTTAAATACTGCTCAAAAATATGTGAGAATCTGGAAGGGGTGTGGGACAGAGAATGGTGTAGCCATTTTCTGACTACATATAATGTGAACAATAGTCATCAGCCTTGTAAAAACATTCTTCCCCATGCTAGTCAATGATGGGGGACTAGAGGCCCCTGGAAGAAAGAGGCATTCAGGAATTCCTCAGGCATGCCTGAGAGAACTTGTTTACATGTGTGGAAGAGATGCCCAGGGTGCACGGTGCACATGGTACATGAGTGCATGGCCACATGGTTTCCATCCATTTTGTATGCTACAAAATTCAACTGGAGGCAAGTATTAAGAAGATATTGGGAGAGCCCGACTGCAGGTGTGAATTGCAAGACTCTTCACAGGTATTGCAGGAATCTTCTCTGGCTACAGAGATGTTTGTGATGGGCCTGAATGAAGAGTATTAAGTAGAAGATACAGTGGGTCCATTTGAATCTAGAGAGTTTCACCCTGCTCTTTCCTGACCCATTATCTTTGGAAACACTGCGCCCCACTGGTTGACAGGTATTTAAGCAGAACAGACTGAATATCCTTTGTGCCCTTGTTTTAGGTGGCTCCTAGCTCAAGCCTCCCTACTCCACCCTACCTTCCTGCTAACACTTTGAACAAAATCATGGCCGGACCAGTCGGTGTGGTAAAAAAGAAAAGTGCAGAACTGCCAAGAACCAATGGCAGAATTAAACTACTGTATTACACAAAGTCTGTCTGCAGCTTGCATTTGAAAATAGATCAGAAACTTTCAGTTAGTGTGCCAAGATTTTCTGGCCAGAAGCTTGGAGCCCCACAGCATTGGAGACAAGGAGATTCCTTAGACTACCAGGTTTGAGGTCCTTACTGCCAGCTCCCCTTTTCCAGGTCCAGGACTAGTAACCCGGGAGGCAGAGATCAGTCCTCCAACTGGGGTAGTCTGGACCCTGGTGTAAGCAAGAGAGATGATCAACTGATTAGGAGAGGGGCTTGAGGAGCCCTTGCAAAGGCTGCAAAGACAAGGCAAATCAGCAGCTTCTATAGTGGGTGAGATATTCATCATAGTGCTATAGATGAGGCTTCATTGACACCTGAATCTGAGGGTGCCCCAGAACCCAAACAGATAGGTGTTCCACTGTGTTTCTCCGTGCCAAGGAGTGTCCGAAGTTCTAAGAAGATTCGACCGGAGTCCACGGTCAAGATAAGCAGCTGCAAGGACCCAAAGAAGATCAAGGAGCACTGAGGACTGTTTATCATTCTGGACAAAAGGGATCCACGCCAACCCTGGGTTCTGTGTAGGACAAAAAGGGCCATTACACAGCCTGGGAGAAAGGGGGCTCTGACTTGACCCCTTAGGTCAATGGATCTAGTCTGCAACTTGCCACCCAGGTACTGGACCGCTGCACTGGTCAAGACTCAGAGAGCAATAAGAAATCGACAATTAATATTACAAGATGTGTACTCGCTAGGATGAGGCTCCACACTCTCACCGCCCCTTAAAATAGTCAAACTTACTGGAAATCCACCTCTGTAACTGCTATGCAATACCAGGAGCTCAACAGATGGTTGGAAACATCAGTAGTTAGCTAGGTCAATTTGTTTGCAGCCATCTCCATCCCTTGGTGTGGGGGTACTGAATGTACCGATCTTAAAAGTGACTCAGGATTGCTTGGGTTGTTCGGAGCTTCCCAAAAGCTCGAGCTCAGCTCAGCTCAAGCAGCAGTAGCAGCACCAAGACAGGCTGTCAGAATTTCAGCAAGTCTCTCAGCTTAGTCACAAATTATTGGCGTAGTCCTAGTCAGGAGGAAGAGAGCAGCATAGCAGCTCCACACAGCAACAAAGTTCTGCACAAGTCCGAATCTAAGAGTTGATTTGTGAGTTGTTTCACATCTTGAGGTTTTCTACACAAAGCTGGCTGAATCAAAACTGTCAGTTAGGACCTGAATAATATACTGGCAGAGAGGATACTCCATCCCAATGGTGACTGAGGTTTCTCCTCGCAAATATAGTAGTCCACTTGCCAAATTTAGCAGCGTGTGGACCTTCAGTTTGACGATGGCGGAGACTGTAATGTGTCTCTGCAGAGGCCAAACTTCTCTGGTGCCACTGAGGGGTAAGGGCTGTTGGAGAAACAGCTACATGTCCACCAGTCCAACGTAGAAGGGCAGACATGTAGTCACTTTTTATTGTTCCTTACCGTCGGGTAAAACAATTATAATGCTCCCTAATCAACGGGAGAATGCACCCATGGTGAGGAAAGCATTACTTTTTTTCTTTAAAAAAAAAAATCCTGTTTTGGGAATTTATTTTTGAAAATTAAAAAAGAATACTGTTTGCTACAGGCTGTGTCCTTCTGACACAGCCAAGCAGCAAGCAGTAAAATGCATTGACAGGAACCACTGTCAAGGCGATTCCTGCCAATGCCTTTGAAAAGGACCACCTGCTTGGTGGTCATTTAAAATTAGGAGAGCGGCCTCATGACCATGAGCACAAAGTAATTTACTCCATCCCCATGGTGAAGTGGCGGGCCACCCACCTAAATATGAATCAGGCCATTAATACTCTATGCATCAGCATGTGCCACTGTCCTGGGGCTCAAGTGAACCTACTGAATGACATCTCTTCTGACTTGTGTATTGTTTTCAGGAAAGCCAACGCAAAGAAAAGAAGTGGGGAATAGATTTTCCTCTGTGAGCAGCACTCTTCCCCATCTTGAAATGGCATTCATACAGGAAAGTAAAAATTCACGATTAATTACAGATAACACTGCACCAGTAATGTTCATGAAGCCATTATTCACATTAATGTTTGCGCAGTGGTATGGTAGTGATACCTGCACCTATTGTTCGTGAACATCACATTTCTTTTAACAGAATAAATACAAAGGGGTCCTTGTTCATCTCGAGCATCTGGATTTATGTCTAAAATGACAAAAGGGTCAGTAACTCTTAAGGGTGTGACTAGACACTCAAGCAAACTATCAAACAACTGCCATCATCTATGCTTGGTCTGATGGGGGAGAGCCCTTTAGGCTTAAGGGTAGGTAGAACAATGTGCTCCGATGATGTACCACCACAGGTTCTTCAGGACACCTTCGGACCACCCACATGCAGGTTGGAGGATCCTATGGCTTAGGGGACCATCAGAGCATTAGCAAAAAGAAACAAGCATTTGCAATGCAATAGGTCTCGCTTTTACGCGAGTTTGAGCTATTGACATTGTAAATGACAATGCCTTTTATTTATGTGTTTTGATAATTGACACATAAAGGGCACTGCCATTTACAATGCCAATAGCTCAAACTCTTATGAATGCAAGACCTCGGCCACCATTGTACCGGCTTGCTTGTAAAGAGGGTCCCTATTGGTATAGGGATATCTAATATATGTGTTGGTACACTGTACCTGTCTACGTTTATGTTGTAGTTGTGTGTGTGTGTGTGTGTGTGTGTGTGTGTATATATATATATATTACCTACTGGCGGTCGCCAGTAGGTAGTTATAGTTAGGACCACGTTTCCATAGGAAATCCGCAACATTCTATTTTGAATAACTTTGGCACCGGTCGACGAATCCTCGCGAATTTTTCAAAATAGGTTGGGCGCTACGCTCCGCTCCTACCCTGAAAGTCTCGGGGGGATTCGTCAAGCGGGGGCTGAGATAAAAGGGGGGTCCCAAAACGCGTTTTTCCCATGCATTTTTCCATAGGACCTTTAGACAGGGCTACAGCCCGAACGGCTGAACAGAATTACTAGAAATTTGGCAGAGAGGTAGTCCTCAGGTCAAGGAAGTGCCTTTTGTAGGTTTGGTGTAAATCTGTTCAGTAGATTCTGAGAAAATAGCCTTTAAATCAACGCGTACGGTGGCGTGCGCGAGCGCGATTCTGATTGGCTCTTAGATCTTAGTAAACATTCGAATCGGTCGAAACCAGGAAGCGGTGGCCGCCATTTCGTGTGTTTCACTCAGAAAAAAAAGAGTGATAACAAGAAAAGGGGGCAAGGAGGAGAGTTACAGACCCCCTAACATTTGTAAGGGGGTCAAAGAAGGACAGAAAAGTACAAAGAAAACATTTATTGATTTTAAAAAAATACACGGGGTACGCGTACGGTAAGCGTACGGTAAAAAAAAAAAAAAAAAAAAGAAATGAAAATCAGATTTAAGTGTTTAGATATTAGGGGGCTCTAAAAAGAGCCGTTGTGTTTATGAAGTGATTTTTTTCTGGTACCTACAAGTAAGTACCGATGCAGAGTCTAAGGTTCAAGAGGAAGACTCTGTTCCCTTCATCATTGAAGTGTACACCATCTCCTCTATAAATGTCTTGCATGTCATAACGCAAGTTGTTGTGGTAAATGGAACCCATACCATAGACACGGAGGAAAGCAGAAACAGATTTGTTGACGTGCTTTCTTGCTTTGTCAATCTGCGGACAGAAATGATTGGACCAGTTCCATTTTTGCCTTTGGCATATGTTAGAAAACACAAAGGCAGTTTTAGGGAAAAGTGAAAACAGTTGTGCAAAGGTCTCCTTCATAAGCATTTCCAGACCTACCCCAGTCAAAGTGCCTAGGTCATTGCCACCACAGTGCACTATTATGAGGTCAGGGTGTTGGATGTGCATGAAGGATTTCACCAATGGCATTAATTGGTGCCACTTTAACCCTCTCTGACCAATCCATTTAATGTCTACATTTGGCAAAGCAAGGTCTCTCACCATATCTGTTTTCTCTGCATACTTTTCACTCCAGAAGACATAGCTGTGCCCTACAATCCACACTGTGAACATCTTCAAAGGAGAACTGGATGCACTCAGGAGGTGTCTTTCAGTAGAATGGCAATATGAAAAGAAAAACAGTTTGGAAATGGAGGCATACATATTTTTTTCAAAAAAAAAAGAACTGATTGGCTGTTTCATACCATTCTAGAATAAAAACTAGGCTGTATGTGTAAATTAATAGAAGCATGTTTTGTATTGGTACAGAAAAATGTGTTACCAAAGAACAGTACTATGGATTTGCTGTTAGGTTTGAAAAGTCAAGCACTCTTGCTCTGTGGAATTGAAACATTGTTTGGCGAACTTCTGACCTGACTCCACACAGCAGTGTTCCATGAGCTGTTGCTATGGTAGCAGGCAGAAGTCAAGTTGGGGGAAGGGTACTAGGCAGAAGTCAAGTTGGGGGAAGGGTACTTTTGGAAAAGGGTTGGTTTTTAACCAATAGAAATGTGTGATTACATTTGAAAAAAAGGGGCAAGCACTGAGATTTAAAACTAACATGTATATGTGTGGAAAAAGAGAGGGAAAGTTTGCCATTATCTGGTTCTGCTGAGAGGAGAGAGGTGTAGAGAACAGAGATCCTGGCTCTGATAATCTGCTGTTTGAGTGCCACATTTCTTTCACAACTAACTAATTTTAAAGGTGAGTTTAGAGTCTGAGAGGGGATGTATATGGTAAATTAAGAAATGAATAATAGAAATGCAATTCTTTTTGTTGAAGTTGTGTTTATTATTTTCTGTTTTGGGAGAAATTTAAATGTGAGGAACATGTAAAATAATATGGACTATGTTTTCACAATAAATTAAGGTGTACTGGTATAATAAAAGAATAGTTTAAGGGTTTGAGGTTGGACTCAGTAATGCAAATACATTCAGCATCACTAAGGCTGGTTGCCCTTGCTGGAGTGTAGGCAGACACCCAGGTTACAAATGATGCTGGTCTGAAAAAGCAGTTTGGACATGTGCTTTGTAAAAAATCTGAAAAGTGGATTCATAATGTGTCAGTCTGTAAAAGTGTTTATCACTTGCCAAAAAAAAGAGCAGTAAGTGTGCTTTCAAATTGGCAAAGAAATTTCGTTTTGTGACTAATGTGAAAACATGACTCTGTGTGCAAATAGGAATTACAGGCAGAGATTTATTGCGTATTGCTCTGGTGATTTCACAGTTGCATTAGATGGAAAGGGGGAGACATTTTTTGGTGCAGAAGCAGACTCTTAGCACACAGGTAGCTGCTTACCATGTGGAATCATGCACAGTATTCACAAGCGAGTGGGGTTTGAGGTTTCAGTCAGTAATGCAAATACATTCAGCATTACTAAGGCTGGTTGCCCTTGCTGGAGTGTAGGCAGACACCCAGGTTACAAATGATGCTGGTCTGAAAAAGCAGTTTGGACATGTGCTTTGTAAAAAATCTGAAAAGTGGATTCATAATGTGTCAGTCTGTAAAAGTGTTTATTACTTGCCAAAAAAAAGAGCAGTAAGTGTGCTTTCAAATTGGCAAAGAAATTTCGTTTTGTGACTAATGTGAAAACATGACTCTGTGTGCAAATAGGAATTACAGGCAGAGATTTATTGCGTATTGCTCTGGTGATTTCACAGTTGCATTAGATGGAAAGGGGGAGACATTTTTTGGTGCAGAAGCAGACTCTTAGCACACAGGTAGCTGCTTACCATGTGGAATCATGCACAGTATTCACAAGCGAGTGGGGTTTGAGGTTTCAGTCAGTAATGCAAATACATTCAGCATCACTAAGGCTGGTTGCCCTTGCTGGAGTGTAGGCAGACACCCAGGTTACAAATGATGCTGGTCTGAAAAAGCAGTTTGGACATGTGCTTTGTAAAAAATCTGAAAAGTGGATTCATAATGTGTCAGTCTGTAAAAGTGTTTATTACTTGCCAAAAAAAAGAGCAGTAAGTGTGCTTTCAAATTGGCAAAGAAATTTCGTTTTGTGACTAATGTGAAAACATGACTCTGTGTGCAAATAGGAATTACAGGCAGAGATTTATTGCGTATTGCTCTGGTGATTTCACAGTTGCATTAGATGGAAAGGGGGAGACATTTTTTGGTGCAGAAGCTGACTCTTAGCACACAGGTAGCTGCTTACCATGTGGAATCATGCACAGTATTCACAAGCGAGTGGGGTTTGAGGTTTCAGTCAGTAATGCAAATACATTCAGCATCACTAAGGCTGGTTGCCCTTGCTGGAGTGTAGGCAGACACCCAGGTTACAAATGATGCTGGTCTGAAAAAGCAGTTTGGACATGTGCTTTGTAAAAAATCAGAAAAGTGGATTCATAATGTGTCAGTCTGTAAAAGTGTTTATTACTTGCCAAAAAAAAGAGCAGTAAGTGTGCTTTCAAATTGGCAAAGAAATTTCGTTTTGTGACTAATGTGAAAACATGACTCCGTGTGCAAATAGGAATTACAGGCAGAGATTTATTGCGTATTGCTCTGGTGATTTCACAGTTGCATTAGATGGAAAGGGGGAGACATTTTTTGGTGCAGAAGCAGACTCTTAGCACACAGGTAGCTGCTTACCATGTGGAATCATGCACAGTATTCACAAGCGAGTGGGGTTTGAGGTTTCAGTCAGTAATGCAAATACATTCAGCATCACTAAGGCTGGTTGCCCTTGCTGGAGTGTAGGCAGACACCCAGGTTACAAATGATGCTGGTCTGAAAAAGCAGTTTGGACATGTGCTTTGTAAAAAATCAGAAAAGTGGATTCATAATGTGTCAGTCTGTAAAAGTGTTTATTACTTGCCAAAAAAAAGAGCAGTAAGTGTGCTTTCAAATTGGCAAAGAAATTTCGTTTTGTGACTAATGTGAAAACATGACTCTGTGTGCAAATAGGAATTACAGGCAGAGATTTATTGCGTATTGCTCTGGTGATTTCACAGTTGCATTAGAAGGAAAGGGGGAGCCTTTTTTTGGTGCAGAAGCTGACTCTTAGCACACAGGTAGCTGCTTACCATGTGGAATCATGCACAGTATTCACAAGCGAGTGGGGTTTGAGGTTTCAGTCAGTAATGCAAATACATTCAGCATCACTAAGGCTGGTTGCCCTTGCTGGAGTGTAGGCAGACACCCAGGTTACAAATGATGCTGGTCTGAAAAAGCAGTTTGGACATGTGCTTTGTAAAAAATCTGAAAAGTGGATTCATAATGTGTCAGTCTGTAAAAGTGTTTATTACTTGCCAAAAAAAAGAGCAGTAAGTGTGCTTTCAAATTGGCAAAGAAATTTCGTTTTGTGACTAATGTGAAAACATGACTCTGTGTGCAAATAGGAATTACAGGCAGAGATTTATTGCGTATTGCTCTGGTGATTTCACAGTTGCATTAGATGGAAAGGGGGAGCCTTTTTTTGGTGCAGAAGCTGACTCTTAGCACACAGGTAGCTGCTTACCATGTGGAATCATGCACAGTATTCACAAGCGAGTGGGGTTTGAGGTTTCAGTCAGTAATGCAAATACATTCAGCATCACTAAGGCTGGTTGCCCTTGCTGGAGTGTAGGCAGACACCCAGGTTACAAATGATGCTGGTCTGAAAAAGCAGTTTGGACATGTGCTTTGTAAAAAATCTGAAAAGTGGATTCATAATGTGTCAGTCTGTAAAAGTGTTTATTACTTGCCAAAAAAAAGAGCAGTAAGTGTGCTTTCAAATTGGCAAAGAAATTTCGTTTTGTGACTAATGTGAAAACATGACTCTGTGTGCAAATAGGAATTACAGGCAGAGATTTATTGCGTATTGCTCTGGTGATTTCAAAGTTGCATTAGAAGGAAAGGGGGAGCCTTTTTTTGGTGGAGAAGCTGACTCTTAGCACACAGGTAGCTGCTTACCATGTGGAATCATGCACAGTATTCACAAGCGAGTGGGGTTTGAGGTTTCAGTCAGTAATGCAAATACATTCAGCATCACTAAGGCTGGTTGCCCTTGCTGGAGTGTAGGCAGACACCCAGGTTACAAATGATGCTGGTCTGAAAAAGCAGTTTGGACATGTGCTTTGTAAAAAATCTGAAAAGTGGATTCATAATGTGTCAGTCTGTAAAAGTGTTTATTACTTGCCAAAAAAAAGAGCAGTAAGTGTGCTTTCAAATTGGCAAAGAAATTTCGTTTTGTGACTAATGTGAAAACATGACTCTGTGTGCAAATAGGAATTACAGGCAGAGATTTATTGCGTATTGCTCTGGTGATTTCACAGTTGCATTAGAAGGAAAGGGGGAGCCTTTTTTTGGTGCAGAAGCTGACTCTTAGCACACAGGTAGCTGCTTACCATGTGGAATCATGCACAGTATTCACAAGCGAGTGGGGTTTGAGGTTTCAGTCAGTAATGCAAATACATTCAGCATCACTAAGGCTGGTTGCCCTTGCTGGAGTGTAGGCAGACACCCAGGTTACAAATGATGCTGGTCTGAAAAAGCAGTTTGGACATGTGCTTTGTAAAAAATCTGAAAAGTGGATTCATAATGTGTCAGTCTGTAAAAGTGTTTATTACTTGCCAAAAAAAAGAGCAGTAAGTGTGCTTTCAAATTGGCAAAGAAATTTCGTTTTGTGACTAATGTGAAAACATGACTCTGTGTCCAAATAGGAATTACAGGCAGAGATTTATTGCGTATTGCTCTGGTGATTTCACAGTTGCATTAGATGGAAAGGGGGAGCCATTTTTTGGTGCAGAAGCAGACTCTTAGCACACAGCCAGCTACTTACCATGTGGAATCATGCACAGTATTCACAAGCGAGTGGGGTTTGAGGTTTCAGTCAGTAATGCAAATACATTCAGCATCACTAAGGCTGGTTGCCCTTGCTGGAGTGTAGGCAGACACCCAGGTTACAAATGGTGCTGGTCTGAAAAAGCAGTTTGGACATGTGCTTTTTAAAAAATCTGAAAAGTGGATTCATAATGTGTCAGTCTGTAAAAGTGTTTATCACTTGCCAAAAAAAAGAGCAGTAAGTGTGCTTTCAAATTGGCAAAGAAATTTCGTTTTGTGACTAATGTGAAAACATGACTCTGTGTGCAAATAGGAATTACAGGCAGAGATTTATTGCGTATTGCTCTGGTGATTTCACAGTTGCATTAGATGGAAAGGGGGAGCCATTTTTTGGTGCAGAAGCAGACTCTTAGCACACAGGTAGCTGCTTACCATGTGGAATCATGCACAGTATTCACAAGCGAGTGGGGTTTGAGGTTTCAGTCAGTAATGCAAATACATTCAGCATCACTAAGGCTGGTTGCCCTTGCTGGAGTGTAGGCAGACACCCAGGTTACAAATGATGCTGGTCTGAAAAAGCAGGTTGGACATGTGCTTTTTAAAAAATCTGAAAAGTGGATTCATAATGTGTCAGTCTGTAAAAGTGTTTATCACTTGCCAAAAAAAAGAGCAGTAAGTGTGCTTTCAAATTGGCAAAGAAATTTCGTTTTGTGACTAATGTGAAAACAAATGTAGTAATATATTTAAATAAAATAAAGGAATTTTTTTTTAGTTTTTTTCAGGTATTGCTGAAGAGCAGTGAACAAAATTTAAGATGCCTACAAAATCCAGAGTAAAAAAAGAGCAAAAAAAAAACCTATATTTGAAGACAACTGGAGGACCTAAGTTAGTTGAAGATGCTCATGTTGGCAAGAAGAAAAAATCTTCTGGTAAGCAAACAAAAGATTTTCTAAGGAACATATTCAAAAAAAGGAAAAATGTACAAAATGTCTGTACTGGAAAGAATGATTTCAATCGAAAAGGACAGGAAAAAATTGAGAATTTAGTTAATGCAAATATACCTTCTGCAACTAAAAAGATAAACTTAAACAGAAAAACAGCGTTTAAAGAGATACGTAGAAAAATGTTTCAGAGGAGAGTTATGTCCAATTTGATAAAGGATGTGAAGAAATATAAGCAAAAGGCAAAGTTTTATAAGAGAAAAAAAGAAATTGAAGCCATTGCAGCAAAGGCATTAGAATTAAAAAGGAAACTATTCATTTTAATTTTGAATAGGATACTTACATTAGACAAAATGGTTAATGTACTGAAATCACATAGCAAAAGGAAAAGAGTAGTGAACAGAACAAACTTTTGTAAAGTGTTTTTAGGAAAATGGATGCATAGTTCAAGTAGTGAACCTTTTTTTAATGAAGAGAGTTATTTTCAAAGTAATAGTTTGCTGCATGCAGTTGACACCAGAGGTCGTGCTTATGAAGTGAAAAATGGTTGCATAATGGAGAAGGAGATAATGGTTCCAAGAGATGAGGTACAAGTGATGGCGGATGAGGCTATGGGGAGACGTCCTAAAGCCCCAGTGTACACTTGGAATTGTAGTAGTATTTGCACTGTGCGTCAGGAATCTATTGATAAATTTCGTGAGTTTCTAAGAGAATATAGCAAAAAAAGTGTGAAACAGAAGATTAAGGTTCTTCAAAGTCTAGATCCATGCAGAGTGAGAGAGAATACTGGTTTGCAGGGTCATTCTCTGGCTTGTCTATCTAGAAAAGTGTGTAATAGTGTTTTCCATCATTTTAGGATGCTGGCTGTTCATCATACTGAAATGAGAAAGTTTGTGAGACGGTTGTATTTTGCTAAAAGTCCAGCAATAAAGTTAGATGAATTGAATAGGGCTCTGTTCCGTGGAACGGTATCAGATGTAGAGAAGGTTGTTGATGAAATTCAGTTTTGTTACTTTGGTCCTGAACAAAACAGTGCAGAGAAGGACACAGTAAATGAGGAAGAAGTGGAAGAAAATGTAGAACCCTCTGTAAGTAAGACATTTAATGATCACATAACAAAATTTGCAATAATCTCTAATGAAAGACCAAATATTACTTGTATTTGTTGCCGCAGAACTCATTATAGAAAACAAACCAAGTATGTTGATCTCTACAGAAAGAGTGAAAATGAAGATAATTATAAGTGGAAGGATTTTGCCACCTATATATTTCTTGAAAATTGTTTTGAATTGGGTGAAGTTCAGCGTATTTGTAAATACTGTTACAACAAGTTAGAGGAAAATAGAATGCCGACCAGAGCTGTACATAATAATTTAGAATTGGATGCTATTCCTGCTGAACTTTCTGAATTAAATACATATGAGTCTATACTCATTCAATGTGTTCATCCGTTCCAGACCATAGTACGTATGGAGCCCAAAACTGGTAAATTACCTCCTTCAGATTTACTGAAAGGTTTAAAAGGTAGAGTGGTGTATTTGCCCTTGGATTTGAAAAAAAAATATGGAAACTATTGATGCGGATACTTTGGAAACTGAACCATTAATTATTCTGGTTAATGGTGTACCTACAAAGAATAAGAAGATTTGGCAGGAGCTGGTAGATGTACGGAAAGTACAAAGAGCAAATTTGTATTTGAAAAGGAATAACAAATGGTATGAATCAATTTATATAGAAGAAGAAGAAGAAGAAGATTTACAAGAAGACACAGAAACACCAACTGGACAAATTGAAAAAGTGGACAAGTCAAAGGAAGAAGAAATTTATGAACATTTTAGCATACATCCTCTTCATTCAAAAGAAGTTATGGGAGACAATATTGATCTATTTCAGATGAAGAAAGCAAAAGGAACTCCCGTGAGTGTATGGGAGGAGAGCTTGGAAGCTCGATGTTTTCCCCAGCTGTTTCCTAAAGGAAAAGGAGGACGATACGATGAACGTCCGGAACAGATTCCAGCTTCTGAGTATCGGACTACAAGACTATATGCTGAAGATCCCAGATTTCGACAAAGTATTCCTTATTTGTTCCATCTTTTATTTGAAAGCGACTTGTCTGCACTGTCTTATGCAGTAAATCACATTTTAAAAAGTGGAGTACATTTACAAAATGTGTCTGCTAAGGATTTTATGGAGAAAGTGCAGCACCGAGATGATCATTTGGAAACACAACTGATCAATCTGATGGCTTGTCAGCGTGGGACAAATGAATATTGGTACCAACGCCATGGTGAATTAAAATGTATGTTACGGAATTTAGGAACTGGTTCCTTACCCTAAGCTGTGCCGAGTACGCTTGGGATGATTTACTGGATTTTCTACGAGAGGCAAATTCAAACATTAAAAACATCGAATACAAGACAGCAGGAGAACTGTGCTCATTGGATCCGGTTAATGTTTGCAGATATTTCAATCATAGATTTGAGGCTATGATGTCCTTCATCTGCAATAAAAAAAATCCACCTCTAGGAGAAGTAGTGGATTTCTTTTGGAGAAAAGAGTACCAGGCAAGAGGTGCTCCTCATATTCATATGCTGTTGTGGATCAAGGATGCCCCAAAGTTTGGAACAGATACTGATGAAGCAGTGTTATCTTACATTGAAGAATATGCAACATGTGCTATACCAAAAAGCACAGAAGAGAAAAAGTTAAAGGAGCAAGTTTTACGTTTCCAAAGTCATCGGTGTGGAAAATACTGTCGACGGAAATACAAGAGCAAAGATAAATACTACACTAAATGTCGATTTGGATTTCCTAGACCTGTTCTTTCAAATGGAAGAGTTAACAGTTTTATGTCATCTGTGAGACATACTATCACAAGAAAATCACCTAAGAATACCTACAACCTTAAAAGAAAAGAAGAATCAAAAAATATAAATGATTACAACCCAGTGATTTTATCCATGTGGAACGCTAACATGGATATACAGTATGTAGCTGACAATTCCATTGCTGTTGCTCGATATGTAACGTCTTACATTACGAAATCAGAAAAAACAGAATTGAAGGAAATGTGGGAAGAGATTTCTCACGAGAAAACTGTCAGTAAGAAGCTGTACAGTTTCAGTTTGAAGATGTTATCGCATCGAGAAATTGGATCCTACGAATGTTCAGATAGGTTATCTTCTGCAAGTCTCTACTCGAAATCAAGAAGAATAATTTGGGCAAGTTTAGGCCTTGCAGCAATGAGAAATCGGGTACTGAAATCTGTTGGAGAAATTGAATATTTGGCCGAGAATGACCCAGAAAGTACAGATATTTTTAAATCAAACATGTTGGATACATATTACCCAAAGAGAAGTCATCATCTGGAGAACATGTGTCTCTATGAAGTGCTGCAGAACTACATTTATTCACGGAAAGCCGCAGAAGACATCAACAATGGAAAATATAAAGTCATTGGTGAGGAAGGATGTTTGGTGAAGCAAACAAAAGGAAGTTTGATAAATCACCGGAAGCTGAGTTGCGACACTACTGACAAAAAGGAATTTTACTACTTGGCTCTTTTACAGCTGTTTAAACCATGGCGTACAGAGGATGAACTACTGGGAGAATTTCAAAGCTATGAAGATTCATTTAATGCTTGCAAAGACAGCATACAATGCAGAACATTCACAACTTATCTGCAAATGTTAAATGAAGAAATTGAACAGGAAACTACAATTGCAGCAGAAATAGCTAGAGACAGTTCTCAGGACAGCCAAAGTTCAGGAACACTCAGTCAAGATCCCCTAGGACAACCAATCGTTGAAAATGAAGCTGCAATAGCCATGAATGAAGTGGAAACGGCTATGAATCAAGCTCAAGAAGAATTTATAGACTTACAAAATTTGGAAAGACAACTGAACGAAGAGCAGCAACAAATTTATGAAGAGATCAGAAACAAAATTGATCACGGATTACTACATGAAAAAAAAGAGTGCTCATGCACATCATTTCATCCAATCAGGATGTATGTAAGCGGACAAGCTGGAACTGGAAAAAGTTTCCTAATAAAAGTCATCAGAAGCTACCTACAGCAAAAAACGGATTCTACTTTGTCTTGTGTGGTTACTGCTCCAACTGGGTTAGCAGTATATAACATAAAAGGAATCACTTTACATCGTTTGCTAATGTTACCAGTGGAGCATGAGAACAAAATACAATATAACAAGCTAACTGGAGAAGCATGCTTGGAAGTTTCAAGAGTATTGAAGAAGATGCAAGTTCTCATTATTGATGAGGTGAGCATGGTATCGAACTTAATGCTTGCCTTTGTGCATTTAAGAATGCAGCAAATTCTGAAGTCAGACTATGACGTGTTATTTGGAGGAAAACACGTCATAGTTTTTGGAGATCTTTTGCAACTTACTCCAGTTAAAGGACAACCAGTGTTTAATACTGTGACACATGAAGACACGAAGAAGTCATTGGGAAGCATCGGTAATACAAATATTTGGTCCTTCTTTGAGTACAAGGAACTTACAACTAATATGAGGCAAGCAAACGATGAAGAATATGGAAGTATTCTGAAAGATATCAGGATTGGACTACTCACAGAAGCTGGCAAAGAAGCATTACAGACTCGGCTGCTACATAATTTATTTCCAAAGGAAGAAATAGTTGCAGAGAAGATATACAAGAACATTGCAGAAAACAAAAGTGTCATCTGCTTAATGCCAACTCTACGTGAATGCTCAATATTCAATGAGGAGCTTTTGAAATTAGAAAAGGAAGATATCAGGAAATTGGAAGCAGTGGACAAAATTGAGGATGGAAGAATTACTGTCACATTAACAGGCACACTGAAAAATTAATTGGATTCACTAGAGAAGAAGATTTCCAAAACAGCTGGATTAGAAAAAAATCTATATGTTTGCATGAACTGTAGAGTATTTTTAAGGAGAAATTTGGATGTTGAAAAAGGTTTAGTTAATGGAGCTATGGGAAGAGTTGTGGGTTTTATTAATTATCAGAAAAAAGATGGAATTGAATGTTTAAAAATAAAATTTGATCAGATAGAAGAAGTTAAAGATATTTGTCGTTGTACAGTTCGTTTCATGCTTGTGAAAGACTTATATGTACGTAGGAAGCAGTTTCCGTTTTCTCTAGCATATGCTGTAACTATTCACAAGTCTCAAGGATTGACTGTAGATTGTGCATTTGTGAACATTGGTTCAACTGTGTTCAAAGAAGGTATGGCATATGTTGCTTTGTCACGAGTGAAAACATTATCAGGTTTATTCATGATAGACTTTGATGATTCAAAAGTTAGTGCTGATACAAACTGTGTAAAGGAGTATAATAGATTAAGAAGAAGCTATGCTCCTCATTTAGGTCAGTATCCTGTGTTGGAGAAACGTGTAGTTTCTCGTAAAAGGAGAAATGAGAATATCTGTAATGAAGATGTAGAGAGGAGGAAAAAAAAGAGGAGTGATGTAATTGCAAGCAAAAAGAATAAGGAAAATGAAGAACAGGTTGTAGGATGTTATTTTGAAAATAGCTCTGGTGTCAACTGCTACGCTAATGTAGTGCTGAATGTTGCATTTTATCTGGAAAGTTTTCAAGAGCAGATAATAGTAAATCAGGGAAAAAGATTCTGTACTGTGCTGAGTCTCCTTTTTGAAAAGCTGAGTAATGATAAAACTCAAATAGAAAGTGCTACTGAAATTAGAAAAGTTTTAGATGTATGTTCAGGACGAACACAGTTTTCTCAAAATGTACAGCAAGACGCACAGGAATTCTTGATTTATTTTCTTCAGGTACTGGAAGAAGAAGGGGTTAACATTGAAAATTTATTTGGTCTCTCTTATAAATGGGAACATAGTTGTGAAAACTGTTATAATATATGTGGCTCTAATGTTGATTCTGAAAGGTTTATTTATTTAACATTGCCAGAGAGTAAAACAGTCACTTTTGCTAAATTAGTTAAAGATGCTAATCATAGCATGCAATGCAGTGAGTGTAAATCTGACATGTTTTCAACATTAATTTTAAAGGAATACAGACAGTATGTAATTTTAATGATGCAACGATGTAGAGCTGATGGTTCAAAATTGGATACTTTAATAAAGAAGTTTACAGGACAGCAATTATCAATTTCAGGAAAAACTTTTGTAACAGTTGCAATAATTTTCCATGATGGACCTACTGTAACTTCTGGTCATTACACAGTTTATCTTAAATGTGAAAAAGGCTGGACACTGTGTAATGATTCCCAATTGATTTTTAAGCAACGTTTGCCTTTTGATTTAGCAAATTCCTATCTAATCTTCCTGAAACCTAAATTTTAGAGAGATTTGACAACATCTGGAGAAAACAGTTTTACCATTTTATTGGATTACCATTTGGAATTTACAAATAAAAAGATTTAACAAATTATCATTTGGCCTAATGGAAAGGTAACCAATTGTAATGTGGAATTTTTCCATTTTTTAAGGAAACTTTGGAAAACCAAAAATTTAGAAAAAATCGGAAACATCTGCACAATTTAAATTTTGGAATGTTATTGGATTGCCATTGGAAATTGTTTTCAAAAAAGATTTTTAAAATTACTATTTGGCCATGCGGAAAAGTAAACAATTCTATTGTGGACTTATTTAATTATTAATTAATCTTTCGGAAACCAAAATGTTACAGAGAAACGGTGACATCTGTACAATTTAAACTTTTGTTTTTTATTGGATTACCATTGGAAATTAAACAAAAAAAGAATTTTAAAATTACTATTTGGCCTAAAGGAAATGGAACCTGATGTATTGTGGAGTTATTTGACATATATTATTGTGATTATACTTCTGAAACAAAAATATCAGACGGTATTTTAAAGAAATAAGTATAGATATTAGATGATATTTTTTTAGAATATTATGCATTTCTTTAAAGTTATGTTTATGAAAAAAGAGATTCTGGGCTTTTTTAAAAACAATCTTTGAGATTGTTAATTTTTTTTGCCTGCTGTTAAATGATGAATGCAATTGCTTTCACAATTTATAGTGAAATGCAATATTTTCTGAAAACAGCAAAAAAAAAGGCAAAAATATTTTTTGAAAAATATGTAAATATGTGTACTGTATTATTAAATGTTTTATTAAATATTAATACTTTTTTCTTTTTTTTCAGATTGAGATAGAACATTTTCGAAAACTATAACCATTTTAAAAGCAATTAAAAATAAATTAAATGAATAAATCTTTTTTTGAGTGGGTATGGTAAGTCAATAATGTCATGGTCCCTTTTTTCCACTTCTCTACAATCACATTTGCAGTTTTTAATTGTAGTCTCTCAAGGACCTTGTAATGTGATAATTGATTTTTAGTGTTTTTAAAAAAAAAAAAAAAAATTACGCGTACCGTACGCGTACGGTAAAAAATAAAATAAAAAAAGTTTAAAAAAATATATATAAAAAATAGATGAAAGGTAAGGTTGGCTCTTAAAAGAGCCGTTGTGTTCATGCAGGGACAGAGGAAAGAAAGATTGGGAATATTAGACGGTACGACAAGTGTGCTGATCTATTTTACTGTTCACTAGGGAAACACTGGTCTCCCTATAAGTAATTAGATCGTGACAATGGGCGCACCGTACTTCAACCCTCGCAAACCGAGGGTTAATTTCCAGAGGACCAGAAAAAGGAGATGCTCCCCCCACAGATGAAGGGCTCACCTGACCTGCAGAAGAAGGACTCGGCTCTGCAGATGATGGTCCAGGCTGAGCTGCTGTGGATGTGCTTGGTTGATTTACTGAAGGGTTACCTTCAGTAAGTCGAGCATGTGTCCTTCTGTGTACATCCTTAAGGTGTCTCATCATGGTGTGATTCCCAAAGGAATACTTCCTGTCAGGATTACCTCTTGAAAGTACACGCTTACACAGCTTGCAAGTCACTAAGGGTGCATTTACCTTTTGCTGGCCTTCTGGAAAATTAAAATACTCCCATACGTAAGAGGTCTTTTGTTTCCTCGCTCTCTGCCTCAAGGTAGTGCTGCTAGCCTCACTCTCAGAAGGGCTCTGCTGTTCTGCCATCGTATCACAAAGACAACCCAGCTCCTTCTCCTAAGGGATCACAAGCAGAAATGAGGGGAATGGGTGTGGTGTAGGAGAGTTCTAGAACTGAAAGTAGTTTCCACCAATCAAAAGTTGTGTTTCATGATCACATGACCTACCGTACGCTTACGGTACGCTTACGGCAAAAGTACGCATGCGCGTAAAAAAGATACGCGCTTGCGCGCATGCGCATAACAGTCACTCCCCGACACTTCCGCGTAACGTGCGCGTGTAGCGTACAAGCGTACGCGCCCCACGCAGAGTACGCGCGGCTACGCAAATTGCGTAACTATACGCAAACAGCGTAGATAAATTACGGACATTGCGTAAACCGTACGCTTACCGTAAGCTTACGGTACGCGTACTAAAAAAAAAATTTTAAAAAGAGGAAAAAATGTATTGCTAATAAATTTTACCTGTTTATTTTATAAAATATATTTAAAAAAACATATTATAGAATTTTAAAAATTTAACCATAGTCTTTAAAAAAGGATAGAAAATTAAAATAAAAATATGTAAAAAAAAATAGAAGAAAAAAAAAAAAATTAGCATTTAAAAAACCTTGCAAATTCACTGAAAAAAACATGGGTTTCACACACGTTATAGTTAGGAATTAGCATTTAAAAAACCTTTGAAATTCACTGAAAAAACCATGGGTTTCACACACGTTATAGTTAGGAATTAGCATTTAAAAAACCTTAGAAATTCAATGAAAAAACCAAAGGTTTCACACATGTTATAGTTAGCTGGACATTTCACTCGTAAAAAACCAATGAAATTCCCCCGTTATAGTTAGTTCAGCTAACTATAAATCGCGCGCCCGCAATGCACTACTGATGACGTCACATATTACATCACTCATGACATGGTCAGTGACATCACTCATGACATCACTGATGACATCTCAAATGACATCACTGATGACATTATCCTTGTGACAGAGTGGTAGACCTCCTCTCACCCTAATATAACCTTTGATACAAACATTCAAAAATAGACACTAACATTTTCAAAACAATGGACATACCAATAACAGTTACAACAACCTATTCAGTAATTCTAAGATCCACATACACATCCACTCATCCACCAACAATCCTATACAGTCACTCATACATGTACTCACACATCATATGTACTCATACACCTAAACATCCTGTAACACAATCCCACTCATCCATAGAGTTAGTCACACACATAGTCACTCATGCTAATAAAGAATCAAACATCCATTTACTTGCATATACAGTTATACACACACCAGCACACTTACTTTTACAGAAACTTACACATACTTAGTCTTTTTAACAATCACTTATAGAAACACATACTTATTCATACAGGAACTCTTCCAATCTCTCACTCTCACATATACTCACTTATAAACAACAATAGTCACATATACTAGTTTAAGACATATGTAGTTACTTATGAAGACACTATTGAGACAGTCATTCACTCACTAACACACCCATGCACACACGCATCCACCCATACAGTCCTGCACACATGCTGTCTTCAACACATACAAACAGTGAGTCACTCATTCATGCATCTATGCACTACGTAATACCTCCCACCGCACCATGAAGACACTCAGACACTCATACTGATACTCAAAAAACCAACTATTAACCTATATAGACACTCATGTAGCTACTCACCAACCCATGCAGCCACTTATATACAAAGTGAGAGACTGATACAGGTATTTACACATTTAAACATTACTCACTAAGCCATGTATTCAAAAAGATACACTTAATCAGTCAGTTATATTATCAATTTTTCAGAAACAAATCATCAATTTAGACACTTATATACTCATTTATTCTTCCATCGACCTTGAGATATACATATATAAAACATATTTAATTTTCAGAAAAACACACATTCACTGGATGATGTCATCAGTGATGTCATTTGAGATGTCATCAGTGATGTCATGAGTGATGTCACTGACCATGTCATGAGTGATGTAATATGTGACGTCATCAGTAGTGCATTGCGGGCGCGCAAGTTATAGTTAGCTGAACTAACTATAACGGGGGAATTTCATTGGTTTTTTACGAGTGAAATGTCCAGCTAACTATAACATGTGTGAAACCTTTGGTTTTTTCATTGAATATATATATATATATATATATATATATATATATATATACTATCTACTGGCGGTCGCCAGTAGATAGTTATAGTTAGGACCGTGATTCCATAGGAAATCCGCAGCATTCTATTTGGAATAACTTTGGCGCCGGTTGACGAATCCTCGCTAAATTTTCAAAATAGGTGGGGCGCTCCGCTCCGCTCCTACCCTGAAAGTCTCGGGGGGATTCGTCAAGCGGAGGCTGAGAAAAAAGGGGGGTCACAAAACGCGTTTTCCCCATGCAATTTTCCATAGGGACCTTTAGTCCAAGGCACAGCCCGAACGGCTGAACAGAATTACTTGAAATTTGGCAGAGAGGTAGTCCTCAGCTCAGGGATGTGCCTTTTGCAGGTCTGGTGTCAATCTGTTCAGTAGTTCCTGAGAAAATCACAAGTAAAATCATATATATATGTGGGCGGAGCCTAACCACACATCTCATCCTGAGATCTGATTGGCTGTCAGCACTTCATCCAAGAAGTGTTGGCAGCCATCTTGGTACCAATATACATGATAGCACCTCATTACAAAGCATTGCAGTTAATAGAAGGTTTTAAGACTTTAGTTACATTATAAATCATTTGTTGATGGTACCATACTCATTTTAGGAATTGTGGTATGTTCTAAGGTGATTTCACCATGTGAAAAAGCCTTCTGCTGGGATATCATGATTGAGAGAAAAATATTTTCTCATGCTTTTCCCACAGAGGTTTGGAAGGTGATCTATAAGCTAAACTGAGAGCTTATTTTCTGTAAATTCACATTATCTTTCTCAGTCATGTGAGAATGAAGTCTAACATTCTCAGTAAAACATGTACATCCAACAAGGGCAGAGACTGTCAGTTGATTTCTTTGTGTTCTACTGCAGCTTCCCAGAGTGTTCCAAAGAACAACTAGAGCGCTAAGAGTCCTACTTATGATAAACGTATGGCACACCTGAAGCCATCTTGCTTGGATTAAAGTGGTAACTCTTAAAACATTTAATTAAAAAAGGAACACAATGAGGGGGTTCATTTTTCCATGAAAAGTATGATCAGTGCTGCAGAAAGAAAAATTAGGGCACATTTTGAGTGACTTCTCAAATCCTCTTCTATTTCATTAAAAAATACTGACATGCAGACTGAAACATGCACTTTCAATACCAGCAGCAGTTTTCCCTGGTGACCAGTCGCTTTACTACAGTGATCTAATGAGCAAAAAGAGTGCTAACATTCTGAATTTATGGCAAATGTGTGACACATCTGAATGCCTTCTTGATGGAATCAAAGTAAAAAACTGAAAGTATTTCCTACTGAGGAGACTGCAGTAAATGAGGAAATTAGGAAACTTCATAACAAATAAGTCTCCTAAGATGGCCACCAGAAACAAAAGAGCCCAAATGTAGACCAAATATCACCAAGATGTAGCCCAAGTATAGCCCAATGACAGAATGTCCCAGAGTGTTCTTAAAAACAACTAGAGCGCTTACTGTCTTCATTATGACAAAAGTATGGCACACCTGAAGCCATCTTGATTGGAATAAACTGGTAACACTTAAAACATGTAATTTAAAAAGGAACACAATGAGGGGGTTCATTTTGCCATAGAAATTATGATTAATGCTGAAGAAAGAAAATGAGGGCACATTTTGAGTGACTTCTCAAATCCTCTTCTATTTCATTAAAAAATTCTGACATGCAGACTGAAACATGCACTTTTAATATCAGGAGCAAACTTCCATGGTGAACAGTAGTTTTACTACAGTGATCTAATGAGCAACTAGAGTGCTAACATTCAGAATTAATGGCAAATGTGTGACATATCTGAATACCTTCATGATGGAATCAAAGTAAAAAACTGAAAGCATTTCCTACTGAGGAGACTGCAGTACATGAGGAAATTAGGAAACTTCATAACAAATAAATCTCCCAAGATGGCCACCGGAGACAAAAGAGCCCAAATGTAGCCCAAAATCACCCAGATGTAGCCCAAATATAGCCCAATGACAGAAGTGTGCAAAACACTTATTATTTTGTGTTTTTGCAGTGTTATATAGTGCAGACTTGTCAGGTATTGGAGTGCTTTACATGAGCATTGGTTACATCACACAAGAACACATTCATTTTGGTTGTAGACATGGGGAGACTAAGTGATTTGACCAGAATCACAGAGTGTCGAGCTGAAGCAGAAACTCCAACCTGGTTCCCCAGTTGCAAAATCTGCAGTTCTGGAAGTAACACCACATCCTCTCCCCTAAGTGCAACATTTAATCAAGTGGTCAACTGGATAAAAAAACATAAAGATAACAAATAATTTAAAAGTGCTATGTCGCTATTTGAAAACTCAGAAAATATGTCCTTATTTTAGTCTTTTAGAGCACTAACCATAATTTTGATGCCAATAATACGCTCTCATATATGTAATTTCTAAAGGAAATGCTCTAGGTATTACAGTTTTGATTACATCAAGATGACGTCAGGCGTTCCACACTTTTGTAATAAATATAGAATGTTAGCAATCTAGTTGTTCATTAGGATACTGTTGAGAGGCAGAGGCCAGGGGCACGGACTCTGAAAATTGAAGGCAGGTAGGAGGGTGCAAAGGCAACAATTTAACCACACTGAGCAGGCAGGAAGGGCCGTGGCAGCACAACAGACTATGGAGGGCAGTGGAAAGGGGGGCAGGGGCAACACACCAACAATACAGGACTTGCAAGAGAGGCTGTGGCAATGTAAGAGACCATTGTGGGCAGAAGGAAGAGGCAATGGTAGTACAACCATACATGCCAACAGACCCGATTCAGCCAGGAAACGTCCAATGTTTTTAAGCTCAAATGGGCTTTATTTGATCTGTCTCCTGTCTACAATCTCCTCTTCTTCAATGTAACTCAAAGGGGAAAATCAATACCCCAGTTTTTTTTCAAAATCTCCCTCTTACCAAGTTCAAAATGTTCGCAAGTATGGTACATTGGATCATGGAAGGAAATGGGGTAGGGACATGGACTTGGATAACAGAGGACAGGAGGGACATGGAGAGGTGCACCAAACTGAACCTGCAGGGCAGGCATCAGGGTTTGCAGCAGCACAATACACCACACAGGGCATGCGGGACGGGAGTGCAGCACAACAATCCATAGAAAGCAAGAGGGAGAGGACAGGACCATGCACATGGACAACAGAGAACAGAGGGGCAAGAGGCAATGGTAGCTAGCTGACCATAATGGACAGACAGGAGAGAAAGCTGCAGCATAACAGACCATAAAGGGTAGGAGGGACGGATCAGGGGCATTACAATGGAACAGACAAGCCAGGAGGGAGGGAGTAGGGGTCTGCACATTTAAACAGAGGGCTGGGGGCAAGGGGGCAGGGCAGGAGCGGCAAGATAGCCATGGAGGTCAGGCAGGATGGGCACTAGAAGCAAGACACACCATGAAGAGCAACAGTGAGACTGTGATGGAATACACACAGACCATGGAGGGAAGGTGGGAGGGGGTCAGGGGCAGCTAACTGACCACACAGGGAAGGTGGGAGGGGCCATGGCAGCACAGAAGACCATGCATGGCAAGTGGGAGGGTTAGTGGCAGCACAATGGCTATGATGGGCAAGAAGGAGGGTGCAGGGGCATGCACAAAGGACGATGGAGGATAGAAGGGAGGGTCAGGACCTGTGCACAGACAAGAAAGTTCAGGGGAAGGGGCCTCACAACAGACCGCACGGGGCAGGCAGGAGGAGCAGTTGCAGCACAACAGACCAGGGAGGGCAGAAGGGTGTGGCAGTACAATGGACCATGTAGGACAGGAGGAAGAGGATAGGGGCATGGCATGTGGACAGGCAGGGTGGAGGTGGCAGGGACAGGTTACAGTCATTTGACAATGCTAGGCAGGTGGGAGGGGAGTGGCAGCTCAACAGAACACTCAGAGTAGATAGGAGTGGCAGGTCCATGGAACATGGTGGGCAAAAAGGATTGAGCAGGGGCATGCACAAAGACATCGGAGGGCAGGGGGAAGGAGAATAGGGGCAGCAAGCTAAGCACAGAGTTTAAGCAGGAGGTCAATGATGGGGCATAGAATTGGGCAATGGAGGGCAGGAGGAGTGGACTGGTACATCATACTAAATTGAGGGCAGTGGCAGCACATCAGACCATGCATGGCAGGAGGGAGGAGGCTAGTCCATGGATTCACACAACAGAGGATAGGGAGGAGGGGGATGGGGCAGCAAGCTAACTGTTCAGAGAAGGCGGGTATGAGGAACTTTATTGTTTTTAAAACGTGTGTCTGTGTTTACTACTTAAAATATGAACAAGTATGCAGCATAATCTCATTTTTATTCAGGAAGAAGAGGACGTTTGTGACTGTGACTCCGGGCTCACTTGGCAGAAACACCCCCTGACCCTCCACCCCCTATCGCAAAATGTAATGCCCGTGAAAAGGGTAGGTGAACACAGTGTTATATAGAACATAGTCCTGAGAGCACGATTGAAAATGAAAACTAGATATAGTGTATGGTATAAACTATGCACCAAAAAGTGTGATATAAGATGAACCGGGCGTGAAATATAATATGCAATACATTGTGCGCAATGACAGATTCATTGGAGAGCGCGAGATAGCACAGGCACTAGCGCGTGCTATGCGATATGCGCCTTGGAGTGTAATATGCACAGGGCAGTGTTGTGTAACCTAACTAGTCTCTAAAGTTGTAATATAAAATATGTGCTGGGGAGTGTAACGTTGCATATGCACTGTGACAAAGATATGGATCCCAGATTGTAATATGTATGGCATAGCACTGTGCGTTATAACATAGGCATCGAGGAAGGCACGTTAGATGGGGCAATATAACCCGTGCAAAGACAAGTGTGGCATGACATATTCACGGGGTGGTGTTACAGTGCACATGGGCTAGAGAGTGTCATAGCATATGCACTAGCTGGTGGAATACAACACAGAGGTGTGTGGCACTCAGCAGGCAATGGTGGGTGTAACACAGCATTGGGCTCTGCCAGGAGCGCGCTGTGACTCTCAAGTGATGTTCGTCCCCTTTCCAGAGAGTAAAATAAAAAGTATTACACATCCGGCAGTGGATGTGTGTTTTATTAACCGTGAGGGGGGTTTCTTGCATAGTTTTGGTCGAATTTTTGTCGAATCCCCTTTGAATGGCTTGGTGTGCATGTGTATTAAATGTGCCCGTCAATAGCTACCAATGTTTGTATAAATAAACGACAAGGGTGTCTACCGGGATTAGGCACGGTAGGGCATCAGACATGTCAGAGATTCACTAGTGGTGTAAATACATTCCACGTGGATTCATTGTATGCATAGTCGCCTTTTAAAGAATATCACACAAATCGTCATGGTGATAGGTACGTACGGTTTGTCCAGCATGTCCTAGGTGTGTCAATAAATATATATTTTTTAAAAATAATAAAAAACAGTGGCCGGCCCTGGGGATTGGGGTAAAAAAAAAAAATTAGGAGACAGGCCCTGGGGGATGGGGTCATCAGGGCCAATAAATTAGAATAAGAAGGGGAACCACACAGCCCCCCTTCTTAAAAAATTAAAATAAATAAAAGACTGGCATCGTGCCGGAGGCCACGCCCCCTCCTTGCAGCACTCTGTAAACGCGCCCCCTGGCGAGTTGTAGGTTGGGGAATTAATTCCTCTTCAATACTGAGGGTCCCTGAGGGCCAACTAGCCCAACAGGCATCTCCAGTATGCGCCAGGGAGCTGCGCTGCAGATAGGTGTTCTGAGGCCAAGCCCCTTTTTACACCTCTCTGCAACACAGCTCTGTGGCGCTTACTGGAGGTACCTAGTGGTCTAGTTTGACCCTAGGGACCCTTAGGATTCAAGGGGACTTAATCTCTCAACTTAGAACAGCCACAGGGCGCGTTTACACAGTGGTGAAGGGAGGGGACGGGGCCTGAGGTGACGTGTGTAAACACGCACTATGGCACGTTTTAAATTGGGGATATAATTTCCCTTCAATACTGAGGGCCCCTGGGGGCTAACTAGCCCACCAAGTGCTTCCAGTAAGCGCCACTGAGCTGCATTGCAGAGAGGTGGTCCAGGCCGTGCCACTTTTTACACCTCTCTGCAATGCAGCTCTGTGGCACTTACTGGAGGTACCTAGTGGGCTAGTTGGACCCTAGGGACCCTCAGGATTCAAATGAACTTAATCTCCCAACTAAAAACGGACACAGGGCGTGTTTACACAGTGGTGAAGGGAGGGGATGGGGCCTGAGTTAACGTGTGCAAAAACGCCCTGTGGCCTGTTTTAAGAGATAGTTTTAATCCCCCTGCCCTATTATATACTAGGGGCTTATAGAGGAGGTCATGCTAATCACAGGGGGACCCCAACGCATAATGTTCCCTAGTGTATGTAGGTGTTTTCACTGTATTCTAAGTGTCTTTTAACATAGCACTGGCTCTAGGACTGGTTAGTCAGACTCAGTTACCACCAGTATCCGTCTGAAAAAGTTGAGGGTACAGGATGATTTTGCAACAAGGCTTCTTTCTGCTCTTCTTTTTGTTCTTTCTGCACGTTATCCTTCTTCCTGCACTTTTCTTCGTCTTTGAGGACTTCTGTTGCTTCTTTCTGCACTTCTTTTTTTTCTTTCTGTGCATTTTTTCTTCTTTCTTCACATGTCCTATCTCTGTAGGCACAGTTAGAAATTAGCATTTAAAAAACCTTTGAAATTCACAGAAAAAACCATAGGTTTCAGGCAGGTTATAGTTAGGAATTAGCATTTAAAAAACCTCAGAAATTCACTGAAAAAACCATAGGTTTCAGGGGTTTTATAGTTAGCTGGACTTTTCACTTGTACAAAACCATTGAAATTCCCCCGTTATAGTTAGTTCAGCTAACTATAACTCGCGCGCCCGCAATGCACTGCTGATGACGTCACATATTACATCACTCATGACATGGTCAGTGACATCACTCATGACATCACTGATGACATCTCAAATGACATCACTGATGACATCACTGATGACATCATCCTTGTGATAGAGTGGCAGACCTCCTCTCACCCTAATATAAATCTTTGATACACACATTCAAAAATAGAGACAAAAATTTTAAAAACAATGGACATACCAATACCAGTTACAACAACCTCTTCAGTAATTCTAAGATCCACATACACATCCACTCATTCACCAACAGTCCTATACAGTCACTCATACATGTACTCACTCATCATATGTACTCATACACCTATACATCCTGTTACACAATGCCACTCATCCATAGAGTTACTCACACACATAGTCACTCATGCTAATAAAGAATCAAACATACATTTACTTGCATATACAGTTATACGCAGGGCAGGTATCAGGGTTTGCAGCAGCACAATACACCACACAGGGCATGCGGGACGGGAGTGCAGCACAACAATCCATAGAAAGCAAGAGGGAGAGGACAGGACCATGCACATGGACAACAGAGAACAGAGGGGCAAGAGGCAATGGTAGCTAGCTGACCATAATGGACAGACAGGAGAGAAAGCTGCAGCATAACAGACCATAAAGGGTAGGAGGGACGGATCAGGGGCATTACAATGGAACAGACAAGCCAGGAGGGAGGGAGTAGGGGTCTGCACATTTAAACAGAGGGCTGGGGGCAAGGGGGCAGGGCAGGAGCAGCAAGATAGCCATGGAGGTCAGGCAGGATGGGCACTAGAAGCAAGACACACCATGAAGAGCAACAGTGAGACTGTGATGGAATACACACAGACCATGGAGGGAAGGTGGGAGGGGGTCAGGGGCAGCTAACTGACCACACAGGGAAGGTGGGAGGGGCCATGGCAGCACAGAAGACCATGCATGGCAAGTGGAAGGGTTAGTGGCAGCACAATGGCTATGATGGGCAAGAAGGAGGGTGCAGGGGCATGCACAAAGGACGATGGAGGATAGAAGGGAGGGTCAGGACCTGTGCACAGACAAGAAAGTTCAGGGGAAGGGGCCTCACAAAAGACCGCACGGGGCAGGCAGGAGGAGCAGTTGCAGCACAACAGACCAGGGAGGGCAGAAGGGTGTGGCAGTACAATGGACCATGTAGGACAGGAGGAAGAGGATAGGGGCATGGCATGTGGACAGGCAGGGTGGAGGTGGCAGGGACAGGTTACAGTCATTTGACAATGCTAGGCAGGTGGGAGGGGAGTGGCAGCTCAACAGAACACTCAGAGTAGATAGGAGTGGCAGGTCCATGGAACATGGTGGGCAAAAAGGATTGAGCAGGGGCATGCACAAAGACATCGGAGGACAGGGGGAAGGAGAATAGGGGCAGCAAGCTAAGCACAGAGTTTAAGCAGGAGGTCAATGATGGGGCATAGAATTGGGCAATGGAGGGCAGGAGGAGTGGACTGGTACATCATACTAAATTGAGGGCAGTGGCAGCACATCAGACCATGCATGGCAGGAGGGAGGAGGCTAGTCCATGGATTCACACAACAGAGGATAGGGAGGAGGGGGATGGGGCAGCAAGCTAACTGTTCAGAGAAGGCGGGTATTAGGAACGTTATTGTTTTTAAAACGTGTGTCTGTGTTTACTACTTAAAATATGAACAAGTAAGCAGCATAATCTCATTTTTATTCAGGAAGAAGAGGACGTTTGTGACTGTGACTCCGGGATCACTTGGCAGAAACACCCCCTGACCCTCCACCCCCTATCGCAAAATGTAATACCCGTGAAAAGGGTAGGTGAACACAGTGTTATATAGAACATAGTCCTGAGAGCACGATTGAAAATGAAAACTAGATATAGTGTATGGTATAAACTATGCACCAAAAAGTGTGATATAAGATGAACCGGGCGTGAAATATAATATGCAATACATTGTGCGCAATGACAGATTCATTGGAGAGCGCGAGATAGCACAGGCACTAGCGCGTGCTATGCGATATGCGCCTTGGAGTGTAATATGCACAGGGCAGTGTTGTGTAACCTAACTAGTCTCTAAAGTTGTAATATAAAATATGTGCTGGGGAGTGTAACGTTGCATATGCACTGTGACAAAGATATGGATCCCAGATTGTAATATGTATGGCATAGCACTGTGCGTTATAACATAGGCATCGAGGAAGGCACGTTAGATGGGGCAATATAACCCGTGCAAAGACAAGTGTGGCATGACATATTCACGGGGTGGTGTTACAGTGCACATGGGCTAGAGAGTGTCATAGCATATGCACTAGCTGGTGGAATACAACACAGAGGTGTGTGGCACTCAGCAGGCAATGGTGGGTGTAACACAGCATTGGGCTCTGCCAGGAGCGCGCTGTGACTCTCAAGTGATGTTCGTCCCCTTTCCAGAGAGTAAAATAAAAAGTATTACACATCCGGCAGTGGATGTGTGTTTTATTAACCGTGAGGGGGGTTTCTTGCATAGTTTTGGTCGAATTTTTGTTGAATCCCCTTTGAATGGCTTGGTGTGCATGTGTATTAAATGTGCCCGTCAATAGCTACCCATGTTTGTATAAATAAACGACAAGGGTGTCTACCGGGATTAGGCACGGTAGGGCATCAGACATGTCAGAGATTCACTAGTGGTGTAAATACATTCCACGTGGATTCATTGTATGCATAGTCGCCTTTTAATGAATATCACGCAAATCGTCATGATGATAGGTACGTACGGTTTGTCCAGCATGTCCTAGGTGTGTCAATAAATATATATTTTTTTAAAATAATAAAAAACAGTGGCCGGCCCTGGGGATTGGGGTAAAAAAAAAAAAAATTAGGAGACAGGCCCTGGGGGATGGGGTCATCAGGGCCAATAAATTAGAATAAGAAGGGGAACCACACAGCCCCCCTTCTTAAAAAATTAAAATAAATAAAAGACTGGCATCGTGCCGGAGGCCACGCCCCCTCCTTGCAGCACTCTGTAAACGCGCCCCCTGGCGAGTTGTAGGTTGGGGAATTAATTCCTCTTCAATACTGAGGGTCCCTGAGGGCCAACTAGCCCAACAGGCATCTCCAGTATGCGCCAGGGAGCTGCGCTGCAGACAGGTGTTCTGAGGCCAAGCCCCTTTTTACACCTCTCTGCAACGCAGCTCTGTGGCGCTTTCTGGAGGTACCTAGTCGTCTAGTTTGACCCTAGGGACCCTTAGGATTCAAGGGGACTTAATCTCTCAACTTAGAACAGCCACAGGGCGCGTTTACACAGTGGTGAAGGGAGGGGACGGGGCCTGAGGTGACGTGTGTAAACACGCACTATGGCACGTTTTAAATTGGGGATATAATTTCCCTTCAATACTGAGGGCCCCTGGGGGCTAACTAGCCCACCAAGTGCTTCCAGTAAGCGCCACTGAGCTGCATTGCAGAGAGGTGGTCCAGGCCGTGCCACTTTTTACACCTCTCTGCAATGCAGCTCTGTGGCACTTACTGGAGGTACCAAGTGGGCTAGTTGGACCCTAGAGACCCTCAGGATTCAAATGAACTTAATCTCCCAACTAAAAACGGACACAGGGCGTGTTTACACAGTGGTGAAGGGAGGGGATGGGGCCTGAGTTAACGTGTGCAAAAACGCCCTGTGGCCTGTTTTAAGAGGTAGTTTTAATCCCCCTGCCCTATTATATACTAGGGGCTTATAGAGGAGGTCATGCTAATCACAGGGGGACCTCAACGCATAATGTTCCCTAGTGTATGTAGGTGTTTTCACTGTATTCTAAGTGTCTTTTAACATAGCACTGGCTCTAGGACTGGTTAGTCAGACTCAGTTACCACCAGTATCCGTCTGAAAAAGTTGAGGGTACAGGATGATTTTGCAACAAGGCTTCTTTCTGCTCTTCTTTTTGTTCTTTCTGCACGTTATCCTTCTTCCTGCACTTTTCTTCGTCTTTGAGGACTTCTGTTGCTTCTTTCTGCACTTCTTTTTTTTCTTTCTGTGCATTTTTTCTTCTTTCTTCACATGTCCTATCTCTGTAGGCACAGTTAGAAATTAGCATTTAAAAAACCTTTGAAATTCACAGAAAAAACCATAGGTTTCAGGCACGTTATAGTTAGGAATTAGCATTTAAAAAACCTCAGAAATTCACTGAAAAAACCATAGGTTTCAGGGGTTTTATAGTTAGCTGGACTTTTCACTTGTACAAAACCATTGAAATTCCCCCGTTATAGTTAGTTCAGCTAACTATAACTCGCGCGCCCGCAATGCACTGCTGATGACGTCACATATTACATCACTCATGACATGGTCAGTGACATCACTCATGACATCACTGATGACATCTCAAATGACATCACTGATGACATCACTGATGACATCATCCTTGTGATAGAGTGGCAGACCTCCTCTCACCCTAATATAAATCTTTGATACACACATTCAAAAATAGAGACTAAAATTTTAAAAACAATGGACATACCAATACCAGTTACAACAACCTCTTCAGTAATTCTAAGATCCACATACACATCCACTCATTCACCAACAGTCCTATACAGTCACTCATACATGTACTCACTCATCATATGTACTCATACACCTATACATCCTGTTACACAATGCCACTCATCCATAGAGTTACTCACACACATAGTCACTCATGCTAATAAAGAATCAAACATACATTTACTTGCATATACAGTTATACACACACCACCACACTTACTTCTACGGAAACTTACACATACTTAGTCTTTTAAACAATCACTTATAGAAACACATACTTATTCGTACAGGAACTCTTTCAATCTCTCACTCTCACATATACTCACTTATATACAGCAATAGTCACA
Source organism: Triturus cristatus (assembly GCF_964204655.1). Taxonomy (NCBI): domain Eukaryota; kingdom Metazoa; phylum Chordata; class Amphibia; order Caudata; family Salamandridae; genus Triturus; species Triturus cristatus. The sequence goes on from NC_140580.1 coordinate 692,335,531, forward strand.
CATACTAGTTTAAAACATATGTAGTTACTCATAAAGACACTATTGAGACAGTCATTCACTCACTAACACACCCATACACACACTCATCCACCCATACAGTCCTGCACACATGCTGTCTTCAACACATACAAACAGTGAGTCACTCATTCATGCACCTATGCACTACGTAATACCCCCCACCGAACCATGCAGACACTCAGACTGATACTCAAAAAACCAACTAATAACCTATATAGACACCCATGTAGCTACTCACCAACACATGCAGCCACTTATACACAAAGTGAGAGACTGATACAGATATTTACATATTTAAACATTACTCACTAAGCCATGTATTCACTATGATACACTTAATCAGTCAGTTACACAATCAATTTTTCAAAAACAAATCATCCATTTAGACACTTATATACCCATTTATTCTTCCATCGACCTTGAGTTATACATATATAAAACATATTTAATTTTCAGAAAAACACACATTCACTGGATGATGTCATCAGTGATGTCATCAGTGATGTCATTTGAGATGTCATCAGTGATGTCATGAGTGATGTCACTGACCATGTCATGAGTGATGTAATATGTGACGTCATCAGCAGTGCATTGCGGGTGCGCGAGTTATAGTTAGCTGAACTAACTATAACGGGGGAATTTCAATGGTTTTGTACAAGTGAAAAGTCCAGCTAACTATAAAACCCCTGAAACCTATGGTTTTTTCTGTGAATTTCTGAGGTTTTTTAAATGCTAATTCCTAACTATAACGTGCCTGAAACCTATGTTTTTTTCTGTGAATATATATATATATATACATATATATATATATATATATATATATATATATATATATATATATATATATATATATATATATATATATATATATATTCTTATAAGTATTGTGAATTTATATTGTGAAAAGTTGCTTTTTTTGTTATGGTTTGGCCCATTAGTTTGGGAATGAGCTAGATGGAATAGGTTTTGAATTATAATTGGTAAGTAAAGACCACACCAGTGACCAATTAAGAAGTTGACTGGCTGAAGACATATCCATTTGTTGCCATAAGAAGACCAACTTTTGTTGCTTCACGTATTTTGTGCCCGGGTCTTATTGGGATGTTTTGGGCAAACCCCTATTTTTGATACACATGCTTGCAAAGTCAAAGCGCGTATGACGTGCTAATGTTGAGCGAAAAAAAGGGGAGGCCTGCAGTAGGTGAAACGCATTAAAGAAAGTAGGGCTTACAGACGAAATAAGACGTACCGTTGAACAACCGAAGTAAAAGGGGCAGTCCTATTCTCACTTCTGCCCCTGCCATTCTGCTATTTATTAACCATTTCTGGATCCATAAACATACAAATGCACTGTAGAAAATCTTGGAGATGTTTTAGTGACTACTACGGTTCATGTGGCTGCTCCCACAATTTGATGAGAAGCATAGCAAAGGCGCACTTTATTTCACTGATTATTACTTTGGCCTAAAAGATTGCAGTCAAAAAGAGTTTCCAAATGTGGCCAGAAGAAACCGTATAGTATTAAACGGGCTTTTAATGAAAAAAGGTAGCCGCTCAACACATGGTAAACAGTTGGTAAACAAGCCAAGTCGGAAACAAAGCCTGCAAGCGCACTTCCCCAACCTAATAAAGTGTCATTCATTGGCAGACACATGTAAAGGAAATCCCCGTGGAGTTTGCTTTCAGAATAAACAGATGATACATGAAAGCCGCTCTCCTGAAAGCGGCCTTCAGTGCCGGATCTTAATAGGGCTCACGTTTCAGGTCGGCCAACATTTTTACTTGTAAGAGACAATAGCGTAATGAAAGCTGGGAACAAATTAATCCAAACGTAAGTGAGAATGGAAACTGCTGAACTGCTTTATCTTTAAACATGTTAATGAAAAGCGTGGGTGCTTTACACAGCAGCTTTCTGCAATAACACTTTTTTTGCATTTTGGTTTCATTTTGGTTAGAACTGTGATCAGTAATTCAAAAGAAAACAAAAGACACAGCGAAAGTGATCGCGATCAAACATCAAAGCGGCCGCGAAAGTGAAAGTAATCGCGGAAAAGCGCGGCACACGCGCCCGCGCACATGTACTATAGCTCTAGGCTGGCCTGGTAGAACTTTTTGGAGCCCTCTCAAAAAGGCTCGCCAGGCCAGCACATGCGCTGGGTCAGGCGAGACCTAAAAAACGAAAGGGAGAATTTCAGGGAAAATATTTCAGGGATGCCCGCTGCAAAAGTTGTTGCTGATTCTCGTCCTTTCAGCTTGTCTATATGTGAGTGAAAAATACCTTATTGCTGACATTATATTAATATGTTACATAATCTGCACAGTGCTTTCTATAAAAGTGTCTAAGAAAAATGGCAAATAAAAATAGATGTCGGTAAATTTTATAATATTGCAAGGGATAAGGCTGGAAACATTGAGATGTAGAAACTTTACATGACAACTACCCATTCTATTAAAATGCATGTTCTGCAATTTTTGTTTGTTGGTTTAGTGATCCTAATCAGATATCACATTTTTGCCCATAAACAGCTTGTTACCAAAGGTTGGATGCTATATGATCAGTTTCCTTGATACAGAGTCGGACTGGCCAGTAGGGCAATCAGGCAGTGCCCAATGGGCTGGTCTGACAGAGCAGTGTTTGGGCCAGCTTTTTAGAAGTTTGTGGGTCTGTTTTATGGCTAGGTGAGATGGTTTTACCGTCGATTTCCATAATTATACCACAAATTGTACCTGCAGTAAACAAAAATACAGACAAAGGAAGAGAGAGGTCACCAAGGAGCCGTAAAAGCAGATAAGAGAGAAGTAGCACCTGACCTGGGGCTGTATTACACACAGTGCCCCGGGTGTGCAACAGGCATTTGCGCCAACTTTGCATGCCTCGGGGCACTTTCGCATTACAGAAGGAGTCGCAGATGCTTGTGCGGCCCCTACTGTAATACTGATACTGCTGGAGCACGCACAGCGCATGCCACATGAAAATGAGGGAATCCCTTTGCCTCTGCATCCGTGCTGTATTACAGACGCGGGTGCAGAGGCAAAGGAGCTCTCAGTGTCAGTGTACCACCTGATGGCAGCCCTCAGGAGGGGGGAAAGGGGGTCCCATGGACCCGCCAGATGTCCCCCTGCAGGTGGGTGCAGGCACTGACTGCACCTGCCTGAAAGGGGATCTCTAATCCCCTTTTAAAGTAAAAACAGGTTGCCCCTGCACTGTGAAAACACAGACCAACTTCAAAGCAACCTCTCCGTTTTTTACAGGAATGCGCTGCCCCCAGTGGAGCGTGAGTTCACAGCAGCCATTCCATGTAATAGGTCGCACTTTCCCTGTTTGCACCTGGCGCCCCAGTTTTAAGGTGCACCTGGTGCAAAAAGGGAACGTGCACCCTTTACATAATTGGACCTCTGATACCAACCCTGCTGGCCTGTCTGCATCCACCACTGAAAACAGTGCCAAAGTTGACCTGTCCTGCAGCTGTGACTCCAGAAACTTGTGAGGACTACCTGCCTTCCAAAAAGACTCAAGACCTCCCGTGAGCAGCAGACCTGTTCCAAAGAATCTCCAAAAGAGAAGGCTCTGAGGTCTCCGGAACCACCAAAACCCAACACCTGAAGCAACCACTGCACCGGTCGCCTCTGACCCGAGATGTAGTGGGCCAATGGTGCCAACAAGGTCCCCCAGCCCTCCAGAGCTCGAGTACATTTCACCCCTCCTGGACTCCCCGAAGTCGCCTGCACCCTCTGCACACCGACCCCTCAGTTGCTTCAGTAAGTAAAAACCTTATGCTTAAGGACACCTCTACTCCCGTCCCCCCTAGGCCTTGTAGAAGAGGACCAAAGGTGTCCCACCATCCCAAGCATCACAAGGCCTGAGCGCACTTGCTGTTTCAGCCCGACTGGCTTCCTAGCCAGAGCTTGCAGAGTCTTTTAACAGTGACCAATCCCCATTGAAATGCATTGGACTCCAAATGTTAATTTGCACACTGCACCCAGCCGCGCTCTTGCGGCTGGTGGTGACTGTTCGTGCTGCCTTGGACCTTACCCACCATTTACCTTAACTCCTGGAGCTTTGTGCTGTAAGTCGATATACTCTACCTGTTTGTAGAACTTTTTCTTCCCTCTATCGGATAACATTGCAAAACTCAGAAATTGCAGTGTCCACTTTTTAAAGTTAAAAGAATTTATATGTAAAAATTTACTCACCTGAATGATTTTTCTATGATGCCTAGACATATATAAAGACACTTGCTATTTTTATAAATTGGTGTGCATCTCCTTCTTGAGTTGTGTTGTCATTTATTAATCGTGTGTATTCTCAAATATCTTGCACTTTTCTGTGTTAAGCCTAAGGCTACTCGACCACACAACGCCCTAATAGAGCACTTTGGAATTGCTCAGCAAGCCCCTGTCCACTCATAAGGGAACCCCTGGACTCTTTACACTCTTCTATCAACTTTTTAATATATCACATAGAGAGCCAGCTTCCTACATTGTTGGCAGCGGTGGGATAGAAGACTGAACAGTTGCTGTACCACTTGGTTGATAAGTGATTCCACAAAGGAATCCAAAATTGTCTCTAGTTAAAAACATTTTTTACGATTTTCGATTTTTCTAAATTGTTTAAAAATAGCTGTTAGAGCCTTGGTTATGTCCCCTAGTAAATCTGTTTAGAATTTGAAAATACTTTGAGTTAGTTGGGCCTTTTTTGAGATTACTCAGCATTTTTTATCACTTTTCTAAAAAAGGTCCCAACTAAATTCAACCATAGAAAATCCTTGGGTCTCTTGTGAAAAACGAGATAACAAAAAACACTGACAAAATCACACAGAACTATCTGTGGGATAATCCCTTTCAGGACGTAATCCTTCACCCACCAGAGGTGGCATGCTTCATCATCTGTGATTCTCCTCTTGGTGGAAACACCATGTTATCTAGTTTTTTCACAAGATACCCAAGGAATTTCTATGGTGGAGTTAAGTAATTGATTGGGGATGCAATCCTTTGCAGGTCTCTAAACTTTTTGCCTAGGACACTCAGAAAAATATTTTTTTCCTGTGAAGCCTAACTGCTTGCTCCTCTTCTAGCCGTCCCAATGACTGAGATTTTGAACACCTCTTTAAGCGAAGGTATTCTGCCTCTTGACTGGAAGTTTGCTCAAGTACTCCCTATTAAAAAGAAAGAGCAATTGCCCGCTGATGTGTTATCTAATTACCGCCCCATTTCACTCCTCCCGTTGATGAGTAAAATGGTGGAGAGTTATATTAACACTCAGCTAGTGGAATACCTCGACAAACATGCCATTCTTGATCCTTCTCTGTCAGGGTTTAGACCCAACCACTCTACTGAGACAACTCTTATTGGGGTTACGGATCATATTAAAATGGCTTTGGATGATAATAAAGCAGTGATACTGGTCTTATTGGACCTGACAGCAGCCTTCGACACGGTCTCTCATCAGCAACTGATTTTGCAATTAAGGAAGGCTGGTCTGCAGGGACAGGCACTTAATTGGATGGTCAGGTTCCTTGACCAACGCACTCAGACGATCAATTTTGGTCCTTTCCATTCCCAAACCTTGAAATTCACTAAGGGGGTGCCCCAGGGCTCTTGCTTGAGCCCAACTTTGTTTAATATCTATGTGGCCCCCCTTGCCAGGGTCATTAGGGAGTACAGTTTCACTCCTTTTTCTTACGCTGATGATACTCAATTGCTCCTGTCCTTTGATAAGGAGATGTCAGCTATTGCAGATTAGATGATGAACCACTGTCTGCAACTAAATGCATCCAAGACAGAAATGTTGTTGTTTGGGTCAGCCCAGAGTTTCTGGTCCCCTGGGTGGTGGCCTGCAACCGTGGTTTCTGCTCCTACTCCTACCTTGGTGGCAAAAAACCTGGGAGTACGCTTAGATGTGTTGTTATCCATGAAGGACCAAGTGATGACTACAGCAGGGACTTGTTACCATACACTAAGCCTTTGTGCAGAGTTTTTCGATGGCTGCCTCTCTCTGTACGAAGAACCCTGATTCAGGCTTTGATCATTAAACGCTTAGATTATTGTAATGCACTGCTGGCATCTGCAAATGAGTCCCTACTAACCAGATTGGTGATTGTACAAAATGTGGCGGCTCGCCTGGCCCTAAAAAAACACCTCGCACCTCCTCAGGTCCATTGCTTCAACAACTTCACTGGCTCCCCATCCGCAAGAGAATTAATTTTAAGCTTTGTTGCCTCACCCATAAAGCTTTATATGGTGCGAGCCCCAGCTACCTGTCAGGTAAATTTAAAATCTACTGTCCGAATCCTCATCTTAGATCGGAAGGTAAAGGGCTGCTGGTGGTTTCCCGATTTAAGAAGTTTAGAACCGGAGGCAAAACCGTTGTTCATCCAGCCTCTAAATTGTGGAATACCCTGCCCAAGGAACTACGCAAATGCTCCAACTTACTCTGTTTTAGGAAACTCCTGAAAACAGTATTGTTCAGAGCTTAAACCTGTCTGCCCATGTTTATCTGACTTACCTGCTTCTCAGAGCGGAGATACCCCTTCGGGGGTAATTCCTGCGCTTTACAAATCCCAATAAAAATACAAATACAACTAAATTCAAACCATGACTAATGCATCATGTTCTTCCCAGGTGCTTAACCTGGGACCCTACAAGAGCCTTAAGTTGGACAGACTTAAGACACTCTGCAAAGCATGGAACCTCATCATGGGCCTAGACCAACAAAATCATATCTTCCAAAATTGCTTACAGATAATGCTAGGGCCATGGTTGAGGGAGAAACCCCCCTTGGATAAGGGAAGGCAGATGCTGATGTGGATGACGTAGATGATAATTTTAGCAGCAATCAAACTGAAGACAAAACCACTGAGAGCACTTCTAGTAGTGTCTCAGAAGAAATAGATACTGAAGATGCAGATCTTCAGGAACTGGCCAAGATGATAGCATAAGAGGCTAAACTCCTGGCCATAGAAAAGGAAAGAGCTGAGATGGGCATTGGACCCATCTCTGGTGGCAGCTAAATTATAATTAGGGAAGATGGTTCTGGTCCTAAAATCCCAAAGGGATTGTCCCAAAATAGACACAGGGTGATGATAACACCACATGGTTTACAGCCTTTGAGACGGCCTGTAAACTGAGACAGCTGAACAAGAAGCATTGGGGCTCTCCTTTTTGGCAACTGATCTCAGGAAAGTGTAGGGATAGACTCCTGACACGGAATGAGACAGGTGCTGAGTCTTACGACCACATGAAGGACACCCGGATTGAGGGCTTTGGACTCACCATTGAGGAATGCAGGATCGGGTTCAGAGAGACTCAAAAAACGCAGAGTCAGTCCTGGGTAGATTTTGTAGACTTTTTAGTAAAAACCCTAGGTGGCTGGTTGAAAGGTAACAATGTGCATGAGTCGGATGGACTTTACAATTTATTGATGAAAGAGCATCTGTTAAGTCCTTGTTATCAAGAGAAATTACATTAGTACCTGGTAGACCTAGGTCCACTTTCTCCTCAAGAGTTGGGGAAGAAAGCAGATCACTGGGTCAAAACAAGGGTGACCAAACTGCCACTGGTGGAGTGACCTACAGAAAGTGGCCAAGAAGCCCCCCAACGGGAAAGATGGTGATCAATCAAAAGATAAAAACAAAAAATCTTCTAAAGCCCCCCAAAAACCTGTTCAGGAAGGTGAGCCCAGAAACTCTACACAGTCTAAGGGTGGGCACCAGGCTAAAAACTGGGATCCCAAAAAAGGCTTGGTGTCATGATGATTGTAAGGCTCTTGATCACCGAACTGGAGACCTTAGCTGTCCCAATGAAAATTATCCCTCTAGTGCACCTGCAGTAAATTCGGTGGTAAGTCTCCAGATGGGATCACAGTTGAGCCCTTACCATTTCAGAGAGCTCACCGAGGTAATTCTAGTCTCAGAGGGTGGGGCAGATATAGCTGCCCTGCCCGTCTGGCCCAGTAGCCTGTAGAGATACAGATAACAGCCACATATCAATGTGGTAACAGTTGAAATACTGAGAGACACTGGTGCTAGTGTCATCGTGGTGGCTGAGCAACTGGTGTCCTCAGAACGAATACCTGACTGGTGAGACCTATACAATCCTCATTGCTGATAATCGGGAGAGGGTGCATTCCATGGTTATGGTATCCTTAGAATGGGGAGGGCTACAGGCTACAAGTGAGTGGTGGTATCTTCTGAAATTCCTTTACAGTGTCTGCTAGGCAATGATCTAGAGTCCTCAGCATGGTCTGAGATCAAAAGTAAGACTCATGCAGCAATGCTGGGTATATCCGAATGGGTGTGTGTGAAAACCAGAGCACAGTGTAGAGCCCAGGGCGAACAAGAAGAGTTGTAGCCTGGTGTAATGGCTGAACCTTCCAATAGAAAGGGCAAGAAAACTGGGAACCCAGCTTCTAAACAGATACCAGTTCAGGTTCCCTCTCCTCACAGAGAATACCTGTCATCCCCAGAGGGAACTGAGCCCCAGGAGCTTGGGTCTTACACTGCAGAGCACTTGTGTCCAGGGGGACCCTGTCGGGAAGATCTGTGCCAGGGGCAAAGGACCTGTCCCACTCTTGAAAGCCTGAGACAGCAAGCTGCTGATCAGGAAAATGGAGATGTCAGTGATTCCCACATGACCTATTGGTAGGGAAATTCCTCCTAAACAAATTCCACCTCGACCATCAGACAATCAAAAGAATCACCTCTTCATGCCCAAGATCCCTAACATACGGGAGCTTAAGAAAGCAATAAACAAAACACTACGCAGGCTTCGGCGAACACACACACAACCTCACTATTCAGAAGGAGCTAACGCAGCTAAAAATGAATAAGAAGAAGGTAATCTGGCAAGCGAAAAGGGAATCGGATGACAAACTGTGGGCCAGGCTATTGTACGACTCAAAGACCAACAACAGCGCAAGATTCTGGCGCACAATAAACAGCTTAGAAAACCCAAACGTACAAAGAGTTAACTCACACCTAACAGAAGAAGCCTGGGCCACTCACCTCCTGTGTAGGAAAGTAGGATCTGCTTCTTATGGTTACCCCCACTTTTTGCTTGATGTTGCACTGTTTTTGACTAGTCTGACTGGGATCCTGCTAATCAGGACCCCATTTACCTGCTTTCTCCCTAAAATGTTATGTCATGTACTTAAGTACACTCCAGATTGGATACTGGGGTACCCTTATAAGTCCCTAGTATATGGTACACATGTGCCAAGGGCATAGGTACCCCAGAGGCCTCCCATGGGTTGAAGCATGTATTATGCCATCCATGAGAGGCCATACAAAATGGAACTACAGGCCTACCATTGCAGCCTGTGTAAAATGGTGCATGCACCACATACTTTAGATACAGGTTTACTATATCTATAGGTCACTACACTTTAAACCTATAAGTCACCCCTATAGTAGGCCTTGACAATCCTGAAGGCAGGGTGCTAAGTTTTACGTGAGAGGGTGCTCCTGCATGAGCAGAGCACCCCTGCAGCCTTCGGAGACCATTCTCCCGGGTTGTCGGTGACGCAGCCAGACATATAGGTAGAGGTGCATTATATGCTCGCGTAAATGCTATCCCGAAAACGGCTGCAATAAACTATGTCGTGTTTGGTATCAAACACCTTGGAATGATACCTCCACACCAGTAACAGGAGTGGGAAGTATGATTTCACCCTTCAGAAGCAAGCTTCATGTGTCCCTGGTCTTCCCGGTACCAGACTTCTCGACCCGGACAGCACAAAATGGATGCTGCCGACCAGAACACATTTCTGCCCTCCTGCTACTGAGCCAAGCTCGATCGGAGGAAGGCAGCACAATAGGCATCCTGTTATAGGGAGGTGTGACAACCTCCCAGACAGGATTTAGTGTATTGGGGCTGGGTGGGTGCACTTCCAAAGTGCCTGAAAGTCTGCACGAGAGGCACATTTGGTGTCCCTGTGCATAGTCCAGTTCAAACCAGTTCTAGGATTCATTGGCACCTGCTCTGGAGCGAAACTGGACAAAGGACATGGGAGTAACCTCCCCACTGTCCTGACCGTCCCCTGGGAGGGTCCCCTGAATCTGTCCAACCCTCTCCAGTGGGTACAAAAGGGCTTACCTGGCTGTAGGACCCTAGATTCGATGTGGATATGATTCTGAAGAAGAAATCACTGACCTTCGACCGTCTGGAAACTCTGGACTTTGCTGGACTTCGACTGGGCCCGAATTCATCTCCCTTTCCGTCCAAAGCATCATCTGTGGCCATGCACCATACAGGATCCGTGCAGGACCTGTGGAGCATTAAGGACAACTGAAGTGTCTCCCTTGGGGTGAAGGAGTCACTCCCCTGCATTTGCAGGCACCGTAACAGAACTGACCGGTTGGCTGATCCTGAGCTCCTGCAGACTCTGAAGGCTCCAGCAACACAGGAGGTGGGTTCCTATGTTTCTTGTGGGGTCCGCATAACCCATGCCCCTGTGCACTGCGTACTTTTGCAAGTGCAAATGCTTGTTGGCGTTCCCCAACTAAGTGCATTGGGCCATCGATAGCCCAAACCTCTGTGCACATTTTGTAGAAAGGACTCTGGCCTCTTCTCACTCTGTACCCTGCAAGCTGTGTCTTTGTGAAACTGCTAGAAGTCCCCTCGCAACTGCTGTGCTTTTGGCCTGTGGGTCCATTTGAGGGACAACACTGCTTTTCTTGGTCTCCCCTGGTTGCTCCAGGCCCGCCCTGACTCCCCTTGCTGTGGTGAGTCCTCTGGTCCTTGCTGGGCCAGACCGTAACCTTCCTTGACCTTCTTTGTGGGTTGCCGCTGCCAAGGCTTGTTGGTTCTCCCACTGGACACTGACCCCTCAGCACTCAACATCCTTCGCGGGACTGCACGTATCCGGCTCCAGGTTGTCCTCGATGTCTCCTGGTCCCTGCAGCTGTAGAGTCAAGGTCTCCTTCTTCACACCTGAAACACCCGACATTGGTAGGCTTTCGTCTATCGAGCCCCTGGTCACCTCTGGGTGACCCAAACTCTGACCCCTCAACTTTCACGTTCCTTCCATCAAGAATCCACCTGTGGATTCTACCGGACACTTTTCTTCTTTCCAGCAGTGGTACTTCTTTGAAGACTCCCATTGAGAACAGCGGCGGTTTCTGACGCCACTTCAGCCTTATGCACCCGGCTTCCCTGGGATAGCTAACTCTTGTACTTCGGTATCCACTGGGAAGGGTCCTTAAACTGTAAAACTGCAACCGCGACTCTCCCATTCAATTGTACGTAGCACACAGTCATGTTCTCACACTGCAGCCATCCTCCGTGGGGTCCCTACTTATTCACCTTGGGTGGTACCTTGGGGTCCCAGCGATTCTACACTCTCTAGACACTGTCTTGACTCGAGTTGTGGTTCTTATACCACTATTTTAGTATATGGTTTGGTCTCCCCCTGGAGCCCACTGTGTATTAGTGCTACTTACAATTGTTTCTGTGCTACAATATTGTGTGGTTTGTGTTTATCTGTGCGTTGCGGACAATGTGAGGTATTTAAGGTGTGTTATAATAATAAATATATATTCTTATAACTACTGTGTGGTTCTCCTTTCATTTAACCAATACAATAAGGTTGCATTCTGGTAAAACAAGCTACTTAACATTCCTTCAAGACTAAGCCTGAAGGCTGCTCTCCACAGCTACCACTTGGATAGCTTTCTAAGGTTATCTTTGACCCCTTAAATCACCATAAGGGTTGTTTAGCCTGGTGCAAGGTGCCCACTTTAATTAGTGGACATCATATACCAGGCCAACTTCTCACATCCTGCAACATTGTAGGATGGTTTTAGGATTAGGAAGCACAGTCGTAGCCACACCCCTCAGGCAACTTCCCTCATCCAAACTAACCCAGCAGTAAATGATCTTCTTTAATTTACAACCAATCAGATCAAGAACAGGATTGCTAAAGGCAAGAAGGAGGGTCCACCGGCCCTAACGGGATTTCTCCGATCCTATTTAACAAAGATTTGGATTACTGAGTGGCTACACTACTACCGCTGTTTGTACAAATGTCAGGAGGAGATAGTATACTGGACTCCTGGAGGGGTCTTTCATAGCCTCAAGTAAGGCGACAAGAACAAAGCAAATAGCTACAGGCTTGTAGCACTAATCGATATTGAGGCCAAGTATTATGCTGGCCTTCTCCTGGATGATCTTAAAGCTTGGGAAATTGAAAAATCCATTATCCCTCTTAACCAGACGGGAACGAAAACAAACATATTCGCCCTGTCTTTACTAACAGATGGTGCCAAAGCAGCAAAACTCCCACTCTTTTTGTGTTTTATCGACTACTCTTCAGCTTTTGACAAGACAGGAACAAACTTTGGGACAAACTTGAGAAAAATAATATACTATCTGCTCTTTTAACCCAGCTAATACTCTTACACACTAACACGTGGGTTCAAGTGAAGCTAGGAGATGGCAATTACCTGTCTAGAAAAATGCCAACCACAAAGGGCTGGAACAGGGGTGTATCCTGGCCCGGATGCTGTTCAATTTGTACATGGCTGATCTATCGATGTGATTGAACATCTATAAATCACATGATGGGAGGGTTTCTACTCTCCAATCTGCTTTAAGCAGATGACCTGTTTTGATCAGCCAAACCCCTATTGGACTCCAGCACCTGCTAGACGTAACCAGCAGCTATTCAGCGAACAACGGTCTAATTATCAATCTTGACAAATTGAAGATAATGCGACTAAACGCAAAAAAGACATCATCCAGTTACCATTGGTACTTGGCTGGTACAACAACAATAGAAGCAGTTGAAGAATATAAGTACTTGGGAATGATAATAGACAACAAAGGCACATTTAAAACACAAAAAGAAGCCATCAAGAGAAGAGGCAATTCAATTGTGGTGGCTTTAAAGTCCATCAAACATGAAACTGCCGGCCCAAGCCACACCCCACTGCTACAGGTCTTACAAGCAAAGCTCATTCCAACTACCCAAATATGTCTCGCCCACTCAAATCGGGCTGAAATTTGCCCCCAGGCCCAAGAAATTGCTTGCAAAGGTGCCTATGTTAAGTGCTGGCACAGGATTAAAAAGGCCAAACCAGGAACACTGAACACTCATCTATGGAATGAAATACATTTAAAGAAGGGATGTGCAGCTATGGTCTATTTGACAGCTTCAATAAATCATCTAGGCCTTGCGGACCTTTGGGTCACCTCAGGGACTGATAAAAGCTTCAAACAACTTGTAAAAAGGACAGTAAAAGGGCTGCCTATAGTGGAAGACAAGGCAGCACTAAAATAAAGGGTCCACGGATGGTTCGTCCTGCAGAGCTACGCCAGGCCTGCCCAATAATCTTATTTAGACACTGGTGATGCAGCGGTAATTTCTTGTTAATTTCTGAATGCAAAACCTCATTACCTCCAATTTACCGCTGTACAGGTACTGGACCCTTGCCACTGTATATTACCGTAAGGAGACTTTACATAAACATGAAAAATCAAAAATGCATTTAATATTTAAGCCAATAAAGAGAGTTGTGGGTATTTTTAAAGGGTTTTATTTTCTTAGGTAAAAGTGAAGTTTTTCTGACCCTTTATTCATTAGTCAAATATCAATCAGGTTACAGAATTTGGAAATTAGGAAAATATAAAATTAATACAGAACATATTACAGTCTGCATATTAAGCATCACACGTAGAAAAGAAAATGTGGTGCAAAATGTCATTCCAATCCAATCCAAAATTTCTTTATTTCGGCCAATTAGGCCATAAAAGATAGAATCACACAAGACATTTAAAACATCACAAAAAGTGCAAACATGATAAAAGCAATAAAATCAATATACAAATGTTACGGGCATCTAGAAAATGGAATTCATTAACCAACACAGTTCTTATTTATGATAGACCTTATGTGCCACATAGCCGTTAAAAATTTTGCAACTGCAAACACTATGTGCGGATCAGTGTTCGTTTTCAGTATTCTGTACACCTGCTGGTGACTCCTAATGCCCAGGTTTCTGCATAGTGGGACTAGCCAATATCTTCTTGGTCTATTGTATGCTGGGCAAAAGAACAGAATGTGGGTTTCTACCTCATCATGGTTGCAACACCCTGGACAGATTTTATCATTCTTTATTGTCCAGTTGTGGGTAAAAGTTTTAATAGGGAGAGTGTCATTCAAAACTCGTAAAGAGTTTCTAAGAAAAGAGTGAGTCTTGCAAGGCTAATCAATAATGAATAAATGGCAAACATCTCCCATAAAGAGAAAAAAATGCATAAGACAAATAAATCTTTTCAAAACGAATTAATTAGTAAAAGCATGAATTTAAAAGTTTTCGCATCTAAATCTGCACCGGTTCTATCCAGCTCCACTCTCTGCCCTGGTCTGATCCTCTGTTTCTCTGTGCTACACAAGGAGTAAGACAGCCCCTCCTTCACAGAGCATCAGAGGAATGTGATCTGCCTTGCCAAAAATATGACATGCAAGGGCTCTCTGAAAAAGGAATGAGCAAAAGGCCCCCACCTCTCTCTGTCTCGCCTGGGACGCAATCTCCACCCAGACTGCACCCGTGACATTTCACGTACCTAACCCATATGATGTCTGGCCTCATCTGCTGCCTCTCCTCTCTCCTCCTCCTAAAAGCAGCCAAGCAGCAAGAGCAAACGCCCCCAAAGAGGTCATTATTTATACTCTAATTCTTGGCAGACTATACTAATAATTGTTTCAAATTCAGAGAAACTCGCACTGTGATTGGTTACCATAGATGACATGAGGGTCTCACCATCTTGTTCTCATTGCAAATTCCAAACCATACTGGTTTTAACAAAAGAAGCGTTAATGATAAATATAATCATATATTTCAGCAACATTTACTAGGAAACAATGTTTCAGTCCAGTTTCCTGCATCCTGTGACATCGCACGCAGGATAAGCACATTCCACAAACACTGGTACATTGGCAGAATAGCAAGAATTTACAGTTCACAGTGGCCTTGAACTAGGTCTTCACTCGAGGCAAGCTGGTATAATCTGCACATGCTCTCAAATTCAGCACCATTCTCAGCCTTGCTGGATTCACAGGCAGCCATTTTATCTTAGGCCCAAAAATAAAACAAACACAAAAACAATATTCATTTACGAAATAGAACCCATTCTGTTTACCTCCCCCATACTAATACTTTGTATTATTTTCCCTAGCAAAACCTATTAGTTTAAAGCAGCTTTTCTATTAATTGTGCACAATATGCAAAAATGTGCAATGTACAACATAGCATAAAACATGCACTAGTGCAAATTTCAAAGCGCACACAGTTAATACACACTCATAGCAACATGCTCTAATGTTTTAGATGGCTTTTCATGCAAAAAGCTTTAGCCCCGTGTAGTGATGGTGCATGGTTAATTAACACACATTAGAAAAAGATGTGTTATGAACTGAATATACATGGTCTAAATATGCAACAAAGCCAAAGTCTCTTAAGACAGGAATAGGGAGTGTAATTTATAAGGGAAAGGAGCTGGGAGGAGAGAACACACATTCTATTTTATCTTCAAAGCTAAAGAGGAGCTTTCTCTACACTGCAAAAACACATTTAATTCAGCGCAAGTATTTCAGACTGAAAGTATTGACCAGGCCTCATTTCATGTCTTTCATTTTGAAAGCACCAAAGTGCACCTTTTAAAAAGCATTTGACTAGGCCTCATTTCATAATCTCATGTGCCATGTGTTTTCCACTTGCATCAAAATCTGAGTCATTTTAAATGCAGTCTGTCTGAAGCACAAAAATAAAGCAATGCCTGACTCCAGATGAAATCTGAGCTACATCACTGGATTCAACAGGAGAACAAAAGAAAAATATCTTCACTTCTGAATGGGCATTTTACCAACTTTGCCTGAACCCCCTCCTTGGAACCGATCACTGACAGCGACTACCTGCCGCTTATGTGGGGAAGCAGAAGAGAGTGTTTTACACCTATTGTGCATCTGTGCGGAACTGCAATCTGAACGCCGATTGCTACTGAAACTCATCTTGAAAATCAAGGGGATAAGATCCTGCAGGTAAGCAGTGAAGGTATGCTTTGGAGGTGGAGACCCACAGTTGTTGTGTCACTTTGCATGATTTATGGAGGTGGCAAGGAAACATTTCTGAGAACAAGCGGCCAATAACCTTTATCACTGAAAGAAACAAAGAAAACACAGCGTTGGTGCTCTGTGAATTACAAGCATGTAGGCCAAGTACCTCTAACTTCAAACTCAACCATATCTTTTTGTCTTGTCCGTTTAAAATGAGAAGCTTTCCCCCACTGTTGCTTGGGACCTCTGAGCCTTATGCTTTTCATATTTGGGTGCCGATGCAGCTACGTGGGATATCGAAATGATCAGGACCCAGCACCAAAAGCAGTAAAACCCCTCCACAGCTGTCTATAAAACAATCGAGCACAGCACTATCTCCTACTTCTTAAGAGATATAAACCTGGACTTTTTACCACTGAATCATGCATTTTTTGTACCCTATCCCTTTTTTATTCCACATTCTTTTATAATGCACAAGGTACTCTACGTGCCAAGCAACAGCAAGCCCCTTGAAAAATGTTTAGAGCCAAGAATAGAGTTTGTATTGACCTTGCTACCACCTGCACATTGAACCAACCCTCAGAGGATGCATTTGTTACGTTGCTATGCAATACAACTTAAGCTAGCAATGCACCTAGGGTCCTAGTCTAATACCCCAGTATCCATGTTACTCTCTTTGCACATTGAATGAACTGTCCAAATTTTGCACATCTAGTTGACCACAGCTGAAAATCTATATATCTAGTTAGTTCAAAATGAATATTTTATGTCCGATCTTAAGATTGAAGTCTTTGCCTTTTTATTGTTCTGACAACAACCAGTGTACATTATTTTGGCTACCTTGACACAAGGAATTAATGTCCTTTACAATATGGAACCCAATCCTTGTAATTATGAAATCTGCTGTATAATGCTTTTATGGGAAAATTGTTAAGGTTTTTATTAACTAAACAATAAACTTACTTTAAAAAAATCTTATTGGTAGGAGGGACTCCTTTACATTGAGACAGAGACCAAAAACTTGGTGCCACTAGGAGAGTGGTAGTGCCTCAGCAGTGTAGAATGTTTCTTCAAACATTGTCCCATGACATCTCCCGAGCTGGCCATTGATGCAGCTTAAAGTTCATTTTATTTGTATGGGTGTTTTATAATCACACGTATAGAGCTCACCCGCTTGTAATCCTTTGTCGTATTAAAGTAAAGTGTTAGAAATATGAAATGTATTAACCCGAAATGTGATGTAGCCTAGGTCATCAAAAAGTAATAATGAGAATTAACGCAGAAAGTTAACGTAACTAGCAGAAAACATTAACATGAAGAATTTGTGTTGTGAACTGACATTTATTCATGAACTAAATGTGTTTGTTAGTTGTGTCATTCTGTAAGAAGGTACATGCATTAATAGAATTATTATTATTATTATTATTCTATGTAATTCGTAAACATTTCTGTGATGTTTCCTTATGTTAGCTAAGTCTTGTAGGCCTGAAATGCTGTTCCCTGAAACTCTTGCTTTAGAATTAACAGTTAATTTCATGTGTGCTGTGAAATTTGTTCTTTCTTACGTTTTGTGTTGCAGGTGAAAGAAGTGTTCTTGTTAGTTAGAATAATATATTTGTATTATAGTCAGGCATGGAGAGAAGAGGTTACATCGTGCGACTTGAATTAATAATGGAAGGATCCGAAATTAATCTTGGGAATGATACCTGCAATATTGTGCTGTTGGGAGTAGGGAAAGTGCCTACTTCTTCTTCTTCCTTCAGAGAGAGAGCATCTTGGAGTAAGCAAGCTCTGTCTCTGTAGCTTTATGCTACATGACCCATTGATGGTGGAGAGACTTATTGAGAAGACTCCACATGCTGACACCTTATATTCTTTTCCCGGGGATGCATAAGTAGGAAATCTCACTTCTGCCAAGTTTGGCTAAAGTTTGTGAGAAGGTGGTCACGAGACAACTCACTGACTATGTGGAAGGCGCTGGCTTGTTGCACCCTGCGCAGTCTGGCTTTCGAGCCTCTTACAGCACAGAGTCTGCGCTGGTGGAGGGTTCAGAGGCAATCCGGGAGTGTTTGCATGCCGGCGGGGGGGAAGCTTTGATTATGCTGGACCTCTCGCGTCATTCGATACGGTGCCTCACTCCCTACTTCTTGCTTGGCTGTCGGAGATCGGCATTGCTGGTTTCGCCTTAGGTTGGCTTACCTCTTTCCTGGCTGACCGGTCACAGCAGGTTTGGCTTCCACCTTGCGCCTCTGTACCTCAGCCAGTGGCCACGGGTGTCCCGCAGGGTTCGTCCCTTTGCCCCCTTCTCTTTAACATCTATGTCACCCTGCTGATACATTTAGCAGATGACCTTGGGGCTAAAGTGTTTGCCTATGCGGACGATACTCAGCTTCTGTTTACCTGGGATGGTGACGATGTCGCGGTCTCCTCTGCCCAACACTGCTTACTCTCAGGCTTTCGCTGGCTGGCTCAGGCCCAGCTGAAGTGTAATGAGGAGAAATCCGAGATACTTTTGTATGGCAAATTCCTGACCAATTTCAGGGAGCTACTGTGGTCTGCAGGGCTTACCTTGCAAGGCTTGTTGGGCATCGCCGTAAAGAATCTCGGTGTATGTATGAGGAGAACCTAACCTTTGGAACCCAGATTAAGAAGTTGGCGGGTTCCTGCTTTGGCATTTTAAAAACGCTGAGGAAGTTTCTCCCTCTCCTGCCAAAGACTGCAAAAGAAACCGTGGTACGGGCTCTTATCCTTTCTCGCCTGGACTACGCTAGTGTGCTGTATGTCGGAACCCCTGGCTATCTGTTGAACAAGCTCCAGGTAGTGCAGAACTCAGCGGATCTCCCCAGAAGGAGTAGTGTGCGCCTCCATCTGCGCTATCTGCATTGGCTTCCTATGGAGGCGCGCATTAAATGTAATATCCTGTCGATCGCCCACAGTGCCCTGTATGGCCAGGGGCCCAGTTATCTACAAAAGAGGTTCTCCTTTTATGTCCCTGCGAGACAGCTGCATTCCTCCTCCCAATTACTGGCTCAGATCCCTCGGTTCTTTCATCAAAGGCTTGGTGGATGCTCCCTTGTCCGGAAAGCCGCTCTGGCATAGAACGCATTGCCATTGGTTCTTCGCAGCATCCAAGATTCCTGAACCTTTAAGAAAAAGCTGAAAACCTTCTTGTTTTAAAACTCTGGCATATGATTCTTTCAGGTTTCGCACCGGGACACTATCTGGTGTAGCCGAGCAAGCTGCAAATGCATATAACAATAACAATGTCACTTTAGTGTTAGTGTAGGGATAGATTACTGCTCTTTATTCATCAACCCTCGATGCAGGGAAACCTGAACTCATGCTTTTTAAAACTCTACATTTTATTTCTTGAACTAATTGTTTGAGTTTATGCCACATCATCTAAATTGGATACGCAGATTTGGCTTTATGCTAATTCCGATGTATTTCTACACTCTCATTTTGAGGTGTCTTTATTTCCAGTTGTTTTTGGCTTTGTAATAAATATCAAACTAACCTTACATAATTGTCTGTGGATACTATGTGTCCAAGTGGGTCCTTGTTTAATTGATTGGCTATATAAGGAATTTTCTCCCCTCTACGTTTTTATGCCATTAAGAAAAACCATTGGATTGTATCTCTATAACAGGTCCCGAATTATGGGTCTGGACCTTTCACCATCTTGGCCAGACCAAAACTTAGAGTAGATTGGTGAACCACTTCTACTTGCCGGTATGTCCCAGAGGTGAAGGTGTTTTGTAGCTCCTGTTCCACTTGTCAAGACAATGGCAAAACAGGTGGCCACCTAAAGGCCCCCTTAATTTCTCTTCCAGTGGTTGGGGTTCCTTTAGAAAGGCTATGGATTGATATTGTTGGTCCCTTTGACCCTCAAACAGCCTCAGGAAACAGATTTATACTGGGAGTAGTGGATCATGCTATCAGGTATCCTGAAGAAATTTCACTAAGGGCCACTACAGCTCCTGCAGTAGCTAGGGACCTCATTGGCATCTTTGCCAGAGAGGGTTTTCCAAAGGAGGTGGTGTCAGACATAGGTACAAACCTCGTGTCTGGTTACCAGAAACACGTATGGGCTGCATGTGGAGTGACTTACAAGTTCACTCCCTCATATCACTCATAAACAAATGGCCTTGGTCAGATATTCAACAAGACCATGAAAGGTATGATTAGTGGACTCCCTGAAAAACTCAGAAGGAGATAGGGTGTCTTGCGACTATGCCTGTTTTTTACCTACAGGAAAGAGCCACACAAGGGAGCAGTGTTTTCCCCTCTGTACTTCTGTTTGGTAATCCTGTAAGGGGACCATTGTGTCTTGCAAAGGGAGGCTGGGAGTGGCCTCTCAAAGAGCCTAAACAGGACATTGTGGATTATGTGCTTGGCCTTTATTTCACAAGGGCTGAGTACATGAAAAAAAGCAACTAAAAACCTTGAGATCAGTGAAGAGCTCCAGAAGGTCTAGTATGACCAAACGGATGCACTGGTGGAGTTTCAAACAGGGTAGAAGGTGTGGGATTTGGAGCCTGGAGATGCTAGGACGCCCCAAGGACAAATGGAGTGGAGCCTACCCTCTCCTGTAGAGTAATAGGGTGGTCACCTATCTGGTGGTCAGTGGGAGATGCAGGAACCCAAAGAGGGTCTTCGATGCTAATCGCCTTAAACCCTCTCATGACAGGGCTAAAGTGACCATGATGATGGTCACAGATGAGGATCAGGAAGCTCCCTGACCTTCTCTCAAATAACCCTAAAGATGGGATAGTTGAAGGTCTGGCCTTTTTTCAGACACCCGTACTGCCCAACTGCAGACTGCAAGTCCTACATCAGTTTGTTGAGCTCTTCTCTTTGACCTTGGTCAGAGCAATTGGTGTACACATGATGTGGACAATGGGGACAGCCTACCTGTCAAAAATTAAATTTACAGGTAGTCTGATCATGTCAAAGAAAGCATCCGAGCTGAAGTAAGCAATATGCTGGAAATGGGAGTCATTGAACCCTCTGTTAGCCCATGGCCCAGCCCAGTGGTCTTAGTTTACACAACTCTCACACCCAGTGTGAAAAGATAGAGTTCAGATTTTGTGTGGTCTATAGGGGCCTCAATGCTGTGACTAAGACTGATGCACACCCTAATCCTAAGGCTGATGAACTAATTGACAGGTTAAGGGCATCCAAATATCTCAGTACTTTTGATTTGACATCAGTTTACTGGCAGATAGGCCTGACCCCTGTGCAAAAGGGAAATCTGCATCCTCAACCCCAGATGGGCATAACCGTTATGCCCTTTGGACTGACAAATGCCTCTGCCACTTTCCAAAGGTTGGGAAATAAAGTCCTTGCGGGGTTGGAATCCTTTAGTGCAGCTTATCTTGAGGATATTGCTGTCTTTAGCTCCACCTGGCAGGATCACCTGATCTGCTTTGGCAAGGTTCTTGACGCTCTGAGAAGTACAGGCCTCACTATCAAGGCAAGCAAGTGCCAGATAGGGCAGGGCTCAGTTGTATACTTGGGCCACCTTGTAGGTGGATGCCAAGTTCAACCCCTACAAGCCAAGATCCAGACAGTTCTGGACTGGGTAGCTTCAACCACCTAGAAACAAGTTAGGGCATTCCTTGACTTTACTGGGTATTACAGGGTGTTTGTGAAGGGATATAGGTCAATTGTGGCCCCCTCACAGAACTGACCTCCAAGATTACGCCAAAGAAAGTTAATTGGACAGTGAGCTGTCAAAAGGCTTTTGACACTCTGAAGGAAGGAATGTGCTCAGCACCCATTCTAAAAGTAAGCTTCAGATTACACCAAGCAGCTCATAGTGCAGATAGATGCCTCTCAACATGAGATAGGAGTGGTCCTATCCTAAACCAATGATGGCCATGGCCAAACTGTTGCTTTCATTATCAGGAGGCTACTCCCCAGAGAGCAGCATTGGAGTGCCATTGAGAGGTAAGCCTTTGCTGTGGTTTGGTCCCTGAAGAAGCTGAGGCCATACTTGTTCAAACTGACTACAGGCCTCTCACATGGCTAATGCAAATGAAAGGTTAAAACCTCAAACTGTTGAGGTGGTCTATATCCCTACAGGGAATGGACATTACAGTGGAACACAGACATGGGACTGGCCAGTGCAGGTGACCTTTCCAGGTTCTTCCACTCTCTTGGGAAAGGTCAATTTCATCTTCTTTCATTGTGGGGACTGTATGTAGGAAAGAGCCCCTTTTTGACATGCTCACCCACACTTTTTGCCTGGTACATACTGTGATTTTGACTGAAAGTGCACTGGGTTCCTGCTAACCAGATCCCCAATGCGAGAGCTCATTCCCAAAACTATACAATCGCTCCCCCAATCGGCAAAACCTTTATCACCCTCTGTAAGTCCCTAGTAAATGATACCCTGGTTCCTAGGTCCTAAGGTACTAAAGAGGGCCTCTAAAGGGTTGCAACATGAATTGTGCCACCCTAAGGGACCCCTCACCAAGCACATGCAAGACTGCCATTGCAGGCTGTGTGTTTTGATGCAGACAAAAGTGAAAACACGACATGTCACACACCCCTGTGTTCCATGTCCCCTACCACTGCATGTCATATTTGTAAGCCACCCCTACAGCAGTCCTAACAGCCCTAAGGCAGGGTGCTTAATATTACATGTGAGGGCACACATGCATGAGAAGATATGCCCCTGTGCTCGTCAGCCCTATTTACTGCCAGTGCAAGTGGACAGGGAAGCTTTTTTAAAACATGTGCTGGGCACTGGTGACAACGAGTTCCCCCGCTTCATGATGACTTCACAAAAAAATAGGGATGTTGGTATCAAACATCTCGTATTGGTAAACCCATACTGACACCAGTGTTGGATTTACCAATATATGCACCCAGGTGGACTCTTAGAGGTGCCCTCTGAAAACTTACCAGCCTCTGGTGTGCTTGCTAACTGGATTCTGCCAGCTTGCCAACTGAGACACTGATCTGACCTCCTATGGTGAAAGCCTTTACTCTCAGGATACCCAGAACAAAAGCGTGTCCGGGAAGAGGGTGTAACACCCCCTCCCACAGGATGACCTGTTGAATAGCCTCCTTGGACCTGCGAGCTTCCAAAAAGCTGTTGCCTTTGTAATGTGAATCTGGCTCCCTTCAAAGGAGAGGAAGCCCCCCACCCCCATCCAGAGCCCCCTTGGCAACTGAATAGGCAGGAAAATTAGTTAGTCAGGTAGGTGTGCCATCTGCAGGCTAGTACCACCCTTAAAGTGGGCTACTGTGAAGTGGACATGATTTTTCAGAAGTAGCCATCTTTGTGATGGCCTACTGAGGAATTCTGGGACTGGGTTATGTCCACTTCCGACATGAAGTAGAAGGAGGTGTAGTGCCCCCAGTGGACAGTAGCCCATTGGCTAACACCCTACACTTCCCTAGCATCCCTAAATTCAGTATTTAGGGGAGTCCTTGGTACAAGAGAAGAGGATCCTGATGAACTACGAAGAGAGAGAACACTGAGGAGCCGAAAAAGCAAAGAGAGAAGAATCAGCTGATCTGGTACCAACCATGCCTGCCTGTCTGCATCCCTCTTTAAAAACTGCACCAAAGTCGACTCCTCCTGCAGCTGTAAACCAGAAGCTTGAGAGGGCTGTCTGCCTTAAAAAAAGACTCAAGACCTCCCATGAGCAGCGGACCTGTTCCAAGGAATTTCCAAAAGAGAAGCTCTGAGGTCTCCAGAAGTGTCAAAACCCAACACCTGAGCAACCACTGTTCCCCGTGCCCTCTGGCCCGAGTTGAAGTGGGCCAATGGTGCCATACGGTTCCCCAGCTCTCCAGGGCTAGGATGCTTGTTCCTAGTCCAGGGAGGACCTGGCTTGGCAGTTCGGGCTGGACTGTTCCCATGAAGCACGGGGTCAAGACTGATTTGCATATGGCCAGGTCTAAACTGGGGTCGCATGGTGAGCAAAAGAATGATGGATTTAACCCAGATCTCTTGACTGGGGGTGTATGTTTTGATTTGTTCTGCATTCCGTCCATCAATTGTGTGTCTTTTGGAACAATATGAGCAAGCAGAATGCGAGTGACTGTTGTTCCCTGCAATTGGGTTTTTTAATGATTTTTTTTAGTGCAAAATGTGTCCTGGTGTCTTTAAAATTGATGCAAGAACGCATGTCACACCAAAATACAGCTCTAAATGACAGATTTGCATTTAGCGTACTTATGCATAATTTGGTACCATTTAACCGAAATTTCATGTAATTATGCAAAAGCGAATTACACAAATTTGGCAAACCTCTACCTAATAGAAGTGTCTGATGGAGTACCTAGCTGAAGCTCCACCTTAGGAGGAAAGTCATTGTCTCCCTTACTTCTAGATGAGATTGGTATAACACAAGGGTGGTGGAGAGGGACATCCACCAGTTTGCAGTGAATGTACAGCAACTGGCAAATTTTAAATGGCCTTCTAGGCACCTTGCTTGAACTGCCAAAGGTCAACACGTTTTTCAGGCTAGAGTGAGTGGTGTGGAAATTTGGTGGACATGGCTGTCAAGGAATTCTGGAACACTGGGAGATTGTAATTTTAAAATCCCTGGACTCCATGTGGTAAAATGGTAAATCTCTGATGCTATTGTGTGTAAGGGGAAGAAAGCCTCCATTACTTTCGGAAATTGTTAGGATTGCTCAATGTTTCGTCCATTAATATGATTTGCACTCATAGCAGTTATCTGTCCCACAGCTAACACTAGGCCATACTACCTGCTTTGGCGTAGCTTTCGACCTATTTCGTATGTTAAGACATTTGCAGTATCTTTTTTTTGTGTTTCACCAGCTGTAAACTGTTAACTTTGTATAGGTTTGTGGGTTAGTGACTCCAGTTAGGCACTATTCAGACCACTACAAGCTCTATATCACTATTTTGAAGACTGCTCTCTATGCATTCCTACAAATGCATTGCTTAGACTTACTACATTCCGCAGACATACATAATAATGTATACATTTGTGCCTGCGCTTATTCCCGCTGGAACAAATCATGTCTCTAGCACACCCACACATTTGTTACAGTGTTTAGACCTACAATACTTCAAAAAGAAGATGGACCCTGACAGACACATCTCTCCTCCCATCCATAGGTTGCTTTATCTGTAAAATCTAGCGGTGCATCACCAGAGCACGTAAATTCAGTTCTGACTGCTGTATTTGAAGCTTTTCTGAAAAGATTTTACTCAACATTCCAAAATAATACTTTCCAGTTTATTACCAATTAAATCGACAGTTTTTGACCTTCTGCAATATAATCAAATTGGGACATTTTAAATTGTGTGATAAAATTCCTCCACACATATTACATTTGTGTAAGTTTGTTTGCTACAAAATAAGTGAAAAACACATTAGTACCTTTCACTTATTTTGCTGAAAAATTAGCATTAATCAATTTAAAGATATATTAACCACCCCAAATCAATTGTTTTGCACACCTCTTTTATTAAAGTAACATTTTGCTAATTCTAGTGAGTTGTTATAGTTCGCAAATAAAGGGCCGCTGTTTTGCATTTTCCATTGAAGGAAACTTAGCTAAAAAAGGTAAAGAGAACAGAAAACGGTGCTGTAGTCGAGCCAGAGAAAACAATAAACTTGCCACATCTGCCATACCATCTACTTCATTGTGCCAGATGTGCTTCAAAAAGAATTTGAGCAGATAAATTCTATTGGTAATCTCATCTGGCTAGAAAGGAGTACCTTCTTTATGCAAAGTTAAGAATGCATGTGCCTGCTAGATGACAGACATGCATGTATACATAGCTGTTATAAAGCGTCGCTGTGAAAATGGAATCAGGACTCATTTCAGCACAACCATTCATACAAACTTCTACCACTGATGAATGGAATTCACACTGCCTGACAGCCCATCCAAAAATATCTTCTTCGAAAAAAGGTCATTTGAAGATCGACCAAAAGGCATCTTGTACATTGTGCCCTGATGAAAGAGGCAGAGATCAATACAAGGTTTCTCGAAGCTTTGAATTTAGGAGATATATTGGAAAAATCAGAGGGATTTTTTGTTGTACTGATGACGTTAGTTTCAGGTGAGCAAAGAAAGAGGCATTGGAAGGCCTGGAGGCTGAGCATTACAATATTTCTTGGAGGGGAGCATGAGAGAAGGCGAGATTCGTGGGGATTAGCTAACAGAAGAAACAATGGTGTCTCAAGATGATTTTTTACTTCAAAACGATTTTTAAAACGTATTTTTAACACTCAAACAAATAGTTTTTTTAGTCAACGTGACATAAAAAGCAATAAAATAAATAAGTGCATTCTACGCACAGATACCCTCTTGTGCATGTTCATTTTTAATAAACACTTTAAAGACACCTATATGGGAGGCCTTGTACTGTGAGCTCATTTCTAGTTTTCAGTAACTTTACTATACTGATACTTTAGTTGTCTCCTACCTCATCCTTCAACTGAAACTATGGGGTGTGTTTGACTTTTCTCCACTCCTTATGTCGGCCCTATGGAAAATAATTTCAAGGCATCTGTCTATGGTACACCACCCCAAGGGCTCTTCTCTACCCTTAAAGGTATCAATTGCCACATTACCTCCTCGTAAGTCTTCCTCGCTACCCGAGTTACGTAGTGAGCTTCAGCTCTACACCAGAACCCACCAAAGCAAATTAGCATACCATGCCTCCCATCCCTCTCCAACATGGCCGACCACCATCACCCCAGACCAAGTATAAGGGGAGGATCGACCAACCACACTTCCTGGTTTTTTGGTTCTGCGCTGCAGATTCTCCAGAGCACATGTCAGGTAAGTTGGGGCGAGGTCCTGCTCTAGCGGGTCCCATGGCCCTGGGGAGGAGGCTCTGCGTTAGCGGGCTAATTTGATGGGTTTCTCCCCACCCCTTGTTACAGCGGCACTTTTTTTTCCGACCCTGCACTAGCGGGCTCACCTGATGTTTGCTCCATCTCTCCCTGATTCCCACTGTGGATCCACTTCTGCCCCTAGTCCGGGGCACAGGCAGGTGTCAGAGGTTCAGTTGATTCACGCTTGTTCTCTCAGGTGGTCCGTTTTTTCCGGCAGACACAGGGCGGAAGACGGTCTCCTGCACATCTCTTATACAGAAGCTGCGGTAGGGCCACTGGAGGATTTAGCGACCTCCGGTCTTCCTGCCTGTCCGGCCTCCAGGAAAGCGGTGCCTCACACAGCTGGCTTCCCACTTAGTTAAGGGTTGCCTGGCAACGTGTTTTTCGGCTGTTTTGGAATTCATGGTTCAAAACATATTTTGTGATATTCAAGGGATAAGTGCAAAAAATCCTCCAACATGTTGCCTGTGTCTCGCTGTATACCCATTATCCACTGCTGTTTTTCTTGTTTTTTGGGTGACCTTACCATGGATCCTGGTGATGATCCTCCGGTGGCGGTTGGGCCCAGCTCCCAGCCCACGACTGATTCCTTTTCACGCCAGGCTATCCAATCAATGATTCAGGCTACTGTGACTGCAGCCTTTAAGAAGTGGGATGGCCATTCGTCTCCCAAGAAACAACGCTTGGATCCTCCCTCCTGTGTTGAGGGTGAGTGTGAAGAGGAGGATGTCCAGGGGAGATATGTGCAGGACCAAGAATTGAAGGAGGTCCTACTGCAAATCAAGGATAACATGACCTTTTCTGTACCTCCAGTGGAGAAGCAGGCGGAGGACTTTTTCATGCAGTACCAGAGACGGGAACCTGAGTCACGCCCTTACATCCTTTGGTCAGGAGGGTAATCAACAATGAATGGCAGGAGGTGGACAAGCAGGCTACCTTTCTAAATGCTACACCATTCAGATTTTGCTAAGGATTTCCCTTCTTCCATTTAGTTTGACTCCCTGATGGCAGGACTGTCCTCTCATGGGTCCATCATTTTGGAGGATGCCTCCCCTCGGATCCTGTCGATAAGAGAGTAGAGGTGGTAGTAAAACGGCTGCTAACTTCTCCATTTGGGCTTCTGCCTAGTTGTCATATACTGTCCAGTCCCTATTGAAGGATTATTTCCAGTATCTGGCCGAGTTGTTGGAGCAGGGGGCTGATGTCCTGCCTACACTGGCTGTCATGGAGCAACAACAGAGACTGTTACCGGATATTTCCTTCAAAACTTTGGGGCCTCGGACGCTGCTGGGGGGGGGGGGCGGCTATTCAGGCTTGCCGTCAGGTGTGGCTACATCAATGGAAGGCAGAATTCACCCAGAGAGCCCTTCTTATGAACATCCCTTTTTCAGGGACAAAATTACTTGGTTCCCCCATGGTGAAGAAGTCAGCAGAGGACAGAAAGCTATTGGCATCCGTCCGTCCTTCTCGAGGAAGATTTTTTGGCCCCAAGAAGGTTTTTGGTCCTGCTTCTACTCCTAGGGGGGATTGCCCTTTCGAGGACCGGATCTCTGCTGGGGCAACCCGTTGTACAACAAATACCGGTCTCAGCAGGCTGATTCTACCCCTGCTTCCAAGTCCTGACTATCCATGGGTACCGGCTGTCTGGGCTCCTGTAGGGGGTCGTCTATTGATTTTCATCAAGACCTGGGAGGACTGAGTCTTGTATCAGTGGGCTCTGCCGATTGTACAAGAGAGCTACTCAATTGTGTTCGACTCCCTTCCTCCGTACGTTTTCATTCACACTCCCCTGCCTTCAGCCACGCCAAAAGGGAGGCGCTTTTTGGAGAAATTCAGGATCTACTTGACAAAAGGGCCATTCGTCCAGTTCTGGCTGGTCAGAGGGGTCTTGGGATTTACTCCATCGTGTTTTTTGGTGAGAAAGGTTTCTGGGGACTTCCGCCCAGTGTTGGATTCCTTTATCTCTCATGTTAAATTTAAGATGCTTTCTTAGCAGGAGATTCTTCCATTACTGGTTATGGGGCAAGTTGTGGCTTTCTTGGATCTGATGGATGCCTACCTCCATGTGCCGATCCACCCATCCTCTCAGCAGTACCTCTGGTTTTACTTGGGGGCAAGCACTTCCAATTTCAGTTACTCCCCTTTGGTTTGTCTTCTGCCTGAGAGTCTTCACGAAGGTGTTAGCCCCCTTGGTCGGGATCCTCCACAGGGTAGAGATTTGGGTATTCCTGTACATTGAGGACTGGCTATTCTCTGCCTCCTGTTTCTCTAAGGGGACTCTTCACATCCAGAGGGTGTGCGAGGTCCTGGCCCAACATGAGTTCCTGATCAACCACAAGAAGTCCCATCTTGATCCTACTCAGGACTTGGTGTTCATCGGGGGGTCACCTGGACATGGTCAAAGGGCTGGTGTTGTTGCCTGCAGGGTAGAGGGCAACCTTGAGGAGGGACCTATGTTGTCTCCTGGCCTTGGATTATGCCCCAGTCCATCAGTGGTTGAGGGTGCAGGGGTAGATGTCTGCAGCTATCAATGTGCTTCCATGGGCACGTCTCCTCCTGTCCTCGTTGGTGAACCTCCTTGTTCCACGGATCTTCCAGCGGTGGTGTCTCCACAAATTCGGGTCCGATCTGGGTTGGTGGATTTCAATATCTCCAAGTAGCTTCAATTTCAGGTGTCCTCGGCTGGGGGGCGACATTTGAATCCCTGCAGGGTCGGTGGAAGCACATGCAGGAGGGTTGCTCGTCTAACTTCCTGGAGCTGAACCGTTCATCTGGCTTGTCTGCAGTTTGCCTGGGCTCTTCGGGGGCATCATGTTGTGGTCCGGACAGACAATCAGGTGGTAATGGGCTACATCAATCACCAGGTGGGTTGCACGGTCTGCTCCCTTTGGCTCTTAGCACAGGAGATTCTGTTCAGGCCGGGCTATCTCCAGTGGAAGGAGAACTGCATGGCGGATCACCTGAGCAGGGTGTTTCCTCCAATGGCTTCCATCTCCCTGATAGATGTGGTGTTTCAACTGTTGCAGAACTGGTTTGGATGCCCAATGGTGGATTTCTTTGCAGACAAGTTCAATGCTCACCTGCCCCACTTCCGCGCACTCCTCCCATACCCGGAGAAGTGGAGGGTGGATGCAATGTCATTCGGTTGGCCAGGCTCCTTGCTTTACCCATTTCCTCCGATACCTTTGATTGCGCAAGCTCTGTGCAAGATTCACCTGGGCAGGGTGTTTGTTCTGCTGATGGGGCCCGGCGGGCTCGCCGCCCTTGGTTTCCCCTGCTGAAGGAGATTGCCGTCCAGGAGTGCTGGGCGATCCCTGATTTTCCTTACCCATTGCGGGGCCCTCCCTTTCCTTTGGGGTTCTGCCTCGTCTTCATCTTCAGGCCTGGCTCTTGAGAAAATAAGCCTTCTGTCTCGGGGTTGCTCGCTGTAGGTGGTGGA
The DNA here is from genome assembly GCF_964204655.1 of Triturus cristatus. Taxonomy (NCBI): domain Eukaryota; kingdom Metazoa; phylum Chordata; class Amphibia; order Caudata; family Salamandridae; genus Triturus; species Triturus cristatus. Next base: position 692,365,883 of record NC_140580.1, read on the forward strand.
GTTGCTATAGGGCTCCTGTCGCCCAGCAACTCTTCTGCTTTATTATCGCCATTGGGGTTCCTTCTCTCGGTGGTGTGTTTCTAAGGACTTGAACTCTGTTTCTGTGGATCCAATGAGGGTACTGGATTTCCTGTCAGATGGCTTTGCATTGGGCCTTGTCCCTTCTACTCTTCGGGCTCAGTGGGTGTCCTTGTGGGCGTTCCGCAGTCCTCAGTTGGATGGTTTGGATCCTTTTGTGGCCAGGTTTCTTTGAAGTTGTTTTCTGCAAAATCCTAGGGCTATTTGTCTTGTGCCTTCCTCGGATCTTCCATTGGTGTTGCGGGTCCTTCTGAAGGTTCTGTTTGAGCCCCTTGGGTCCGTGGATGTCAAGTTACTCACCATGAAGGTGGTGTTTTTGGTGGCCATCGTATCCACTGGTCGGATTGGGAAGCTGGAGTCTTTTCTGCGCTCTCCTCCACTTTTACGGTCCTGCTGGACCTTATTGTGTTGCACCTGTGTCCTAAGTTTCAGCCCAAGGTCCTCTCGGTTGTCAACCGTTCTCAAGAGGTTATTTTGCCTACTTTACCTCCAGTGGCTGAGCCCAGGGTGTGTTCTGCTCACTTGCTGTTGGATGTCACTTTTGGTCCTGTTCGTTCTGGTCATAAGCCTTCTCTCTCCACCCTGAGTAGGTGGATTAAGCATATGATCTTGCTGGCCTATGGTTTCCTGGGTTCTGAGATAACTGCGCGGGTGCAGGGCCGGTCTACCCAGGAACTTTCTATCTCCTGTGCCTCTTTCAAGGGGGTCTCTACTGAGAATATCTGTAGGGCCGCTACCTGGTCCTCCCCACACATGTTCATGGATCACTACTGAGAGGTGTTGGGTAGTCCTTCTGCAGGGGATTTCGCTGAGGCAGTGCTCGGAGCTGGTTCTTCCGGCTCTTGATGATCACACTTTCTGTGGGTTTCTCCTTGGTTATTTTCCATCTGTGCTACTTTTTGGAATAAACCTGCTGATTTGCATGATTCCATTGTCTGTGGTTTCTTGTCAGTTTTCCATGAAGGTGCTGGGCTTGGGTATGTGCTCACTACATAACTCTGGTGGCGAGGAGAACTTACAAGTAGGTAATGCCCCGGTTACTGATCTGTAATCTTCATTACTCTGAGTATTGTCTTCCTCGCCCCATGAGTTCCCATCTCTCCCTCCCTGTTTTGCTATTGGCTTCATGTGGTTGCTTGGGGCTTGGTATTTCTACAGGAAGTAGGGTGGGTCGGCTCTCCCCTTATACTGGGTATGGGGCGATGGTGGTCGGCCATGTTGGGGAGGGATGGTAGGCATGGTATGCTAATTTGCTTTGGAGGGTTCTGGTGTAGAGCTGAAGCTCACTATGTAAATCATGTGGCAAGGAAGACAATACTCGGAGAATTTACCAGTAAGTTACTGGGGCATTACTAGCTTTACTAGGGAATCAGAAGCTTAGGATGGTTGTATGTCAAAATATCATCTGATATAAATACTGTGTCCTAAATACCATTTACTAACATATCATTGCATTTGTGTACATTTTCTGTTATTAACCCCAATGGGGCAATAATTTTGTAAATTATATTTAGTAAACAATATTTAGATCAGACAGCATACTTACGATAATATTCTGGTATCACACCTTTTAGGGTTCCAAACCTTTTTGAATAGCTCTATTCATCTCTCCCGCAAACCGCCAGACCCTTACCGAGTCATTTCACCTCTGTACCATGGTGTGTTGCGCTGAAAAGGTGTACCTATAAATCCATAAATAAAAGATCTAGAAGTGGATCCTGTGAAAAGTACTTGGATCCACTTGCCCTGCTCCCTATCCCTAGTAGAAGAGTCCAGCACAGATATTAGCACCAGCACCATCAGGGTCAGAGCTCTCTATTGATCTATCCCTCGTCCCTTCAACCCCCCAAACTAATGAAACAAAGGTCAATGTACAGATACTAACATAAGCATCATGTATAGGCTTAGGTGTCTTGCTACTTCTCCTATTTGAAACGCATGCATTCTATTTCTGAAAAGGCTAAAAACAAGGGACAATATATTCCCATAAAAATCGTCGAATGCACTAAAGCCACATGCAAGCCTGGTCCGATTCATTGGGCAAACTGTACACATTTTGCATTTAATTAACAATTTTTGATTTGGGAAGATTTAGAATCCTTTGCACGTTTGGACTGAATGTGTGTGGCATAGTTGATAGCCAGGAGAAACATTTTTACAGGACGGAGAAATGTGCACCATCCCAGGTATTTCACTACACTGTGGGATTTAGTACAGCAAACCTTTGGTGTTCTCTGCTCATGCTACTACACGTGGGGCCTTTGGTGACAGTTTCTATGAAGTAGCGTCACTCAAACTTGTTTTGAGATCTGGTGTTTGTTTTGCCCTCTCTGCTTTTCTGATAATGTTGTGATATAATCAGATACCTGTGCTTGAGTGAGGCAGCTAATCCTGTGTGCAGAAGTTAAATATCCTGAACTGGAAGACTGGTGTGCAGTTGAACGTCAGAAACACACCAGTAGTCATCTCCCTTGTTCTTGTCAGTCCAAAATAATAAATAAATGAAAGGGGTGCTCCACTCATCTTCTAAAGGATGGGGGTGGCAGCTGATCATGCAGGACACAGGATAGTCTGTGGGGTTAGAGTGAGATACATCAGCTGATGGACTGCCTCCTACCACTGTGAGGGGTTGAGTAGCCATTATGGGCTAGAAGGCACTAGGGGGCATATTTACAAGGGAAGTGGCGGTGTTAACGCCTCACTTCGCCACTTCAGAAAGGCAGGGCTGCACCATATTTACAAGAATATGGTGCAGACCTGCGTTTCCCCCTGCACTGGTGCTACACTTAGCAGCCTAGCGCCAACGCAAGCTCCCTTGCACCATAGTGCAAGGGTGTCTGCGTGCAGGGGAAGATTGTTTATGTGCAGTAAGGTCCCCCTTCCTGCACATAAACAATCTTTAAATGCCGTTTTGTAACTTCCATGTGTGCTGATTAATGCAGCACAGATTGAATGTGCAAAACGGTATTTAAAACAAATGATTGTTTATGAGTTCCACTGTTCCTTGAAGCTTGATGTACACTATATCAGACACCTAAAATAAATATGGATGGGCAGAGTCCCTAAGAAAGCCATAGCGACAATGAAGTTCCCATAAGACATCTGTTGGCAGGGCGTCATTGTGTCTCAGAGAATGATGGCACGATTGACTCACCTATGAATCTTGCAGCATGGGCAGGTCACTGCTTGGTCTGAACTCACACTGTTGGTGCCCTACAGAACTAACTAGGCACTCCTGGAGGAAAATCACACTGCTGGAATCCTAGAACACTAACAGGGCACTTGAGGAGAAATGTCTGGCTGCTATTGGATTCACAGCAGAGTGTCACTGACCCGAGAATACAGGTGATAATTCACTCTGGAGTCTTACACCATTGACAGAGCACCAAAGCAGAAAGCCCACACTGATAGGCTCTTGTGGCACTGACAGGTCACTGCAGAAGGAAACTGAAACCAGAGGAGTGTTCTAACTCTGACAGACAGAGTAGTGCTTGGATGAAGCTCACACTGCTCCATAGTTACAACTTTGATGACAGGGAGAAGCACATCCTGCTGGAGTCTTGTAACACTGACAAAGCACAGCACGTCTATGCTCACAGTAGCATTGTGCTCCATCACTGACAGAGTATTGAATGGAAGTAGCTAACACTGCTGGAGTCCTAAAAGACAGACAAGTCACTGTAGAAGGGTCAGAGCAAAGGATCCCAATAGAACTGAAAGCAACCTGAATGAAGAAGCTTGTACCACTATATACCTACGGCACTGGGAAGGCACTGCTTGTACTACTGGAGTACTAAAGCCCCGAAAGGGCACTGCAGGAGGACTCTTCTACTGGTGCAGTGGAATAGCCCTGAGAGAGCACTGCAGAAGGATGCTCATATTGCTGGAGTTGTACCTCCAAAGGATGTGTGTCAGAAGCACGAGGAGCTGCACACAGAGCACACAACTCTGCTTATTATTTTAAACCGAGGGTAGTGATGTAAAATGCTCAACTATACGTTGCTTAAAAAATGAGTAGTCGGCTCCTCATGTCAGCTAGGGGTCTTTTTGCATGGAATATCAGTCTCGTCTGATGCTGTCATTCTGCGGCCCACCGTACCAACATTACCAAACAGTAGGCCCTAACCAAATACTCACCCACACAAATGCACACAAAGTACTTGCATCTTAGTGCTGTAGTCTGGTAGTCTGCAAGGGCGCGTTGTCTACTAGTAACGATAAAATAAAGGACACAAATCTCAATTTTTGCCACAGTACTTCCAATGGCTTTCAGTACTCCAGGAGTAAGAGTTCAGCAGGAATACTCACGGACATGCACCTGTGTAACTTTCCATGAATAAAACTGGGAAATGTGCATTCCAAAAAGGCAAAACTCTACTCAAAACTAGGGTATAAACAGATGATAAGCATATAACTAACTTTTCAAAAGCTATTTGAGGATCAGCCTCATGATTTCCAAACAGGGACAATTTTTTTTATTGTTTCTGTGATGTGAATACCTTGCTTCAGAATATACTGCTTACATCCCAATTGATCCCTCAGCTAATAGCTGTAAGCGTGATAAACAGACACCCGCATATGGAAGTGGCAGTAATGGGTTCATGACTGTGAAGGAAAAAATATTGGCCCTCATTTATGAAGGGCTTACGCCACCATTACGTCACTTTTTGTGACGCTGTGGCAGCGTAGAAAATGTGCCACACTTCGCCATAATTAAAAAGCGATGCATCTAGGCAGATGCGTCACTTTGTAAACGCATGCGCTACATTATACCCGCGTCAGGCTTAATGTGTGCTGGGTGGGCGTTCCCCCATAAAAAAGGCTTGTAGAAGTTGAGCAATGAAATCTATGAGATTTCACTGCCCAATTCTACAAGTACACTGCGCCAAATCCTTACCCCTGCTTCACAGCAGGTGTTAAGACTGATGCAGGCCCTTTCACACGGGACTCGCCCATGTGTAATGACCAAATGCTGGAGTTGCATCTGTTTTGCGACACACTCCAACAATATGTCATGATTCCTGCGGCATGGAGCGCCGTACTGTAAATACGGCGCATCCAAGGTGTCACAAAAAGGGCGCAATGAAAAGTGTTGTATCGCTGTTTTCAACCAGCGATACAACACCTTTCATAAATGAAGCCCATAGTCTCTAACTGGTTGCCACCATTTTCATACTACTCAGACACCCCACTCATCTCTGACTAAACCCTCTGACTAAAGTCTAAGACATATAGAAATATGAATCACACAGAACTTTCTACAGATGCATATACAAAGTGTGCTCAAAACTTTAATTAGAACAACCAGAGAAAACATACATTTAATCAGAAAGCATCACATCCTTGTTTGAATAAGGCATGTTCTTGCTCATCGGGTTGAATCATAAAAAACAGCCTTGTACTGGAGGTTATTGTGATTCTCATTGAAAACATTTCGAGAGCTGTGAACATTGCAACCTTGGAGACAATAATGGAATGAATGTGATGTGCAGAACGTCCTTTCTGCCTCTTGAAAGACCTTATTACAGCGAATCGTGCTATGAGCTGCGCGCATTATCCATCAACAATGCATGTTCCTCCTGGGTGCAGCCAGATGCCCTCAGTTACTAAGTAACAACTGTCGTTTTCTTCTTAGGTCGAAGACATTGCTTGCTTCCTATGAAATTCGCGAATTCCACCCAACCGTGTCATATATTTCATCGTCTGTAGGCATAATGCCTCAAGGTTTTTTTGTGAGCACATTTGGGAACATGTTGCAACCCTTAGGTGCCCAGGTTCTGTTGTGGTGAAGAGTTTCGATCAATACACTTCATTTGTAAGTACGTAAATAAACAAACAAATAAATAAAAAGGTGCAGATGCCCCAAGTTTTTCTTAGGAGCCTGACTTTGGTTCTGCCGAATGCCCAGGATGCCCAGTCTTGATTCCAACTCAGGCCTCTCTCTTTTACCTCGCTACATTTCCTTTCGCTTTATCACGCTTTTCATCCCTACTTTCACCCTTAGTCATTGGTTTCCCATCTTTATCTTTCTTTCTCCCTTTTTGCCTTTCTCTGTCTTGCTTTCATTCAAAGTCTGATGACAAAAGTAAGTCCAAGTATCCGAAAATGAGAGTGATTGCCACCACCCACACCCTCCAGAAAAAATAAGCACTCTTTCTATACCAATGAGCTTTACTCTCTGGGGTCAGTGCACCTTGTGTCAGCTTTCAAGACAAAAGCCTATCTACATACACTTCACAGGATATACTGAGCCCGAGATGCCCTGACGCGTCAAACAAATACAACATACATTTCTTACCTAGTATAAGTTCTTCATTAAGATGTATGTCACAATCATGTCCCCCATAGAATATCTAACTACTACAATCAACTGACCACTTTGTCAATCATGGCCATTAAATGACCTACCCATTGCTTCAACTAGGCATTCTTACAAATCTATTCTTGAATCCGGGTGCCAACTCGAGGAAATGGCAAATCGAGGTGGTGGTCATGGAACGTTGGCTTGACGGGTTCCTTCACTGATTACGTCACAGCAAAGCAGAATTGAGCAGGTCAGAAGATGTTAAGGGACCTCGGTCAAAAACGTGTGGGACACCCAATATCATGAGCTGTTTGAAAGTAAAAAAAAAGTCTCAAGTGGAAAGAGAAAACCAGACTGCTCAAGCATCTCTTACCATCTAGTGATATTAGCTATGTTATGTAGAGGGTCGTTATTAAGCACGGTAGGCTTGGTTCAAAATCCATAAATACATTTAGGAGCAAGAGTGCTGGTCCATGCAAAAGTGGTAGGCTGGGGGAATACTGTTCCCTCTGCCCCGCACCCTTTGTGGTGGCTTTTACCAGAAGCATACATTTGGGACCCAATACATGAGTGCAAAGGGTGCTGTTTGGAGATTAGTGGGAGTATTTACAGATTGCTTATTGACTCCAACAGTAAATAGTGTCAAATATGATATGTCCCTTGTTTGCCTGAAACTACTATCTTAACTTAGGCACTGGTAGCAAGCAGGCTATGTGAAAAGCTTTTGACTCCAGCTAAACTCTGGTCTAACAAGATGATGGTGGGTTATATATAAACATCAAACATCTTGGGCCCAATGTATGATCTCAGTTGTCAAATCAGAGCTGTGCAAATTGCACACTTGGGCCCTCATTACAAGTTTGTCGAAATAGGGCGGGGTATTTAGCACATGTCGTAAATTCCTTTACCCCATGGCGAGGTATTTACCATGTGTTGTATAAACCTAATATTCTGAGTTTTTAAAAGGAAAATGAGAGCAATACATGTGGAATCGGATTTTAGCATACCAAATGCCACGTTTGCCTATTTTCACGACTTTTTTCCCGATATATTTCAGCAGGATTGAACTGCTGAAATGAATCAGGGCAATCTTTCAGGGGATGAGAATTATCACACAACTCATAATTCTGAATCCCTGTGCAAGCACATGTTTGCACAAGGATCTGAATGTAGCCCTTAACTTGTAATGCGGGGCAATATGATTTGTGGACCAAGGAGCAATTTCACATGCAACCTATGTATAAATAGGTTTCATTGTATTTTGTCCATTTACAGATGGTCACATAACAAGCTGCTGAATGAATATTGTCAAGGCAGGTCTCAGTTTACGACCACTTGTGATTGATAGCTTATGCCTGCAATGGACAACAGACCCAAACTGGAAAAAAAAATGTAAAGCACTGGTGCCCATTCAAGGGACAGGAGCAACACTGGGGACTGAGTCTGCTCCTCATGAGGCCACCAACACCACCCCTGCTCGTCTTTCTAGGATAACATAAAGTTAGATTGGGTCTCATGGCCCTGAGGAAAGCCCTTGGTGCTTTAATCACCGTCTTTTTAGGATAACATAAAGTCAGATAGAATCTTATGGCCGGGATGAAAGCCCATGGATGATTTAATCTCTGAGTTAGGGCAGAAAGATTTTAAGGTTAACAAGGTACCATAATAATTGCCTATTTGCTTCCACTCCTTTTAGCTATCAATATTGCATAGGAGAGGGCAATAATATAATCAGTCATACAATTGACTTCGACCATGCTACTCCTAATGCACTCTCAACCAACACTTTTGAGACCCTGTGGTCTCTCCACCTTACCATGTAACACATATCAAAAGAGTCTAACATCTCTGGATGACCTCGCTTAGCACCTTGCAGATGCTACCATAGGAGCAACCCCAATGATGAAGCATGCCGCATGGTTTCGGTGAGTGTTTCAATCTATTTTTGAGTCACTTCTCCTCACAACAACATTGTTAGAAATAGGGTTTATGGTTGGCTAGGGTATGCACCTAAGCCAGGCAGAATCCGCCACTCTAGTCAGGACAAGGGAGTTACACACCCAAGATAACCCCTGCTCACCCTCTTGGTAGCTTGGCAGAGCAGTCAGGCTTATCCCAGAGGCAATGTGTAAAGCGTTTGTGCAACACACACACACCAGTGACACACTAGGCACATCACGAAAGGAGATTCCGCAAAAGGTTATATAAAAATATCCTTTGTATTGTTCATAAAATACTTTCGACCATAATCACATAAAATACTGTGCTACTAGTCACTTGTCATGAGGTCACATAGATCATAAAATCACTTTGCCAATCAGGCAATTGTCATAACATCACAAGGTAGTGCAAATACTGGTAGGTTGCACACATTATAAAAAGACCATCACAACGCTGTGCATATTAGGCAGGTCCTCAAGTGATACTCGTTATCGATTTAAGGTCATTTGGGACGCTTTCCAAATTTGGGAGGACATTTATTCCAGATATTCTCTTCCTTCTCTTCACTCTCTTACACCACTGTGGGGGACCCTATCCTTCCATCTATTTCCAGGATTCAGTGTTCATAAATTGGTTTAATTGGGGCATTAAGAATGTGGGTTCGACTTTTGACTCTGACGGGTTTTGTGCTTTTTCTATTCTGCAAACACTTTATGACTTTCCCCAACAGTCCTTTTTTAAATACTTACATATGTGAGGCTTTTTTCTGCACAATCTGCCTTATAAGGCCGAGGATAAGGATGCCAATATCTGGCTTACTTTTTCCCCCTAGATGGCAAGCCATCACTTGAAATCTTATATAGGATTTTGTCTATAGCTAGGGCGGATGATAGGTCTACCCTTGCAGCTAAATGGGGTACCAAGCTTAGTCAAGATAGTTCGGTCTATGACATTTTGGCTGCTTTTGATATTATCAACCGCTCTATCTGTTCTGCTAGCCTAAAACTGCAGCAATTTTGGAAAGTCTTTATGTTATATTATATCCCAAACAGAATATGCAAATGGTCTAAGAGCAGCTTGAACCGTAAGACCTATTGTTTTAAATGTGGACAACATGAGGCTGATACCATCGATGTGCTTGCAGAAAGCCCAGCACTCAAAACATTTTGGTCTGGTGTAGCAAAAGTATTATCAGTAGCCGCCCGTGGTGGGAGTGCTGCCGAGCGCCGACGTGGGGCGGGGGAGGGGCAGGGTGGGGGGTAGTAAACTGTGGAATACGGCCGCACAGAGGTAAGTACACAAACAAATAAATAACAAATAAAATTTCGTTGCGTGCGCTGCATCGCCAAATTGTGTACTTTCCTCTGTGCAGCCGTATTCCACAGTTTACCACTAACCTGCCCCACGTCAGCGCCCGGCAGCACTCCCACCACGGGCCGCTACTAGTTATCCTTTCATCTGGATTACCATATTGAGTGGTGGGTGAAGGATATTACGTTGGCCTTCAACCTGATATTGGTCCTAGATTAACCTCGGTGGTATCACTTGCGATCACTGCTGCCCGGTTGTGTATGGGCAGAGCATGACTTCAGCCTACTCCCCCATGGTTTCTGAATAGTGGTCATTGTTTTTGTTTTCACAGATTTATGAGCTGGAGTCCTCTATCCTTAAGGCCAAAGGCCCCAGGGCTCGTGCGCATCTGAATAACATTTGGGTTCATGTGTTGTTTTCCTGAGGCCATTACTTTTCACAAATACTTATGTCTGATCCTGTGTGCTTACCTGGTTATTTTTTTGTGCTCATGTTGGCTTATAACCAGCAACTTTAACAAAAATATATTTTTTAAAGGAATATCAGGCGTTAAGATGAAAGGTAAGTAAATCTGAGAAGTGGATTATTTCACTAAAAACATGAAATACATTTTGTCAAGGTGCATATTCTTTTGCGCTCCATGCCGTATTATTTAGCAGAGAAGATTCTGGATAATTCTGTAAAGGTAACTACCTGTAAGCAATCGAAAAATTAAAGACTGATTTTTGGAGACCGAAAAGCTTGATTTTCCAAGGCTGGGGAGGATGGCCTGTTTAATATTTACCATATTAAATAAATTCCTAAAGTACTTTCAGATTCTTCCAGTTTAGATCCCCAGAGACAGCCACAGAAAGTTTTGAATGAACTAATACAAGGAGATATCAAAATAAGAGTTATAAAGGCTGTCCTAATGAGGTGAACCTGGTGGTTTAGCATGACTAGAATAACTATTTCATTATTGCACTGCTGGTGATGGTCTTGAAGTGTGGAACTAAGACGTTTGTGGTGCTATCTAGCACTTCCTAAAGAATTCAGTGGCACACATCGAATCCCTGCATTCCCAGAAAGTGCACAGATAGATGCATGAAATCCCTGATCTATAGTCACATGTTTGGGCAATTTAACTACCAGAAATCCATGATCTTACTATTGTTTATTTCACATGCAACCCCATTCTAGCTATGGAGCTGGTAACATTTCTCAGTGGTTTAATCCCTCACCTCTTGTACTCTGCAGGTTAGCAGATCAAGTCACCCAAGGCCAACTCAGCCTTCCATCTTTTCAAGGTTGGTAAGCCGACATGTATTATACTGCATTTTATTTATGTACCACTTAGTACCCCTATGTGGACATTAAAGAGCTCACCCCTACGGGTAGCGTGTGACACCATATGGGTTGTGTGGTTGGAAGTGTGTATGCTTTGTTTTGAGACGACGTTAGAAGTATTTCTATATCATGTTTGTGTGCCCAAAGAGGTGCCTTATCTCGTCTCCATACACTGAACTTAGTGTTCTGATGGACTAATAAGTGTGTGACATAGACATGCTGTTTATGATTAGTAATGTGCTGGTATTTGTGATATGCTCTGCAGGTCACTTTGTTATGTTTACAATTTATTAATATTTTGGGTAAAAATGTATATGCTGACTGTAGGGGAGGTCACTCACGCTGCGATCTTATGGATCTGGATGGAGGGTTGAAGCACACAGATGGAGGTGAGAGAAAGAAGCAAAAGACTGAGATTTGCCAGGATGGACTGGGTTTACAAAGGGCCTTAACTATAAGATATCAAGTAATGATCAGAACATATGGCTGTTTGGGACCTGAAAAAGTGGACTAGCTGAAAGCCCTACAGTGGCCAGCAGTGCAGCAGGAATTTTGAACCATTATTTGCTTCTCCAATCAATATTGATTTTTTAGCTATAGTCAGCAGATTTATTATGTTCCACTCAAATGATTGGATAATTTGCAATGACTGACAGTTATAGTTACTTAAAACTTGAGGGGTGGTGGCAAAGTGTTTCTGCTCTGGTGGGTAACCTGTTTCTGACATTGTGCAGCTGACATCTAGTTCAGACTGTTGGTTGCCGTGAACCATTCATATTCTGGCAGTGGGTTGTGGTTCTAGGCTATTTACAATGACTGGTAGGCTGATGGTTTTCTTGGACACTGCCAGGTTTTTACCTCTCGTCTGAATTTCATGTCTCCTCTATATTTGGTATTTACCTTTGCAAGCAATGTCTGAGTTTTGCCACTTGGATGGAGAATGTGGCACCTCCTATGTGGTTCTTTTTGTAAGTAGGTACGATGATCTGTGGTGCTAATCTCGTACAGAGGGCCTTAATACGATGGTGATCCGTCAGACCGCCAACCCCCATCATTTCTGGCAGGAACTGTCCGACAATGAGTCGGTGGTCCAACCTGCCCTATTAGGACCGTAATGCAGGCAGTCGTAAAATGCTTTTTTCTACCGCACCATTTGCTGCGGTCCAGGAAAAGGGCCAGGGCAGAAGCCGCAGTGGTAAAAGCACTTTGTACACATCCATTCACATGTGGGGCCTGGCACAGGGTGCATGGATGTGTGGGGGGCACTACATGTGCCCCCCGGGCACATAGTGGCCCACGTGGGACAGGTGCCCCACTTGGGGCCTGGGTGAGGCCGCCATGAGCAAGCAGTCAGAAAGGGATATCCTGATTCCTGCAGCGGTGCCTGAGCTTGTACTTCCTCCATTGCAGGGTTATGAATCCGACTGCTGTCCCGACGGGATATTTGATCCTGTCGGATGTGGCGGTCCTACCCCCCGATGTCTGGGGTCTGACCAGCTGCATTGTAATGCAGTGGTCGGACCGAGGCCCTGGATGGCGGGTGGACTGCCAGCGACAGCCTGCCAGTGGCGGTCAGCCCACCATCGTAATGAGGGCCATAGTGTCCTATCTCCGTTTGTTGTTTAAATTTCATTTGTAACTATAATGGTCATTTTCCATGGGAGGCTCTGTAAGTGATGTAGTATCTTGAATATTAACCTAACTCTAGGTAGCTGGTGAAGGGCTTGTAAGTCTGATGTCAGATGTTCTTTGGGATGTAGAAAGAAGAGAAGTCTTGCTGTGGGGTTCTGTATTTGTTGACATTGGCATATAAGGAAGCATTGTGTCACCAAGTGTAGACTCTTAACATAATCAGACAATCCTGACCCACAAGGAAGCAACAAATTCATTTCATTCCAGTATTTTACATTTTGTGCAAGTTACCAAAATGGCAACAAATCTTGGCGCAGCAGAATGCAATACCTTCACATACTGCACTTAAAATCAACAGAAATGTGGCCTGAAGCACATTTATTTTTATAAATTCCACAAACTAGAGCTTACATTTTGTCCCTAAAATGTGATTTGAATTGATTTACTGTACCAAAAGATGTCAACACGTTTTAGAAATGTTTCACTTATTTTGCTGAAAATAGGCTTGCAAAATGGTTATGTGCTAGGTTTTCCCTCTACAAAACCCTTTAAAAATACTTAACTTGTTAAGTTTCCACAAAGGTTGTGCAGATTTTCAGCCACTTTCACCAAGTGCTTAGAAGTGAACTCTGGCAACTTCCCACAACCATCACAAAAGCGTATCACAAGAAAGTAAAGTGCAAATTAAGAGGAACATATCACATTCAACAATGGGAGTGCATAGTATCAAGTGAAGTGTAAAGTGCATCAGAAACATCTGGTGAACATGTTGATGTACTTAAGTATTTCTACGATATAAAACATTCAATAGTGCAATGATAGTATGGCAGGGGAGGTAAGACATATATTAGAAGCATTTTGTTTTCTTTTTGAGTTCAATCTTTAAAACAAAACAAAATTGAAGATACATAGCAAAAGTTGAGTAAGGCGTAGGTGGACAATATCTTCTATTTTAAGATAAACCAACTCTGAGAACAAAGCACATATTTACGGATTTTTCCCCAGTGTTCTATGGATAGGGACAATGCCCCTTGACTAGAGTTTATATTTAATGGTCTTTAGTGCTGTCTAGAACTGCGCATGCATTGAACTCCAGAGTTTGGTGATCTGTTGAGGTTGACAGAGGGGACCACCAGCACTTATCTTTGGGAACCAGCAAGTGAGGGAAAGACAGAGGAAGAGTGTTACAAATGGGGTTTCTGGTTGGCTAGGATATTCACCTAAGCCAGGCAGAACCCAGGCAGTTAGACACCCAAAATAACCTCCGCTCACCCCCTTCGCAGCTTGGCACGAGCAGTCAAGCTTATCCCAGAAGCAATGTGTGAAACATTTGAGCAACTCACTCACACCAGTGACACAATAAACACACAACAAAAGAGACTCCACACAGTAGTTGATAAAAATAAGTTTCTGTATAGCATATAAACATAGACCAAAACAACATGAACCAATAATTACTTGCCAACTAAGCAATTGTCATAACATCACAGTTAGTGCAATAAGATAGAGACTTACAGGTTGCACATGTCATAAAAAACACCATCACTGTGCAAACAAATGCAAATCCTGAAACATTAATTGTTATCCTGACAAGGCAAGGCAAAAACGATATATACCATAGCATCAGGGTATGAACTGCAGCAGTTAGGTAAGGGAGAAAAAACCCATGAATCACCAACCATCATTTTACATAACTACTAAGTAACACCATAAATACAAAGGGTAAATCCCCAAAAACAGCAGAGAACCCTTAGAAACTTCTATTGCATGTTATGAGGTACTTGCGGTGAAAGATGAGCTCTTCTGGGGACAAATGCAGATATGTTTCCTGTTGACTGCAGTAACATCTGCGTGACTACTAGCGACAATATGGTAATGTCAGAAATTCTCTTGTAAGTTGAAGCAGGGGCCTCCATCAAGGACTTACTTGGACTGCCACCAACACAGAACCAGTAAACAAAAAGGATTCCCCAAGATACTGCCAGGCAATGGGGCGCACATACAGCAGTTCCAAGAAGGGAGACCTTGCTGGATCTTCCCCTTGTACAAGAGTACAAGGGCAGCTGCATGCGACCAGGCGGTGCAGCTGTGAGAGGCACAGGGTGCTCACTGCTCTTCTAGCCTACTCTTGTTTAGTCCAAACAGGGGCCCCAACATCGGAATGATACCTGAAGTTTGTGGGGTTACTCAACACCCCCTCCGTATCAGGGCAGTCCTCACCCCCTGGTTGTCTGGGCTATTCGATGAACAGGAATGTGGCTTAGGGGCTCAGGCACACACACCGGCCCTCGGAAATACGGAAAGAGGCTCAGGGTGTGGTCATGGCTTCAAACAGAGACAGGGTCAGCCACTGATCCTTGTAGCGAGTGAGTGCTCAGGACGCTGGGATGTCATATTTCATAACAAGTGCCTGCCCTTAAAAACTGGTGCTGGGTGGAGCCCTCCACCCACGCTGTGGGAGTTGAAGCACCGAATATGTACTGTGAGCACAAAGAAGCACTTCAGTATGCACTGACCTCTGGTCCAGAAAGAGCAGTCACCAGGCAAAAGCAAGGAGCAGACCCCAGTGGTCACCACTCGCTGAGCTCCTGGGAAAGCACTTGGGGGTAAATGAGCAGGTAAACAGGCAGCAGGCCAGCACATCAGGCAGTGCAAGGTGGTAGTCCCTCCTGCACCCCAGCAGGCAGCAGGGCAGCTGGCCACACATCAAAGTGGGCAGTCCAAATGATGGTTCCAGATGACAGCTCCACGGTACCCTGGCAAGTTGCAGCATGTTGACCAAGCAGCATCTGGTTCCAAGTCCCACGCACAACACCCCCATCCAATCCCAGCCCTAGCTCCAGACATCACTAGGTGGTAAACAAGCCATTTGTGTGAGGGCTGAGCCCAGCCTATACAAATGTAAGTGCGCCCCACCTCCCTCACTCCCAGCCCAGGAAGAGCATTCAGTATGCAGATGCAACCCTGTTACACCCAACCCTTTCATTGTGATGGCTGTCTGGAAACTATACACAAAGCCTAGCTGTAACTCTGCCCTAGACATTAATTGGAGTAAAGCTGCAAAGCACGAAGAGTCATATGCACATAGAATTATCCACTTTCTGAAAGTGTCTTTTCTACAATAGTAATAAAAAAATCCACTTCCACCAACAAGCAGGATTTATCTTCACTATTTCAAACATACCAAAGATGTCAACACTACTCCTTTCAGATCAGTAATTACCACTGATAAACATATCAAGGAATTACCAATGCAAATATATGAGAGGAGCAGCACTCACAATAGTGAAAGACAATATAGGGTGTTTGTTACTACCAGGACATGTCACACAATAAAGGCACACCTTTTACCTACACAGCATGCTGTCTATAGGGCTACGTAGTACATTTAAATGGCAAGTCAAAGTGGCAGTAAACTGTGCACGGAGGCCCAGAAGTGGCAGAGGTATGAGGCAGGTTTTAAATGCTACTTCTGTGGGTGGTTCAATCAGTGCGGCAAGGCCCCCTAGTAGCATTTCATTGAAAGGCCCTGGGTTTAGGGGATACCATTGTACAAGGGACTTACATGTAAATTAAATATTCCAAACAGGTGTAAGCCAATCATACTATGTTTAGAGGAGAAAGCACGTGCATTTTAGCACTGAATAGCAGTGGTAATGTGCCCAGAGTCCTAAAGCCAACAAAAACAGATCAGAAAAATACAGGAGGAAGCCAAAATGTTTGAGGATTAACTTTCAAAAAGAGCCAGGTTCAACAAATAGAAAGACCTAAAAAATGTCACAAAGGGAGGAAGGAAGAACCTTCAAAAGAGAGAGATAAAGGGGTGGGGAGTGTCTAGTAGTGGATTAAACAAGCATGATGCGGAGTCAAGGCTACACGGCCTTGGTATTCGAAGCGCTGCCATTTAGTTCCACTGGCCGGGGGGTTCTAAGCAGAGCTTTGGGCCCCAGAACTCTTTCCTTTCCAGATTAAGAACTGGGCAAGGTGCTTTCCCCAGTTGGACATTTTTTATATGGATGTACAGTCAATAATGGGACACACATTGAGTACAGAGATCATGTTTGGGGATTTGCAATGGAGCTTTATGCAAGTGTTACAAGTCCATGCAATACAATTAGTAGGAGAAAGTTAATTGTCTATAGTAATTTCTATTCAAGGGTTTGTAGATGAGGTAATTAAGAGACTATTCCAGTTGTTTCCGGGAAAAGAGTAGATGTGAAAATACAAGAGCAGAGAATGGGTGCAAGAATATATTGATAGACCTCCCAGATAATATGTTCATATACCCCGAGTCACGTTGTATAGATGAGTGTTCCTATTGGACAGTAGAAAATTTAATTGCCCGAGAATTATTTTTACCATGGAGGGTTTGGACTTCTGGATTTAAGAACGCTTACCTGTGTAAAGCAAACCTTAATAAAAGATATGTGAAAGATATAGGGGTATATTCACAAGAACGTGTGATAACTACTGCAAGAGTAGCGTAACGCAACTTTCAATATCGCTGCCCATTGAGGGAAAATAACCACGTGTCAATGTGGAATTCACAACAAGGGGTTAGCATGCGATAAACACCAGATAACGCGTCAAATGTCAGCGTCAAAATCAATGCCACACCGCAAACACGCGAAACGCGAACGTGAAAATTCATGCGATGAGGCCAATCGCAGTACAACAAGTAGCGAAAACCAGCCACAGGCCTGCAAATCCTACAAATCTTACGGGAAAATGCACCATAAAAACCACAGAAACAACACACCAGAAACAAGCCGAAGCACGGAGAAACATGGATGCACACTGACCCAGCGCAGAGGACAACGCAAACCCCACAACCCCCACAGACCACCAGCAAGGAACAACGGGTACGGGGAAGGCCAAGGAGAAAAGGGAGAGGTAGACGGGGTGCAGACCGCAGGAAAACAAAACCAGCATCACAGAGGTGACAGAACACTACCAGCAACTGACCCACAAGCAGACTACCATGAATGCAGCCGGAGTGTCGAGGAGGCCAACGGAGGAGGCCATGAGGCACCGGCAGGATGTGACAACGTAAACCAGGTACAAACCCGCTGCCAACAGGAAGGCAGCAACGGCGACAGGAGGTGGCAGTCCAGCACCACAGGAGGAGCTGGAGGAAACCCAGGCCACAGTCATCAGTGTGGAGACGGTGCAAGGAGTAGGGAGTATGGACACAGCTCGAGAGGACCTGACAACATCAACAGGTAAAGTAACGGACAGGAACTGGGTGGACGGGGGGAGATGGGAACAATGACACACATGCACAACGAGGCGTAGCACACTGCACACCCACAATTACCCTGGATCATTTCACCCCTCCCCTTGACACACTGCAGCACGCACATATAGCAAGAACAGCACACCCACATCGACAACAACGTGGTACAATGAGCATAGCCGACACTGCAGAACAGAGGACACAACTGGCTCCGCGCATGCACAGAAACATGCCTACCACATCTGACAGAGCAGGAAACTGTGAAATGGAAATGTACGTATACCACCTCACATCAGTCATGTAGTCCAAATCTACACTGTCCCACAGAAGAATCCAGCACCTCACAAACAGTCACAATGTACATTGCAAACAGTCTGCATGTAAACCAGAACAATGCGCCAACATACATGTTAACACAATGTCAACATGCATCTCCCCTTCACATTGTAGAGGGGCACACAACTCCTCCAGCAGAGCACAGAAGACAACACATCTGTGATGCCGGAGGACCACCACACCGTCAACACCGACGCACTACAACAGCCCATGGATATCCCATGCAAACCACCACAGGACTAGGGCAGACAAGCTACTCAGTGGAGAACACAGCCCCTGCAACAGACCACACAGCAGGAAGCACGCTCAGGCACAGCTGGCACACAACACTTCACCCACCCACACATGGCACACCAATGCCATGTGTCACGCCAAAAGGAGGTGGGCCAACAGGTGGGAGTGGGAGCCGGACCCATGGAAGGCAAGCTAGAACACATACGTTGGTGTCTATCACCCTCAGGGACCACCCACACCCCACAAAGAAGACCCACACTGCCATAGAGACACATGCAGTTGCACATTCACAGTACAGATCCACACCCAGGGGCGAGCAAATAGCAGTCACACACCCACATTGGCGCAGCGTACACCAGCCCTGGCCACTCCCCTTACGAATTGAGTGGGTGACTACAAAGCTACATGTCCAAGCTCCAACCCGCTGCCTGCGGTGACATGTCGGCATCTGATGTACACAGCCCACTGTAATGTCCTAGGGCCCAGGGCCCTCATGCATACAACAAGACCACAGGGACACACGTAGATATCATGTCGAACTGGCTACGGGCACGTGCGCCCGGCCCCTTTATTGGCAGGGCCACATGTACAGTGACGCCTGTGCTGCATGTGTGTGGGGTGAGTGCAAGCCAGTCCGCACAGAATGCTTGGTGCTGGCAGCAACTTGAACATTGAACACCAGTGCAACAGAAACAGAAAACAGAAAACACATGCATAACAGAGTCAACTGCACAGCAACATGGATGGAGCCGGAGCAAGGACATAGGTCACCCAATATTCAGTCTGGAGGTTCCGTGAGTTGCAGTGCACTGAGATAGGGGCACTAGAGATGAGCGCACTCATGTGAAGGAATTGCTAGGATTGTGTCCCTTCGGGTTAGTCCTGATGCAGATGCAGTTCGGTGTGTTACACCTGCATCAACTTCCTCATCAACGTCCCAGGTCTCCCACACTGCATGAGGTGACAGTTGCGTCCGCAGTCCACAGTGCAATACCCAGTAATGGTTCCGGGTGTGTAGCTTGACTACCACCTCCAGTCTGCATTCTTGCCTTGGGGATGTTGTCTCCTGCCCTCCCATTGTCTGTGCCATCACCCGTACGCACACTTGACACATCTTCCCCATCATAGTCCCAGGTCTTCCACACTGCATGAGGTGACATAGCTGCGCAACATCTCCACAGCACAAAACTCAATCACTAACGGACAATGGCTTGCGGTGCACTGAGTCTCTGGCACCTGGAATGCTGAGCAGGGTATCAGGCCAATGATGGGATCCACGACAGGTCTGAACAAGTCCGTAGGTCTGTCAGGACCACCGTATCAACTATGGCAGATGGCGGATGGAGGTGGTCCTTGCGGTGGTGGCGTGTGCCTCCTGCAGTGATGCGATGTCCGGGCCGGTCAGGACCCTAATCTATGTATGGGCCCTGGTGGCAGGGCCACAGACACATGGCGTTGATGACCTCAAGACCACCGTCACAGAGGTCATCCAATATACCAGTAGCATGGGTCCCAGACCTGAGCAGCACAGAGTTAGTGGCCCCGGATGCACTGCAGCCGGCACAGACACCCAGCCACAGGACGGTGACTTGCGGTGCAGTCAGATGGGCCATGCGACCTGGACGGGTCCCCATCAATGTCAGAGGTGTGTGTTGCAGAGGGTTGTGGGGGACAGTGGAAGGTGTCCTCCAGGGCATGATGCGAAAGGTCTGATGTTATCAGGCAGCAGCAAATAGAGGAGTGGAAAGAGCCAGCCTCGTTTTCACCACCAATTCGGTATCAGCTACATGAGGATGAAAACTAGCCCCTAGTCCATAGACTCAAATGCCACCAATGTACGACCAGGGAGTGTCCATGAATGTCGGGCAACAGACTTAGTGGCACAGGTGCTGAGCGGGCATGCAGTCTGCGATGATGCCGGTACACTGACATGAACTCCACCATTGCCAAATCAAGACTGTGACCTACTGGACCGCAGTGTAGGCCGGAGGCAGTGGTCAGCAGTGGCCCACAGCCATATGTCGTTGGCTGGCGAGGCACAGAGTTAGTGACACAAGGGCTGCTGTCGGTAGTGTTGGATCACCTCCGTAACCGATGATCCTGTTCCCTCCGGACTGCAACGCGTCATCCTCTTACGCCTCTCCATGCGTGTGTTGACATGTATTCTGCCTTATGAATAACCGATGTTCAGTTCCAAATCTGTGACCCACTCGTGCGCAGCTTAGGCCGAGGGCAGTAGTCCGCGTAGGCCCACAGACACGTGTGGTTGTGATGCCATGCACAGACTTGTTGGCACCACATCGAAGGGGGTATAGTGACTTGTCTTATGCCTTAAATGGTGTTCACTGCCATGGTGTAATCAAGACTCAATTCCAAATGTGTGACCTACCTGACCGTGGTGTAGGCCTGGGGCAGTGGTCAGCATGGCCCATTCACCGAGTGTCGCCATCATAGGTTGGATGGCCCCACTGGCCTGCGTAGTTCAGGTTCAGTGACACCACATGTTCGGACACCTCCGTCTATGTGACCCGTGTTTCGTCCAGAGTGAGCCGCATCTTCCTCTTACTACTCTCCGTGCGACCACTGGTGTGGACTCTGCCATTCGTGGTTTACACCCAGGTGCTGGATGAGGGACCTATTGGTCTGCAGGGTAGTCCTAGTCCATCATCCGCATATCGCCGGCTGGCGATGAACAGGGTTAGTGCCACCATGTGTCGCAAGAAGCCCATATGGAACTATTCCTCACTGATCGGGTGGGGCCTGGTGCTGTTGCCGCTGGCCCGGATTTGGGGTCACTGCCATTCATGACTCAGGACACAGTTTCACATATGGGACCTGCTGGGCCGAAGAGTAGGCCTGAGGCAGCAGTAGAGTATGTCAAAGAAAAAGGAGTAAAGCGGGCCTGTTTCGTGGAGGCCGTGCTGGTCTGAGGAGGCTGGCAAGGTCGTGGGACTTGGGCCTGGAGCTTACGCCGGAATGTGGTGGGCCCTCCTTGACTCACGCTGGTGTCGGCAGATGATCAGTGAGGCCTGGCTGCGCAGGGGTAGGTCTGACGGGTTCGTGGTCCAGCGTGCCGTGGTCCAGCAGGCGCACAGCATCACAGGCAACTCTGCTCAAGAGGACGGCGTCAGCGGCGTGGCGGGGTGAGAGGCGCCACCCTGGCAGAGACGTTGGGCTTTCCAGAAGAGGGCCATGCCGAGGGCTTTGTGCTTATTATTTACACCCCTACGCTGGCATGGCATACGCCGGGCCATCCCACTCCGGTCAGGCAAGATTTCTGCGAGGTCCCCTATTGGCTGTGGTGACATGGTTGCGTCCACTGTCCACTACACTCCATACAACAGAGGTGTATGTCGCCATGGATATGGGTGTGTGCTGCATACTGTGGTCTGTCCAGCACATCTCCGCCACTCTTGGCATTGTGTTCTTTCCCATTCATGGTACTACTGCATCCTTCACACATGCCTGTTTGCCACCTCCCCCCACATTCGGCTGTTGTGTGGCTGAGGTGACATGCCGTTGATGGCTCATGTTCACGGCTTGGCCAGGTAACTATTGTGAGTTGTTCTCTCGAGTCTGGTGGGTGGGGGGCATGTTGTTGTGCATGTTGGTTGTGATTTTGTGACGTGTGCATTGCCAGAGTTGTGATTTGCATGGTTGTGGAGTTGAGGTGAGATGGGTGTTTATTTGGAACTTGCCAGGGGGCTGTTCATTTCCCTTCTGGCCATCCTGGGTACGCTGGTTGATGATGGACAGTCGGAGCATGAAGGAATCATGCACACTGGCTGTGTATTTGAAGGGGACATTGTTGGAGGTTCCACGGTGTTATGTTGTTGCCTGCACATTGGGGTGGGACGTGTGCTTTCTGTTGTGGTGATTGTGTGCTGTGCCACCAGGGGGCACAGGTAGGACATGTGTGCTGTGGGTTTCCCCTAACACGTGCGTGCATCCTGCTATCGGGTATGGTCCTTGCTTGGTCTCCAGCGTAACCTGCGTATTATGTTGGACGTATGGGGACTGGGGTACCAGAGTGATGGTGCTGTCCAGGACAGGTGTGGGGGACTTGGGTGTGGCTGGCTGTGAGACTCTTCCGACTCTGGCAGGTGTTGGTTGGGGGGTGTCAGGGGCCAACAGGTGCAGCCAAGCCAGCATCTTGGTGTGGGGTGGGATGTTGGTTGTCCGCTGTGTTGGTGCCGTAGGCCTGTTAGGCGATGATGGTTGGGATGCATGGGATGGTTGTTCCTTTCAGCCTGTGGTGGACGGTGACATTGTCAGAGGTTGGGTCTGTGCGGCTGGTATGCTTCCTGGGGGTCCGCTGTATTTGTCTGCTCTGCATTTGTGGTGGTCCGGGGGGGGGGGTCCGGGTGTGGGTTGTGGTCCTGGGGTGGTGTCCGTGGGTGTTGTGGCCCTCTTGGGTGTCCAGGCCGCATGATGGGTGGCTCCATGTCATCTGTTGCCCTTCCGATGTGGCCCTGGGCTGTGCTCCCTTATGTGGTGCAGGCTGCCGTCTGACTTTACACCAGGTCAGAGCAGGTGTAGATTTCCTGGTGCTAACGCCCTTATTGCCTGTTTTGTGTTTTTATTACAGATCTGGCTGGTCGTTGTGAATGTTGAGGTGTGATGTTGTCACGGCTTTTGCCACAGGAATACCCACTCTGCATCTTATTAGCAATAGTTGCGCAGGTCGTCTGTGGCGATGTTTTTTGCGGCTGCTCTCACAGATTTACTGGTGCTGTGGGCTGTTAGCTCCAGCTTGTGAAGGGGGAGGTAAATGTATCCCGACTTTGGCTGCGATAAAGTGCCGTTAATTCAGCGATAGCTTCTTGTGAATATGCCCTTAAGTATTTGAGTTCCAACAGCAGGGACTGACGGGGAAACCAAAAGCTGCCCCTGCAAAAATGCTCAAACCGGCCCGCTCCCTTTGCAATTGCCTCCTCACTCTATCTCTTTCCATCCATCCTTTCACTCTCCTTCTCGCCTCTCTTTACTGCCTCTTTTATTGCTTTCTCTCTATCTCTCCCTCCCTCTCTGTCTGAAAGCCTCCCCGTGGTTCCTCAATTATTCTCGCATGGACGTGACAGAGGCAAGAAAGGGGCCCTGGTCTTATAAAACTGGCCTGCAAGGGCTCTGGCCTGCAAGGGCTCCAGTCCAGACGCCTGTCTCGACTGGTGCAACAGATGTGGAAATCATCTTTGTTGATAATACCTCCAATACAGATGCTTATTTTAGATATTCATTAAAGTGTCTATCTGCAAAGGGTTAACTGCTCTAATTTCTTAACATGTAGACATCTGCTTGCGAGGGTTGCACGTCTGCTGCAATTTTGCACATATATAATTGAGTTACTTGCTTTGGCTGTGGGTTACATTTTGGTTTTGCTTACTATGTACCCGTTTGTATCTCAGAATTTTCATTTATTTTTAACACCTTATATTTTATGGAGACCCTTGGCTTATTCATGTTGTCTGACGTGAATTTCCACTCAAATTATCCACACGTACTCTCATACCGAATGTTATGCCTTTTTTTCTGTGTATACTTTTAATTAGCTTAAGAGAGCTTGAGTTCTGCAGAATGCTGTGCATGTTATGAAGGTCGTGATGTAGCACTGGCATTTTATTCCAGAAATGTCATTGCAAAGGCTTGTTGTTGTTATGTTGGCATGTTCTGATGTTGCTATTATAAATAATTCTACTTTTATGGCTGCAGAAATCCAAACCTTTGTCCATGCTATTTATTGTCATGAGAAAATACATATGGCACGTCATATTTTATATATATTTGATTAGGTTATTGAAATTCGTAGCCCTTAGTTTGAAAAAAAAATGAAAATATTTAACATCTAGTACTTATTAGTATAGACCGATAAAGGAATGACTTTCGTAGAAATGTTTGTGTACATTTTTGTACTCAATGGGGCATATTCTCAAGGATCTATCGCTGAGTTATCGGCACTTTAGTGCAGCCAAAGTCGCGATAATTTTATCGCCCCATTAACAAGCCGGTGCTAACAGCCCACATCACCAGTTTACCTGTGATAGCAGCCACAAAAACATCACCACAGATGACCCCAGTAACTAACCCTAATGAGATGCAGACTAGGCGTTCCTGTGCAAAAAGCCACAACAACACCACTTCGCAACATTCTCAATGACCAGCCAGATTGGTGATACGATCACAAAACAGGGGATAAGGCGCGTTAGCAGCAGGAAACTAACACCTTCTCTGACCTGGTGTAAAGTCGGATGACAACCGGCACCAGACAAGGGAGCACAGCCCAGAGCCACACATGAAGAACAGATGCTCTGGACCAACTGAACATGCAGCCCGGAGCCCCAATATACTAACAACACTCACCACCACCACCCCAGGACCCCAGGCACCCTCCCCGTCCCCTTTGGACAAAGATATAGCACATCAACTCTGCGAAATCATGAACCAAACAATTTGCCTAGGTCGCACAATCATAACACCTAACATACATATGTGGTCAGAAAAAAGAGAATCATACATTCATCTTAGAATATCCAAATAATCAGTTTATTACATATTAAGCCCAAAATAACAACTCGGAAGAGTCATGTCGGGTCTTCTCAGGACATTCTGTAAGTCACAGCCTGCAAGACAAAAACCTAGATAAGACGGTGTGTCATGCCCTCATCAAAATACAGCGAGAGAGAGCGAAAGAGAGATAGAGATAGAGATAAAGAGAGACAGAGAGAGAGAGGGAGGGAGAGACAAAGAGAGAGAGAGAGGGAGGGAGAGACAAAGAGAGAGAGAGAGAGAGAAAGAGAGAAAGAGAGAGAGGGAGAGACAAAGGGAGGGAGAGAGAGAAAGAGAGAGAGGGAGAGACAGAGAGAGAGAGAGAAGGAGAGAGAGAGAGAGATAGAGAGAGAGGGAGAGACAAAGAGAGGTAGAGAGAGAGAAAGCAAGAGAGATGGAGAGACAAAGAGAGGGAGAGAGAGCGAGAAAGAGAGAGAGAGAAAGGGAGAGACAAAGAGAGAGAGAGAGAGAAAGAGAGAGAGAGAGAGTGAGGGAGAGACAAAGCGAGGGAGAGAGAGAGAGAAAAAGATATAGAGAGAGAGAGTGCCGACACTGCGGACCAAGGCCTCACTGCTCACCAGCTGCCACCGGTGTGTCTCCAACCACATGCCGGTACACACTGCAGTCCCCCAGGTCCCTTATCTGAAACAGTTTCCAGAGACATGAATGGCAGACTCCATACAGTTGCACACGCCATCATCGCTTGCCCTCCCCTGTGCACAAAGGCTGATGCACCCCAGCTTCTCCCGCCACCCAGCGGTGAATGCCTGCCCCTGCGCAACCAGGCCTTACTGCTCACCATCCGCCACCAGCGTGTCTCCAAGAGGGCCCACCACGTGCCGGTGCAATCTCCAAGTCCGGGGCCCACAACCATGGCACCCTCCACATCATGCAGCCCCACACCGTGGGCCACCAGGTCACACACTTGATTCTGGGTCTTGATTTCGCTATGGCAGAGAACATATCAGTGTACACGGCATCATCGCAAGCTGCACACCCGCTCAGCTCTTGAGGTGCCACTAACTCTGTGAACCGCGAGGCGACGCCACGTGTCGGTAGGCCAGCACTGCCCGCTGGCTCAGGCCTACACTGCGGTCTAGCAGGTATCACACTAATCCTACCAGTCCGGACCACCCGGACGGCGCATCATCGCAGGCTGCACACCCGCTCTGCACTTAAGGTGCCACTACCTCATTGCACCGAAAGACACCATCACTTGGCGGTGTGCCTGAGCCTGCCGCTGTGTATCCGGTGCCACCAAGTCTGTGCACCGCAAGCCATGGACCCTTTATTTTTTTTACTTTTTTTATTTTTATTTTGAAGGTTTTAAATAGCATGGAAAAGACCCTTGCGGGTATCGGAGCGCTTTACAACAAATAAAGGAAAAGAGGGAAATAGGCATATACATACGAAAAAATGAATGATTATAATAGGTCAAACAAATGGTAACAGTTCCAGCATAGCACATATCTACAACCCTGCATCCAATAGATCAAGTGACTTTTGTCCGGAGAATTGATTTAACTTCCTTTTTAAAGGATGCCGCATGAGGGTTCTGTTTTGTATTTGGGGGTGAAGCATTCCAAATCCTAGGGACCATTCCTGAGAAGGAGAGGTTATAAGTTTTCTTTTTTTTTTAAATGTTGTGGTTTCAAAAGAAGGTTATGAGAACTCCTGTTAGTTCTGTTGCCGCCCGATGGTGCTAGTTTTTCAGCAAGGTATCGTGGTGTTTTGTGATGCAATGCCTTGTGTGTCATACAGGCGATTTTCAATTGGATTCTGGCCTCAAAGGGAAGCCAGTTAAGGGCACGCAAGTCCGGGGAGATGTGACAGTTTCTTTTGGAACCTGTGATTAGTCTGGCGGCTGCGTTGATTGATGCTCTTAGTGGGGCTGTCGTTGTTCTGGGAAGGCCGCAGAGAGCGACACTCCCATATTCCACTCTGGGGATTACTAGAGTTTGGACTGCCTGTTTAAAGTCATTTGCGGGTATGAAGGGTTTCAGTCTCCTTAGGGTGTTCATTTGAAATGTTGCTCCTTTTGTTGCTGCACTGATGTGCTTCTGCATATTTAGCTTATTGTCCAGAGTTATACCTAGCGATTTGGCAGAATCGATCATGAGCGGTTGGCTGTCTAGTTCTGTTAGGGGCTTCATCCATTACATGATGGTGGTTGTTTGGTTGGGGGGCGCTATTAAGAGGAATTCTGTTTTTAGGGTGTTTAATTTTAAATGGTTATTCGACACCCAGGTCTGCATTTTTTGTAGCGTAGAATTGAGGGACTTGATGTCCTCAAGTGAGTGTACCTTAATGTAGAGTTGCGTGTCATCTGCGTACATGTGATATTGGACCTTTGCAGAGTTGAGAAGCTCTGTGAATGGTTCCATGAACAAGTTGAAGAGCGTCGGGGAGAGAGAGGAACCTTGGGGTACTCCTAAAGTGAAAGGAGTAGGTTGGGATAAAGATTGATTGGTCTTGAAAGTTTGTTAAGGTCAGTCAAGAAAGTTTTGAGGCTGTTGACCTCCGGGTCGTCAGGGTGATTTCAGTGGAGGTTGAAGTCCCCAAGGAATATCTGCTTGTTCTGGAGTCCGGCATTTGTGGCTAGGATAACCATTATGTGTTCAATAAAGGTAAGGTTGTTTCCTGGTGGATGGTAAAGTGAGTGAAGTGAGCATATTGGGTTGTTATTATTAGGGATTTCAAGATGTAAGCATTCACAGAAGGAGAAAACCGGGAAGATGAGACATTTCACGGAGAGGTAGTTCCGGTGTATACAGGCAATACCACCTCCAAGCCTGTCCATTCTATCTAGTCTTGTGATGTGATAGTTGGGTGGGACTAGTATGTCTAGGATGGACGAGGATGAATCGTTTAGCCATGTTTCCGTTAAGATTGTCAGGTTTGTTGTTTAGTATGAGGTCAGCTATACCAGAGGCATGACCAGCAGCCGACCTACAGTTTAGTAGGATACATTTTAGCCGGGCCTTGATAGGTATAGTGTTGTGGTCTTGTAAGATGGGAACTTCCTTGAGGTTTTTTTCAACGATACCTCTGGTAATGTGTCTACTGGCTCTATCAGGGTTGGAAGGAATGGCTTGGATAGAGGACAGTATCAGTGTGTTGCCTGTGTGCGTAGAGAGGGGGGATGGAGTTGGGGGTTCGTAGGAATGAAGTAGAGAGGTAAGCTCTTGCTGTGAGAGTGGATTTTTTATTCTGAATGGGCAGGTTAAGGCATTGGGGTCGGGTATTTTTTTCCATCTCGGGGGTTTCTGTGACGTGGAACTCGCGGAATTTCGCGTTTGGGTTTGGTTGTGTCAGGATAAGGTCATGAAGAGGTTGGATGTCTTCTTTAATTTGAATTAGGGCTAGTAATATCTCCTCGAGTCTAGGGTCAAGCTTTATGATTCGGTCTCGTGGTGCGGATGCCATCATGTCACAATGTAGGTGGCAAGGCCCTAAGCCCTCATGCATAAATGATAACCACACGGAGACACCCAGTTACAGAGTGGAAATGGCAACCAGCACGTGTGCAAGGCCCTTTTTATTGGCAGGGTCACATGTCCGGTGACGGCTGTGGATGGGTGTGGTGTGGGTGTAAATCAGCCATGAGGGAGTGGCTGTGACATGCTGACAACTAGACCTGTGAGCAGCAGATCCCTACAGGGAAGACCTAGCGTTGTCGTCCCTCCCTGTGAAGGTAAGCGGAGTGGGGTGGCCTGGCATTTGTCAGTCCAGCGTAAGGGTGTGAACAATGACCCCGGGGCCCTGAGTGTGGTTCCATCCAGGGTTGGACAAGGAAGTAACCAATCCGTGTGTCTCTGTTGTAGTGTCGGCGCCACCCGGACCGCAATTGGCAATGTGTCACTCTGTGACCCAAGTCCCACAACATGAGCAACATGAACGTAAGGGGGAATCACTGAGCCTACATTCATCCATACTTCCACACTTGCAAGATCATAGACATGACACATCGGTATGAAAATTAATGTTTAATGCACATTCAGTGGAGTGTTGTAGCTGGAGCAGTACAAGGCCATGCACATCCCACTTTACATTGTTGGCTCATGGAGGTCCAGCCAGAGTCCTCCAGGGAATGACAAGTACATCAGATGAGGAGGAGTTCAGTCTGCAGTCTGATAGCTGTGTCATTGGTGACCAAACAGAATATGGCAGTCCATGTCGAGGTTCAAGGTGAGTGTCGCAGAGTACATCAGGGGACATTGGAAGGTGATGATGCAGAGGGCAGAACCAAGCAGAAACAGGCCATATGGCGGAGACGAATACTACTGCGTCCTTCTGACCACGAAGGCAGATTCATCCACATCTTTGTCCTCTGCTGTTTCATGTAACTCACATGTGGGTGGTGGTGTTCTGTCTCCAGCACTGTGTGGCACTGACACTTCAGGGGGCGGAGATGTGGATGGAGTGGTAGCAGCAGCATGCATCAGCGCCAGGGATTGTGACAGCAATGCCATGAGGAGGGTCTTTATGGCATTGAGGGAACCAGCTACCTCTTGCTGGTGTGCATCCGTGGCAGCCGCTCTTTCCGCCCGCGTCCGCTCCATGTCCTCCATGATTCTACGCATGTGTCCCAACTCCCGGGTGACCTCGCTGGAGCTACTCTGACTAGACAGTCATTCTTGTCTCAGAGTCAGGACTCTAGCGATGTCAGTCATGGTTTGTTGGAGAGCATGGAGAGGACTGTGGGTGCCTGTTAGGGACTGTGAGTGGTCCCTGATGGGACTTAGACACCCACATATGGCATCTAGTTTGGCTGCCATGCGTTCGAACCCCACCTGCACCTGTTCAGCCAGCTTCTCCTGGCACGCCAACACACGTTGTTGGAAGGCCATGTGTTCGTCGTGGGGGTCCTGGGAGGCAGCCGTGGTGGTGGGTGCTGCCTGCTGTGTGTTCTGTGCAGGGGGTGGGTTCTCCTCGTAGCAGCTGGGTTGCCCTGCTCCTGGAAGTGGGCTGCGGAGGCTCTCCACAAGCTGTTGGAGGGCGTCGGAGTCGAAGGTGTGGTGGTCCTTTTCATCATTAGAGAAGAGAGGTTTAGCCTGCTCTGCAAGAGGTGTTGGATTTCCCCCTACAATGTGAAGGGGAGATGCAGTTTAACATTTTGTTCACATGTATGTTGACGCTTTGTGCATGTTTACATTCAGACTGCATGACAGTGTACATTGTGACTGTTTGTGAGGAGCTGCCTATTTGATGTGGGACAGTGGACATTCTGACAACATCACAGATGTGTGTTTGTACTTGTACATTGTCAACTCACATTTCCCTGCAATGCCAAATGTGATTGGCCAGTTTCTACACACAAGCGGCACCAGTTGTGTCCTCCGTTCTGTTGTGGACGTGTTGTGGTTTGTACCACATCGTTGTCAATGTTGATGTGCTCTGCATGTAATGTGTGTGAGTCGCCCCTGCAGCTCTGATTTAGCTGGCCCGTATCCCTTACATGCGGTGTGTCTCTGTGCTTATTCAGTGCTGAGATGTTGCATACTTGCGTGCATTGGTGTCTTGGTGGGAGTTGGGGGTCTGGGGCATGGTTTGTCTGCAGAGGTGCTATGCTTAATTGTGCATTTGTGCCATTGTGCCCATCTTCCCCCGTCCCCCCAGTCCCTGGTCGTTACTCACCCTGTTGTTGTTGTGTCCGGTCATGTTGAGCAGTGTCCGGGCCCCCAACTCCTGCAACCGTCTCCCCCCTGATGACTGTGGACACCATTTCCTCCATATCGTCCAGCTCCTCCTGTGGCGCTGGGCTCCCACCTCCAGTCTGCATTGCTGCCTTCCGGTTGTTTGCGAGTTTCTGCTTGGTTTTGCGCTTGGCATCATTCCAGCGCCTCTTGACCTCTTCCATTTTCCTCTTCAGCACTCCGAATGCATTCACCTTGCCCATGATGGTCTGCCATATTCCATTTTCAGTTGCCAGTGACACAGTAAAGGTGACGAACAGTAGTTGATGGTGTTCTATCACCTCTGTTACCAGGATCCTGTTTTCCTATGGACTGAACCGTTTCTTCCTACTCTTCTTGTCCTTGCCCTTCCCTGACCCCGAGGTCCCAGGCTGGTCCTCTGGGGGGCTTGTGGGGACCTGGTTGTCCTCTATACTTGCTCCGGCTCCCTCCATTGTGCTTCGCTGTTGTTTGGCTTTTGTTTGTATGTTTTTTTTCTTCTTTTATAGTGCATTTTTCCGCTAGACGTGTGGGAATTGCAGGCCTGTGGCTGGTTTTCGCTGATTTTTGTATCGCGATTGGCGTCATCGCAACTTTTTGCGCGTTTGTGTTCTGCATTTTTGCGGCGTTGCGTTGATTTTAACGCGGTCATTTCATGCGTTATTGAGGTACTATCGCATGGTGCCACCGTGTTGAGAATACTACGTTAACACAGCATTGTTTTCTCGTGATAGACTGCGATATGCAAAGTTGCGTTAAGCTAATTTTGCGATGATTATCACACATTCTTGAGAATATGCCCCAATGACTTGGAGTGCGAATTAAAATGTTATCATCTATATATTTTAACTGAATAAAAAGATTAATTGATTAATACGTTATGTGGTATGCTGCATTTTTTCTTTCTCCCCTCGCAACGATAGTTAGAATATTCCAAAAACATTGCAAACTCATATAAAAAATAAGATGAAAGAGATAATTTCCATTAGGTATAACGAAAAAGTCACTCTAATATATGGCAGCGGCTACTTTTCTAGTGGCCAGTATATCTGCCCATGTGGATACAACACTGCTCGGAACAAAAAGCTGCTCCCACTCCAGTATGGTTCTACGAAATGAATAGCATATATGTGTCATCTATATAATGCTGATTAAAAGGTGTCAGGGTTTCAGAGACTAATAACATATTTCCACATTCTGCTATATACACCAGCGCTTAAAACACAAGCAGAAAGCAGTGAACGGTCAAAAACGGTAACAAGATGACGGAAGGGATATGCTACAAGGACAGAAACCGGATGGGACCACCTACGCCCTCACAGGCGAACTTCACATGGGCGAACTACAGAACTCCTACAATTGTGCTTGTCTCATCACCTGCTATTAGTGTGGGCCGAGTTCAGTGTTTATACTAAGGCAGATGCTTGGGGATAAAACAATAACATCTTGAAAAACAAAACGGTCACAAGAAATTTGATATGGACAAAATACAGATGAATGGTTTCAACCGTTTCAATGCAAGTTCATGTAAGTACCTGTTAGCACTGGCTCCTCTGATTTGTAAGGTTATTGAATGGGAATTGTTAAGTAAGTGAGAAAAGTGACACTTCCCAGAGACCTGAGAAAGGTTTATGTGGACTCGTGTGTTTACACACGTTGTCTTCTTTGAGGGGTTTATTCTGGTAAAGAAAATGATCTCTGGATGCGGGGCCTCATGCAGAACCCCGCAGATGGCCCTCCGGCTTGACAAATTAACAAAGACCCTCACTTCTGACCACCTGCTGGAGTATGACCACCCACATTTAGAGATCCCATCCTGCCTAACAGGAATCTTTCTGACAGATGACAAGTGTCCATTCCTGCCCAAAAAGGGGGCGTTTATAAAAAGCTGGCATAAGATCAGGGGAGCAGAGCAAGGCTGACTGAATTCACACCGCTGGGCTGAACTCTTCATCCCGGGAAACCTCACCAGCTAGTGAGTACCTTCTAGACTCCCTACTAAAACTAGGCCAGACTAACTTATGGGAGAACCCTGCAACCCATTCGAACTTCAAAAAAGCAGTAGCAAAAGCCACAAAAATAATATCCTTAATCGAAGACAAAGCAACTCTGGCGAAAAAGGCCACATGGCGGGTCCATTCTCAATGATTACACAGTTATCAAACCACAGCCATACCTGAGTGCAGGATTTAATCGAACGACGAAGAAGACATTTTTAAGACACTGCCTGGGCACCCTTCCAATTCTCCATCACCTACCTCCCTGGAAAGGAAACCTGAAGACCACACTTGCCGCCTTGCTGCAAGGGAAGCGAAGATCTTGTGCACATAATCTGCATCTGCTCAAGCCTACTGGACGTCCTACGCTCAATGCTCTGGCCTATCTTTAATTTAAAAAAAGGCATCCTGTCTTTTAGGCAGGCAGTGAAGTCCAGCTTTGATCCAACCGCCACTCAACTAAACTGTCACTTCTCAAGATTCCTCAATGTGGCCAAAAGCAGATTTGCCCAACTGCCACCTTACAATAAAATAACAGGCGAGTAAAACAACTGGGCTACACGTAACTTAACGTCAACTATCCACTCTCCTAATATGAACCAAGACAGGCTAATACAATTATTTTTAAATCCTTGAGAATGCCGTCACTCTATGCAATATGCACATCGCACTTTCACCCAATAATCCACATAATGCTGACAAAAGCAGTAAATCGCACAAGCGTCCATTAATTGCAAAGCCATATAAATATTTAACCAAAGGACTATTTTGCATTGCAAACTTTGCACAACAAATTCTTCACCCCACTTAATGTCACAGTCGATATTCAGCTGCCTGGAAGCTGCAGCCTCTTCCGACTTCCGTTTAAGACCTGACGGCTAAGAAAGTACCAGTAATCCATGACTGACATCCTCTCGCCTGAGAACTGGGTGCAAATGTGTTTGCAATGCACTTTATGACATCACAGCTCCAAACCAACTGCTTGAAAGCTCAAAGGCCTTCCTTAAGCAGCTTGCATTTTATATAAAGGTTTTTAACCCTTTTTTTAATAACTTGCTTTGTGTTATGTAAATGAATTCGTAAAATAATGGATGTATGCAACAGTTTTTAATAATCATGCATAATAAACCTCTTTGTACCTCATTCTCTAGTGCGGCAAATACACTTTCGACAAAGCAGAATGAGTACTTATATCATAAAATCTGCTTGATATTTTAAGCTTTTCAGAAACTATTCCCCAAAGAGAAGGTCTGCGCCTGCAAACCAGAAAAACACGCCCCTGACATGAGAGAATGTTTGTGCAACAGATTGTAAATGTGTTATCGTTTTCTTCCTGGGTGTACCATGCCTTTCATGGCAGTCCCCAGCGGGACAAAATAGTGGTGAATTGAAAAACTATAGAGGACTAGACACTCTCCAATGTGACTGAGCAGCAATGTGGATCTAGGGTCACTGGGCGAACGTGTACAACAGCCAGAAACCCAGTGGTCTCCCCTTTATAAATGGGGTGGGGAAATCCTCCACGACCGTCTTTTGGTGAAGTTCCCGTTGCGCCAAAATAGGAATGGCCACTTGGTCTCTTCGCGACCATTGTTCAATGACTTAATTCGATATAGACTTTACAAGGTGTGACAAGTAGGCTGGGCTGTCATAGTGATGAACCTTGAGAAAACACAAAAACCTTCAAGTGAGAAGTGTCCATTGCTGATGATGGATGTGAAATAGTTGGGTTCTCCTGGAGGATTCCCTCAGTTGATTCTTCTTTTGTGGTGTTGACAGAATTTTCTCTCACAGTGAGCCTTTGGTACAGGTGTAAACTGTAGCCACGCGGTAAGGTAAGTGTTGTGGGAGATTGCTTTGAAATACTTTGCACCAACTCGCATAATCTCAGACGCTGACGTGTTTGTGACGACCAGTGAGAATGCATCTTCCCTAGATGTGTGCTGTTGCTATATTAGAACTAGAATTTGCCAAATTTCTAGGGTCTCAGTTGACAAATAATTTATGCCACAGAGGTACTAGAGTAACTCAAACCAGAAATTGGGTGATGAGATTATGTAGATTTAAATTGTTGAAAATCGGCAGGAAATTTCAGGCATATTTCAAAATCACTCCTACCATACACATTCAGACACAGAACATTGGACAGGTAGTTTCCCAGTTAAAACCACAGGGACAAAATATCTTCACACCATGTGGACCACTGTGACATCTTGTTTTGAATTGTATGGCTGACCCCGCTTATTGCTGCCAATGACCCTGACATCTTTGAATCTACTAGAGGTGCTCCTTTGGGGCATCACAAGTAGAAAGGAAGGTTCTGCCAAGGTACACCTGCCCTGTAATGAAGAGCGACAAACACTCTTGTCACAGACAATATGGAGATCAATAGTTGATGGCAACAAAATGATATAGGTAGTGCTTAGACTGGCCCTCTTGTTAACATATTTTTTAACAAATGTATTTCTAATTTGTATTTGGTGCGGAGTAAAAACAAACATAACGCCCTGTGTAGATCATCAATGGAGGAAGTATTGACTGGTGTTGTACACCCTTAGGGCCTCATTTATAAGATGTGGCACATCGCTGCGTGAAAGCAGTGATGCAACACTTCTCAGTGCGCCCTCCTTGCGACACCAATGATGCAACATATGTACAGTATGACGCATCATGTCACAAGGAATGACAGATACGTCAGTATCACTGACGTATTTGTCGGTGCAAAAGTGGCACATTCCTGGAGTTGTTTCGGAAACGTGATGCAACTCTAGCAATAGGGCCTGCGTCACCCTTACGCTTGTCATGAGGCAGGCGCAAGGTTTTGATGCATTGGCGTCCTAGAAGTGGCGCAACAAAATCTTATAGATTTCACTGCGCCAATTCTACGGCCCTTTACTGCGGGGGAATGCCCACCCTGTGTACACTATATCTGACGCAGGTATAATGTAGTGGAGGGGTTTACTAAGTGACGCATCTGCCTAGATGTGTCACTTGGTAAATATGGTGCAACATGGCGCATTATTTATGCCGCCACTGCGTCACTAAAAGTGACGCAACGGCAGCGCAAAAGTGACGCAGGCCTTCATAAATAAGGCCCAAAGTATAAAAAAAAATACAATTTCTCTGAGAAGTAAGATATCATCACGTAGAGAACACAATACCAAAAAATACTGCAAAGTGTCATAAACTGAAGCCATCATCAAAACAAATTAAGATTGTTTAACTTCTTTACAATCAATGGATGGGGGTACAGGTGATGTACATAGATTTTTGAAACATTTCAGACATACAAATACCAAACATAACCGTTCCCCTTCACGTTGTAAACATGTCTCTTTTTATGTAGGTGATAAAGGGGTCCATTTCTTTTGGATTTGTTCAAAATATTATGGTGCCAATTACAATCCGGTAAAAAAAATTCCCGTACGACTCGTATCCGGTCTTTTTACCGTACGAATCGTACAAGTGCCGTACAAACTTGCAATCACGATTCGCATGGTAAAAAGTCCATACGAACCGCCTTGGGAATTATTCCCCACACGTCCTCGGGTCGGAAAATGTGTCCGACACGTCCTCAGACGATTTACCGTACAAACGTGAAAAGCGAAGTCCGACCGGGGAATCACGATCCGTCCCGGGCGTCCGAATGTACAACCGTATGGTTAAAAGACCATCCGCACCGAACTCCAATAGCAACCATGGAGACGTCCAAACAGGTGCCCGGTACGCGCCGTACCCCCCCCAGCCCCCGCATGTAGGCGCCGTACCCCCCGTGTATGTACACCCGAGTACGTGTCGAACCCCCCCGTGTATGTACACCCGAGTACGTGTCGAACCCCCCGTGTATGTACACCCGAGTAGCGCTGGGGGTACGCACCGTACATACACGGGTGGGGGTACGACTCGAACGTACACGGGTGTACATACACGGGGGGGTTCGACTTGTACTCGGGTGTACATACACGGGGGGGTTTGACACGTACTCGGGTGTACATACACGGGGGGGTTCGACACGTACTCGGGTGTACATACCCGGGGGGGTTCGACACGTACTCGGGTGTACATACACGGGGGGTTCGACACGTACTCGGGTGTACATACACGGGGGGTTCGACACGTACTCGGGTGTACATACACGGGGGGGTACGGCGCGTACATGCGGGGGCTGGGGGGGTACAGCGCGTACATGTGGGGGCTGGGGGGGTACGGCGCGTACATGTGGGGGCTGGGGGGGTACGGCATGTACATTCGGGGGCTGGGGGGGGTACGGTGCGTACATGCGGGGGCTGGGGGGGGGTACGGCGCATACATGTGGGGGCTGGGGGGGGTACGGCGCGTACATGCGGGGGCTGGGGGGGGTACGGCGCGTACATGCGGGGGCTGGGGGGGGTACGGCGCGTACATGCGGGGGCTGGGGGGGTATGGCGCATACATGCGGGGGCTGGGGGGGTACGGCGCGCACATGCGGAGGCTGGGGGGGGTACGGCGCGTACATGCGGGGGCTGGGGGAGGGTACGGCGCGTACATGCGGGGGCTGGGGGGGGTATGGCGCGTACATGCAGGGGCTGGGGGGGTACGGCGCGTACATGCGGGGGCTGGGGGGTACGGCGCGTACATGCGGGGGCTGGGGGGGGTACGGCGTGTACATGCGGGGGCTGGGGGGGTACGGCACGTACATGCGGGGGCTGGGGGGGGGGATGGCGCTTACCGGGCCACCTACTCTGGTCGTTTCGCGCCGTACTTCGCTTTTCCGGCACTTTTTGGGTGCCGTAAAAATATTGCCGTCCGGACTGCTGTCGGTTCGAATCGTAATTCCTGGGTCGTGAAACGCGGGCTGAGAGCGTCCCGACGTCACGTCGGCGCATTCCCCGGATCCCATTTGTATGTATCTTTTCGTCGGTCGGTGTTTTGTACGACTCGTACGGAAATGGTGTTTCCGTGCGAATCGTACTTGCATGTTTGTAAAGTTTTACGACTGGGTACGAGTCGGACGGAAAAAAGCTTCCGTCCGACGGTTCATACCCGGTTTTTGCCGGATCGTAATCGGCACCTATGTGTCCTAGATGTTAGTGTCTCCGTGAATAATGCACTCCTTAACGTGGGCCATCACAGATCATTTGGCAGGGATTGGAGGAGTTCCACGATTAGGGAAAGTAAGCCTGGTTGCTTTGAATGGGTGTAACCTATCATTATCTGTGCCACCTAATAACATTACTGGATCGAGAGTCAAAATCACCAAAGGGAATTTCTTAATAAACTGTATTATCATTTATAAAAAATTGCTTGAATGTGGCTGCCTGATCACCTCATATTCACTATTGTACCCAGAATCCCGCAGACTCTTCTACAGAGTTCAGAGACACCAGGTATAGCTTTCAGTTTGACTTCTGTGAAGTAGTACATCCTTACTACTTTACAGGAAGTCTCTTTATACTGAGAATACAAGACGAATTTTGCTGGCATAGGTCAAATGGTGATTTATGTCACTTTAGATAGCTTTTGCTCTAGGTCGTCTTCTCATGTCATCGTGAAGGTATGTTGATCATCACTCTGGGCTCTGCCTAGCGGTGTGCAATGATTTGAAATACCTTTGTTCATTTGATTCTGAGCAAAATAAAAAACTTAACTGGTGTCTTATATATCCCACTCGTCACTTTACATTCATCAGACCATTCCAGAGTAAGAGTTGCATTAAGCAAAAATGATCTCTGGGCGAAAGATCAACATCTTCTTCACATGATTCGCCTTCCTTGACTTCCACTTTTTCATCAAGAAGACCATTCCACACTTTGAGAATCAGAAGAGTGTTCTTCACTCTTCCTCCCTGGTGGTGCCCTCCAGCAGTTGCGCCCCTCTTGCATCACCTTAAGCCTCTCTCAGCCTAGCAGCTGATCCAACAATCATGCAGGAAGCTAGATTACAGAGGAGCCGGCCTGTAGCAAGTGGAAGGATGGGGTAGCCCAGCAGCATGAGAGGACGGTGTACAGCACGGCTTGCCCTCATACCCAGCCAGGCTTCAGAATGCCCATTTTCCCCTTGTCTTCTAATTCAGTTGCGCCCCTCTTGCATCACCTTAAGCCTCTCTCAGCCTAGCAGCTGATCCAACAATCATGCAGGAAGCTAGATTACAGAGGAGCCGGCCTGTAGCAAGTGGAAGGATGGGGTAGCCCAGCAGCATGAGAGGACGGTGTACAGCACGGCTTGCCCTCATACCCAGCCAGGCTTCAGAATGCCCATTTTCCCCTTGTCTTCTAATTCTCTTGACTTTCAGTGAACTGCAGGTGGACAGAAGTTTGAAAGTAGAGGCAGAGGCGGTGGGGGAGAAGTGGACCTGGGATCACTAAATTGCACCGAATGTTGTATGTCTTCCGTTGCTGGAGATTCAATTTAAAGTCCGTTGGGCTGGTTTGCAAAGTCGTTTAGTGACCTGGCTGACATTGGGTCATTTGCTGTCATTGAGTATAATCAATTTAATGAATAGGCATTTTATAACATCAGTTTAATCAAGTTCAGTAACCAATTTCACAGTTGTGGTACTCTATTTATCCTGAATTAGCACTCTACCACCACTCAATCAATTCATTGCTTAAGCACTTTGGACTGTACAATTGTTTCTTTGGGCTTAAACCTAAAAGCTATAATGATATGGGCATCATTTTGGAAGGGTTTTCGCAAGCTCGTTCTACCTCTGATACATTACTGATAAAAAAAAACAATTACTGCATGTTTTCCAACATTGTTAAGAGAAAACTGTCATCTCCCAGTACATCTGATATTCTAGGCAGAATGGAAAACACTCTTACTAATGCATCAGTCAGGTCTACTCCTATACATCAGTCTCCTTACAATTCTCTGATTGAGTCTGATTCAATCTATGTCCAGAATTCCTATAATGCTCCTCAATGTGGTCAAGATGATGATTCTATTTTTGGTTTGAATGACTCCCTTGACAATTTAACAATGTTGGGATAAGTGGGTGCATTCTCATCGATAGAGGCTGAAAAGATTGTTTTATTCCTGGACTAGGGGTAATAAAACCAGCCCTTTAAAATCTCCCGGTCAAGAAAATACACTCGCACCCTACCCTATTTTATCAGCCATGGATGCAATTTCATGCATTTTATCAAAAATGTCTGATGTTCTGTCACATCATCTCATTTTAGTAACTGAACAAGTATTAACGGAGTAATGACCTGGAGTTTTTTTTATCATCTGAGACTGGCTCAATAGGCACTACAGGTGGACCTGGATTCTCTGATTATTGACACCGATAACGAAGGGTGTCACCCTTACATAAGTAAACAAAAATGTAAAAACTTAACGCACTTAAATAAAAAATTGTGAAACAATCAATATTGCTCAGTGAAAATATTGTCTCTCACACACATATATTAAAGTCTTTCCTCTTTTTAAAATCACATGAAGGGGGAAATAAAGGCATTTTAGTTTCTAACAAAGGAGTCAGCCGCACCACTATTGATGCAGTTATAGGAGATCAAACCAATAAACAATTGTCAATTTTTGATCTGACTACAATATTGACCTGCTAATTAGTGCTTTCATGCTAAGGCGAAGCTAAGTCTACTAAGAAAAAGATGAACGTTTGCAACAATGGTGTCGGTAAAAGAAACCGAGTAGGCCAACTACTAATTCTATTGTGACATGAAATTCTCATCAATAAACTTGGTTAACTCTGAAGTTCAGTTGGCAGGGAGGGGGATGAATGTGGAATCCACCCTCTCAAGGCAACGCATCAACACTGGAGCAGTATGTTGGATATAACTCAAATAAATCAAATTGAGATAGGTTAGTTAGAGAGATGCTGGAAAGTGTTTCCAATGTGTTAAATATTTTTGTACAACTGGTCCAAAAACTTTAGGTAATAGTTCAGTCTTTACAATCAAAGGGTCCTAAGAATTATTATAATACAAAAGATCATAGGGGAGGGGGAAAGCCGGAGTCTCGGTCCGATAACACTGTGGCCCTGATTACGAGTTAATATTACACCCACATTTCCAATTACCAGGTAGCAAAATTGACCATGGGCTATGTAAAATCGCTCAATAACAAGTATTCAACGTGTCTTGCAGAATCAGTTTTGCTGGGTGCGAATTTACCACACTTAATTTTATTGAATGAGTATTTGCCATATTTTTTTCTGACAGTAAAATCCCATGAAAAGTGAACAACACACACACACGGAAACACTGTGTCAACAGGAAATAACTTCAAAAAAAAATTGCTGCTTCCTAACTCCTTGCCAGGGGAGAGGAGAAACATTGATTCGAGGAAACCAATTATATCTTTGTAACTGAGAGCAAGCTTTATGCCTTACACCATCTGGCAACCATTTTGTGAATTTAGAATCATTTCACTGACACATTAACCTCAAACAAATTGATGTAAAAAATATTGATTAAAAAACTAGAGAATACCAAAATATCGACTCCCTATACAGGTAAGTACAAAAATATTGAAAAGAAATATCGATGTGAAAAATCTAGTTGTACAAAATATCGATTTTGATATATATATATAAAATAAAATAATAAACATTAAATATATTAAATACAATTATTTTTAGCAAAAGAAATTAGATTTAATATACATTTTAACACATATAACAAATAAACTTAATTTAAAAAAGTTAAACACACATACAGAATAATTAATTTATATATATATATTTACTTTAAAACATTTAATAAACAACTAATTTTATTGTATTTTATAATTTAAAATTATATAAAAATTTACATATATATATATATATATATATATCCAAAAGACCAGTGTTGCTCCTTCCAGGATGCTGGGACCCGAGAAGGGTGGCGTACATGCCGGTGGAGCGTGCCGGTAATTTAAATATCCAAATTCCATAAAAGAAATAACGTACGCTCTCAGGAAAGCAGGCAAAACACCAGGTATAAAGGTCCAAGTATTTAATTCACACAACGCGTTTCGGCAGAAAGCATTGATCAAGTGATCAAGGCTTTCTGCCGAAACGCGTTGTGTGAATTAAATACTTGGACCTTTATACCTGGTGTTTTGCCTGCTTTCCTGAGAGCGTACGTTATTTCTTTTATGGAATTTGGATATATATATTACCTACTGGCGGTCGCCAGTAGGTAGTTATAGTTAGGACCGTGTTTCCATAGGAAATCTCAAAATTCTATTTTGAATAACTTTGGCTCCGGTTGACGAATCTTTGCGAAATTTTCAAAACTAATGGAGCACTCCGCTCAGCTCCTACCCTGAAAGTTTCGGGGTTATTCGTCAAGCGGGGGCCAAGAAAAAAGGGGGGTCCCAAAACGCGTTTTCCCCATGCATTATTCCATAGGGACTTTAGTCGCAGCTACAGCCCGAACGGCTGAACAGAATTATGTGAAATTTGGCAGAGGTAGCCATAAAGTCCATGAAGTGCCTTTTGCAGGTTTGGTGTAAATCTGTTCAGTATTTCCTGAGATATTAGCATTTAAATCAATATATATATTTGTACGCGCGCAGCGTGCGCGCACTGAGCAAGTACTGTGCGCGCACCTTGGCGTGCGCGAGCGCACTTCTGATTGGTTGTTAGATGTCAGTAAACATTCGAATCGGTGGAAATCAGGAAGCGGCGGCCGCCATTTTGTCTCTCGCATAAAGAGGGGGTGATAAACAAAGGGGGAGAACGTGAAAAGGGGGCAGAGTGGGGAGATATTGACCCACTAGGCATTGTAGGGGGGTCACAGTAGGACCTTGTAGGGCAAAAAAAAAGATTTATATTTTGAAAAAAAAGTATCGCCGAGTGTGCGCACCCAGCGCGCACCCGAAATTTTTTTTAAGAAAAAAAATAATAAAAATTCACAATTAAGTGAAAAGATATAAGGTGGCTCTAAAAAGAGCCCTTGTGTTTAT
The DNA here is from genome assembly GCF_964204655.1 of Triturus cristatus. Classification (NCBI taxonomy): domain Eukaryota; kingdom Metazoa; phylum Chordata; class Amphibia; order Caudata; family Salamandridae; genus Triturus; species Triturus cristatus. Next base: position 692,408,393 of record NC_140580.1, read on the forward strand.
TGTGTGTTTTTTTGTACCTACAAGTAAGTACCGATGCAGAGTCTAAAGTTCAAGAGGAAGACTCTGTTCCCTTCATCAGTAAAGTGTACACCATCTCCTCTATAAATGTCTTGCATGTTGTAACGCAAGTTGTTGTGGTATATAGAACCCATACCAAAGTCTCTGAGGAAAGCAGAAATAGATTTGTTGACGTGCTTCCTTGCTTTGTCAATCTGCGGACAATGTTGGTTGGACCAGTTCCACTTTTGCCTTTGGCATATGTTAGAATATACAAAGGCAGTTTGTGGAAAAAGTGACATCAATTGCACAAAGGTGTCCTTAATAAGCATTTCCAGACCTACCCCAGTTAAAGTGCCTAGGTCATTTCCACCACAGTGCACAATAATAAGGTTAGGCTGTGGGAGATGTAGAAAGGTTTTCACCAAAGGCATTAATTGGTGCCACTTTAACCCTCTCTGACCAATCCATTTAATGTCTACATTTGGAAAAGCAAGCTCTCTCACCATACCTCTTTTTTCTGCAAATTTTTCACTCCAGAAGACATAGCTGTGACCTACAATCCACACTGTGAACATCTTCCAAGGAGATCTGGATGCACTCAGGAGGTGTCTTTCAGTAGAAAGGCAATATGAAATGAAAGACAGTTGAAAAATGGGGGCACACATAGTTTTTTTTATAAAAAGAACTCATTGGCTGTTTGAAACCATTCTACACTAAAAACTAGGCTGTATGTTTAAATTTTAAAAAGCATGTTTTGTATTGGTACAGAAAAATGTGTTACCAAAGGACATTACTATGGATTGGCTGTTAGGTTTGAAAAGTCAAGCACTCTTGCTCTTTGGATATGAAACATTGTCTGCTGAACTTCTGACCTCTCTCCTCACAGCAGTGTTCCATGACCTGTTGCTATGGTAGCAGGCAGGAGACAAGTTGGGGGAAGGGTACATTTGGAAAGGGGTTCAAGTTTTCAACCAATAGAAATGTGTGATTTCATTTGAAAAAAAGTGGGAAGCACTGAGATTTGAAATTAACATGTATATGTGTGAAAAAAGAGAGGGAAACATTGCCATTTACTGGTTCTGCAGAGAGGAGAGAGGTGTAGAGCTCTGATATTCTGACTCTGATAGTCTGCTGTTTGAGTGGCACATTTCTTAAACAACTAACTAATTTTAAAGGTGAGTTATGAGTTTGAGAGGGAAAGTATGTGGTGATTTTTGAGATAAATATTAGAATTGTGAATCTTCTTCAAAAGTTATGTTTTACATTTTGAGGTTTGGGAGATATTTAACTGTCTTGAACTTGTAAGATATTAAGGACTATTGGGCATATTTATAATAACTGACGCATCCCTGCATATCAGCAGGGATGCGCCAGTTAGTTTGCGCCCCAGCTCCGCCACCATGGATGCGCCGCATTTATAATGCGGCGCACCATGGCGTCACGCATCTGTGCCGTAAAAGTGGCGCATTGCTGGAGTTGCGTCGCAAGCGCGACTCAGCTCCAGCAATGCTCTGGGGGGCCCTATCTTCACAATGCTGCGTCAATCCTTACGCCTGCTTCAAGCCTTGCAGACTTGCAGTTGAAAGAAAAGGACAGCTTGTTTTTAATTGTGATGGTTAGGATTTAGCAGAAATCACTTTGAAAGAAAAGAGAGGAAAATGGCAGCACATTTGAAATTAGCATTAGTTCTGTAAGAATTGGTGACCCAGGAAAGGGGCAGCCTGTGTTTTTTGCCTACCAACACAGCATGAGTCTGTGTGCATATAGGAATTGTTGTCTGAGATTTAATTTGTGAAGTTGTTGTTCTGTAAGGATTGCAGACCCAGGAAAGGGGCAGCCTGTGTTTTGTGCCTACCAACACAGCATGAGTCTGTGTGAATATAGGAATTGTGGCCAGAGATGTATTTTGTGTTGCAGTTGTTTTGTAAAACATGCACTTGCAGGAAAGGGACAGCTTGTTTTCTTCAAATGTGGTGGTTAGCACTCAGCAGAAATCACTTAATCGCAAATTGGAGGCAAAAGCTAAAAAATTTGAAACCAAAAGGGTAGATTTCCCTTTCAAAATAGCAAAGGCACATGTAGATGCCATATGTTCAAAACTGAAAATAACCCTTAGCACACATGCACTGTTACATACATCCCTGCAGTCTTCATGCAGTTCTGGAAGTCTCTTTGCTCATCTGTCTTGCACCAGACAATACACAGTGTCTAGAAACACAGTCTTGGCACACACGCAGCAGCTTCTCCAACACTCTCATGTGTAGTACTCAGCTCTGTGTGCTGTTTCAGAAAGCACTGTGTAATGCAAACACATTCAACGTCACCAAGGCCTCATTTAAATTGATCTAGTCTAATCACTCACCCTGTAACACATGGTCATGGTCTTAAGGAGCTGTTAGGACATGTGCTGTTTTCTGCTTCTGTAAATGATAAGGGAAATGTGTCAGGCTGTAACAGTAATTTGGTACTATTCAGGAACACTGTTTTGTTCCAAAAAACATAGCATGAGTCTGTGTGTATACAGGAATTGTGGGCAGAGATTTAATTTATGAAGTTGTTGTTCTGAAAGAAATGCAGTCCTAGGAAAGGGGCAGCCTGTGTTATGTGCCTAAAATGATGATATGACTCTGTGTGCACACAGGACTTGTGGGCAGAGATTTAATTTATGAAGTTGTTGTTCAGTAAGAATTGCAGTCCCAGGAAAGGGGCAGCCTGTGTTATGTGCCTAAAATGATGGCATGAGTCTGTGTGCGCACAGGAATTGTGGGCAGAGATTTAATTTGTGAAGATGTTGTTCAGTAAGAAATGCAGTCCCAGGAAAGGGGCAGCCTCTGTTATGTGCCTAAAATGATGGCATGAGTCTGTGTGCGCACAGGAATTGTGGGCAGAGATTTAATTTGTGAAGTTGTTGTTCAGTAAGAATTGCAGTCCCAGGAAAGGGGCAGCCTGTTGTGTTTACACAAATTATCCCTTAGCACACATGCATTGTTACATACATCCCTGCAGTCTTCATGCAGTTTTGGAAGTCTCTTTGCTCATCTGTCTTGCACCAGACAATACACAGTGTCTAGAAACACACTCTTGGCACACACGCAGCAGCTTCTCCAACACTCTCATGTGTAGTACTCAGCTCTGTGTGCTGTTTCAGATAGCACTGTGTAATGCAAACACATTCAACGTCACCAAGGCCTCATTTAAATTGATCTAGTCTAATAACTCACCCTGTAACACATGGTCATGGTCTTAAGGAGCTGTTAGGACATGTGCTGTTTTCTGCTTCTGTAAATGATAAGGGGAATGTGTCAGGCTGTAACAGTAATTTGGTACTATTCAGGAACACTGTTTTGTTCCAAAAAACATAGCATGAGTCTGTGTGTATACAGGAATTGTGGGCAGAGATTTAATTTATGAAGTTGTTGTTCTGAAAGAAATGCAGTCCTAGGAAAGGGGCAGCCTGTGTTATGTGCCTAAAATGATGATATGACTCTGTGCACACAGGAATTGTGGGCAGAGATTTAATTTATGAAGTTGTTGTTCAGTAAGAATTGCAGTCCCAGGAAAGGGGCAGCCTGTGTTATGTGCCTAAAATGATGGCATGAATCTGTGTGCGCACAGGAATTGTGGGCAGAGATTTAATTTGTGAAGTTGTTGTTCAGTAAGAAATGCAGTCCCAGGAAAGGGGCAGCCTGTGTTATGTGCCTAAAATGATGGCATGAGTCTGTGTGCGCACAGGAATTGTGGGCAGAGATTTAATTTGTGAAGATGTTGTTCAGTAAGAATTGCAGTCCCAGGAAAGGAGCAGCCTGTTGTGTTTACACAAATTATCCCTTAGCACACATGCATTGTTACATACATCCCTGCAGTCTTCATGCAGTTTTGGAAGTCTCTTTGCTCATCTGTCTTGCACCAGACAATACACAGTGTCTAGAAACACACTCTTGGCACACACGCAGCAGCTTCTCCAACACTCTCATGTGTAGTACTCAGCTCTGTGTGCTGTTTCAGATAGCACTGTGTAATGCAAACACATTCAACGTCACCAAGGCCTCATTTAAATTGATCTAGTCTAATAACTCACCCTGTAACACATGGTCATGGTCTTAAGGAGCTGTTAGGACATGTGCTGTTTTCTGCTTCTGTAAATGATAAGGGAAATGTGTCAGGCTGTAACAGTAATTTGGTACTATTCAGGAACACTGTTTTGTTCCAAAAAACATAGCATGAGTCTGTGTGTATACAGGAATTGTGGGCAGAGATTTAATTTATGAAGTTGTTGTTCTGAAAAAAATGCAGTCCTAGGAAAGGGGCAGCCTGTGTTATGTGCCTAAAATGATGATATGACTCTGTGTGCACACAGGAATTGTGGGCAGAGATTTAATTTATGAAGTTGTTGTTCAGTAAGAATTGCAGTCCCAGGAAAGGGGCAGCCTGTGTTATGTGCCTAAAATGATGGCATGAGTCTGTGTGCGCACAGGAATTGTGGGCAGAGATTTAATTTGTGAAGATGTTGTTCAGTAAGAAATGCAGTCCCAGGAAAGGGGCAGCCTGTGTTATGTGCTTAAAATGATGGCATGAGTCTGTGTGCGCACAGGAATTGTGGGCAGAGATTTAATTTGTGAAGTTGTTGTTCAGTAAGAATTGCAGTCCCAGGAAAGGGGCAGCCTGTTGTGTTTACACAAATTATCCCTTAGCACACATGCACTGTTACATACATCCCTGCAGTCTTCATGCAGTTTTGGAAGTCTCTTTGCTCATCTGTCTGGCACCAGACAATACACAGTGTCTAGAAACACACTCTTGGCACACACGCAGCAGCTTCGCCAATACTCTCATGTGTAGTACTCAGCTCTGTGTGCTGTTTCAGATAGCACTGTGTAATGCAAACACATTCAACGTCACCAAGGCCTCAAATTGATGTAGTCTAATAACTCACCCTGTAACACATGGTCATGGTCTTAAGGAGCAGTTAGGACATGTGCTGTTTTCTGCTTCTGTAAATGATAAGGGAAATGTGTCAGGCTGTAACAGTAATTTGGTACTATTCAGGAACACTGTTTTGTTCCAAAAAACATAGCATGAGTCTGTGTGTATACAGGAATTGTGGGCAGAGATTTAATTTATGAAGTTGTTGTTCTGAAAGAAATGCAGTCCTAGGAAAGGGGCAGCCTGTGTTATGTGCCTAAAATGATGATATGACTCTGTGTGCACACAGGAATTGTGGGCAGAGATTTAATTTATGAAGCTGTTGTTCAGTAAGAATTGCAGTCCCAGGAAAGGGGCAGCCTGTGTTATGTGCCTAAAATGATTGCATGAGTCTGTGTGCGCACAGGAATTGTGGGCAGAGATTTAATTTGTGAAGATGTTGTTCAGTGAGAAATGCAGTCCCAGGAAAGGGGCAGCCTGTGTTATGTGCTTAAAATGATGGCATGAGTCTGTGTGCGCACAGGAATTGTGGGCAGAGATTTAATTTGTGAAGTTGTTGTTCAGTAAGAATTGCAGTCCCAGGAAAGGGGCAGCCTGTTGTGTTTACACAAATTATACCTTAGCACACATGCACTGTTACATACATCCCTGCAGTCTTCATGCAGTTCTGGAAATCTCCTTGCTCATCTCTCTTGCAGCTGACAATACATAGTCTGCAGAAACACACTCTTGGCACACACGCAGCAGCTTCTCCAACACTCCCATGCGTACTACTCAGGTCTGTGTGTAATGCAAACACATTCAACGTCACCAAGGCCTCATTTTCTTTGCTCTACTCTAAACACTCACCCAGGTTGCAGATGCTTATGGTATGAAGTAGCTGTTAGGAAATGTGCTCTTTTCTGTCTCTGTGATCTACAAGGAAAATGTGTAAGGCTGTAACAGCAATTATCACTTGATCTACCAGAGTAGTAAATGTGCTTTGAATTTGCAAATCAAATTCTGTTTTCTGCTTAGAAGCACACCATGAGGCAGTGTGCGCACAGGAATTGTGGCCACAGATATAATTTGTGTTGCAGTTGTTCTGTAAAACATGCACTTGCAGGAAAGGGGCAGCTTGTTTTTTTTCAACTGTGGTGGTTAGCACTGTGCACAAATTAGTAAATCACAAATGAGAGGCAAATGGAAAAACATTTGAAATTAATGAAAAGTAAAAAAAAATATTTTAATGAATTATAATTACAAAAAGGATTTTTTTTAAAGTTTCTTGCAGGTATTGCTGAGCAACAGTGAAAAAAAATGCCTTTAAGGACAAGAAAGAGGAAAGAAAATCAACAACAAGTATATCTGGACAAAACTGGGGAAAAAAAAATAGGAGGAGAAGCTGGTGATGGCAAAAAGAAAAAGTCTACTGGTAAGCAGAGCAGAGATTTCTTAAAAAAGATTTTCAAAAAACAAAAAAATGGCAAAAATAACTGTAAAACAAACAGTGTTTTATGTACAACGCAACAACACAGTCAACAGCAAAAAAATAAGCTAATGTACAATCAGAAGTATGTCAAACTGATTTAACACGAAAATTAGATTTTAAAAACATTCGTCGAAAAATGTTTCAGAGAAGAGTGATGTTAAATTTGCTAAAAGATGTGAAAAAATATAAGAAAAAAACAAAATTTATAAAGAATTTTTTTTTTATAGAAAATATTGTAAGTAAGGCTTTGGAAATAAAAAGAAAACTTTTTATTCTAATTTTGAATAGGATGCGTAGATTAGATAAATTAGTGAATGCAATGAAGTCACAAAGCAAAAGGAAAAGAGAAGTGAAAAAAAGTAACTTTTGTAAAGTGTTCTTGGGAGAATGGAAACACAGTTCAAGTACTGAACCATTTTGTAATGAAGAGAGTTATCTTCAAAGTAATAGTTTGTTGCATGCAGTTGACACCAATGGTAGAGCATATGAAGTTAAGGATGGTTGTGTGATGGAAAAAGAGAAAATGGTCCCAAGAAATGAGGAAGAAGTAATGGCTGCTGAGGCTATGGGGAGACGTCCAAAAGCCCCAGTGTACACTTGGAACTGTAGTAGTATTTGTACTGTGCGTCAGGAATCTATTGATAAATTACGTGACTTTCTAAGAGAATATAGTAAAAAGAGTGTAAAACAGAAGATGAAGGTGCTTCAAACACTAGATCCATGCAGAGTGAGAGAAAATACTGGTTTGCAGGGACATTCTCTGGCTTGTTTATCTAGAAAAGTGTGTAAAAGTGTTTTTCATCATTTTAGGATGCTGGCTGTTCATCATACTGAAATGAGAAAGTTTGTGAGAACATTGTATTTTGCTAAAAGTCCAGCAGTAAAGTTGAATGAGTTGAATAATGCTCTGTTCCGTGGATCTGTTTCAGATGTAGTGAAGGTTACTGATGAGATTCAGTTTTGTTACTTTGGTCCAGAACAAGAAAGTGCAGAAAAGGACACAGTAAATGAGGAAAATGAGGAACAGAATGTAGAACTCATTATTACTAAAAATTTTGAGGATGAAATGACAAAATTTACTATCACCTCTAATGAAAGACCAAATATTACTTGTATTTTTTGCTGCAGAAGTCATTATAAAATTCAAACAAGGAATGTTGATCTGTATAAAAAAAAGTGAAAATGAAGATAATTATAAGTGGAAGGATTTTGCAACATATATATTTCTTGAAAATCTTTTTGAATTGGGTGAAGATCAGCGTATTTGTAAATACTGTTATAACAAGTTAGAAGAAAATAGAATGCCGACCAGAGCTGTACATAATAATTTAGAATTGGATGCTATTCCTGCCGAACTTTCTGAATTAAATACATATGAGTCTATACTCATTCAATGTGTTCATCCGTTCCAGACCATAGTACGTATGGAGCCCAAAACTGGTAAATTACCTCCTTCTGATTTACTGAGAGGTTTAAAAGGAAGAGTGGTGTATTTGCCCTTGGATTTGAAAAAAAATATGGAAACTATTGATGCAGATACTTTGGAAACTGAACCATTAGTAATTCTGGTTAATGGTGTACCTACAAAGAATAAGAAGATTTGGCAGGAGCTGGTAGATGAACGGAAAGTACAAAGAGCAAATTTATATTTGAAAAGGAATAATAAATGGTATGAATCAATTTATATAGATGAAGAAGAAGAAGATGTACGTTGTTTTAGTTTGTTTATCACTGATGGTGATTTTTGTTTCGCTAGTGGATCCTGGGAGTTGCATTGTAGAAGGTGGGATTAGGGAGTGGTTTTAGCCAGGTGTTAAACAGATATACGTAATTGGGGGTGGAGGGTTGAATTTAAATGGAAGGTTCGTGAGGGCGAGGTTACATTTGTTTGCTGGAGGATGGGAAGAGCGTAACGGTTTTTTGGCAGGTATGTGTCGAGCACAAAGACGGGAGAGCATTTGTTAGTCTACATCGGGAAGCGTGAAGAAACAAGGGTATGCTAACAGAAGCGTGGTGAATGCGATGATGCAAATTAATGAAAGTATTGAGGGTGTGCATGATCGTGACAACAGAGATTTTAGATATATGTAAAATCAACGAGAGGTTTGGGACACATGGGGCGCCCAAAATAGAGGTTTTACAAGTGTAACAGCGCGAACACAAGAAGGCGGGACTGGGGAGAGGATGATTGGGTAAGACGCTTGTTAGTTAGAACGGGTGAAACAACACACGGTTTATGGAGTGGTTAGGTATAGTAAGAAGAAGTTCAACCCTGATTTTGTTTAATTATTGTTTCATTCACAAGCACGGGGTATTGGGCTCTAAAGTTTCAAAAAGATTTAAGAAATGTAACAAGAAGAAAAGTACAAAGAAATGTTTGAAGAATTAAGCAGTAATAATATGTGTCGTAATAATGTTTTAATTGCAGCTACCCCTGACGAAGGGCTACTACACAGCCCGAAATGCATTGGGTGTCAATAAAGAGATGCTGCCTTGGATGAATCTTGTGTTCTGGTCGCATCCTTAAAAGAGGCCCGGATGGGCACATTTTGAGTATGGGAAACACTCAAAATGCAGGATATACACGTATGTGGATTACAAATAGAAAATTTGGAATATATGGTTGATTAACTTGGTTTGAAAATGGATGAAAACTTGAGTAAAGCTACACGTGAATTTTGGAAGTAGGATGAAATATCCTTCAACGCAGAGCACAATGAGGTTCCCCACTTTCGTGTTTAATCGTTCGTGCCATATAGGGCAAGGCATATGCCCAGCTTACGCACGCAGTACATTGATGAATGACAAAACTGGATTAAAGTGAAAAACACGGTGTGCACACCACCTCGTTGAAGATTGTAATTTATTGCCCTATCGTTGGCAGTGCACCCGGAACAAGTGAAAACTAGGAGCAAGAAGAAATACCACGTATGTGACTATACAGCATGCTTTAAATGAACATTAGCCGAATTCTGAAAAGGTGGCTTCGACTACGAAACGAACATATGAACTGTTTAGATTCGTGAAAACACCTGTGTCACACAGTCTTTGATTTTGGTTTTACGTCGTTTTAGTTTGTTTATCACTGATGGTGATTTTTGTTTCGCTAGTGGATCCTGGGAGTTGTAGTGTAGAAGGTGGGATTAGGGAGTGGTTTTAGCCAGGTGTTAAACAGATATACGTAATTGGGGGTGGAGGGTTGAATTTAAATGGAAGGTTCGTGAGGGCGAGGTTACATTTGTTTGCTGGAGGATGGGAAGAGTGTAACGGTTTTTTGGCAGGTATGTGTCGAGCACAAAGACGGGAGAGCATTTGATAGTCTACATAGGGAAGCGTGAAGAAACAAGGGTATGCTAACAGAAGCGTGGTGAATGCGATGATGCAAATTAATGAAAGTATTGAGGGTGTGCATGATCGTGACAACAGAGATTTTAGATATATGTAAAATCAACGAGAGGTTTGGGACACATGGGGCGCCCAAAATAGAGGTTTTACAAGTGTAACAGCGCGAACACAAGAAGGCGGGACTGGGGAGAGGATGATTGGGTAAGACGCTTGTTAGTTAGAACGGGTGAAACAACACACGGTTTATGGAGTGGTTAGGTATAGTAAGAAGAAGTTCAACCCTGATTTTGTTTAATTATTGTTTCATTCACAAGCATGGGGTATTGGGCTCTAAAGTTTCAAAAAGATTTAAGAAATGTAACAAGAAGAAAAGTACAAAGAAATGTTTGAAGAATTAAGCAGTAATAATATGTGTCGTAATAAAGTTTTAATTGCAGTTACCCCTGACGAAGGGCTACTACACAGCCCGAAATGCATTGGGTGTCAATAAAGAGATGCTGCCTTGGATGAATCTTGTGTTCTGGTCGTATCCTTAAAAGAGGCCCGGATGGGCACATTTTGAGTATGGGAAACACTCAAAACGCAGGATATACACGTATGTGGATTACAAATAGAAAATTTGGAATATATGGTTGATTAACTTGGTTTGAAAATGGTTGAAATCTTGAGTAAAGCTACACGTGAATTTTGGAAGTAGGATGAAATATCCTTCAACGCAGTGCGACTGGGAGCGGAGCACAATGAGGTTCCCCACTTTCGTGTTTAATCGTTCGTGCCATATAGGGCAAGGCATATGCCCAGCTTACGCACGCAGTACATTGATGAATGACAAAACTGGATTAAAGTGAAAAACACGGTGTGCACACCACCTCGTTGAAGATTGTAATTTATTGCCCTATCGTTGGCAGTGCACCCGGAACAAGTGAAAACTAGGAGCAAGAAGAAATACCACGTATGTGACTATACAGCATGCTTTAAATGAACATTAGCCGAATTCTGAAAAGGTGGCTTCGACTACGAAACGAACATATGAACTGTTTAGATTTGTGAAAACATCTGTGTCACACAGTCTTTGATTTTGGTTTTACGTCGTCTTAGTTTGTTTATCACTGATGGTGATTTTTGTTTCGCTAGTGGATCCTGGGAGTTGTAGTGTAGAAGGTGGGATTAGGGAGTGGTTTTAGCCAGGTGTTAAACAGATATACGTAATTGGGGGTGGAGGGTTGAATTTAAATGGAAGGTTCGTGAGGGCGAGGTTACATTTGTTTGCTGGAGGATGGGAAGAGCGTAACGGTTTTTTGGCAGGTATGTGTCGAGCACAAAGACGGGAGAGCATTTGTTAGTCTACATCGGGAAGCGTGAAGAAACAAGGGTATGCTAACAGAAGCGTGGTGAGTGCGATGATGCAAATTAATGAAAGTATTGAGGGTGTGCATGATCGTGACAACAGAGATTTTAGATATATGTAAAATCAACGAGAGGTTTGGGACACATGGGGCGCCCAAAATAGAGGTTTTACAAGTGTAACAGCGCGAACACAAGAAGGCGGGACTGGGGAGAGGATGATTGGGTAAGACGCTTGTTAGTTAGAATGGGTGAAACAACACACGGTTTATGGAGTGGTTAGGTATAGTAAGAAGAAGTTCAACCCTGATTTTGTTTAATTATTGTTTCATTCACAACCACGGGGTATTGGGCTCTAAAGTTTCAAAAAGATTTAAGAAATGTAACAAGAAGAAAAGTACAAAGAAATGTTTGAAGAATTAAGCAGTAACAATATGTGTCGTAATAATATTTTAATTGCAGTTACCCCTGACGAAGGGCTACTACACAGCCCGAAATGCATTGGTTGTCAATAAAGGGATGCTGCCTTGGATGAATCTTGTGTTCTGGTCGTATCCTTAAAAGAGGCCCGGATGGGCACATTTTGAGTATGGGAAACACTCAAAACGCAGGATATACACGCATGTGGATTACAAATAGAAAATTTGGAATATATGGTTGATTAACTTGGTTTGAAAATGGATGAAAACTTGAGTAAAGCTACACTTGAATTTTGGAAGTAGGATGAAATATCCTTCAACGAAGTGCGACTGGGAACGGAGCACAATGAGGTTCCCCACTTTCGTGTTCAAGAAGACACAGAAACACCAACTGGTCAAATTGAAAAAGTGGACAAGTCAAAGGAAGAAGAAATTTATGAACATTTTAGCATACATCCTCTTCATTCAAAAGAAGTTATGGGAGACACTATTGATCTGTTTCAGATGAAGAAAGCAAAAGGAACTCCCGTGAGTGTATGGGAGAAGAGCTTGGAAGCTCGATGTTTTCCTCAGCTGTTTCCTACAGGAAAAGGTGGACGATACGATGAACGCCCAGAACAGATTCCAGCTTCTGAGTATCGGACTACAAGACTATATGCTGAAGATTCAAGATTTCGTCAAAGTATTCCTTATTTGGTTCATCTTTTATTTGAAAGCGACTTGTCTGCATTATCTTATGCAGTAAATCACATTTTAAAAAGTGGAGTACATCTACATAATGTGTCTGCTAAGGATTTTATGGAGAAAGTGCAGCACCGAGATGATCATTTGGAAACACAACTGATCAATCTGATGCCTTGTCAGCGTGGGACAAATGAATATTGGTACCGACGCCATGGTGAATTAAAATGCATGTTACGGAATTTAGGAACTCCTACATGGTTTCTAACCCTAAGCTGTGCCGAGTACGCTTGGGATGATTTACTGGATTTTCTACGAGAGGCAAATTCAAACATTAAAAACATTGAATACAAGACAGCTGGAGAACTGTGCTCATTGGATCCAGTTAATGTTTGCAGATATTTCAATCATAGATTTGAGGCTATGATGTCCTTCATCTGCAATAAAAAAAGTCCACCTCTTGGAGAAGTAATGGATTTCTTTTGGAGAAAAGAGTACCAGGCAAGAGGTGCTCCTCATATTCATATGCTGTTGTGGATCAAGGATGCCCCAAAGTTTGGAACAGATGCTGATGAAGCAGTGTTATCTTTCATTGAAGAATATGCAACATGTGCTATACCTAAAAGCACAGAAGAGAAAAAGTTAAAAGAACAAGTTTTACGTTTCCAAAGTCATCGGTGTGGAAAATACTGTTGACGGAAGTACAAGACCAAAGATAAATTCTACACAAAGTGTCGATTTGGATTTCCTAGACCTGTTCTTTCAAAAGGAAGAGTCAACAGTTTTATGTCAGCTGTGCGACATACTATAACCAGAAAATCTCCCAAAAATACATACAACCTAAGAAGAAAAGAAGAGTCAAAATTTATAAATGACTTCAACCCAGTCATTTTATCCATGTGGAATGCTAACATGGATATTCAGTATGTGGCAGACAATTCTATTGCTGTTGCTCGGTATGTCACATCTTACATCACTAAATCTGAGAAAACAGAATTGAAGGAAATGTGGGAAGAGATTTCTCACGAGAAGACTGTCAGTAAGAAGCTGTACAGTTTCAGTTTAAAGATGTTATCGCATCGAGAAATGGGATCCTACGAATGCTCAGATAGGTTATCATCTGCAAGTCTTTACTCGAAATCCAGAAGAATAATTTGGGTAAGCGTAGGCCTTGCAGGAATGAGAAATCGGGTACTGAAATCTGTTGGAGAAATTGAATATTTGGCCAAGAATGACCCAGAAAGTACAGATATTTTGAAAACAAACATGTTGGACACATATTACCCAAAAAGAAGTCATCATCTTGAGAACATGTGTCTCTATGAAGTGCTGCAGAACTACATTTATTCACGGAAAGCCACAGAAGACATCGACAATGGAAAATATAAAGTCATTGATGAGGAAGGATGTTTGGTGAAGCAAACAAAAGGAAGTTTGATAAATCACAGGAAGCTGAGTTGCGACACTACTGACAAAAAGGAATTTTACTACTTGGCTCTTTTACAGCTGTTTAAACCATGGCGTTCAGAGGACGAACTACTGGGAGAATTTCAAAGCTATGAAGATTCTTTTTATGCTAGCAAAGACAGCATAGAATGCAGTACTTTCACAACTTATGTCCAAATGTTAAATGAAGAAAATGAACAGGAAGCAAAAATTGCAGCTGAAGTAGCTAGAGACAGTTCTCAAGACAGCCAAAGTTCAGGAACACTTAGTCAAGATCCCCTAGGGCAACCAATCATAGAAAATGAAGCTGCAGTAGCCATGACTGAAGTAGAAACGGCTATGAATCAAGCACAGGAAGATTCAATCGACTTACTAAATCTGGAACAACAACTGAATGAAGAACAAAAAGAAATTTATGAAGAAGTCACCAAAAAAATTGATCATGGATTACTACATGAAAAGAAAGAGTGCTCATGCACATCATTTGAACCAATCAGGATGTATGTGAGTGGACAAGCTGGAACTGGTAAAAGTTTCTTAATAAAAGTAATCAGAAGCTACCTACAGCAAAAAACAGCTTCAAATTTGTCTTGTGTGGTAACTGCTCCAACTGGGTTAGCAGCCTATAACATAAAAGGAATTACCTTACATCGCTTGCTAATGTTACCAGTGGAGCATGAGAACAAAATAGAATACCACAAGCTAACTGGAGAAGCATGCTTCGAAGTTTCAAGAGTGTTGAAGAAGATGCAAGTTCTCATTATTGAGGTGAGCATGGTTTCAAATTTAATGCTTGCCTTTGTGCATTTAAGAATGCAACAAATTCTTAAGAGAGACTATGACGTGTTATTTGGAGGTAAACACGTCATAGTTTTTGGAGATCTTTTACAGCTCACTCCAGTTAAAGGACAACCAGTGTTTAATACTGTGACACATGAAGACACGAAGAAGTCATTAGGAAGCATTGGTAATGCGAATATTTGGTCGTTCTTTGAGTACAAAGAACTCACTACCAATATGAGACAAGCAAACGACGAAGATTATGCAAGTATTCTGAAAGGTATCAGAATTGGACTACTCACAGAAGTTGGCAAAAAAGCATTACAGAGCCGGTTGCTACATAATTTATTTCCAAATGAAGAAATAGTTGCAGAGAAAATATACCAGAACATTGCAGAAAAAAATACTGTAATCTGCTTAATGCCAACACTACGTGAGTGCTCAATATTCAATGAGGAACTTTTGAAATTGGAAAAGGAAGAGATTCAGAAAATGGAAGCAGAGGACAAAATTCAGCATGAAAGAATTACTTTTACATTAACATGCAAACTGAAAAATAAATTGGATTCACTAGAGAAGAACATTTCCAAAACAGCTGGATTAGAAAAAAATCTATATGTTTGCATTAATTGTCGAGTGATTTTAAGGAGAAATTTGGATGTAGAAAAAGGTTTAGTGAATGGAGCTATGGGAAGAGTTGTGGGTTTTATTAATTATCAGAAAAAAGAAGGAATTGAATGTTTAAAAATAAAATTTGATCAGATCGAAGAAGTTAAAGACATTTGTCGTTGTTCAGTTTGTTTCATGCTTGTGAAAGACTTATATGTACGTAGGAAGCAATTTCCGTTTTCTCTAGCATATGCTGTAACTATTCACAAGTCTCAAGGATTGACTGTAGATAGTGCTTTTGTAAACATTGGTTCTACTGTGTTCAAAGAAGGTATGGGATATGTTGCTTTGTCACGAGTGAAAACATTATCTGGTTTATTTATGATAGACTTTGATGACTCAAAAGTTAGTGCTGATACAAACTGTGTAAAGGAGTATAATAGATTAAGAAGAACCTATGCTCCTCATTTAGGTCAGTATCCTGTGATTGAAAAACATGTTGCTTCTCGGAAAAGGAGTTTTGAAAATATCTGTAATGTGGATGAACAGAACAAAAAAAAAAAAGGACACTGATGTGATAGCAAGGACAAAGAAAAAGGACAGTGTTGAAGAGGTTGTTGGTTGCCATTTTGAAAATAGCTCTGGTGTCAACTGCTATGCAAATGTAGTGCTGAATGTTGTATTTTATCTTGAAAAGTTGCTAGAACAGATAATAGTAAATCATGGAAAAAGATTGTGTTCTCTGCTGAGTATCCTTTTTGAGAAGCTGAGTACTGATAAAACTGAAATAGAAAGTGCTACTGATGTTAGAAATCTTTTAGATGTATGTTGTGGTTCTACACAGTTTAAAGAAAATGTCCAGCAAGATGCACAGGAATTCTTAATATATATTTTGAGTGTACTTGAAGATGAAGGAGTAGAAGTAGAAAACTTATTTGGTGTCTCTTACAAATGGGAACATTGCTGTGAAAACTGTATGAACACATGTAGTAGTCATGTTGAATCAGAAAGGTTCATATTTTTACCATTACCAGAGAGTAAATCAGTGACTTTTAGTAAATTAGTTAAAGATGCCAATCACAACATGGAATGTTCTTAATGCAAATCTGACATGTTTTCCACGTTATTTTTACAGAAATATGGTCAGTATGTAATTTTAATGATGCAACGTTGTAGAGCTGATGGTTCCAAATTGGAAACTTTAATAAAGAAGTTTACAGGACAACAATTATCAATTTCTGGAAAAACTTTTGTTACAGTTGCAATAATTTTTCATGAAGGACCTACTGTAACTTCTGGACATTACACAGTTTATCTTAAATGTGAAAAAGGCTGGACACTGTGTAATGATTCCCAATTGATTTTCAAGCAACGTTTGCCTTATGATTTACCCAATTCTTATTTAATTTTTCTGAAACCTAAATTTTGAAAACTAAAAACTGCATCTGAACAAAGCATTTTTTGTAATTTTAAAGGATTATAATTGAAGATATCACTTAAAAAGGATTTTGAAATTACTATTTGGCCTAAAGGAAGAGTAATAAAAACAATTGTGGACTCCTTTGACAGAAATTATTTTGGCATGTGTGCTTTTGCGACAAGGTTTAAAGACGGTTTGTCTAGAAAATGTTTATTCATCTAGAAAAGTACTTGTAATATATAATCATAAATGACTCCTGGATATTGAATATAGAATCACGGACCCAAGGTTTCGTGGCTGGAACTTTTTTTATTATTTAAGCCTTATGACGCGTTTCGGGTATACAACGTACCCTTGATCACATGCGGAAACGCAGTCCGCTTTCTATTTTTATACTTGAATTTGCAAATCACCTGTGTTAAACATAAAAGAAACACTTACTAACACGATCTCATACCAAAAGTTCTACATCATTGAACTTAACAACTCTTTTTCTTGTCACCTCGGTATTTAAATGGTGACCAAAAGACGAATGCACACTGCATGTGGTCATAAACATACATTTGCATGGATGAAACTTATTTGTATACTTGAATCCCTCATAAACGTTTGAATATGAATAAAAGCTGTCTGTTAGAATTCTGGATGGTTAAAACCCCAAAATTAAATATTATAAATACATATTAATATAAATTTCAAAATATGTAAAAAAACAGATTTGTTAAGATATACTTTTGTGTTTAAAATTGTGTAAACACATAAAGTGCACATTGTGCCTATTGCTGCATAAATGCTTAAAATCTCTATGGATTTTCAATGAGTTACACACAGATCTATACCTAGTATGTTATTCAGTTGCTCATAACAAGGTTTGACCACACCTTAATTGTGCTTGTATGTCGCTAGTTGACATTTGTATACTGTTTTAGTTGGTACGGTCGATAGTGCAATGTAAAGTGCTGAGTGTTCCCATAGTGCTTTTTAAAGTGCTAGTGCTTAAAATCAAGGTTTCTAGGTGCATAATTTATGAAAAAATAGAAAAGAAAATATGTTGAGAAAAAATAAAGGGAAGTTGTGGCTTCGATGAGCTGTTCATACGTATTGTGTCTTCAACGTTATAAATAACCGAAAACAGAATTTTGTAATTGTCTTCTTATCAATTGTTTAGTGAGACAAATAGAAACTATTTTACACAATAATCAGAATAAGGGTAAGTACATTTATCATTGGACTATCTTCATTGCATAATGTCTTGAATTTAGACTTAAAAAACAGGCCAGTTGTTGTGCACACCTGTACAAGACTAGTGAAACTGAGTTGGAAAAATGAGTAAATACCTTTTTTTTATTTGTTTTGTTTTTAATTGCCCTTGCAATAGCCAGACACCTACTTATGCAATGAGTTGTAATTATAGAAAATTGTGAAGATCTTCTGTGTTGTTTAGACCTTTCGGGTATTTGCTATCTAGCTCAATAATAAACCGCGATTCTAATTGGCGCAGTTGTCGTTCTCTGTTGCCGCCTCTGCGGGATTTTAATACTGAGCTGATTACAAAGTAACTTAAACAACTCAAATTGTTGTTATGACATGCTTTGAAGTGTCTGGCGACTGGGTAAGCATCATCGTTGTTCACGATTGCTCGGATATGTTGCAGTATTCTGACGTGCACCTGTAGCTTTGTACTGCCCACATATCTTAAACCACAGGTGCACGCCAAAACATAAACGGCAAACTCAGTCTTACAATTATAGTGGCCCACAATCTGTTTGGATTTAGTGTTGAAAGGAATAACATAGCTACTGGTGTTGATTCCAAATTTACAAGCTCTACAACTTGAGCATTTAAAGAATCCCTGTTTTGGTTGTAACCACATTTTGTTATCTAAGTTGATCTCTGGGCTATTTTTGACCAACTGCGATTTCATGGAAAAACCTTTCCTAAATGTGATTGTGGGATTATCAGACAGTTGTGGTGCCAATACCGCATCTGTCATCAGTGATGTCATTTGAGATGTCATCAGTGATGTCATGAGTGATGTCACTGACCATGTCATGAGTGATGTAATATGTGACGTCATCAGCAGTGCATTGCGGGGGAGCGAGTTATAGTTAGCTGAACTAACTATAACGGGGGAATTTCATTGGTTTTGTATGAGAGAAATGTCCAGCTAACTATAACATGTGTGAAACCTATGGTTTTTTCAGTGAATTTGCAAGGTTTTTTAAATGCTAATTCCTAACTATAACGTGTGTGAAACCTTTGTTTTTTCAGTGAATATATATATATATATATATATATATATCATACCATAAACGACTCCTTCCGGACTTGAGTGGACCCGTGGAGAGTGGCGCGCACGCCGGCGGAGATAGCCGGCTGTTTAAATCCACAATAATAACTTTTTCAATCTGCGCGCTCTCAGGAATCAACGACCCAACGCCAGTGTAAGTAACTGCTGTTTATTCACACAACGCGTTTCACCAAAAGGCTTGATCACGTGTAGACACCGACACTGTGTCGAATAACGTATATATCATAGACAACAATGAACATAGAAAGAGGACATCGTTTTTTGAAAGACAGACACAAATCCATATCAAATATAAATCTTGTGTTAAATGCACATTTGTGTTGTTTATGTTGTCATCATTAGACCCGTGTTGCCAATTGTCTGTTGCAAATAATGAACATTAGTGAACATTGTCATATCTTCCACTGCTCTTGTGCAGTAAACACAAAAAGAGTACAACAAATGACGAGTCTTTCATACCAAATCAATAAATGAATTGCAAAAACGTTTCTACAGCAATGCTATTAACACTGTGGACAACAGTTGTCTTATAAGTGAGTCTTAAAGAGTCTTCTGTAATCATAAAAACAGTATGGTCTTTTATTAAGACTGCGTGTTTTTTCTTATCATCATACCTTCTTTGTCATGGGTATATTATACTTCTTAATTAATTAATATAAAACTCATGAAAACTTAAAAGCATAATCGCATTGCTGTCGCTCGGTTACCGCATTAAGCATACTCGTCGGCAGCCCACTGCGCATGCCCAGAACGAGTCTTTGTAATACTGTCAAGATCGCAAATGTTCTACGTTTGAATGTTAATGTTGGCGTACCATTAAAATCCCACCTTACATTGTAACAAGTGAACAACGTTGGTATTGTCTTACCCAGCCTACGGAATAATGCAATATCCTAATCCAACACGTTATTGTGTATATTGATTGCCAGATATTTATCTTATTGAATGTATATTCAAAAACATTTTTTATGTCTCTGAATATGTCTAAAATATTTCTTAGGAGAATGCCTTCCCTTAATAGACAACATCATTCTTGTATTGACAGAGATATCAGCATTGCTCCTACATTGTAACAGTGTTGTTAATAATGTCATGTTGGTCATATCAAACAACCCTATTGGCATGTGCCAAAGAGCATCCAAATGGACCAGAAGGAAAGAGAAAAACATTGTCTCTACCATATAATAAGCTGTCATATTGCCCACAGTGTCTCGTGCTCGTGCAAAAGACAGAAAAAGAAAAGGAAAAAGGGTTGGGGAGAAGAATAAATGGGAGAAAGAAAGAAAAGGTAGGCGGCCCGTGCAGTTGAACTCAGGTGAATGGGCCCCTTCCTTCCTTCCTAAAAATAAACAAATAACACAAATTAAAACCCTTATTTAAAAACAGATTCTAAAATCTGCTACCAATGTGTAGTATGCAGAATATTTCTTAAACACAATATGCGCACAGTCATGAACATAGAGGATGCATTGCATACGAACGCTAAGATCATATCTCCCAAACATTTCATTCTTTGAGATGTACGGACAATTCTTCTTCCTGATTTAAACCACCCGGAGTCTTGGTCTGAAAATCTAAAATAGATTTGGATTCCCTTTGCCTCAACTTGAGAACTCTCTTACCGCCCCTGGTGTTTCTCTCTATTTGTTCTAGGAGGATTAAACGGAGTTCACTGGTGTTGGAAAAATGTTTGTCCCTGAAATGTCGTGCAACAGGATATTTCAGGGCACTGTCACTCTAGACACAGTTTGATCATAGTATTTTCCTTTCCCATGCTCATGTTTTAAAGTTGCTCAGACCCGAGAGGTTATTTGTGTGTCTTGCGAAGTAGGTAATGGCCCTGCAGTGTTCCAGGATGCGCTTCTTCGCCATGCAAGTGGTGCTACCAATATACCATAGTTTACAAGTGCACTCTATGGCATATATTACAAACTTGGAGCTGCAAGTCAAAAACTGGGTAATGTTTCGACTTATACCATTATATGATACTTTTTTCTGGGATATGCTGTTGTTGCATGCCTTACAGTGGCCACAAGGGTAAAACCCCTCAAGGCCCTGGATGTTGTTGGGTGGGTATATGGTCACGTCACTATGGACAAGCATGTCTCTGATGTTCTTATTCCTACGGTATGTTATACTGGGTCTATCAGGAATACTTCCACCTATCACAGTATCATTTTTGAGGATACCCCAGTTCTGCATGATGATTCTCTTTGTGGCCTTAGAGTCAGAGCCATATGTCATTATTACTCTGGTAGTTCCTTCATCTGTATTGGGCCTAAAAGGTGCATCAGAAATAGTCTGTGCCTTTTCTACACCTGAGGCTCTAACCAAT
The DNA here is from genome assembly GCF_964204655.1 of Triturus cristatus. Lineage (NCBI taxonomy): Eukaryota > Metazoa > Chordata > Amphibia > Caudata > Salamandridae > Triturus > Triturus cristatus. The sequence continues at coordinate 692,429,477 of NC_140580.1, forward strand.
GCCTTCTTCAGTACCCAATTAGGGTACCCTCTTTCCCTGAACCTACCAGTGATGTTGTTGCTTTCCAATTTGTATACCTCCTCAGTGTTATAGTTCCTCTTCACCCTCAGCAGCTCCCCATAAGGGATACTCCATTTGAGAGTGTCTGGGTGGCTGCTGAGGGCGTGCAGGACACTGTTGCCTGCTGTGTTCTTCCGATACAAGGATGTGTGTACTTTGTTGTTTCTTATTTCTAGTTTAACATCCAAGTATTCCACTTGTGTTTTACTAATGGTCCCACTAAGAATGATGTTGAAGTTATTGTCATTGAGTTTCTTAATAAACTCTTGCGCCTCATCTTGTGATCCCTTCCATACAATAAACAGGTCGTCGATGTAGCGTAGCCACATCGACACCAGCTTCCAGTCCTGCTGTAGGGATGGATGGGACCGAATGCTTTCCTCCCAGCTCCCCATGAAAGATTAGCGAAGCTGGGAGCAAAGCATGATCCCATCGCAGTCCTGTTGACCTGTCTGTAAAGAGCACCGTTGAACAAAAAAATATTGTTCATCAAACAGTACTATAACATCGTGAGGAGAATCTGCGTGTGTTCGCGGAATCTGATGGCTCGGCTCTCTAAATAATGTTTGCAAGCTTCTAAACCTTGTTTGCGATTGAAAATCGTATACAAACTGTGTACGTCCAAGGTGATGAACACACTGTCTTTATCCCACTCTAGGCTTTCAATTTTTTTGAGAAAATCTTTAGTGTCTTTAATGTAGCTGTCTAATGTAATCACATAGCCCCTCAAAAAATGATCTATATATTTTGAGACATGTTCCGCAACACTCCCCCTTGACGAAACTATAGGCCTCCCTGGTGGTGTATTGGGGTCTTTGTGTAACTTGGGGAGGAGATATATTTACAACACCAACTTACGAAAAACCTAATCCCAAAATGTTAGAAGAGTGGTCGATGAATTCTGCCCACAGCTCAAGAAGAATGTTGGAAATACTTATACAGTATGCTTCGCTGGACCGAGAGGGGATTTTAGAGGAAATCAAAGAACTAATGGATGACCTAAAGAAGAGTATGGAAAAAGAAAATGTAGAAAAGGCTTTAGTTAACATCAAAGAAAGGTTGGTCAAACATGAAGGTGACATAAAAGCACGTAAAGAGAGAAAGATCAATCGGGACTATGCTGACTATGATACTGGACGTATTCTTACGTTTAGTCACAAATACGACCATCTATACAAACAAGGCGAATGTGAACTTCAAAAGGTGGTCACCTCAAATGACATACCAGAGAATGAAGGGGCCATTACAAGTGAAAGTGAATCTGACGTGTCTGTACGAAGTGAGACCCCCGCAGGACAAAACAAAAAACAGCTGACTTTTTTAGACGAATACAGGACATTGCGGAGAGGCCGCCAGACCACGAGGGAGACCCCAACCCCGAAAATAAGAGGACAAAGGGGACGTGGACGGGGGAGAGGAAGAGGACAAGGCAAAACCGCCGAATACGAAGCAGAGAACGATGGCAGAAGAGGCAGGGGCCGTGGCACAGTGGGAAGAAGCAGAGCATATGCCAGAAAAATGTACTAATGGATGAAACAATGGTAAACAGAACAATTGTTAATTTGTCCAAAAGGTCCATGAATTCAATAGAAAAAAGAACTCTCTGCCTGGGCCTCTCTTTCTGTCCCTCCAACCCTTCCAATTACACTAATGACAGAATTGACCTGTTTAAATATGTTCGGAAGCGAAAATTAAAAAAATGGCACAAAATTAAGGGTGCAAATGCCAGCTATGATAGAGAGACAACGAAAAGTAATTATGATTATGATTTTGACTTAAGGGACATAGATGTACTCAACAAAATTACTGAATTGAGCCTGGCTGATGATGAGGTAGCACAAGACAACACTCCAACACAATTATTGATCGGATTGGATGTGACGACAGATGCGTCTGCAGACACTGATTTCAAACCGAAGTCATGTTTTCTGCCGACGTTACCACATGATAGCATAGATACATTTCATGAGTGTGTAAGCAAGGCACTCAACGAAGCGAGACAGAATAAAAACAAAAACAAACACAGACGGGGAGGGAGTTCCAACTTGACCTTGGAGCAGAGAAAAGCCCTCAAGTCATTGATGGAAGACGACAGGTCATAATCGTCCTTCAGACAAGGGGGGTAGCATTGTAATTTTAGATCGTGAACAATGCTTATGGAGGCAGACAGACAACTTACAGATACCACATTTTACGAAATGGTAGATTTCCAACAATATAATGAGAGTATTACCATCATTTGGGAATTATTAACACAATGGAAAGACAAGGGGATATTGACGTGGGAGGAATATGGATATCTCAAACGAGATTATCCTGTGCTCCCAGTTTTATATCTCCTCCCCAAGTTACACAAAGACCCCAATACACCACCAGGGAGGCCTATAGTTTCGTCAAGGGGGACTGTTGCGGAACATGTCTCAAAATATATAGATCATTTTTTGAGGGGCTATGTGATTACATTAGACAGCTACATTAAAGACACTAAAGATTTTCTCAAAAAAAATTGAAAGCCTAGAGTGGGATAAAAACAGTGTGTTCATCACCTTGGACATACACAGTTTGTATACGATTATCAATCACAAACAAGGTTTAGAAGCTTGCAAACATTATTTAGAGAGCAGAGCCATCAGATTCCGCGAACACACGCAGATGCTCCTCACGATGTTAGAGTACAGTTTGACGAACAATATTTTTTTGTTCAACGGTGCTCTTTACAGACAGGTCAACGGGACTGTGATGGGCTCATGCTTTGCTCCCAGCTTCGCTAATCTTTTAATGGGGAGCTAGGAGGAAAGCATTCGGTCCCATCCATCCCTACAGCAGGACTGGAAGTTGGTGTTGATGTGGCTACGCTACATCGACGACCTGTTTATTGTATGGAAGGGATCACAAGATGAGGCGCAAGAGTTCATTAAGAAACTCAATGACAATAACTTCAACATCATTCTTAGTGGGACCATTAGTAAAACATAAGTGGAATACTTGGATATTAAACTAGAAATAAGAAACAACAAAGTACAGACATCCTTGTATCGGAAGAACACAGCAGGCAACAGTGTCCTGCACGCCCTCAGCAGCCACCCAGACACTCTCAAATGGAGTATCCCTTATGGGGTGCTGCTGAGGGCGAAGAGGAACTGTAACACTGAGGAGGCATACAAATTGGAAAGCAACAACATCACTGGTAGGTTCAGGGAAAGAGGGTACCCTAATTGGGTACTGAAGAAGGCATTGGTTAGAGCCGCAGGTGCAGAAAGGGCACAGACTATTTCTGATGCACCTTTTAGGCCCAATACAGATGAAGTCACTACCAGAGTAATAATGACATATGGCTCTGACTCTAAGGCCACAAAGAGAATCATCAAGCAGAACTGGGGTATCCTCAGAAATGATATTGTGATAGGTGGAAGTATTCCTGATAGACCCAGTATAACATACCGTAGGAATAAGAACATCAGAGACATGCTTGTCCATAGTGACGTGACCATATACCCACCCAACAATATCCAGGGCCTTGAGGGGTTTTACCCCTGTGGCCACTGTAAGGCATGCAACAACAGCATATCCCAGAAAAAAGTATCATATAATGGTATAAGTAGAAACATTACCCAGTTTTTGACTTGCAGCTCCATGTTTGTAATATATGCCATAGAGTGCACTTGTAAACTATGGTATATTGGTAGCACCACTTGCATGGCGAAGAAGCGCATCCTGGAACACTGCAGGGCTATTACCTACTTCGACCAGAAATATCCTGTTGCACGACATTTCAGGGACAAACATTTTTCCAACACCAGTGAACTACGTTTTATCCTCCTAGAACAAATAGAGAGAAACCCCAGGGGCAGTTACAGAGTTCTCAAGTTGAGGCAAAAGGAATCCAAATCTATTATAGATTTTCAGACCAAGACCCAGGGTGGGTTAAATCAGGAAGAAGAATTGTCCATACATCTCAAAGAATGAAATGTTTGGGAAATATGATCTTAGAGTTCGTATGCAATGCATCCTCTATGTTCATGACTGTGTGGATATTGTGTTTAAGAAATATTCTGCGTACTACACATTGGTAGCAGATTTTAGAATCTGTTTTTATATAAGGGTTTTCATTTGTGTTATTTGTTTATTTTTAGGAAGGAAGGAAGGGGCCCATTCACCTGAGTTCACCTCCACGGGCCGCCTACCTTTTTTTTCTTTCTCCCATTTATTCTTCTCCCCAACCCTTTTTCCTTTTCTTTTTCTTTCTTTTGCACGAGCACGAGACACTGTGGGCAATATGACAGCTTATTATACGGTAGAGACAATGTTTTTCTCTTTCCTGCTGGTCCATTTGGATGCTCTTTGGCACTTGCCAATAGGGTTGTTTGATATGACCAACATGACATTATTAACAACACTGTTACAATGGAGGAGCAATGCTGATTTCTCTAGCAATACAAGAATGATGTGGTCTATTAAGGGAAGGCATTCTCCTAAGAAATACTTTAGACATATTCAGAGATATAAAAATTTTTTTTTGAATATACATTCAATAAGATAGATATCTGGCAAGCAATATACACAATAACGTGTTGGATTAGGATATTGCATTATTCCGTAGGCTGGGTAAGACAATACCAACGTTGTTCACTTGTTACAATGTAAGGTGGGATTTTAATGGGGCGCCAACATTAACATTCAAACGTAGAACATTTGCGATCTTGACAGTATTACAAAGACTCGTTCTGGGCATGCGCAGTGGGCTGCCGACGAGTATGCTTAATGCGGTAACCGAGTGACAGCAATGCGATTATACTTTTAAGTTTTCATGAGTTTTATATTCATTAATTAAGAAGTATAATATACCCATGACAAAGAAGGTATGTTGATAAGAAAAAACACGCAGTCTTATTAAAAGACCATACTGTTTTTATGATTATAGAGGACTCGTTAAGACTCACTTATAAGACAACTGTTGTCCACAGCGTTAATAGCATTGCTGTAGAAACGTTTTTGCAATTCATTTATTGATTTGGTATGAAAGACTCGTCATTTGTTGTCCTCTTTTTGTGTTTACTGCACAAGAGCAGTGGAAGATATGACAATGTTCACTAATGTTCATTATTTGCAACAGAGAATTGGCAACACGGGTCTAATGATGACAACATTAACAACACAAATGTGCATTTAACACAAGATTTATATTTGCTATGGATTTGTGTCTGCCTTTCAAAAAACGATGTCCTCTTTCTATATTCATTGTTGTCTACGATATATACGTTGTTCGACACAGTGTCGGTGTCTACACGTGATCAAGCCTTTTGGTGAAACGCGTTGTGTGAATAAACAGCAGTTACTTACACTGGCGTTGGGTCGTTGATTCCTGAGAGCGCGCGGATTGAAAAAGTGATTATTGTGGATATATATATATATATATATATATATATATATATATATATATATATATACATACACAAATACCATAAAATATAATTTACAAAAAAAGTCTATTATAAATTAAAAAGGTATTATTATAAATTAAAGATATTTATTCCCACTCTAAATAGTGCAACAGTAGGGAAAGTGTTGTATAGCAAAGGGGTAAAATTTACAATTCTAACTCCAATGAGTGCAACAGTAGAAAAAGTGTTGAATAGCGAAGGGGTGAAAATTATTATTCCAACTCCAGTGAGTGTAACAGTAGGGAAAGTGTTGGATCGTGGGGGGGGGGGGGGGGGGGTTAAAGTTACTTTTCCCACTCCAGTCAGTGCAACAACAGAGAATGTGTTGGATAGCGTAGGAATAAAATTTACTATTCCAACTACAGTCAGTGCAACAGTAGGGAAAGTGTTGGATAGCGGAGGGGTAAAAATTACTGTCCCCACTCCAGTGAGTGTAGCAGTAGGGAAAGTGTTGGATAGCGGAGGGGTAAAAATAACTATTCCCACTCCAGTGAGTGCAACAGTAGGGAAAGTGTTGGATAGCAGAGATGTAAAAATTACTATTCCCACTCCAAAGAGTGCAACAGTAAGGAAAGTGTTGGATTGCAGATGGGTAAAAAGTACTATTCCCACTCCAGTGAATGCAACAGTAGGGAAAGTGTTGGATAGCGGAGGGGTAAAAATCACTATTCCCACTCCAATGAGTGAAACAGTAGGGAAAGTGTGGGATAGGGGGAGGGGTAAAACTTACTATTCCCACTCCAGACAGTGCAACAGTAGCGAAAGTGTTCGATAGCGGAGGGATAACATTTACTATTCCCACTCCTGTTAGTACAACTGTAGGGAAAGTGTTAGATAGTGGAGGGATAACATTTACTAGTCCCACTCCAATCAGTTCAAAATTAAAAACAAACAAAATATTTTTTAAAAATCCAAAAGAAAATTACTAAAAATAAAAAATAAATACATAAATGTTAAAAATTAAAATGAAATGTATTTCAAAAAAATAAAATATTATAAAGTTAATTACATATCAAAAATATTTACAAATATTATATACAATAAAGTAAAATAAACTTCAAACAAATTAATTTTTTTAACTAGAAAATATTTACAAAAACATTCATCACATAAGTTTTAGTTTTTGTTTATTTCCTACCCTATAACAACATACAAATCACAACCCACATCTAAATGTATAAAAAATGGGCTTGCATAATTAACATAATTAATTAAGAATTAAAGAAATATTATTCAGAAAAAAATCAAACTAATACAAATCAATTAATTTCTCACACTTTAACCCTATAATCCCCACAATCCACAGCAAAAATTAAACTGTAAAACAAATTACAAAATTAGAACTTATTTTCAAATAAAAAACTATTACTATTAAATAACTAATTATACATTAACTAAAATGTATTTAATACCCACGCTTTACCCATCTAAAATTAAAAACCACACACAATAAAATAGACAATTACCCTAATTAAATATCAATTAATGAATTATTAACAACTAATTATTAGTTAATTAAACATAAATTATTTCCCACCCTTTGACACTATATTCCCCACAACAAGCACCTAAAATGTATTACATAATTTCTATATTTAATTTACAACGAATTAATTAATTTTAATTAAAATCTAATTATTAATTATTTAAACATAAATTACTTCCCACCTCTCTATAAACCCCACAACCTGCACCTCAAACTAATTACACAATTCATATGATTAGTTTTCAATAAATTACTTAACATCAATTACCAACTAATTATTAATTAATGAAAAATTAATTGCTTTCACCACTTTACCCCTTTAAACCTCAAAATGTGCACCTAAATGTATTACACAATTACCATAATTCTTTACCAATTAATTAATATTAATTACCAACTAATTATTAATCAATTAATAATAAATTACTTCCCACAATTAACACTAAAAAATCTTAATAAAATAAATATAAAATAATCATTAATTTAATATAATTAAATTACTTCCCATCCTATTCCTCTATAAACCCACAACCCGCTATGGAACTAAAATGCAAAATTCTATCAAAATAAAATGAATAACTACTAGAAATTGAACACATATATTGAAAAAGTTAAACCATTCTTATACAAAAAAATACCTCACATACATTTGAAATATATTCTTAAATACATAACACTAATTAAACAATCGATATTTTAAACAACTATATTTTTGGAAATGATATTAATGACTTCTATATTGTTAGAATCGATATTTATTAACTTAAATCGGTATTCTTGACCACGATATTCTTGCTGTCGATTTTTCTCACTCACGATATTTAGGACTCGATGGGGGATATTCTCAAGAACGTGTGTAATCATCGCAAAATTAGCTTAATGCAACTTTGCATATTGCAGTCTATCGTGACAAAAAAACACCGTGTTAACGTATTCTCAACCTGGTGGCACCACGCGATAGTCTCAAGATAACGAGCCAAATGACCGAGATAAAATCGCGAGGCCAAAAAAATGCAAAACACAAACGCGAAAAAAGTTGCAATGGCCCAAATCGCGATACAAAAATCAGCGATAACCAGTGCCAGGCCTGCAATTCCCACGCGTCATGCTGGAAAATGCACCATAGAAGCAGAACAAAAAAAGCACACCAAAACCAAAATAAACTGCGTAGCACCATGGATGCACCCGGACCGAGTGCAAAGGACAACCCAAACCCCACAAGCCCCACGGAGAACCTGCTAGGAACCCCATGCTCGGGGAAGGGCAAGGATAAGTGGAAGAGGAAAACGGGGTTCAGACCGCAGGCAAACCGGATCATCGGCACGGAGGTGATAGAGCACTACCAACAACTGTTCGTCACCTCCACTGTGTCATCGGCAACACAAACAGAAATATGGCAGTCCATCGTGAATAACGTGAATGCAGTCGGAGTGTCAACAAGGTCAATGGAGGAGGTCAAGAGGCGCTGGCATGATGTGAAAAGCCAAACCATGCAGAAACTTGCTGCCAACAGGAAGGCAGCAACAGCGACTGGAGGTGGAAAGCCTGCACCACAGGAGGAGCTGGATGAGCTGGAGGAAATGGTGGCCACAGTCATCAGTGTGGAGACGTGGAAAAGAGTTGGGAGTCCGTACACAGCTCGATATGACCTGACCCAACAGCAACAGGGTGAGTAACGACCAGGGAGTGGGAGGGCGGGGGAGATGGGCACAATGGCACACATGCACAATTATGTGTAGCACACTGCACACCCACAATGACTCTGGATCATGACCCTGATCCCTGTGGCACACTACAGTACACATACAAACACCAAGTAGGCCCCCGTCCGCCATGTGCCCAAAGGGGTCCCACCCCACACATCACCAATCTCACAACCAACACATGCACACGTGCAAAACCCAGCAAAGATGCGTATTTGTGAGCCACAATGACAATGCAAGTGACACTACATGGCGATTAGCATGGCAGCAGTCCAATCATCATCACATTGTGCATGCCACGAAACTGAAGTGGCTGAGTGTGGACCACATCTGGAAAGGAGCAGGTCACACTCTAACACATCCACGTGCACAAACAACCCCTAAGTCAACAATACATCTGCGGATAAATCATGCCCAAGAGTCCGAAATACGAACAAGAGCCAAAATCCGCCAAGTCTGCCACATCTCAGCACTGTAGAAGCACAGATGTCAAAGGCACACCGCCTCAAAGGGATAAGGGGCAGCAAAATCACAGCTGCAGGGGTAGCTCTCCCACAATACAGCACACACACATAGCAATAACAGCACATCCACACTGCCAACAATGTGGTACAAAGTGCAACACTTTCACCACAGAATATAGGACACAACTGGATTCGCTTCTTCGTAGAAACTGGCCAATCACATCTGGCATAGCAGGAAACAGTGAGATGAAAATTTATGTGTTCAACCTCGTATCCGTGGTGTAGTTCAAATGTTCACTGTCCACATCAAATAGTCAGCTCCTCCCAAACAGTCACAATGCACATTGTCATGCAGTCTGTATGTAAACTTGAACAATGCATCAACATACATGTCAACACAATGTTAAAATGCATCTCCTATTCACATTGCAGAGGGACAATCAACACTTTCTGCAGAGCAGACCAGAAAACTCATCAGTGATGATGAAGAGGACCTCCACACCTTCGACAGCGACGCCCTACAACAGCTCATGGACATCTTAGGCAACCCACCCCCAGGAGCAGCGCAGCCCAGCTGCATCAAGGAGACCCCACCCCTTGCACAGACCACACAGCAGGAAGCACCCACCACCACGGCTAGCTCCCAGCACCTCACCGAAGCACACATCGCAGTCCAAGGCCAGGTGTTAGACTGCCAGAAGGAGGTGGCCAGATGGGTGCGGGGGGTTCGACCTCATGGCAGCCGAACTAGATCACATATGTGGGTGTCTAATTCCCATCAGGGACCACTTACACTCCCCAACGGACACCCACACCCCTAAGCTGAACTTGCACATGCCGGCCCAGTCCACTCCTCTTACGTATTGAGTGGGGGACGACAAAGCTACATGTCCAAGGTTTTACCCCCTGCCTGAGGTGACAGGGTTGCGTCCGCTGTACACAGCACAATATGATGAGGTAGGGCCCGGGTCCTCATGCATACATTATGACCACACGGACACACTGAGATAGTTTGTGGAACTGGCTACAGGCACGTGCGCCCGGCCCCTTTATTGCCAGGGTCACATGTACAGTGACACCTGTGCTGGATGGGTGTGGAGGTGAGTGTAAGCCAGCCCTCATGGAGTGGTTGGTGCTGGCAACAACTTGAACAGTGATCACTATTAAAGCGGAATCAGAAAACACCAACATAACATAAACAACTGCGAAGCATCATGGTGGTAGCTGGATCAAGTACAGAGGTCACCCAAAATGCAATTAGAAGGGTCCGTGAGTTGCAGTGCACTGAGGTAGGGTCACCTGACCTGAGCGTGCTCATGTGTAAAAATTGCCTAGGATTGTGTCCCTTCGGGACATTCCTGCTACAGATGCAGTGGGGTGTGTTACACCTGCATTATCTTCCTCATCATCGTCCCAGGTCTTCCCAACTGCCTGAGGTGACATTGCTGCATGAGCTGTCCACAGCACAAAACTCACCAGAAGGGTCCATGAGTTTTGGTGCACTGATTTAGTGGCACCTGAAGAGCTGAGCAGGTCATCAAGCTGATGATGGCATCCACGACAGGTGTGAGCAACTCTGATAGTCTGGCTGTAAGACTTTTTCGACTTTGGCAGTTGTTGGTTGTAGGTGGTCCTGGCGGTGGTGGCCTGTGCATCCTGCGGTGATGCGTCATCCTGGCAGGTCAGGACTCGATTTGATGTGTCAGCCCTGGTGGACCGTCGTTGAGGCCGGAGGCAGCGGTTAGCGCAGGGCCACAGACACATGGCGTTGATGACCCCCAGCCATCGACCAACAGGCCATCCAATATTCAACCAGATCGTGCCCATGACTTGAGCTGCACAGAGTTAGTGGCCCCGAATGCCCTGTGGCCAGCACAGGCACACCGCCATGGGATGGTGACTTGCGGTGCACTGAGGTAGGGCCACGAGAGCTGAGTGGGTCCTCATCGATGTCCAAGTTGAATGTCGCGGAGTGTTTCGGGGGACAGTGGAAGGTGTTCTTCCAGGGCATGATGCAGAGGGCAGAACCAAGCAGAAACAGGCAATATGGAGGAGATGAATGCTACAGACTCATTCCTAACACCAAGTCAGTATCAGCTACATGGTGATGAAGAGAACCCCCAGGACATATACTCAGATGCCACCAAAGTTCAACCAGAGAGTGTCCGTGAATTTTGCGGCAGAGAGTTAGTAGCACCAGAGCTGGAAGGTGATGCAGTCTGATTTGAGGCCTGTACAATGATATAAACTTTGCCATAAATAAATCAAGGCTCAGTTCCAAATGTGTGACCTACGCGACCACAGTGTAGGTCGAAGGCAATAGTCAGCAAGGGACCACAGGCAGGTGTCTTTGGAATGCTATGCACAGAGTTGGTGGCACCACCTTGAAGGTAGTACAGTGTTATCAAGCTACCCATTAACATATGAACTCAGCCATCATGATATCAAGACTCAGTTCCAAATGTGTGACCTACTAGACCGCAGTGTATGCCGGAGGTAGAGGTCAGCAATGGTCTGAGGAGGCTGCTAAGGTCGTGGGCCTCGGGCTTGGAGCTTGCACCGGCATGTGTTGGGCCCTCTTTGACACACGCTGGTGTCGGCAGGTGAGCAGTGAGGCCTGGGTGCGCAGGGGCAGCCAAGACGGGTCAGGGGACCAGCGGACTGGGGTTCAGCAAGCGCACAGGATCTCAGGCAACACCGCTCATGGTGTCGGCCTCATGGTGGGGTGAGAGGCGCCTCCCTGGCAGACACGTTGGCCATTCTGGAAGAGAACCAAGCCCAGAGCTACGTGCTTTTTGTGCACACCCCTATGCTAGCCTGGTGTACCCTGGGCCAGCCCACTCCGCTCACGCTTACAGGGGGGACGTAACAAGCAACATTTCCGTGATCTTCTGCACTGGCTGAGGTAACATGGTTGCGTCCACTGTCCACTACACTACAAACACCAGCAGTGTATGTCGACATGGATATGTCTGTGGTCTGCATACTGCAGTCTGTCCAGCACATTCACGTCCCACTTGGCATTGTGTACATTCTCATTCATGGGTCACTTGCCTCCTTCGCACATGCCTGGTTCCCACCTCTCCCTACAATATGTTATTGTGTGGCTGAGGTGCCATGCCGTTGAGGGCTATTGTACATGGCTAGCCCAGGTTACCACAGTAAGTTGTGCTGTCGTTTCTGGTAGGTGGGCATGTTGTTTGGCATTTTGTATGTGAGTTTGTAACATGTGCAGACCCAGGGATGTGAGTTGCATGATTGTGGAGTTGAGGTGTGTAGTGTGTTCATTTGGTAATTTTCACCGAGCAATGCATTTCCGTAGGTGCCAGCCTCAAAACGCTGGTTGATGATGGACTGTCAGAAGATGAAGGAATCATGCACACTGCCTGGGTAGTTGGCGACGACATTAGTGAAGAGTACCCGGTGGTCCACTATTGCCTGCACATTGATGGAATGCGTGTGCTTTCTGTTGCGGTAATTGTGTGCAGTGTCAGCAGGGGGCACAAGTAGGACATGTGTGCAGTCGATTGCCCCCAACACATGCGGGAAGCCAGCTATGACGTAGAAGCCTTGCTTGGTCTCCAGATGTTCCTGCACAGTGTGGGGGAAGTGAAGGTGCTGGGGTACTAAGCTGATGATGGCATCCAAGACAGGTGTGAGGAACTTTGATAGGGCTGGCTGTGAGAATCCTTCGATTCTGGCGGTTGTTGGTTGGAAGGTACCAGATGCCAGCAGGTGCAGCATAGCCAGCAAATTTGTCTGTGGAGGGATGTTGGTTGCCCGCTGTGTTGATGACATCAGCCTATGGGCAATGATGGTCAGGATGCGGAGGATGGTTGTCCTTTTGAGCCTGTGGTGGGCAATTACATCCTCCGGCGTTAAGTCTGTGAGGCTGGTGCGTTTTCTGAAGGTCTGGTGTCTTTGCCTGCGCTGTCTCTGTGGAATTCCGGGGGGGCAGGGGGTTCTGGGGTGGTGGCGGGCCTGGGGGTGGTGGCGGTGGGTGTTGTGGCCCTCTTGGGTGTCCGAGCTGTATGATCAGTATCTCCATGGCATCTGTTGTTCTTCAGGTGTGGCTCTGGGCTGGGCTCCCTTCCATGGTGCAGGTTGTTGTCTGACTTAACACCAGGTAGGAGCAGGTGTTAAATTCCTGCTGCTAACGCGCCTTATGGCATGTTTTGAGATCTTATCGCCGATCTGGCTGGTCGTTGAGAATGTTACGAAGTGGTGTTGTGGCGGCTTTTTGCACGAGAACGCCTACTCTGCATCTCAATAGCGTTAGTTGCCGGTGTCATCTGTGGCGATGGTTTTTGGGGCTACTATCGCAGGAAAACTGGTGATATCAGCTGTTAGCACCAGCTTGTGGAAAGGGCGATAATTTTATCACCACTTTGGCTGCGATAAAGTGGCGATAAGTCCTTGAGAATATGCCCCGATATTTCTGTAGGTCGACATTTTAAACTCGATACTTTGTCTGCACAACTTTAGAATCAATTGTAATCCATCAAAGTAAACAGCCATATTCTGTCTTTTTTACTTTCAAGCACGTTTCCTGTGAGGATCAGAAAATATATTTCAGTAAGCCAGACTTACAACTTCTTGTAGAGGAGGTGGTCAAAGAGGAGGCACACCTAATGGGGAATTTGATGTCCAGGACGAGTGCCAAAACAAGAACTAAATTATGACAACACATAACTAATGGGGTCAGTTTTGTGTCTACACATTCGAGGACTGTGGATCAGTGCAAACAATATCCTTGCCAGATCTCAAGTATAGAGGGGCATATCATCAAGAGGGGGCGATAATTATCGCTAAGCGCACTTAGCGCTAGGATAATTATCACCTGCTATCGCTGTATTTTATCGCTGAGATAGCACGCTATCAGCGACGCTTATCTCAAAAGCGATAAAAATACCAGCGATAGCTACAAAAGGTGCGATCCTCGCTGGAAAACCAGCGATATTCACACAAAAAACAAGCGATACCTTGCTGATAGGGCAGGGTGGACTTAGTCATTATATCCACCTTCCATTGGATATAATGGCTAAGTCAACCTGAAAGCAGGCGTAAGGAAAGTAGCGATAACCAAGGTTAGCGCTACTTTTCTTATCGCTATGCTCTTTAGCGTGCAGCTTGTAAATAGGGGAAATGTTGGTTAGCGACATTTCTCCCGTTATTTGGGGGAGGAACGCCCACTTTGCATCTCATTAGAGATGCAAAGCTGGGCGTTAAGAGAAAGGGCGCTGAGGCAAGGATTCACGCAATAGCGTGACCTTGCTAATGGTGCGATACAATTATCGCCGCTTTCCGGCCGAAAACGGCTGATAAAGCTGCGATAATTGTCTTGATGATAGGGCCCAGAGTTTTTTAACTGCTATCCAAGAACAGATGGAAGAGCCTGGACAATGCTGGAGCACCAGCTCCAGAACTCAAATTCCCTCAGATGAAGAGATGAGGTATTATAAAAAATAGCCAGCATTGAGCGAATTGAAATAGCAGAAGGTAGTGGTGAAGAGGAGATGCGAGTGCTGTGCAATATAATACCATATAAGGTATGCATTAATACAACACATAGGGCTGCATGACATGTTGAAAAGGAAAGATTGGTGGTTGCATGCCTTTCAAATAAATGTGAATTCGATTTAATTATAAAATAAATAGAATGTTCTGAGAAAAAGGCAAACACCCCGATTAAGATTTGGAGTATTTCACCCAGAATCTTAACTCTGAATGAAATACCTCAAGTCTGAAGTACATTTCGATTGCGCCTTGACATTTCTGGATCCAATACTTTCTGGACCAGGGACACTGGGCCTGTCCAAAGACCTGTAGGGGCAATAAACATCATCACAATCAGGCCCACGCCAGAACCTAACAATATTCTTGAAGGAGCTAGACAAGCACAAGCTTGGCCTTCACCCCATTTCCCCATATCACAATTTAATCTCACCCAGCTGACATTTCCCAAAATTTCAGGACAGGCAGAAAATGTCAGTGTTTTTTTCTCTGGAATGGACAAATTAAGGATTAGAAAGGACCCCGTATTTCCAATTCCATGCAGCTATTCAACACTTCAGAGAAAGAAACTCGAGAAAAGTCCATGTTTGATGGAGGGATACTGGGTATAATCCAAGGTTCTGGTCCTTTGGTATTCATGTGCCAAAAATGGCACATTGCTAATCAGACCCTAAATATAGATATTAGAGGTATGTTTGAGATTGTCTTTGTCAAAATACTGAATAATATATTACCCTTTTCTTTGTAAGAAACACTTCAGAGTAAGACTCTGAAAAGCCCATTATACGAATCTGATCTGAACCACTACCACTCCTTACACAGCACCCAATAACAAAGTCTGTCAAAGCCCACAGTACCGTTATTGCAACAGCCATCCATATAGTGTCAATTGAACAAACAACAACCACTCGTTCTGAATTCAAAATCACTGTGACTACCACTACAACTGGTACAGTAACAGCAAGCCAGTATGCGTCAAGAATTGTGACCATAGACCTCCTTCAGAGACAAGTACAATTAAAATAGTCACGATTAGCTGATCACTTTTGCCAGCACCCATTCCCCATACTGTGCTAGATGTATCCAAGGCTGAGGTGGAAGAGGAGGAGGAAGATGTGGGCATAAAAAAAGCCCCATAAAGAGACTGCTAAAGAGCACAGCAGCCGAGGAAGACATACAACATATTCCATCTGATGGTACACCACCACCTCTTTAGCACATACCTTGGCACAGAATTCTCAACTAATTGCCACTATAGATGAAGCTCATGCTGCTTTACTGCAAAATGCATGATACTTCACAACTGTAATCATCTAAATGAGCAATTGGATGGACACTCTATGAAACATGAATTAAGTGGTTAGGCGTCACATATATTTGCGAAGCAGCATGTGCTATGCTGAAAGACAACTATTGAAGGACCTTGCTGAACAGAGAACTAATCAATGTGCCATTCAATGAATGCATCATGCAGTTACACAGTTGATATGCATGGTTACTGAAGGACATGTGGCCTTGCTATGGTCACTGGAAGTACGTGCCCCAGCCCTTTAGAAGGGACAATTAAGAAAAATGCCAGGTAGACAAATCTGTCCTTCGAGCACCAGCTCTAGCAGCCATGCATGCCCACCATGCACCTCTTCAACACCTTCAGAACAGGTCTTTTTTTTCATCAGACCTAGCAGAAGGTATTCCTGCACGGCTAACATTTACTGACAACCAATGCATGGATGCTCCATAAACGTTGCTAAAAAGATGGACTCCCAATAATTCTGAGAGGTGTGATGTGTCAATAATTTATTAACTAAATCATGTTTTGTTTCCTTTCCATTGTTTTGTGTATAGTGTGTTAATAACTCATGAAACACAAATCTAAGTATAATTTATTGGTATCTGCAAATATATTTTTTAAATTACGGTGTTTGCGTTTGCAATGAGAAAATGTAGATACATTTATTTTTTGCATGCTATGCTTTGGTTGTTTTAAAGATGTAATATTTATTTTCTTGTGATACATATTTTTCATAGTTAACAAAATGTATTTCAATTTCAATTTGTGTGTCTATGTATTTACTTATTATAACGTTTATTTTTCGTTTGGTCTCGGTTTCCTTCCAGCAGAAGTCATTCAGTGGAACGAAATGACACACCCCATGTAATACTGTTGTGGCTACTATAAACTTTGTAAGGATAAATCTAGGTGTTATTTTGTATGTTCTCAGAGTTACAAATCTGCAAAGAATGCAGCTTTACATTTACCCATGACATTTTTTTTTTTGCCCTGCAAATCTGATTGTGGTTCCCTGTGGGATTTTTTCACATGCAATTCGGAATAACATGTAATAATTTGGAGTGAAATTAACAAATAAAACTATTCTTTTATTTTGCTCTACCTGATTTGTAATCATAGCCTTATTGTTCTTATTTTTGCCTTAATCCTATGGCTTCGGGCTCTGTTCTGGCGCATCATACTAGCACCAATATAACTCCTGGTCCTTCTGTTTTGAATGGTCTAGCAGGTACCATTCCTCAATGGGATAATATTATTATAGCTACAGGCTCTTTCGTTTTAAATGGAACACCAACTTTGTTACATCACTATTTTCCAATAACATTGAAACCAGAGGCATGTTCATTTAATTTTTAGCATTCCCCTGATGAGCTGGAGCCTAATAAAATTGATTTATTCCCTTTGTATCCATCTGAGGGTCCTCATGATATTTTAAATCAATGTAATGTCCTGAAGTAGCCTCATAAGTTTCCAAATTTAGTGGCATTAAGTCTCTAGTTCGTTCAGATACTCAATTTCTTCAGGACAGTACGACAGATAAAGATAATTTTAGTTCCACCTGGTCTGCAATTCTTTGGTAAATAAAATTTGAAACTGATACTCACATTTTCTTGCAATGGGTGTTTGCGTAAAGTTGACCATCAAATTAAGTGCCCTACCATTCATTATCAAATAATGTTTGAGTCGATGTGGGAAGTCATATGGTACAGTTATGCTCTAGCTATTAGTGAAACCAGCATAATCTTCAACAGTCAAATCCATTCTTTTCAAATTAGTTGGATAATTTGTTAGCTACTGTTTCTAATACTGAGCCAATTAGACACGTTTAAAATGAAATGGGATCGCATAAAGGCAGGACCATTTGTGGCAGGGAGAGAAACTAGGTTACTAAATATTTAAGCTTTAGGTATGGGTATGATTTGTGAAACAGTTGGAAAATACAATTTCCTCTTTAATTCTAGGATGTCGCTCTGATCATGAACACA
Source organism: Triturus cristatus (assembly GCF_964204655.1). Classification (NCBI taxonomy): domain Eukaryota; kingdom Metazoa; phylum Chordata; class Amphibia; order Caudata; family Salamandridae; genus Triturus; species Triturus cristatus. The sequence continues at coordinate 692,447,421 of NC_140580.1, forward strand.
GCGGATGTCAATGACCAGCTCAAGTTGGGGTGATGAATACATTTATCATAACATGTGTTCGTATACAGTATATGTATACATACACAGTAATGATGGAAATTGATTATTTATCACTTTAATAATGTTGTCACTCGTGAAATATTGGTGTTAAAATGTTCTTTAGGTTCCTTGGGTAGACCAGGTGTGGGCCCTCATCACTAAATTAAGTTTTAAAGGAAAAGCACTAATTTTAAATATTTCCTTGTGACTATTGATTGAAACTGATTACACACTTCCTGCCTCTCGACTGTAATTATTGATCAAGATTTATCGCCGTGACTTTAAGACCTGCCTGTTTAATCAGCATAATTTGTATCACTCCTTTCTGAATTCATTAGTTGAGCAATACAATATCCCACATGCTTCTTTTCAAAGTCTAACTTAGCATCAAAGGCCCATGGTTAAGGTCATGTTATCACTTTTTAAGGATCTTGTCCTACGTTCTTTGACTTGAAGACTGGATTACAAACACCTGGAGCAATGCACTCCTTTTTGTCATGGACAAAGAAATGGAATGCATTATTTTTTTCTTTATATTACAGAATTCCATCTGTGCCTTGATTTTGAATAAAAGGTAGAGTTAAAAGTGACTATCGGCCACAGACAGTCTTTTTAAATTGGGGTCACACCTGAACATAAAAACAATATTATCTCTGAATCAGTCAAAATAAAAAACAAAAAAATAATTTAATTGAACCACTCATTACCTACAGTTATCTTCATTGTGGTCACATACCTTTATGGTTGAAGTTTCGGAAAAAACATTTTAGGACTTTGTTCCCTGTACAAACAAATATATATATTTGGAAGGCACTTAAGGCGCAACTCATTAATTAATTGGCATGAATAGGATGAGATCTGGTGTCAGTTAAATGTTTAAAAGCTAGAGACACCTGAATGTTTTGGACTTTAGTGGGACAAGGGAAGAACAGTCATCAAAAGTCAGTTTCCTGTTATATAACAAACAAAGGTAAGCAGTCATTCATCTCTCAATTATGCACTCCACCTATCAACCCAGTTTTTATAACTGGGCAAACAATAACTCTGAATTCACTGATTGTGAAGTTGCAGACCCCTAATTAAGAATAATTGTCCATCTTGCAAGGCTGGGCCAAATGAGAATCCATGGCGGTCATTAAGTCCATCCTATGGAATGGAAATCTGTCCTGGCCCAGCTATTAACTAATGTGTATAATGTGGGTGCAAGTCCATTGTCTTGGAAATGCTCTGTTCTACAGCCACTTCATTAGCAGGGTCTAACCTCTGTTCCTAGAAACTGCTGTTTTCATGTCCTACTGGGTTCAGATGTTCTGGAAACTATCTGTGAACGTCGGAAAAGAAACTACTTAACCTCCCACAATCTGAATGTAAGGTCATTTGTTTGTTTCTTTGCATTTTCTGGTCACTCGAGCTCTAGCAAAAATGAATACAAACATTTCTACCTGCGTTTCTGATTATTTCAAAACATTTGACAAAGTGGACAGAAATCATCTCTGCATCAAATTTCATATATTTATTGAATCAACCATACATTATTGTACTTTATGCTTGAATTACATTCAATTAACCGGGTGCAGAGGCTTTCCTCAAACGTCTATGCTACCAATGGCTTGAAACAAAAGTGTATACTTGTGCCCTTTTAATTTTCTTTATATGAGTTGCCGCTTATCTGGATCAATCTTCTGGGCTTGCACAGAGTTCAGTGATTTTAAGGTTGGTCATTCGGCATATGCTGATGATGTGATAATTTTATCAATGACCCAGTTTGGTATGCAAACCAATCCAGATGTCTTAAGGAATAATCTTAGAAGCCTGAAGATCAACCAATCGAAATTCAGAGTTATATCCCGTGGAAATTCTAAACCAACATTTAGTCGATTGATTTCCCATCAATTGAATATGTTACAAATTATCCTAATTGGGAAGACAAGGTAAATAGTAAATTGACTTGGAATCTTCATTTTCTCAGTTAGTCCACTAGAAGTAAATGCATAGTAAATTCAATGAAGCACTTTTGTAACAAAAACTAGCAGTTGTTCCAGCAAATTAATGCCCACATTCCTAAATGCATCCACTGATTTTTCTACGAAATAAAATCATCTTAAAACTTAGTTTATTCAATCAACTTGTTTATTATTTAATCGGAGATGTTCATTGCAGCTCTTGCATTTGACTTGAACTGGTTCTTTCTTCAGTCATGTCTATGTAACATCCAACTTGCTTATTGTACTTGTTGTTGTCTTGGGGCTTATACTGGGTACTTGAAAGCCATCATTTGGTAGGAGGCGTTTGTTGGCAAATCGAATTCTCAAATATCTACTACAAATCATGTTGATAATATACTAAAGGACTATCAAATTCCTAGATGGGAAATTCTTTAAAGAATGTCTACTGTTTTAGAATCAGCTATAAAAAGAGTCTGCTACCAAAATGATTGTGGTTTATCTCTTGCAGATACAAATTTCAATTATGCTCTGAATAGCTATTCAAATAAGAAGCAGATTTACTTATTCTCCACCCTTCAATCATGAACAAAAAGTAAATATTTTGATTCTAATGCAATTATATATACTTTTCTTTCAAATGAAAACCTCATGGCTGAAGCTAAAAGCTGATTGTTAGACTTGACAGTGTTAGAGTGGCCTTTCCCCAAATCTTGTGCCTGCTTGCCTCCAATTTTGCTGAATTAATTTTCGTTGGCCTTATAACTGTACGCTTTACCACGGCTAACCAGTGCTAAAGTGCTTGTGCTCACGGCTTTCGGTCTGAAGAGACTTTCATATTATCTTGTTTCATGAAGGAGAAGGAGTCTTTCTGAATATCTCCTTTTAACTCTGTTGAATACCTTCACAGTATCCTAGGTGAGAATGTTTGTTCGCTCATTAATCTGTGTGGCAATGTTGATCATGTCGACAGCTACGTGTATGTTGTCCCAGGTTTGCCTATCATTGATAAAAACAGACAAAGTGTAATATGCCACAGAAGCAAGGTCCTGTTTAATAATTTAGAGTCATAATTCAGCAACACTGTTGGACTGTAGGGACAGCATGTTGTCAGACCTTTTTTCTGTTTGAAACCTAAAGTCAGCATGATTCCATCATCAATTCAGTTACCGACTGTGAAGTCAATAAAAAGGTTTGCTAACTGGCCTATGATGAGGCCTGGATACGCTTTGTAGAAGGAAGATAATACACCGCCTGGGCCCAATGCCTTCTTACCAGCAAGATCCTTAGTGGCTGGTCTAACTTCGGCCACTGATAATGGCTCCTTTAGTAGGATTACTGTGTTTGGGTAGACATGAAGAACGTTGAAAGTAATACATTATAAACCTCCTCTAACTGCATTGCATCTTTTTAGAGCCAGGCTGGAATACTATTCTTGGATTACTTTGGCCATGTCGGAGGTTTTAGTTTTCCATTATCGTCTGCTTTGCTGTCAATATAATCGCAGCTTTGAGCTCTCCAAACGTATGGGATGGTACACAAAGCAGCCTTCTCACCTCTCTAATAGTATGTTTACTCGGCAGATAGCATTTTAAATGTTGACTCTCTCACTATAAATTGTTTTAGCACACCTCTACCCTTAATTTGGTCTTTGTACATTTTCTCAAAGCCATACTATTTATGTTACTGTCTTTATAAATATGGGAATCGGGATCATCTTCGCTGACCTGAGGTAGTCTACAAAAGTGTCTGTATAGGAACAATTTTCTCCTTTCATTACTGTTAGGGCTGTTTAAAACACAATAATAATATAAAACTTCCCTATAGAAGCCCTCAAGGTAGGATCACAAAAAGGAATATAGTTACTTTGCCATTGCCTTGCCGGGTTGGGGAGTTGTGGTAGAGTCTCAAGAGTAAGGACACTGCTGAATGATTAGACGTGATCTAATTTTGAACATTGGATATTAAATGGACAAGGGTAAAGACCTGCCCCAAAGAAAGTAATCTATCCTCATATGAGAACTGTGCACGTTTGTAACAAAAAGGAATAATCCCCTTCCCCTAAATGTTTTGTTTGCCATATATCCAGCAGGCTTATATCTTTTTAAGCCAGAAGGGGTCCGTGAACATAGTAGGGTTACAAACCAATCTAAGGTTGTATTAAGTGCTAAATTAACATTGCCTCCAATCCAAAGTTTAACCCTCATAAAATCAGAAATATTAGGAATGATTTTGGTATAGACTTTTTCCCTTCCCTCATTAGGGCCATATACTGTGAACAGAACATGGCCAATCTTTATTTCGTTCTCTAATACCTATTATCATTACTTTTTTAGGTTAAGCCTGAAAACGACCTCTTGAAATCAATCTGTACTTTTCACACGCTTGAGCGTGTGTGTTTTTTTTGTTTCTTGCTTTCTATTGGTCATTGCGTGCGAAGGCAGCACGCAATTGGGCAAAGGCAGGTGCATGTCCCACCTTTGCCAGCAATTGTAGCTGCCCATGGCCTAAGGCTTGCGGTTACGCGCAGCGGCACGCAGTGTGCCATCTGGTTTCCGCGTGCAGCAGCGGGCAGAATCGCGTGCGCGCGCACACCACTCCCAGGTTTGTTTATTAGGTCATTTCCAGGTTTTGACCATCAGTCACTTTTCTCCAATTGGGATGTCTGCCTAGTAGCATTTTAATTTACAACCCAAAAACCGTTTTCTCCTCACTCCTTTTTGTGTAAAAGGCTAAGGAAGAAACCTACATTGTTAATTCCTTCGTTTTTTTGACGGGAACTTAAATTTGAATGTATCAATCCTTCAGATGGGTTTATCAGACCCCACATGTTCCCTCCGTGTACTGTAAGTACTAGAGTTCTTGAACAACTACGTTGCAGTCATTTGGATATTTGAAGAAACCTGAATCTGTCCTCACCAAGAAAGAAGTAAACCATGTTCCAAAAGACTGCAAGCTTTTTTTCCAGACCAAGTTACCTGGATCAACAAGCAACTTATGTTGATCACAAATGTGTTGATGGATTCCTGATGAGGTTAAATGACTGTTTGTGAGGGTCAGCGCACAAAGCCTCGGGGCTTTCTCATTCACATCTGCCTTACAGTGCAGTAATATGCATCTGGGAATGTAGACGAAAGCAAGCAGTCTTCTGGAATCCCTTATCTGAATGGAGAATGCATTCCATGTAAGCATGTAGATGGATTTTTCCCTTTTGACAGGCACTAGGGGATTCCTTCCTCCTATACTTGGCATTGTGCAAGACATTATGCTGGCCAATGTATAAAGCAATGACTCTCCCTTTTCGTGTCAAGAAATCGTCTTATGATCCACCTGTTTCATTAGCTCCTGATCTGCTCCTCTCTAATGCTGACTAATTCAAACTAGTGTGCTACCAACTAAGTTAGTTACCCTGCTTTACTGTTCTATTATTGTTTACCTATATTTTTATATGTTGTCTTGTTTTTGGGGAGATGCCCTACTATCTTATGTTCCATAGTCACAGACATCACCCATCCCAAGACCTCTGCGACAAGCTTGAAACCTCTTTCCACCTCAAGATCAAAAACCTCTGCAACAACTTTATCGACCATCCACCAGGCACCACAGAAGGCCCCCCGCCACCCAGAAACACCAGCCAGCCCACCATCTCCAACTGGACACTGATCGCGACCGAAGACACCGCCTCGACCATGAAAAGCATCCACTCAGGGGCCCCCACTAGAACCTGCCCCCTTCACATCTACCACAGAGCCGTGGCTGCCATCGCACCCGAACTACAACACACCATCAACACCACCCTCAAAACAGGCACCTTCCCAGGTGACTGGAAGCGCACAGAAGTCAGACCCTTGCTCAAGGAGCCCACAGCTGACCCCACCGACCTCAAGAACTATCGGCCCATCTCGCTCCTCCCCTTCGCAGGCAAAATTGCAGAGAAAACAGTCAACAGGAAACTGACATGATTCATTAAAGAGAACGCCGTCCTCGACCCGTCCCAATCCAGATTCCGAAGCAATCACTGCACAGAGACTGCCCTACTCGCCACCACAGACGACATCCGCACCCTTCTGGACCAAGGCCACTCTGCAGCCCTCATCCTACTCGACCTATCAGCGGGCTTCAACACTGTCTCTCACCGCACACTAGTCGCCAGACTACACGACGCAGGCATACAAGGAACAGCCCTGGACTGGATCCGATCATTCCTCACCGGAAGAAGCCAAAGGATCAGACTCCCACCTTCCTCTTCGACCCCACGAAAATCACCTGCGAAGTCCCACAGGGTTCATCACTGAGCCCCACCCTCTTCAACATCTACATGACCCCCCTCGCAGCCATCGTCCTACAACACGGCCTCAACATCGTATCCTACGCCGACGACACCCAGCTCATCCTCTCCCTCACCAAAGACCCCACCACTTTCAAACTCAACTTCCAGAAAGGAATGCAAGATGTTGCAGTCTGGATGACCAACAGCTGCCTGAAGCTCAACATCGAGAAGACAGAAGTCCTCGTCCTCGGTACCACCCCTTCTGCATGGGACAGCACCTGGTGGCCGACTGCCCTTGGAAGCCCACCTACCCCCTTAGACCACACCAAGAACCTTGGCATCATACTAGACTCACCACTCACCATGAACCGACAGGTCAACGCCGTCACCTCAGGCTGCTTCAACACCCTCCACATCCTCCGCAAGACCTTCAAGTGGATCCCCCCTGAGTCAAGGAAGACAGTCACTCATGCACTCACCACCAGCAGACTGGACTATGGAAATGCACTCTACGCCAGCATCAACAAGCCCCTACTCCGCAAACTCCAGACAATACAGAACACTGCCGCCAGACTCGTCCTCGGCATCCCCCGACATGAACACATCAGCCAACACCTACGAAGTCTTCACTGTTTCCCCGTGGAGAAAAGAGCCACTTTCAAAATCCACACTCAAGCCCACAAATGCCTGCACAACAATGGACCCAAATACCTCAACGACAGAATCAACTTCCACGTACCCAAAAGAAACCTCCGATCTTCCAACCTTGCACTGGCCGAAACCCCGCACATACACAGAGCCAGAGCAGGCGGAAGATCCTTCTCTCACATTGCAGCCAAGACCTGGAACGAGCTACCGGCAGACATTAGACATGCCCCCTCCCTGAACACCTTCAGGAAGACCCTCAAGACCTGGCTCTTTGGCTAAACAGATATGCAGACCCCTCCCCACAGCGCTTTGAGAACCTCACGGGTGAGTAGCGTGCTTACAATTCCCTGATTTATTGATTGAGTCAAGTCAAGCAGCAAAAAAAAACTTTCTTTTGTTCTTCCTAACCGTAGAGAGCATTTCATAAATGTTAAAATGTACATTTTGTCACTATATAACATTTTCACTTTCCAAAAGTTCCATAGATGCTGTTGTACAACATTAAATAAATACATTGCGTGGCAATTCTTTCATAGTGGCAGTAGGTAGGCAGAGCCCAGAAAGTTGTGTGTGAGCTATGATCAAAGACAAAAGCGCAGGACCTTTGGAATGCACTTCAGCTGAGCTCAATCAAATTTATTTAATCATCCCTGGGTGATATAAATGCGAATTGTGCTAGGAACTTAGCTTCACTGCTGGCCTCTTCATCCCAGATTACCTCTATGACAAAAATATGGTTTCAGTTGTAATTTCGGACCATAATGTTAAAGTGTATGTTATACAGCTGAATTATGTCCGACAACAGGAGTTTCTATGAATAACAAAGCCACATGCTATGTTTTAGAAGTAGAGGGGAAATGCATTCTTCCTTTTATTCCCCACAGCTGTACTTTGTGCAATTGCACAGGGCCACTGCACACACACAGATGCCGCCAACATTACAGATTCAAATAAAAGTTTATGTCCTTGTAAACAGAGTCCATGGGGCTCGACCTGCTCAGCAATCTACAAACGGTGCTGTGGCTAGATATCACAGATGATCAGAGCTAAACAAATGAGATCATGCAGCAAGCAAAAATTATAATTTTTCTTAAACTATGAATGTCGAGCACAGCTTTAGAAACAAGTGACGGTAGTAGAGGAATGGTGGGGAAGTAGAAAAGGTTCCTATTTCCCTCACCTCCAGCAATTGCTAAACACACACTCTGAAAAGTCCATCAGAGGCCTGCTTAAATGTAATGCCCAAGGGTCACTTGACTCATTGCCAATCATTATGCACAGTGGCCATGGTCCATAGGACTTTGGTGACAATCTGAGAGAGGGGGCAGATGCCCACGATATGAAGAGTTGCATGTGCAGGAGAATGACCCATCCTTAAACAGAAGGTTCACAAAATTTGCTGGAAAACAAAAAATAAATATTTATTATGCCTTTTATTTCATAGTGTCAGGCACTTCCTATTAAATCCATTATTGCTTAATGTTGCCTGTGACAAGGTAATTTGCAATCATTAAGGGTTCCTTCCACTTAGTCATTATTGCATAATGAAAAGTGAATTGGGATGTTTTAGAATATACACAAACGACTGGAGAAAATGAGTTTTAATATATGGTGGCAGAGGTACCCCATACCCTACTGACATGAGCACTCTCTGGTAGGTAGAGGTAGGAAAAACGACCTCCCTTCGCACGGTCATCAGTTCTGAGGTAGAGGCAAGGTCAGGAACTGCAGAAGGAGGAGGAGGCCCTGCATATAGCGTGTGCACGTTTCTTGAGAGGTGGCATCATGATACGGGTGTCGGGGATGAAGATCCTGTAAATCAATGTATGCAATTGTTTAAAATGAGCAGTATAGGCATGAAATGACGAGCGCTGATGAATGAAGCTTAAATATCAGAAAGAAGATTAATTGTCCATTTGCATCTGATTTAAAGTTTTATACCAGAAAAACTGCAAGGGACACTTTTTTGTTGTTTTCTTTTGTTTTTTTAAGGTTAATGTCCTTGAAGAGATTCTGTTTTGTGTCATATATTTTCTATAGCACTCCAACTAGAGGAGATGACTAACACAAGCAAAGAGTATTTTGTCCACAGGATCCGTACCGAGGTCACTGAAGGAAACTTGCTCATGACGAAATGCCATGACAAACACGTTCAGTTCGGAAAGCAACCTTTCACTACGATCTGCAGAGAATAATTAGCCACTTGCTTTTTTCAGCACATTTCCTTGCAGGGTTTGCCCCCCTGAGGGTGTAAACATTTTTGCCCGTCCTCGTTCTCTCCCTGAATACTCTCATGTTAGCAGTGAAAATGATGTAATTATTTCCCATTTCAGCACTTTCTTTGCCGACATTCTGTAAGACACTCAGCTTGTGCCCGCGAAGTTACATAGAAACAAAGTAAGATAAGCATACTCAGAGTAAGATAAGATGGGTACACTTTACAGTTTTATGTGAATCCCAATCTGGCATTTTTTCAATAATTTACAATTTATACTCCTTTTATACGCTTCTTTGTGAGTGCAAACCTGTTTGAAAAAGAAAAAAACTTTGTGGATTGGTATCGATGCACCGCAACACCCATTGATTTTGATGCTGCCCCATATTTACAAGGGTGGTGTAAATATGGGGCAGCATCAAAATTAAGATCACCCTGGCGCAACCAGGATACATTTTCCCTTGTTTTTGCTGTTTCCGTGTGTGCTGCGTTGTGCAGCACACATGGAAACATCAAAACACCATTGATTTTTTTATGTTCAGGAAGGTGTCCCTTCCTGCACATAAACAATAATTTAAAAAAATTACGTTTTGCCACTTCTATGTGTGCTGCATTAAGCATGACACATAGAAGTTTCAAAACGCCATTTCAGATTGTTTATGTGCAGGAATGGACACCTCGATGCACATAAACAATCATTCCCCTCAATGCCGGTACCCTTGCACTCTGGTGCAAGGGTGGTGCAAGGGTGCCTGCATTGGCGCTAGGCAGCTATTAGCGCCAGCGGGGGAAACATGAGGCTGCACCGTATTCTTGTAAATACAGTGCTGCCCTGCGTTTCAGAAGTGGCTAACGCCGCGCTTCGCCACTTCCTTGTAAATATGCCCCTGGGTCTCTAGTCGGCACAGGTATGCACCCAGTCTAATTAGGAACAACAATCCTAGTCAGGGTAAGTCACATACACAACCTAAATTACCCTGTGCTCACCTCTGGTAGCTTGACATAGATCAGTCAGGCTTAACTTAAGAAGCAATGTGTTAAGTCTTTCTGTAAAACATTATACAGTAAAACAGTGAAAACAGCACACAAAAATAAGCCACTCCAGGTTAAAAAAGAGAGCCTAATTTAGTGAACAAAGCAAGACCAAAACAACAAAAATCCAATAAGTAGAACTGGAGGTGTGAATTTTTAAAGATTAAATTGAAATATAGTGCTTAAAAGCATAAAGCGGCAATTAGGGACATCTGGTCAAGCTTTACCAAGGTAAATCAAAAAGCTCAGACCGACCGCAATGGAGTGCAGGTTGGACATTGGGAACAACCTTGTACCGCTGAAAAAGGATCTTTGGATGGAGGATGCATCGTCGTCGAGGACCGGATGCGAGGAGTAGATGAGGGAATAAGTAATTGTTGATCAGGCTGGATGTATGCGATGCATCGATTCCGATCTGAGCAGTCACAGATGAGTCATCGGCAAACCCTTCTTGATGAAGGTAATGTGTCGTCGACGAACTGCACAGGTGATGCGATGCCGCCATCTTCGGCGGCAGTGGCGATGCTTCGGTGTCGATGAGAGATGCATCAGTTTCGACCAGCACAACTGCAGCGATGCCTGGATTTGAACAGTAAACAGTCAGAAAATCCACCTCCAAGGGCCCAGGACTAGATTGGCACCACTTGGCAGGGCGGGACTCACAGTGAGCAGAGTCCAGAGGCTGTAGCAGGGTTGTTGGAAGTATTTGATGTCCTTGAGACTTCAGAACAGAAGTCAAGCCAGCAAGCCCTTGGAGTCACTTTGGTCCTTGTGATATAGAGATGCTGGTCCAGTCCTTCTCACGCCCAGGCAAGAAGGGCAGCAGGAAGCAGGGCAAGCACAGCAACAGAAGAGTGACAGCCTTTCAGCAACACAGCAGTCCTTCTTCCTGGTAGAATGTTCTCAGGTTCAGAAGTGTACTGAGTCGGTGGTGTCAGGGTTCTTGTACTTATACCCAGTTGTGCCTTTGAAGTGTGGGAGACTTCAAAGAGAAGCCATGAACAGCACTAGGTCCCTGCCCTTCCTGCCCTTGCTCCAGACTCACTACAAGGGGTATGCAGCTCTTTGTGTGGGGACATGCAAAAGCCTATTCAGATGCAAGTGTAAGCTCCTCCCTCCCGTCCAGTCCAGGATGGTCCATCAGCTTGGTGATGGCCCATCAGGATGCAAATGGCCCATCAGGCACACCCAAGCTCTCTGTGTGTGGTGGTCGAGAAGGAATGCGCAGCAGCACAACATGGATACAAGTAAGAAAATGGCAACTTTCTAACTTTATATCCACAAACGATCCTGACCGTTAATTTAGTATTGCTATTTAATGATTGAACAGACTGAGGCCACTGTCTAATTCGATTGGTCTTGAAGTAGTTTAATTACTTATTCTTTATGCCATTTTGTAACTCATTCAGACCTTATTAAAACATGTCTTTCAAAAAGACAAACCACATAGAACAATAAACATATATACATACTGTGTTCCACAAAATATTAAACATACATTATGTGCAAAATACAAAACAAAATTGCTCATCAACCTGTCAATTTTTGAAGTCAACAGCCAATAGAGTAACAATTTATAAACAATTCATCATTAACACGTCTAACAGGCACAAATCATTTCAAACATAGTGCTCAACGCAGACCAATATTATTTATATACTATGTTAACCCAGCGGGAGTAAACGCCGACACGTTTCAAGCCCCTAACCAGTTGTCAGGGTTCTCTTTCTAAATTCTGGAATTAATGAAATCCAGAAACATTATTATGATTTTACAACTCTCTTAGTTATTGCTGAATACTACATTTTATTCTCATTATTGTGAAGAGTGGTATCATCTGTTTGGCGAGTCTGTGTGATCAGGTCTTCTTTATGGATTAAAAAGGGTGTACAAATTGGTAGTTTTCCTGTTCTGTGTGAGGACTGAAAACCATGCTTTATATTTATTGCTTTTTACAGGGTTGGAGACTGTTTATTGTCAAACTTACATGAACAAATGTGATGTATGCAAAATAATGTTGCTTAAACTTACATTCTGATTCTTTAAATTGGAAAAAATCTAAACGTGGCATTTTCAAACTTGTAACTTAAAATCCAATTTTACCATCAGTTGTGATTTTGAATTGTGAGCCCAGAGACCCCAAACTCAAAATATCCATCTTTTCCTAATTGGAAATGACACTTATGAAATGTAATAAGGTCATTCTAATGCCAGCCTGTGGGAGAGATAGTCCTTGCAGTAGTGAACAATGAATTTAAGAGTTTTTCATTACCTGGACATGTAAAACTTAAAAGGGCATGTTCAGCTTTTTAAATACACCTCACTCTGCCCTGGGGGGCTGTCCAGGTCCTATCTTCGGGGTCACCTATATGTACTAAAAAGGAAGGTTTGGGCCTGGCAAGAGAGTTAACTTGCCTGGTTGACATGGCAGTTTAAAACTGCTCCCACAGGCTCTGTAGTGAGACATGATTAAAGAGCTACTAAATTGGGTGGCACAATCAGTGCTTCAGGCCCAATAGTAGCATTTAATTTACTGGCCCTGGGCACAGGTAGAGCTTTACCAAGGACTGATGAGTAAATTAAAGATGCCAATTAAGCATAAGCCAATGGTACAATGTTTTAAGGAAAGAGCACATTCCCTTTAGCCCTTGTCAGCACTAGTGCCCAAAATACTGAAGTCAGCAAAACAAGAGGTCAGAAGGCAAAAAAAGTCAGGGGAAACCACGCCAAGGATGCCAGGTCCAGCAGAGGGTCAAATGGCTGGATTGAGAATTCAACAGATTAATTTCTTGTGTGTGGTTGGCTTCATAGGACTTAAACCATATCATAACTATGCCACTAATCTCCCTTTCTTCTTCTAAGAGCTTCAGGAAGAAGGTGTGGTTGACCATGTTGAATACTGAAGACAGGCCACGAAGAATGATAAGGTATTAACCATCTTTACTTAGAATGGGATGTAAGTCATCCACTATGTGTAATACTATCAACATCTATGCACTGCATTCTGATCTAAATATTCACTATGAGATAGTTGAGGAGCATGTTTTCATCAATGTAGATATTTAGTTGTTCAGAGGCAGAGCTTTCAAATATGCTCATTAGGAAAATAATATCGGGTGAATATTTGCGTCCACATCTGAGAAATATGAAAAATGCTTCACATCAGTGAATTATCAAGTGAGCAAGCCCTAGCTCTATGAAGAACTACTATTTTTGCTTGTGGATTTAAGAGGAAAATCTTTTGGGGGGAGATTTAATTTGTGATGCAGAGAGAAAGCTTGGCATTTTTTATATTTTCTTCAAAGCCAAATGGGAATTTTCCACAATTATCTATGGTACTCTGGATATCTAGAGAAGGCTACAGATGAAAAAGAGTTTTCTGGATAGTATTTATTGCAATGTTTATCTCCTTTCTAAAGAAGGTTGCTTTGATGTCACATAACTGTTTCTTATACTCCTTTGACCAAATACACATAAATTCTATGTTCATTCTTGAGTGGTCAAAAGGCAAACTCATTCATACGATTTAATAGTTTGCTTCAGACGCAGGTGAGTGTTAAATACATTGCAGGCATTCTAGAAGCCATTTTGGAGGTACCTGGCTCTGCTGTGTTGTGCGCGGTATATCAGGATTATACAGCCTTTTTGATGTTTTTATTATGTCTGCATTTCCCCCTTGAGTGTCAGTTAAGCTTCAAGTTACCAGTACTTCCCAAAGGCAGGGGAGCCTGCTTGTTGGTAAGGGGATTGCCGGACCCCAGTTTGGCCTCTTTTGTTCTCCACTTCTGGTTTTCTCTCTGAAGCGCGTCTCTGCACCTCGGAGTTCTGCCACACCCCTTGATGCCAGCTGTTAGAAATGGGATTTCTGGTTGGCTAGGGCATGCGCCTAAGGCAAGCAGAAACCACCACTCCAGTCAGGGCAAGGGAGGTACACGCTGAAGATAACCCCTGCTCACCTCCTTGGTAGCTTGGCGTGAACGAGCAGTCAGGCTTATCCCAGAGGTAATGTGTAAAGCATTTGCGCAATACACACACACAGCAGCAACACACTAGGCACACTACAAAAGAAACTCCACACAAGGTTATATAAAAAATAGCCTTTGTATTATCCCAAAACACATTAGAATCATAACCACACATATACACTGTGCCAACTGGCACCTGATAATAATTTACAGGGGATTATATACATGACCGGGCCAATCAGGCAACGGTCAGAACCATCACAAAGCACAAGTAATAAAAAAACAACCAATAACCACTGGCCAAATACTGTACTTAGCACCATATCACATTAGCATTAGGCACCATCCTAAGCATAAACATCATAGTATGACATTAGGCATCATCATCAGCATAACCACATTATGCAACAACCATATTAGGCATAAATCATATTTAGGATTGCACCTGAGTAACACTCCCCAGGTGCATACATAACCATTGGCACAACTGCAGCATGCCTTCCTTTAGGGCCTTGCGCCCTACCGGTACACAGAGGTACCCACAATGACCCCCAAGCCAATTGGCCTTCTCTGGGGCTCAAATGCCCTGTGTCCAAAATGTCAGGGCTCTCACAGGACCTTCCATGGCCCCCCTAGCTGCCTTGGCAGCAAGAATAAGGTGCGTAGCGCACTGGGGCAGGGGGGTGCAACTCACCCCTTCCTCAGCAAGGAAAGAAAATGCCCGCGTGTTGCAACTGCCCACGCTCCTGCGGCGCAGCTGGGGAAAATGGACACCGGTACTTTGATACCCCCAAATAGGCAAAATGACCACCGGTACCAAGGGTGCCCAATTTGAGCACCAACAATGCCCTCAATACAGCCCACACTCAGCGGGGCTTCTTGTAGACACCTCCAGTCTCAGGGTGAAGGCAGGGGAGGCACCGACAATGTGCATTGGCCGGCACCTCTCCTAGGGCCTCTTGGGACCCGCCTCTCTCTCCAAGGGACTGGTTGATGTGGGAATGGAGCTCGCAAGGCTCTGGCTCCTCTTGCCATGCACAGGGCTCTCCCGATCGCTAAGGGAGCCCCGCCTGGAGTCAGGCACAGGATTGCCTGACTTCCTCTCCTCCAGCCGCCCCCCCTAACCAGTCCGCAATCATCGGACTCTTCCTTTTGGGGCCCTGGACGCCCCAGAACGCGGGGTAGGCTCCCCCCTGCAGGACAGCTTCCACTAGACACCAGAAGGTGGGGTGGGCTCCCGCCTCAAGATCGACGGCACCGGCGTCTCTCTCCTCCGGCCCCGCCCACAACAAGGCAGGAATGCCTGGCTTCCTCTTTGGCCACGCTTCTCTTCTCTGGGCAAATGCGGGGTGGGCTCCCGCTCCTCCTCAGAGCACGGGGGAATCCCCACCTGGGGATCCCTCGGAATGCAGCTCAACACTGTCAGACACACAACAGCGGGGTGGGCTCCCGCTTCCTGGAGGCATGGTGGAATCTCCACCCCGGGATTCCATCCACACATCGCAGCCCCGCGCTGCAGGACACCCACGCTTCCTGGAACAAAGATATAGTGCTCTAGAGGCTCTAAGCCCCCAAAAGCTCCAGGGCAAAGGCTGGGCCCAGGCTGGCCAGCTCACTGGGCCCTCCAGCAGGGAGGCAGTCCCTCGTGGCGGTTCCTCCTGGGGCCCAGCAGCAGCAAGTCCCAAATCACAAGGACGCCCACTTTCATGAGGTCACAGCCACAGTACTTATAGGACATTTTCCTTTGTTCTGCCCTTGGCACAGGGCTTGAGGAAACAGTCTCAACAGGTTCTGGGGGGTAGTGGAGCACTTGTGTACAGTGCTCACACCCTCCTTTGTCAGGTGGGGGCTCGGTCATCAGATACTCCACAGGGGGCGGAGCCAGCATTCACCCAGGCAGGCACAGACCTATTCAGGGTCAGGGGACTACTCCTTCCACTACTCCAAATGCAGATCTCCTATTCAGCCTAGCGCTGACGCACCCTGCCCTCCCTGTTGCCATACACCTCACCAGCCCCTGTCACTCCAGAGCCAGACATGCAATACACATCATGCAGGCAGACACATAGCACACAGAAAATGGCATTTCTAAAATAGTGATAATAAATCTGCGCACACCATTGTGCATCATTTAATATTACTATTCCAAACATACCAAACTTGACCATGCTGCTCCTCTCATATCAGGAATTACCACTGAAACACTTATCAGGGAATCCCCAATGAATTCCTGTGAGAGGGCAGCCTCACAGCAGTTACAAACCAAAATGTCTGTTTTTCAATACCAGGACATGTCACACACTTAAGGTATAGGTCCTACCTTTTACCTACAATGTACCCTGCCCATAGGGCTAGCTGGGGCCTACCTTAGGGGTGACTGACATGCAGTAAAATGGGGGTCACAGGCGTGGCACACACTTTAGGTGTTACGCCACAGCTGCAGTTACACTGTGCACACAGGCCCTGCAATGGCAGAGGCCTGAGACAGGTTTGAAAGGCTACTTTGGTGAGTGGCACAATCAGCTCTGCAAGCCCACCAGTAGCATTTAATTTACTGGCCCTTGGTATCTGAGATACCACTTTACAAGGGACTGACAGGTAAATTAAATATGCCAAACAGGTGTAGACCAATCTTACCATGTTTACCATCAGCACACACACTTTACACTGGACAGCAGTGTTAAAGTGCCTAGAGTCCTAAAACCACCAACACCATGTCATAAAAAAAGGCTAGGGGTAAGGCAAAAAGTTCAGGGATGATGCTGCAAAAAGGGCCAAGTCCAACTCCAGCTCTTTTCAAGGACCGGGCAGTGCATTCGCACAGTGGGCGCAGTCAGCAGGCGCACTGATGGCATAACAAAGGCAAGCTCGTCTGCGCCCGTCCGAAACTTGACTGCAGCGTGCTTCAGGACCCCTGGCCATTTCCTCACCTGGTCGTGCTCTAGAGAAGCACTTCTGGAATTTCAAAATGATGGTAAGACTGAGCATTGTTCTATATATGATCCTAATTCCAGTCCGGACCACTACTGTTGTCCGGGCTGCAAGTTTGGCCTGGTACAAAACAACACATACCCTTTTACTCATAACAGGCCACAGACCTCTACTGTTTCAAATATTTGAAAGGAAGGGGCTTCAGCAGACAATCTCCTGCATGCTTTTGAAGAAACGGTCCATAATAAAGAACAAAAATGCATTTGCAGACTTTGTGGACCAGCAGCATTTGATATTATATTCATTACCAAAATTTGGGCCGACGCTATGTCGGACCCAGATCTTAAAATTGCCCTGTAAAGAGGCTTTAATAATGAAAGAGTCAATCGTCAGACTAAAAGAGGTGGTAGAATAAAAAATTAGCTAGCATTCGCGCCAAGAATTTTCAATTCTATTAAGGACACGGAGGCGAGGATTATGCTTCTCTTTCTATTTAATGCCACTCACAGCCGCCAATGAAAACTGTGCATTATTTAAATAAACTACATTTCCCATGATGCACATGTAACACATCACATCCTGCAAGACCCCATAAGACCCACCATAACCGGAAATCATCCTCTTTCTTTGCTCGAACAGTAAAAGTCCTTAAATCCATAGAACTGCCTCCAACGTGGAAGAACCAAAACAACTGGAACATAACGTCTTCTTAACCAGAAGTACTCTCAATCCATCTTCTTCTCAGAACCTGGAAGAATGAAAGACAGGAAAAACCCGTAACTTCTCTTTTTTTACAGAATATAAATACAGAAGGGGGGGAAGCATTACAATACTGTAATCCAACCGGGTGGGATAATCCTCGCCTCCGTGTCCTTAATAGAATTGAAAATTCTTGGCGCGAATGCTAGCTAAGTTTTTTATTCTATTACAGGACCGGAGGCTTCGTATTATGCTAGTTTAATGCCACCGAGGAAATATCACCCACTGGTTTATAATAAAACTGTTTAAAGGTAGACTCAGAAGACCAATCAGCAGAATGCATGATATCCTGAATAGTAGGACCCAACATGAATGTCTTAGAGGCCATGGCGCCCCGAACTGAATGCGCCCCAAATACTTGGATATCAATACCTGCTTCTTGCATAACAGATTTTAACCATTTGGCTATGGTAGCCGCAGTAACAGGTCTGTAAGGTAATTGCACCACACCATCAGGCCGAATAGACCTGGTACATTCTTCGTAAGCCTTGAGACATTGAACTACACAGAGTTTTGTGTTACCAGGAAAAGCATGATATTCCACACTACGTGACATAGTTTTAGTCCTGGAAGTGATGTTAAAAGAAACTCCTTCAGAAGTAAATACTCTACCTGTAATGTCTAGAGCTTTAACATCCGAAGAACGTGACAGACATAACAGCATGCTAATTTGGATGAAAGTTGTTTCCTTGTCAACATATCATTGTGTGGCCATTGATTGAATAAGGAAAGAACTACCGAGACATCCCACAAGGAAGAATACTTCGGCTTGGGCAGATTTGCTACTCTAATACCTTTCAAGAGTTTACATACTAATGGATGCATCCCTATTGGTTTGCCCTCAATTTGGGAATGACCAGCCGAAATGGCAGAACGGAAATTGTTGATAGAACGGTATGCCAAACCCACAGAAGCCTTTTTGGACAAAAAATTTACAACATAGGGTAAGTCTGCCCCCACGGGATCCACGTGTTGTTCCACGCACCAATGAACCCAACACTTCCAGGCTGAAGAATACCTTTTCTTGGTTGAGGGGGCCCAAGCCTGGTTGATAAAGTCTGAAGCTTGTTCCGAAAATCCTGGCATTTGCCAACATTGCCGGAAAGTCTCTAGGCCATCAGGGACAACTGCCCCAATAGTACCATCGGTAGCATCTCTCCATGAGGGCCCTGGAGCATCGTTGAGGACCACGGAATCATCCTGGGGAGTCGCAGCTCGCCTGCAATAATATTGGGAACCAGGGCTGCGAATTCCACAGAGGAGTCACTAGGATCACCTCCGCCCTCTGGCGCATTATCTGTGTGAACACCCGGGGAATCAGAATGAAGGGGGGAAATGCATAATTCAGGTTCAGGGACCAATTCTGGGAGAAAGCATCCGTCACCAGAGCCAACGGATCCGGCCTCCAGCTGAAAAACTTGGTCATTTGACGATTCAATCTGGAGGCAAACAGGTCGATCTCGCAATGTCCCCAGATCGCCTGTAGCCACTGAACTATCCCGGGTTGGAGTTGCCAATCGCTGTAATCCTTGAGATGTCGGGATTTCCAGTCCGCCACTACATTCGACTGACCCGGAATGTACTCGGTTATGACCGAGATCTGGTGACTCAGGCAATAATGCCAAAAGTCTTTCGCTATTTCTACTAGAATGGAGGACCTCGTGCCTCCCAGCTTGTTGATGTATCGAACCGCTGAGATGTTGTCCATCCGCAAGAGGATGCAACACGAGACCTGTTTGGGTGACAGAGTCCGGATCGCGAACGACCCTGCAAGAAATTCTAGGCAACTGATATGGAGGTCTAGTTTGCGTAGGGACCAACGCCCTCCTGTGGAAATATTTCTGCAGCGAGCCCCCAGCCCCAGCGGCTGGCGTCGAACTCTATGACGACCTCCAGCAGGGAGCCGAAAATGGCCCTGCCATTCCATGCCTCCGCGTGGGCAAGCCACCACTGGATCTCCTCCCATACCTCTTGGGAAAGAGGGACTAGGTCTGTGTAAGAGAGGCCCTTCTGCAGGTGCTGAATCTTTAGCCTCTGAAGGGCTCGATAGTGAAGGGGCCCTAGAAAATCACCTGAATGGAGGACGCTAGAAGGCCCACTATCCTGGCAAGCACTCTGAGTGGGACCATCTGTTTGGATAACAGGGAGCACAGCTCCTTTTTGATATCCCGAGGTTTGGAGCATGGAAGACTCAACTGAGCTGTTTGAGAATTTTTGACGAAGCCTAGAAAATCTATCGTCTGGGAAGGACACAGAAACGACTTGGATTCGTTGATCACGAACCCCAGGTGTTGTGATGTAGCAATGGTCATGCGTAAATGTTGAACCGCCAGAGTTGGAGACTGCGCCATGATAAGAATGTCATCCAGGTAAACTATCATGCGAACTCCCTGTTCCCTGAGGTACACTATCACTGGCTTCATCACTTTGGTGAAGCACCACGGTGCAGAGGAAAGTCCGAAAGGAAGGACCAAATATTCGTACGTTTGGTTCCGCCATTGAAATTGCAGGGATCAGCGATGGGGAGGAAAGATGGGAATAGACAGATAGGCGTCTTTCAGGTCCAGATGGACCAGCCAGTCCCCTTGTTTCAGGAGATCCGCCAACAGATGGATGCAATCCATCTTGAAATGTTTGTAGGTCATGTAATGATTGAAATCTTCTAAATTGAGTACCAACCTGTAACCTCCGCCTTTCTTCTGCACCAGAAAAATATTGCTGCAGAAACCGCAAGGGCCCTCGTCGCAATACGCTATTGCGTGTTTCTGCAGCAATTCTTCGAGTTCGGAATCAATAAAATCGCACTCTAGTTGGGAAAAAGAAAGCTGTCTGGGTAGCCTGTCCTGATAAGGGGTCTGAAAGAAATCGAGATGAAAAGCCTGAATTGTCTGCAATATCCAAGCATCCTGAGATAGTTGAACCCAATTGTGATAGAAAAACTGAGTACGACCCCCCAATGGTATTAGGAATTTGTCTGGAGCACTTACCCAAAGATTCAGAGGTCTGGAAGCCTCCACGATACGATCCTCTGTTGAAGCGCCTCTTATTGAAATGCTGTCTGATGGGGTAAAAGGTTCCGCCACGGGTGGAGTCCCACTCTCCCCTGCCTCGACCGAAGTCTCCTCTCTGAGGACCTTGGGAGAACTGTTGGCCAAACAAGCATCCTTGGCCTCGTCTGGCCCTGTTGAAAACACCAACCTGAAAGACTCTTTAATGCTTATCAAGAGTCGTGAAGGAGCCCACATACTTGGCCACGTCTTTGACGAACCGGTCCCCAAACAGGTTCTTGTCCGCCAAGGAACCTGTTCCGCTGCAGCTAATTCTGTGAGATTGGAGTCCATGTGCATAAGGATTGATTTGAGCCGTTCAGTGGAAATGGCACAGTTAGCGTTACCCAAGAGGCATATGGCTCTCTGTGTCCATCCTGCCAGGACATGGGGATCCACTGCAGCACCGGATTCCTGCGCTTCTAAAGCCATTTCCAAGATCTTAGCTAGAGGGCCGACCACATCTAAGAGCTTGTCTTGGCACCCTCGCCAGGCGCGATCAATACCCTTTTTGGGGTCTTTCGCGAACTTTTTTAAGAAGGTTAAGAGACTGGAGTCTATATCTGGGGTTTCTGCCACCTTATCAGAAATATCCGGTCTAGGACACTCTGAGCGAAGTCTGTTCCGCACCTCCTTGTCAAAGCTTTTGCAAAGGTTTTCGTGCAAATATGCAGCAACCTCAGGGGCAGGTAACCAATCAGACGACCTGGGGTGAACTATATCAGCTGGATTCTTTTATTAGGGGGGGACTTGTCCGGGGTGTCAGTTCCCGTAGTATCCATGTCTGTGTCAGTGTCTGGGTTCTTGGATGTGTCTGGGGCAGGCAGTGAAGAGAGAGAGGAAGAATGAGGCCAGGGTTTCGGCTGGGGAGCGTCCTTGGGAGAATCTGCCGGAGCAGTGAAACCATGACGTTTCGCGATTTTTTCAACCTGTTTCGTGATTGGTTTTAACGCAGTAGCTAGCGCCTGCTGCACAGTCCCAGGAACTGCTTTCTCAAGGGCCTGGTTGACCGAATCCTGGACAGAAGCATCCAGGGCCTCAACAATATTGTCTTCCAGGGAAGGGTTTGCAACTTCCTCTTCATACAAAGTATCATCCTCTTCATAAGTGACCCAATCCTCCATTGTGGGGCAGAACTTATAAGTATATTTAACCATGAAGGTGATGTCAAGAGGAGTAATGGGGGAGCCAACCCACAGCACAAGATATATAACGGTACCTAGCTCCTCAGCATCAGCTGTATGGATGTTCTTGCAGCCCCCAGGGCATAAGTAGAGCCAAGAGCAGAAATAAATAGAGCTGTGCACACTCCAGGGCCCAAAACACCACAATTGCAGCCAGCCAGGCATCAGAGAAGTTGCTCGGGAAAGAATGAGGGGATAATGAAAGTACCTAGGCTAATTGAGGAGGTTGCGACGTGCGTAGCCCAAATCCTACTAGGAAGTAGCCCAATTGGGCTACGTACGTGGAACCGGCGAGAGAATGTAAGGATGAAGGCTCTGTGCGCTTAGGCTGATGAGGGAAGCCTCTGCATGCGGTGAAAAACACCTGTAATACCCCTGCCGAAGGCAGCGCGGTACCCAGACTCCAAGCGGGAGTCGAACCTGAGCCTAGCCGAAATGGCCGCAATGCGCGTACTGTCATTCCCGCTGTAGCGGGACTTCTGAAGAGTGCAGACGCGCGCGATGCCCTCAAGACACCGCAGCCTTCCGACTCCAAGCGGGAGCCCGATATAAGCTTTAAAGCGGTCACAGCCCCAACACGAAGCTCTCAAGCACAACGAGAGGCAAAGCAAGCAATAAAACATGAAGTGCGAGTAGCGCTAACACATATTAAAGTAGTGGCGCATGCCTGATTAACTTATGCCATTAAACACATATAGTTATGAGATAATAAGATGATTGCACTTAACTTCCTGCGTGAGCAGCAAAGAAAGAGGATGATTTCCGTTTATGGTGGCTCTTATGGGGTCTTGCAGGATGTGACGTGTTACATGTGCATCATGAGAAATGTAGTTTATTTACATAGCGCAAAGTTTTCATTGGCTGCTGTGAGTGGCAATAAATAGAAAGAGAAGCATAATACAAAGCCTCCGGTCCTGTAATAGAATTGTAATTATGTATCGCAAATATTTTAAGGTGACTTTTAAACCCATCACGCAACTTGATTGTGAAGCCCTCATGTTTAAGTTTAAACATAACTATGCTAATCTTTTTAACAGCATCCTGGTATACTGCTCACCAGGACCTAGAGATAAATGTTTTCAAATTCTGCGTGATTTTACTGAAGCATTCATGGAGTTTACAAATTTCCCTATATTAGATGATTTTAATTTCCATCTAGAGTTATGTAAACACAGCAACACTGAAAGCCTTGTAGACAGTCTCTATTGTTTCGATCTTATACAGATTGTAAATGTACTCACTCATCAGGCAAATCAAACTCTGGTTGGTGTTTTTACCCATAATCTTGCTTGGAGTTTGACAAAAGTTTTGCCTTTGGCATTGACAGACCATGAGGCAATTGTTCTTGCACTTAAAATCCCCACAATTGTTTTTTCAAAATCCACTGCTGCTACTACATGCTAATTTCGTCCTTGGAAGAATATTGACCCCAAGGAATTAAACAATAACCTTCCAAGTCCAAACCTACATCTGGAGGCAATATTGAAGCTGATACTACCAATTATGTAAACCGGATAGATCATAAGTCTCCTCATTCGCTCCTCTAAAAACAAGGACAAAGAACAGGAAAAGACCCTCAGTCCCTTAGTACTCCCAAGAGATTAAAGAGTTTAAACAGAAGTGCAGACTTTAGGAACCCAGATGGAGGACATAGTATTGTCAGGAAGAAAAAATCTAATACAAACTTCTCCTTAATGAAGATAAGAATCTAATTATTTCCACAAAATCTAAATATTTTTGTTAGAAAATCAGCGCGGCAAAAGACTCCACAAGGGAGCTTTTCATAACTTAAATCTATAAACTCTTTACTCTCTATCTGTGTCTGGTGGTTCAGTGGCCTAATGTGTCCCTTGCAGGGGCCTGTGTTCAACCTCCTTGCCACAGGTTCAAATCCCAGCGGGTCCACTCAGCCTTTCAACCATATGAGGTTGATAAAATAATTTCCATTGAGTTGGGTAACATTAAACATCTGTTATTCAGTGCCAAGATACCTACGGGTGAACCTGCGCTTTACAAATACTAATGTTATGTTTAGTGAAGTTAGGCAACACTAGTACTTTTAGTCCTGACCAGTCCTTCTGCAACAAACTGGCTGAATGTTTTCAGGACAAAGTGAATCAGACATTTTTAGTCCCGTCTTTTCATCTATCGGAAAGCAGGATGTTAATAGGGGTAAGCGGCAAGAATTTTTGGGAAAGTCCTCATGAACGTCGCCACAGTTATCCTCTTCACGAAGTCAGAAACCCCTACGGACCCTTGCCCTTCCCCTATTTTACATGAGGTTTCAGACATGGTATCAGTATCTCTTAGGGATTTACTGAATAACATAATGATTGAAGGTCAGTTTCCAGCAGCCTGGAGGAAAGCATCTGTACTCCCGTTGATTAAATAAGCATCCCATGACCCTCAGGATGTTAAAAGTTATCTACCCATCTTGCGCCTCCCACTGCAAGCAAAGATACTGGAAAAGCAATTAATGAGGAGATGTTGACCTTTTCAGACACTAATCATCTTCTGGATTCTTCTCAACATGGCTTCAGGTCAAACAATTGGACGGAGTCAGACATAGTGGCAGCTTCAGAAGAAATAAGAATAGTGGTTGACAAGGGAGGGAAGGCGGTGTTAATTCTTCTCAATCTATCTACCGCCTTTGATACAGTCAACCACTCACTTCTTATTAGTCGATTGGAGACCATCAGCTTCAGAGATACAGCACTTTTCCTTCTCAGCTCTATTTTGTAGCCTAGAGAGCAGTTAGTTGCTTTGGGTGAATTTGTCTCAGATCCCTTCTCCCTTCCATGTGGTGTGCCACAGGGGTCCTCACTCAGCCCTGCCCTCTTTAACATTTATATCACCCCGTTGGCCAACCTTATTCATAGTTATTGCTTTGTAGTCATTTCCTATGCAGATGACACACCCATTTTGGTGTCAATAACATCTAAAGTTGAGCAAGTGGCCAAAGATTTTAGGAAATGTATGGCTCATATTGTAAGCTGGATGGAGAAAAATTATCTGAAACTAAACTAAACTGGGGTATTATTCTTTGGGAATTACTCCACCTTTTGGTATTCTACTTGCTGGCCATCATGTTTAGGCCCACTTTCTTCCTCAGTGCAAAAGGAAAGAAATCTTTGAGTTATTTTTCATATTACATTATCAGAATAATCAAATCACTTTATCCTGCATTTTCCCACAAAATCGTTCTTATCATTTAGTCAGATCTTCAAAAGACTGTCATTGTGACATTAGTCATCACAAAAATTGACTATTGTAATACCTTATATTTAGGCATTCAGCAACCCTTATTCGAAAAACTTCAGTGTCTTCAAAATGCAGCTGCCAGGCTGCTTTTGAAAATTCCAATATTTACATTGGTTTCTCAGTCCATCCAAAGCCTTCATTGACTCCTGGTCCACGAAAGGCTACTTTTTAAGGCACTGTGTGTGGTGCATAAAGCACTCCACCGTACAGGTTCTGAGTAGTTTCAGAAAATGTTTATCAGGCAAACACCAGGCTGTATGCTTAGATCAGGTTCGGCTAAATAGGTAGTCGCTCCTAGAATAAATAAGGCAAGATGGAGCAGCAGGAGCTTTTCACAGTGCGCCTCTAAACTTTGAAATTTGTTGCCCTGGAAGTTGAGATCCCAATCCAATCTACTTTTTTTTACGAAAGGGCTAAAACTTGGTCCTTTTCTCTGGCCTCTTACATAACACCAGCTGTCTTTGTCAGTTCGATGAGAACACTAGCGTGAGGATGCTCTCAGGCATTCGAGCGCCATATAAACTGGTTATTACTTACTCATTATGTAGGTATACACATAAGCTTGGGGGAAATTCTTGCTTCAAAGGCAGACTTATTATTCATGCCTATTGATACCATTGTTGCAATTAGTTTTGAGAAGCAAACTTAAATGAGTAGTCATGCTGAGAGTAAACATAAACAGTCTTTTATAGTGCATGAAACTATGATGCATGTAACATGGAGATACTAAAGTATCTCATTCTAGTACGATATGTAATACATATCTATCAATATATTCAAAAGCAGAAGCAAATGCCTAAGAAATGTGTGGATTCTATTAACCTATGTATGAGGAAATGGCTTTTTGCAGGTTCACTCCTACTTTTTGACTATTAGGTACTAGTATAATGACTCTGTAGTGCACTGGACGCTGCTGACCAGGCTTCAGTACACATGCTCTATCCCTTAAAAGCAAATGTTTAACTAGTTTACCCTCAATTGACATAAGTTCTTAGTATACAATACCAGGGGTACCTACGGTCTGAAATAAATGTCCCTTGTGGACTCCCTCACTTTTGTGCCACCTAAAGTGTGACAAAGCAAAGCATGAGTCTCAGTCTGCCTTTGCAAGCTGGTAGAGCAGTTTTTAAACTACGAACTCAATGTTGTC
The DNA here is from genome assembly GCF_964204655.1 of Triturus cristatus. NCBI lineage: Eukaryota > Metazoa > Chordata > Amphibia > Caudata > Salamandridae > Triturus > Triturus cristatus. The sequence goes on from NC_140580.1 coordinate 692,473,865, forward strand.
ATTTAACCAATGGCAAAGCCCAAACGTTCCTTTTTAATATTTATATGTCATGCCTAAAGTAGGCTTACTGAGCCCTAAAGGCAGGATGTATTATGTTAAAAAGAAGGACGTGTGTTTTATTAACTTTACATGTACTGATGGTAAAAACCTCACAAGAGGGAACGTTATGTAATTAAGATATATATGCTATCTGAGAGTAGTACGGGATATGTCTATTATTTCAGGGTATAAACAGGTAGGAATCGCACTATTGACCCCCCTAGTTGTCTGTCCACTTTTGAAGTTAGTGAGAAAATTGTGTAGGAACTTGGCATCGGGCTTTATAACAAAAGGCACCATTTATACAAAGATACCTCCGGTATGCAATCCTCTCTAACAATAAAGGTTACCCCAAAGAGCTTGTTTGCAAAAAATATCAGAGGGGACAGTGCAGTGCCTTGTGTAGTGATGTACTTCTAGCTGTGAAATTTTCAGACAGGAGAGATGTGCACATGATGACTTCTATTCATGATGGAAGCACTTCACTTGTGTACACTTTAGACTACAATAAGCACATAGGTGGTGTAGATAGAGTAGATCAGAGGTTGGAACCTTTCACTGCTGATGATGGTAAGGCTTTCTTTTGGTATAAGAAGTTCCCTATCCATTTATTCAGTTTAGCAAACTTCAATGCTTTCATTGTATTTGAGGAGTGTTCTTTGGAGTCAAAGATGACATTTGTTCAGTTTTGACAGTCTGCAATAGGATGCCTTTTTGTAGTGGAACAGGCAAATGTTCCTAGAGTTGGAGTGGTGGAAGGTGTAGCTAGATTGAAAGATTACCACTTTCTTGATCACATTCCTGCTACGCCCAAAAGAGACTTTCCCAGTAAGAGATGTAGAGTCTATATCCGAAGAGGTGTGCGGAAGGAGAGTCATATATACTGCCTCGAGTGTCCTTCTAAACCTGGGCTGTGTGTGCCCACAAGTTTTAAATTGTACCACATGCAACCTGAGGTATTGGGGGCAACCATGAGCGTAAAATTAAACTGACTGGTCTGCATCATTTTATATATTTTGTTCAGATTTCACGGTTGGCATTAGTGTGATGTGTTTAGAGCTGTTGTGTTTGTAGTTATAGTTTTGTATCTACTTCCAAATGGTTTGTGTTTTCTTTTTTGTTAAAACAAAATGTGATGGTAGCATGTGTGGATTGGTGCTTGGTTGGTGGCATGCATGGACTGGCGCTTGGATGATGGTGTGCATGGACTGGCATTTGGCTGGCAGTAAGCATGGACTGGCGCTTGGCTGGTGTTGTGTGTGGACTGGCGTTCAGCTGGTGGTGTGCGTGGACTGGCCCTTGGCTGGTGATGCGCGTGAGCTGGCCCTTGGCTGCCAGTGTGCATGGACTGGCATTTGTCTGGCAGTGTCCGTGGACTGGCGCTTGACTTGGGGTGTGTGTGAGCTGGAAGTGTGTGAGTAGTGACTTGCTGCTGGTCACTACACACACTGCTGGGCAAACGCCAGTCTACACACTCTGTCAGCCACCAGCAGGTGTGATTTCTGTGTCAGTCATGTGGGCGTATGAAAGTGATGGGACCTTGAATGGCACTGTCTGTTGATGGGAGTGTGGTGGGCCTGTGGCTGGCGATGGGAATTGTCTTGTGTGTATCACTCATGAAAGGTGTGTGAATTGCCTATAAAATGGTTTGTGCATTGATGTGACTTTACAGCTCACAAGCTGTGAGTCATTGGTTCCATTTTTGACCTTTCAATTATTAACAACGTATTTCATTTTTGTGAATCTCTTGTTAATAAAATTTACATTTTAAATCTTTTGCTCGTCCTCGTGCCAAATCAAACCAGAATGTGTGCGTACTTGAGGAATAGATGGTTGTGAAATTATAATTTTCTTTTCTGTTTCTACCTGCTAGGGAATACATTGTCTGTAGGGAGCATATACAAACTGTAGATATTTTTGTAAACTAGACACCCAGGGGTGTACAGGGTGGTATTTCTCTCGTCCATCAAGTTTTCTTCCCCACAATGCACTGAGAACCTCAAAATGTGACTAAAATAACATATTTTCCTACCATGTCTGTGCTATATTCTTTGAGAATTAGAAGGAAAGAACAAATTTCCTACCACCCAGCGATCCCCAGGGATCCCCAGGTCTCCTGATAAAAATGCTACCTTACTTGTGTAGGTGGACCAAGTGCCCGCAACACGGAAGTGCCCAAAATGTATTGTGGACACATGAAATTTATCTATCACAAAACAACCTGTTTTTACAAGGGGGCACCTTCGTTTTTGGTCTCGAGCTTGACGGCCATCTTGTTAAACCTACCAAATCCAGACATTTCTGAAAACTAAACACCTAGGGGAGTCCAGCAAGGTATGGTTACAAGGTTTTCTCACCCAGAATCCCCTGAAAAACTCAAACTTAGACAAAAAAATATAATTTTCCTCACATTTCTGTGTGGAAAAGTTGTGGGTTCACTAGGCCGGCACTAATTTTCTACGCCCCAGTGTTCCCCCAGGTCTCTTAATAAAAATACTTACTCACTTGTGTAGACCAAGTGCCCATAACAGGGAAGGGCCCAAAACATAGTGTGGACTCATCAAAAATATCTATCACAAAACAACCTGTTTTTAGACAGTGGGCACCTGAGTTTATGCACTTGGACTATGCGGCTATCTAGAGAAACCTACCAAACCAGACATTTCTGAAAACTAGATAACCAGGGGATTCCAGGAAGGTATAGTTTACACAGATTCTCTAAAGTTTTCTTATCCAGAATCTCCTGCAAACCTAAACTTTTGCAAAAGATCACATTTTTCTCATATTTCTTTGTGGTATAGTTGTGGGATCACTGGGCCAGCACACATTTCCTAGCATCCAGCATTCCTCTTGGTCTCCTGATAAAAATGCTACCACGCTTGTGTAGGTGGGCCAAGTGCCCGCAACAGGGAAGGGCCCAAAAGGTAACATGGACACATTGAAATTATCTATCACAAAACAACCTGTTTTTGAAAGGGGGGAACCTGCGTTTTCGGTCCCAGGCTCAGCAGCCACCTATGGAAACCTACCAATCTTAGGCATTTTTAAAAACTAAACACCCAGGGAGTCCATGGAGGTGTGAGTTACATGGATCACACAATGTTTTCTTACTCAGAATCCCCTGCAAACCTCAAATTTAGTTGAAAAATCCAGTTTCCCTCACACTTCAATGTGGAAAAGTTGTGGGATCACTGGGCCAGCACAGATTTCCTACCACTCAGCATTTCCCCAGGTCTCCTAATAAAAATGTTGCCTCGCTTGTGTGGGTAAGCCTACTGCCCGTACAGGAAAGGGCTCAAACATAATGTGGACATATCAAAAATACTTAGCACTAAACAACCTGTTTTTGCAAGGTGGGCACTTTCTTTTTTGTCCCGGGCTTGGCAGCCATCTAGGGAAACCTACCAAACCCAAACAATTATGAAAATCAACACTCAGGGGAGTCCAGGGAGGTGTGATTTACATTGGATTCCCCAACGTTTTCTTACCCAGAATCCCTTGCAAACCTCAAATTTAGCTAAATAAATCCCATTCTCCTCACATTTCTGTGTGGGAAAGTTGTGGGATCACCTAACCTGTACACATTTCTTACAACCCAGCATCCCCCCAGGTCTCTTAATAAAAATGCTATCTCACTTGTGTGGTTGGGCCAAGTGCCCACAACAGGGAAGGGCCCAAAACATGAAGTGACACATCAAAAATATCAAGCACAAAACAACCTGTTTTTAGAAGGGGGGCACCTGCGTTTATGGTCTTGGGCATAGGGGAATGCGGGGTGGACAGAAGGTTGTGGCTTTCTGCGGATTCCAGAACTTCCCATCATAGAAATATGAGGAAGAAGTGTTTTTTAGTCAACGTTTGAGTTTTGGCTAGGGATTCTGGATAACAAAAATGCAGTGAGAGCCATGCAAGTCAGGCCACCCTAGGTACCCCTAGGTGTCTAGTTTTTAAAAATGTACAGGTCGGATAGGTTTCAATATGTGTCAGCTAAGCTAGGGTCCAAAATCGAGAGATGTCCACATTGGATATAAAGACTCAGTTTTCAAAGGAAAAATGCAGTTTAAGTTTTGGGCCGTTTCCTGTTGCGGGCACTAGGCCTACCTACACAAGTGAGGAAACATTTTTATTGGGAGACATGTGGAGATGCCGGGTGGATGGAACTTTGTGACTCCTCACAAATTCCAGAACATGATATCACAGAAATGTGAGGAAAATATGTTTTTTAGTCAAAGTTTGTGGTTTGCAAGGGATTCTGTGTAAAAGAAATGTGGTGAGAGCAACACAAGTCAGCCCACCCTGGATATCCCTAAGTGTCTAGTTTTAAACAATGTACAGGTTCACTAGGTTTCAATAGGTGTTGGCTGAGCTAGGGTTAAAAATCTAGAGCTGCCCACATTATTAATAAAGGCTTAGTTTTTCAATGGAAAAATGTAATGCGTCCATGATATGTTTTGGCCCGTTTCCTGTCGTGGGTGCTAGGCCTACCCCCAAAAATGAGGTACCATTTTTATTTGGACACTTGGGGAAACGCTGAGCAGATGGAAGTTTGTGACTCCCCGCATATTCCAGAACTTCCTATCACAGAAGTATGAGATAATGTGTTTTTTTATCAAAGTTTAAGGTTTGCAAAGGATTATGGGTGACAAAACCAGGTGGGAGCCATGCAAGTCAGTCCACGTTAAATGCCCATATGTATCTAGTTTTCAAAATTGTAGAGTTTAGCTTTGTTTCCATAGTTGCCGGCTGAGCAATGGTCCAATATCTTGAGCTACCACATTGGGAAAAAAGGCTCAGTTTTCGGGTGAAAAATATGATGCATCCATGTTGCGTTTAGGGCTGTTTCCTGTAGCGGGCACTGTGCCTACCCACACAAGTGAGGCACCATTTTAATTGGGAGACTTGGGGAAATGCCAGGTGAAGGGAAGTCAGTGATGGCCGGTGCAGGTAAGATTGGTGAGGGGGGTGGGGGGTGGGGGGTGAGTCGACAAATGAGGATGAGAGAAAATTACATTTTTAAAAAAGGAAACTACTTTCCTTGTGCTCGCTGCATCGCCGACTCGAATTTGAGGATTGTAAGAGATTCTGGGCAACAGAACCTGGTGAGTGCCACATAAGTCACCCCATCTTGGATATCCCTTGGTGTCTAGTTTTCTAAAAATGCGCAGGTTTGCTAGGTTTCCCTAGATGCCAGCTGAGCTAGGGCTCAAAATCCACAGCTAGGTATATTGCAAAAAAGGGTACATTTTCATTGGTAAAATGTGATGTGTCCATGTTACATTTTGGGCCCTTTCCTGTCAAGGACACTAGGCCCACCCACACAAATAAGGTACCATTTTTATGGAGAGACTTAGGTAAATACAGAATATTAGAACAAGTGCTATTGCCATTTGTCTTTCTCTGCATTTGCTCCCGCCAAATGTAAGACAGTGTGTAGGAAAGAAGTCATTTTGAGAAATTCCCTATAATCCACATGCTAGTATGGATACCCACAAATTCCAAGATGTGCAAATAACCACCGGTTCTAAACCCCATATCTTGTGCCTATTTTGTAAATACATAGGTTTTCTTGATACCTATTTCTCAATCTTTATATTTGACAAAATGTATTGATGTATACCCGGTCACAATGAAAAACCATTGCAAGGTCTAGCTCAGTTATTGTCTCTGTGTACCTTAGCTTCTTGGAGAACCCACAAGCCCTATATGTCCCGAAATCAGATGGGTGCAGCGGACGCAACGGTATATTGCTTTTGAAAATCTCCCATTGTTAGAAGAAATCACTGATGAAAACGTAGACACAAATGACTCTATTTTCAACTCTATTACTTTTTTTTTCTTTCAACTGTTACTTTCTGTAGAAAAACTTTGTAAGATCTACACAAATCACCACCTGCTGAATTTAGAGTTTTGTCTACTTTTCAAAAATGTATAGCTTTCCGGGATCCACCATTGGTTTTACACCCATTTCTACTACTAACTGGAAGGAGGTAGAAAGCACAAAAATAGGAAAAATTAGCTATGTCCCAGTAAAATGCCAAAACTGGGTAGAAAAAATTGCTTTTCTGATTCAAGTTTGTATGCTTGTTTCTGAAAGCTGGGAAGATGGTAATTTTTAGCTCCTTCACTGATGCCAATTACAGGAAAAAACAAACGCTTTCTTCTACAGCACTTTTTTCCCATTTTTCTAAAGAAAAAAAAAAATGTTGCTGTATTTTAGCTTATGTCTCAGTCCCCTAAAGGGAATCCACAAGTTGTTGGAAAAAAAGGTTGCACATTTGGCATGGATACCTTATGTGGACAAAAAGTTATGGGGGCCTAAGCACGAACTAACCCAACCTGACTGGTCCTTGTGACTCGCTCCCTGTCAAGGTTGGAACCCACAAAATTGCCCAAAAAAACGTTTTCAAGTTACTTGTCATGGCTAAACCTATTCTGCAAGTTGTAGTAGATTATAAAGATTTATAGCATTTAGTGAAAAGCTGTGATTTATTATTTCTTTAAAAATTCATATCTCCAGAACCCTCCAGTGGATTTTGTCCTTGAGGTGTTTATTTAAATTAGAAAATACAACCTATTTTTATAAATTGGTTGTAGGAAAGTGGAATATTATGTGGTGTGGCTGGATACCCTTACCATGTAATATTATCGCAGTATCCAAGGATGGTCCTTAAAATCACGCTAAAAAATCCTTAGCTCAGTTCTGGAAGAGTGGCCAAGAGCAGTCAGGCTTTACTAGAGGAACATGGGTTAAGAATTTTACAGTACCATTATGGTTCATAGGTAAGTGACATGACTTGATAGAAATCCGACACCAATTTATAAAAAAGAGTATATTTTATCTTAGTTTAGACACCCAAACAGAACAAACAAAATAGCGCACATATAACTGGAGTTATGAATTTTTAAAGCAATATAAAATCAAGCAGTTAAATACAGTGAGACTTTATCTTTGTGGTCAATGGCAAAATCTACTAGTGATAATCAGCCACTTAGGGGCCGAGTTGCCTTGTACCCCTTGCAGGGAAAGGGTGATGCAGGTCCAAGGACCAGGACACAGCAGTCAGTTCAATTTTACCTGTTTTGTGGAGCCCGGGTGCAGAGTTGCCCTGGCTGTCCCTGGTGTTAAACGGAACCCGAGGTAGAGCTGCTTTTACCACTGAGAAGGTGCTGCTGGAAAAAAATGGAAAAACACAAGAGCGAGGTCATTGTTGATGTCAATCAAAGGTGTTGTGGAATGCCCTCTTAATGCAGCATCTGGTAAAGGGGTCAGTTACCTGACTGGTGACCAATAAACCTTGGTATCAGTAAAAGTAGCAAAAAGTAACTTTGATATCTGGAAGTCCAGGGGAGTGCGGTAGCGACTTGAAACTTTAGGGAAGGCCAGACTACCACACCCACAATGCGTTATACCATCTGGATTTGAGTTATCCATCAGACTGCACGATGGCCAGCGATTCTTTGGTTCCTGAGCGTCATTTTACCAACAATTTGCAGGGGACTAGTTCCACTAATCCAGAGGAGTCTGAGGGTGCTTCTGGCTTCTACAGGGGTCCCTCTGACAGGGATTGTTGATTTTTATGCACAAAACAACAGGAACTGGGGGTCTTATAACGGACAGCACAAAGGTAACAAGTGAAAGATAGACTATAGTGCAACAGACCAAGTCAAACCTGGCCACGAGCAGAGCATGGATGACCATCAATCTTACTCGAAATACAGAGGAAATAGTGAGAGAAAGATGACTCTCATGATCAGTAATATCATTTGGTGATCCAACTGTTTGGCAGAGGTGTGTCCCGTGATCATAGGGACTGCCTCGCTAGTTTGAAGCTCTGTTGTTGTCTCGGTCTGGTAAGTATTAGCCAGCAACACGTAAGGTGTGTGTGGTTGTAAGAAACAAGGATCGTGATCCTATAATGTGCAGTGCAGAAAATCAAGGAAGTGAGAATTAAAAAAGGTTGTGTAGAGAGGACAAATCTTAATGTGCCGAGTTCTCCACGCACCTTATTAAAAAGGTGTAACAAGTTATAGCAGTACTAACAAGTGACTACTATGTAAAGGTCAACATGTTTCAGCCATCCGGGTTTGACTCCCTACGGCTTTCGTCAGGACCTATGTTGCACTGAGACTAGCTACTGCAATAAGTACATAGAGTACATTACTAGGCGTGAGAAAATCACACTTAACTTCAAATAAGGTTGAATATAATTTTAAAGATACAACCTTTAACGCTCAAAATCCTCAGAGACGTAGAGTGTGAACATCACCTAGAAAATAAAGCAACCATTGCACATAGTCCAAAAAACACTAAAACAGAAGTGCTATCATTATAAAGCAAGAATCTTTCTTGACATTATCATCAGCACATCAGCATATCAAAATTGCTTACCCAACGTGCTCTAGGATTGTACCTCACCTACCCTGGAACCATGCTTGGGTGTAGGGGGCCTCCTACACCCGAGCATGGTTCCAGGGTAGGTAAGGTACAATCCTAGAGCACGTTGGGTAAGCAATTTTGATATGCTGATGATAATGTCAAGAAAGATTCTTGATTTATAATGATAGCACTTCTGTTTTAGTGTTTTTTGGACTATGTGCAATGGTTGCTTTATTTTCTAGGTGATGTTCACACTCTACGTCTCTGAAGATTTTGAGCGTTAAAGGTTGTATCTTTAAAATTATATTCAACCTTATTTGAAGTTAAGTGTGATTTTCTCACGCCTAGTAATGTACTCTATGTACTTATTGCAGTAGCTAGTCTCAGTGCAACATAGGTCCTGACGAAAGCCGTAGGGAGTCAAACCCGGATGGCTGAAACATGTTGACCTTTACATAGTAGTCACTTGTTAGTACTGCTATAACTTGTTACACCTTTTTAATAAGGTGCGTGGAGAACTCGGCACATTAAGATTTGTCCTCTCTACACAACCTTTTTTAATTCTCACTTCCTTGATTTTCTGCACTGCACATTATAGGATCACGATCCTTGTTTCTTACAACCACACACACCTTATGTGTTGCTGGCTAATACTTACCAGCCCGAGACAACAACAGAGCTTCAAACTAGCGAGGCAGTCCCTATGATCACGGGACACACCTCTGCCAAACAGTTGGATCACCAAATGATATTACTGATCATGAGAGTCATCTTTCTCTCACTATTTGCTCTGTATTTCGAGTAAGATTGATGGTAATCCATGCTCTGCTCGTGGCCAGGTTTGACTTGGTCTGTTGCACTATAGTCTATCTTTCACTTGTTACCTTTGTGCTGTCCGTTATAAGACCCCCAGTTCCTGTTGTTTTGTGCATAAGTTATTATCAGGGGAGTGGGACTTGGGCAGGTCTATAAACTATTTCCTTAGACCCTTCTTTTCACTAAGTTTATTGATTGTTGATTTTTAGCCAAGGACAAGGGCCGTTTACTCAGTTCCAAGTCTGTTGCCTTAGTGACAAAGTATCCCGCTTTTGTTTTGGTGCTGTAGGCACAATCCTAGTGTGGCAACACAGGTCTCCTCTTGGTCCTTCCTTGATGCATGTTGTACATTATTACGGTTCTGTTGTCAGGGGGTCCCTTAAATACTGGATTTAGGGGAGATAGGTGTGTGGGAGCTAGTAGCCAATGGACGGCTAGTCCCAGCAAGAAATCCACACCTCTGGTGACCACATTTGGGGGTGTAGGTCACCTTTTCTACTCAGAACCCTCGATTTACGCCCTCCTAAAGTTGGTTTGCTCCCATGGTTACGATGACGCCTAGATTTCCGATATGGTGGACGCCCCGGTGCGCACTGATGAGGACTTTGAGTCCTATTTTTATGCCCATGTCCCTGCGACGTAACCGCGCACGTCGAGGAGAGGACATTTTATATGGGGTGGCGGTCAGCGAGTGGAGGCACTGTTGTGGCAGCGGACTGAGGAAGAGTAAGAGAGGTGATTGATTTCCCCAGAATTGACTTAAAGTAAGTCATGTTTTGTCGAGCGCGGGGAGTTACGCGATCCCCTGCGCATACTTGTGCACGTCACTTTGATTTTTTATATAATGGGAGGAGAATCTCATTTGAACCTTATGTGTCTCCTCTACATAGGTTGCGCTTTATTCTTGATAATCCGGCATGGTGAAGTAACACTAACGGTGAATGAGTAGATGTACCCTTAAGGAGGGAGCTTCACCGTATTCTGAGGGAGGTAAGCGCGAGGGTGGTTATATCCATCCAGATTTATCGCATTTTGTTTGTAAGAGAGGCGCTTGGGTTTACATAAGTTTTGCATATTGCTTTTTTAGGCGTATTGTGTCCTGAGTACCGAGAAAGTTATGTATGGCTGCATACCATGAATTTTGGCCTCTTTGACGGTTTGAGAGACGTAAGTTTTAGTGTGTTAAGTACTTTTGACACCTCGTACTATTGATTGACTATTGATTGTGGTAATAGGGACTTTACTTCTATTTTATATTATTGTTTATTTTTATTTTTGAAGTCACTTTGTTGTTGTGATGTAGTGGTAAGATGTCTTTTACCTTTGCCACTGATTGCATGTAGTGAAATAATTTTGAGTAGAATACTACCTCAGAAGTTGGTAATAGGATTGGCACTGGTGGTTGGTCTTTCGTTGGTGTTACAGATGGGCACTTGGGGCAGTCACCGTTCTTAACCAGCTTGCTCTCTACATAGCGGAAGGTTGAAGTAATATTGGTAATGTGTTTTTTTTGTTTTTGCACAGTAATGTATTGACCCTGTCCTGAGGAGGGATAAGAAGTGTAAAGGCTGAAACGTGGTCACGTAGACACTTCTAAGGAGGAGTCGATGGAATCATAGTGATTGTTTGGAATTATAGGGTGTCACACCAGAATGATTGGTACTATTTGATTAGTTTTAAGTGTGCCATCTGGACTACCTCTTAGCGGTCCTTCCAGAACTGTAAGGAGGACACTAGTGAGAATAATTCCTTTAGGGTTATTGTGTTATACATTGATGTCTTTTTGGTTTTTGTATAGAATGTTGTGATTTATGTCATTGTTGTGTTTTTCTTCTTTGATCAGGTGCTATTGTTTATGTAGATTATAAATATGTTTTGATACAATTCATCAAGAAATATTAATTGTAGAGAGGGTAATTAAATGTGCTCTACTCAGAAACTATTGTGTATTTATTCCTTTATACCATTTGTTGTTGTATAAAACTCCTAAAGATGGCAGCATTAGGTGTACATATCGGACTGCTTAACTTGGAGGGGTGGCTAGCCTTCCTGGAGGTGCACAACCCCCCGCATACCTAATTTCTCACTTGTCTGGGTGTAAGTGTGCCTGGGCAAAGGGAGGGCTGTGTCTTCCTCAGGGGAACAGCGCAGATGCATATCAGAGGCGGTCCATCCTTTGAAACTCACCCCTCTGATGTGTTACTGCTGGGGAGGAAAGAGGTGTGACCTCCTTCCTGTAGACAATTTTCGAATTTTATACGAATTTAGAACTACCCCCAACTGAGGGTATTAGTGCAGAAAATAAATCACCTATTATTTCAGAAAAACTTGCTCTCTTACTACGTATTAGTCCCTGCTTTATTTAATTGACACTATGTCTCTTTGGTCTATATGATAGACTTTTGGAAAGACAATCCCAAAGTAACAACTCCCACACCAGTGGGCAGGCAACCTGTAATAGGCTTTTCTACCACATACATAATATATCGCAGGAAAAAACTGGATCAGTTCCACCCTTTAATCCCCAACCTCCAGTAATTTGGAAAGTATGCTCACTTTCACTAGTGCCAATAAAATAATTGTTGTAGTTAATCTTTGTTCTCAACACACATAACCTCCCTTTCTGTGACCAGTCCAGAGACATTGCAGCATAAGTTTCACTCTTTTCATAATTTCCCTCTCTAAATGCCCAAGGTGGTTCTTGTCTTTTTTGTTTAGCAGCTTTCTTTTGGAAACTTTCTCTTCTATGTTCTACCATGTCCAAAAACAGTCTTTCTTCATAATGCAATCCGCAAGTCAAATTATTTTTATAAGCATATTTTAGATCTAATGGTTTAGTAATATGGAAAAATTCACCCATATAACGTGCATGTTTACCACTTTCTACCTTGTTTAGTTCTCTTATAATTGGTACTTTAGAAAATACTAAGTCTACATCTGTATATTGATACTCCAACGTACCTTCCATGTAAAATAGACTACTAAGGACACTACATGAAAAAGCATATGTTAAAGAAAGATGATGGTAGGTTATACCTTCAGAGACAGACAATGGTAATATCATGCAGACATAGCAAACGCTCACATTCATGGTGTTAGTATATTCATACAACAGTTTAGTAAAAACATTTAAACAAAAATCATTATTTGAATCACCATGATGGAAAATACTTCAATCTAATTGTTCTTCATTACTTTTTGTAAATTGTTTAGCAACATCTTTCATACCTTCATTAGAGACATTCTCAGTGTTATTTCTGTTGTTATTCACATAAAAAAATTGGTATGACAACAATTAACAAAATCCACATAAAGGTTAATAGAAAAACGTTACATAAGCAAAGTTTGACACATCTACGTTTTAGTTTAGATTTTGATTGTCTAGTCACTTCAATTCCTGCCATTTTTTACCCACCTTGTCTATTTCTGAGTCTCTGGATGATTTGATCTGACAAAAAAAATTCCACTTCAATTTGTACAGTTAAGGTGGTCTCAATTTGTTCTCATCCTCCTTTTCAGTATCACTACTCTTGTGTTCTTCACTTAGGACTAAAGTTTCCAAACTCCTCGAGGATCAAATAAGTCCATTCAGGGGCTTTGTACTTTCTACAGGGAAGTCTGGTTCTTTTCGATCTTCTTCTTTTAGTTTTGACTAAGTCTTCCTGTTCTGTCTGACTAGATATTTTATTGCTTTGTTCTGGTCTTCTTCTTAATCTTCTTCTCACTATTCTGTATTACCCCACTTGGCCAACAGTCTCCCTTTCTTTGTTTCCTTGCCTGAAATATCTTATCACCTTCTGTGTTTTGTTTGCCATTTCTCTTATTCTGTCTTGTTCCTATCTGTCTTTACTGGCTTTCTTGATGTTCAGTCTCTGTGTGTTCAGTACTTGAATCTGACTCACTAGCTATTTCCCCTTCTTCCAAACTCTTTTGTTAACTCGTTTTCCTCTGAAATGCTCTTTTGAACCTCAGCTGTTTCTTCTTCTGTCTCGACAGTTCTTTCGATTTCTCCTGGTTCAATAGCAGCCTCACCTTCATCTGACTCAACAGCAGTCTCTTCCATCCCAGTATCTGGTGCCCATTCTACTCGACTTGTGCTTGGCTGTTCATTATCAAAATGTTCATCAGAATCTGTCACTCCAGATTCTTCAGCTTCACACACTTCAGCTACTGGTTGTGGATTTCTGTTTCTCAGTTGCTGCTCTTCTGGTCTTTTGATTGGACTTAGAGACTAAATGTGTATGGCTTGCATGTATCTAATTTGGCAAACCAAAACACTTCACTGCTGTGGTCGTTACCAATATGATCTGGTAATGGCCGCTCCAACGGGGTTCTAGACACGTTTTCCTTACATGCTTCTTCACTAGAACCCACTCTCCAGGATTCAGGTCGTGTGCTTGGTCTCGCTGTGTCGGTGTGGCATCTCCTCCAACCTGATGGGACACAGAACGTACCAGATCAGCCATTCCTCTACAATAGTCCAGCACACGATCATCAGAGAGGTTCATCAATTTATTTGCATGTATGTATGCTTGTTTCATTGCTCTTCCCATCAACATCTCGTGGGGACTTAATCCAGTCTTTTTGTCAGGTACACTTCTGAGACTCATCAATACAAAGGGCAAAGCATCTGGCCACTTTAGTGTTGTAGATGCACACACCTTCCCTAATCTGGACTGTATTGTGCCATTAATGTGTTCCACAATACAAGAAGCCTCTGGTCTGTAGGCACAATGCAATTTCTGTTCAATTTGCACAGCAGCACAGATCATTCGGATTATTTCATTATTAAAATTCAATCCTCTATCTGATTCCAAAGTGACTGGAAAACCTAATCTTGGGATCAATTCTCTTAACAACAATTTTGCCACTGTAAGACTGTCATTCCTTCTCGTTGGGTAGGCTTCCACCCAGCAAGAAAACAAACAAACAATTGCCAAGACATACTTTAGTCCATTACATGGAGGTAGTTCGATAAAATCAATTTGCAGTCGGGTGAAAGGTCCTCCTGCTCTCCAAATTACACCCTAACTGACAACAGTCTTTCTTCCTGGGTTTTGTTTCTGGCAGATAACACACCTTTGACACAGACTTTCAGCGATTAGCCTAAACTTGCGATTGTACGAGGACTGCTTGAACATTCTTATCATGCCATCTCGTCCAATGTGCACATATCCATGGTACATCATAACCATGTGAGAAAGCAAAGATCTGGTAACTGGTAATACTGGTCTTTTATCATAGCAAACCCATATCTCTTGATTGTTTTTCCTGCAACCTGCTTTCTTCCATTCTTCCTTTTTCCTGTCACTGACTTCTTCCTGCATTTGTCTCACTTCATCCCAAGTCTCAAATGTGGTGGTGAACATGAGGTGGCATTCGGTATTTCCTCTTTCTACTGATCTGTTTATTGCCAGGGAATTATGAATACAGTAACGTGCTAATTGATCTGCGTATCTGTTACACTTTGCTACATCATCATCTCTCGATTGATGTTCAGCACATTTTACAACTGCAATTCTTTTTGGTAACTGCAAAGTGTCCAATATTTCCTTTACAGTTTTACCATTTCGAATTGGTGAACCAGAGGAGGTCATAACTCCTCCTTGCATCCATGAATGACCAAAGTCATGTACAACACCGAATCCGTACTGACTGTCAGTGAAAATTTTTACTTTTAGACCTTTTGCCAATTTACAAGCTCTAGTGAGAGCAATCAGCTCTGCAACTTGGGCAGAAGTTATGCCTTTCAGACATAATGCTTCTAGGGTTCCAGTCAATGTACAGACAGCATAACCAGCACACAATTCACCCTTTGCATTCCTCATACATGATCCATCTACAAATAATTCACAATCAGATTCTTCCAATGGTTCATCTGTAATGTCTGGGCGGGGCTTAGTACAAAGCTCTGTCACTTCCAAACAATCATGTTCTGCTTCTTCTCTCACTTCCTCACATCTTGAATTTGGTAATAATGTGGCAGGATTCACACTAGTGCATCTTGCCACTGTCACATTTTCAGCAGCTAGGATCACTCAGCTGACTACTTGTCATAGGTTGAGTCAGGGTACCAGTTAAAAGTATCTCAACAGAGTGAGGTACATGACCTTCACTGGGTAACCCATCACAATTGATTCACTCGGTTCCAGGCTTACAAAAGTTGCAGCTACTGTTTTTAAGCAACCTGGCAATGCAGTGGTCACAGAATCTACGGTAGCAGAAAAGTATGCTACTGGACGCCTTGCCATTCCATGTTTTTGAGTTAAGACCACAAGCGCACATCCATCTCTTTCACAACAATACAACGCAAATTCTTTAGAATAATCTGGCATTCCCAAAGCAGGTGCTTGACAAAGACTTTCGTAATCGATTGAAAGACTCCATACTCTCTTCATCCAGCACAATCGGATCGTTCACATCTTTTCATGTTAACCTTTGTAGGGGTTTTGCAATCAACGACAAGCCACATATCCACTGTCTGCAATATCCAACCATTCCCAAAAACATCCTCACTTCTTTCTGATTTTGGGGTGGATACATTTTCTCGATTACACTGATTCTCTCTGGGTTCACTTTCCTCAGTCCCTTTTCAATCTTATGACCTGAGTACTGAACTTCTTGTCTACCGTACTGTAATTTTGATGGTGAAACCTTGTGTCCTCTTTCAGCCAAATGGTTTAGTAAAGCAATGGAGTCTGTTGCACATGCCTCTCATGTTTTTTGATGCCAACAGTAGGTCATCAATGTATTGGACCAAGACAGAATTTCCAGGCAGTTATGGACTTTCCAAACATATTTTTAAAATCTGATTAAAGATTGATGGACTTTCAGTATACCCTTGAGGAACTCGGCAACATGCCAAAACCCGATTTCCGAACCAGAAAGCAAATAAATATTGGCTATCCAGATGCAAGGGGATGGAAAAGAATGCCTGACACACACCAATGACTGTATACCATTCAGCATCGCATGGATTCTGGTATAAAATTACAGCAGGGTTTGGTACCACCGGACAACATGGCACAACAATTTTATTCACCTTTCTCAAATCCTGTACTATTCTATATTTTCCGTTAGGCTTTTTGATACCAATAATGGCCGATTTCCAAGGACTGCTCAATAGCTCTTTTAAAATTCCTTGTTCAATCATTTGATCAATCACAGGCGTGACTCCAGCAAACACTTCTGGACTCATTTTGTTCTGTGGGGTATTGGGATACACTGCTCCATCCTTTACTATCACCTGAATGGGATCCACATTTCTCATTAATCCAATCTCTCTTCCTGTGAAGTCACACACATCTGATCTCACTGTACTCTTTAACTCTCTCGGCAAAACTTCTTCTCACAGTAGTAAATACAATTCCCTTACTTCTCACTCTCTTTGAGCCATCATTATTTTGTATTCAACATCCTCATCTGGTTTCATTATTGCAACACCATCCAGTGTACAATAAATCGTGCAATTCATTTTGCACAACAAATCTCTGCCCAAGAGATTTACCGGACTGGTATCACACACTACAAAGCTATGCATGTCATTAAAATTTCCAATGTGAACTTCTATTGGGGCTGTGACAGGAGTTCTAATATGTTTGTTTGCAAAACCTACAACTTGGATAGTTTCTCCAGAGAGGGGTAGGTTTGGGATTTCCTCTGCTCTCACAGTGAAACTGGTAGCACCAGTGTCCAATAAAAAGGTGATGTATTTTCCTTCTACCTTTCCATCAATAAATGGACCTGACTGATCTACCACTAAAGATGCGCCAACTACGCATTCTTCCTCCCCCTCAGGTACCGTCACTGTGTCGTATCCAACTCATGTTCACTACAACGCACCAAATACTGCGAAACTAATGGATTCTTACCAAACTGCTCTTCTCCTTGAAATCCCGAACTTGCACTGTACATTTGCATGTGAGCATTTACGTTGGGAGGTATAGGTGGTTGTGGTACCTGTAACTGGGGCGTAACTACCTGTTACTGCTGCTGCCTAGTCACGTCAGTTTGCATCTGTGGGTCCAAATTTTGATTTACTCCATTACCCTTTTGTACAGATCTACACTCGTTCTTCCAATGTCCCAACTTCTCACAAGCATGACATGGATATTTCTTTTTAGCCTCTTCTTTACTCATTTTAAACTTTCCTTGATTTTCAATGTTTGCCTGTCCATCCTGACCCTGTTTTCGTGTAAAATTATTAACTTCCTGTTGCTGCTCTGCCAATTTCACTTATGCCCACATAATTTTCTCTTTTAACTTTTTAAGACGAGATTCAATATTATCGCTACAATATTTGACATATCTTATAATCTCATCGATTGATTTACTATGCCAGCACAGCATATGCTGCTGTATCATGGAACTAATTTCAGGTCTTAATCCATATACAAACCGATACACAAAATGTCCCATATCCTTATCTCCAAACATCTCAAACCCACTATACTGTTTAAACACCTGTAACAGTCTCTCATAATAGGCATGGACTGACTCTTTAGGCTCTTGGGGTGTTCTGTCAATTTTAACCCAATCTGTTTCCTATGCACTCATTTTCCCGTTCAAAAAGGTAATGACTTGATGATGTTTTTTCATCACCTCTTCAGCTGGGGCATCCCTAGGATACTCATCCTTTGGCCAATCTACAATAATCTTTCATTCTGTCCACAAATCAGCTGGAACCACTATTTCAAAAAGGCCATCTAAATCTTTCAGCAATACTTTTGAAACTTTTACAAAATGGTCCACCTACTTATACCACTCAACCGGTTTCTCTCGCAATATGGGAAAATCATTGGTAAATGACAATATATCCTGTCTAGTCCAAGGCACATGAACATATCCTCCACCTGGAACTTCCCTCATGGGACAAACTCTCTCGACCTGCTCAGTTTCCTTTAATGGAAACCTAGATGTTCCCTTTCCACTGGTTTCTTCCTACTTTTTCACCCATTTAATTCTCCATTTTTCTGTCGTCGCCCATTTCTTCAAGACATTCATCAATTCTTTTATCTGCAATCTCTTCCCTGACGTATTCAAACTCTCTAAATCTTTGTCAGTGAAAGCCATGCGATGTGTCTTCTGTAACACCTTTGATTTTTCAATATCGACACAAAATTCACTAGCCACTTCTGACAATTTCTCGTGAAAGTTCTTTGCTCTCCAAGTAATGCTCCTACACAAAAACAACAACTCTTCGTAATTATAAGTCTCCAATCTATCTGGACTTATCGTTCCAATAATCATTTCTTCTAGATCTACTTTTAATTGACTCACGTTCACACTCTTAGGCTGTGCATCCATTTTAGTTAACTCTTTTACCCAATTACTGAGCTCTTCTGGAGAGGAACCTGTCAAACTCCCAGCTATTGGAGTGATAATTTGACCTAATTTCCTCAGCTCTAATTGAGTACTTCTCCTTGGGGGTTCAGTCATTAGATCTTCAATCTGTAGATCCAACAGGGTATTATTAAGTCCACCTTGACTCTCATTATTCATTATGTTACTCCTGACACTACTTCTTTGGACCCCTAAGGTAGGTATTTTCTGCAAATTGGCATTTTCCCCAAATAATTGGATCACTGGACCAATAGTCACGGGTACTGTCAGGGCTTCTGCATTCAAATTCAATTGATTCAGTTTCTGTACTTGTTCCATTCTAGCCTTGTTTAACAGACTTACTTCATTCTTTCCTATTTGTTTAGCCAATTCAGTGACTTGAGGAGTTAGTGGGGTTATATTTACTATTTGTGGGGCACTTGGAGTCACCTCCCCTGAATTTTCCTCATATGGCGGAGGTCGTTTTATCATCATTTCTTCTCAAAATTCATCATCAGTTTCATCCAAACCCTCTCTAAATATTTCAATTTTTCCTTGCATTTAGCTCCTGTTTGACCCTCTACTGTCAAAAATGGGTATAACCCTGCAGTTACTACAGATTTTCTCCATCTTTTCATTTGATCCTCTCGCCTCTCAAATGGGTAACCTGCAAAGAAAAATATATTCTTTCTACCACCACGATCCTTTTCTCTCTCAAATGCTTCTGTTTCCCACTCTTCCAATGCTTCATATTATGTGAGTCTAGGATTTGGCTCTAAAGAATTCATTTTGTCTCTCAAATTCTGTAAAATCCTGACATTAAACATACAAAACTCAGGAAAAGCTAACACTCCATCATCTTTTGTATATTTCCTCCAATTTTCTAACCAAACACACGTATTATACCCTCGCTCTATCATCATATAAGATGCAGGCGTTTTTGGGAGCGGAATAGAAATTCCCTCCCTTGGCACAATCAGTCTGTCCTTATAAAAAAATTATTTAATTTCTTCCACAGACCCATTTTCAGATTATTCTATTAGTAACTTTCTATTTGATCAAAACAGCAAAACTTTTTCCGTATTCTTCTTTTCCTAGTCGTCAACTTTTATCCTACCCCAGCGCGTCTCACACTAACTAACCAATCTCAATAAACTACGTATTTTCAGTCGTGTTCAATGTCGGCGTGTCTCACTCTAGTCACCCAATCACCACTCTATTCACCTCCGCTGTCTGACCAATGCCAGCGCAGCTCCTTGTGACGTCAGTATCACTCCAACTACTGACCGTCCCTTTACAATCTGCTCTTTACACACTCACTGTATTCTCCATACCAGCGCGGCTCCTTGTGACGTCAGTATCACTCCTGCTACTGACCCTCGCTTTACAATGGCTTACAGCAATATTTTTCAGAATTTTTCTAAATCAAAATTCTGTTAGTAACAACATAAAAAGACAATGCTACTTCGTCTGTTCCACTAAATAAAGAGATAGTCTTCACTCTTCAAACATATTTTTTATCACTACAAGCAATAATAATGACCAGCATTATCTTACTTCTCTGTCAAGTTCTGGAATAACCTATCTACTCCTCTCAAAATCGCACCGATGTATCACAAGAGGGCCTCTTGACATACAAAGAGGGTTGTCCTGTTATTGTTCTCAGCTTCCCTTACCAGAGTTTAAAAAACGGTGACCCTTCACTGTTACAAACTTTCCCCGTTCTCACGTAAATTTCCCTAAAGATAAATACTGACAGCCCTACCTAGCTTTTCAATATTATCACAACAGACAAAGTACTTCTGCAGTGTGATTTCCTTACCACACTCTTCCAAATACCTTCCCGGGATTCCTCAGGAACCTCTTGTACCTGTACTTCTAGACAACATAAAACGAAAACACTAACTCTTTAGGTTACACATATAACGAATATTCAATAACCATTTCCTAATCAATTAACATTTAAATCATAATTCTGCTACCAAGAAAATGATCCAATGCAAACCCAATAATTTGGACAGGGATAAACACTCAATATTTTTCATCTACTTTGGCCCATACACATACATCCAAGATCCCTGTTGGGCTGGTGTCAAGTTGACGAATTCAATACCAATTCATACATTAGCTGTTCAAATTTCAACAGTTGACAATGTACACAATAACCCTTTTGGTCAAGTTTCCATCTTCTTGGTCGATTGACAAATTAGTTGAAAAATTGAAGGTACAAGTTACTCATGATAATAATCAGACAAAATAATCACAGACTCTTTCTTTGCAATCTGTTAATTTTATCTAACTCAAATGCATTAATCTTAAAAAAAAATTACCTCATGAGAGAAAATACACTATAATCAGTCACTAAAAATCAATCTCAAGAAAACATATGTGGCCTGGAGTGGATAGATAAAGAGACATCAGATATAATGCACAGAACAATTCTCAATTCAGAAAGATAGATGAAGAGACAAACGTACAGGCATAATAAATTCAAATGATCAAAGATACCAACCCAAATAATAAGATGGAAAAAAACAACACCCAGGCCTAGGTAGCAGCAAGGGACCCCCAGACAGAGAGTCAGGGATCAAAGACTCTAAGATCAGGATAAGGATAAGACTTGAACATCTAGGCCTCTCTGCAACCAATCAGCAGTGCACCCTCTCTCTCTTTCCTCGCCTAAGACAGCAGCAACATCTGCCACCCTCACAATCCAACCCCACCCCTAAATCACCTATTCTTTATACCCTTTCCATACATGTCCATCCCACTAAGGTTGCTAAAGTTACTCATTCTAGCTACGGGATTGGTTAAAACAAGGGGCGGATGATCACCCTATTATTAAGTCATGCTTCTTTGACTACCCCATTGTGAAACTTCAGTTCCCACATATTCAGTATGCATCCCTGTTCTCTCATGAGGTTGAAGTAACAAGTTAAGGACAAATGTTACACAATTAACATCTTGTGGATTCTTTCACACAACGACACTGGAGTTGGCCACACGTCAAGCGTCATGTCCTTCACCGTGCCATGCTCTTTCAGCTTATTCAGCATTCCGGCCATCCAGTCACTCGATTTGTACGCGCTGCAAGTTTCATTCATTACAGTTCGGCTAACTTAACACAAAATGGAGACTCGTCCATTTACTAAAAGAAAAGAAAGCAGACATTTATTAATAATGTGATAATGACATTTTTCACTGTTAACCACCCACTGTATTTCTAACCCACATAAACAGTTAACCTAGCATAGCAAAAGTAGAAAAGCTTAATTAATTTTTATAACAAAGCAACACGTCATGCTTTTTACTACATAGACGTGCAATGTACCATGCAATACTTTTATAACACGTTCTCCACACAATATTATTACAATTTTGGTTACTTACGTATTGTTAGCATTCATTTTATGCATATTTCAAAGCAACTTCCCCATGTGTGGAATGATTTTTGCACATTAATATTACTTACAACTTAAAATTAGTACGTATTACAGGGGTACTTGATTCAAGCGGGTTTCTTTTTGTGAATCCCTGCTCCATCAATTAGTGATGCTGGTCAACCAGATGGGCAAACTCTAGGGTGCCACCTGGGTGCATGTCAGCCTTTCCTTGACAGCGGATTCATGTCAGGGGAGAGAAGGCACGTTGTTTGACACCAAATTTGACAAATCTAGGTAGTACCATAAGGAATCTAGCAACCCGGGTCTGCCCGGGTACAAGTCGTATGTTATCTTATGGACCCTATCACTTATAGTGTACTTTAATGGTAAAGACACTATAGAGACATATAAGCTTGCACCTGCATGTCTACACTATTAATATACTGGACCCTGCCTCCTGGATACAGGAGGCCTTACTAGGGGTGACTGGCATATACCAAAGCAGTGCATTTGACTGTGCCAATCAAGGTGAGGGCAAAGGCGTGTTTGAGCAGTTTGCACTGCTCTAGCAGTTTCTAATGCAAAAACAACAGTGGTGGACAGAATGCAGAACAATGTCATACATTCACCCCAGTACAGAGATCTGGGCCTAAATCCATCATTTTTTTGCTCACCATGCCGTTCCAGTTTGAACCCAGCCATATGCAAATCAGTCTTGACTCTGTGCCTCATGGGTACAGTCCAACCCGAACTGCCAAGCCAGGTCCTCCCTGGACTGGAAACAAGCATCCTAGGACTGGTTTCGGGGTTTCACCTCTCTTCAGCCAGGATAGCTTGATTCCAGTCCAGGTTTCTAATGGCAGGCCTGCTGTCAGTAGATTGTTTAGCCCACCCAGGGCTGCACTAAACCGTGCTGCAGCCCTGGTGACCCCTTTACCACCTATACCCTGGGTACATCTGGTACCATATACTAAGGACTTATGAGGCGGTAAAGTCTCTGTCATTAGGGATTGCCAATTCCCACATAACAGTTTTAGGGAAAGATCACTTGCACTGAAGCCTAGTTAGCAGGCTTCAGAGCACCATCAGAGTCGAAAACCAGCATCTAGTAGTACAAATGGGGTCAAAAAGTCGGGGGCATCTGCAAAAAGCCCTGTTTTCTTACATTGGTGTTGCATTTTTAATGTCCTACGTTTTGTTCTTATTCAACTGTTTTGTTACTTCTTAATACCTTACACTTGTTCCTTTGATGAAGCTTGACAGTGCTAAGGTTTTACAAACGAACCTGACTACACCTGATATGGTATTATGACTTTATTACACAGTGATTTCACACAACCACACCATATGATAAAATACTTTCCTTATACTATGTAATATGTAATACATGTTATGTGAAACATATAAACATATCTAATTACATTTATTGATTAACAAAAGCTAACATGAATGTGGGTAAATAAATACACAGATCTAGAAGGCAAATCATGTTTATGTTCAAGCAAACACTAAGTTCATATGAGATGTGAATTAATAATTGTTCGCAAAGCTTATGATTTAAGAAGACTGAACATCATAATCCTAGAAGTCTCTTTTAAGTTTTTTGTCAGAATAATGTTCTGAGCAAGCTGAATAGTAAACTCACATATTCAACAACTTTGTACAAAACTTACCTTTTTGGAAAAACAAAAAGTAGTCTTTCTGCAAACATGGCAGGATGTTGTGGACTCCAGATGCTTGCTCATTAAAAGATCTGATTGTTTTAATTTAACAAGAAGTAGCAAAAATACTGTTGAGTTTGCTTCCTCTCATTAAAAAACACCAGAATGGCTTCCTGGTCAATATCTAGTCTGCTAGAAATAGCTGGTGCATATATCAGCAAAAAGATTCAACTTTTATTTAAGCCTCAGCCTGAATAAGCTCACTATCCGTGTATTGCATGGGAGTGTACTTTTTAGGATACGTCACAAGAGCCTTGTTGCTTGATTAGAAAAAACCACTAGGCCCAAATTGACTAAACTTTCACACAGCACAGTACAGTTGGGGAACTTACAATGCTGCAATGCTTGAAAGAGAGCGATCAAAAATGTTCCGTATTTTCTAAACTATATGGTGCACTTCTGCTCTTTCCTTGCACTTGCGGCAGCTTAGTGTCACAGCAGCCACCTTTGTGTCATGCCTAGAGTGTGCCTGCTTTATAGTTCGTATACTTTTTGTGCAGGAAGGGATATATTCCTGCACAAAAACTATCCTTAGAGGCATATTCCCCTTTGTATGTGTGCTGAAAAATGCAGCACACATGCAAACAGGAAGCAACAAGGAGAAATATTTATATTTCTCCTCGTTATGGCAAGGTTGGGTAGACACACCATTTAGATTCAAACCCAGGTTGATGACTTCATTAAATCTGGGTTTGAGCCAAAAATGATTGGTGGATTCATGGAATGCCTAAGGCTCCCCCATTTAACGCTTAAAGGGCACAGGGTAACTAACGGAAGGCAGTGCAAGGTTCTGCCTTGATCAATCAACAAGAGGTGTGAAATAACCGGATATCGCTCAGCGCTCACCTGACAGTCAACACAATATGTCAAAGTTTAAAATAATCAGAGTGGTGCTCATACGGGAAGAATGTTCACCCCACATCCAAAATTCGGAATCCCTCACAGGGTCCTATACATTTCATATAAACCCAGTTGTCACACAGTAGTCAGTACATAAGCATAATTTGCATTCATAATCTTTCACATTTCCATTGCTGTATTTCTTTAAATTCTGGACCCCACACGTCAATATGTAAATCTTGGACTCCACAAGTCATTTATTGCCAAAATGCCTCAATGGCCAACACGTGTTTCGTCAACAATTTCGACTTCGTCAGGGCTCCAATTCGCTATTTGGGTCAGTAGTTTAGCAGCACAGCCATGATGTGGAAAGCACCACTAGTTTGGGTATGACCTTATCCTGTCGAATTCACACGTGTGCTGTCTATCCTTTTCTTGTGTCAGCACTCCAAAGTTTTAAAACCAGAAAACTAGCCGCTTCTCCGTATTTGGAGCAAGACGTAAATTATTTAAGTCTGCAATTCTTCTTGACTGAATTAAGCCTGATTTCAACTTGTCACTGGACGCCCTGAGAGTACGCAGCGTGATGTGGCATTCGGTGAGGCCCGGTGTTACTCTGCAGGTGAAAAGTGAGGCAAGGTCACGGATATATTGATTTATGTGGATTTGTACATATCCCTTAACCACTTGCTTTGCCAGTGTCAATTTGGGTGACTCAAGGACAACAACATTTCTTAATAAATCTGGCCCAGCTCCCAATCTGATGTCAGAGTGCCCCTAAGGATCTTTGCTAGATGCACATTGTCTACTTAATTCAATATACATTTAAACCACACCCACCTCTGAAGGCAGGGGAGAATTCTAAATTTGTCTGTGGAGCAGGAGATATTCAGGGGATCAAAAGATTGGGCATTTAATGGGATTAGAGATGGATTGGAGAAGGCACTGTATTGAAGAAAGGCAATCAGAGAAATTTGAGAATAGACAGTCAATGGAAGGCTGTGGAGAGAGAGAGAGTCAGGAGAGATTGGAGTGAGAGACATTGATGATTGTGCCAGGACTGAGGGGAAGAAAGGGGTGTTCCCCACAATATGCTGGGTTTGTTTTGAGGCCGTGATTTACATGCTGCTTTTGGAGCTGGACAGAAGGAAATCCCTGCTCTATGGCGTAACTTTATTAGACGATCTCAAACACTTAATTTTTCCAAAGTTTATAAAATTATTCTCTCATTTAAGATATTTTGCTTATCGGTCAAGGCTAGAAAAGTTGTTCATACACTAACCACATATTAACCACATTTTATTTTCCTATGCATTGTATTTGCACATACCTACACATTTCCAACATATTTAAAGTAGGGTTTAAAGGTATTTCATGCACTTGATAATGCAGTAAAGTATTTCAGGGCAAATCCTTGTCCTTGATTCAAGTAAAACAGGGGACGGATTTTGAATTAGATCCCTACATTTGTCCTCACTCCAGCTGGGCATCTATTTTAAACATGATCGTCTGGAGCAACCATGGGACCCAAAATGTGTGAAAGAGATCCTAGAGAATAAGGCTCCTTGCACTGATGAATAAACTGGAACAGTGTCATTTTAAGGATTTTATGGGGCCTGGGACAAAGAATTTTTTGGGGGCCCCTCTTCGGAACAACTTTTATTACACAATTTCTGCTAATTTAAGCCCACGTGATGCCAAACAATATTGAATTATTCGGTCTCAGAAAAGATGCTGAAATATGTCTTGACCGGTGTCCCAAAAATCCTTGGGGCATATCATCAAGGGCATTATTGCCGCTTTAGCGGCACTTTGTGCCATGTTAGCACGGCCTATCAACAAGGCGGTGCTAACATGCATTAGCGCATGTTAGCTGCCGAATTCCCAACGTGTGGGCATCTCTGCGATAAACATCGCTAATTAGATGCAAAGTAGGCGTGGCTGGGAAAGCTACATGGGAAATTATCGCTAAGGCAGCTTCGCCATATCAGCAAAGAGCCTTAGCGATAATAATCATTGCGTTAACTATGCCTTAACACAGGAATTTAACGTCTGTTAAATTCCTGACTAAGGCATACCTAATATGGGAGGTGGATTATGGTGGTACGACCACAGGGTCGTATCACCAAGGCTATCGCCGTTTTGAGTGCGACCATCGCTGGTTTTCCAGCGATGTTGGCCCAGTTCCCTGGATATCGCTGGAATATTATCCCCCTGGAGTAACGCGTTGTTAATAACGCGTTAACCGTGCGATAAATTCCAGCAATAGACGGCGATAAATATAAAAGCGCTAAGCGCGCTTTGCGATATTTATCGCAGTCCGTTGCTGATATGCCCCCTTGAGTTTACAGATGTATGACGTTACAACGCATACTTTTATAACGCATGCACTTACAACGCAATTTTTACAACTCAACATCCACTACAACGCATTCCATTACATCGCATGACACTACAACGCATTTTTAAAAACTACCTTTACAACGCATTCCATTACATCGCATACTACCTTTACAACGCATACCATTACAACGCATAATGTTAAATTGCATTTAAGGTAAGTATTGGATAGTATAGGGGTAAAAATTACTATTCTTACTCCAGGGGGTGCAACAGTAGGGTAAGTGTTGGATAGTGTAGGGGTAAAAATTACTATTCTTACTCCAGGGGGTGCAACAGTAGGGTAAGTGTTGGATAGTATAGGGGTAAAAATTACTATTCTAACTCCAGGGGGTGTAACAGTAGGGTAAGTGTTGGATAGTATAGGGGTAACAATTACTATTCTAACTCCAGGGGGTGCAACAGTAGGGTAAGTGTTGGATAGTATAGGGGTAAAAATTACTATTCTAACTCCAGGGGGTGCAACAGTAGGGTAAGTGTTGGATAGTATAGGGGTAAAAATTACTATTCTAACTCCAGGGGGTGCAACAGTAGGGTAAGTGTTGGATAGTGTAGGGGTAAAAATTACTATTCTAACTCCAGGGGGTGCAACAGTAGGGTAAGTGTTGGATAGTATAGGGGTAAAAATTACTATTCTAACTCCAGGGGGTGCAACAGTAGGGTAAGTGTTGGATAGTGTAACTCCAATGGTATGCATTGTAATGGGATGCATTGTAATGGTATGCGTTGTAATGCCTGCGTTGTAGTGACATGCGATGTAGTGTCTGCGTTGTAAGGGTATGCGTTGTAATGGTATGCGTTGTAGTGTCATGCCTTGTAAAGGATGTTGCGTTGTAATGCTTGCGTTGTAAGTGTAGTGCGATGTAATAGTTGCGTTGTAAAGGTTGTTTCCCTGAGATTACATTGGATAGGTAGAGAGAGAGTGAGTGAGAGAGAGTGATAGGTGAAGGGAGGGAGAGTGGTGGAGAAAAAATAATATACAGCGATGAGATAAAAGAAAGGGAAAAATCACTTACCCATGGGGGCCTTTGGAAGGTGGGGACCCTGAGCAATTGTCCACTTGCACATGCCTTACAAATTCTCTGAACGGGTAAATATAGTTATTGTCTGTGAACGAGAACATGAATCAGGAACAGTGTTAACACTTATGCTTGCACTTGAATAAATTAAACCTTCTAATGCGCTCACACAGTTGGGCTACAACCAAAAGTTTGTCTAGAGCAAATTCAATATATTTGATGGCCCTCCTGTGTCTCTGGAAGTTGTATGTTTTCCGAGTACAGGGCTTCCGGGTGAAATAAGGATTAACATTAGGAGTGTTCTTCGAAAGAGGTTTTGTTCAGCTTTATATGAATACTGCGCATTAGTCATTGTCATTATGAAATGCTGATGTTTCATTGATTTATTCAGACTAAAAAACTCTATGTTGTTGAACGATTC
The DNA here is from genome assembly GCF_964204655.1 of Triturus cristatus. NCBI lineage: Eukaryota > Metazoa > Chordata > Amphibia > Caudata > Salamandridae > Triturus > Triturus cristatus. The sequence goes on from NC_140580.1 coordinate 692,502,202, forward strand.
CTGTAGTTATGTAAAGTGAATGAACCTTTATCTATTAGTATGATTCACAAGCTTGATTTGTTCAAATGAATAGAGGCAAGTTGCATTTGCAGGAGAGTGTTCCATGTTCCTGTCAAAATGAATCATCTTTTCCAATGGAGAGCGGATTTTGCTTTTAGTCACAGAGGAATGTGAAAAGGGAGTAATAGGTATTATCAGCAAGGCTTTTGTTGCCAGGCATGCAGTATTTTGTGACATTTGCAAACTATATTTGAGGGCGGTTTTTTATTTGCTTACAGGTGTCGGAATAGACTTAATGTCCTTAATTGAAAACCGTTCTTAGAGGACTGGAGGTCAGAGGCAAGCGTGCTTAATGGTGAAATGTTATTCAATTAAACCATTTTATTGGCATTTTATTGAGCATAAAGAGCAACAAAACCGAAAGTTATATCAGAGTCAGGCATCTTCAAGTAAATACACTTGCACACAAGCATATTGGCAACGTGTTCGAACTAAGGAAGCTTTATAGCTGGTATGCCATAGTACTTCAGCAACATCCCCATATTTCCCCATGCTTCTGCGTGCAATTCGGGCCTCAAAAATAGTTTTTGTAGCATTCTCCTTCGGTTATGTCCTGCTTTTCATTTAATAAACTTCGGTGCTCAAAGCATCTTTCATTGTTTGGTAATATGACATCCCTGTTATGCATGACCCGACCCAGGCCGATGGACACCTTGTTTTACCTGTTCAGGTCATGAATGTTGCTTGCTGGGGAGAGAGGACACTTAATCAACCCATCACCACCGACAGGACTCTCGCTATCGCCCTCTGGAAGCCTCTAAGTTCCATGGTCCCTAAGAGAAGGTCTCTTTATCAACCTGACATCTCTGACAAACCGTGGAGGAATCTTTTCCTAAGTGCCAAAGTCTTTTCCTGGTGTGGTATGTGCGGTGGAGGTAATGCAATTGTACGGGTCTATAATCAGTTGAAAAGGCGATTTCCTTATGGGTCATTAGGGTAATCTTCTAATTTCTGTCATCCATGGAACCAAAGTCTGTCTCCCCAGCCTATCAGAGGGTTGTGTATGTCCTATGTGTGTGTATAATTAGGAAGAGGCAGCTCCTTCACTATGGCAGAGGAGCATCTCCCCTCCCGCCAGCACTTTCGAAAAAAAAAAAGAGAGATAATTTAACGGGTTTGAAGCACATTTTATTGTCATTTTATTTTTCTTGAGCCGAGTCTTGAGGGCGGGGCCATGGTGTTGACAGGCTGGAGGGGGAGTGGCGGGCAATGCCTTCACTGTGGATGTGGGTTTGGCCTCCTGCGCAGTAAAGGTCTCTCCAACCCCAGCTGCATTGCTAGGGTTGGAGAGAGCAGACACAGGTTCCAAGTCTGTCCTGGTTCGCAAACCATCGGCGCTCGGGTCATTATCCTAGAAAAAGACGCATACATTAAAGAAGCATACTCACAATTACAAAACAAAGAATACTATGAGAAACTTAAAACAAACCCCACAAAAAAAGGGAAGGAAGAATTAGATATCAAACTAAATACCTGGAACAAACAAAATCTGTTGAATGATGACGAAGTAAAATATCTCACTATGGAGCATCCCAAAATGGCGACCATATACTTCCTCCCCAAGATATATAAAAATCCGTTACAACCCCCAGGAAGGCCAATAATCTCGGCAAAAGGAGCCCTGTTGGAACCAATGGCCAACTTTCTAGATGTATTTTTACTGCCATATGTAAAGAGTCTGACTTCCTACTTACAGGATACAGGGGATTTATTGAGACATTTACAGGACACACCTTGGCAAGCAAATTACAAATTAGTAACAATGGATGTCATATCATTATATTCCAACATCCAAAATGACATTGGATTAAAAGCATGTAAACATTTCTTGTCAGAAAGAAACATCCAATTTTCTGATCATAATGGCATGTTATTGCAAATGATACAGATGTGCCTGGAACAAAATACATTTATGTTTGGCGAGGAAATCTTCCGCCAAATTAAGGGGACAGCAATGGGATTTTCATTTAGTCCATCGTATGCCTGTTTAACTATGGGCCTATGGGAAAAGACTTGGGCTTGGAGAAATGAACACGATGTCTATGTAAACAAAACCATAGCTTGGTTTAGATACATAGACGATCTGTTGATAATATGGGAAGGAACCTACAAGGAATTTGCTGAATATTTTGAGATTTTGAACACTTCAGAATTCAAATTGAAATTCACGTATAACATCAGTGAAGAAAGAGTTGTATTTCTGGACACTGAGATTTATATTATGGACAATACGGTGCATACAACTCTACATCGCAAAGACACTGCAACAAACGCAGTCTTACATGCTGAGTCGTTCCATCAAAAAAGCTTGATAAAGAATATCCCTTACGGGGAATTTCTCAGGATAAAAAGAATATGCTCAAGGGAAGAAGAATGGTTAAAACATCGTAACCAAGCAATAACACGCTTCAAGAAAAGAAACTACAGCATAAAATCGATCCAGGAATCCTTGCAAAGGACTGTGAGTGTTAACAGAACAGATCTGCTGAAAGATAAACAAAAAGAAAAACAAGAGGACAACCAAATAAGGTTCATAACCACTCACTCCACTGACAATCCACAACTGATGAAAATACTACGCAAGAATTGGCACATCCTGCACATGGACCCAATAACATCAGGTATTGTGGGTGACCATCCCAACATCACGTACAGACGGACAAAAAATCTAAAGGATCAATTGGTTCATAGCCACTTCACGAGCCAAAAAACCCAAGAAAATTGGTTAAAACAAAAAGGCTTCTTTAAATGTACGTGCTGTAAGGTCTGTACCATTGCTCAGAACATGAAGGAAATCAGGATGGCCAACAAACGGATGTGGAAGATCCAACAACTGATTAATTGCAAGAGTCAATTCGTCATTTACATCATTGAATGTCCTTGCTCCTTGAAGTATGTGGGAAGTACGAAGTGCGAGTTAAAAAAACGCATCTTAGAACATGTAAGGGCCACAATAAACACCGACAGAAGTAACGCTGTGGCCAAACACATGGAAAAAGAACATAATGGCAATTGGAAAGATCTAAAATTTTATGCTGTTGAAGCTGTGGGAATGCATCCAAGAGGAGGTGACCGGGAGAAAACTCTCAGGCAAAAAGAGTCGAAACACATCTTGAACTTTAGAACTCTGACTCCACGTGGAATAAATCAAGACGAAGAACTCCATTATCATCTATGAAATGCCTAACAAAAAATGTATATATTTAAGATGAGGTCAAGAAACATAAGGACATTGATATTAGTCTCCTGCACTTTAGGTTTATAATATTGTTTGTCTTTTTTTAATGTATTAGATGAATCACGGGTGATCTTGGCAGCAGCCTAATCTGGTAGAAAACTATCTGTGGTTTAATTGGTTATTTATTACATGGTAGCTCTAAAATTACATGCAAATAACAAGGTTCAGGTTACAATTAGGACATGGCCCACTGGAGGGCCTTATACATTGTACTAAAATCTTTTGTATATTTCCATCACTCCCTCTTTGCTCTTATTCACTGACCCACTGGAGGGTTAAATAACTGAATTGCAATACGGAGAAGAAACAGTAAATTTAGAAGTACGATATTTTTAGTGTTAATCTGACAGCTAGAAAGCGGACTGGCTGCATAAATGTTATAAATTTGAGCATATGTATCACAAACTATACATGTATAAATAAGGGTGAGATAAATACTGTGAGTTAGGTTTAAAACTACAAATACCATAATGCTTAGCTGCACCGTAACAGGATGTGATGTCATCATAAGTTTTTTAGGTGTATTCAAAAAGTGAAAAAAATCCTTGAGTCATTGCTAGTCTCGTGAACAAGACTCAGGGGATGTGAAATGCTTAGAGAGTCTTTGTTTGAACTGGCACGCTGTGATTAAAGGAACTATCACACATATCTAATTGGAAAAGCTGTTTTTTGTCCGTAAGTGCGTGAGGAATCCCCTCGGGGAAAAACGAAGGTGAATTTACAAACGGCTTGGCCCTGCCGCACCTCAATCGCACCGCCATAGAGCGCCTGGGATTCCGAAAGCGGGCCGTGCTGTGGAAAAAAAAAAAAAAATATATATATATATATATATATATATATATATATATATATATATAGATATATTCACTGAAAAAAACAAATGTTTCCAGGGCCATTATAGTTAGGCTAAGGTTTCACTAATATTAAACTTGTGAAATTCAGCAGTTATAGTTAGCTGAGCTCACTATAACTCACGCCCCCCCGCAATGCACTGCTTATGACCTCACATATTACATCACTCATGAAATCTCTAATGACATCACTCATGACATCATCCAGTGACTGACTGTTTTATAGAGTTTGAGTGTTAAATATATATTCCAAGGTGTTTTGGTGAATCGCTGGGTGTATGAGTGCCTGTCTGTATGATTCAGTGGATGGGTGATTGACTGTATAAGTGAGTGATTAGCTGTCTCAAAGAATGTAGGGGTGAGTGACTGGTTGTGTGAATGTCTGTATCAGTCTATCAGTTGGTGTCTAAGTGGTTGTATGTGTGTGTGAGTGGGTACATGAGTGATTGATAGGTTGTCTGAGTACCTGTATGGGTGGCTGGGGGGTCTTCATAGCCCCCCTATATTATTGTAATGAGCCTCGAGCAGGTGGTTGGTGGCACCAAATAAAAAAAGCACAATTTGCATAACAACATCTACCAAGTTTGGTGTAATTCTTTTCAGTTTGGGCTGTAGTAGTATTGACAGGTTCCGATGGGACTTAACATTGCAAACGCCCCCTATAATCCAACCCCATTTTTTCAGCCCCCTCTTTACAAATCCCCCGAAACTTTCCATGTGCAACAAAGAATCACTGGAACACCTTTTTTGGAAAAAGTTTGCGAATATTTATTAAACGGTGCCAAAGTTGTATATATCTAAGTGTGTGTGTGTATATATGCGTGTGTGTATATATGCGCGTATGTGTGAATATATATATATATATGTATATGTGTGTGTATATAAAATACAAGACTTAAAATAAAGCTATGAGTCAGGTAGGCTCCTTGTCTTGTATTTAAATCACATTTGGTGGCAAGGAGACCTATTATTTCACGGGCGCCGTTCTCATTGCAAATGATTCTGCAGTTAAGTTAGGGTACCATATGGTGATTTTTCTTCATTCTTACATTAAAGGTCTGCTATCACCAAAGTATAAATTACTTTTTACACTTTACTTCCTTCTTTTAAGTGCTATATCTTACATTTGTTACTATTACACTCTTTCATATTTCTCCATGTACCAGTCTCAGAAGGAGGGTAGATTAAGTTTGCTCTACAACTCTATGCCAGTCCTCTTCACTTCACCACTCCTCTGTTTTACCACTGGACAACACTAATCCATTACACCACCACTCTGCTACTACTGCTCTCAACACCCCTCAACTCCCCACTCTAGGCCCCAGGACTCCATGCCAATGTATTCTACGCCACTCTACTATATACCACTTCACTCTACAACTGTCTCCCTAAACGCTACTGTGTAACATAGGCTAGTTTTGTGGGTGAAGCCAGAGTATGAAGCACGGACCAGTGACCCCTTATAAATGTGAGCTCTTGTGTCTGGCACAGATCAGTGCTCCACATCTAGTGTATGTAGCATGAATTAAATGTGTTCTATGCAGCTAAGCACTGGTATATTGTATTTGAGCCTATGTTATGCACCTTCGACCAGGGCCCTGCTTTTGCAGCATGGCTGAGAGCCCACATCTTTGTTTGCCTGGTTCTGCCGAGTGGGCAGTGGCCCTTTTTTGTGAACTTAGTTATTCACCTTATGGTAAAAGAAGTTATATGTATAATTGCCAAAAACAATGAGAGGGACTAACCTTAACAAATGCCACTGTAGCACTCAATTAGACCTCAAAAATATACATCCTAGATAATACTAGGCAAAACACATATTTTCCTCGATGGGATGTAATATGAAAAATCTACATAAGTTGCTGGGTCAGATAAGAATATGGCGTCTCCTTAAGAAATCAGGAAACTAACTTGCATCTATTTTCTCTTTATATCCAGCCCGTGTTAAATAAGGGAAACAAAAGAATAACCGTTTTTCCACTCTCCGTGGATCAGATAAATCAGATAAGCAATGATGTCCTTCTAACCATATATAACATCATCATCCTACCATATACCTGATTGACGAGGATTCTTTGGTTAAATATATCTTTCTTCTCTAATTGTATTCTGTACAGGACGAGAGGCTGAAGAAACTCCGGCGCGAAGAAACAGAGCTACACAAGCAGGTACCTCCGGCGAGGGAACATGGATGCGGACAGGTACCCGGAAGAAGAGATCAACGACCTGTAAGAGGAAGACCCGCGTGTCGGAGCCGTAACATGTCAGAGACGTCCAATCAAGGTACCACAAATTCCCGACTGCAGGACAACAGGAACTGAGCAGGTAAGTTGACAACACCAAGGGAGTGCAGGAAATGCTAGGCAGATCTGTGACTGAACGCGAACCACGTTCTTGTCACGGACCGACCAATTTATCCGCACTTGACTGCACCCAGCTCCCTGTCTGCAATAGTAGCGAGCGTGACTGAGAATGCCCCCACCTTGCTCTCCTTGAGCCTTGTTCTGTCTAATGCTGGGTGTTTAGGGCCTTGTTTTTTGTGAACCAGCTTTTGTGTCATAGATTATGGCCATCTTCAGTATTACCTGTTTTAGATGCTGAAAGGAGGATGTAGAATGGATCCTGGTTCAACGAATTTGAAATGCTTTGATAGTTATGGAACAGATAGATCACTGGTATCCTGGAAAGCTATCACTCTGCCCTGATAGTATTTCCAGAGGCATATTTGTTTGAATGGGTGGTTAAGGGGCTTGGTGCCACAGTCATGCAACTGTAAAGGGACAACATTGAATCAGTCAACTGTTAAATGCCAAACTTGTCACTTCCCCAAGCTGGAAAAGAACACACAGGATATCTCTGTCCCGTCTCAGGATGTCTTAGACGTCTGTTTCTGACCTGCACCAACACTTGGCCATGTGAAAGCCACTGAAACCGTGGCTGTGCATTGAGATTCAGTTTTACAAAAATGTTTGAACCCTGGTCAGTATGGTAATTTTTTTGCCTGTTTTCCAAATAAGAATACTGTAGGTAGAGTTCAGGCTCAACATGGCTGCCTCCATGATGGTTTTGTAAATGAAATCTGGTATTGATTGCTTTCTGTTTGCAGAGGAAGCGTTACAGCGTCTGGTGAACAGCGGCGGTTTTTTCACTTGGACAGGTGAGTCTTCTTTCTTAACCTCCTGCCCACCTTTTCATCAATGCCTTGCTCTCACCATTACCTCTTTGACCAAGTAACCTTAATGTTAAACTTATGAGCCCTTGTAACTATATCTCATCGGGTACACTATATGAAATAAAAGGATTGGAACATTTTAAAGGCAACCCAGTCCTACTAAAAACCTAAAATAGTGGTGTTAACATGATACTGATGTATGTTAATTTCTTTTTCCTCCAGACTCTATGAAGTATATGTGCAGGGATGAAGGCTGGCCATCACTGGACAACAGAACTATGAGAAGGAAGCTGGCTATAAAGATTTGCCATACTGGAGGAGGACTAAAGAAAACTCTGAATCTAAAAACAAACACTGAAGTTGCTGGCTTTCATTAAGCCTTTTTGTTCTTGTTGTAGTATTCTGGCATTTTTTTCCCATCTTGAAGAGTGTCCTGGACTTTCTTTATGTTCTCTTGTTCAGTATCCTGGCTCCTATGGGGCCAAAGGTGTGTTTTAGATCAATAAAATTACATGTTAACGCATCCCCTTTGGTGCTTTTTCATTTAACTATTACTTTTTTCAGTCATTTGCCACTGGTCACTACATTAAACAGCTTCAGATAATGCTCTGTACCTCAAAGTAAGGCAAGTCCCAGTGAGTCAGGAGTATGCGAGTAGCTGGACAAGTTGTTAATCTTATCTGAATGCAAAGTATAACATTGTTGAAGCCACTACTTTTGTATGCATATGGTATTTCTACAGCACAAAGCTAGCCAAATGGAATGTTTCTGAGATTTATTTTGTACAGTGCCTGCATCTCACGGCAGAGTTTAAAAAGTAATCTTTCCAGAGTAGGAGAATATTCATCTTATTATTGGGACCAGATTTATGGAAGTTTTATTTTTGGTTTGCTTAAGTTTTATAATGCGGACTTGACGCAAAATCTTTTCAGGATTTATAAACCAGAGCAAATTGGTATTTGTTACAACACTCATCCACAATGGGAAACATTTTCAGGTTTTTCTAGGCATAGCATTTTTTGTACTGCAAGGGGGCCCTTCCAGTACAAAACCAAAGCTAGACTCTCGCAGACACCTTTGCACCATAGTGCAAATGTGTGTGCATGGTGCTCGACTGCCTAATGGTGCAGTGTTGCAAGGGAGAGGGGTAGACATGGCACTTTCCTGCTCTCACCCTGTGATGCAACTCAGCAAATTTGGGTGTTGAGCTGCATTAAGTGACACTTTTATAAATCTAGGTCTTACTTTAGAATTTATGGAATTGCAAATAATTTATGGTATTGTATAAAGGAGGCATATTGCATTCAAGAGGCTTGTTTTTGACAGGAAGGTTCATTGAGGAGGTGATCCTCTAAATATTTCCCTACCAGCACATCCATATTCCTAAACTAATAGTGGGACCCTGCAAGGAAATACTGACAGTCAGCTAATGTGCTTGTAACATGGAAATTTTAAGGTGTAATCCAGCCCGTAATGATTTATTAGTGATCCACAGCCACTCTGATTTATCCATTAAATCACCTGAGAGCTATCTACACTTGGCCTGCCGTTGGCATAAAATCCTGCAAGAGTATTTCATAACCATCTTAAAGACCTTATGTAGTCATTGTCTAGTAATCCACGCTCATTCTGTAGTTGTCCTAATATAATCCTAAATAATCTATGCTAATTTTTGAGTTATCATTAAATCATCCTGGAGTAATCCACACTCATCCTGAAATTATCATGGGATCATTCCAGAGTAATCAACTTCCATCCTAAAGCGGTAATAGGATCATCCAGGAATAATCCACAATCATCCTTAAATTGTCTGGAACCCATCCTGGAGTAATTCACACTCATCCCAAAGTTGTCAATTAGTATTCGTGGAGTTGTAAAAGGTAATCACTCCCTGCCAGTGGAAGTCATCAGAACACCATCCTAGAGTAGTTTTTGTGATTACAGTAAGAGTCATCCCATTTAAATATTTCCCCCTATAGGCATACTTCAGGATGGTTTGGGATGACGTCCCCAGATAATTGCAGGAATAGCCTGGCTGAAGTCATCGAATGAGTTCAGAATGGCTCCAGGATGATCTTCCTTTTTGACCAGGGAGGGCAGGCTGGGAGCCTGCAGCGAAGAGGAGAGGAGCAGAAGAGCGCGACACGATGCTGGAGGGCAGCAGGTAAGTTAATTTTTTTTTTAATTTGTCTCCGTCGTCCCCCATTCCTCCACCTCCCCAAACCCCTCCCCCAACAGACTCTTTTCCCCGACACGAGCTGCTCCTGTAATTATGGTTTTACAAATCCATGAAATATTTTTCTCTGATGGTTCCAACATTGTGAGCATTGCTTCAAGTCAGTTAACTTCAGGGAGGTCACCTATACCTGTCATGTAGGTTGTTAGTGCATGATGGAGTTTTAGGAATCAAAAGAACTGCGATCCAGACTCAAATCCTCCTGCAGGTTTGCAAATCATTTAATGTACTTATGGGTAGTTACACCCCTCAGTGTTGAGATGCTTTGGGCCTCATTTGCGAGTTTTTGGTGCAGGGCAGCACAGCAAGTCACTTGGCTGCACTGCCCGTGTCAAATGGAAAGGACAGGAATGTGCCATCTTTATGATATGCAGCACATTCCTGTCCCTTCCCACTGCACTGGTGCCGTTTAGGCTGCCTTGCGCCAACGCAGGCTCCGTCTGTGTTGTTGGCAAGATTGATTTTGTGCAGGAAGGTGCACCTTCCTGCACAAAAACAATCATGTGAGGCATTTTCCTCATTCTATGTGTGCTGCAGAAAGGAGCACTAATGGAAGAAGTAGAAATCGGGGATAAATTAAAATATTTCTCCTCTACTCCTGCCCTGGGGATGTGTTAGGTTTTGGTGCTACGTTAGGTTTACGTGATTTTGTAAATCTGGGGCAGCATCAAAATCCCAGGGTGTTGCGTGGGAACACCCACCCCAATTCCCATGGAACGCCTCTTAGACGCACCGTAAGGCAACACAGCACTTTGTGCTGCCTTTCCTTACTCCATATCCATGAGGCTATGAAAAGTCATGCAGGGTGGCTTTGCGTTGCCTCGTATATAGGATTGAGAGTCCTGAGCCACCGGAACATCAAAAAAGTGACACCCCGACAGTGCAGGCATCTTGTAAATAAGCCCCTCAGTATGTGCCAGTAGAGTAGCATAATTTTGGCTCCACCCTTTTATGTATGGCTAGGCCACATATATATTTACATTTGGCCTTATGTACTCATGTGACAAAATACTACTAATGACAAATGGTGCATCAAAGGTATAGAAAGTGCATATATTGTGTGACCAAAGGCATTCGTTAGTTAGTGAAAAGCACATTGAATTTCAGAGAGTGAGGCGAGGAAGAGCTGGCAAGGTCAAATAATTTTAATGAAGAACAAGAAAAGTGTTATCAGTTGGTACTATCAAATAAAGTAGGGAATCAAAAGACCCTTTGGAAGTGGAGACTGGAATAATGGGAGTTGTATTCAAGGCACTAAGCTGTTTCTGAGAACTTGGAAAGTATTATAATGTGAATGGGGTCATATTTCTCGAATGTTCTTTGTGCACATTAATTATTAGTGAACCCACTTTGGGGTTACTCAGATTCCTTTACGACTTGTCATCTCTGATTGTTTGGCTTCATGCAATACATGACTCTTTACCCATAGAGCTTCTACAGCGGCTCTGATGTTGACACCTTTCTTGCTTCCTTGATTCAGTATGGTTTTCCCTATCCTTAGTTTAGTGTAGGCTTCAGTAGATGGTGTGGATCTTTTCCATGTATTTGGAAGAGGATCGAAACCATTCGTCCAGTCATTAAATCATTTTCCTTACCTTTTGCTTAGCTACAACAGATATTCTTACATGCTCTTGGCTGTTGATGATCAATATTGTATGCCGTTTTGGTCTTCTTTTGATAATCTTATATTTTTACAGTATGTTTTGAGATTGATTTATATTAGTCTGGCTTTGAGTTTGTAATAAAATATTTAACTTTTAGTTATTGATTCATACTTTTATTGTGTGGTCCTAATGATCACAAGGTACCTTAAGATTTAAATGGTTGTTAACCACTTGACCTCTCTTGTTACTAAAAAGGTCAGTTGACCACAGTGAAGTTGTAAGAAATGGCTCGGAGCATTCTCACCAGCATTTTAAGTTCTTCAGTTCCGGGATTTGAGGCAAGAGTATCCCCATCCAAAGCAGGGCTTACTGTGTTAGTTTCCTGCCTATCAACAGTGTATGTCCATTCATCATCCAAAACTGTCTGCTGCAAGCTGGGTCTGTTTTTCATGACAAAAATCCAATTGTTAATTACAAAGAACTGGCATGCACAATAGTAGATCCGAAAGCCTCCCATACCGAGATCACCAATGTATGTCATTTATTCTGGCTCTTAAAGAACTGGGATGGTATTGTGTAAGGTATACTCTGCATGATGTATCGTACCCTTGGGAGAAGAACCATTTTAACCAATGCCACTTCCCCTGTCCAGGGATAGCAACAATGGTGCCCAGTGCAACAGGTCCTTTTTAATATTCCTTATGATAGGGTTAGATCTCCTGTCCACACCAATAATTCTTTATTGGAAATGAACAGCTCAAGATTTCACAAGCCTTCTGTCATGACTTTCAGGTGTAAGGAAGAAGCCCAGTCTGCCACCTCTCCTACCCCCTCTATCAAAATCTAACCAGAATAAGCCCTGTTCACACAAAGCCCCACATAGGCCCCAAAGACATTTAACATTTACACTATTCACATACTGGATCACTGTGATTCCCTATGCCATATCAGTAGGCTGTCTGTACTTAGTGAGACCCTCTCCTCCACCCCTGAGTCCCATATAAATATCATGATGCCTTCTTCTAAATCTTTTACAAGCCTTTTGCATGCTATGCCCTATGGAGAAGGACTCAGTGTGTTTTACACACACACAATCGCCTGATGCTCTTTATACAATATTAGAGTGCATGAAAGGGTGTAGAATCAGTCTCATACGAAAAATTCCTATTCAGGTCATCAAATGCATATTTGAAGCAGAGTAATAGGATTGCCAGTGATGCGTAAAATCACCCTGATAGTGCCAGTGCAGTAATCAAATGTTGAATGTTGTGTTGCATTGAACGAAGTGGCATAAAGCCACTCTGGTCACCATTATTGAGGGGCGTAGTCTTGATTGTCCGCCGATTGGCCAGGATCTTGGCAAGTATAATTGACTCTATATTTATAAGGAATAACAACCTATAAGAATTGCAACGGAAGACTGGCTAACAGAATTTCAGTACAGCAGTAATTAGTGCCTGACTTAGATCTCTTGTCAGTGACCCATGTCCTTAGACAGGATGTTGTTGGACCTAGCCCTCTCTGCAGGGTCACCCCAGATGTTTGCCTTGCTTTGACTTTCTTTGCTGAACTCATATGTTTTGGCTTTCAGGACTCTGCACTTTTTTCCTGCTAACCAGTAGTAAAGTAATTGTGTTCACACCATAAAACATGGTAAAATTAGCCTACATCTGACTGCAACATTTAATTTAATTGTAAGTCACTAGTATATGGTACTACACATACCGAGGGCCTGGAAATTAAATGCAACTAGTAAACTGCTACACTCATTGTGCCACCCCCAAAGTAGCCTTTCAAAACATGTCTCAGGCCTGTCTCTGCAGCTGTAGTGCAGTTGGAAACTGCCATTTTCAACTAGCAAAATGAACCTATTGAAAGGCCCAAACTTTCCTTTTTAATACTTTTAAGTCACCCTTAAGGTAGGCTCATAGGGCAGGGTGAATGGTGATGGAGCAAGGACTCGTAAAAAAGAGACTTGCTTGGAGACAATCCTCTCATATAACTCATAACGTCATACTAATTGTGTATTGTGTAATTAATATGCACCACATTTCAAATATCACAAATAGAGAAGCTTGTGTACGTGTGTTATTAACAAGTAACTCGAGTGAAATCTAAAATGACCGCTAACGAGAAAAATTGAATTGCTCATGCGCCAAATGCAGTATGACGAGCTTTTGCTTGGAGGGAAATTTCTACACTTGCACATACACCTCTAAAATGGCCGCTTGAAAACTTGCATGCTAAGCAGCTTCTTTGCTGACACTAAATGACACTATTTTACTAATTGCTAATGAGGGGAGAGCATTTAAATATAAATGGGATTAGATTTGAGATAGGTGGTATACAGTGAAATTATTTTATTTTGATATTAATATATATCTTTCTGATTTCCTTATTAGTTCGTATTCGGGCCTTTGTCGAAGTACAAAGTCTGTATCCCATGTGATTCACTGCGCATGTGCTGTCTAAGTGAGCCAGAAGCCGCATTGTCATCCTTGAATGCCATCCAAGAAGAGAAACAGCAACATATCCTGGGAACCAACATGATGTCCTGTGAAAGGAAGAAATATTACACCAAGTGTATACTTTGTGATGATAAAAATGTGAATACAGGTGGGAATAAAGATTTTTGAATAAAAATTAAGTGGAGTGATCATTAGACAATGAACTAAAGAAAATGACGAAAACTTAGCATGGTGTGATGATCATCCCTTTTTGCCTGTCCAGACAGATTTAGGAGTTCTATGAAACTGAAACATTAAGGGGTGGTACATGGCATTAGAAGGGTATAATTGAGGTAGTTTAGTTAATCAGTGAGACCAGAGAAACCGGAATGCTGCAGAGCTTGGGATGCTGTCGGAGTAACGATCGAATGCTGAAGAAGAATCATATTGCAGACTTAGAATTTAAGCCAAATAATTATAAGAAGATCACGGAAGAATCGAGAAGGAAGATAGTGTCAGAGAGGGATGCGATGCAGGCATCGGATCTAGAATAAGTCACCCTATCCTATCCTGAATCCTGTCCTGAAACCTGAAGCCTCTGTCTCCTGTCCTTTCCTGGGAACTTTCCCAACTCCTTGGCTAAGGGGTCCGTTCTCACACCATTCTAGGTAACTATAATGTTCTGTAGAATTTGAATTCTACTTCTCTCTCTATCCTCTCCTTTCCAAGTACTGTCATTGAAGAAAGTTTTATTATTTTGAATCTTTTCTTCCTTCTATGGGTGACGGAGACCATTCTGTACTTTGAATTTGGATCATATGAATTTCATTTAGATAAACATTTAACATTTTCCCGAGTCTGTGGTTATTTCTTTGCAGAGAAAGTATATTTAATTCATGTCATTTCACCATCAACTAATTCAACTAATGGTCCCTTGACCAGAGGAAAGAACTTTTGATCTGTGAAAGGTTGGTTAGAGATGTTAGATAAATACTCTTAGAGAGATAAATATAAAAAATTGACCCCAGTGGATTTGACTGGCCTGTGTGTGTGTTTTCATGGGCCTAAGGTGAGAATGAGGTATTAGAGTATTTGTGGCTGGTTTTACCGCTGGATCAATGGTATGTGGGTTTAGTTTTACATGTCTTAGCACGGAAAAAACATAAAGTCACATTTTCACTGCTGTAAGGGTATCTCTACTATATAGATCTGAGTTATCTTATTGTATTAATATTAAATACTATCATCAGTTTGGGACTAGATAGAGATATGCTGTTTACCATCAAATTAATTGTAATTTAAAATCCTCCTCAATGGCGAAGTCAGATTTTCAGTTATAATTTTAAGAATGCTGCTTCTAGAAAGCTGCCATTTTTCTGCCCAAACTAACTGTGTCTTTCTGCCAGTGTCCTGGGTCACATGAGTCTAAATGGCTCTCCTGTTGTGGGTTATGTATTGCTTCCAGACATTGACTCAAAAGAGGCCTAGGTGTGAGGGGAGAGCATGTTCCTGAAAGGATGTGGGGGAGGATCTGTGCCCTGAACATGATTAACTTTCAAAGCACCCTACATGCAGCAAACACAAAGGAACCTGACACCAGGCTTGCCTTTGTCACCCAGACAGTTTTAAAGCCAAACCCATGGGAGGAGGGAAGAACTTACCTCAACTGGTTTTAGTGGTAGGTTAGGGAATTCCTCCATACAAAGACTGGCACCATGTATAAAAATTGGAAATTCAGAACCTCTCATCAGAACACTCCTGGACCCATGGAAGATTCAAAATAAGGCCTGTCCTCGTGTCTGAGGAAGAGGAACCACCCTGATGAAGAAGGAAGATTGGATTTGCTTCTATTTAAACTAGCCTATCCAGGGTTACTCCAAGGGTAAGTTGGCTGACCTCTTGTGTGACCTACAGGGACAGAACAAGCTTCCAGAGACCTCAACCTGCCTGAGCCCTGCTGTTGGCCTCTGCTGGAGTGAGTCCTTATCACCAATAGGTGCCCTTCCAGCCCCCTCATTTTGGCCCATGCAAACGGGGAATGGAAATCTTTGCGGAGGACTTGAAAAGGTTACTCTTCAGGGCGACTATCTGGGTTCTGTATCCGACCTGCACTCCATTGTGGTCGACCTGAACTTGCGACTTTCCCCCAGCCCAGCTTGACCAGATAACCACAAGTGACGCTTTGTGCTTCTTGGCCCTATATTCACTTTTAAAAATCATATCTCCCATTCTCCTAATTGGGTATTTGTTGTTTTGATGACAGTTTATTTATTAAATATTACTCTATATGTCTAAGTTGGTTTGGGACTTCTCTTGGGTTGTGTTTCCACTTTATTACTGTTTGAGTGCTGCATAAATATTTTTTACTTTACCTGTAAGTTAACCCGACTGCTTTGTGCCAAGTTACCAGAGGGTTAGGCACAAATTAATTTGTTCATTGAAGTGGTTCAGGATGAGTCAAGATTTATCATTCACCATGTCTCATGGAAAAGTAGAAATTCACAACCCTCTTTTCTAGTATATGCTGCTGTATCTACCAGGGCTCACCCCTGTTAGTGGCATTTTGAATTGTGGCCAGTCAGTCCGCACTGCTGAGATCTTGCCTTTGCCACTCCAGGATGATGGCAGGCCTCCAATTTGGTGCAGTCCAAGTCTACACTCTGGATACTTCTCCGGTTATGTATATGTATCTTGTCATCAGCTCTCATGCATTGGTAGGTGTCAGTAAAGCTCTGTACCATGCACCCAAGTGACATATTTCAATCACTTGTAAGTCCCTAGTAAAGAAGTCCCTACTAAAGTGGACCTGTAAATCAAATGCTGCTAGTGGGTATGCAGCACTGAATGTTGCCACTCACTTAAGTAGCGTTTTAAACATGTTCCAGGTGCCTGCCATGGGAGCCTGTGTTTGTGTGTGTACAGTTTGAACTACAATTTAGACCTGGCAGGAAACCTTTTTGCCAAGCCTAAACCATCCTTTTTAATACATATATATCATCCCTAGGGTATACACCGGACAGCCTGAAGGGTAGGATGCAATGTACTTAAAAAGTAGGACATGTACATTTAGGTTTTACATGTCTTGGTAGTGTAAACCCTTAAATTTGTTTTTCACTACTGCATGGACTATCTCTTCCATAGGATAACACTGGAGTTACCTTATTACATTTTATAAGTATTATTTTGAAATGGAAACCGGTGATCAGTTACTGTTTGGTGTCTCTGGAATTGCAATGAAAAATCCTAAACTGCCAATTGGTGTAACACCAGTCCTGGACCATTGGAAGTGGGCATACGGTGCCCTACCAGCCTATGTGGATCCAGCAGAAACAACACATCTCCTCTGCTGTGGGACGCAAACCAGAGCAGAACTGATGCAAAACTGCAGCATGAATTGGACTCATCGAATTAGATTTGTCGCAAAGACCAACATCGTTTCGCATCCCGCTGTGCGACGCATCCTCGGCGCAGGTCTCGATGACAAAGCAGGACTCTGCATCACAGTCTCGTAGCTCCTCAGTACCGATGCATTGCCTCAACTGCATGACGCATCCTCGATGCCGGACTTCGCACTGAAAACCCTCAACAACTGTAACCTCAATGTCAATGCAGGACCTCACACTGCAGACTTACTGCATTTTGGAATCAATGCTTTGCTCCTGCTGCCCAATGCATCTTCAACGCGGATTCTAACAACTCTCTGCGAATTATGATTTAAGGTAATTTGTTTAGCAGGCCTAACTGTGTCCCTGAAGCCAGCCTGTGCTCCATCACAATCTGCCTGAACTTGTGGCTTGTCCTGGTCTGGCGCGACCAGATGTCCACAGTTGGCACTTTGTGCTATTTTCTCTAAAATCTTTAAAATTGCATATGTTCAGTACTACTGATTGGATTTTTGTTGTTCAGGTCTTGTTTTATTTATTAATAATGACTCTATTCTTCTACTCTTGTGTGGAATACTTTTTGTGCAGTATTTTAACTGTCTTACTGTTTGAAGTGTTGCACAAATGCTTTACACATTGCCTCTGAATTACGCTTGACTGTTCTGTGCCAAGACTACCAGAGGGTTAAGCACAAGTTAATTTAGGGTTGGCTTCTGCTTCACCCTGAAAATGATTGTGGTTGCTGCTTGACTAGGACTCACACCCTAGTCAACCAATAACCCAATTTCTCACAGTCATAAACCTTTTTTAATTGATTTATAAGAAGGTTAATCATAAAGGTACAAATAAAACCAAATTCATCAGCATTAAAAATATAATTTCACTGTTTTGATGAGAAATCATATGTTAATTAGGTTTAACTGAAGGACTGTATGGAGATATCACTTGTGGCCTATCACTCGCTTTGTTTATGGTAAGGTGTTTTATCGAATGGGGTGAGGGGCTTTCCCACATCCAGGTACTTTCACAAACACAGTGTGCAATTCCTATTCACATGTCTGCCTCCCATGGTTGGGACCTGGACCTGGATATTGTCACTATCTGTTGATCAATGGATACAAGGTGATGCACCCTCCATGGGCATTATGGTTTATGTTTGAATTACTGGCATGATCTTCTTGAGCCACTCAGCCTGATTGTGCCCCTCATATAAGTCAGGCTATGTTCATCTCCAAGATCACTTTACTGCTAACCATCTACTACATAACTACAATCCAGGATTCAGCACATGCTGCAGCATGGACACCCCTCCCTACACTTCTTAGACAAAGCCCTCCAGACTACAGATGAAGATGACCCCTGCCTCCTGAAATTTTGGACTTCTCAGCTACCTTCAACAGAGTGTACCATCCCACCCTCATATGCCCTCGGATTCTTGAATTAGATTTACCGGCAATGTCCTTTACTGGTACTCCTCCTACCTCTCTAACTCACACCAGTTTGTTCATCTGGGCACCTTCAAGTCGACCAAGATTGCTGTCATCTTCAAAGTCACCCTGAGATTCAATACCATCCACTTTCATCTTCATCATCTAGATGGAGCCACTTGTTTCTCTACACACAGATAACACCATCGAGATTCACCTGTATGCCAATGTACTTGAAATTCTCTTCTGCTTCAGACATCAAATGCCTCAAACACTGCCAGTACATTATGCAGACCCAGATGTCCAGCACTTCCCACAAATTCAACCCAACCAAGACAGATTTCCTGTTATTTCAAAAGGAACGACAAACAACAAATGGTACAAACCTGGCACAATACCAAGTATCTTGATTGCTACCCCTTTCACTGAATGTAAAGGCACATGGGTTTACACCAACCTCACCCTCAAGGAACACGCTGCCAAGAAAACAAAGATGGCCTGGTACCATCTGTCTATTCTAAAACAAAATGAAATGTATCTTCCAGAAAGTGACTTTGGAACCGGTGTTTAAGTCCTCATACTCTCGCACCTTCATGGTGGTAAAAATTTACTCCATGGCCTCCCAGAATCTACACTAGCACCCCTTAGGGGCATCCTACACTCTACAGCATGTCTTATCCGGTGTCTTAAGAAATATGATTACATCACCTCCATCCTGGTGGAACTCCATTTCCTGCCCTTGTCATCCTGCACACGCAACATTGTTTACAAAATCGTCAAAATCAGCACCCCACTCATCCAACAGGCAAGCTCACCATCTCTGATGATTCTCGGCACACAAGCAGCTAGGACACCATCAGACTTCATAACAAGAAGTCTAAAAAAGAAAAAAAAGAAAGCAGGAAGCTCTCACATCCCTGTATCCATCAGGACTGCCTCAACACAGCTACAATTTAGGATAGTTGAAGAAGCACCTCTTTAAAGAACACTACATCACATTGCTTTAATAGGCCACAAACCAGCTACCTCTCCTATCATTCCTTAACTTTATGCTTGTATTGGCCCTCATGCTACGGAGGTATCACATACATTTATACATACAAGAGTGTCTCTCACTCATTCATTGCATCTGTCTATGCTGTTGTGACTGTACTGCTAGGCCTTACCACCATCTTGGATCAACATCTTCCCAATGGGCCCTCTCTTCGTCTCCCTGCTACGAAGCAGTCAGAGGGAACAGTTAGGAGAAAATCTCCCTGCTCCCTTTCTCCCAATCCAATCCCCGGTCAAGCAGCATCAGATCTCAATGAAAGGCCGGGCCCATAAGCTCGTTACCTATTCTAGAATCACAATCAGATGGTTCTTTTTAGCAGCATGTAAGTTTAGAGGGGAGAGGAGTTGTTATTATTACTAGAAAGTTCAATAGGACATTCCCTTAGGTTAGTTAATATATTACAAAGCCAAAAACAGCTGAACATAAAGGGACCTCAAAATGAGACTGTAGAGGATCAGAAAGCAGGAGTTAAAGTTTTCCTGCATTGAGGGTTGATGAATATAGAGCGTTAATCTACTCTAACACTACAATGACATCCCTACTTAAGCATCTTCAGGGACAAGAATTAAAACTGGTCAATCTGTGGTGTCTCCTAAAGAAGGCTCCCCATAATAACGGGTCGTGTAGTGTAAAGCTTCAGAGACAGAGCTCGTCCTAAGATGCTCTCTCTCCAGGCAGAGAAGAAGTGGGCACTTTCCCTACTCTAACATTGCATTATTACAGGGTTTTTTTCCACGTGTCCTTGCAGGTCACGCCATCCACTCTGAACTGGAGCTCAAAGGTAGTTTTCGACGGGATAGGGGTGTTCCTGAACTGTGTAACATGTTGATCTTGATTCCCAGGCCTTCTCCGATGTGAAAACACAACAATTTTCCTTATCGGCTTCAGTTTTCGATGTATCTCCCTCTCTCCTTGCCTAACTAATAACACAAAGACATTATTCTAGCCAACAAGGGCACTTCTTCCACCTGCAACACAAAACGTGAGAAAGAACAAAATCCACAGCATACATGAATTCAGCTATTAATTCTAAAGTGAGAGCCTTCAGGGAAATGCATTTCAGGCCTACAAGATTTAGCTAATAGAAGAAAAATGGCATATGAGCTTCACGAAATTGCATAGGAAATAAGGCACATTTTATTAATATATCACCTATGTATAAAATGACACAATTAATAATGATTTTTAATACATGAATGGATGTTAATACCAGAACACAAGCTCTTCAAGTTAATATTTTCAGCCAGTTCCATTTACCTTCCTACGTTAATTTTCCATGTTATTATTTAATGGCCTAAACACATCACATTCATGTTATTACATTTCGAAATTCTAACATCTTACATTAATACAACAAAGGATTATATGCGGGTGCGCTCTACACATGTGATTATAATACACCCCTACAAATAAAATGCGATTTCTGCTACATCATCGTCATGAGCTGGTCTACCCTGTGTTCATCTTTCTCTGGCTGGACTGCACTCTCTCTGTTTGCAACCACCCATAACTTCCCCTTACAGTTAGGAATCTCGAGCAGCTTGGCATGCACCAAGAGCACCAGTGTGAGAAGTCAGGATTATTGAGCACCACCACAACTTAGGGACTCCCATTGGAATTGGATGCCAAAGTGTGTGTGGGCACCAGCCAGGAGAATCAGTGTATCCACCATGATGGCTGGTTATGCCAGGCCATATAAAAGTTTAGGCAAATTGTTGTTTTATTTTGATCATTTATTTTAAAATTGAAAATCATTCTGTGCATGCTCTCTTCCTTCCAAATATCAGGCTAAGAAATGAAGGGCCACATACATCAAAAAAGCAATTTTCACTAAACCCCTATATGGTAATCGCAAAATTCTATGATGTATAGGCTTATAGGTGTGAATGGTTTTGCATGAGCTAATTTACGATTACCTAATTGGTAATCGCAAATTAGGTAATGCAAAGCCAAGGGTGCCTGGGGGCCTAAGACCCACCCTGAAGAAATTGTGCACATGAAAATGGCACACATGCCCCTTAGAAAAATTTATTTTTGTGCATTTTTCTACATTTGCACTTGGTTATCATCGATTTAGGGTCGATGCTAATAACATTTTCCAAAATCCACAGTTTGCATTTAGTAAATGCTTGGTACATGTGCTAAGGGAATTGCAAATTTTGATTCCCTGTTTGTAATTGCAATTTTAGGTAATGCCTATTTTTGAGATTACCTAAAATTGTGACTACAAAGCCTTTCATACATCTTGAAAGGCTATTTTGCATTCGTAAATGGCAGAATTTTGTGATTCAAACAATTTGCGAATGCAACATTTTTTCATACATTCTTTTTTGCCAGCTTTGGTTGTGATCCTAGGATTATCTCAGCTCAGTGATATAACAGCCAGATATCTCCTAGCATTGTCACATACATTATTCAAGATTCTGGCTGAAAAAAGTAGAGAATATGGTGTTTCAGAAAACAAATATAAATCAAAGCCCCAAACAGACCACATTCATTTGAAAAGCATATTTGAAGTGAAGGCATAAAGGGTTTACTCATTAAAAAGTGTCCCGTTCCTGTGAGCATTTCCCCATTATATCTTCCAAATCTATTAATTCAAATCTTTGAAGTATATTGAGGGCTTGCCCAGGTCCGGGTGATTTTGAGTTTATTTGAAGTTCTGAAGATTTTGCATATTGTATTAATTGTCTCACTAATGCGAATTTGACATAACATTTAGGGGCTTTCTTGTAATTCATAGATTCCCTTTATGTTGCTGAAATCAAATAATCCTACAATATGGCATTGCCTACCACAGTAAATTGCATTATGCTGTACCATCTTCTACAGACTCATAATATCAGTCTTGTATCACCACCAGAGAGTCACACAATATTGAAGTAGAGTGTTTTTGTTCGCGTTTCAAGCCTTACGTACAATTTGATTTCATCCTAAATCTGGAATAGCGAAACAAGTAAAAGCATCACAAGTGATGACAATGTAAAACATATGAGGCAAGAGATTTCTATGTGTTTGGGATGCTCAAATGCAAGGTGAATGTTGGGACTAAATTGTGAACATTCACTACTCGTAGCCAGGTGTCTCAACCGCTGTACTTACTAAATTACAAGAACGTATATAAAGCATGGACGGTGTCATGCATCTTCAGGAGGTACATCTGCCATCATCACTACAACTGCAAACTGTTTCCTCATTGAAATGTGATGATGTAACTGATGCTCAATATGTCGAGTGTATCAGATTTTGATTGATTGCCATTGCCTTTGTGAATTTGTAAGTTTTCCGCAACTATTCAGTCCAAAATATTTTGACTCACAAAAGTACTACTGCCCTTCCACCTTAAAAAATTTGCTTAAGAAAGATAAAGAGTGATGGCTGAAATGCTTGAATCTCAGTCACTGGTAATTAGTGTGGGCCACAATCCAGTCTGTAATTTTTTGCCCACCGTCTCACCTCAGACAGGAACAAACCATATGCAAATCAGTCTTGATCCATCGATTAAGGTGCAAAGATCATGCCAAGACATTGGTCCCATTCACACTGTGCCAAAGTGCTCAATTTGTACCTCCCTGAAGAGGCCTCAGCAGGCCAAAATGTGTCTGAAGTTGCTTATGTTCTCTTCGGATGGGGACCTGTTATGCCAACTTGCATGAACAGTTCCTATTAGAGCAGGGCCAAAATTGATTTACATACAGGTGGTCTCGGTCTAGAGTGGCATACTGGGCAAAACAGGATGGATTGGAATGAGACCCAGAGCAACCACCAGAGGCTGAGATAAATTTTAAGCATACCATCCATCACCATGTTGTTTGTTGCAGCTGACTCCCATAGTGCAACGTGTATCCCCAGACGTGGAACCTGTGCCATCGTAGTCAAGTTCCACCCTAATGATTAGGCCCAAATAGTCTGAAACCATTCTGGGGTTGTTTGTGTTCTCTTCTGGAGCAGACCTTTCCTGGAATTTTGGATGGATTGTTCCGTTAAAGGGCATGAGCAATACTGTTTTGCATAAGGCAGGCCTCTGTCTGAAGAGGCATATTGAAAAATTATCAACTTGAAAGTGGCCCTTTACAAGCACAAGTTGCTTTGATTAATTTGAGCATTGTATCCAACACCTTGTTGTCTGATACTTTAAATAGATGTACAACAATGATAACAGAGTAGGACAGGGACAGAAAAAGGACTCAAGCACCAGAAGAAAAGCGACCCCCATTAGTGAATCAGATGGGTAAAAATGAGTCCCACATTTGTAAATCAGGGCACTGTTAAGCTTGAAAAGATACGTATTATATGTGTTTTGCAAGTTGAGTGCCTTTCTCGTCATTGCTTTAGCAGGACGCTGTTCACTGTAAACCGGAGGAATCCCTGCTGGTATAAGGGTTCCAGGGCTATGCGGTCCATCCAGCACTACCACCTTCACTCTGGGGAGGACTTCAACCCCAAGCGTGCAACACCTACATCGCAGCTGCCGTGGGTGAGGGGGAGGCATGGCCATCGAGCATAGAGTGCTGCCTCTCTTCCCGCGGCGCGGGAGACTTTTGCTGCCTTTCTTGTCATTGCTTTAGCGGAACGCTGTTCACTGTAAACCGGAGGAATCCCTGCTGGTATAAGGGTTCCAGGGCTACGCAGTCCAGCCACCACTGCCACCTTCACTTTGGGGAGGACTGCAACCCCCATAGTGTAACACCTACATCGCAGCTGCCGCGGGTGAGGGGGAGGTGTGGCCATCACGCATATAGCGCTGCCTCTCCACCTGCGGCGCGGGACGACCCCCGGACGAAGCCCGGACCCAAGGGCGGGCCTGTCTGAGCCCGGCGGAGGCTGGAAGAGGTTGGGCAGGGCCACGGTATTGACATTTGAAACCCCGCTTCCTCACATATTAACTCTGATTTGCTATCCACCTGCCAGCCCTCACTATTTGTCTCCCACTTAGGCAAATGGACTAACATAGACTTGGGGACTTATCTATTGATTATTGCTACTTGTTCCTGAAGGGAGGGTAGGATGAATAAGCGGAAATCTATAACAGGGCAGGGGGTGGTGGGGACCCTGGATGCTTTCATACTGAGGGCAGAGTCAGCCTTGATGCATGAAATTGCCCTAAAACAGTGCAGATTGTCACTCGAGCCGCTAATCGGTTTATCCCAACCACAAAATCACACCCCTAACCCACCTAACTCCACTCCAGAAGGAATAACTAACACCCTCTCATTCGACGAGGTTTCTCTGTCCACATTGCCTTTAGGGGGAGATGTTTTGCCGACCACATAAATTTTACCATTGAACTCACAGGAGTTATCAAATTTAGTTAGAACAGCTAAACCAAACGTCCAGACGAGGGGCCAAAAAACGAAGATCCGCCAGGGCAAAGGATCAGCCCCTCCACCTAAAAAAAGGAGAGGGCAGGGGCAAATACTCATAAAACACCACACCAAAGGCAGAATACCATAGATACAGAGGTGGAAAAGGGAGCCACGGTCTCACCTCAGGAGGCCCCTATGCCCACAGTTGTTAACTTCGCAACAGGGGGGATAACCAACATGAATCAAGTGGAATTCTGGGAAAAACTATAGGGTACCATATTAGCCCTAATCAGACCCGTGATTACTAAGCTATCCTCCATTGAAGAAAGGCTACTGGGCCTGGAAGGGTCTGTAAAACGTTCCCTTGTGCCCCCACATCTTGCTGCGCAGAAGGGTGGAGAGGCGGAAAATTCAGGTCCTAGAGGAGACCCCATGGATAATACCCCCAGAGCATATCTGGACCGAGACCTTTGTGTAACATGTCTGCCCCACATAACTTGTCCACAGTCAACTCCATAGCTAATCCCGAGCGGGTAACGGAGACACAGGCCCCCAGTACCCGACCCTCCCGACAATCTTATCAAGTTCTGCCACAAAATGGCTCTTGTGCCAGCAGAAGGGAGGCTTGTCCTGTACGTGCCGCTACACAGGTTAAACAGATAAACCTGGCCAAGAAGCCATCTGGTGTGAATAGTTGGAGAAGGAATGATAGCAATTTAACTGAGGCGAGGTTTTTACATCTCCCCCCAGAGGCCAGACCCTACACTATTGTTTTAACTAACGTACCCACACTCCCACATGGAGAACTCGAACACTGGTCCTCCCTGAAAAATAAGGTGCTACACATATTGTCCACTAAGACAGGTCACTCTCAAGCCCTGTTCACAGAATTTAAGATGGCTCGCTGAATTCCGTGGGTAATATCTTCACCTAAAACACTGGCAGGGGATTGTGTTATCATCACTTTTAGGTCTCCGGACTTGGTTAGAAGTATCCTAGATGCATCTGGATATTATTCGGTCGGCATGAGAGGGGTAAGTGTGTTCCCTTTAGGTTTCTTTTATCAATCCCCCCGGTCCTTCAGCAGGTCCTCTCACGTTGTTACACTAGGGGCTTTGCACAACACAGATATGGTATTCCAACATCTAATTTGTTTGATCCCCTTTATAGCTTGGATGGGGTTGATTGACTGGTGTTACCTGTTGATATGATTAGAGATAGAGGAGAGCAAGGAGCAACCAGAATCCTGGATTCCTCCTTGCAAATAGGCTTACATGTGAGAGAGGAATCAATCAGGACCATAACCCCCGAGTGTATAGGGGATCATACAAGTAGGAAGGGATACCACCGTGCCCCAGTGTCCCCATTGGAGCAACATGAGGACATGTCAGGGTTACTAACGCCATTCTTTCAGGACCCTCCTTATGATGCCGGACAGATTATAAATAAATCCCCATATATATCTGACCCTAACATGACCTCTGTGATCTCATGGAACATTTCAGGATTAAGCACTAAGATACAGTATCCGGTCTGGGATGTTTTCATTGAGAACACAGTTATTTTATGCCTGCAGGAGACTTGGGCAATTGAACCCATTCATATTACTGGTTATAAGACATTTCATACCCAGGCTGTGAAAGGTTTGGGAGGGAGACCAAAAGGTGGTATCACTACTTACATTTCAAACAAGATGCCCACAAGTAATATTGTGTTCCTCGAGGGGGGTACTCATTACCACTTAGTAGAGTTAAATCCAAATGCAAACCATCAGATTCTTTTGATTAATTTATACAATAACGCCTCTCAAAATGGCCTAGACTCAGTGGTCAAGAATATTATAGAGGCTGTCACAAAAATATGTAAAGGGAAAGCCAAAGATACGATGACCCTGTTGTTGGGTGATTTTAACTGTGGCCTATGTAATTACAGTGATGATACACTATGTGGTACCTACATTGAACAGATAATAGTAGCCACTTCAATCACACCAATGTGGGGGATTCATTTAATGAGCTCATTTTTAAACTGGATCTTGGGTTTGCCAACGAACTATTAACTAAACCAGTTGGCATGCCCCCTACCTTCAATGGGAGAGGGTACGCAACCACAATTTATTTTATTTTGACCACACGTTCCCATTCGCACTTGGTATTTTCTTTTGAGGTTGATGACATTGCTATAAGTGATCATTTTCCCCTTCTTATAAAGCTTAAGTTACCTATTCACAGTTTTTGCAAGCCAGAGCAATCTTCCCGACTGCTGGGTAATGTAGAAATGCATAAAACAAATGGCTATTCATTAAAGTGGTCTAAAGTGGATGCAGATCTGTTAATCAAAAAAGTTATAGCGAAATGTAAGCCTGAGCTAGATATTTGCCTGAGCAAGACAGCTTCGGACGCTGCCATTGTGAATTCTTTATCAGGTATCGCGAGGGAGGTTAAAAATTTAGTAACAGTACAATTTAGTAACAAAGTGAAATCTCCAGCCTGGTTTGATGGGAAATGTACTAGGGCATACGCTAATTTAAAAAAGGTGCTGGAGGAGGAGCTTCGCGCGCATCCAAGATGGTCGCGTGAGCACAGGGCTCCCCGGACCCTTGCCGCTCCTCGTAACTTATCCTGACATTATCCTGGATTTGTGGACGGATTCTGGAAGATGAACCTTGGCTGAATCCATAACTCTTTTCAGAACGTAAATCGGACCTGGGAGACCTGAAATACAGCGTCTTGCATTTTGGAGGCCCACCTGGAAGCTGTGCCCGGTGCTTTGGTGAACTGTGGGGCCGGGGAGTAGTTGAACAACAACGGCATCGGAGCCTTGCCAGTGACCGTGCCCCCACTTTCAGTTTCGCTTTTGCACTTCTGCATGGCCTGATCGAGGAGCTACTTCGCGCGGCTGGGGCGTCCTCCGGCCTTTGTACTGGACTGATTTGTGCCTTTTTCTCAACTCTTCCGAGCGGGCTCTCGGACAGTCTGTGTCTGATCTGCTGGCGCCCCTTTGCTATCGGTCCGGGCGGACCCCTCCGGTGAGCATCGTTCAACATGGCGGGCAAGGGGGATCCCGAGAAGCGGAGGACCAAGACATCCCAGCGTGGGGGACCAGTCCAGAGTAACATCATGGATCGTTATACCCAGGGTAAAGGATCCCCCGGGCCAGCTAGTGCCGTCGTGGAGGACTCCGGTGGTGGCCCGTCCGTCCCCACGGAATTGTCGCTGCAGGACGTTATGGGCGCCATCAACGGCATAAGGGAGACCATCGCCCAGCAGTACGAGGCTCTGGCCCGTAAAATTGACACGGTTGCCATTGATGTTACGTTAATTCGGGCAGATCTCTCTAAGACTAACGAGAGGGTTCAGTCGCTGGACTTGAGGACATCCACTCTTGTTACGGATGTATCGGACCTTCAGGCAACTCTTGGCGATCTAAAGTCGGCAAACGACACGATGTCCCGGCGGCTGGAGGATTTCGAAGGCCGGGCACGACGCAACAATATCCGCGTCATAGGTGTGCCGGAGACTTCCGACAATCGTCCGGTGGACCTCATGGTCGAAGATCTCATCCTCACTCATCTTGCTCCTTCAGGCCTGAGCAAGTTCTTCGCCGTGGAGCGTGCCCATCGTGTCCTGGGCGGTAGGCCTCAACCAGGATCTCCCCCGAGGCCTATCATTGCAAAACGTTTTCATTACAGAGACCGGGACGCGATCCTGCAGGCCTCGAGGGTGCACGGCCCAGTTAAATATGAGAATTCCTCCGTTAATTTCTTTCCGGACTTCACCCAACTCGTTCAGAAACAGAGAATGGGCTTTCAGGGGGTGAAGCGCCGTATTCGAGATCTGGAACTCAAATACTCTATGCTTTTCCCTGCCAGGCTTCGTGTGGAATATGAAGATCGGACTATCTTTTTTGAACGCCCTGACACCGTGAGTGACTGGTTGGATTCCCTGCCGGACCGGGGCGAACGCCCTGGGCGTACTGGCGGTGCCGAGGGCGGAGGGCCTCTGCAGGAATGATTCTTGGTCCTCCACTTTGACATTTCCTTCTGTGCCCAGCCAGGTTCTACTTCAATTGTATATTTTGTTTATTAATGTTTCGTTTGGGTGAGGGCGGGGACGGGTCCCTTTCCTCCTCTAGGGTCTTTTTGTAGCATGGGATTGTTAGGGCAACAGGCACACTGCAAGTTGGGGGGGGCTGTATAGTCCGCAGGGGTGCAGGGTGGGGGGAGTTGCAATGGTGTGGGGGTGGGAGGGTAGAAGTGGTTGTTGGGTTGTGTGTTTTTTCTTTTCAAGGCGGTGTGTTGGTTCCTTCTCAGTTTCAGGTGTCTGGCTGCGTGCCCGGGGACTCCAGCTTCTTGTGTTGGGATGGGGGGGGGACGGGTTGAAACTGATGTCTTGGAACGTCAACGGATTGGGGGACCGTATCAAACGTGGGGTTGTGTTGCAATATTTGTGCCGATTGGCCCCAGATGTGGTATTTCTTCAAGAGACGCACTTGGTGGGCAATGTATGTCATGCTATGAACAGGGGGGGCTACCGACTGGTTGCACATTCTGGCTTCACCACTGGATCCAGAGGGGTGGGCATCTTGCTGCGATCTTCCCTCCCGCTTGAGATTGACAAAGTCACTCTTGATGATAGAGGGCGCTATGCGTCCTTGACCGGACGGTGGGAGGGGCTGACCCTTTCATTGGTTTCGGTCTATGTTCCCCCGGGCCTCCAGACCTCCACTTTCTCTGACGTGGGTCGTATGTTACTTGAACTTCCTGATAGTCTCTTGCTTATAGGTGGGGATTTTAATTCCGTGATTTCTGGCGAGTTGGATCGTTACCCTCCCAGAGCCCTCTCTGCCGCCCAGGCGTGGCTCGGCGGGTTCTTGGACACTTTCGGTCTGGTGGACTGCTGGAGGTTGATACATCCGACACATAGTCAGTACACATTCCACTCCGGGGCCCACGGGAGTCTCTCCAGACTAGATGATTTTCTTATGCCCGCGGCCCAGACCACCCGGGTCCTGGAGGTTAAGCACCTGGCCCGGGGCATTTCCGATCATTCCCCATTGTTGCTCCTCTTCGATACCGGGATACGATCCGCCGGGCGGATCGCCCCCATTAACCCCTGGTACCTGCGTGACCCCAAGATTCGCAAGGGTCTCATTAAGTCGCTTGATCAGTATTTTCTTGAGAATGAGGGGTCCGTCTTGTCCTCAGTGTCCTTGTGGGAGGCTTTCAAAACGGTTCTCCGAGGACACGCCCTATCCCTGATCATGGAGGCCAAGAAAGCTAAGAACGGGGAGGTGGTTGCGTTGGAGGCTGAGATATCGGAGTTGGAGGCTGCCTTGGAGACGGGTGTCACTCAGGACGGGCTCCACGCCCTCAGCCTGAAGCAGTTCGAATATAAGTCCCTTGTTACGGATGCTGCTCGGACAATGTATAGGGAACAGCAGGGTAGACTGTATGATGCTGGGGATAAGGCGGGTAAATTGATTGCTTGGCTTGATAAGAAGGAGAGAGTGAATCGAGTGGTCCCCGTGCTTCAGACGTCGGAGGGAGTAAGTGTGACTGACCCTGGTGCGATTGTGGAGTGTTTTGCTGACTACTTCCGTGCTGTGTACTCCCCGGTGTCTGATAGAGATGAGGCTGACTCTCGTCACTTGTTGAAGGATATTGCTTTGCCCTGCCTGTCGGTGGATGAGCGTGAGCAGATAGATGCCCCATTATCGGTCGACGAGATTGCTACCGCGATTCGTTCCCTTCGCTCAGGCAAGGCTATGGGCCCCAACGGACTCCCGATTGAACTCTATAAACTGCAACCGGATAAAATTGCGCCATTTCTCCGTCGTATGTTTTCGGAGTCGCTTGAACTTGGTTCTCTCCCTGATGACCAACGTCTGGCCACTATAGGCGTGATTCCCAAGGACGGTAAGCCTCGGGACCGTTGTGCCTCGTACAAGCCTATTTCTCTGTTGAACGCCGAGCCGAAAATCCTTGCCAAGGTTCTTGCTAATCGCCTGCTTACTGTTATTTGTGATCTGGTGCATCCGGACCAATCCGGTTTTATCCCGCACCGGAATACGGCTCTTAACTTGCGGCGCCTACATGGCGTACTTGCTAGGGCGGAATATCTTTCAGAGCCGGCCATCTTGGTTTCCTTGGACGCCACGATGGCCTTTGATACGATAGAATGGCCGTATCTTTGGGCCGCCCTGGCAAAGTTTGGCTTCGGGGCGGGATTTATTAGTTGGGTTAAACTCTTATACGCTGCTCCGTTGGCACAGGTTGTCGTAAATGGGCGGGTTTCCCGGCCGTTCGTTCTTGGGAGGGGCACTAGGCAGGGGTGTCCGTTGTCTCCCCTGCTCTTCGCTCTGGCTTTGGAACCGCTCGCTGCTTGGCTTCGTTGGGAACCGTCGATAAGAGGGATCCAGTGGGCCCCTGGCTTCGAGGATCGTGTTTCGTTGTACGCGGACGACATTCTTTTGTACCTCACCTCACCACGTAGGTCACTCAATGTGCTCTTTGACATCCTTACTTCCTTCGGCAAGAACTCTGGTTTGATCATTAACTGGTCCAAATCTTGTGTCTATGCTATATCCGGTGGCCTTCCTCTCTTGCCTTCTCGTTTTCCCATCAAGGCGTCTCACTCCGGCTTTACGTACCTGGGGGTGTACGTCTCGTTGGACCCGGCTGTCCGCTACGAGCATAATCTCCTCTCTCCACTTCGGAGATTGAGGTTAGACGTGGCCCGTTGGCGTAAGCTTCCCTTGTCTCCCCTCGGTCGTGCGGCACTTTTCAAAATGATGTCTCTTCCCTGATTCCTTTACGCACTTCAGAACTCCTTTGATATTATTCCGGCGGCCTACTTCCGGGAAGTGGAGAGCTTACAGAGGAGACTTGTTTGGGACGGTCGTGCACGTATTGCTCTTGCAAAACTGACTCTCCCCTGGTATGACGGGGGCATTGCGCTCCCGGACATCAGGAGGTACTATTGGGCTTCCCAGCTATCTGCTATTAACCATGCAACGTACGCACTTGGTCCGAATCCGGCTTTCGAAATGGATAGATTTTTGTTGCCTGGCGGCAACTTTAACAGGGCGCTTTACTCTCGATCGGCTGGGAGGAACTTAACCGGTCCCACTAAGATTGCAGTACGCTTGTGGAAGGCTGCGAATGTGGCCATGGGCTGGAATGATCGTTTGACGGGTGCAACCCCTTTGTTTGCGTCTGAAAGATTGGGAAGCCTCTGGACGACGAAGGGCTTTGAGCGTTGGGACACGATTGGCATCAGCAGAGTAGGTGACCTCTGGGTGAAGGGTGCGGTTAAATCCTTCGCGGCGCTGCAGAGTGAGTGCGAATTGAGTGAGAGGGAGTTCTTTCGGTACGTTCAGGTTCGGCACGCCTTGCTCTCGGTCTTCGGGGCTGAGACTGCAGTCCCTGTGTCTTCGCCACTCGAGGACCGTATACTCGACGGTCACTTGCCCGACAGTACTATTTCCCTTATCTATAAAAAACTAATAAACATTCGGGCGGATCTCCTCGTGCGTCTTCGGGAGGCGTGGATCGGGGATGGTGTGGAACTGGATGATGAGGACTGGCAGTCTGCGCTGTCCTCCCCTAAGGAGATGGCCATACCCGCGCGTCTCCGTCTTGTCCAGCTTAAAATTCTCCACCATGTCTACGTGACGGGCCCTCGTTTGGTTTTGATGGGTTTTTCTGAAGACGGGCTCTGTAAGCGCGGCTGTGCGCTCAGCGCCACTTTTCTCCATGTTCTCTGGGAGTGCTGTGAGGTGGCGGAGTATTGGCGCCGGGTGCATGCTGTCATGGAATGTGTCACTGGGGTCGCTCTGTTGCCTGAGGTTCGCCGATGTTTGCTGAACGTGTGGGAGCCTAATGATTATAATGCGGCTCTTGGGAACATGATTGCTAAGAGGGACATCGCACAGCTTTGGGGTTCCCGGCGGCCTCCCACCGTGTCAGTATGGAAGGAGAACATGGATTGGTGCATGTGCAGAGAGAAGACTGTGTATGTGGCTCGGGGTAAGCCGGGGGCGTGGGGTAGAATCTGGGGTCAGTGGAACGCGTACCGAGGGAATATCTGCACACCCCCCCTCGTAGACACATCTGATGCTGCCTTGTCCCCCTGATCCTGAGGTTCCCGGACTATTACATTTTACCTGTAGATGGTTGTGGCTCTCCCGTTGCCCCCACCTCCCCCTTGATCATCCTCATTGACCACCTGAGGGTGGAGTATGTATTGTGTGGTACCCCGGCTGTGGTTAGACGCCCTTTTTCGATGGTTTCCGCCTTGTTTTTTGGTTTTATTTATTTATTTTTTTTTTTCTCTGTTTGTATTTCTAACATTTATGTATCCTGATAACCTCTGAGGTGCACTCAGTAATTTGTTAATTCGGCTGAGCCCCAGGGGGCCTGTCGCTGCCTTGATGTTGTTGAACATGTATACATTAGCGGCCGGCCCTGGTGGTTGTAGGCCCATGTTTGTATTGAGTTTTTTATGTACAATAAAGGTTTTCACAAAAAAAAAAAAAAAAAGGGCTGCACACACAACCCAGATCATCATCTAACATATGGCAAGCCAGATTATTACAGAAGGGCACTAAAAGAAAGAAAACAAACCCTGCGAAATGAAGCCTGGGATTCTTTACATAGTGTGGCCCAACAGGAAGATAGCATTGCATTCTGGAAGGCCCTGAGAACCCCTCTCCTAGCACCAAGTAACGGCCCCTCAGTGGAAATAGCTATTATAGAAGAAACATGGATTAGCCATTTCTCAAAGCTATACAACGAGCAGGGGAATCCAGGGTGGCAGCACGATGATCGCATTTCAAATAAGCAAAGCCCCTGGACCCGACGGGGTGCTGGTTGACATGTTCAAAAATATTATTTCCCTGTGGGGGCCTATATTGACCCAGGTATTTAATGCGAGTATAATGTCCTCCCTCCCCTAGACTTGGGTGCAATCGATAATAATTCCAATTTTAAAAAGGGTAACCGTGAAGACCCGGGGTGTTACAGACCTATTTCCCTCCTGGACTCTATGGTCAAAGTGCTAGGGAGAGTGATTCTGGAGCGCCTTTCAGACTGGGCAGAGGACAGCCAGATAATATCTGACTTGCAGGATGGATTCCGTGAGGGTCTTGGAACCATCGAACAGTCTTTAAACCTCTCTATTTTAATAGGCAAGTACACTAGAGCAAAAAAAGGAAGTTTATATTTGGCCTTTGTTGACCTCACCGCACCCTTTGATTCAGTTAAGCACAACAGGCTTTGGGTGATACTTGAAAGGGTAGGGGTGGATTCACAAATTATTATGCTCCTAAAGCGGTTGTACAGCGGAGCTTCTGCAAGCGTCCGGTTTGGTCAGAAGGGTGAATGCACTGAAGCCTTCCCAATGCGGATGATGCCCTTCTGTTGGCACGCACTCAAAACGGGCTTCAGAGAGCCCTTGATAGTTTTAGCATATTCATGAGCAACCTCGGTCTCACAACCAACATAACCAAGATGTACGTCATGAGATGTAGGCAAGGGACTCAGAAGACCCGCGAAATGTACACAGATGGAAGAGGTTGTCATCCATAAAAAACGTCTCCTATCTAGGCGGCACGACTCCTGGGCCGCAACTATATCTGCTAAAAAACTGGCATTTTCAAGATCTACTGCGGCACTAGCAACTTTTGCTAAAAAATTAGGTAGGAAACCCCCTGAGAACTGTTTCAAATATATATGGCAAAATGTGTCACCATAGCAACTTACGGAGCTGGGGTGTGGGGCTTCGTAGATACTACCCCGCTACAAACAGTTGAAAATTCTTTTATAAGGTATATTCTCTCTGTTCCCCTTAGCACTTCAATTTTTATCTGCCACGAGAAATTAGCTCTCCACCACATAACAGATCTGGTAAAACTTGAGCCTATACTCCTGTGGCATAGAGTCTGGTTTAAGGATCAGACAAGACTAAACAGGGAGATTGTAAAAGATACCTTGAGATTAGAGGGGGCCCTATCAATCCCTTGGATTACATTTGTGCATGATTTCATGAATGATCTGGGTCATCCAGAATATTTTTTAAATCCCACATCGAGGACGGAGATCTCGAGAAAGGCCTTAAGGAAAGAGGGTCTGCAGATATTAGAAGCAAACAGAATGGTTGGGGAAATATCAGCAAAAACTACAGTGAGGAGCCACCAGCTGATATGTACCACACTGGGGATGGAGCCTTACTTATCATTCATACCAGGTACCTTTGATAGATTTCTTTTAACCAGGCTTAGAATGGGCAACATTCATAGACTGCTGTCTTTCCCGAAATAGAATGACTGGTCGCGCAACCTAATAGCCTGCCCATGCGATAATACCTCCGCCCAGTCTACTATGCACTTAGTCCTGTTTTGCAAATTTTATCAAGAACCAAGGAAAGTTTGGATCGTTCCATTTTTAAGAAATGTAGGGCTTAGGCAGTGCTGTCAAGCTATGCTCCTACTCCTATTATTGGATAACGAGCATATTGCCTTGAGATTAGCTCAGTTTTTAAAAGTAACGTTTTATATGAGGAAAATAATCATTTTGGAGCGGTAATGGCTGCATCAGGTTTTTAACTGTAAATGAATCCTATTTTATATTTTGTTGTATATAAAATGAAATGTCATTTTTTATATTGTATTGTGCTTTTATGTCTGTTTTAAATAGCAGCCGAATAACGCTTTCCTTGAACTTGAACTTGAGTGCGACTGCATGCATTTGTGTTCGGCACAGGCAGTGGTTTGGTAATACCAGAGAACAAAATCGGCCCACCAGAACATAAAATAGGCCTACAAACAGTCAAAAGTCTTGCCCACACACTGACCTGTCAGACCAGCCCTTTGGATACTGCCAGATTACCCATTTATTTCAGGTTGTTTATCCCCGTACAAATGCCCAAAGAATAGATTAGAACCACTAGGAGTGAGCAAAGTGTCCAAAAGTGGCATATTTTGACTAGATCATTGTCATCGCTTATTAAATTCAAACCTTCCCTATGGAGAAAACAGTATTTATAGTTCATACCTCACAAACAAAGTCACATATTTCTTTTGGCACCAGTTGTGGTCTTGAAATGCTAACATGCTAAAGTAGTCACAGCATGAGATTTACAGGAAACATTCTGGCCATAACTGGTGTCGGAATATATGATTTTTCTCAACATAATTGTATATTTTGTTTTATTTACTCTTGTACAGACTTCATAATACCCCTCCAACATGTAAAGAACTCAGTTGTTCCCCAGAGTCAATAATTTGTCACGGTTTGCTCCTTGAGCTCCTGTGCCCACCACCAGGAAGCTTAACCGTTGGCCCTTCCACTGTATGCATATACTGATTTCCAGGCTCTTAGACACCATTTGGAAATTCCAGTTCATTCTTGATCCACGCCAGGTTTTGTGTAAGCTAGTCTGCTCCTGCTCTCCAACTCCAAAACCTGTTTCTGTGCTTGGTGCTTCTTCATCACCACCCCTGCAGGTCAAGGATGGGTAAAGGAGTTCAGCACACCTGTTGCTGGCATGTGTCAGCCTGCTGACTCCTGATGCATATGATCACAGTGAGCTCTTTTAGGCCCCAATTTACTTCAATCCAGCATTGGTATTTGAGGCAGAGTTCCAGTTTGACTGACTTCTTGTTTCCAGAGATACTAAGCTCT
This sequence comes from Triturus cristatus, assembly GCF_964204655.1. NCBI lineage: Eukaryota > Metazoa > Chordata > Amphibia > Caudata > Salamandridae > Triturus > Triturus cristatus. The sequence continues at coordinate 692,538,663 of NC_140580.1, forward strand.
AGTTAATTCTTGGCTCCTGAACAATCCTGATTCCTGAGCTGTAGCGGAATTATAGTTCCTTGAACAACTACTGCCTATACTGCTATCTTGTCTCTTGATTTCTGAGCTACCAGTATTTAGATCATCCTTGATCCTCAAACTTTCACTCCATCTGTAGTCACCTGTTTTCCATTGCCTGCCTTCCCATTTACCTTAGTTTCAGTTTCTAGTTTGCTAGTTTCATGTTCCTGTTGTCTTAGTTTTCAGTTCCCATGTGTGGTTTGTTTCTTGCTGTCTGTTAAATGTGCTCTTCGTTTCCTCTTCTTTCCTGTTATGCACTCCTCCTTGCTAGCCCCTTGTCTATCATGGCTATGGATTTTAGTTATACATCCTTGTTGTTTCCACCTTGCCTGGTACTGTTCGGTACAGCTGCCCATTTAGGTGGTGTTTCTTGTCCACCGTGAGTTTTGTCTTTGAGGTACCTTTATAATATCACCAAAGGTATCAGCTCCACAAACCCTGTTTTGCATGAATATCCGACATGTGGGTAATTACAGTAATTGTGGGTGAGGATTTTATAGAGCTTCAGTCTTAACATGTGGCGCTCCCAAGTGCTTTACCCCACATTCCCTTCATTGTTAATGTTGTTATTTGTTTGTCTTGCACATCCATCCTGAGTGTTAGTTATTCTGAATGCCAAATTGCTTCTTGCGTGCCGGTTGTTTCAGAGCCTTGACTTCCCTGTTCCCTTCGAATAGAGCTTACTTCTTGAATCATTTTTCTCCTCTGACCTCTGTATGATCTTGGGTGACTGTGCCCAATATTCTGTTTACTTTGTCTACACTGCCATCAGATTTCCTGATATAATACTCTATAGAAAAACTTTAGGCAAATAAATAAGTAAAAAATTAAATGCGTTCAATGTTGCTATGCCTTATGCTCGGTTCGGCAGTGTGTCAGATTCCCTTCACACCACTGATCTCAATTTATCTATTCTGCTGCAGACAACCTCTGAATGTGCTGTTCATGTAAAGGACACTTTGATTGGTATGGCTTCATTTAACTATATTTACTGCTTTGTTTTTTTTTTAACCCCCCACCTTTTATTTATCACATCAACTTGTTTTCTCTTGAAATGCGTACAATTATTCTTTCTGCAGTTCTTAGAAACGCTTAAAAGTGCTCAGCATACTAGTATAGTAACAGAGCATTTGTGAATTCCAATGTATTTTTGTTTTACATTTCACAGAGACACACAATTCCTCCTTGTTTAGTAACCTTATATTTAGTGTCCTAGTTTCACCTATAAACTGTTCCACAACAATTGTCCTCTTAACTCACGCACAAAATGTGGAGCGCTTGAACACAAACAGGACTCTATGACACTAATATCAAGTGGTGATATCATACCTGAAGAGCAAAATCTAGAGGGGTGGGTGGTATTTCTGCAAGTAGCCCGATGTCTCCAGCCTTGATAATGTTGAGTTAATAGGCACAAGTTCCAGTTTCACCACGGACTGCCACTTCAAGAACTGGGGTAGAGACAGGAGCACAGTCAAGCCTCTGTCTGACTCCTGTAGCGCCATGGGGGGAGCATCCAACACTCCCTCTGAGCTAACCCAACCGTGCTTTGATCCCGACTGTTAGAAATGGGGGTCTCTAGTTGGCAGAGGTAGGTACCTTTGTCCAAATAGGGCCCTTGCTTCTAGTCAGGATAATGGGGATACACTCCTAAGATAACC